>NC_052950.1:14408916-15882185 GCF_013358895.1 Oreochromis aureus
CTCTTATGTTTTATTATTGTAAAGGTGTTTTTTGTTTTTTTTTGTTTCAAAGTTTTAAAGCAAAATGTCAGTTTTTAATTTTCTGTGTGAGCTTTTTAAATGTCATTATTTGGATTTTTAGTATTTTACATTTACTTTATTCCTGAAGACACTTTTCGATTGTGTTTCATAAGAGACATCCTGGCCTCCCAAGGTGCAATTCTGCCATTGTACAAACATGAGCGACTGTCCTGATTCCAAAGGCTTTCTCAACTCTGGCTTTTTGCCTTTCCCCACTCTGTGGCTCAGCATTATAAGACTGAACTGTCAGCTGGCATCATGTGCTAAGATGCTAGCATCAGACAGGACGCTTTCCACACCAAGGACTGGTAAAAGCTAACAAACCAACAAAAAGGATGGTCCAACAATACAACTGTACATAGATATTGCAACTGCACAGCAGCCAAAAAAGAAAAAAAAAAAAAAAGAACTTTTTAAAAAAAATGGATGGATTGTGTCATGTTTATGGGGACAGCCTTCAAAAGGTTGAAATTGGAATTGTTCTTTTGGATGTCAAAGGGATTTTCATGGCGCAATCATATCCTACACAATATGTACTCTTCAACATCTGGGTTACATAGGAAATGCACCCTGAGGTTTTAATAAGAAGAAGCCCCTATGGCTAAAACTTTAAATAAACTAAACCAAAAATGTTATTGATGTTTTATATATAGAGAGTAGTCGCATTAGTTTTTGTTACTGTACTGTTTGAGGTCTCAACTGTACCGTATCACGGTAATAACATGGTTTTGAAACCTTTTTTTTATTTTGTCACAGACCTGTTGTCATAGTTGAAATGACGTTTATTGTAGATGGTATTTGAACAACTTCTGGAAATAGTTCATCAAGTATGTTTGTTGCTCATTGTTGTGATACATTAAAAACTGTATCTGCAAACCAGTTTGGTCTCATCAAATATTGTTATTTCATTTTCACTAAGAACGCTTTCGTGGTTTTGCTGTGTTAATGTCGTCTCTTTAATTTTATTCAGTTACATCAAATGCAAAAAACAAAACGTCACGTGTTGCCAGACTAGAATTTCTTTAGTCTTTATCACTGTACTTGTGTCTTTTTCTTTTCAGTTGGATTATATTACAGAGGATGTGTTGGGTTTGAATCCCCCATCTGTGTGGAGTTTGCACATGCTCTCCAGGTATTCAGACTAGGTTAATTGGTGATTCTAAAATGTCTATAGCTGTGGATGTGAGTGGATGGCGACCTATCCAGGGTGTACTCCATCTCTTGCCTCGTAGCAGCTGGGTATGTGCTCCATCCACCCTGCAACCCTGAACTGGATAAGAGGAAGCTGATGGATGGACATGGTGCTTTGAATATCATTTGTTATAAGATTGGAAAGGTAAATTGGAAGAGTCTTTTAGCAATTATTGTTACAGTTTTAAATAAAAATTATTTTCTCTAAAATTTCTAGGGCAGTTCTAGATGCATGTAGCAATTTAGAACAAAACAATTTATTGACCACACATTTTGTAACAGGTTTGTAATCCAGGTTTCATAATATATTAGAATACACCTTTCTCAAAACTTTAAGGTATGCCTATGCCTAGGATTGTCATGTCATCTTACAATGTCATACTATTAGCAAAATACAGTCAAATGAGAAAGAAAGTACAGCCTCTTTAATTTCTAAGATTTAATGAATCAGGGTATAATAAAAAGAAGAGTTAATGACCAGGTTCTAAAATCTGGTAAATGCAACCTCACCTGCACTTGCATTACATAGCATATATTTATGCATTATTCATTTAACAAAAGCTAAGCCAAAATATAGCAGCATTGTGTTAAAAATTAAGTATACCCTTACTGCTTCCATAGGAATTAAGAGGTTATTTAGCAGCTGGGCACTTTTAATCAAATGAATGGAATCATCAGCAAGTGTGAACATCTGTATAAAGAGTTTTAGTAGTTTCTTGGTCTGAAGCATTCACATGTGTGTTAAGATACAAGGAAGAAAGATGTCATCAGTAATGTTAGAGAAGAAATTTTGGCTGCACATCAACCTGGGAAGGGTTTTAAGCCCATTTTCGAAGTCCACTATTCTACAGTGACCCAGATGGAAAGCATTCAGACACTTGCCAATCTTTCCAGGAGTTTATATCCCCGGAATTTCACCACAGTGTCAACCACTGCAAGGCTCAAAGAATCGCACAAAAAAAAGCACAAGAGCTACATTTTAGACTCTGCAGGGCTCACTTACCATGTTGAATTTTCAAGTTCATGACAGTACAATTAGAGAAAACACTGAACAAATATTGCTTGTTTGGAAGGGTTTCCAGGAGAAAGGCTCTTTTGTCTAGAAAGAACATGGCAGCATGCTTATGTTTGCAAAGTTGTCTCTGAACAAACCACACGATTTCTTGAACAATTTCCTCTGGATGGATGAGACCAAAGTGGAGACGTTTGTCCATAATGCACAGCACGATTATTGCTGAAAACCAAACACAGCACAAAGACCTCATACCAACTGTCAGGCACCTGGTTACCTGTCTGTCACTGGGTCGACCATGAACTTGTCAAAGTATTCTAGAGTCAAATGTGAGACCATCTCTGACAGCATGGCTGAAATTGGGTCATGCAGCAGCAAATCTACAATCGCTGAAATGGCTATTTCAGCCATTTCAGAATGGCTAGAAAAGAGAGGAATCAAAGTTTTGAAATGGTCCAGTCAAAGTCCTGAAGTAAACCTGATTGAAATGCTGTTTCGGCACCTTAAGAGAGCTGCGTATAAATAAATTCCTGCAAACCTCAGTGAACTGAAGAGTGGACCAAAATGCCTTCACAACAATGCAAGAGACTGATAAAGTCGTACAGACAGCACTTACTTCAAGCTGTTGCTGCTAAACGTAGTTCTACAAGCCACTGAATCATGGGGGTGCACTTAATTTTTTAGACGCTGTTTCTGCATTTTGGTTTAGTTTTTGTTAAATGAATAATGACACAGTGTGATACACGGCTGTTCATCTGAATTTTAAGACTTGATGTGTTGCGTCACCATCCCAGCAAGAATCATCATCATTCCAATCACTGACCAAAATCCGAAATCATATCAAGGATATTTCCTGTCATTATGCTATTTGTGATAATCTGACTCTAAGCAGATGTAGGGGATTATGCTGGAAGTGTCTGGTAATCTGGATTTGGTCAGGTGCTGTTCTCAAACCCCTACAGTCCAAGTCCACAACAATAAATCATGATGATCGATTAAAAGATGTGCAGCCACAAAAGAATGCCAAAAATATTTTTACTTGGGGGTTTCAGGTTGATCCCCTTCAGTTTGAAACATTAGCAATTAGAGCACAGAATCTAAGAGAAACATTTTTTAGCTTTGATGTCTGGATGGGTGGATATATTCTTTTCTAGAATAATATTAAAAAGTAAAATGGATACCAGTGTCAGACTGGATGCTTTGTTTTTTTTTAGATGTGAGGTCAACAGAAGCTGTCATATTAAAAATTGCACCTCAGGAACACCTCAACACAATATATCACACCCTGCCAGCGAGACGTGTCGGCCATCAGTGTCAGGGTCACGGAGAAAGCCGACATTCACAAGTTGTTAAATCCACCTAATGAAATTTCACTAGGGCGGCAAAAATGAAGGGGGAAGATGGGGATCTTTTCAGTCAGAATCAGTTGTGGCCTCCATTGTTTCACTTCACACACTTCAGTGTGCAGTGAAAGAGCCGCAACATGTAAAAGCCTGAAAAACAGCGTTTCTCTCCCCCACCCTCCCTGCCCTCCCCCTTCTGACTTCACCCCTCGCCCTTGACGAATGTGCTCAGCTCACAGGGTGCAACTGTTCTGCTGAATGGCCCTTTCCTGTTGCTCACCCTTAAAGCGCAGGCGGTTGCCGATTTAGCCCACCCCGCTTCCATATTATGGGATTGAATTGCGTTTGACCTTTGTGGAGAACAATGGCTGAAGGCCTTTCATTTTTCTGGCCTTCTCAGCGCCTAGAAGAAGGACCTCTTTACATTGTGTTTTCACTGTAGTCTGCCAGTAATTCACAGGCAGGATGACAGGGTAATCTGTGCACAGTAACATGTGTGTGTATGTTTGCAGTACTGAGGGTATACACAAGTGTGTTATTGTTTACTTTTTATAGGCCAAACAAAGCATAAAGCCTTAAAGCAGAATTTTGATGTGACCATAAAGGGGCCACCCAAACTGACTACCTAACTGCACTGTCCCAGAATGAAGAGGCCCACTGAATTGAAGAGTAGTTCAGAGTAGTTTAGACACAGCTTTGCTAAAGAGGCCACAGCAGTGAGCGCTCTTGCCCTGAATACACGATAAAAGGTTTACTGTAAATTCTAAATGGCGTTTTCTGAAACCCATACATCACTCATGACCATTAGGTTCCACCCTCACTGCACAGTGCACCCTTCTAGCCACAGCTTTCCAGATGATACAGTACAGAGGCTGCAGTGGAGGCAGATCTGGCTTTGAATAGCCTGCAGCCAATGGATTTTCTCTGGATAATACAATGTTTGGGACAGAGAGGCAGGGATTAGTCCAGACGGATACATCCACCACCCCCCACATGCCCAATCTAATTAGACTGGAATCAGTTTAAGATGAAAGCAAGCCCTAGCATCACCGCACTAAATACTGGAATTAGTATTCCCCGCATGGGAATTTAATGATGGAGACTGAAAATCCAATCACATTCAGTCGCAGTTTAGCCCCCTCATGCATTGGGCCTGGACAATGATGAAACGAAAGAACAACAACAATGATTTGTCTGTCAATAGATATTGACCAGCACCACATCTAAGGCCACTTGCACATTGGCGTTGCTATGTTGTCATCATTTAATGAGGATAAACAGCTTATAATCGGATATTTAGACAGTCTGTTTCTGATGTAAACCTTTGTGACATTTTGACTTTTCGAGAGATCATAACCAAAATGAAGACAGAGGGAGCGTGTTTTACAATAAACCCGTCAAATTTCGGTTCATTTATTGAATAAATATGTTCATGTAGCATCTGTCGAATTCAAATCTATACCGCATGTGTAAATTTCCATTTTCCAAGTCCCTATGTTGCGTTTTGGGCCTTCAAAAACAAGGGAAAGTTAACCTCTGTTGTTTGTCCTCTCTCATTTGTTCTTTTTACTCAGAAGACTGCATTTGCACATCAAATCCTTTAACAGGAATTTGTGAGGTTAGCTATTAATCAGCTCCTTACATCAAAGCCCTGATTGCTGCATAGGAGTTGAAACTATCAAGTTATTATCAGGCAGACGGCATCGGTTCTTTTTTAGTCCTTATTATGTTGCACACTTTGAGGCCAGACTTGCTGATAAAATGGAGCACATTTTGCAGCACACACACATATGAAACATTCTCATAGTCTCTTGACTTTATCTTGCCCTTATTATTAGTATTTCCCTACCTAAGTACATGCAGTCAGGGGAACTCTATTTTAAAACCGCTAAAATGCAAGCCATATTTCAGCGTCAGGTTGGTGATTAACTGCACAGACTGGAAATAACTCCCGCACCTGGGTTCTATCCACCACACAATATCTCCTACACCTGCGATTCATCCACAGAAGCATTACACCTGAGAAATCAGGAAACCATTGTCCCCTGTGCACAAATACTCAACATGAAATCTTATTATTTATTGCTAGCTGTATTTCGGGGTATGCACCAAAACAAAAACTTGTTGTTTTCTCGGTAACAGGTGTAATACAACTTTTTAGACTTATTCAAAAACTGATTCTGCAAAACTTTGCTATGTTTAACCCACAGGGGGGTGGGATTCAGTGGGATTTTTTTATGTTTTTTATTTTTGCAAATGAAAATATAAATGCTATTTATACAGTTGGCAGGGCTGCATCAGTGGGGAGGAGGACATTGAAAGAGGCGACAAAAGGCCCGATTCGTGTAGCAATGCATTCTTTAATGTAAAAAAATAAACATTAGCAGCATTTTCTCTGGATTTAGCCAGGTGTCAACAAAAGCCTCGCAGAAACTAACATATGAAAAAAAAAGGCAATCTAATCTTTTTTCTCTATATCTTTCCTTTGGCCTTGTTGCCTGTAGTGTTTACTGCTGCAATACCTTATTTCTGAGGTACAAAAGGGAAGAAAGAAGGTGAGGAAAATGGAGGGGGCAGGAGTACACCTGCCTTATTATTGCAATGTGGATGAAGGATACAATCACTGCTGGCATTTCTACAAAACGCGCAGCCAACTAACACATTTTTTTTTTAAAGTGAAAGAGAAGGAGAGGGAGGTGTGAGAGAAGAAGCGAGGGAGGCCCAGGAGAAAAATAAAGAGACGCAGACAGACAGGCCAACAGGTTGACAGAGACCGAGTGTCAGGGACAAAAGACGAACAGAGAGAATGAAAGAAAGAAAGTAGGTGATATAGACAGCGAAATGAGCAAGTGATAGAAGTAAAGTGAGAGTGAGAGCAGGAGAGAAAGAAAAGGAGGGGCGACCTGAGAGAAATCAAACATGGGCTCAGTGCAACTGAGGTACGTCGGCAAACGAGCATGTTATGGCAGCCCGCTGGGACTTCCCCGGCAGATCGTGCCGTTTCCCAATCTGTTCTGAGGAGCTGCACAGCCCCACATGGGGATGTGTGAAGGCGTCAAGATGGGATTGCTTAAGACAGATGAAACAAGGTGTTTTTTGATGCCATCTCGAGCGGACAAAAGCCTGATTTCCTGTTTTGCCTGTGACACAAAGGGTGCTGTGTAGTTTGCTGAACAGTTCAAGGCTTTTTGTTGTCAGGGCTGTAAATAACTAAACACATGAGATGTGAAGTTATGGAGGGGTTGGATCCACATGCCAAAAACTGAAAAATATGTGACACATTTTTTGGCACTTATAGCGCTTTAACACCTGTAACAAACAAACAGTATTACAGTCCTCTCATCGCATTTCTACATATTTTCATTCAGAGTGGTAATGTGAACACTGTGGCGCAGGCCTGCTTAATTTCAGACAGCCACGGCTCTCTTTGCATTCACTGGACCTCTAAAACAATAGCACAGTAATAGAGATCATTGTGTCAGGCTTTGTTATATTACTTTACATTTTAAAGGGTGCTGAGCTGCCAGGCTAAGGTTTTTACAAGGCATGCTGAGTCATTGGGGAAATAAGGGAGCAATGGAGGAGGGAATGAAGGAATTTTAAGGGGGTGATGGAATATGTCTCACTTTTTTTTGTTCACGGTCGCACACAAACTGAAATCATAGCATGTGCAGTGGACGAGCTGGTGGTGAGGAAAAAGAAGCTAAATGCGAAGTGACACCGTGCAATCCCCAGGTCATTCACAGGCCCTGCTCTTAAATCACAATGCACCACAGCTCGCAGAGTCGCACAAAGAAAATGATAAAACAACCAAATGAGAATGCCTTGTTATTTATGGAATCGCCGCCGAACAGTTGAGGAGATGCGTTGACATCAAATTGGCTCAGATGCTGGCCATTATTAAGGCCCTCTTTGTGTATCAACTCAGCATCCTGGCAGGGACATTTGTAACAAAAAGCTTTTTTAATGTTTAAATGAAATTTTTAATGAGACCCTGTGTTGCTTTTCCTTTCGAGTCTTTAAGAGCCCTCTAAATCATTAAAACTTGCTCTTTCTTTGATTTCAAGGTCATTTGAAGAAATAAGGCAGCCTTAAGTGGCCCTCGGACCAAAAGTGGCCTATATGCCAAAGACCGCAAATGAATGTAGCCTAATGCTTTTTAATTTGCATTCATCTTTAAAAACACAGAAGAGCTATCTCCAAGTTATAATAGGCTGAGATGGCAGTTGGAGGCCCTCTAGTCATTAGTACCAATGCAGCTCCTCTAAAATGAAGGCCTTTCTCATCTTGTTTTAACTTAGGCCCATTACTGCAAAGATGCATTAGCCTGTTGTCCATTTCTTGTTTGGCTATTCCCGTGTTATGCCCACATATACATGTTATGTTATCCATATGTTATATGGATCCACCGCCTTTTCCTTCCTGTGGGCGGAAAAACACGCATGCGACACAGCTATTCAACAAACACACGCATAAAGACAAAAGAGAAACGGGGACCTTAGGAGGAGACAAAATGCATTGTTTGCTTAATCACATGTTATGAGATGACTCTCTGTAATTATGTTGTCATCTGCCCGCTTCAACACGGGGAAAACTGGGCCGCCAAAGCATGCCTTGTTCCTCGCTCATAATTCCACACTTCAAGCTCTCAAAGTCAAAAGCGAGGATTCCTTTTTTTTTTTTTGGGGGGGTTGGGTTTTTTTTTTGCAGTCTTTCGTCTTTTCTTTTGTGTATTATTATAACACAACTGTTTAGAAACTGAAACTGTGTCACTTTTTTCCTCCCGCAGCATTCATATAAAAATCTATTTGACAGGCACTATGTGTCAATTTCTAGTGCATATGAGTGTAGAGCAACAGATGAGCGGTTTAAACATACTATATTGAACTGATGAGATGGCAAATACCAGGCTGTCCGATTAAACACATCGAGATGAGTCTTTCATATTTCCTTTCGCTCCTCCATCTTTTCATTACAGTTTTGCTCAGTTCCTACCTCTTTTGCCTTTTTCATTTCCTCGCCATTCTTTTTCTTCTTTATCTGCCTTTACTCTGTGTATGTGAGTGTCCTTCTCTCATCCTCCCCCCCTTTTTTTGTCTCTCTGCAACGATAGGTGGTGTGTCGGAGAAAAACTGAACATCTCCAGTGAAATTGGTTTTCTGTGGAGAAACTGATGGATCACTCTGTGTTCCTGACGGGAGTATAGGGGATTGTTTATGCCATGCAGACAAATACATGTATACACACACACACATACACATATGCAAGGGTGAGAGGATGAGGGGATTGTTTATGCTGAAGCAGAATGAATTTTATGGGGAAATACACTTTTAAGCTGCAAGAGATGTAATCTAGATTGTAGCATGACCAACAATGAATTACTGGGTTTTTTTTTTGGAGGCAACAGCTGCAGCAGCCTTCCTCTCACCCTCCATTTCCTCAGCACATGCACAAACACTGGAACACACACGGCACAATTCAGCAGCGCTAATGCCACTGCTCTTAAATGGCTTGATGCATCCTGTAAATCAGACAAATTCACATACAAACATAGATTAAAACGTGAACCAGGGGTGGTGGAGGGTGGTGGTGGTGACAGGCAGCTGATCTTCACAGACAAAAAAAGGTTTCTCTTTGTCATATTGTTGTTATGTTAACCTATTTCAAAAATCCATAGACCTAGAAGTTAAACAAATGACTTCTTCCCATTTTCAGGCTGAACTTATCATAATTTCTCTAATACCAGCAGCCTCTATTGCAAGAAATGAGAAATTATTCCATTACGAGCCACCTCTCCCCTCCTCCTCCTTCGTTTCCTTCCACAAATATGTGCATGTAGTATTAGACACACACAGCCTGTGCATGAAAGAGGAAGACCTTGCTTCAAATATAAATTTCACACCAACGAGCGCCAGATGCCTCTTTTAATCGCACACACGTGGACAAAGCCTATAAGACATCCTTAACACTAACATCAACAAGGCAAACCTTGTGAAAAAGACTTCAGCTTTATCATTTTCTCTGCTGACCTCTTCACAGCTTTGCAGCCCCCAAAATATTTTCTGTTATGTGAATGGCTACACTCTGGGCCTTGGAAACAGAAAATCTGCACTGACAAAAATCCAAAACTCTCTTATCTGCCTTGTTTGTGGTGAAATGTGACTGTAGAGATGATCGATTTCAGTAAGGTTTACCAAAAAAGCACAATGATAAAAATTTGCAGCGCTAAATATGCAGCTTCTTGTGCAGCCAGCTCATATAAATGTGTGTTTAGAGGGAAAAAAGTCTTTATTCAGTGATCAAATTCATTCCCTGTGTCTTTTCTCTTTTTTCCCTCTTTGTCCTGAGCTTTTATCAGCACTCATGCAATAACTCGAGCAGAGAGATGGAGCAAATGTATTCCACCCATATGTATGAACGAATGAATGAATATGATTACCAAGTCTTGGACCCTCTCAAGGACATAGTGGTATGCTTACTATGTGTGTGTTTGTGTGTGTGCATTTTTTACTTCTGCATCTTTTTGCGCTGCTTGTAATGCAGTTAAACACAGTGTTTACCGTTGTCCATGTCTCACTTATTGCTTTGAGTGAGATTTTTGTTTTATTTGTGCCTGTCTTCATGCGCAGTTAAAGGCTCGTGCATGATGGGTGTCCTCTACGGACTCTGTGCTTTCTTTTTGTTGCATAATTACAATCTACTTCATCCCCCGGTGCACACGCAAGCAAAAAACCCATCTTTTCCTGCTCCCCTGCGCTGCCTCCTCAGAGGCGGTCACAATCAAATGTAACCATTTGCAGGTGACGTACCCGGGAAATGCTGTCCTGTAATTGTGTCACTCTGTCTTCCTGTGATGAGGTAGCTGGTGGCTTGCTGCCTACCAGCCTGCGACTCACCAGAATTACCAACTGAGGGGAGAGAGGGGCGGAAGAAGGAGGAGGGGGGGTACCATTAAAATGCAAAATCACCACTGCGGTGCAGTGCGGCGCCTTGCACCCTCACTTTTTCTCCAAGGCAGCCATCTTATGATGGAATGAGTATGTGTTTGATGGTGTGCGAATGTGTGTCCCTTTGACTCTGTGCATGTGATTGCGCGCGCTCATGCATCTATATGTCCATGCGTTTGATAGAGTGTAGACTTGAGCTGCGGCGAGGAATGGTGAGATGGTGTGGGGTTGGCAAGCGGGTGTGTGTGTGTGTGTGTGTGTGTGTGTGTGTGTGTGTGTGTGTGCACGTGTGTGTCTGTGAGTGTGTGAGGCAGGGGTGATAAATCAGAACTAGGTAAAGGCTTTTTAATGCAGCGGACCCCTCTCCCAGCCTCCATCTTCTGTCAAGGCTCAGTAAAAGATGAGAGCCCCCTGGGGAACAGCACTAGCCATGCACCAGAGCAGGGCTATGCCTCAGGTCTCTCGTACACATGCACACACTCTCACACAAACACACACACGGTGACAAAAGCAAATCCACTGACTGGGCCTTGTGAATGAGTGAATACATGAATAACTGAATCTACAGAATAGTTGAATATATAAATAAAACTTTCCACAGGAGCCACATTTATTGATGAACACCTCCCCCCGAATAAATGTGTTTTCCAAATGATTTCCAAATGAGTTCCTAAATGATTTATGGCTGGTGATATTGCATTTAGATCAGAGAAAATATTTTCGCAGAAAACAGAATGAATATTTGGTTCATTCCTGCCTGTGCTCCTAAGGTCAAACACAGTCTTTGTCCATGATGTGCCTTGAGTCTTAAAGCGGCCCCAAGTTTCAGGGGGCCGGATATGAAAAATATGTGGAATTTGCCAACATCTGACAATACTTAGTCGGCAATATATCTCCTGTCTGATAGAAAAATGTGTTCTGAATTGCAGATATGCTCTCTTTTCTGGCATACCTTTTTAATTTGACTTTGAGGGAAAACAAGCCAGGCTCCTAGATAGACAAGGAGAGATATGACTGCTGAACGTTGTGTAGGCCTTTGCGGATGGGGCAAAGAGGACTCCAGCAGCTTGGCTTAGAAGACGAACACAAACACTTGAGAACATAATACTTGACAACGAGCCCAGAGTGTCTGTTAGGGGCCCTGCAGAGAAAAGTGTGCCGTGTTTGGGAAGCAAAAGAAATGCCATGATGCTGATTCTTAGCTGGAATTTTGGAAACCTGTGATCCTAATTTATGCCCCTTACTTTCATTTAAAAAAATCTACTTAAAAAACCATCTAGTATTAGTAATCTGTTAGCGCCTCAAAAAACCCACAAAAGTCTTATTCTTGGAAAGCCAACAACTTGTAAACATAAGTTTTATTTCAAGGATTCAGTTGAAGTTATTCAAACAAACAAATAAAACCCCACATTACAAGGTACAGACCAACAGCCTTCTAGGTTTTTTGACCATTCAAGGTGTTTTTATATACACTAAAGTCAAATTCATTACTTTTTGGTACATATAACATTTTGCTATCACACACACACACACAGAGTTCAGTATCGTGCCAGCAGACACACATATTAGAGAAGCCAGCGACTGAACCACCAACCTTCACATTAGTGGTCTTGCACTGCAACCCAACAGTTATACACAAATACAACCCCAGAATGAACTCTTGCTTTACAAGTATTTATAATGATATAATAGCAGTACTTTATTATTTTTTTTAGTTCACACAAGACTACTCTGAATTTAGAGCTAAAGCATCATACATGAACACATAACATTGATGAAATCATCCGTGCACTTCACCAAAAATTCAGGGAATGGTATCGCATGAAAGCATGGCAGGTAATTGTTATTACAGCGGTGAAAAACGAGCTAGACAACATCACACACAGAAACCCCTCCACGGCGGACGTTTGCACCTCATGTAGTACAACAGAACAGCATTACATTCGTTTCTTCTTCTGCTTACTGCTCCCTGTTCACTCAAGAGTCTAGCACCAGACCGGCTCTGACAATGCACAGCTCTGCTCGCAGCCATGCGCGCACGCTTAGCTGGCTGCAGTTTGCATTGTACTTTATGCCGAGACGAGGAACCTAATGCGCATGTTTGTGCGTGTTTATTATTCCGTCTTGTGCATGTGTGTCTCTGCGCATCTGTTGGACATAGCAGGTTAATGCTGGCTGACACATGCGGTTCACTGATCTCCACGAGGAGTCGGGACTCGCAGCAAAACCTTCATACGCAGGTATCCATGGCAACCACAAAAATTATATTTCTTCCTTCCCCCGGCAAGCTGGAGATTCCGAGATGCTGAAATGCACAAATACATTGTCATTACCTGGCTGCCTCATACTTAACAGGGCTAGGCTTTTTCTGCCTGCTGTTGTCTCATTGTTCAGTGTTGCCTACACATGTAATTTAGAAATTCCTCTTGTTACCTTCCCCCCAGACAGAAACTCCATACTATCTTTACATGATTTCTCTTTCCCCACATCAGACTCCTTTCCAGGAAAATGCTTATACTGTTGTGTTTTTGCATATTTTCCTCTTTAACTTGGCTCAAGATCTAGCCCAGTGATTTTAAATATCTAGTTAGGAATGCAGGACATGATCAGATATTCATGCTTTTTTGCACCATGTGCTTGGTGGTTCCTATTTAGGGCCTTGGAGTAGTAAATTTGATTGACATTTGAGGGGAAAGCTCTTTTTTCTCCTCACCATGTTGTTTTGTTGCTGACAGCTAACATCTGCAACAAAAAAAACTAAAGAGGATATTAATGGAAACACATCTATAGTTTTAACAATCTCAAACCAGAGATGAGTCAAGTCTAAACATTATATCCATCTTATAATTAAAGGAATGGTTTTCAGTCCAACCTCAAAACCACACGTACTGTAGAATTCCTTTTAAAAAGAGAAATATTGCACCAATAGGTGATCTAGTACTCGAAGTAAGCACATTCCCGCTTTTTCATCCCTTTGAGGGGAAATTGGAATAAGCACAATGCGTCCTGCACCAAATTCCTGAAGAAGCAGAGGTTCAATCACATTTGCAGAAGTTATCGAGACTTCCAAAGAGCTCAGCTGGTGCCTTAAGCCACAGGAAATTCACTGGGACATCTGGAGGGATGTGTGCAGATTATTGCCCATTTAGTCTGTTCTAGACATCAGTAGGAGGACAGAGATGGCCCAAGCACGCATGCACAGCCTAGAAGATGTATACACACACGCACGCACACAAACATAAAAACGGGCTTGGTTTTGAAAGATGCTACCGCAGGCACACAACACACCGGAGTATAATCCCCCATTATGAGACCCTCAGGTCATTTGTCCAGATCTCTGCTACACCTGTCCCAGCATCCAATCACAGGACAGGTACGGTAAGGCTGCTTTGATCTTTTTTTAAGTAAGTGGATGTAAAATATAATCCAGAAAATTTGAATTACTTGGTTGTTATATTTGAATCTCAAATATAAGTCTCTGATCGTTTTAAACCACTGCAGTTTAATATTTGTCCTTCAAAAGAAAAGAAAGAAAATACTGGGCTTGTAATGTATGCCAGAGCACAATTAGCTTGGAGAATATTTAAAAAAATATATATTAATTACAGTAGGAGCACAAAATGTCCGACTTTAAAAAAGAAAGGTAGATTAACAAAAAAATAGATACGCAGTATATCAAAGCATGTAATATTGAGTTTACAAGAATACACCCACCACATCCCTGACTGTCTGCATGCATGCTCTGAGCGAGATGCGCATTTCTGATGCAGTGGAGGAGGATACAGCTTTTTAAAGTAATAAAGTAGCACAACCTTTATCGACATGCATCATAAGATAGAACGCTTTTTTGTGTATTTTCTTGATCTTTGCATTTGCTCTTCTGTGCAGTACGTATTGGTTTGTACATATACGTCATGTATATATATATATATAAAACCCAAATTATCCTGGGTCTTCAGAACCAAAAACAAAAGGCCAATTTTATATATATATATATATTCCCAAACCAGAGCCGCCTCGTCTTTCTTTAGGTGTGAAATGCAACCAGACGAAACCTCAACACCATGATAAAAGCTCAGGAAATTACTTCCTTATTTTAGGTGTGATTGATTGTCCCCCTGACCTGTTAGACTGAAGAGGTGGTTAAGAAGAAGAGGCAGACTAAGATAATTGGGCCCGGTGGTATCCAAAGCCCGGCAGGTGTTGAAAGAACTCTCATAATACAGGTACCTGCAGCGGCTGCAGCCCTGAACTTCAGCACACCTAGGATTTCACTACCTTGGAGGAATTTTGCTGTTTTATGTTTGGCATGTCTTTTATTGAATAGATGAAATATGAGATACTTGTAACTCCTATTGACATATTGGACATGCCACGAGAAAAAAAAAAAAAACAACAAATAAAAAAAAACACAGGTGTCAAAAATCCTCTGAGGTGTCAACAAATAAATGGTGCGGCTTTGTTTCATCTTTTCTTGGCATGAAAATAATGTCATTCACTCTTTAAAAGCATTGTCAGTTGTTGGAAATATCTCCCAATACAAGAGGGATGTAATTCCCTTACCTGTTGAAAAGCAGGTAAAAGCTTTCACCAGCAGCAGCAGAGGGATCAGAGATGAAATTCAGCTGAAGTGAAAAAGCACGTGTTTTTACTCTTTAATTTAATTAGCAATTCAGAGGGCTCGGTGAGTCCTTCTAGCCATTTCAAATGAAGAGGTAAAAGCCAGACATCAGCTTAAATGATAACATTCTTTCTCAGAGAAAAATATGCATGTACTACCCTTATTATTATCTGCAAGCCAAGGGCTCTGTTCCAATTAAAGAATACCACAGATGGACCATTCAACAAGCATGCACACAAACGGACCTACAATAGGTAAAGTAAAGTACCCAGTATTACAGAGCCCAGAGAAGAGCTTTTTACTTTAAAAACTATTTAATCAGGAAAATCAACGCCTCACATCAAAGAAATGGAGATGAGGGACAGGCGGATGAAGAGGCTCATCAAAGGAGAAGATCTAGTTAGGGATTCAACGCCCTAATTCCCTTTCTCTTAAAACCATCGTCAGAGGGGGCACAGGGCCAATTTGCTCCCTAAATGGCTGCGTGTGAATGTGCAGATTGCTTTGCATAGCCGCTGGGAATCTGGGCTTCTTCCTCTTTTTCTTCTCCACATGGAGCCTGTGAATTAGAAGAGATCCAAAGACAGATAGGCTTAACTGAGCCCAAGCTACCTTCCGTAAGTCCAGAGCCCTGTTCCAACTTCCAACTAATGCAATCCATGGCCTAACTCAATTAATAGACTTTAATGCAGTGTTTCTTCTTTATCTTTTCACTTTCCTGGGGATTGGGGGACTTCAATTAGAGTTGTAGAGTAATGTCAGCGAAAAGGTTCGGATTTTAAGTCTGTCTGAACGTAAAGACAATGACCCGGTGTCCCAGTGGCATTAAGGTTGATCATATATGCATCCTTAATCTTAAACATCTCCTTAATCTCACTTCCTGGGACTTGCTGCACATTAATGTAATGCAGTGCATAAAATATTGACAACTCTCTCCTGCCCCTGACTTTATATGCATTAGTGTAGGATTCATTAGTCAAAATGTCCTTGATGTAAAGGAGGACTTTCAAGTATCCATGTGATGAGCCCTGTGTTTTTTACATAATGTCAAACTAATCTTTTAGGATGTGCCCCCCCCCACCCACCCCCCCAAAAAGGTGTACATTTTATTTTAATCTGGTGAAGGGCTACCTCAGTACTTCTGTAGGTGCTCTAAAAGACCCAAACCAAACCACACACACACATACAAAAATAATTAATTTTGGCCTTGCATTACCACCAAGGACATATACTCTAAAGACCTGCAGAAATACTGGGAGAAATCAAAATCACATTGGTCAGTAATAAATTATTTAAAATCAGCCCTTCCAGTGCAACCAGCTAGTATTCTTCAGGGAATTCATATACCACACGAGGACAGATATTTAAGTTTACCCTCTCTGTCCAAGGGAAACATTAACCTCATCTGAGTGCAAATGTCTTTCTGAGCTGGTAGATTTGAGACGAGCTCCTTGGCAATAGGCTTTCTATCACGCCTGCAGTTCCGATTGATCGTCTCAGCAATCAGCAATTAAGTACTAGTGATCAGAGCCTGGGAAGGGAGGAGGGGGTGGGAAGGAGAGTTAGGAGGTAGCCTCCCCACCCCGCTCCTGTCTTGTCAGCCCAGGAAAGGCTTCACTCAGCTGGGGTGAGTTTGGCCCGGGGCTGGGCTCACTGGTAGAGGTTAACTCCAGCATAAATAAGCATCTTTGGACTCATTACAGGGATTAGAGAGTAATTCGCCTGCGAGGAAGGAGACGACTGCCAGGGTTTTGGTACAGTTTACTACAGTCTTATAGGGGCGAGGGCCCTGGAGATTACAGAAAGAGAGAGATGGAAATGCAGCAAAAGAGAGAAAGGCCAAGGGAAAAGAGAGGCTGGCTGTCAAGTGTGTGTGCGTGAGTCAATCCAAGCCCCCGGCTGCCCCCTTGATCTTGAGCATGTTGGGGTGCTGTGAAAACGGATAATGGGAGTTAGAACGACCGGCCTGTCTAGAGAGAAGTGTGCTGATTGTTATAACTTTCCCTCATCTCTCTCTCCTCCACTTAACTAAATAAACACCCAAGAGGTAGCACTCTATCAATTTTAATGATGTTGAAATACAATTTAGGCACAAAATACACAACAAATGCTAATTTGGCCATGATGAGAGGCATCAGAAATTCCTCCCATTATTTATTCAGCTGACTTTTTGCATTTTTCATCAGAACAAATATTCCCATTTCAACACACACACACACACACACACACACACACACACACACACACACACACACACACACACACACACACACACACACACACACACACACACACACACACACACACACACACACACACACACACACACACACACGTCAGCACAGAGCCAATTTGGAGCATAAATCAACACGTTCACTCATCAAATATATGCTCTGTGTCGTTCTCTGCAGTCTGTCCAGTGCACCAAAGACAAATAGTTCCTTCCAAAGTCCAGTTGGAAAAGCAGAAGGGGCAGCAGACTGTCAATATGTGCACATATACATTAAACATCGCAGGCTGATGCGTGTTCAGAAAAGACATCATGGAGATAAGTCTAATCATAAACTTGTACATGACAAAATCTTTAAAAACAAAACAAAAGCCATCTTAAATTTCATAGCACCTTCATTTCATTTCTTCTGTGTGTGAGATGATTATCACCTGTCAGTCATCTCCACCTCCAGCTTAACCAGCTTGGGCTGCCCTGCTTCTGCCCCGCACTTGGGACAAGTGAGATAAGGGTCGGCAATGCTGTGGCTTTTAACGCAGTAGTAGCAGAAAACATGCTGGCATCCCACCGTATGAGGCATGGTTGGCCACTCTCCGCACAGTCCACACTCTTTCCACAACTCTTGCCCTTCCCTCGCTCCCTCCCCGCTTGCACTTTTCTCCCCAAACACAGCAGACAGTATTGTTGCCTTCAGTTTCTTTGTATTGATAAGTGGGAACAGGAAGATGAGGAACTCTGCAAAGCCATGCCAAAGTAGTTCTCGGTTCATGTACTTGTAGTTTACCTCCCGGGCCGCATTGGGCTTACTGAAAACCGTCTGAGCTCCTGTGATCCTTTCGGCGAGGATGGGATGCCGGCCATTCCTTAGGAACACAAGGAAGTTGATCAGATTTGTGAACTTAACAATACCAGCAACAAGCGTCAGCCCATTACGGAGACCCTGATGGAGCAAACCGCTCTCTCTATCAGACACAGATCCTTGTGAACTCAAACCCAAGTACGGCAGCAGCCTGTGGGAACGCTCTTGGAGCCAGCGGGGCCCCGCAGTGAGCACGGCCAGACCTAACTTCTGCCTGGGGGATAAAGGCCTGTAACGGGGAGACAGGGAAAATTTGCTGTGGTAGCGCAGGCTCAGTAAAGATTGCCCCACTGTGGCACTGTTGGAATAGAGTGTGAACCTCCATAGGAGCAAATGAAGCAAAACCCTCAGTTCAGGCTCCAGAGGAGTGAGGAAGCCTGGGCGGCAGTTTTGGAAGCACAGCGAGAACTGAGTCCACACTAGCTGCTCAAGGGCTGAGTCTAGCTCGAGGGCATCCAGCTGACTGATACGCAGTACCGGGGTCTGTGGGTTCATATCAAAGTGGGGGCCGTGACTTCTAGCTGTCTTTTTCTGGTCATTCTCACTTCCCAACCCTGCTGAAAAAAAACAAACACCCAAAAAACAGTAAGGACATATCAACATGTTCTTTTCAATATTTTAATCACTAGAAAAAAAGACAAAGTGACTGGGCTCTTGTTACAGCCTGAATGTAGTTTCTGTTCATGTTGGCCCATCGTTCTTAGATATTATGATACTATGATTCACCAAATATTACTCTGACAAAGCAAACTTTGTGAAAATGACATTTTCCTGGAGTGAACAAGGACAGCCACACACAAATGGTTAGACATGCTTTAAAAACAGAAATGGAAGAGTAAAAAAAGGACTGACAGTCGTTTTTTAAAGCCATTTCCCCCCAACACTGATAAATGTTTAAAGCCTTTACACCAGTTAATATGTTATTAATGTATAGACAATAGCATATTTAATGTATTCAAATCATGAACAGAATATACACCGAGGCTCAACCATTAAAAGGACAACTCGGTCATTGGGAGGGCTGAGGCTCTGGAGGTGAAGCCCATCCTGTTAGGAAGGTCATTTTGTCTTTATACACAGGAAGGGAAATCACTTTTCACATGTAAAACCCGTCCTTAATGCAACCTTAGAGCCTCGCCATGCAGAGGAGCAGGGGGTCTTAGACTGCTTTCCCCTGCATATAAACACACAATCCCCCCCTCACACACACACACACAGGAGCAGAAGCCCAGGGGCTCCTGGTGCCCGCTCCCTCTAGAGATAGGGGTGTGTGTACAAATCACATCACTAGGGATTAGGCTAACGGCACAGTCTCTGGTACACCGTAAACATCTGCCAAATGTGGAACAATTTTCTCCCCCCTCGATTCGACTCCATATGGGATCTCGCCATTGTGACATCTGGGCTATTTAGTGCTGCATACGTTTCCAAACCGCTCACAGTTCTCCAGTTTTATCTGCCATTTCCTCAAATGAAATACTTAAAGAAGTGAAAGACTAACTAATGCAGGGAGAGACAGAGCAAGAAGGCCACAGAGAGAGAGAGAAAGGGAGAAAGAGACAGAGAGGCCTTTTTTTGACAGTGACTTTTGTGTCTTGCCGAACAGGATTTGTCACGAGGCTTTAAAAGAGATTTCAGCTGGGTAAATATGGCAGTTTTGACAGAAGGAGAGAGATGATGGTCACTTTAGACGTTTTGAGGAGGTAAAAAAAATAAAACTCTAACGTGCGCAGGCAAAGCTTGGGTTTATTGTGGTGGTGCACACGACCATCTATGTATTCAAGATGTTTCAATAGGGCTAGGATACACGGTCCAACTAAGTTAGAATTAGCAAATGAATGAAAGGAGTGAATTCACGCTAAAGTAAGCAGGTATGACAAATTCATTGAGCTGTATTTGAAATGCTGCCATGTTTAGTGACTAGAACCTCGCCTGTGACGGGAATAGAGTTTGGATAAAAAAAAAAAAAGGAGTTAAGGGAAAGAGCAAGAGACATAGTCTGAGTGTGTTTGCTAACCAGTAAACAGGCACTATTTGTTTAGCCTAATCTGAAAGTTTTTTCCCTTGATGGGAGAAAATGAGCAGATTACGTGTCCTCATGTGTGTGTGAGAGACTATGTATGTATGTCAAGGATAGCCTTGATCTATGCAGAGCTCTAATGCAGCGCAAACTTAATCTATCAGCCCACAGTTACACATATACACACACATGCACGCAAATATACCGCCAGGTGGTGGAAATCCCTGTCACAGCAGCAGCTCTCTCAGGAGAGTAAACCCGGCCGGGTCCAATAGTCTTTTCAAAGCCTTTTATCGAGCAGTTTACAAGTTATGAATGAATATGTTTTATTTGGGGAAACACAGTATTGACAACCACCTATCAATAGTAATGTGACTATTGTCAAGGGTCTGTCAATATTAATGTAATTATGATGTAGAGGGATCAGAGGGATGCTGGAGTTGGGGGCCAAGTAACATCTCCTGCCCACTGCCATATCAATAGCTGGGATTGCTATTGACAGCTTCCTTTCAGACTTGCAGCACTTGCCAAATATATAACAAGCAGACACTTCAGTCAATGCCGGGCTGCCTATAAAAATTAAGCATTTGAATTTACAGGGCTTTTACCGCGGACAGCTGGAAATCCATGTTCCTTATGTAATAGTCAAAAGTCACAGTCAATGCCAGTGTTTACAGAGTAATGACACGGTGTGGGTGCGAGGACAGACAGCGCAGCATTTGCACGCACAAGGAGAAAATATACAAGGATTTGAGCAAAGAGACTCCTTCCATGATGTATTCACTCACACACACACACACACACACACACACACACACACACACACACACACACACACACACACACACACACACACACACACACACACACACACACACACACACACACACACACACACGATATATTGACTTTATAATTCTCTTGTGGGTCAGCCATCCAACTGACTAAGAGACAAAATGCCCTCTTTTGGAGAGTTGATAACTGACAACCAAGAGAGTCAGCAGGCAAGTTAGAAGAGGTCGTTGAAAAAAAACAACAGAAAAAATAACAATTAAATTAAAAAAAAATCACCTGATATTTCTGAGGTCTTGCTGTTCTATCAGAGCAGTGAAAAATGTTTTCAAAAGATTTTCCGGGGTATGTTAAAGGGTATTTTGATTCAGGTCATATGAGCGTTTATTTTATTTTTTCCCTTCCCCTTGTTTCCATAGCTTGTGCATCTTGTTCAGACAAAGATAGCGCACTGACTCAAGGCTGACTGCCATAGCTTACAGACAACCACAACAACAACAACAACAACAATATCCAATCTAACACGGAACACAGTGCAACACCGCTTCAAGGCAAAAGGGGCCATGACCAGTGTGAGGAAGGAGAGATGAGGCAACAAAAGCACACAGAGCATCAGTCTGAAGCCTTGCAGCTGCACTGGGTCGTCTGAAAACTAGACAATGGGCTGTAATGACAGCTACCCAACGAAAAAAAAAGACAGATAGGCAAAGACACAGACAAAGATGGATACGTCAGACAACGCGTCATGAAACTGCCAACTGGGAACTGTGAGCTAATGTCTACTGATATAGTGAAAGAAAAAAAAACTTGGGGAAACGATAGCCAAAGAGGGGAAAAAAAGCGTGGGTAGGTGGGCAGATAAGCTCAAACCTCTCTCTAGGAGCTGACCTTGAGACAGACAGTCACAATCATGGAGGAGGGAACATTTCTGAAGCATATGCGGTTCAGCCCTACTGAGGTGTGGGCATCCAGGGAATACCCTATAGACAGAGGAAGGCTGCACTTTCTTCTTGACCTTGGCTTTGGTGTCTAGGGAGGTGTGAGACTGTTTAGGACAAGGGGACCAAAGGCTGTGGGGGGATGCTGGGAAGGTGAGCGTCTCTTGGGGATTGCACTTTGCTTTTTCTGTGCTCATTGCACACCGGTTGGAAACTGCACAGCTAGAAGTCTGGATGTAGCCCCTCGTGTAGTGTAGCGCTGAGATTCCTAACCACTTAGCTGTGGTTGTTAGTATAATGTATTTGCTGAAATAATGCATAAATGTTCACTTGGCTTTCTATGATGCTTGTAGCGAGAAATAGGCTATGCATTGGCAAAGCATGCTGGATTACAACTTTACATTTTATTCTCTCGCTCATGTAAATTAATTTGTGTAAAAGCTCTGGTGGATAAAACCTATTTCTCTGAGCGCTCCAGTCAGTCAGTCCCCCCCCCCCCTTCTCGTTCCCGCTCCCTCGCTTTATTGCCCTTCTTTCGCCAGGAACGAGTGCGGGGCCTATTAGCCGAGGCTTGCTAATGTCCTCACTATGAAAACGGATGAGAATGTCAGATTTAGAACTTTTAAGAGAGTGATGTCATACAGCAGACCACAGGCATTACGGGGACACTAAGATTACCCAGGCGGTAACCAGACTAATTGTTATGAGTCTGTTTCATGAAAAATGAATGTGTGCAGATGCACAGAGGGGTCTTAGGGCTGTGTGTGTGTCACACACTAATGCTTTATCAAGGCTCTCCTCTTTCTCTAATCACCCAAAACTCCTCCAAGCCATTGGGGTAGGAGCCAAGTTAATGCCTGAATACAAAAAAAAAGGAGAGAAAAAAAAAGAGAAAAAAAATTACACATCAGTTAGAACACCACATCTGACACACAAAAAATGTGCTCCGCTTAATCTGGTTTGCTCAGAAGGTGAATTATTTAAGAGAATTAATTGATTTCATGAGTACGAAGGTTGAGTATGCTAAGGCTGTATGAGTAATAAGTTCAAGGGTTTGCAGAAAAACAACTTAAAAAGTCATGAAACATTTAGAGCACAGAGAGAGGCACAATGAATGCGGAAAAAAAAAGCAGAATGGCTAATAAATGAGAGAACCAAAGTTGTGTCTTTCAGAGGAGTCAATGAGAGAGCAACTCATGCAAATAAAAAGTGTTATCCTCAGGAATATTTGATCTGCACATTTCTTGACCTCTCTTTATGCATGAAAAAACACAGACAATAAAAGAGTAAACATTTTAGCTTTTTAAAAAAACAAAAAGGAAAAAAAATGTGATGGTTAACTGAGGGCAAACCAATAAAATCTACAGGAATGTGAGGGCTACTGCAGGATGTGTTTGTCAATCAAACTCATGGTGCTGGGGCTACATGTAAGTAATTTACACATATATATTATTATCAGACAACTAAACATGATATATAGACTATATTATAATTAGATTAGCATGCTGGAGTTCCAGCAACACATATGTAAAAAATGCAAATTTTTGTGCCTTCCAGTTCCTTTTAGTCTATTTGAACTTGTAAAATATAGATTGAACAGTAGTGCTAATCTTTTATTACTTTAAATTGAAAATGTGAACATTCTTTTTCCAAAATTCATTAAAAGGATTGACACTTTACATTGTAGCTTTTAGACTTTGGAATAAATTAATGTTGGATTGATTTTTTCCCCCCTCCTAATATGCGGTGATAACTATAGTGCCTTTAAGACTTGCCTTCATCTGGAAACTGTATAAAATAACCTTATGACCCCAGAGTGAGATCACAGCCTAGTTTAACTTGTGCGACTGCCTTAAAAAACACACTCATCAAAGTAAGTGTATGGCTCCAGAGGCACGCACACCACATCACACCACAATCTCATGCAATCAGCCGGTCCACATTCTCCTCATAATAGCATTGTCTGCTTAATTTTTTTTAAACATTTTTTTTAAGCTTGAGCCCATCAGTCTTTAACAACAACAACAAAACCCAAATCTGCTCCATTTTGATAATAAGGCAAGAGCATTATGTGATAATCACAGGAGGGATTAGGTTTTGGCAGAGAGTGTGAGAGCCATACAGTCAAAGCCACTGGAAAAGAGAGATATAACCAAGAGACAGATAAGAGTAGAGGAGTGATGATTGGGATGAGAGAAATGAAGTGAGTAGTCTCCTGAAAATCAATAAGATCAACTTTGCCTTGAATCTCAATGTGGAAGGTTTTGATCTCTGGCACTGATTATTTAGGGGAATAATGGAATTATGTGCGGAGTTGCACAACATACTCTTGAAGGTGCACACAGTCACAAGGTTACCATCCAAAGTTTCAGCTGGTATACACACCTGAACCAGACTCCCGATGAATACTAATTCAAAAACGGCAGGCTTATTGAACCCTATGCAGTGGTCACTATACACATCAACAGCCATCAACAATCGATACAATTTTAAATGAAAGCGTGCAGGAAAAGAGGGGGGACAAGCAAGCGGCTAACACAGAGACAAAATACTGATACAGCAGCGAGGAGCTGATAACATGTGACGACGAGCCTTAACAGCTCGGGGAAAAAAGCAGACATGCCGCTATTGAGCTTCATGTGAGCATAGAAGAAAATAATGCAGGCTTATGTTTTTTTTCAGCAGGGTAATGAAGGCATATATTGATATATTTACCCATCGCTTTTCGGGGTCGAATTCAATGTAACCCAGTCTTCCCTGAAATGTCAACAGCACTTGTATTTCCGGGTTGTACATTGTTATCCCGCCTCCTAAAGATAACTCACCAGTAGCGCGTGTGTACGTCACGTTTAAGAAACCCGTGATCAAAATGAGCCAATCGCATAGCGTAGCGCCAAAGCACTGGTTAAAACATGCATACCGTCTGGGGAAAAATAATTCAAACTCCTCAGTTGTAGCAACGGTACATAGCGACCAACTTGTTAAGAAAAGCCACGGCAATTATTTACTCAGTCTTAAAAGTCAAGTTCATTCAAAGTGCCGGGGTCTTGTTTTTTCCAGGTTACCGTGTACTTGCCTAAACTATAAGATTTTACCAAACCGAGATTATGACTGTTTTTAGCTAGCTTTTTGCAGGTCTCCATGCAGATGATTTAGGAAACAGGTGGCAGGAACTTTTTGGAGCAATGCGTGCAGCTTGCACACAGCCAAGGAAAAGCTCAACGTTGTCGGAAACGCTTAGTCACACTTCTCACCTGTTTTCTTACTCAGGTGAAAAAGAGCTCAAAGTAGCCAATCAGAGTCCTGAAACAGAGCTAAACATTATTAAAGAACTACTAAACGAGTTCAGAGGGCTTCACGAGCTGAGGTTAAGATGCTTGGAGGAGGACACCACTAGAAGGGGAGAACTCCCACAGGTGAGTAGTTCTTGTGCCACATGTGAATCACACATTGTGGGTAGCGTGGCCGAGCGGTCTAAGGCGCTGGATTTAGGCTCCAGTCTCTCTGGAGGCGTGGGTTCGAATCCCACCGCTGCCATTATTGTTAGTTCTGGCGTAACATCCGGTTTGACTCCAGGAGAAAGTTAAGAAGTATACCGTCAGATTTCTTGAGGGAAATAATAAATCCAGACTTTCTGTTCCCACTTTATACATCTACGTTGAAACACACAAATCCAATCTAGGTATTTAAAATAAAGACCTAGCTGCTTAATAGTATTGTGTTTTTTCCTATTAACACTGGAAAACAAATGCTAGTCGTCTTAATGACGATTCTGCGCACGCCCTTCCAGTAGTCTGGACCCTGGATTGTGAAAGATTGTTTTTATGGGTTCAGACAATTGCATAAAGTACGGGTTAGCAGACACAGTCTCTACAGCATGTTTAGATTTAGGCTAACATCTATTGTCATTAGGCTATAATCCATCCATTACAAATCATACAGCATCCTGTCCACCTTGACTCTAACATCAGAAGATGACCTTGTCTTGTCAGACAAATGACAGGAGGAAGCGCAGCGGTGCTTTCATAAAGCCGCAGCACTTGTAACAGGTGGCAAATTGCATTATGTTTCCATCTGAGCGGCAGAGATCAGGAACACAGAGCCACACTCATATTTAAAAAAGAGAGGTTTCTAATCATCGGGATCGTCATGTAACATCTTTTAGCAACAGAATGTAGCTCGTGTGAGCTGGACTGTGCATCAAAGCAAAAATAACAAGGTTTCAGAATAGGTTATGGTCAGCCGGCCCCAGTCGAGGGCCAGCTTAACAAGGTTATGATGTTCAGAACCCAGGAGCTCCCAAGTCCTAAAGGTTGATGGGGACACTTAATCATAAAGCGTGTCCGCTGAAAATACAACATCCATTATTCCATGAACCCATTGTAGGTTTATGATGTTTCTTAAAATGTCGAAATGTTTGAGCAACCTGCCAGTTCAAGAATTCATTTTTTTTTTCTTATGCTTTAGGGCACTTATCACAGCTAGCTTTTCCAAAAGTGAAAAGTAAGTAAGAAACAACAACAACAACAACAAACAAACAATGTCAACCCTAGAATGTTACCGTACTGTCACATTTGCCATCTTTGTAAAGTTACTTTCCCCGAAGCTAAACATCAGTATAATGTTATGCATCAGGGGACAGTATAAACTGCTTATTTACTTTTGGCTATAGGGGACAGATGTTTTTCAGCACAGATGTACAGGTGGTCCTCTAAGGCAATATACTTCTTCTTAGGTTTGTGGCACTTCCTTTTATCAGAGGGACAATCATTGTATGTGTAGGGTATCTGGAAAACTGCAAAAGCTCCTTAAGCTAAGTGCACACCTTCCAAACCTGGAATAAGAAAATAAAGAGTACATTTAGGTTATCAGTTTTTGTAAGTAATAAAATCTGAACATTGAAATGCCTTCTTGAGTCTGCCCTACACTTTGAGTGCATGGTCACTAAGTATTCCTTTTCTTATGATAGAGGGCAGAGGTCATCTATTGTGAATCTTAGGTGGGCTTCTGTGTGAAAGCCACAAGGATCTGGCCTCTTTGTCTGGCATATTCAGCATTATATAAAGGTTTTGGAAAATGAAAAAGAAAAAAAAGTTTTAAATGTCACAACCAGTTCAGTGAATAAAATATGTCAAGGATTTAGATACTCAAACAGTGCCATATTAACAATAAGGCTTACTGACTTCATGTAAGTAGAATCAAAATAGTCACTGGTGGCTTTTGACGATCTCTCTGTTTCTTTTTCTCTTTTATAAGCTGTTGTGTTTTGGCTCGTTCTTCAACTGTTTTATATGTCTCGGGTACTTGTTGGGATAGAATGAGAGCCTGTGGGCATCTCACCACCAACATGTTTTGCACTTGTTGTCTTTAGATGTATTTGTTTCAGTTTGTCAGAAAGTTACAAAGACCCCCAACCTGCCCGGCCATACAGTTGTTCATCATTTAATGTGTGTCAATGCTAAATCAGATTCTTCATCTGCTCTAAAGACGGGTAAGATGCAACTAAATAAGAAACACAATTTTACATTGTGTTTGCCTGGATTTTTGCCTTCCCTGTGAGGTGTCATTGGGGATATAGTCCCTGTTTTAACATCAAGAGGGAGTACTACATTTATAAGTGACATGCTGGATTGAGGGGATATATGTTGCTTAACTGCACTGTGGTTAGTGTTTGTGCACATTCCCATTTTGACTTTTAATGAACTTTTTATTATTGGATATTTTAATAATCTGCCCTGTTTATGGTCACCAACTCAGGCCAGCCACTCACTAATCTGTTACAGAATTAAAATTTTCCCAGAGAGTCTCTAGGCCTGTATGACCGGGGCCTAACAATTACCATAATCTGTGACTACTGTGTTGGATTATGAATGAGTTGCTGAGTTGCCTAGCTCAGCAACTAATTAAACATATAAACTGTCAGTTTATTAAACCACAATAATTAACCACTATCTTATCCTGTTGTACTGTTACTCTTACAGAAGAAAGTGGACTTCCTGCAGTCTTACGTGAATGACCTCACAGACCACATCCAGGTGCTTGTTCAGACCATTGAGGATTTGCAAAGGGGAGCTGGACAGAACCATGATCGTGTTTTGGCTGTAAGATTTTATAAATGGCTTCATCTTGACACAGATGTAACTGCGCCCAGTGCTTTTTTTTTCCTGGCTCAGAATGGGCTTACAAGAGGTGACTACCCATGGCAGTAAGCATGACTGATCTGCGTACTCTAAAGGCAAAGTTACCTTGTTACCTTATTTGACAAAAATCGATGCATTTTTCTCTTATTTCTGTTCATTCGATCAACAAAAATGCTATTATGCCTGACTAAAAAAGACCAAAAACCTCTCAGAAAATAATTTTATTACATGATCAAGGGTTGGAGGGCTCTTTTTGTGGCTGACTTAAACCTCCTCAGGTTGCCAAAAATTCCTCTGCGCATGAAAAGGCCTCTTGTCTTTGTTTTTAATATATATCTTCTGTAATTTTAGCAATTTTACAGTGTTCTTTTCTTCCTTAATGTGTCTTAGAATCTATCCTTCAGACAGATAATGAACTATTGCTTTTGGGTCTTTGGAAAAGCTGCCTAAAAAAGGAAAACTTTATTATAGGAGGAACTAACAACATCACCACCACTTGATGTAGTGACCTTAAGTCATTGTTCCATTTTAGTTACGGCCAGGCTTCTATCAATATTCTCTCCTCTGAGTGGATTTTACACACAGAAAAGTAATTATGGCTTATTATACATCAAAGTACTTACCTGCCATTATGTAGAAGGTCAGAGGGCTAGCTTTGTGTGCTCTCTACACCGTTACTACAAAGGTCACGCTAACATAATGCTTTGCATTTCTGAGCATTCAAAGCTGCCCAATTTTAACTTTCATCATTTTAAAACTTAATTCTCTTCACTGACATTGCTTAAGCAACACAAATACCGGCATCTCTGCCGTTTTTCTTCCATAGCACTTTCTCAGATTCCTTTATTGAATAGGTTCTACAATATATGTCTTTCTTGCAAATTATAGCACAATACATGCCTACAGGATAGTTTGAAAAGCAAAGACATTTGTTAATTTTCACATTTATTATCAGTAATGGAATTTTAGGAACTTTACTAATTTATTTTTCCATTTCTCAAGCTGATTAAAAACATACAGCTTAAAGGGAAAAGGTGAAGAACAATTTGTAAAATTTATTAAAGCGACATTCTCTTAGTTGCTGAGAGTCCTTCAGTCCATCCAGTCGCAGTTTTGCTATTGTTTGTGACAACAGCAGCTTCGTTTGGCAGCCAAAGAGACACGCTGTGAGGGAACATAATAGTTTGTTGCCGCTATCGACCCATCTTCTGAGCCTTTGAATCTCCATTTTCACCCGTCTTACACGATGCTCTCACTGTCTGTTTATGCTACTTTGTATGTTTTCAGGGTCTACATCGGTAAACAAATACAAACAAATGGAGCGTCTCACTCAACAGTCTATTAGGATAGTCAGGGGACAGGATAGTCAGTGTGTTTCTGCTCCGATGTCCATAATGCGAAATCCAATCAAATGAAGAGCATTTAGAGCTACTTATGGACCGTTCCACAATGTAAACGATGCAATGAGCTCTGTAATAGGAGCTTGGCTAACGTCTGATTGAATCGTAGTGTATGGTCTTGTTGATACACAATAGGGCTGAACTCTAATGGACACTAAACAGAGTTTGTTTTGTGGCCATAATATCATAAAATTCAAGGATTGTATTCTGAGTTCTAGACTGTTACAATTAGCCTTTGGTCTGTGCCATCTACAGACAGACGGACATGTCCCTTGCATACAATACAAACTTGTACTGTGTGAAAAATACTGAACCCCTGCTTTAACTAAAGGGGTTATAGGACAACCCAGGATTTTATATAAAGAAGAAATAGTCTTTTTTACTGTGGTTAACCTTAGTTAAACCAGTTAAACTGTACTAGGAAAACATCTGCAGTGACAGATATGTCTTTAATTTGAGACATGTATTTGTTAGCAAGTACAAAAATGAAGAGGTAAATTGGAATCAGCTGGCCTCTATTTGATCCACTCAGCTCGTCATGACACAATTTGAACACCGTCACCCTCAAAATGTTCCTACAATCATAGAGAAAAAAAACACCCACATGATAGGACAAACAGTTCAATAGCCTGCATTGGAAAACCTGCAGTCTTCTTTTGTGGTTGCTTAAACTGGAAGTCTCCCATTGGCCACGCTTGTTAATGTTTATAAACGGTGGTTAACAAAGGATTTTCTTTGTGTTATTTGTATCGGAGGAGAGAGCAAAATCAGTCACAACAAGTGATGACAACAAATTTGCTCACTGAATGCCAGCAATGTCTCCAGCTGTGATGAGAGGCTCCAACTTTTTTTTTTGTGTGTGTGTGTGTGATTCACAAAGCGACTATTTATGACATTCCCATAAACCACAGAACAGGGGCTATTAAAATCTTAAAGCCTGGGAACCAAATGATAAAATTGGTCTCATGACTTAATTCTTGCTAATGAGAGCATAATTTTTCCTGTCATGTGGAGCTTTCTTCATAGCAGGACTCTCAAGGCCCAGTTTTCTTCCTGGGTTGTAGTTACATGTAAATGAAACACGTAAGTATGCAGGCTACAGCGTATATCAGCCCTGCATTAAGAATGACCACAACTTTAGAGTTCTGACATCTGGTCTACTTGAAAATACATACATACCAGTGCATTAAGACTATCTGTCAAAAATATGCTGACGAAAATGATTGTAATACAAGTACTGGTGTAGTGTGCTTCCTAACTGATTAAGCTGTGGTTAGCTTGTATATGATTCATGCTGCGAACTTGGTGCAGTCAAAGCGTTTCAAAGAACACCTGTCCAACCCTACATAGCAGTGACTGCTGAAACTTAATTCAAGTTAGCATTAAAAACAGTCTATGATCTCTGTGACCTTTATCAACACCCCCAAACTCCACTTCCCCCAACAAATACATGCACACATGCACGCAACTCACGCACTCTTCAGCATTCGCGTTTGTGGCAGGTGCTCCAAGGGAACAAGGCAGTGAAAGTGAGAAAGCGAGAGCAGGGGAGGTCATGGGGGTCGCGGTGGTTGACTATGCTAATGCTGTTGTTAATGACTTTGCTGTGAGTGATAATTTATTGTCTTCATTACCATATTAACTCCATAGCACCCCTCCACACCCCAAGAGCCCTAAGTCTCTCTTTCTCTCTGTCTATGCAGTAATGGATGCCCCTGTTTGATCCTTGGAATAATGAACTAATTAGCTTAATTAAAATCAATATAGGTGCCAATACCAGGTTAGACCTTTCAGGGACGCCATCTCTATCTGCAGGAGAAGGGGTTTTCAGAAAGAGAGGGTGAAACAGGATGGATTGCAGGGGGTAGAGGGGCCACACATAAAATAAATAAAGAGATGATGATGAGGAGGACTGACAGGTAGACAGATACACAAGGCCATATGCACACTACATCAATGCTGTTATGTTTACACCTGTCGACCTACAGTGCTTTGGTATTTTAGGACCCATAAAACAGATCCACAATGACCCAGTTTTAGTTTACAGATGGAGTTTTGGAAACAGCGATGTCAACACCCACGTTTGCTGCCTGCAGTCACCGTGTGTCCATCCCTTGTGTCATGCACAAAGCTCACAATCCTTGCCCATAAGAAGACATAGACATCAGCTTTAACTAGAGGTGTTAAATTAAACTAGGATAACAAATTATATGCCAACGTCTGTTTGGTCAAGGAATATGCGTTTATTTAAGCGTTTTTCAAATGGTGTTATCAACTTTGCCAGTGTGGATGTAGTTAAAAGGAAGAAGAATGAAAAACATTGAATTTAAATGAGAATGAGTGACAGGTTCGAAAAGGTAAAATGTAAAAAAAAAAAAAAAAAGTGACAAGGGCGCGGACAAAAAAATGCATGCAAGAAGGGGCAGAAAATATCGGAGGAGTGGAGGGAGCCATAGAGAGGGGGGACTAAACGAGAGAGAGAGGGCGAAAGAGGTTCCTAATGCTGATTTATGAGTGCTTGACGGTCGTTAGCTGGAATAAATGGCTTGTAGGAGTGGCTGCAGCATTACTCCCTGTACAGGATACTAAGTGCATTGTAAGGTCAGCCATAAGGCCAAACTTACATATGTAGTGCTCTGCCCTTGTAAACCTTTGTTAATATATCAGCCACAGGATGGAACTGTAACAAGTCCGTCTGATGCACGGAGACGACAGTGGCTTGCTAAACTGTGTAGAAATGATTCTACTTGAGTTTTACTTTAAGAGCAACCGATAAGTTTAGTCAACACAACTGGTTGGGCAAGCCAAAATTAAAATCAGCAACTATTTGATATGAATGTGATTTGCTACAGTTTAGTCTTCTTTCATTGGGCAGAGGGAAGGTTTACAACAATGCATTTATAAATCATGCCAACAAATGCAGTTGAGGGATTGGTGTCACTTCACTAGTTAGGAATAAAGCTTACTCTCCCAGTCTTTATGCAACAAATTGGCAAAATAGGACATTTTATATTTGAAAGATTACAGAATTGAAGGACAAGTGTCATAAAGGGACGTCTCGGCACATACAGTATATTGGATAGGCTCTGCCAGTACGTTAGTTGCCACACTGTATCCCGTCAATAACATGTTCAGTAAGGCAGCAGACGTGTGCTTTTGCCTACGTGCTGTAGTTGCATCATTTGAATTAGGCTCAAGCAAAATTAAAGTAAACTTTTTCTTCTTTTTTTCGTCCGTGCTCACTAAACATGCAGGTCGTGACGTAGCAGAACTACACGCTGGCATGCTCCTTCCAGTCACAATCGGCTTGAGTTGCTTGATTCTATTATTCAGCCTTCGCTTTGTGTTGTGATCTGGTGACTCACGAGCACACGTTCCCGCTTTGTTTGTTTTTTGTCTTTTTTCTCCTCTGTTGCTTTTAGTTGACCCAGCTCGGGAGAAAAGAATCGGAGGGGAGTGGAAAAATGGAATGATTGCGTAAATTGATGACTATTTTCAGACAGAAAAGGAAACAAGAAAGGGGAAGTGTGTGTGTGTGTTGGGGGGGGGGAGTATGTTAGGGAACAGGAGGTGTGGTGAGGGGCAAATGATTGAGACAGGAGGGGACAAGAGACTGTGATGAGGTTTGAGGCTGAAAACAAAGAAAAAGAAATGATGGAAAATTGAGGCAAAAAGAGGAAGAGTGACAGTGGAGAAGAAGGAAAACAGTCCGGGAATGACTGTTGCTATTTTGCGCTTTCCTTGTATTTCTTACAGTAGAAGTCCTACTGCTGACCATTTTTGGTACTTACCAGCCATACTCCAACTACAAGTGCATTCTCTTTACATCGTATCTAATACAAATTTTTCCTGGGCATAGCGAGGAAAAGACCTGTAGTGATGATAGGACGTTTGTTGACTAGTTCTTTGCCTTCCTAATAAGAAATTGTGACACCACATTTGAAGTTAGTTTTGCTTGTTATGCCGAGGACATCGTGTAGAAGAATATATTGTATAAGTCCTCTCTGTGTTTGTTTTATAACTGGCCGAGGAAGCTAATTGATGTGATGCAACATCTGTGTAATGTGCTCTCTTTTTCTTTCCTGCTTGCCTCTTTTTCTCTCACTCCCCGGCTCTGATGATTTTCACCAATACTTTAAAAGTATTTTTCCTCGCCACTCCTTTATGATATTGTTATATTATACATAAAACAGCCAGCCAGGCAGACACACACATATATACCTACTGCTAACAAATGAGTTTACTGTGGTCATAACCTTCACAGGGCTCATTATCATAGATTGCAGGCCTTTTCATAAAGCTGAGACCACAGGTGACGGATTACTAACGATGGACACACACACACACACACACACACACACACACACACACACACACACACACACACACACACACACACACCGTGATCTGTAATGAGACCTTATTCCGGACACCCAGCCCAGCTGCCTGTAAATTTCAGCCGTCACTCTGCAATACATACTTAATCAGCTAATGTTGTTTTATTTCTTATTATTAATTTCCTCCTGTTTCTGATTTATCTAAAGCACCCTGCATCGCACCAATATTTTGTCTCCTTTACAGTTCAGAGAGGCAGAGAAAAGGAGAAAGCCGCACGCTTATTCATGTACTTAGGGGATTGCATCAGTAATGAATTGACTGGCTTTTTAGGCATACATAACACAGCCTACTACTCACCTTAATAATGTAAGCAGGTCGTAACTCCTGCTAACCCAAGGGTATATATAAGGCCTGCACGCACAGTCGCACACACTCCTAAACACACACAGCCTACCTATATTAGCCGCTGACCTCTACGTTTTCCAGGTCCTCTCATTGTCACATTGCAGGGGCATTGGAATATGAATATTTTATGATCTTGTGTGGCTTTTGTGTGTGTGTGTTTGTGTTTAAATTTATATTTTTATAGATGTGGTTTGGTAAACAGATTGATTACTTAGAGGACGGACCGCTTGGCTTTTTATATTACTTTCTTATAGACCAGTAATGCTCTCCTGGTATTATACAGCATAATATCCAAACGTGCCATCACACATGTGAGCGAACACCTTTTCTATAATCATCATTCACCAATCAACATCCTTAATTTAAAGTTTTCTTAAAGTTCATAGTACAGTGGTGGCAAAAATGAGGAAGATCCAGACTCTGTGTGTTATTTAATGATTAGCCTCCTTTAAAACAGCAAAGGCGACCTGTTTACTTGTCTTTCACCATTAGGCCTTAAATACTACACATTAAATGAACCGAATCTTATCTTTACAGATGCTTCAGATCCTTTTTTTGGATGGTTTAACTTGATATTTTATGCACTCCATATGTGCTCTACTGCTCCATATCTTATCTCGCATGCACACAAACGCACGGTTATACACATAAACACACTTAACATATGCATAATTGAAAAACACACACACACGCACACACTCATGGCCAAAAGCAAACGAACAGACACACATTAACTCACACACGGGGGATATGTGTTGACCTGTGAGTCATTGCTGTCAGCATTGATTTCCTTTTCCCGGAGTGACCCCTGTCACCACGGCGATAGAGTGGCCGATATTTTACCAGCGGTGCCGGGTCTCTCTGTTTCCGTGCAGCCTCCTGCCGCTCTCTCCTTCTCTGCAAGTCTTTTTCATGTCTCTTTTTCTTTGCTCTTTTCAGCTGTTGCTTATTGCCCTTGTTAATTTGGCCCTGTCCTGTCTATTTCTTCCCTCTTTTTAATAGTCTGGCCTAATAAAAAACGCTGGACAATCAGAACTATTTACTTTTCTTTTGAACTCAGTTAATTCCTTTGCCCCCCTTCTATGCTGTTCTCTTTTTTGCACAGTGTGAATTGACCTCACAATAACTGTGCTGACACATTTTTCACTCGTCCTTACAAATTTTCATTTGAAAAAAAGAGACATGCAGACAGGCAGACAGGATAATGGCAAGGGGTATTTTGAATTGAAACTATATCTGAGAATTGTGTGTGTGTGTGTCTGTCTGTGTTTTTGCATAAGCTTTTGTCTGCATATGCTCTGTCTTGCTTTCTCTGTCCTCCTTTCAATGCACTTGACTTCCCACACTGTATTGCTTTAAATATGTTCTTTTTAAAAAAATCTCTTAGGAGAGAAGTCGAATTATTAAATCAGTTCTATCTCCATTTTAATCTTGGATTCTGGGTTTGAAAATGAGGAATGATTGTTTTCCTTCAATTTTATTTATGCAGTTGCTGTATATTAATGTCTTCTTTCCTCATGATAATATTATCATGCTGCTGCGGTCAACAAGATGCAAATTCTTAGCAATTAGTCAGGGGTGACACACTTCACACCTTTACCCCTGGGCGCTGTCGGACTTCATCACGGTTTACACCTGAGAAAATCAATTTCTACAAAACTATTTTCCTTTATTTAGCAGTGCATATCTAATAAACAGAAATTTAGGTTGTACTGAAGTGAATATTGAACTATTTGGATATGTTAGAGTTCAGAGAGAACGTATTATTTCTTGGGTGTACTACTTTAGCATTAAAATTCATTTCAAGGTGTACGGTACTGCATTATAATGCTGCAGTTACTGCAAATACACTAAACAGAAATAAATAATCAGGATGTCATTTTCTGTCTATCCTAGGTGTCTGGGGTTGGGTTGAAGCCTTTGTTGCTGGATGAGGTCACTGGACCTGTGGCTCACATCCCTCGCAGGTTTGTATTACCTTTGCTTCTCATCAGCGAGGCAGATTTTTTCTTCGGAGAAGTTTACTTTTGACTGAAATAATGATTAATTTCATGATTCGGCCACACAAACTCACTCACACACATGCGCAGGTACCCCACTGTTGAGAAAGGTAACAGAGCTGGCCTCAGGGACTGTGTCTATCCTGAGGGAGCTTGAACTCTTTAGGGAGTCACTGCAACACCACTGTCCCCATGGCAATATGCAAATCCCTATATGATATTTCCCACCATGCAATGCTCCAAAGCCCCTAAAGACGTGTTCTGTTTTTACGTTAGATCTTCCCGGAGAGACAGATTTTTATTTTTACATTCTGACAAAACTAATGAAAGTAGCATTTTGGAATCTTCGTGCTCATACATATTTATCTAGTTCACACTTTTTCATTGCCAGCTAGGCACTTGGACTCACTTGACCAGTACGAAGTTTGATAGGAAAATCAATTGAGTTGCATTTGGATACAATGAAAACAACCATCCAAATAAAAACTCATTCAAATTACACCTTGCTGGAGCTCTACTCTGTCACCTTTGGTATTATTGTATTATCACATATTTCCAAATCAGCTTTCAGTTTCTGTCTCGTGCTGTACATAGAATATCATTGTTTTTGTTCTTTGCCTTTATAAAACAGCTGCTGTAGCATCACACAGCTGTTTGATGCTACAATACAACTCAATCTCTCGATGTCCCGACACTAAGAGATTGGCCGTCTGCAACTTGCGCAGGTGGCACAGCAGCAGCAGTAATTTCATTAATTATTTATATCTTCTGACATGCCATTGTGATCTTAGGTATTAACCCAAATGCTTTTCTCTAAGCAAGCAGCTGAGCTGCTGTGCACAAATTCATAGTTACCCTTTGGCAACAGAGCAGTTATGCTTAGAATGAAGTCAGCATTTTTATCCACAGCAGAAGAGTCAAAATATAGGTTAGTTTCATCTAGAGAATGACAATATGTTTTCATGGTGTATCAAGTGATTATTGCAGGAAGTAGTCTGCTTTGATTTTTAAAAGCAATGATGTATGCAGTAGAGTTATTGAAATGTATTGATTATGTTATTGAAATTACCAAAAAAGTGAATAATCTACCCAAATTTTAACTAAAGACATTGTCCCCGTTTCTACTGCCTGCAGTAGATCATGTGTTCCTGACCTCACTACACAAGAGCTCCTCCTCATCTCAAACTCGAACTCAACCCCTGCTGAAAAGTAATGCCTTTGTCCTCAAAGGTGACATTATAATATTTACTGACATAAAAGAAAAACAGTTAATTTCCAAACACATGGGTATTACTGCAGTTGATATTTATTTTTCACAAGTTGTCATATAATAGCTAAAAAAACACATCCAAATATGGTCAAAAGTGACAGTCAGTGGTTTGACAGCCTGCAGCCCAGCCAATTAAAGCACCCAGCTAAGCAGGAATCAATGGTCTGGCACAATGTGGCACAGCCGAGTTTGTGGCTATACGGGGTTTCTATGCCGTTCCTGTAAAAGGCACTGAAGGGTGTGATGGATCCTCAGTCAGCGTACTTGCTGTCAGAGATGCGGGGCTTTGCATCACACCTTGAGCGTTTTAAATGGCTGCACATATAATAATAATAAAAAAATTAAATAAATGAAATGAGTAAATCAGGTCTCCTGAAATGAAATGACAGGCAGGTTGAAACAGCGGGTGAGTGTGTGTGTTTCTTGCCACCAGCGTCAACATTAAACGCATCAGATTGAAGCCACCCTCCAGGGTAGCATCACTCAGCCAGGTGTGTGTGTGTGTACGTATGCGTGTGCGTGGTGAAACCTAAGTCTTTTATCTACTTTTCCGTTTTCTCTGTGTTTTTTTTTTGTTTATCTACAAATTTATTTATATATTTCTGTTGAAATGGTGTACATAACACACACACAGACACCCCCCCCCCACACCCACACACACACACACCCATACACCCACACACACATTGATCTATCAGTGTATTAATGTGTGAGTGAGTGTCAGTTTTTATCCCAATTATTTTTTAAATTATTTCCCCTTAGTATAATCTCCAGCAGAGTTTTTTTTACACAGGAGTTAACTTGAGTGCTGTTTTCCTTTGCCAAAAGCAGTCAAATGCTGAAAGTTAGTTAGGAAAGAGAGAGAAAAAAAGCTTTGACAGAATATCCTGATTCTCATTTGGGAAAGGTAGGAACTTCACTTATGTGAAACTTAGGCGGTATCCCTCAGTGAGACTGTTCTAATTCAAAACTCCAAACTTTTCTCTGTTAACAGAGTGATGAGATACACGGGCTTCAAGAGACTAGGGGGCGGTTCATCATTGTTATATTATTATTTTCTTCTGGCGCTGGTTGTTTTTCTGTTGTCCAGCTGGTTTTCCAAAAAGCTACACACTCTTCACCATTTTCTTCAGCACTGACAGTGTACAGTAGACTCTCTACCTCTGTATCTATCTCTTCTGTTTCTCCCTCTTTCTCTCCCACTTCTCTCTCAGGACGGGAGGAGGATATGTCTCTTTTTCTCCATATTGACTTTCCCAGGTCAGGCTCCTCTTCTCCTATTAGGCCAAGCTAACTGATCAATACGAAGGCCTGGTGGGCTGCTGTACGGACATGCAGACATGCACACACAGCGGGCCGTGCCGCGGCCAAGTGCCACGCTCATTAACAAACAAACACACAAAGCAGAACACGCGCAGCGCTCGTATCTACCCATTTACGAATATAAGCACACGCACCTCTTAACGATACAGCTGATTATTAAAGCCACGGCTAACATTTCTATATGTATGAAAAAGTCGCCGACATTAACAAAAGTCACGAAACGAGCACATTGATTAGTCAGTCGTGCGCGAATATATAAAACTTCATCCAGTTGGTTGCTTTTCTGTCAAATACTGAGATGCATGAAAACTCCTCCTCTCCTCTAAAAAATCTTCTCTCTTCTCCTCCCCTGCTGTTCTCCCAGCTGATGAGTTGTGACATCTGCAGCGCTGCGACATGGATAAGCAGCTGCCAGAGATGGAGCTAGGGAGGAATGATGGAGAGAAGACAATGCAGGAGAAGGGTGAAGAAGGGGGGCGGGGGTGGTTTAGGAAGGGGTGAGGGACGCTGACAAGCAGCAACAGTTAGATGTACAGTGGGGTGGGGCGGTGGGGGGCATGATTGCATTGCGTGTGCATGTTCCTAAATGTGTATATGTGCATGTCTCTGGGCGTGAGTGTGTGTGTGTGCATCTGTGAATGAAGCTGTGTGGGCATATGAGCATATGTGTCTGTGCATGGCAACGTGCCAGGCAGTGCCATCTGGCTGCTTGACAGAACTCCTCTCATTAACGGGGAGGTTAATTGCTGTGGCAGCGCCCAGGCTGTGTCAAACACCACCCTGGGGACACGGAGGCAACAGACTATCTACATGTTGGTGTGTGTACATGCACCGACACGTGCGCGCTTGTGTCTTAAGCATAAAACGCGGAGCGGGAAACCCCAAGCCTTTTTTTTTTCCACAACATAAAAAGGTTAAAGCGAACCTGCTGTACTATATATGAACCCCATCGTGCGAAGACAGTCACAAGGAGGACTTGTGTCCTTTTTTTGCATGCCAGGTTACATAGATGTTCAGATTATTCTTATGAATTATGCCTTGTTGCTGTAATGATGTAGAAAGAATTGGGTTTACAGAGCCAATGTCTATAGCCCTGGGGGCAAACACATATGTATACACGCTCACACACCCACATGCACAGCGTGTTGGGGGGGAGTGGTGGCAATTTGCATTTGTTATTACTGCATATTCATGACTAATTTTGTTAGCCTTGCTTAATAGGGCTGAATGACAGGTTGAGAAATCGAGAGCCTGCTTTAATATCACATACAGTCACAGTAATACACACACACACACACACACACTCTTCAGTCACATTCACTCAACCTGCTCTCTCTGTCCACACAGTAATCATAACAACACTTAATGCTTTTAATAGGAATTCTCTGTTCCTCTGGTGGTGTGACATTGTGTCATTTGTTTACCACAAGTACTTATTGTATATTGCAGTATAGCAAGCCATGCAGCCTTATTTGTTGCATGCATAATAATGACCTGCAATATTATGCACACACGCACGCATATGCGTACGCACTTGAATGGCATGAATAAATTTGCATGTTGACTTGTTGCAGATCAGGATTTGCTGCGTGTTTTCATTTTGATTTTCCCAAAAGAAGCAAAACTGTTGGAAATGAAGGATCCTCCTCTTCTTAATAAATTCAGTTCCATCCAGTAATGGTGCAGAAAATAGAGGCTTATGTGTCGTTAAGTAATACAAATTATACGTATTTTATTATTTTTATTTTTTTAATCCTTTGACTCTGCATTAGTTGTGTGTTTATGAGTTCTTGGACAAGATAAGCACAGTGTGGTTTTTTAAAAAATCTTTGTTTCTGCAGAGAGCATATGCTTGCACGCACTCACATTCATTTTCTAAGTGTCTCCTTACATTTGTGATTTTTAAGTGTGTTTCTATCAATTCTATAGGAAAATAGGCTTTAAATTAGCTTGTTTTTACACCAAAGTTTCGCATCTTTGACTAAAAGGACCTAAAGAAGTCATCTTATCATAAATGATAGCATTTCTTTTCCTTTTGGTCTTAAATGACATGTTTTGGGACAAAAAACATCCTTCTACACATACCTATTTTTTACTTAGGCTTCTATATCACAGGTTGTGTGTTGTAAATTATCACCTTAGCTCGGTGATTATTTACAACAGAGGAAAACTCTACTTACGATTAAATAAAAAGACATCAAGTGGATTAATAACAGCGGAACATACACTTTCCCATTCTCCTATCGAGGCAGAACCAGACTATAATCTAAAGTCAGCTTTCACTATTTCCTCTGTGGCTTTTACTCCATTTGACTGAAAAGTTGGGTTTTTTTTGCCAAAGTGAAAGATTTAACTCTCAGCGCTCTCTATCCACTCACATGTCACTTTTGTCAAATCTTGCCTTTCCTTCTCCACTTGGTGTGAAAGTGTAGACACGCTTGATCAAATGTGAGTTTAACATTTTTAATCTGTGCAAAGTTTCATCAGAATAGCTCATCTCATGAGGCTGGTAAATATGAAACTGTGTGTGCGTGCGTGTGCCTGCGTATGTCTTTGTACGTGCCCGTGTGTTTGTGAACAGTACCACACAGTGCCGTATGATCTGGGGTTTTTTCTCTCTCCTTCCATCTTGGGTGTGTGACAGCTGTCACTGGTGACTCAGAAAGGTGTCTGGGCAGAGTTAACGTATTTTCACCGCTGGGAGACACACAGACTCATACACACGCATGCACACGCGTGCGCACACACACACACTGACAGAGAGGAACACATATCAGCTCTGGTTGCTGTCACCTAGCACAAATTTCAACAGGCTCAGCATCTCTTTGCTGCTTTTGAATTAGATGTTTTTGAATTTTACACCTTATACATGTGCTGCATGTTGCTTACACATTCCTGTTTTATCCTGCATCAGTTGTTAAAACAATTTGATTAAGGATCAAAGCTTATACACGGTGATGGAAACAATTATATACACTGCCATATGCTGTGGCTTTCATCTCTGTAATTCACATCACTTATTAATGCGCTCTGTACTCACTATAAACCTGAAAAGAGATATTTTCCCTCTGTGTTTTACATGTATCTGCTTGTTCAGTAGTTCACGATTTCCTTCCTCTTCCTTATGCTTTTCCGCTATAGCAGTGGTTCCGTGGACCAGATGACGTCTGAGACGGAGGATGTGAAAATCCAGCTGCAAACCAATGACACGATCATCTCGGATCTGGAGAGGGAGCTCGCAGAGAATATACAACAAAAGCAAAAGGTAACCGACTTGACTTGACTTGATTTTAGCACATTCCAAAGAATGAGTTACCAGGATCACGCCACAAAAATGCAAACAAGACGTTCTGTCGTTTGCACGTAATTGTCTGTAGTTCCCCCCAAAAAACAAGACAATGTAAACAAATCTTTTCTTTTTTTTTCTCAGAGCAATTGTAAGGTTGAAACAATTAGATGGTTTGCTAAGAAATTGTTCCTTTTTTTGCAGCATTTGTTCAGAAGGCTGTTTAAAAGGTGGAGGAGTCTTTTTTTTTACGATATTGGTTTGGCAGCTGTGCTACAAGCGCTCCATGTGCAGTCAGGTTTAACAGGAAGCCATGGCGTGTGTGATGAATTACCAGCATATCTCAGAGCCCTGGGTAACAAACATGGCATCGCCGGTCGGGATTAAAAGGGAGAGATTTTTACAACCTTCCCACACCTCCTTACAGGGTGTCACTAAATTATACCCACTGCTGTTTTACTGTCTTCTGTGGCTTATGGTTAAGGCACACGTAAACACACACAGGCTCGCAGAAATACACACATGCATTTGTGCTTGTGGTAAACCCAGACTTGTTGGTTGTTTATGTGTGTGTTGGCTGGTTACTGTTTGTTTATGCTGCTTGTGAGTTGACTCATTTGCACTGCCGCTAATTAGTGGTTTGTGTGATTACAGACAGATCCGTAGAGAAACAAGTGGAGTAACTGGAGCTTGTTCTGTTAATCACATTTTCAACAAATGGCTATATACTTTCTATTCCACTTGTGTTTCTGTTTAGCTGGTGCTTCTGCAATGCAGATGCGCAAACATATCTACTAACAGAGGACACACAAACACACATGGAGCCTTGGTACATGTGATCGCCATAACTAAAAAATACTGTTTGTTAGCACCAAGACACTATCAAATGAACGGCTTTCCAGAACACGTGGCCAAATTAAGTGTATCCTCATAAAACTATAAATGATATATATTTACAGTATACGTTGTATTTTAATCTGCAATATGTGAACTTCTAACTATGAATTTGTCTTACACAACCCAGGCAATTATCGCTCGTGCTCTTACAGTTGTAATTACATGGACTTCTATTTTAAAATGAGACATTAAGAATTGATATAAAAATGTAATTTTATTCATTCCAATTCATTTCAGATTATTGCGAGACATTTATGAAAAAGTAATCAAAAGCAATTTGGAAAAATTGTATGAGGAGTATTAGCCAGTGAATAATTCTCAATGAAAATAAACCTTTGTCTCTTTTGGGGAAAAAAAAATCAAATTTTAATTCCTTTCTGGCGAAGACTGCGACGCAGGTGCTGGAAAGCAGTGAGAGGCTGGTGCACCTGCAGAGCGAGCTGTCTTGTCTGCGGCGGATCCACGAAGACAACATGAAGGAGATTGCTGAGAAAGACATCTGCATCACCAAACTGCAAGCTAACATTCAGCTCCTGCAACAGGAGGGGGCTGACACGCGTGCTCAGGTGTGCAAAGGCTTACACGTGTACTATTCGGGACTGCTGTTTGCACACGTACACACGCATGTGCCACGCATATTTCACATGCAACAGCTATTAATGTGTGGTGTAATAAAACATAAACTTGCTCACTTACTGCCAGTCAATTTAGCCATCTTTTTCCATGACCCACTTTTTCTTTTGCTGCCTTGCAGGATGTTGTCTTGCGATGGGTCTCTTGATGTTTCAGATTAGTTTTTTTAGATTATGTGACTGGTACCTCATTTGTTCCACAGATTGCAGGGATGTGACTGCCTGCACATTTCTTTTTTTTCTTTTCTTCTCCTGTCTGTCTTTAGCTCTCCAAGATGAATGTAAGAACAAATGAGCTGCAGGAGGAGTTAAAGAAGAAAAGAGATGCTACGGAGGTAGAGGGAGGATGAGGAGAAAATAAAAGGAGCGTTAAAAAAGCAGATGAGAGGAGAAGGCAGGAGCAACTGAAGACAGAGGAGTGGATAAAGAGGGTGTTAGAGGAGAAGATGATGAAGAAAGAGTGGAAGAGGGGGTTTGAGGAAGATGGAAAAGACTGTTTAAAAGTGGGCTAAGAAGGCAGCTGTTTTGAATTCTGAGGTGAGTGTATTAATGCACTCTGTAACTAAACAAGAACTACTCATCAGCGGGTAAAACTGCAAACTGGGTTGCCAATAAGAAGTTACACACCTTCATCAAGTTTCAGGATGATTAGATTCTTTTGATCATTGATATGATTTACATGAAGTTTCTCTCTTTACAATTTTATACACGTTTATATCAAAATCCTAACTTAGTGTTTCAGAGTTAGGACTTTTTTTTGGACGATGGACATCCCTTTATTGAGCAGACTTGATATGTTTACCAAAAACAGTACAGCAGATAGCATATTTACGCGTATGCACATACACACACTTACACAGTCCTAGAAAAAACCCCCAACAAAACACTTCACCTTAATTCAGACCTCAGACACTCTCTCCTCTACACCTCCCCCCCTCCCCCGCTTCCTTCCATCCTGCCATCTCGCCACAACCGCTCCAAATTAATCTGCAAAATATTGATTTGAGGACCAAGGGGGTGGGGGGGTGGAGGCGCACGATTGCGGCCGCATATTAATACGAACAAGCCGCTCTTCATCTCTCCTCTATACTTTAAGATCCTCATATCTTCATAATTGATTAATGTTCCTTTGTGAAGTGGGGATGAATAATACATTAGTGGGCCTGCTGCACCCTCAGGCTGATGAGAAAATGTTTAATTTCAGTAAATGTAGCGCTCCTTCTCTCTTTCTCTCTGTTTCATTTCCCTCTCTCTGGTTATTTGTGAGTGCTGGAGTGTGTTTGTGAGTTTTCACTTGCTGACGACCGGAGGAGTGCTGTTGATTTGCTTCTTCTGTGTTTACTGTCGGCTTTAAGCGCATGTTGAGCATCACAAACAAAAGACAGCATCTGCATTTGCAAACACGAATGAATAAATTGGTGGTATGAGCTCAGCATTGTTCTATTAACTGATATAACTTCAAGAGCTGTGTCACTTTTACAGGGCTGCTTGCCTTGAGAGAGAAATCATCCCCCTCTGACTTTTTTTTTATGTGTGTGTGTGTGCGCACATTGCATCAAAATGTGCTGGAAAGACTTTTTGTTATCAGTCAGCAATCACTAAGGGCATGGAAATGTGCCATAAACCCACCTGATGAGGAACAAGTAGCCCCCTCCGCAACCTGGAAAAGTGCGAGGAGCCTGACATTTGTCAGCTGCCCCAACTGGCACAGCCTGGCTCCACTCAAGCTCATCTGGTTAACAGTGCTAATTATGCTAATCAGAAACCTAATGATGATGATGAGGGGGTTTAAGAGCCACAGCATAGCAAGCTTGGAGTGTTTGTGTGTGTTGGTGGGGGTGGTAGTGAGGGGTGGGGGTGGGGCTGGTGGGGCTGAAGTGCCTGGCACCTGATGGTGAGCATCTGTGTGTCGAACAGATAAATGATGAAATCAACACGCGCAGAGGCGCCCACAGGTCTCCCTTCATGCCTACTTAGCTTTGCCTCGTTTTCGTTTGAACTTATACCAGCGATGAAGGGGATCCATACACACGCACAGCCTCATACATACACACAGAGCGCTAATTGAATAAATAGCACTCCTCCGTTAACAAGGATCCTAATTAGTTATGCTAATCAGACTAGATAACCCAATTAACCCCACAGTGAGGCAGGGTGGGCTCCTCTCTGTGTGTGTTTATGTGTGGGTGTGGATTTATGTGCCTGAGAGCATATCAGAGACACTTAAGAAAACACGTTTGCCTAATTACTTTTCAATGGCAGAGACGAGCGTTTATGCTTTTTTCATGTCCTTATTGTTCTGCAGTTAAATGCAGGATAATAAGCTTTCCACACTAAAGAAAATAAGGATTGAACAGTGTTTGTTTTTGGGCTTTCATATGTGGGGGATATCTGCATTTATATGTATTTCTCTTTGCCTTCTGCCAGCCTGTCTCTCAGTTAGATCTACATTGACATGTATATTTTTACAACTATTATGGTTGTTTAAACAGAGTGTGTATTTGTTCAGAGAATGTCTGGCTGTTCCATTAGTTTATGTCCTTGGAAATACAATTTGGCCTCAAGTTCTCTCCGTTTATTTAAAACCTTCAGTCAGCGTTCCCCTCCTAATAGTGAGCTGTGTTTCCTCTCGTTTAGCTCCACCACTCATTATCCGGGCCATGTGGAAGAGACAATGTTTAGAGAGAAGAGAGAGGGGGAGACTTGGAGAAGGACAGCGAGAAACGGAGGGAGAGGGAGAGGGAGAAAACGGCTAAAAATAAGAGCGAACCAGAGAGAAAAAGACAGAGGGAATTAATGAGTGACTGAAAGAGAGAGAATGTAGATTGTCTCTGAACCTGGCCGCAGCTGCTCGTGCTTCTAATGAATGGATGAGGGGGGGGACACCCGGACAAGACTGTCTTTGTTGTGCCTGTGCCATAGAAAGAGTGAGAGCACAGCAGATTTATGTCTTACAGGAAGTCTCCTAGATTTGTGGTGTCACAAACCGCCTACCCCAAGTCAACTTCATGCTCTGGCTTTTAATTAATAGGCAGCATTCATGTATATGTATCTGTTTGCCTCTGTGGCATGTGCCTGTTTTTGAACATTTAGCCATGTAGTTGATCATGTGTGGTTTGGAAATGACTATTAGTTTTGACAGAACAGTACTCATCCTGTCTTCCAGTTTGGCCTCTGCATCTGACATTGGGAGACCTTTAATTAGCTTCTGAATAATTTTGCATTAGATTTATACTTTGTTTAGGGCCCTTAAAAGAGTGGCAACAACGACATTTTCACATACAAAGGCCTGTCTTTTGGATTAGCCTTGCTTTTAGTTTTAAGAACAGTTTCAGGGCTACCCTCACATTTGACTTAAGCTGCTTTAGAGAACAAATACTGTAAGGTATTAAATGCGGCACCCAACCTTAGCATTAGGTCGTGGCACCTTTGCTAATGTGCTAATGGAATTCACTGCGGTGCGCTTAACTGCTGGTCTTAATGTCCAAAGCGTGCACTTTTGTAATGGGAAGCCCAAACAGTAGAAGCTACTCCGTGCAGTGCAGGTCCAGAACGGGGGGCGAGATGCTAATATTAGCTCGGGCTCACATCAGCTGAGTCATCTCCTCTGTGTCCTTGGCTTATTAACTGATTTAAGACTGATTAGATCAGTCATGCACAGACGTGCGCAGGCACACATGCGCACCAAATTTGAATATCAAAATGGAATTGCTTGACCAGTGAAAACTAGATTAATTCAAAATGTTTGCATCAAGGTGTAGGTAAAACGGATGACTGTGCATATTTTTAATGCACCTTGCAGCATTTAGAGCCATTTATGACATTAACTAAAGCTCATGTTATGCAAACACATTTTGCAAGTCAAAGCCACTTATGTTGAGAATACATGATGCTCCTTTTTTCCCTCCTTCGCCTTGATTTGACTTCATGAGATCATCAGCATAAGTATTGATTTTGCACTCCATTAAATGGAGTTTGAGTTTGCTACAATGTGTCTCGTCTTTTCACAATACCATGCCTCAGTAACAAGAGTGTTGAACTGTTTTACGGCATTGTTATTTATGGGCCTTTTTTTAATCACTAGCTGCAGAGATACTTCAAATAGCTTGATAATAAGAAAAAAACAACAAAAAAAGATGATTAATTTCTGCACGGACACATTGTTGACCCTATACACCAGAGCAGCATTAGCTTAAATCCCTATTTATCACCTGTAATTGTTCCTTGATCTCACTTCATCAAGGTTATGTAAACAGATTAGATGTTGCTTCGCTCCCAAGAAATTGCCACAAATAGCTTTTCTTCTCTCCGGTCTCCAGAAAGCATCAAGAACTTGCACTGTTTCTGCCTGGTCAAATCTCCTGACAACCTGACAGCATGGGTGGCGGTGCACATTTGGCACAGAAACCTCCCTCGTTCTCAGTTTTAATTTGAAACAAATAATTTCTGTTGTTGTGGTTGATGTGAGAAACGACTGAAGTTTTCCACCTACTTGATCAGCCCTGAACACGATGTTACAGTTACACAGCTGTCCTGGTAAATAAGAGAAGGTTGTTAGAGTTGGTTGAGTCAGCCAGTGTTAAATGTGTATGCCTGTGTGTGCTCTCGCACAGGACTGATTGTTTCTACTTCTCTCTGTATATGTGGCAGTTTCCTCTCGAGATGTTAATTCCTCTCCTCCCTGTTGTTGTCATGCTTCCACCAGCAGTGTCTGCACCGGGGAGACGAAGACATATTGGTGTTAATGAAAAGCCCTCCTAAACTATCCTCCCCGCATGAATGTTTAAACATGCTTGTCATAACATTCATTCGCTCACACATGACAGCTAGCATCTGCAGCTGCCTTGCTCGCCCTCAATATTTTATCATACCATCTCCCCTAACCCCACACTAGCACAATGGCTGTGTGTTAGCAAACTGAATTATAATGACTGAAAACAGGCTGTGTTCAGACCCACTGCCAGCACAGGCCATGCATAATGGATTCAGTAACACCAAAGGTCTCATAATGGTACAATTAGTCAATCTTAAATATGAAAGTAATAAAGAAAGGCAAAACAAGAAGCCTTTTTGTTTTTTTCAAGTAGCAAAAGAAAAAAAAAGAAAAGGGGAAATGTACACAAAGATAATGAGAGAAAAAAATGCAAAGTAAGGGGAAAATGTGTAAAGAAGGAAAGAAAGAGAGAAATCCTTGTGTCCATTTACAGTATGCTATTCCAAAGTCCCATAACGCTGCAGGTCAGCAGTTGTGACCTTGGTGGTTTTGACAGAAATGATTCACCATGGTAACGGTTGGTCTGCAACCCTCAGTACACCCCCGCACCCCTCATCATTCCCCAACCTTCCTTACCGCCTCTTTTCCAATTTGATTGGATGCACAATTGAAATGTCATGCCTCAGCAAAACGCATGCACACGCACCCGATTAACCACAGTGAAAAAGTGGGGGGGATAAAAGAACTGGACATGTTATACACATCAAATTATAAATTAAGAGACAGGTCCAATGGAAGAAAAGAGGGGTTTTGGTCGAGCATCGAATCGCTTGCATTTCAGGTAGCAAGGATAAATATGCATATATGTGTGGTTGAAATCGTAATCAGAGCTATAGGGTTAATGTTGTGTGATGCACCAGGGGACATGGGCACAGTGCATCAAAGCAGTGAAGGGAGCCATAGTCACTAAATGCAAAGTCAAATGAATATTAATGCAGAACCAATTACCTCAGAGAAATGTTGTCTGTAGGTTAACTTTGCTAACGCGTGTGTCTCACCTTTACCGCAGTAGAAGCATTGGGGGATGGGTTGTTGAGGGGCAGCGCTGATGTGTTAGTTTTCTTCCTAACAAGCTTCTCTGTCCCTGCTAAAATAGAATTGTTGAGCAAACAGCTTCTCCTCTCCACTTATCTTATTTCAATACGATGCAAGGTCCAATTTTTAAAGAGAGGGAAAGTGCAAAGTGAGGGTTACAATTAGGGTGTTACTTGACTGTGGCATTTCTTTAAAATACTTCATAAGCACCACAAAAAATAAAAAAATGTATGTATTTTGCATGTCATACAGCAATGCTAAGTCTCTTCTTTGTCTTTACTTCAGTCTTTAGCGGTGAGCCACATACTTTCTTGTTGTATGAGCAGCTTAGCACAGAGCAGCACTGATCTATGCAGGTGCTGATCTGCACAAGTGACTGTGCCACACTTAAAGCCCCTTCTAAATCAGTGTTAAAGCCTTGATAATAGACCTCACTGACCAATTGATTGGCCTTCATATGTTTACAGCTCACTTTAATTGCCTCAAAAATACCATTTATCAGCCAAGTGTGTCCGCATATGCATGTATGTGTGAGTGCAAGCATGCCCGTCCATTGACAAAAAGGCTTATTGATTTATCAGCATCAGGATTTGTCCCGTTCACCATACATAAAACCCCTGCGTATGTGCTGTTCAAAATGGGAAATGGCCCCATTGATTCCCTTAAGTTGGAGCCCAAATGCTAAAGATTTTTGGATAAGCTTTCTCATTACTTAAGCTGAAATCAATAGGGGAGAGCATGGGTCTAATGAATGAACGGGCCACAGATCAGATGGGGTGTGCTCATCCCTGGCCTGTCCGGGTCGATCCGAGTATGTGTGTGTGAGTGCGTGTGTGGGAGAAAGAGAGGGAAAGAGACATACGCATGCACTCACACAAAAACGAGCTGACTATTTGGACATCACAAATCTTTTTGTCTGCCTAAAATTCACATTTTAGATCCATTTGTGTCTTTAGGTCTTTCTGCTCACTTGACCCACTTCTGTGCCTTTAGCTTCCACTGCTTCTCGATCCACATTGATGTGCCATAAATATGTTCTTTTCAGAACCAGAAGTGCCGCCAATGTGTTAAAATCATGCAAACCCTTATCCATGTATGGTTTGGAAATAGTTTAAGCCTCAAAAAAGTCTGCGTATGGAATTTCAAACATTTGTTTTTAATTATTATTTTAATTGTTCTACTTTCCCTTTGCACACTTTCTTTCCCTCTGTAGTTGGAGGCCAGCAGGAAGCAGGTGGAACGTCAGAGGAGGGAGTTATCAGAGCTTCACCAGAAGGAGGAGACACTTTTGTGTGAGGTACAAAGATAAATCATACACCCACATACACATGCATGCACGTGCACACAACACACACACACAGACACAGAGGAACTAACTCGGGATTTAAGATTTAAATACTCAGCATCTACAAATAAAATCTAGATTAGTCATAAATCTTCATGGGAATGTACAGTAATATCGAGTGCATGTGGATGTGTGTCAGCCAGCCAGCTGGTGGAACCAAGAATGTGGCTCACACACGCATACACAGAAACTACTACCCCTCTCAGTCGCAGCCCCTTTGGCTAACTATTTGGTTTTTCCACTTTCCACTCTTTCCACCCCTTTGAAATATCAAAACAGCACAGAGTGGTGTATCTCTTGAAAATTGTTTTTGGCCGAGTGTGCAGACGCTTCCTCTCAGAGTACATTTACCAGACAACTTCTAACAGTTTCACTTTGTGTCTTGGCCAATTTATGGAATTAACTCCATAAGCCGATATTACAAACAGTTGTCACTGCGATTAGTTAAGCCAAGCAGTTGTTAGCTAAAAATTAGAAACCTGCAGACACCTAACGCTGATGAAAAATTAATTAAATCATTAATTAAATAGATTTAATTAGTAATATTGCAGTTATTAAACATCACATACACATGAAGCAGGAAACTTAGGAGGAATTCGGTGGATTTATAAACTGTGGCTTTAAGTAGGATGAGCAGTCAATAAATTGTGCATATGAGCACTATCAACAAAGAACTCTGGATGATCACCACTAACCCAGCCCACTTTTAAAACAGTCAACTCCCTATCCCTTCCCCTAGTCTCCACCAAGGTGTCCCGCCTTTTCAACTCATAAATATGGAAGGCAAAAGATGATGAGATTCAGGGACAAGAAAGGAATCAAAATCTATTGTAGCGTGTCCTTTTCCCCGTGTAAAGTTTGGATTAAATGTCACACATTAGCATGTGAACTTTTAAATGAGCTTGTTTGCTCTCTACGGTGTGGGGCATGTAAATACCCATCTTGAGAATGGAATGGGGATTTCGTAGTGGAGGGGGTGGTGCTGGTGGAGGTTCTCAAGAGTTGCGGAGTGTAGGACACATTTGAGGGTTGCAACGGGCAATTAGACCCCACCAAGGGACGGGTGTACCAAACAGGTCTATTGACTGCAACCTGAAGTGACAGACATTAGCAGATGGGAAATCTCACTAAGGGATGTGGCTTCTAGTGATTTGTGCGAGACAGATGATTGACATGAGAAGACTGACACACACTGTCATGTTTATTTCTGGGCAAAATCAGGTCAGAGTGAAAAGAAATATGTAAATGTTTAGAAAACCATGGTAAGTTTGTTTGATCAAAAAAAACAGTTTAAATTTTTATGTACTTTTTACTTTTGCATTGTCATTCGACAACACGTTTAATATGCACTGCTCAAAAAGTTAAAGGACCACTTTGAAAACACATCAGATCTCAATGGGAAGAAATCATGCTGGATGTCTACACTGATGTGGACTGTGTAATGTGTTATGAATGAATGAATGAATGAATGAATGAATGAATGAATTGTTTGATGGAAATGAAAATGATCAACATACAGAGGGCTAAATTCAAAAACACCTGGAAAATCAAAGTGAAAAAAATGTTAGTCGATTTTGTTGAAATTTCTTGGGAGCAACTCAAAATGGTACTCAGTAATTGGTGCTTGTATTCATATCTGACAATACTGGACCACGCTCCTATGAGAGGACGGATGGTTCCTGAGGGATCTTCTCCCAGATCTGGACCAGGGCATCACTGAGCTCCTTGACAGTCTGAGGTACAACCTGACAGCGTTGGATGGGCCATAACATAATGTCCCAGAGGTGCTGCATTTAGCTCAGGTGAGGGTATCAATTCCTTCATCCTCCAGGAACTGCCTGCATATTCTTGCCACATGATGCTGGGCATCGTGAACTAGGAGGAACCCAGAACCCACTGCACCAGCATGTCTGACAGTAAGTCTAAGGATTTCATCCCGATACCTAATGGCAGGCAGTGTGCTGTTGTCTAACCTGTAGATATCTGTGCGTTCATCCATTCCTCACCACCAAATTGCTCATGCTGAACGATGAACAGGCCGCATAACGTTCTCCACGACTTCTCCAGAGCCTTTCACGTCTATTACATGTACTCAGTGCTTTGATCTGTGAAAATTAGAGGGTGCCAGTGGTGGACTTGCCAATTCTGGTATTCAATGGCAAATGCCAATCGTGTTCCACGGTGCCAGGCAGTGAGCACAGGACCTACTAAAGGACAGTGGACCCCCAGGCCACCCTCATGAGGTCTGTTTCTGATTGTTTGGTCAGAGACATTCACACCAGTGGGCTGCTGGAGGTCCTTTGTTGCTCCGTCAGTGCTCATCCTGTTCCTCCTTGTACAAAAGGAGCAGATACCGGTCCTGGTGATGGGCTAAGCACCTTCTAAAGTGTTAAGGCGCTCCTAAAGTAACTACCTGTGTCCTGGAATCTCCTACATGCGTGTTGGAAGACACAACAAGCCTCGTGGCTATGACACATATTGACGTGCCATCCTGGAGGAATTGGACTACCTGTGCAAGCTCTGTAGGGTCCAGGCATCAACTCCAGTATTATTTATAATTACCAGTAGTGACACTGACCTTAGCCAAATCCAAAAGTAGTGAAAAAACAGTCAGAAAAGATGCAGGGAAAAATGTCAATGACTTGGACCTTTAAAAACTATTTGTGGTTGTCTCATTGTTGCCCCTCTAACTGCACATGTTGTTAATTTTATTTACACCAAAGCAGCTGAAACTGGTTAACAACCCCCTCTGCTACTTAACTGACCAGATCAATATCCCAGAAGTTTGACTGACTCTGATTAAAAAGCGTTCCTTTCATGTTTTTTGAGCAGTGTATAAGTTCGAGTTGAAGTTATGGAAATAGCAAACATATGGTAAAGACCATAAAAAACAAGCATATGTCGCTAACACACACAGAACCTCAGGGTTGAGAGCTCACCAAGTACTATTGTCAGAATATGTGTGTGTGTGTTGATGCATGACCGTATTGTGTATCATATTTGATAACCAAACACCATAATATATGTGCACATATTTCATTGACTATGATTCCCTTTGTTTTAAAATGTGAGTCTGCTTATTTATTGACATAATTTCCTCTCACTGAAGGGCTTGTGTCTATAAAACACATTAAAATCATATTGCAATCTTTGGTTACCCAGGAGTAGCGTCATAGTTCTATTATACTCACTGAACAACAGCATCACAGCCTGTTTATCAATCCAATATCTCATAATGTGCTCTCTGCCTGGTCATTTTGAATATAAAAAGATCTCATACTCCCATTGTACCATATTTCCTATATTTAGTATTAATCTCTTGTACTGACATGAATCTGACACATCCAATATGGCATTTGATTAGTTGTTTTTGTTTTTTGTTTGTTTTATTTATTTTTTCTGAGTCTCCAGGTGATATTGGATACATGTGCCGAGCTAGTATTATGTTGGTTGTTTCATCTGAGTATAAAAATGATTTAGTGTGTACTCAGCAGGCAGTGTCATTGACTAGCTTTAATTTCACTGCAAGGGTGGGCTTTATTACTCTGCTACTCTCTAAATATGTGTATGTGAGTGTATGTGAGAGAAAGTGTGTGTGTGTGTGTGTGTGTGTGTGTGTGTGTGTGGGTGGGGGGTACAAAGAAAAAATAGAGAGTGCAAATGAATGTTTCTGTGGACATACATTCTGTCTCTTTTCATGCTTATTATCTTTGCGGCATGCAAGGTCTGTGCACACACGTGCTGAGACTCTCCTTCCCTTGTGTGAGATGTAGTTATGACCTATAGTTAGATTTAAAAGTTTAATGATCATGTGAATAAGTCCAAGCAAAATGCCATGATGTCGTTATTTTTAGATGAGCAGAGCTTTCCTAAACTTAACCAAGTAGTTTTCGATGCCCAAAGCCAGCAAAGGTAAGACAGTAAACTGCAAGTAAATATGAAACCTGGGCCCAGAGAAAACTCAATTTTCAGTCTCAGTGGTCAAAAATCAGGTGTGTCTGAAATGTGTCTGACCTTGTTACTCTTGGAGTGGACTCCGAGTCGAAACACCCCCAAAGCCACGTGAAAAAGTTTTCACAGTACTCTATGAAGTCCTGGGAAAACTAAGTACACCCCCCAACTCAGTAGCTCTTAGAGCCACCTTCATCAGAAGTATCTTGAATGAATGTTTTTTTGTGTTACTTAATTAGTCTCTCACATCATTGTGTATGAATTTTGGCCCATCCGTCTTTACAATTCTGCTTCAGTCCATTTGCAGTGATTTGTTTATGCACAGCTCAGTTTTGGTCCTGCCACAGCATTTTAGTCAGGTTGACGACTTTGACTGGGCCTTTTTTCTGCCAATTTTTGTAGATTTGCTGCTGTCACTGTTCTGTTGCATGACTCAATTTCACCCGAGTTTAACTATTAAACAAAAGGCTTAACATTTGCCTATAGAATACGTTGGAGCAACAGAAGGAGTTCATAGTTACCACCTGCAAGGTGCCCAGATCCTGTGGTTCCAAAACAAGCCCAAAGCCTGTGGTCACCCCTATTAGGTGTTTGGCCTGATAGGCTTTTGTGTTTGCTTTTGGTCAAACATGGCACTGTGTACAACTCCACTTGCATCTCATCTGTCCAAAATACATTGTTCCAGAAGTCTGGTGATTTGTTCAGATGTAACTTTGCAAACCTACTGCCATGTTCTGCCATGGAAGGACTGCCAGGAGAAGAGGCTTTCTCCTGGCAGTCCTTCTAAACAAACCATACTTGTTCAGTCTTTTTCTAATTGTACTGAAATGAACATTATCATTTCACATGTTAAATGGGGCCTGTAGAGATGTAGCTCTTAGGTTTTTTGCTGTTTTCCAGAGTCTTGCACTGTTTGACATTGGGGTGATTTTGCTGGGAGGTCCACTGCTGGGAGGATTATAGCGTTGTGTTAACATGCATCTGAATGCTCCAGACCAGCAAACTTCCCAAATGTCTGCTTTTATTAAGCAGCTGATGATCAGCTAATCAAGTGGTAAATGGTAAATGAACTACATCTTATGTAGTGCTTTTTTACTTTACTGGAGTACTAAAAGCACTGATGCATTTGATTAGCAACACCTGGCTACTATTTACCCCCGAAAACTTTCTTTTCCATGACTGTACGTTTCCAAAAGACTTTAATAGATTTTAGACAGTAGGAACATGCATCCATCCAGGTCCAAGTCTCTGGGGCAGCAGTCTGAGATGCTCCAATCTCAGTCTCTACCTCACCTGTTTCTTGAGGGAGACACAGAAGCATTCCCAATCCAGCTGAGAGACATTACCTCTCAAGTTTGTCCTGGGTCTGTCCTATCTGAAGCATGATAGGGGCATTAGCAACAAATATTGATATTCCATATTAATCTTTATTTGGAGGACATCTTACATGCACTTTTGTGCAGTGACAATGAACAGTGAACCCTTTGAAATAGGCTGGCTTTCATCAAAAAACATTTCAAAAATGTGATGAATCTCATTTGAGCCACAAGAACACAAACCAAATGTGCTAAACACATGCTAACACACAAACAATTATACTGGTTTCCATCTTTAAACTCATCCCTGATGTGAATGTTTAATAAATAAAAATCACCAGCTACACTGGTAAATAAGGAGAATTTAATAAAAAATTAATAACCACTTCAACTTCCAAGTACAGCAGTAACCACAAAAAACAGTGTTTGTGGTCCCACACAACATTTGGACTATTTACCGTATGCTTCATCTCAGCCATTTTCTTGTCCAATGTGACCAGCTTACTTGAAGTTGTCCACAATATTGTTCAAGGCTTGGGTTCTGAGTGGGCTACTCCAGAAACTGAGCTGTTAAGTTGCCTATTTATTTCCTTGTCCTTTTGCCTCACCCAGCATCTAGCTTGAGCTTTAACTGTTGAGCAGCTCTATCCTGTAACATATCGTGATAGACTTGGACTTCATTCATTTTCCCCTCAGTAATGAAAAGTTCTGTAGTACTTGAGGCAGCAAAACAGCCTAAAATTACACTTCACATGCTTCACATTTGGGATAGAACAATGAAACTTTCTTGAGTTCAAGGTTTTTTACATTTCTAAGACAGAGTTATACATAAATCCTGCTGTATATCTTTGTATATATCTCCAAACATGCTGTTTTTTCATCGTCTTCTGCATGCAATTAGCATTCACTGGACGAATCGGCTAAACCAGCACTTGGAGCCGTTCTCACATAACACTCTGGCCAAACTGGTGGTCCCGGTGCAAGAAATAGAGGAGCTCCACTTTGGCGTGACAAACCTTACTTCTGATCAAATGCTACAGAGCTATAATCATGTTTGTGCCACTGAATTCCTTAACCTTTCCATGACCTCGGTGAATGCCAGCGGCCCAATCACAGAACCTAATTGAATCTGCTCGGCGGTACCCCCCTCACCCCCCACCCCACCATACCCCAACCCAAATAAAATTGGAGGTGAAAAATGAATACAGCAGTATGCGGTAAGAGAGAAGAAGAAGGCAGGTGACACCAGTGGTGGTGGGGTTGGTGGAGTGGGGTTGGGGCGGTGGATCATACTGCGGCTTTATAAATACACAGACGTGCTCACAAACACACACCCAGACACGTACACGCAGTCACACCTTTTTCAATCCTGCAAGAGAATGGGGAGTGGGAAATGACAGAGAGCGAGAGAGAGAGAAGGCGGGAGCGAGGGAGAGGTTGGGCCTAGGTTTCTCATTACCCCCCTGGCCTATTTGGAGGATATTCCTATAAGATAATCTGATTTATTTGCAATTTTCCTTTAAGCGGCTTAGTGTTTACCTCCAAGATTAATATTTTTCTCTGTTATTAATATCAGACTGTAATTAGGAGTGATGTGTCTCGCTCGGCACGGTTCTGTGGCCGCCAGGCAGCTGGCTGGATGAAACTCTTGTTGCGACTCACTTGTTGTGATCCTGTTTCACGAGAGGCGGAAAAAAAAAAAACCAGAGATGGAAGTTTTAAAAGAAGAGACTGCAGGGTAGGGATGCAGAATTACAATTGGGGCATACCTGTCTCTATGTCGAAGTGTATGCGTAGGTGAGTGCGGGTGCAGGACCGTACAAATATGGGAGTTTATGTGCGCGCGCGTGTGTGTGACAGTGTGATGGCCCCCTCTGATTGATAAGGTGTCTGTGCCGGCTGCAGATTGCTCTTGCTGATTGCTTCTGAGAGCTCCAGCTGATTTATAATCAGAGCAGGATGAAGGATTGTGCTGTGGATTGCTTATCTGTTTACCCCCTCACAACATAAACTGACAAATTATCATGTTGAACACACACCCACACACACAGATGCAGACACACACGTGAAAGGGAAAAAAAAAACACATAATAATGTTGACCTTCTTATTAAATATACAGGGAAAGAGAGAAAGCGCGCGCGAGAGAGAGACACTGTCATACAATTTCACAGACACACACTGGCCATACGGAACATAAACAGCTCTACTCTTCAGCACAGTCATATTTTCATGATTGCACAAAGGAGTGCAATCAGTCTCAGTTGTTTATATACGAAAATGTCAACATGTCAACATCACATATCAAGTTACGTTGCAATTAGCATGTTTCAGGCACTTGGATTTTTTTTATTCGCTTCAATCAAAAAAAAAGTATTCAAGTATTATTTGGAAGCTTCTTAGCCGGTGATCTCAAATATTGATTTGTATTCATTTATGGCTTTTTGTTTCATTTGTGCAGGGCTTTTTTTTATTCCTTGTTGCTTAACGTGCCTCACTGTGTGCAACGGCATTTCTTATATGCACAATCAAATTCTTAATCTCTGAACCATGCGAAAACTGACTCGGGAAATAACAAATATGCCGACTTTTATGGTACTTAGTGAAGTGATTCTGATTGTATTTAAACTGTTGTGTTTAGTTGTAGTAAGAATAAAATAGCTGTTGCTTTTGACAAAGAAACTGGCATATGATGTGAGACTAATTCCAATTGGCAAGGCAGGGTACAAGCCGGTAGTTTTAAACGCTGACAGGTTTTGTATGCCCTATGGCACTGTGACAGCTCTGTGTGTGTGTGTGTGTGCCTCTGTACCTTTCTGTCTTTCTCCCTTTCTCTTTTCCCAGTCTTACCTGTCTGTCTGATGACGCTACTTTCTCTCTTTTCACCGTGCTTGTTTGTAAATGCACGGAGACAGAATTATGAAGGGAACACAAAAAACACAAAGTACAGGAGCGTATGAATTCAGACACACACATGTGCACGCACACACACACGCACACACTGACGAATGGCAGCAATTAGATGGGGAAACCAAGCATGTGAGGACAGAGGAGCGCTGAGGGGCTGCAGCCTGCTGTATGGAACGTGCGTATGTGTATGTGTGTGTGCGCATGTTATATGTTTGTGTGCATTTGGTAGGTTTTTATCCCTCTAATGCACCATCCATCTGTCTAAATATCAACACTGTTTCATATGTCACTGGACAGCGGCTGTATTAAGGTGTATTCGAATTTTAGCATTTGCAATCAAGGACCAAATGTGAAAAGGTCTGGACTGCAACAATATAGCTTTACAAGAGATAATTAGTCATTGTATAAAAGGTGAAAAAGAAATGATTGAATATTTGACAGCAGGCACATGGGGTAAAGAATTCAAGTTAAAAAAAGAAATAAATGTGAAATATATGTCATCTCTGTCTTCCTCTGGTTTCATGTCAGCCTACTGAATTGGTCTACCCACTGACACTGAGACCTTGGGCTTCCTTAGTTCTTCTTTTCTCTCCCATTTGGAAGAATGGCCTTCTCGCTTCAGTCAGAGCAGCAGTCACTTCTCATATTCCCTTTAAATGTGAGGATTCAGCTTTTCAGGAAATTCCTCAATGCAGCCTTCCCTCTTCAAATTAATCACATCTCTATCTACTCCAGTTGCTATCTAATAAACACTCCCCCCCTCGCCTGGATCTGTAACTGTCCCAGGATTTCTCTGATTTTTCATCGCCGGGTTGCATGTGGAAGTCAGTGTTAATTAGCTGCAGCGGTTAAGTAATGAAAGAGCTTCAAGGCAATTCAATTTCAGCTGTTTAAAAAGATTTGAGACACAATGTTTAACTTGTTTGGGACTAACTTTTAGTGCTGACACTGGTGACTTGTTTCCCAAGCATTACAGCTGTTAGGTAAAAAATATAATATAATATAAAAAAAACACCACCAAACCTTATGAAAACATATCATATGTCTGTCTTTTTGTGTTAGTTTCTGTATGTCTGTGTGTGTGTGTGAGAGCGAGTAAGAGAGAGTAGAGTCATATTTGAAAGGAGAGCAGAGGTATGATAGACAAAGCTGAACGATTCACTTCTTGCTTACATCACAAATCATCCCCATATTATAAGGCTTTACATGCAAATATGAGGCAGAGTAAATGTGTGTGTGTGTGTGTGTGTGTGCACATGTGGGAGAGAGGGACTGCACACTGGTCTGCAAAATAAAGCAAACTGTAATTTGCATATAAACTGAATGCATTGTGTGACTTCATATATGTAACCCATGTTTAGTATCAATGTATATCATGAATGAGTGAGTAAGTGTATGCGCCTGTGTGTGTGTGTGTGTGTGTGTGTGTGTGTGTGTGTGTGTGTGTGTGTGTGTGTGTGGTAACCCTGTATCACTGGCAAGCTCATTTCTCTCAGAAATCAAAGTTAAATGGGTCATCTATCATGAGAATATGTGACTGGGTCTCTTGTCTCTGCTCTGTGTGTGTGTGTGTGTGTGTGTGTGTGTGTGTGTGTGTGTGTGTGCATGTGCGTCTCATGCACACATATGCAAGGTGTGTGGTGCGAGAGCAGTCTGCGTGCACCGCTGCAGCTGCTCACACGTGTGTATGCGGCGGCCACTTGTCTTTGCCTATGCTATGATTAATGGTTTACATTGGGCTGTTCAGCCATGCATGTTTCTTGGTTTATCGTTTTATGCTGTCTCCAATTAAAGCTCCATAACTTGAGTGATGGCTTCACGCCAGTGTCCATCAATAGAGGCCATCAGCAGCCTCATGCATTCAGGATATGGAAGCCACACACTAACTAATATCCTTTTGTGTCAGAGCCAGTGGGCATCCTTTTTGTGTGACTCTACAAATATATACACGTGCGCGTGCTGTGCACATGAAATAAAAACAGTAATTAAATTTGAAGTGATCTATTCTTCCTGATAAATGTGGTTTTACTGTTTAAAATCTTGAAAAATGAATTACCAGTGGGATAAAATAATATTATAATTGTATTTTTTTATGTAATCAATGAAAACCATCAGGTGATCAATTAATTAATCATCCTGAAATTGTTTTTTCGATAAGGACAGTCTTTTGCGCCATGTCTGCATTCATGCACGATTTTGCATCTTTGTGTCTTTTTGTGCCAAAGAAGTGCTGGGGGCTACATACATCTGGACGTGGGAGCTTGTTCATGTGTGCGCCGCACAGACACGCATGCGCCGCACAATATCATTTCACGCAATATTATTTCTCATATAGCTGTAATGACATTAGGCCGATATGTTGATTATACTGTCGGCAAACAGCAGCCTGCTGATTGGGTTAGCATATAACCTTATATCACATCTCTCCATTCATCCCTGTGCTTTTTTTTTTATTGCCCTCATTTTTCCAAATCACTTCCCACTTCTCCAGTTTCCAGGGCGAGGTTCCAGGCTATGCAAGCAGGTGATGAGAAGTAATATGATGACAGGAAGGCACAACAACGTAAGAGTAGAAAACCCAGAACCTTAGAGCAGCCCAAGTTCTCTGAGTACAGGACAAAGAAGCCTAGTGGTAGGACAGAAAAGCGTTGTCTAAAAACATAAGAATATATGAATATTTAATCGCGCTGACAAAACCCAGTGAGCATGCACAAATTGTACACGTTATGGTTTCTGCTCAGCTTTTGTTTTTTGATTTTTAACAGTTGTATGGATTAATTAAAAAGAAGAAGAAAAACAGGGAGATTTTTTTGGTGTGGGCTACTGAGATTGTTAAAGAGACTGAGATTTCATTTGCAGTTGGGACACTTAGTGATGACACATGGACCCTTTCGTATCTGCACACACGAAATAAGGTTTTTCATGCATTAAGGAAGTTTTAATCCCCCCCATAGAGGTTTTAGCCAAAGCTAGGATGCTAAGATCACTGCTCATTGGGATTTAATTTACTCAAGGATAATAGGAATATTCGTTACTGTACATAGACGAATCTTGTTTACATTTGTGGTATGAACTGCAAGCTGTGTTTGGAGTCCACTGTGTAGCAGCTACAGCTTTAATATGTGTCCATAAGCAGCAGAATGCAAAGGCAAAAATCAGCAGAAAACACATTGTAGTTGTATACAGTCAGCTCTATTCCCCTTCTCCCTAGCTAACATGTACACACAAACATACATATGGTGTACTCTCAAACACAGACTGCATTATTATCTACAAGAAACAAACATTACACAAAACACCTCTGGCGACATTTGTGATTTGACGAAAAGAACACTTTTGGTGCTGTTTGGTTCTTAAACACAGCTGTGTGAGCACATCTAACCGTCAAGATTTTAGTGCAAATTACTAATGGTGGGAATCAATATCTGTACCACATGCACGGGTAATGATTTAGCCATGCATAGCATACAGCTGGACAGACAAGGAGCAAATGGAAAAAAGATAACAATAACAATAAATTCACATCAGCCATACCTAACGCATAAGATGCTACGCCATGTCAAGGCTAAATGACACTAGGAGAAAAATGAACCTAGGTTGTCTGGAAATTAAAAAAAAGGGGGGGTCTGATTTAGTATTCAGTAATGGCTGAAGGGGATTGGGGGGAGGGAGAGAAAGCAGACTTATGTATAGGGAAAAGGGGTGGATGTGATGAAGCTGGAGAAAATTAATCAGTGTTATCATCTCCCGGCAAGTTTAGTTAACACTATTTCTGCCAGTTACAAAATATTCCAGCAATTAGTGATTTCCCATCGTGTGATAGTGTAAAAAAATCAAACTTTCTGCTCTTTCTTTTCATGTATGGATAAAATATTGAGTGATTAGCAATACATTAGTCACTGGTAAGTTCAGAACCGTACTCTGGTTTGAATCTTAGTGCTTTAGTCTTCCTGTGAGGGAACTTCTGTTGTATCTGTGTAACAGCCCATTAAATCACCGTGCATATACACTGCACACACACAACAAAAGCACAGTCGCTTGTTGACCTCACATTAGATAAGCCGAGTGTCATCTGTCCAACTCGCCAATGTTTGTTTGCATTTGTGCGTGAGTTTAGCCTCGAGGCAGTCGCCGTGCTTGCATGTACATTATAATGTAATCTAAGTGTATAAACATATTAATGTGTGTGCAGAGTGAGAAAATCACTGTGACAAAATCATAGTGTGACATTTTTCAAGAATTTGAAACTTTATTTTGATTCTTTTTAAAAATCTACAACACTTTTGCTCATAACTGCTTCTCTCTATCAATTTTGACAATGGAAGAAGCAAAGTTGAAAGTAAACTGACTAAAACTTTGACTCCAGTTTATGACAATGACTAAATAATACTGCTCTTTCTGCTCCAGACCAAGGCCAAAATGGTGCATTTGAAAGACAAGCTCCGTGACGGTTTCAAGAGAAGGGCGGAGGAGAAAGAGGCGAGGATTAAGCAACTAACTGACGAGCTGAATGGAACGAGGCAAAAGGTAAAATGCACGCAAAGGGTACACAAGCACATACTTCAAATGCTTCTTTTATGTTTGTATAAAATTTAAAGAGATTTTACAGATTCTTCAATGAATGAGTCCTATTTATCCATAATGAATTGCTGCTTCGCAGTAAGAGCGTTTGTGAGCGAAGGCTGCCAAGAAATGGGAAAGAGTAACTTCAAGAGAAGACATGCTTAGTGTTTTTAACACGCGGGTCATAGTCTTTTTTGGTCAAACACATAAGTACACAAATAAACATACAGTACTGAAAAGCTTTTGAGTAAATGAATGATATTGCACTGTGAACCCTTGGCTAACATTATTGGTTGACCCCTGGGATTCTGTTAGCTAATTTAACTACGCCATCCTAGCGCTTCAATCACTTTTCCACCCACTTATTTTATACCCTTTCAATTATACAGATTACCATTGCTAGTAGAGCTTATTGAGCTGTACTTCTGATTCAAAGGCACACCGGCCCATTGAGGCACAAGCACTGACTGACGTGCACACACACACAAGTACACACCACTTGATCTGCATATCATTATGCTTTTGATCGAATGCCAAGGTTTTCGCTGAGAAAGACGTCAGAGTCAAATGAAGCGAGCATGTACACAACACCTGTAGGATTTGTGTGTGTGTGTGTGTGTGTGTGTGTGTGCGCTCGTGTGCGTTCATGCTCATGAGAGAGGCAGCTGTGAAATCTGCACCTGTTTAATTGAATTAGCCTCGTTAATGTATTCACACAGGCTGCCAAAAAAAGCGTGGCATTAACAAGCTCATTAGACCAATTAGTTAATTAATTGTCTGTATGGCAGAAGCTTCCCAAAGAGCTGCGTCTTCATTATCTGATAGCTGCTGCCTGTTGGATCACTGCTTGAGAGCTGATAATGCACTCTGTGTGTGCGCTCGCTTGTACGTCTCATCAAATGTCGTATATTTCTGCATATGTGTGTGTATATACTGTATGTACTCTGTGTGCGTGCGGTTATTTGGGGTGAAAACGTGCGTGTGCGCGCGTGGATGCTCATGTATTCATCTGTCTGTGTGTAGCATGCTCATAATATGGTGGCCAATATCAGTGTGCATATTGCAGTGAAAGGTTATGTGGGGGCCGTCACTCCCACAGGTAAAGACAGAGCAGTCCTCCCAGCCACTTTCTAATCTCTCTTTTATTAGAAGTTAATATCTCGCCTGCTCTTTCTCACTCCACACTCCCACCTGCTTAGAAATGGCCCCGCTCCATCTTTTTAATTCAATTATATTAGCCACCCTCTCTCTCTCTCTCTCTCTTTCTCTGTGCCCATAACTCTGCAACTCACATCTCTCCCTAACACACTATCTATCTCTTTTTTCCTTCTCTGTCTCTTCCCATCTTAGCCCTCCTTCCTTTGTCCTCAAATGTTCCATTTCTATTCGTAATCCTAGATGGAGGATAGACTTTGGCCAATCAAGGATTTGCGCAAGCCATTCTCCCTTTCTCCTCTTCTCTGCCTTGGTGGCAGAAATGTATGATGGCGAGCAGAGGGGGAGAAAAAAAAAAGGACAGACGGGAGGAGGTGGGAGGCAGGAGTTGAGGGGAGGACCCCAGGGGCGAAACTTTGATTGCTAAAGTAATGAGACTTGATCAGATTGAGGTTTCTCTCTCAATAGGAGCTCTACTAATATGAAAGTCCAGGGCTTAAGCACTCATTTGAAATAAAATCACAAATCTGATATTCTTTCTTCCGGACTCTCAGCCAAGGTCCTATACTCCTCCGCTGGAGAATTAAGACTTCACAGAGACCACATGGGAACTTTTAATCATCTCTGATGGTGGCAGATTTGGAGATGGGGAAAAAATGACCCTAATGTATTAATTATGTAACAATATTATGGAGAAAGTCAGCACTGTAAAGACCTTGAGCTATAGGAGGGATTTTGGCAGACACTGAGATCTTTAACTAGCTGGATCAACAGGCCTGACCCGCAGTGAGTGGGAATAAGAAAATGTCAACATCCTGTTATACAGACTCATAACAAATTAGATGTGACAACATAGGCTTTTTGAATTACCTTGTTTGTAGCCCTGTGAGTAACTCAAATTTGGATGTTTTTCCAAGGTAAATGTGACTTCGTTTCCAAGAAAGGCTTGATTGCTGCTGCAAAAATAATACTCAGTCTCTACTTGTTCACGAGAGCAGAAAGCACCATGATGTTGGCACTAGATAACAGGAATAAAGGCTATCAGTCACTTTACATCGCTCTTCCTTTTGGCTCCTGGGCACTTTACCATGAATCCAAGCTTCTTTTGTCGCGGCTATCACCGCTATATAAGCCTTTAAAACGTTATATTTCTCAAGTTTTAATATTGGATATTAGCGAAGACTTTGTCTAGTAACTAAGCTGACACAGAACACTGCCTTTAATTGTGTCTTGCATGTGAAATATGGCTATTGTCGAACAGTCCGGATTGCAGTCATAAGTAAGTATAGTAAAACATTTACAGAAGCTGACTTTTAATTAGATCTTATTGCTTTTACTTGGTTTAACATTGATGGCAATAATATTTAAAATGTGTAAAAATGTGCTCTTTTGCCAAATGTCCATTTTTCATTTGAAATCCCTCTTGCGCTGTAGATGGTTTAACATAAAGAACTTTTGCTCTCTGGTGTAATATGTTGAACTTGGCTGAAGCGCTGAAATGAACACGTTATTGTCCTAGTTTTTGTAAAACTTATTTCCCAATAGTCACACAAAAAATTGGGGCGAATAATCCAGATAAAAGAGAGATTTTAATTCATTATTGCAATAATACTGGGTGGCCCATTGCTTATAATTGTTACCATCCATTAGCAAAGCTGTAGATAATTTAACTGCATTGATGACCACCTTTAACTCACTGTTGCGCTGTGTTGGGTGGGACATATTAATGCTAGGAAGTGTTTCTGGGAGGCTCACTTAAGGAGGCAGAGGTAGGTTGTGACTGCGCCAAGACACATGCCCCTAACCACAGTCTGCTCTTGGTGGCCGTGCTCACTTTGAGTGTGTCTTTAGCTCCATATGTTTTTTGTGGTTATATCTGCATCTTGTTCTGACCTGATCTTAAATCATCCAGTTTGATAGAAATAAAAATATGCAGGCGTTTCGACTAGTGCGTGCACGTGCATACAAAGGTATTGTATGGTATCTCAAAGTGTGTTTACGAGGTAATGCTTGTGTATGCTGTGACTCTCTGCGGAGCTTCCTTGCTAATCTAACACAGGACCATTTAACAGAGTCCCAGTGAATAGAGGCTTTGATTTAAGGGGGATCTGAACCACGGGCCCACACACACTCACATTCATGTTTGGGGTGAGGAGTTCACCCACTGTCTGCTTCCTCTGAAATTATTGGTCTTTTTGTATCAGTAATTGCTCAAGCGCAAATTCATGTACAGTAACGCACACCGCACACACCAACAGTTACTTAGAGCGGCAGTGTGGTGCAGTGATGAGCAGTTTTGCTTCTCCTGGTCTCCAGGCTTTTCTATGTGGAGCTTGCACGTTCTCCTGGTGCTTGCCAAGGTTTCTCAGATTCAGATTTTTCCCACAGTCAAAAGACATGCATGCTAGGTAAGTTAGCTAAATCCTAAATTGGCTGCCCGTATGAATGAAATCATAAAATGCTCGTTAGAAACATGCAGAAGAGCCTTGTCACGAGACATTGTGACACGTGCAAGAAAACAAGTGGTAAGGAGACAGTTCACCCCAAGTTCAAGTTGATGAAATTCTTTCATGCTACAATAGGCTGTGGATTGTAGTGTGAAGGTGGCAGATCCAAATGCAAAAGACTGAAGGCAGAATAATAAAAGCTGATAAACAAAACCATAACCCAGAGAACTACAACAACACAAGGAAACACAAGGAAGCAGAAGAGCACACGCTGAAGGCACAGCAGGGAATAGCCAAAGAAGACGAATACTAATCTGAATATTACCTCTTAACAAGACGAACAGAACAAGGCAACACAAGGGGACCAAGGCATAAACACAGAGCGAGACAGAGGGACAACTGGAAATATGAAATACAGAAAGAACTAAAACGGAATGGAAAAACCCACCATTAATCTATAACTTAAGAATTCACAATCCCAAAACTAAACACAAAGAAACACACAACTTACGTTCTACATTAGAATCAGAATAAAGAAAACTGAGAGAAAACACTGTGGGAACTAAGCACAAATGCTAACTAATGAGCTAAAACATAAATACACATAGAACAAATATGAGGAAATCATAACTCAAAATTTAGGAGCTTAAGTAGAGTAAAGAAGCCCAACTAAATAATAAACCAGAAGACGCAACTCAAAAACCTGGCACAAAAAGCCAGGGATCATGACATCTCTGGCCCGTACTGCTATTTATATGGTGTAAGTTACCAATCACTGGGAATATTGGCTGTAGAAATGCCTGCCCTCTCTTGAATGTAATGAATGCAAACAGCACTTAAAAGTCGTGCTTAAAGAGCCAAAAAATACATTACAGAAATACAACTCAGCAACAGTCTTTCCAGAAATCCTGACCCGGTTGCTCAAAAAAATCTAAAATAAAAATAAAAATCCACAAAGTGTCAGCACTACTTGAAACGAACATCTTGTTTATCTTCTGTAACTGAAACCACCACATCTTGTTGGTAGTTTTGCAAACACTACGGGAAATCTTCGATTGAGGCGAAAGGGTGCCTCCGAGCACTTTTTTATTTGCAGGTAGAAAACCTTCAAACTGAGAAGGAGGCTCATGCGAAGCCCCTCGACCAGGATGTGGTTAGTTTGCGAGTCACATAGAAGTCTCTGAAGAGAACATTTGTCATAAAGGAGAAAACTAGAATGCCATCCTCAAAGACAGCCCAGCCACACGGCAGAGCACGGTGGGTAAGCGCGCTCTGTCTTTCACACGCTCGCACACAGAGGAGAGGAGATCTTCTTAAACAAGGAGCAGAACTGGGCACCGTTCTCTAAATCAAATCCAGCGAGGTACATCGGGGAATTCTCCTCATTTTTTACTTCCTTCACAGTTAATCATCAGTCCTTCTTCCCCTCCTCCTCCGCCTTTCCTCTCTTGCCCTCTCTCCATATTTAATAACTCATCCCCACCATCTTAGCTCCGCAGAGGGTAGCCTCGTACATTAAAGAAGCATGTTTGTGTGAATATCGCTTAGCCATTAGAAGGAACAAGATGGGGGGGAGGGGTTAAATGTTGGCTTGATTTTCTTTTCTATTAATTATTTTTCTTCAGATCATTCTTTTTTTTTTTTTGCTTCCTTTGTTGTCTTTTTCCTCTCTCATCTCCCTTGTCCAGCGTCTCTCTCTCTCTCTCTTTTGCCCCAATGAGAATCAGTGGTAATGAATGTGAACATTAAAGAGTCGTGCGCATGATGAATGGAATGGCCTTTAGGTTTCTCTCACTGTCCTCTCTCTCCCTCTCTTTATTTTTATTCTCGCTCCCTCTCTGTTTCATTCTCTCTTCTTCTTTTCCTCCTCCTCCTCCTCTCACCCCTCTAGGTATATCAGAGTGGCGCGTGGCAGTGATGTGTTTTAGGCTTAAATTAACCTATTTACTGTGTCCTTGGCCAAACCAAGTCATTTGTCTGCTCCTTAGTGTTTTAGCATGGTGGGTGCCTGTCAGCCAGCTAAATGAAATACATTCGACATAAAAGAAGCGCGCTCTTAGATGCCGACTTTATGCCCTTACTTTTCTAACACTAACTTAATTTCCTTATTACCTTTTTGACATCACTGGTGTATTCAGGAGGCGCCAGCAGCTTAAATGCGATAAGTGTAACACTGTATTTTCATTTCATCATGTTACTGATGTTCTGGGGCCGAGTTTGAAAATTTGCGGTGTCAAAGGTTTAAGTAAGTGTCTGAAAATAAACAGGTTGCTTTCTGTTGCCGGTGTGATTTTGTACGTTGTAAGAAAAGGGGCCGTGGCCCAGCTAAACATCATGTGATGCTTTTTTTTTTTCTTTTAATGAAAAGCTTTTTGATGCATCTGATGTAGAGGAGATACAAAAGGATCACAACACAGTGAGAGCCCTGTCTCCAGGTTTCAGAAGCACTACTCCGGTTAGCGTCCTACAACTTTATGACGAGTAGTCAAGCAGTTTTATTGGTCCCGAGTCAAAGCGGTAATTGTAGGGGTCCCTAGCCTGGCACAAAGCCTTTATGATGTTCCCTTTCACTTGTACGGAGACAAAGCAGAAGCAAACGTCTCTAAATTTTACTTTCATCTCCCACCTCTCTTATTTGTATTTGCTTGCAGTGGGTCGCTCATTCTTCTCCTTGTGTTTTGGTCCACCACAGCTTTCTTTTCGTTTGTCGGTGTGCTTAAAGGTCCTAACCTCAAACAGTACTTTCAGATCCTCATCCTTGCCTTTCTTCCTGTCTCTGCTAACCTTGCAGTTACAAATAAGTGAGGGTATGTTAAGTGATATCACGGCTGCCCTGGATCAGACCACCGCCAACCTGAATGCACACAGACAGCAGATCTTAGGCCAGCTGCATCACACAAACAAAGAGGTTGAACGTCTACAGCTGGAATTAGCTCTCGAGCGTCGCACCGGTGAAAAGAAGGTAATCAGCTTCGTCTCCAAGGTCTTCATTCAAATATCAAAATGTGAATTCTTGTAAAATCTTTGCTTTGTTTGACTTTGTCGTTTTACAATTAAACCGAAGCGTGTTTTTCCCCCTCAAATTGTTGACAGTTGGTACGTTAAAGGCGAGTTTTCCTCCTCACCATTAAAGCAAGAGTTTCTACAGAAAGTGGGCACGTTGGAAGAAAAAAATGGTTAATCTAGAGATACGAAATTTCTACTGGATGGGAGATTAAATATAATATTCACTTTAATGTAATGCATTGTCTTTCCCCACAATGGGACTGATAAGATGGGTCGCGTAGGTGAGGGATTCATTTAAATATGAAATTTTCAAATGTAATATTCACTGTGACAGGCATTGTCTATTTCTACAATAGTGCTGATAATAAGGTTTTAGATAATGGGTAATAGGATGTTCTGATATTTAGAGCCTTATTAAAAACACATACTTTTGATGAAGACAGACTTGGCAAAAATTTTGATTGTTCCGCTAAAATGGGATTTCGGATTCTCTACTGCTGGGACTGTGGCGAAGCTGGGAAATCACGTGGTCACGTGCTACATTGCTTCTTAGACCTGTTTTTTTTGTCCTCCTCTGCCCTTTATGCGATACACCAAAAGCATATGTTAGTGCTTAGTGGTTTGCGTTTAACCTTCAATTAACCAGGTTGCAAAGATACCTTTTCCCAAAGCCGTTGGGAAATTTCAAGGGCTCGGAATTGTAAAAAACAGAACACAGCACATGAGGTTTCAGTCCTTGTCACTGGGATGCCTCTTCACTGACAATACGCTTTTTTGACGTATTTTTTAAGGTGAAGGTTAAGTTCAGAATTTTGCTGGCTATCCGCGAGTCTATTGTTACAGTAGTCAGCCATTTATTAGAGTGCCCATTTAAAAATGCTCCTCTGTAGCTCATGTTATATGGGAGTTTGGGTAAATTTAAGAAATTTAATTAGGGGGTGCACATGAGTTCATTTTCACGATGAAAGCAGCTGCACTGAAGTTCAACTCCTTAAAAACAAGTCACCGAAGCTAAGCTGTCACATACAGGAGAGTTTTAAATAATTTCTAAAACGGTTTTCTGCTCATGCGTTTTGTCGCGCACATACATTTCATGCAGTTACGTGCACGTGCAACTGTGTGCACATGTATATGTGTGGGTGTGTTTAAATCTTTTATGTTTGTGCTGGTTAAGTCAAAGGATGGACCGTAGCTCTCTGCCCAGGGATCTGGTTTCTGCTTCACATCTGGCCTTGCTTTATGCACAAAAACTGGTTTTCTCTGATGTATTACAAGCCCTCTCTCGCACACCCACACAAGGGCGCACACACTTGCAGCTTTGCATTCCCTCATGCACACTTCATTCCGTCGTTGTGTGGACGGTGGCTGCAGTAGGTGTGCGGGAACGCGAGCGAGCGCGCCTGCTCCCTCTCAAATATAAATGAAACGGAGAACTTTGCATTAAGTGTTTTTTTTTTTTCTTTTCGCCGCGGCTCTAAATGTCCAAACATTAGCACAGCTGAACAAATACTGTCAACACTCTCTCCTTCATCTTAAATGTACTCTGCTGATTCACTCTCTCTTGCACTCGCTCGCCCTCTCACTTACAGTTGCACTTCTTTCCTCCGAATAAAAAGGGAACGCAGTCTGCTCTCGCTGCAGAGAACAAGTACTCTAGTCACTTTAAAGTCTTAATTATCCGAAATTCTTGGGAAGTCGACGTGGACACGGCATTTATATTAGATTTATATAAGAAACCACTGAAACATCTGTTTAACTTTTTTTTCTCTCCCTGCGGTATCATTTTTTTCTGTTAAAACAACATTTCACCAAACACCGATACTGATATTTGCAGGACAGCTACGGTTTGCTGTTGACATTTTTTTACTGTATTTTTTAATTTTTTTGTGACTAACACGACATACATGACACAGGAAATTTGTCAAATAAAAGCAGATGTGTGCCCTTTTTTATGTAAATGTCCAGTCTTAAATTTAGAGCCTTATTAAAAACACACACTTTTGATGAAGCCAGGCTTGTCAGGAATTGGACGGGCACAACTTCCTCCTTAATCCCTTTAATTTCCTACCTTTTTAATCCCGAATCCTTTTTTTCTATCTAACTAACTCGCACATCATCATCAACATCATGTGAACAGCCACATGTTGTTGCAACTGAGACATGAGGTTGAAGTCTTGTCTCCCCCTCCCCATCCACCACCACCATCACCACCACCTTGTGTCAATAATAAAATCATTAACATCACAAGCGGCTTTTTTTGTAGAAACGATCTACTTCACCTTCCCAGGACACACACACACACACACACAGACACACGCACACAAACTCTTCTTTAAAGATCACAAATGTGCACAGGAAACAGAACGGGGGATTTCTTCAGTTGAGGATTCATGTTCGCGGCAATTTTGCTGGACAGTAAAAGCCAAATCTCGCCATAGAGCGATATGTGAGGCACGACCTTTCAGACCCTTTACCGTAAATCTTAAAATATTTGACTCTATGTGCGTGGAGACTAAAGAACAGTAAATAAAGCTGTGTTTCAAAACAGAGATGTGTGCACTATAATCCTCGCATGTGGCTATTTATTTTTAATCTGCTGCTAGCTCTCCTGCCTAGTGTGTCCTCAGCTTCCTCACTTGGACTTTAGTTTAAAATGCAAGGACGCACACGTTGTGTACGAAGCACTTTTGGAAGACTAATTCAGATGCCCTCCTATTTAAAGTGCAAAAAGAGGTGAAAGCAAACACAAATGAAAGGAGTAGGAGCAGTACAGTGGAAGGTAAGCGGCGTTGACTAAAGTTGTTCGAGCCTTCAAGGTTGGACAGGGACAGACGTGGGTCCTGGTCACAGCGCTTTACAACTGTCAGAAAAGCTTACAGATTTTTTTCTCCCTCTCGCTCGCCTTGCTTTCTCTCTTGATCTCGCTTATTGCTCATTTCTTTTCTTGCCTTGCCACATCTCTGTTTCATCCCCACCACCCTCTTCACTACCCCACCCACCCCCAACTGTTCAAATATTATTTCTCCCCCTCCTGTCGCTGTCCCCCCCCCCCTCCGCACCTCTTTTTTTTCTCCCTCTCTTTATCTTGTCATTGCCTGTCAGTGGGGATTCTATCTACGCCGAGTGTTGTGTGCGTGCGTTATGTGTGAACACATTGAGACTGGGATGCACTTAAGAGCTCATTGATTTAAAAATACCTTCGATATTGGAGGTCCCCTCCTGCAGATTCGTTCAGGAGCTTATCACACACACATAGACATCCAGGTAGAGATATGCATAAACCAAAGCTCCACTCCAAAGTTTCTCCTTAAACTTTGTGATTGACCTAGTTAGCGTGTCGTTTTGACAAGTTGTCTGTTTTGACACGACGTCCTCCGGTGTTTATCAACATCCATTCTGCCTATCACACGCTCACATTGGGAATTCATGCACGCGCACGCACTCAAAGATAAATCAAGCTACGATTTAACAATTGGCAGGAAGAGAGTGTGCAGTGTTTGCTATGGGTAAGTGGAATGACTTGTATTTGTAAGATGAATAAAAGCTTTGGTCAGTTTTTTTTTCTTCTTCTGTGTGCACATGTTTTTTTTATCTGATGTCTGTGGAATGCAAAACACTATCGGTATCACTCCGGTACCAGGGTACTACCTATTTGTATGAGTCGAAGTGTTTACATGAATGCTCCTGTGTGATTTAACTGGTGCGTGGATAGCGGTGTGTATACACAGGACTTTTTTTCCCCTTCTTCTTCTTCACTTGCCATAGCTCAGGTTTAGTGCGTCTGGTGAGCCAGGCCACCGACAGCCAGAGGTGAGAGGCCAAAGAGCCAAGTTAACTCCATCAATCCCCCTGGACAGTTACAAACAAGCCCTCAACTCTGGTCAAAACGATCCCTAGATCATGGATGACAGACAGCAGGTGGGGAGGGATAGAGAAAGAGAGAGCGAGCATTTGACTCAATTCCAAAAGAAAGGCTCTTACAAATTGGAAGTGAAAACTTGTCTGCTTCAACTATAACAAATAAGCTGTTAAAATTAGATCGAGACAGCATTCCTTCTTTCTTATTGTTATTGTCAGCATTGTCAGTGATATTGTGGTAAAATCACTCACAACACAGGATTAGATATCAAGTAATACAATCTTGCCTTCATGTCAATATATAAAAGGTTAACTAATTTAGAGCATCCTATTCCTCTCGGTCTTCAACTCCCAAATACTTGGCCGCTGATTTTGTTTTTTTGTTTTGGAGATGATCAGATTCACGCTTCAGTCGTAGAAAGGTTAAAAGAACATCTTAACATCTTTAAAATGTTAATAAACCATTGCAAAAATATCGCAGAGTTAAAAAGAAACTTTTTTGGCTCGACAACCAAACCTGGCCGTTCTCACCGACCTCAAACAGAAAAAGACCGTGGCGAGGTAGGGAGTCGGTGAACACGTACAGAAGAGAAATGAGAAAAAAAATGTCCAAAACATTTCCCCGAGGCAAACTTGTAAGGAATCACACCCACATGAAAGCGCACGCAGACATGCAGACACACACACTCACGCACTCATTTGGCATCGAGCAGAAGTGGGTAATTAGGGAAGGTCACCAAGGAAACAGACAAACACAAGCTACTGTGAGACGTAGCGTGTGCTCAAGAGAAGCATCAACAACCGTCGCCCTGTATGCAGTGTCATCCACCCATCACCGCCACCATTACCTGAAACACACAAATATGAAAACAACAACTCGAATATTTTATCTCGAGTTCAGTAAACGGTGACAGAGTCGCCGGCGAATGCAGGCGACGTCGTTCTTAACACGACGTTTCCTCGTCCGAATCTTATGAGAGCGGCTTTGGTTTTGCGATTAAAAGAACAACAACAACAAAATGTGTGTTTGATGTGTGATTAAATGTTTTCATCTTACAGATACAGAAGAGGGAGGTTAAGATGTGTACACTGATGAAGGAGCTCACAGAAAGTAAGGGACAACACTCAGAGTGTCAAAAAGAGGTAAAAAAACCCATCAGTTTCATTTTTAATGATTATTGTTAACCACACTGAAATTTGATAATGAAATCACTTTTTAAAGCAGTCTGTTATCATTTCTGTTTTTTAATTGCTCGTTGGATAATGTTTTTGTAGTTGTGGAATTAGTATTGTTTCATTACATGTTCATCTTTGGAAATTTAAAGCTTTTTCCCCTGTTGCGGATGCTAATTTATGTGCAAATGTAACAGTTGCTTCGAAAAGACAGGTCTTTGGAGAAGCTCCGTGAGGAGAGGGATGAGCTGAGAGTCCTGATGGAGGACCGAAGCAGAGAGTGCGCCCACCTCGACCGGAGCAAAGCCAAACTGGAGGCTGACTTGGCTCTGAGCCACGAGAAACTCCACACCTCACACCTTGAGGTCCATCTCTCACTGTCTGTTTAATCAAAGGAACTGGAGAGGTTAAAATGCCAGGATATGCAACTTATTTAAATGCATGTTTTTGTTAATTTTGTTAATTTTCTCTGTGTTTAGGTTCGAAGTAGAGATGAGTTAATTCTGCAGCTCAGAGCCGAAATGAAGACAGCTGAACAGAAGCATCGAGGAACACAGAAGCAGGTGCGGTGGCTCGTCTGCGTTCACTTTTCAGGTTGTGCCATGCAGTTTTTAGAAATTAAAAAATACAATTTGGAGAAATGGAAACTCCATGTTTTTCCCTTTAAAGCAGCATATCTGGGCGTTTTTAAGCAGTATTTTATGAAAAAGGCGGTTTCTTTTTTATATTATGTTGTGGTTTTTGGGTTTGAAATTTGTCTTAGGGCTTTCAATTCTCTCCTCCAATTTTTTTTTTATTTTTCTTTCATATGCCGAGGCTAGGTTCAGTGATCACCCCTATTTTTTCAACACTTCCTTGCTTTACACCCACAGAGTTGCACACATCTACTCAAGGGAAGTGCCCAAACCAGCAGCAGTCTTCTACTGCTGGCTGCCGAGCGGCTCCATCAGAGCAATGGGAGGTGTAGCACCTTGCTCAAAGGCTCTGCGAAAGTTGGAGCTAAGGAAAAGGGAATCGTTACTCATTCATGTTTGCTGTGCCTACATTTTCCCAGCTGGTCCTGAGACTAAACTGGGAAACTCTCTGACTCAAACCTGACACTCACTTTTTGGTTACTGCCACCCCCTCACTGTCTTTTCTGTCTGTCTGGGTGTGCATGGTATCCCAATGTAAAGCTTTCCTCGTCTCCATCCGTTTCAATTTTTTTATCCTTTTTTCTCTTTCTTTTGGCTCAGGTGACAGCTCTGGAGGAAGAGGTAAGACACTTAAACTGCACGATCAGAGCGCACAAGGAAGAGGCCTGTCAGTTAAGCGAAAAGGTCAGCGATATCGAGCACCTTAAAGAGCAGAAGGAGAAAGAACAACAGCAGCTACAAGAGCGGCTCCGTATTAAGGAGCAACAGGTAAAGAGAATCTCTCTCCTCTCCTCTTCACCTTTGCTCACTTCTTGTGAAATCTATGGATCAGTTGAACTCTGACCAGGAAGTCGTGAAACAGGCTCACAAAATTGAAGCGTAACACCGGAGGGGGGACCGGCTCCGTGCTTCACAGCCGACTGAAGCAGAACAACTCTGAGCTCGGCCAAATGCACAGCAGGCTGAAAGACCGAGAGCCGGAGGTCACAAAGCTCAAGGACGGTTTAAGTCGGAGGCCCGTAACGGTGCAGAAGTCGGCTCTTTTGTGTGCTCACTTGTCTGTTGGCTGAGACATAATCCAACAGAAAAGCATCTACTGCGATAATCCAATGAGGAACATAAAAGGAAAAATTGGATGCACTTATGCGTTTGAGTGCGAGCGCTCTAAATCACGGTAGACAATCAAGTAGTCAGAGTTTTCTGCCAGGAACGACAAACCGACTCGCTTGCGGCAGACAAGCTTTATTTTGTAGTCATCTTACATATATTCCAATCTACATCATCTGAGTTACTAAACAAGACACGATGACCCTACTGTTTGTGAAACTCTCACATCTAATTGGAGCTAAGCATGAATACAGATAGGGAAATGTAGACCAAGAATAAAGTTATTATCAATTTAGGGTCAACTTGGGTAGTCATGTGACGGCAATGAATACTCAAACATCAGGCCAAATGAGGCTTGTCAGGTCATGAGGGTCAAATGTGTTTTCCATCATGTTTAATGAGGGTTGTTTGTTTCCCCAAAGCACACGCTCCTGATTATGGTCACAAGAAAGCCATAGTGTCCCCATTAAGTCTTGTTATGAGGCCTTTCATCCAGTAACAGAGAGAAATGCAAAGTCCACCCATTAGTGTTTGGCCTGTAGGATAGTGAATTCATTAAAGGAAAGAAATACAGTGACACAAGTAGAGCAAGTAATAAATACAGCTTTGATATGTAAAGCCGACGTACGACGTCTCACTTTATAGCGTGTGCTTCTTCTCCGTGTGATTTTTAAAAACTGTTACCTCAGACAACCTCGTCAAACATTCACCATTCACCACCATCACGCTCAGATAAAACAGAGGCTGCATGGGCTGAGTCAACGCTTTTAAGCAGTCCACGCACGCGGCCATACACCTACACAGGTTGTTCAGTCTTTCCACTCTAAAACAGAGAGTAAGAGTCGATGACTCCTCTCCTCTGGTTTGTCTCTTTCTTCCTTTTGCATGAGCAAGTTCTCTGCTCCGTCGTGCCACCTTCAATCCAGTGTTAGTCCTGCGGGCCCAGTTAATCCCTGGTTAAACCGAGCTGCGGTGAACCGCTGAAATCTAACTAGTTGGCTGTCATTAGTCGTAAAACCCTCGTGTTCTGATCCAGATTACAGCGGGATTAATGTGGATGAACTCAAGCTGAGTGTTAGAGCGGGTTTAACTTTCTCAACCTCTCCCCTTGAAAGGTGAGCTACGGTAGGATTCCTAGTGTAACGGCAGGATTAAGCCCGGTTTCACTTCCTGAGTTCCCCTTTCATTATGACAGAGGTTATTGTAGAGCAGTGCAGTAAATTACACCATGTTAAACAAACTAGCACGTGTCTGTTCAAGTAGCTTTTTAAGGCACGTTTAGTCACGAAGCTTCGAGTAATGACTTTGGTTTCACTGTTTGAATTTTAGCATAATGATAATGATGATGATGGTTGCTGCTGTAGTAGTTTATGTAATATAAAAGCTACGTTTTGCGAGATTATTTATGGCTTCCTACTTCACATTAGTTTTTTCCACACATTCACACGTGCCACTGTGTCTTTTCAAATTTGACTGCTTTCACCGTCTTTATTGAAAAACAAAGGTCAACTTCAGCATCTGTACTCTGTGATTTTGCTCTCAGGCTGATGCAGTTGAAAAGAAGCTGAAGAAGGAGAAGGAGGAGGTGGAACTTCTCAATCAGCAGCTGAAAGAATCCAAGGATGAGCTCAAAGAGGCCAATTTGCACAACCAGGAGCAGAAAGAAACGGCTGCGATTTTTAAGCAGAAATACGCCGCAGCAATAGAGAAGGCGCGCAGGGTGCAAGAGCATGTGGAACGTCTGGAGGAGGAACTACGATATTCACAGGAACAGGTTAATAATGGCCGATATAGCCTTTAAATACGTACATGCGTTTTGCCTAATATGCCTTTAATTTTGAGTCCGACTACCTGTTTTAATGGCAGCTAAGAGAGTCGCAGTTAGCAGCTTCTTCGCTGAAGGAAGAGCTAGCTGAGCTGGAGCGCCGGTATCAGGAAAAGGTTGGCCAGTGGGAGAGTTCACAGGAGGCTCTTGACCAACTAACAGATGAACTTCAGGCCAGTCACAACCTGCTAAGAGAGAGCGAACAAAAAGTGGAGCACTTCAAAAACCTGATGAGATCTCTTCAGGAGCAGATGGACACACTCAATCAGCAGGTTCGGGAAAACATTTACGTAATGCGTTACAATATGCAGACCCGGCAATAACAAAAGGATAAATCCAGACACAAACACACGTACAAATACATGAACATAGTTAATCCTTTATATCTATGTGGACAACCTGATTTGCTTGCATAACAAATAGTATTAACCTTTCTTGCAAAAGAGTTGTTTTCCTTCCACTTAATGAAACATCTGAAAACAGTGTGATTCATTGTATACACTAATTCTGTGTAATCATGTCACGTAACAAATGAGGTTGACTGTGAGATCAGTGGAAAACTCGGTCATAAACCAGTTCAGCCTTTCATTTCAAACTAAGAAACTAATGCTGTTAAACACTTTACTGTCTTACTATGTATTTTTTCATGGATGCACCCACGTCCTTAAAAACTAGGTTTTGAATACATGCCTTGTTTTTTTGGGGTTAACTCAGATGGGTGTCTCTCTATTTTCGCATGTGCACCCAGGTGCTTGCCAGCTCCAATCAAGCTGTACAAGTGCATGCGTGGATATATTGCTCTGTGTGCTTGTGTCATTGTACGCACGCATGTATATATGTGTGTGTGTGTGTACAAGTGCGCATTTGTGCATCTGTGCACTGGCGTGTGTCACTTAATCTTTTCTTCTTCTTTTTTTCCCCCCTTTCTGTTTTATATTTACTACGTCAGGCAACAAATGAATCATCTTTATTACGGAGAAATTTAATTTGGATGAACTTAACTGCTGCCGCCAAGGTCAGACGGGCAGAATGTCATTTTAATCCAATCAACTTTAATCTGTTGGTTATAAAAGAGTTAGGCTGTTGAAGAATGGCTGTATCTCAGGCCCTTTATTACACTGGCTAATGACTTTGATTGTAAGGCGCCTATCAAGAGGTTAGGAGTTCTTATGGAGCTTCACGTCCTGCTAATGCGCTACCTCATGTCACTGTTGGGCTTAGCTAACCCTAAAATCACTATTGCCTTTATTCCCTGTTTACGAAAAAATACAGTGTGGAAAAAATGAAACTGTTTTAAATGAACGAAAACATGACTATAAAAACGGTTTAGAAGTCATAGCGTTTCACATTTGAGGGATAAATGGGGAAGAAAACCATGGACTGGCTCAGATTGTAAGTGTAGTATCTTAATTCTATCTCTACTGGTCAATTTATATTCGACTAGAGAATATTTCACTATAACATAAAGATGGACAGTTGAAGATAAGTAAGATTTCTTCCCTTTCCTATAAAGATGTCTACTTTTGAATTACTTACATAATTTGCCTGTATAAAGGACAGCAGCTAATAGGCTAAGATTGAGGGTAGTGATACATTAAGCAATTTATGAAAAAAAGCGAGAGCATTACTCCTGGCGATGTTCTCGGGAGTAGAAAACAAAGTGTAACACTTTCACTGTTTTCCAAAGAGATATACATTTGTAATTAAGAGAACAATGCAAATGTTCATGAGCGCGATTGCTCATTGTACTTCCTATGAGCTAGAGTCACGCGCTAAGTTCCAACTTGTTGTTTTACAGTTTGTATAATGTGCTTGGAACACCAAGGTCATGTTTCTCTGTGCAAATCAATACACAAATGAGTGTAACACAAAATAATGTGCTTCCTTAATGGCCCATCAATGCCACTGCCATTTATTAGTAAACCAAAATGAGTGTAATCTGTTGAAATGCAATTCATTCAATTCATTCGCCCTTTTGTGTCTTGACTTGGTGTTTTGCTTCTATTTAAGTTTCTGTTTAGGTGGGTTTAGGGTTATAGAACTGATTAAAATAAGATTTAAACAAGCGGGATGTTCTTAAAAAATATGTTTTTTCTAACTATCTATATCACTTACTCTCCCTCTCTCTCGTTACTTATAGAAGCTTGCTGTGGAGTGTGACCTGCAGCTCTATCATCGGAGCCATTCTCATTCTGATGAGGAGTATTTGAATCTAGGAAGACTCAGACAGCAGCTGCAGAAGGTAATATCCTGCATGGCACTGCTGGGATTACGCATTCTGTGTATTATCATCACAATGAAACATTAAAATATATCTGCCACAGTTTCAATACTTACAGTTGTGTTCAGTGATAACAACTGAGAGATAAAATTTGCTGACATTCCAGTATTCAGAAGTAACGCTGATAAATGTAAATGTAGGCTTATATTTAAAGTTTGTTTTATATTTACATGGACAAACAGTTTTTGCTACATTCCAGCACTCATTTTTTCTTTGTGTGTGTGTGTTTCAGCGCTGTGCGGCACAGGTTGAACACCTTGCGGTGTGTGAAAACACTATTCTTCAGATGAAGTCAGAGCTGGAGACACAGTAATAACAGAGTCTATAAAACTCTCATTCTCCTCTGCTGATCCTGGTTTCTGTCCTTGTCTCTCCTTTCATGCCCTTCTCATCAGTCTCCACCCCCAACTCGCTCTCATTTTCGCAACAGTCTGCTTACTAAATGGCACACAGTAGATATATTATGTTACTTGGCAAATGTAAAAATCTATTGAAATCTTTCTGTTTAACTTTCAGTAATCATTAATATGCTATCTGGTTTACATATTATTACGCTGTGTTAACTTGGGCAGTACATTCTTTACAGAGCAGTTTGCTCAGGCAATTATTCTTTGCTCTCCTTACCTTAGAGTCCAGGAAAAGGTGGGTCTGAAACAAAGTCTCGCTGCTTCCCAGCAAACTCACCGGAGCAATCAAAAACAGCTGGAACAGGAAGTGATTCGTACAAAACAGGAAGTGGCATCCTTAGAGCTTGAACTGGCGAACACCCAAAAGGTATTAAAGTAATGCATATCTGCTGACCTGTCCTCTAATTTAGTGAGAGCTATATTAATTTGACCTTTGTCCCGTCTGCTTTTAAATTCAGACGCATCTTCCATTGTCCTTAAATGTTCGCGATGCAGTCATTTCAATCTAAGGACATGTTTGAGTTCCCAAAGAGGAGTACTTCAACCACCTCCATGGGCACCACACACCCACCACTCATGTGATTGTCCTGCGATTGTCTGGCAGAAACAAATTGCCTCGCCATTAATTAAAGCACCAAACGGTGCCAAGGCTGGTGAAATTGACTCCAATTAAGAGCTCAATGGGACACTAAATATTCAAATTACTCAAAGTGGTGACTGTAGCCTGGCAGAATGCCAGCATTCCTGGCAGTCTTGGACACATCATTTGTATGTGTGTGAGTGTGTGAGTGTCTGTGTTTGCGCGTGTTTGTGTGTACGCTCGCTTAGCCGTGTGTGCGTAGGTGGAAATGGTAATATTTGATTTCGCACATTAATTTGTGTTTGTCACATATTAGCAAAACACATGTTACTCTTACCAAAATCATATGCTCGCACACTTACAATTACTCCCACAAACACACACAGGGGTGAGTGCGGCAGGTTCTCTTGCTGTCAGGTCTTGCCCATTCATCCACACAACTTCCCTGTGGAATACCACATAATGAGTCCGTGTCATGTAGGTACACATAACTTGAAGTATACATCTACATTCATCACATGCATAATGCATGTACACATTATTAACTTTTATCATTATGCATATATACATAATTATACAAGAGTCTAATCCTTTACATGAGTGATCAGTCATACATACAAGGGCTGAGTTCAGAGCCATTAACACTAAAACATTTTTTTAAAGTATATTGTATTTGAAAATGTATTTTTTGGGTTACTAAATGTGTGTTTTTTGGGGTTGTTTTTTTTACACAAACATAGAGTTTATATTGGCTCATAATGTTTTTTTGTTTTATTATTGTATTATTATTATTATTATTATTATTTTTGTTATTATTATTATTGTTATTATTATATCCACCATCATTTCCACCACTTTCTGTCTTTTCCAGCTTTAGATAAAATGGAAATATATATAGCTTTTATCTTTGGTTTTTATTCAGGATATGATGCGATACCATTTTGGAAATTCTTTAAATGTAAACAGCAAGCAAAGCAAATAATAAGTGATTTCTGATGATATATTTAGAGGTCTATTCATGGCAACTGTTACATGGCAACAGCACATTATAAACACAATCGTGCAACATATTTAAACCGAACAGACGCTGGATGTTTCTTTGGCCCGTACTTGCGCTGCAGGTGCAGGTGACACTCCTCAGGCAGTCAGATGAGGCCAGACAAGAGTCTGCAAGAAAGAGCCGAGAGGTGGATGTGGAGAGAAGAAAGGCCCAGATGCTTCAGGAGGCGTTACACAAGGAGCAGGAGAAGCTGCAGAGTGCTATCAGAGAGAATGAGACCCTGAGCACTGTCATCGGAAAGCTGAGGAAAGAGCTGGAGGAGCTGCGCAGCAGTCACCGAGTGACAGGTAGCAATCAGTCCATAAACTGATAAGCTGCCGTTGGTCCTGATCCATGTATCCAGTTAGTCATAAACTAATAATTTTCTGTCAACTGTATATTCATGTTGATTACATATACATATTTCAGTTAGGACTAATATATTTATAAGAAGAACGCTATTAATATTCAGTATTATGTCACTGTTTAGGGACTTCTCTGCTGTTCTGCCTGCATTCGTGGATGTCTGTAGTCGGAGAGAGCAAGAGCCAGACCCTAACATAAAACAGTAGGGTTCAATGACAGTGTTATTGCACGTATTATATGACACTGTCTGCATAGCATGAAAAGGAAGAGTGGGGATGAAGGTGGGTTGCAATGCGGCATGTAGATGAGGAGAAACTGTAGGTTCCTCAAGACACTTACACAGTGTGGCCTTTATGAGATTTGCCAGCTAGATGCATTAGTTGAGCCTCCAGCTGTGGGCAAGCATGGAGATCAATTGGTCTGACAGGAATATGGCTATGCTTGACTTTGTGGCCTGCCTGAACTAACACTATACTCAGTATAACGTGAAAATTAACCTGTATTTCACCAGTGCTTGATTCAGCATCCACGTTTTTTTAACAAGCAAGTCAACATGACCAAAAGCAAAGATTTTATGTCAGTTCACTGCTTGATCCATTCATCACCCTACCTTTATTATTAGCACTCTATGAACATTTCCCCGCTGCTAAGGTTTTGGACATTATTGGCGATCAGAAGCCCATCACATACCAGAGGAGCTACAGTACGCAGCCTGTCCTGCCTTTTGTTGCAGAACCACCCGCACTGCTGTTAGCTCAATCAGTTAGCTCAAATTAGCCAGCAGTGTGGTGATTCTGTAGCTAGCTGTCTGCACACCATGTTAACTCAGACACACACACACACGCTGTAGATAGAGGTTTGATTTAATGGTGCACTGCTTTAGCTGTATGGTAATGATCTGGTTTCTGTGTGTGTCTGTACATGTGTGCGTGTGGCCAATGGTGGCCTTTGTAGTAGTGCGTCAGTGTAGGAATGGTGATGGCTGGGTCTCTCTGGGCACAGAAATGTCTCATTAAGAATTAACGTACACATCGACGGTCACGCCAGGCAAACACCTCACATGCGCACGCTCGCAGCCATTTCTTCCAACTCCCACTGCTTTAATTAGCACATACACACTGGCTCTCCAAGGTACAAACACACACACACACACACAATCACCTATTGTCCGCAGAGAGATGAATCTGAGGTCTCTCTCTGTGGCAGACAGTGGCTGGCTTGCTCACTGAACACTGCTCATTAACAAGATAGAGACAGAAGGACAACGCTGTGTAGCCTGGCCTTTGTCTGTGATCAAAACGCATTCCCTCAACTCTACTCTACACACAAAACCACATATTATTCAGCTTTTACCTTCAGCAAATACAATCCAGCAATGCAGAGCCTATTGTAATGACTTAAGAAGAATAAAGATGCATTATTATAACAAAGGGGGCATTGTTTACCTGGATATAGCAGTGGTCTGAATAAACTGGGTGAGGAGTCAGCTTGAGAAATTACTGTCATGAACAAAGGGCCTTTTTATTAACATGAAGCCCTTGTCGAGGTTCTTTCTGTATTATGAAAACATTTCATTGAGTGGTGATGATTTTGTTTGTTGCTTAATAACAGCAGACCTCATTTAAGATGGACTGGACTGTGAATGTGAACAGGTTTGAATGATAAGAAAAATATGGACAGGCACAAAGAGGTATATAATTATGAGTCAACAAGAAAATGTATGCTAGAGGTGACTCTAACCAGAATAATTTAATCAGGAATGCATATTTAAGATGCTTTAAATTACTCTACATAACTTATTAGCCTTTTATAACCCAGTCGTCTGTAAATTGTTGTGTAAAATAACAAAATTACTCAGCTGGTAAATTAAAAATCAATGAATTAGCAACACAGTAGCTGCCAGTATCAGGTTTTCAAAAGTAATAATCATATCAGTCCAAAGTCATTTTTGACGTTGCTATTTAGACAATTAACAAGATAAACTGCCATTTTTGGTGTTTTTAACAAAGCATTTTTACCTCTAATGCTGTTGATATGCTTTCTACAGTTTAATATATAAATGTAGTTTGGGAGTAATGGATATTATATAAAGGTCTCTGTGGCCAGACAGAAGGAAAGAAGCAGGAAAAGAGAATGAGTTGGAAACCAGGGAAGTGTCACATGGATTAGATTGAAGTGTCTGAAGGCAGCTGGATTCAATCAGACTGTGTCAGGATAGGATGAAGAGACTGGAAAGAAAGGAGTGATTAAAAAGGATAGAAAAAAAAGTCCTTAAACTTGGCGTATGGGTGCTTGTGTCAAATTTACTGTCATTCTGTCACTTATGGCTCTCGGAATAGGCTGGGGGGGGGGTGTGATACATGCGGAAAATTGCACTATTTCGAACATACAGTGCACACGAGCCATTACAGAAAATGCACATAAAGGTGTACCGAAGGGACGATTGTATTCGTAATCTGTTTTCCAGGAAAATCAGATGTGGCGTACTCTTAAGTAGGTGTTTTCATAGCATCTGCTCGTGAAACACGGGCGGGGATGGATCTTTAAAATATTCAAACCCGACTAGTAGAGTCATCTTACATCTTAAATAAGATGTGTTGTAAGGTTGGTTATAATGCAAAATAAATGTGATGCCGTGTGACAACAAATGAAATAACAGCATAAACAAAAACACTATATCCTTATTTCCACACTTCCACCAAAACAGAAATGTGATATTACCACCCCTCTGTGCTGCTGATGTGCATCTGCCTAAAGATGATGAAATCATTATTGCACGTTTGTGTGTGCGCTCGTTTGTACGTGTGAGTGTGTGTGCGTGCATGTGTGTGTGTGCGCGCGCTGCTATCCAGTCTGGATCCCTGGACACACACGTGCACAGGCCTCTCTCCTCCAATTCACCTCTATTACTAGCTATAATCCCATTTCACACTCTATCGATCCCCAAAACTGTTGTTCACCGGAACCAGCAGCAAACACTGGCATTTCTCCCCATCATTTCACCACTATTGTTCTTTATTACACAAAGAAGCATACCCACCCCTTACCCCCCCTCCCTCTTTGTCTCACAGCAAACTCAGCCCCGCTGAAATATGAATTATAAATGTATGGCTAATAAAAGAGAAGGGGGGCGGGGTGAAAAGGAGAGAGAGTTAGAGATAGAGAGAAGTGGTTGGTAGAAACATCAGAGAAAATGACTCCTTTACAAGAGTCTATTGATCAGTTTCTATCAAAGGGGGATGTCAGACATGAGATTACCTGGCAGTTTGAGCATTAGGTGCCGTGTGTTATAGCCCCGGGCCCTTGTACCGCTGCCAGAGGATTGTAAATAAAGCGAAGAGGAGAGAGCAAGAGGGGAGTGTGTTGGGGTGTACGCGTGTGTGTATGTGTGTGTTAGTCTTTGTCTTTGTGAGTGTTCACTGTTGTGTGCATACAAGGTGTGGTTTTTTTTTGGTCTTCTTGTGGTGTATTTGTGTGCATGACAGTGTGCGGCTGTGTGTCTGCACCTTTTGGCTTATACCCAAAAGCAGTGTTGCAAGCCCATGAAACTTCAGAAAGAGAGAGAAAGAGTCTTGGGAGGCTTTGGGACATCTCTCGGGAGCACCTTAGCCGGCTCCGAATCCCCCAACAAAGCCAAAGGAAGCTCCCATGAAGCCTTATGAAGCTTTTATGAGGGCCAGGCAGGGCCGGGCCTAGCCCCAACCACTGATTCAGGGTTAGCAAGGTTTTCATCCTTCTCATGTTAAAGGTTAGCGGTGAGAGCAGGGTAATCTGACCGCAGATCTGTGATTATAGGCTGATGCTGCATGATGGGCTTTGAAGCTCCTACGAAGGCACTGAGAAGGAGAGATCGGGAGAGAGTTACATTGTGGCCTAATGTCACACCGTAAGTTGTGAAGACAAGAATCAAAGAGCTAAGAAAGAGAAGGACTGAAGATCTTAAATTGTGAACTACGGACACAACTCATGAAGCCACTAAAAACAGTTTGCTAAGGGCCTCAGACCTCAGGATATGGATCGCAGTTCTGCTTTTACTACTAAGATAAAGAGAGAAGTGTCAAAACCCACACCCCCTCTGCAGATCCTCATTTTATGTGGAAAAAAATTGTCAGTATTTGGTCATCAAGTCTTGCCAAGCTAAATATACACCGCATTCAAGTAAGGACTTGTATGTGTTTGCACCAGCTTCCTTTGTGCCCATTTTTCCCCCTCGTATTTCTACAAATTTGTTTTTCGCTTAATTTTCAGTGTGTATTTCAGTTGCGTGCGCACCTTTATTTATGCGAGCTCGGGCACAAATAAGAGAGTTTGTGTAAACGGTCAGCGCATGCAGTTAATTGCTCTCTCTGTGGCTTCCCCTGGTGGAAGGTGTCACTGAGGTCACCTGAAAAGCGAATGCCTTGAATACGAATTTGATCCCCATCTCAAGTTTTCACATCTCCACTTTATTGATTATTGAGATTCATAGCAAAACTTTCACCTTGAGGTTCGGTAAAATAGCCAAGGCAGGGCACATGCATGCACATAGATACACAAATAAAAGCGCATCGTTAAATATTTAGCAATTCCAGTTGCAGCTTCAATTTTCCTAGGGCTTTAGTTTAAACAGTTTTGATGCAACAAAACCATAAATTAGTCATAGTTTCATTAAATGTGGATTTTCTTTTCTGTATTGTTTCCTTTATGGTATTGGTTTTGGCTTCCTCCTGTTCAGTCTTTCCCACCACTTCTATCCTAGTGTTCTGTGTGGCCTTAAAAAGCTTACAGAAATACACATTTCCTATATTTCTATTTCACACACCCAAATACACACTCAGAAAGTCAAGGTCCGCTCCGTAAATATTCAACAAACACCCGCACGCGCACACACGCGTACACACATAAACACAGACTCAGGAGCGCACACACCTCTTCATATTCAGCGCACAGACCTTCTCAATATTCACTAGCCTTGGTCACCGATGGCTGACAGTTTATGTTATATTCAGTGAATACTGAATTTAGTGAAAAGGTTTTAAGAGCTATGAAGAAACATTGACTCACAAAACAGCATACAGAACAAAAAAAAGAGGGGAGTGTGGGGGCAAATCCTAAATTTCAAATTCAAACTGAACAGGGCCTGCAAAGCAAACCTAGCCAAGAAACCTGACTAGTGGTTTATTATGCATCCCTCAATGTGCTAAACTACTAAGTGTAGGACAATGGGGTTTTATTGCATGTAGATGGAAGAGACGGCTGAAAAGGGTATGTGATTGAAGGGCTGCAGTCAGGGGTATGAGCTCAAGTGGCCTGCTCAAGGTAAAGAGTGCCATCTATTGACGAAACCAGGGAGCACCCCTTTTGTCTCTCAACAAAAGGTTGCTTCGCCGACCAACTGTAAGCAGTGCACTGTGTTCATTCCTCCCTTCCCTCTCCGCCTCTGAAAGGCATTCAGTGCCTCTTCTGTGGCAGAGTTCTTGGTTCGCTTTGAAGGTGACTCGCAGTTCATGTTTTCCCACTCTTGCTGAACTTGACAAGAATCAATAAAGACCTCTGTGTATGCAGGTTTTGTAAATCATCCAGTTAACGTTTGCCTGCTAGGAGATGTAAAGTGTCGTGCAAGTGTGTAGTCATCTCGGAGAGTTATTTCTTTAATCCAGTTCAAAAAAACAAAATCGTCTCTGCATCGAGAGCCATCTGAGGCAATTTTATGACTATTTTTTGCATTTTTTTGGGTTGTGTGATTATTTGAATTAGGCCTGTTCTCTAATGAATCCCAACTAAGTGTGTCGGAAATGAACTGTTGCTCTTTATCGCACACTTTTCTTCTTCTGTCTCCCCTCTCTCTCTCTCCTGCTCAGTGGAGGAGTTGGCAGCCCGTGCAGAGGAGGTGAGGCGGATGGAGGGGTGTCTGAATGAAGGCAAGCTAGCAGAGGAGAAAATAAGGTAAGAAGCAAAGAGAAGGAAAAAGGGAAAGCGGCTTCCGTTCTCATCCCATTTCCCGCCGTCCCTCGCGTAAGCTCGGTAATCAAAAACATTTAGACATTTTTACGTGCGACGCACAGTAGGCTTTTTTTTTTTAACCGAACATGTGTTGAACAGAACAGCCCTGAGCTCTAAATGCATACATTGTTTGAGCCTGCAAAGCAAAATGTTACATTGTTCCTGAACATGTGAACTGCTTTCCCTTTTATCTGTTCCTGGATTAATGCGAGAGAAAATATATACAAACATGTATTGATGGGAGAAGGTGAGCAAGCAGATGTTGGGTCGCAGAGTTCAGAGTTCAGAGGTGAGACCTCTGGTTGACCTCTCTGTTTCACCAGAGCTGCGGTGATGACATCAGCAAGCATGTATCACCCAGTCGAGTGTGTGTTTGTGTGTTGCTGTTTGTGCACGCATAGTTGTGGTTGCGGCTTTGGCTTCGACATGACCTCACCGCTACGGTCTCCGTCTCGGGGAGTTTCTTGGTTAAGTTGAGCCATGGAACATTTTGCTCGTCAACTGACAATTTAAAACTCAGTATGGAGACTTTATAGGTTACATTCTGAATTATTACATTTTATTAGATTTTAACCAATTTTAGATGCTGTATGGTAAAACAATCGCTGTGCCTGCATATTATATCCATTTGCAGAATCATGCTGTTTACTGTTAACCGGGTATTATCTAATAACTGCAAAGACATGAAAGGTTTTTAAGCAACAGCACCATGCTAATGGCTTCCATCTGTGCTGTGGGAAATCCCCCTTCTTTCTCCACAGGACGCCTCCTCTCTTTCTTTCCTTTCTCTCTCCCACTCTGTTCATCCTATCATATGTTCTCTCTACGGACCGATCTGTCAGACATTTTCTCTTCCTTTTGTTTTGGCTGTACGGCTTTTGCTTCAACTTTTGCTACCAACGAGTTGCTTTATTAGTCTCAGCTTTAAAGTTGCTGAGGAGCATTTAGTGAGGGATTCTGAGTGTAGTCGGCTACGATTTCCTTTCATTATACAAACGTATATGGATTTTTATTCTTCATTTTATCGCCTTCTAATCATCTGAGAAGAAAATTAATTAAAATTGCCTAGCTCTTTCTGGTGTGCCTTTATAACTATCAAGGTTTCATATTTCATAATTTTTTTGATCATTACTTTTTCATCATTCACTTCTTACCCAAGGAAAACTGTAGGATCTAAGGAGAGCACTGGTGGCCTAGAGATATCGCCTTCTTGTTTCTCTCTTATTTTTGTCACCCTTCTGCTATCGGCCATGTCTTAATGCAACAGCTATCCGTGACATTTTTTATAAAGTAATCAAATATAATCTGAAATGACAAAACAAGTTTCCCCAGCCTTTCAAATCTAAAAATGTGATCTTCTATCATTTGGGATTTGTCTTTCTGAGAGGATAAACCTGTAATCATGTGAAAACACTTTAGGTTTTGGGTCCTTGGGAACTGCTGCAGTGTAAATAATTAAAAATGAAAGATAATTGGCAGATTAAACGATAATGAAAATAATAAGTTGTAGACAAAACAGACAAAAGTGGTACTAAGTTAAAGTTGCATTTTTATTTTAGCACTTAATAGACTGATTAATGAACTTAAGTATGAAGTATAAAGTACATTTATCACCAGTGTTAGAAAGATTTAGTTGGGTAAATACTGGACTTTGTATTAAGGTTTTGATATTTTTGGATGAGTCATTTTAACACAAAAGCCAATAAAAACTAATAGACAGATGCTGACTTTGTGGTCTTTCCCTGCCTAGTCATTCTTTTTTTAACTGTAAAATCAATAATATGCTAACTTCAGATTATGGTCAAGAAACTTTTGGCCGTAAAAGGCCCGGATGCTTTTACTATTCATAAAGTTGTAATTTCTCATTTTTATATCGGCTTTTTAGAGGTATGGGTCAAGAGTGGGGGTGGTTTGTTTATGTGTGTGTGTATAAATAGATATATATATATATATGTGTGTGTGTGTGTGTGTGGAGTGTTGGCGGAGGGGTGTCGACGCTCGAGAGCGGCCCGAAGTGAGGCTGTGGAGGGAGGTTTGTGGAAATGGTAATCATTTGTCGTATTGATTCGGCTGTAGCCAGGGCAGCCGGCACACACAGGCTCGCTCGCACACACGTACACACACACTCGTAGACACTGACTGACTCGCGCACGCACGGACGCACGGTGCGTGGCAGGAATAGACCCCTTCATATTGATCCCCTTCACATTCCCTTAGCTCGGCTGCCACACACACATACTCACACTTCACGGGGCCTGCGTTAAACACTAACACGGATCGGGATTTTCTGTCTCTGTTTGTTTTTGGGGAGCGCTAATGGAAATAATGTATTTGTAAAATACATTTGAATAATGAAATCAGTTTAAGCAAAAACTAATTACTCACTTAAGCTGTTTTTTGTTTTGTTTTTCCTTGATAAGCCTCGTCTTTGGATGATAATAAGCTCGGCTGTTTTGGTTTCGCGCGCAGGTCAATGGCTGCGGGGCTGAAGAAGGAGCTGACAGAGGCTGTCCATCACAAACTCACAGCAGAGAGAGAGAAACAGGATGCACTGGACCAGGTGAAGAAATACGCACCAAACCTCAGTGACGCAGTCTTCCCAAATAATTTCAGGTGTTTGTTTAAAAAGGGCTCGGGGCACAATGCAGGTGAGGTGTTTGCTGAGAAGAAAATGGATTGATACTGTGTGTACATAAATTACAGCTATGCCAGGTTTTACCGCTTCATTATTTAAATGCGATTATCTAACTCTTCTGCCAGTCAGCGTATTGATTTTTCTCGCTGACCCATCTGGATGAAACATTTAAGCCAGGTGTACTGTACTACATAAACATGAATACTAATACTCATGATCTCCTCTATTCTCCCTTTCCCTTGAAGATCTTCCTTGCTGTTCCTTCCCTCCCTGCAACCCCCCCCACCCTTTGCCTTTTTGATGATTAGTGGCATATATCCGGTGCTAGAGCCAGGATTATCTTGTCCAAGAAAGGGAGGGGTATATACGGGACCTAAACCTAGCAAGGTGATTTGGAGCGTTAATTCCTAGGTGTAATATTCCCTGATATTCCCTAATGTTCTAGCTGGGAGCTGGGGGGAATCTCAAGGGAGAGCAGTTGTCAGAGCTGAGCTGCCGCTGTACAAAGGCAGAATGGATAATTAAGGCCATACCCAGTGTAGGGAAGTGATGTTCATTTAGATTTGACAAACTCCGAATCCAGCTGTAAGCTTCCCCACACCACGGTGCTCTCTCATGCCTTGATTATGTGTTTTGTTCCCTTTTTTTGCCTTCAAGTTTCTTCCTTTATGTATTTCATTTTCTCTTTCATGTCTTCTTTTCTTTCCCACTCTTGTTTTTCTGTCCTCTCTCACTCATGTGCTCTGCTGTTTTCTTTTCGTTTTGTTCCCCTTCACTCACTTTCCTTCACCTTACTCCGTTTTTTTCCTCCACTCTGTCCTTGTGAATAATGCAGTCCACATAACACGGCTCTCCTTTCTTCTGTTTAGTGCACCATGGCTTGACAATTGTGATAGCCCAGGGCCAGTAAGACACCAACTAAGGCCAGCTGATTGGTCAGTCAGAAGCCATGTCAGCGCTCGCGAAGAGTTCTTCATCTATTTCACGACTGTTGAAAACGCTTTCATGTCTGCCTTTGCTGCGTGGCTGGCTCTCTTTTCTCTGTTGTCTGTGATCAAAAATTTTGCATGACATTTGTCAGAGGTATGTCAGACTATTGATTGAAGCAGACGTGCCAATGACTGCTAGTGCAAGAATTATCAAGAAAAAAATAAAGGTCTCTTTCTTCTATAGTAAAAGTCGCAATATTAAAGGATTTTTTTCCCTCATGCTGATACGTTTCGGGAAATTCCTCAAAAGTACAGAAAAATCTTATAAGATAAATAAGTCGATTTTCTTCGCCCAGTCCCCATGGTTTTAATTTTATCTGCCCTTTATCCATCAACCTCACTTTGCCATTCTCACTATTTGGAGATGAAGTTTTCTTATTCTTAAGGAAAAATTTAGCTATCATCTAAAAAATCTCAAATTTGAAGAAGTAGGAATCCTGAAAACAACACACCTGACTGATTAAAGGCAATTAAAGGTTCACTAATGAATACAGTAAATTCCTTTTCTTTCTATCATTAAAAAATACAGTTTCAAAAATAGACTGCTGTCTCACCGTAAGACGGCTCTGGGTTTGAATGCGGCGGCTGGGGCTTTTATGTGCGGGTCGCTGCATGTTCTCCCTGTGCCTGCATGGGTTCTCATCAGGTAGTCCAGCTTCCACAGTCCAAAGACATGCATGTTAAGTTAATTGGAGCTTCCAAATTAGCCGTAGGAGTGTAAGTATATGTCAGTGGTTGTCTGCTTCTCTGTGTAACCCCTGTGATGTGACTGGCAACCTGTTCAAGGTGTTCTCTTCCTCTCACCCTATGACAGCTGGGAGAAGTTCCAGATCCCCGCGACTAAATTGAATAAGCGGTTAAGAAAATGGAGGCATGGATGGAACATTTTAGTTGTTTTTTCTTGCTCATTGTGATTTATACGAAGCTGAAACGTCTAGTGTTTGTTCTGCAAGTCTTGCAAAGTCAAGTTTAGTGTACTACTAGAGGTTTTTCTTCACTTTACACTCTTGCAGTGGGGGCTCTTCATCAGCTGATAGTGCTGACAGTTCTATTGCCCAGTGCAGGGCCTGTAATCCTGGAGGACCCACGCAGGAAACTTTGGGGTTTCAATGATGGAGCTGTTCCAGCGATCATCAGGGGGTATTTGAGGCGTTTAGACAATGATACAGATGAGCTTGGCGAGCTGATTAAGACCATTCTCTGAGGAAAAGCACAGAGTGTTGTGCCATGTACTGTTTGGAGCATTGCAGTGAGATGTTGGTACACATACTTAGTGGACCACAGTGTGACCGTACCTGGCTTCAAGACTTTTTGTGTGGACAGAGACATTAATCTTAGCGGTTAGAAGAAACGTGGAGGGATTGATATGCTACCTAAGAAGGAAAGTTTCTGTGGCTTGGATAGTGAACTGCTAGCTGTTGGAATGCATCCATAATACTTGCCAAGGGAATTCATCAGCGCTGTAATTGTTTGAATCTCATTGGAATCAACACACTGTTTGGATTTTTGGATTCCTCGATGAGCTTATGCAGAGGTCATCAAAATGACTGTGGCTGTAGTGAATAGCTTTGGATAATTAATGGAAAGTACACCGCTTACTGGATATGCAGCTGAAAACCTTCTCTAACATCTGTTTCAGCTTCGCTGCCACAGGGACAGCTAGCAAAGCACCTTATATAACCGTACCCACGTTGATTTTAGATTTAAGTTCCTTATTTTATCATGTTTACTTTTAACTGATTCACTTTTTTATCTATACAGTAAATTTTCAAGATACTTTTCTTTGTGATGTTTATTTATTGAGCTAAGCGATCTTTCATGTTTTAGCTGTTTGTTTAGCTGGGTCCCATTGCCTGTGAATAGAGGCCTCCGAGGGCATTATCTAACTCACATTGTAATCTGTGCCTGAGTTTGCAGTCTTCACACAGATTTGTAATGGACTAGTTAAACTGTAGGTTACTAAACTGCTTCAAATTGAAGCTTTTGTTTTTGGAGTGAAGTACACATTAAACACACAATGAAAGCTGTGAAATGTCAACTGCAAATCATGTTTTGGTCTTGAATTTACTGTTAAAATTAGATAAAGTGGACTTACTTGGCTGATCCAATCCCACACTCCAGTTCCTTTTTTGTTTTTCTTTTATCCCACAACTTCGTGGATACAGATTGCAAAACTGTGGGCACACTTTACAAGCTAGCCTGACTCTACAGGGCCTCCAAAGAACTGGGCTAGCTGTTTCCCTCTGTTTCCATACTTCATGCTAAGCTGAGCAAACAGGCTGCTGGCTGTAGCCCTATATTTAATGGATTAATATGAAAGTGTAAGAAATGTTCTCATCCAGCTCTTACTCATCGCATCATAGTATTTCTTCACAGCATTTCAAGGCGCAACAGCCATGAGCATCTAATGACTAAGATAGTAAAGCAGACACTGCAAGCCCCTATCAGGTGACCTTAATGGACTGACAAGTTAGATGAGTTCAGAATCTTGCCAATATCAATAATGGACTTCCTCTCTGGCCTTTTAGTATTAGTAGAAACAGAGTAGAGCCTTCTGGCATGGAACCTAAAGTCTACTTTAACCGCTTTAGTAACTAAAGTGGTAAAAGTTCATGCAGCATAAGTAGTATGTGCATATTTTGGCTTGTGGCTGAAACACATTGCTCAGCGAATAAAAATGCTCCCAGTACTACAGGTGTTGTTGTAACTGCAACTGTAACTGTAACTGAAATGTTTCAGTATCCTTTGGGTTTAAGTTCAGTATGCTGTATGAGCAACTACAGTGATTACATCTGGTTATAATTGATTCAGTTAATCGCTCTTATACTTTTTAATGTATGTATTTGTATGTGTTAGGCACTCACTGGCCCACCTTTGTACACAATCCTTTGCATTTTTCCTTTGCATGCTTCGTGTCCTCCATCATTTCAACAACCGATGAGCTTTTCAGTGAATTTGACTCCAAACTGTGTTTAAACACCTGTGTGATGGCCGTTGTGACTATGACTCCTTCATTAGGTCCCAATCTCGGTTATTGAGCGGCAGAAGATGAATTATCCAATGGTGAAAAAAAATTAAAGGGTTTGAAATGGTAAATGGTACTCTACAGTGGCTTGTAGAGGAAATCTATATTACAAATTGCCTTGGTGCACAGAAGCTGAACCTCAGATAGCTCTGTCTTTTTCTCTATGTATGTCTTTGTATGCACAGTGTATACTACGTAAGCGTGTGCAAAAGAGTCTTGTTTGTGTTTTCTGGGTTTGTTTACTATCTTATTTCTGGTATGAAGTTAACGATTTGCATGTTAGTCAGTTTTGCGCTTCCATGCATGCTGCTCAGGACATACACACACTGATACACACACACACACACACATACACACACGAAGAGATACATGCACACTTTGCTTAGTCCTGTCCCTCTGCATGAGTCCAGTTCAAATACGAATCAGGGTAAAAATAAGGCATGTTTTTGTGATTGATCAGATCATCCCTCTTTCCCTCTCCCTCACAGTTACTCAGCCATACACACAACACACACAATCATAGTCATTAGTGTGTTTACCTCAACTTCTTTGAGCATGAAGTTAAAGATTTCAAACAGTTTTAATGAGAATTTGCAGAGAAGTTTTCAGATAGCAAAGTTTATAAGCATGTTTTCATGCTCTTAAACTTTTTTAGTTGCCCAAATATCTTTACAACTATTGATGTCATCTGTACAAATACAATTAGACAGTAGATTTTAATCACTCTGAGTCAGCGGGGCGCTTGCCTAGTGATTAGAGAGAGAAGTCTGGTCCCTTGTTAATATCCTTGAGAAAAACATAGAATTGCAAAAAAAAAAAAGGGAACAAAGAGTCATCTGCTCCTGCTACCTCCTGTTACCACCTTTTTCCACAATGAATCATTAGGCAGTATTTAACTGTATAAAAATTCTGTTATGAAGTATTTTTTTAGGGGGGTAAAATACAAAATTCCATCTGAATGTGCAAAAATACTTTGTAGATTTGTGCCAATCTGTGTGTGAATGCACAATATAAATTTAAGTTGTGCAAAGGTGTGTTGAATGTCGCTATAATGTGCAGTTAGGTCCATATATTATTGGAATTTCCCTAAATATAATCTTTTAATAGTTGTATGACTAAGGTTGGCATGAACTGCATTAACCAATGAGGATGTGTCACAGGGTGAGAGGTGGGTACAGTCCTTCATAGGGCTAACTCAGAGAGACGGACCACCATTCATGCTCACATTTACACCTACAGCCAATTTATAATTACCAATTAACCTCACAATCATGTCTTTGGAGCGTGGGAGGTGACAGTGCTAAACACTGCATCAACCAAGCTGATATTGCACTGCAAATAAAAGCCACACCAGCTCGGCAACAGCATTATTTGGAGATGAAGTTATATGGAAATGGCAGGAAAATGAGTATGAAGAAGGCTTGGAAGCATACAACTTCATCTGTAAAGCGTGGTGGAAGCAGTGTGACACACTGACATACATATCTTCCAGCAGCACTGGATCACTGCTGTTTATTGATGATGTGACAGAAGACGGAACTGTATAGGGATACACTATCTGCTTGGTTTCAGCTGTACTGGAGCGAAGTTGACTAGATGGCATTTCAAAGGAGAGATGGACAGTGGCCCAAAACACAATCTAAAAGCAACCCGGGAGTTTTTAAAGGTAAAGAACTGGAATAATCTGCATTAGCAGAGTCAGTCATGTGATCTAAATCCAGTTGAACTACATTTTATAGGATAACTGTACTGAAGATCTGGGAATTTTTCCCCCCAAAAGCCATTTTTGTCTTTTTATGTCAATCCGGCCGTCATTGTCTGCAATATAATATTTTAAAACATATTTAAATTAAGGGTTTTATTTATTAATATATGGTTTTGGTTGATTTATATGTGATTTATACATCAGTGAGAACAAACAACCCCTGGATCAACACAGAAGAGCTTTATGCAAATGTACTGTTTATAAGGTTGGGGAAACCTGCAGTCAGCTGAGACTGAAGAAGTCACTTGGATGAGTGATGAAACGTTTCTCCCACTGAAAACGCACGTCCAGATGACCAGAATCAACTGTCTGGGACTCGACTGCTAGAATTAGGGCCTTATTCATTTGTTTTGCCTATATTTTTTTTTTATTTGTGGGCCTAACTGCATAGTAAAAATTTTCGATCAAATCATGTCATCCAGTACTCGTGCCTTCTCACCCAAGGGCAACAAATACTGCTGTTCTGTTGCTGGCGTCACAGATATGCGCACAGGTGTCTTTGGCATTAGTACCTTGACACGTCAGCCATAGCAATACTGGATGTCGAGAAGTAACGTTTTTCTTTTAAAAAGTCCACATTTGAAGGTTTAGGCACCAAAGACTGGTCGTTTAGATTCATGGTTTGACAAGACAACCATATATGATATTTTGGAAATAAGAAGAACTATTTTTTTTAAAGCAATATGGAAAGATTTTCTTATTTGAGCCAGAGAAAGTCACAATAGGATCACCCAAACTTTTTTTGGCAGATTTTTGCAGAAAAAAAAATGGAACAGCATGTTGTATGTGCAAGCCTATAAATATTGTTTTGGTTTTTGCTTGCAATCTGGCTAACTGGATGCACGTTGCAAAACAAGCATGTGCTGTATTTTAAATTTTAGAGACACTTGAGATGTCGGTTCGCCGTAACGGTTGTAGCTGTTCACTGATCTCACTCATTATACCTGATAGAAGCCCCCAAGCCTGGACTAATTAGCTCAGAACGACCTGCGCTAGATCACCATTTTCACACACAAACATACACACCAACACACATGGCGAAATGAGGACAGACAAATGAAGCTCATTTGTTTAGTTGATGAATAAAGAGAAGTTGCCCAATTGTCTGACTGTTAAACCATGGGATGGACTTTGTATTTGCACAGTGTGTGTGCATGTGTGTCCCATCACCATCCCACACAGCTCATTAAGCTACACTGCTGTAATTCATTTGAGAGATGGAAAGGACAGTCGAGCAGGAAAACTAACCACGTTTTTTTCCCCCTCGCATGTTGTTTCTATAACTTTTCACGTCCTTCTTAGCTGTCACACAATATCCTTCTTTACCAAAGAAGGCTGTACGTTTGTGTTTCTGTCTAGTGAAACAAATGCAGGAACTCGGTACAAAACCATGAAAAGTTCCTGTACAGACGGGTTCATAGAGGTGACATATGGCAGGAAGAATTTAGTCTCAGACTGGAAGGAAGAGGCGATAAGAAAAAGGTGTATTGAAAGGGTTTTTTTTCTCCTCTTTCCTGTCACCTTTGGTTTTTGTTTTATTGATAATGTGTTGGATTTCTTAAGCTTTTTGTTCAAGCACAAAATAGGTATTTGCCTTGTTAGTTTCTCCAAGGCAGACTCACATCAGTCATAGCGCTTTTATTTTATTTTATTTCATTTTTTACTTTATAAACAGTTTGTCACCTTGGTCAAGATTTACAACACTTTTAAAAAGAGTGGAAATTAGTTCTTTTTTTTAATAAATCAAACATGAGAGTGTTTAATTAATCACATAAAAGTAAGGGAAAATACTAATACTGTAATTATTCAAGGTTAACATCTAATTATTTCACCTTGGCAACAAGGTTTAGCTCTGCTAAATTCGCCCTCACAGATTCCAAGAGTTGTGTTGTGTCACTCTATTACAAGCTGTGTTGTGTGATAGCCCCACGTCGCTGAGTTTTCAGCTACCGCACTGAACTAAGAGCATCCACGAGGAGATTGACCTTGGCACAGTTTTATTTATTTATTTTATTTTTATTTATTAGTCGTCGTGTCTGGATCTGTGTGTGTGTTTGTGTGTGCAGGAGAACATAATGAATTATGTATAAATGCCTTGCAGTTAGAAAGCAAACCACGTACTGCAATGTATGCTATATTTATCCATCCATCCATTTTATGCCGATTATCTGGGTGCAGGTCATGGTGGCAGCGGCCTAAGCAGAGACACACACCTTTGGCCGCATGTTCCAGCTCTTTTAGTTCCCAAACCAGCTGTGAGATGTAATCTCTCCAGCATGGCCTGGGTCTTCCCCGCGGCTTCCAAGCAGTCACCTAGGAGGCGTTCAGGAAGCATCCTAGCCTGTTGACCGGACCACCTTAACAGTTTCCTTTCGATGTGAACGAGTTATGCTGAGGTTCTTAGCATATTTTTAAGGAAGAGCCCAACCACCCTTTGGAGGAAGCTTATTACCACGGTGATCTCATTCTTTCGGTCACTACCTAGAGCTCATGTGCGTAGGTGTGGGTAGAAATGTAGATCGAGTGGTAAATCAACAGCTTCGCTTTTTTGCTCAGCTCTCTCTTCGCCACAATGGACCGCTACAGCATCCGCATCACTGCAGACTTCACACCAATCTGTCTGTCAATCTCCCGCTCCCCTCTCCCCCAAGATGCTTTGGGGCAGCGCCTCCTCCCCGTAACTCTGTGCTTTGCCAAACTCATCACTGAAACAAAACAGCACGGATGCACTTCAGACCCTAAAATTGCTCTTTTGTTTTGCTGCTGTTATTTAAGCACTTGTGCGACCCGGTCAGCCGGACAGCTAAACATCACTCATTGTGCTATTGCGAATCCCTTCAATCCATAATGCATTTAAAGTTTTCTGTTGTTTGAGTTTTTCATCAAACGTAGACTTTTTTTTTTCTTTTTTAGACGCTGCACGACAATATTTGCACATTTCTTTTTCTTTTTTTTGTCAGTAATCCTGTTACGCCTCAAGGACTAGCTTACCCTCCTTTATAAAGGATCTGTGGAATAAAAGTGCAAAATTGAATTATTTCTAAGGTTGGATGTTGTTTGATATTATATTAGTGCTGGCATATTGACTGAACTTGGTAAAATATTTCCATTGTATGCCTTACAAGTTTAAACTTATTTTCTACTGATTCTGAAGGGGCTTGTGAAACTTCCGCCAAGGCTGGTTATGTAGCTGTGCCTGCACAGGCTAGATGCAAGACAGAGGATTTCAGTAATGGCAACCACTGATAAACAACCCAGCAGCATGCGTAGGAGAGTGTGTGATGAAAGGAATCGGGGAAAAGGAGTCAGGCCACGCAGCAGCAGACGAAGGTAATTAAAGAAGCCATCATCAGCATCATTAATATGCTAGATCTGCTGTGGCCCACTGACTAGTCTAATGGAGAACATGTCATCATCGTCACCATTAGGGAGAGTGGGACACACATAAACACACGCACACACTGTCTTAATGTTGGGTCACGCCACGATTACCACCATTAAGCCTAGAGTGAGAAGGCCTGCTTAGGAAGCCTCATTCTCTTTTACCATCATACATGCACGCATACAGTGCACACACAGAGCCCCACACGCACTTGTGGATCTTTAATTCAGACCATGTGAGTGATAAGTATGCATATTTAAGTGATGTCAGGCCTGTTGGGTCTTTTAATTAGACAGAATGAATGAATGTTTTATAAAAACGTGTTTAACAATAAATGTGTTCATTAATTTGATGAGAGGATGTGCTCTGATGAGCTGAGTGGAACAGAGTAATGGCTCATATTCGGCTCTAGCGGTTTGATGGTTGTAGAAGCAACAACTAGGCTATCTGTTTCTGATTTTATACTCATTTTTATGTTCCTCTCATTACCAAGAAAAGTCTGCTTTGACGCATGTTTATCCCCTGACCTTGGACGGTTTGGTGGCTTTTAGTGAAAATACACTTTTGTCCAATGCGCAATGTGATACCGGTCCACAGCTCCACGGAGAATAGAAAAGATGGAAAATCTATTAACTTCTAAAGTCTCTACAATCATTTGCTCTCTTTCTTTTCTTTCTTCCTTTTATATTTTCCATCTGCAGGTATGCTTTCAGGTTTGTCATGAAAGTTCATTCAGATGTATAAGTTCAGAAAAAAATGTTTGAGTCCAGCAAAGTCTAGCTTGCATCTATTGAAAAGCGTAGGCTGGAACGACTCGGGCTTTTTTCTTCTTCTTCTTTTTTTTTCCTTTTTGGTAGAATAAATAAAAAAAATAATTTATTAAAAAAGGAACGGTGCAGCAGCTGTAAAGATTCAAAATCTTTCACCAGCGCAGGAGTAGTCAACTCATATTCTGGAGCATAAAGCTGAAAGGACAAGAGGTATCACCAAACTTGGTTATAAATGCATTTTGTTGCCCCTTTTAGCCCCCATCATCTGCTAAAATATTTGTGCAACAAAACCAATCTAAATGTTAAGCAGGTGTGCTGACTTACTCCTCCCCACTGTTGCAGTGGCACCTCCTTGCCCCCCCCCTCCATCCGTTTTCTACAAATGTCCCTCCCTCTTTCTCACAAACCCTTCTCTCTGCCTCCCTTGACACTGGTGGAAACAGAGTGATGATGTGTAATTTAGACCTAATCGCAACATCAGGCTTGTGCTGCGATTTACATCCCTCCACTAGCTGAGCCAGTCAGACAGTCAGGAGGGAGATGTTAATGTGAGACCGCAGGTAATTACTGTCATTACAGCATGCCGCAGCTCCTGCCAGTGTACGCGCGCGCATGTGTTGCGTGGGTGGGTGTTATTTGATCTTTTGAATGGTATAGCTTGATATATTTGCGCTTATAATTAATATGGGTGTGTTAATATCCGGGGGTTTTGCCATGAAGGCTTAAACAGAACTTTTTTCACGTGAATATGCGTCAGAGCACGAGACAAAACACAAAATGAAGTCACAAACAGCAGGGGATTGACAATATTTACTCCACTGTTAATGTAATTACAATCGATACCCTGACTCAGTTTATTCTTCAAAATTGAATGATTTGCTTGATGTAATTTCACTGATCCCACGGTTTCTCTTCGGTGCTTATTTGCTGAAATGCAACCCTTCCTTAATCCAATCCTAATTAAAAGCGCAATTTTTCATCATGTTGCGCAAACTGAATTATTAATTATGTGTCACCGGCGTCTTCACGGCCTCATTGCTTACTCTTATGCATGTCAGTTCTGTTTTTTTCAGTGGATGCATAAGGTATTAAACAAACGAGTGTCTCATGGATTTCCTTGTGTTGCAACAGATTTGAATTTTGGATTACAGTGGAACAAAAACAAAACCCGATGCGTTGTCTGCTGCTTCGTATATTCTTGCGCAGGTGAAAAATTCATCAGCTTTAGAAGTTGTAAACTTTTGAACTGGTGCCTCTGTTTGTAGCCCTGGGCCGACTGACTTCTGTCAGATAAAGTCGTTAATAATTTAAAAACCTTGACCTCAGGCAACTAAAAGTGTGGTTTTTTTCTGTTTTCCTGCAGCCCATCTGGATATGGGCAAAACATATTTGATGGATGCTCAGTCATCAGGAAACAGATGCCGAGTTATGAAAGTTTTTGGACGCTACAGACAATAATCTCTTTTATTTTTAATGCTGATAGTGTTTTAAAGGCTAATCATTGCCTCCTTCACTTTTCACTACCATTATTTGTCCTGTTATGCTCACTTGAAGTCACTGGATGATAAAACGAATTCTAATGATTCTTAATCACTTTTCTGTGTTTGATTGCTCAGGAATACAATTTCTTTCGCAGCAACAGAATCAGTCTTATCTTTGTGTTAAATTTAACTCTTCTTTAACTTTCTGGAAACACGTTGGCAATATAAAATAATAAAATATATATTTTGTGCACGTGTGAGATTCAAAATACACATGCAGACATGCACACGGATGCACACCGTGCTTGATTCATCTCATACCTGCAGTTGATATTTTGACATTTCGGGTTAATCATTTGACATTTTTATAAACTTAAATCACGGCCCACATATTGGAAACTTTTTCTGTGTTTGCTCAAGTCTTTGTGGGAAGATGGTATGGCATATCAAGGTGTTTCTATGGCGATAAGGGTAATATGTCAGGGTCCCCAGAGTTTAGGCCTGGAAAGGTCCTGACTGATAAGCAGAATGAAAAAGTCAGCAGTTTGGCCAGTGCCATCCAGTCCCTGTTCAACCCACACCCATCTTTTCCCTTTCTCCAATCTCGCCTCCAGTCTGCTTCTGCCCCTCCACCCACCCACCAAATCCTCCATCTCCCCTCCCGCCTGCTTAATACCTCACCTTGCTATTTATACCTGTGTCTGCAAATGCCATCTCTTTCATCCTCCATTATTCTCCATTTACCTAATTTTTCTCTTGTGTTGTCATTATGCTCTATTTTTGACATTTAGTCTCACCCCTTTTTGCACCCCCTCTATTTAAAGCATTACTTACCCCGCTTTTTAGCTTTTCTTTAATCACACCTTTGCTCCCCTCCACCCCACATTTATATTTAATATGATGTTTGCATCTGAGCGTGTGCACAGGCGTGTCTGTTTACAAGACAGAGACATGCAGTCCATAAATGTGTGAAGCTGCAGGATGTTAATATTTTTTAAAAATACTTTAAGCTGCTAACCTGTTTAAATTACTTGGGATATGGTTAGAGTGAATATTGGTGTGTACGTCACTAATCCGCTGGGTAAAGTGTAGAAAAGGGGCGGTATATTTGCAATAAGGAAATGCTGAAAAGATTGCAACAGCTTAAGTTGTGATGGATAATTCTTGGCTACTGTATCGACTGTAGGTGATCACGCTCCGGTCAGAGCTGGAGGGGACGCGGTCCGACAATGCAAAGCTTCTGCACGAGAGCCAGCTGGTCATGACTAATGTCAACCTTTGGATCACTGAGCAAAAGTATGGACACGTTCCCAACATGTTTTTTGTGAATTAAAAATATAAAAACAGAGGATTTAAGGAATAAAGGGAAGTTAGTAATGTTTTCTTAGTTGGCGGATACTATAAAATATGTGTGTATCATATTGTGCTGTTATGTGTAGCTACAGTTCAAGGTCAATCTACAAAATACTTATAAAATATTGATTTTATATATTTAAACCTGTTTAATGGTGCATTTTGATCTGTTTGTTTATATTCAAACAACTAAAGGACATTAACAAAATGTGTCTTCCTTACTAAGGGCTTCCAGTGAGAGCGTTATTGCCCAGATTAAAGCCCAAAACAAAGCTCTGCTCATCATCACTAAAGAGAAAGAGTAAGTATATTTGGCACAGCGATATTTTTCAGTAGCTAGATTTGTTTGCGTTTGTAGACAAGTATGTCCGAATGAATGTGTTTCAACCCTGTACATTGCTTTATTTAGGGAATATGACTAAAGATGGTCGGCGGTGGTTTGGAAGTGAGGCAGCATGAAGTGTGTCAGTGTGTGTGTGTGCATATACTGAGGTGATTCAGGTAGACTCCCTGACATACTCACACCTGACAGTGTTTCTGTTTAGTCATGTCTCATAAATACACACATATGCGAATACACACAAACATGGGCGTGATGTATTCTTCATGCCAGAGAAAGCTGTCTAGCTATAGTGCCATACGTTTATAATCCCCACCCAGCAGCACCGTAGTCCATGTTCTCCTCTGTCTCCACTCACACCGTGTCCTCATTCGTGTGTGCTCGTGTGTGCTTTGCTTTATGTTTTGTCATGTTACCATGTGGCTCTTGTGCATAGCAGACTCCATACACCTTAGTCGAAATCACATCTCCCTCAATGGTTCCTCTTCATAATGAACACAGTCCTTCAATATTCCCTAACCGGAAAATATCTCCTTCCCACCCCCCCTGCAAATAAAACAATTTCAGAATTCTTAATAGGTCTGAAATTGGTGGGCACAGCAAGATACTGAAATAGATAGTCACTAGGATAAGTGATAAATGCTGTGCAAAAAGAATTTTGTTATAATGGACTACAATATATGCGTGTATGCGATGATGTCTGAACTGCTAGTTAAAGGCTGCTCTGGAAAAGAGAGAAACACGGGCATCGTTGGTGTTGCTTGAAAGACTATTTTGTCAGCAATGTTAACAAGAGTCTCTTGATGATAATAGGTGTCTGCTATTCTTCCTCTCTATGTATATTTCTCTGTTTAACGCGTCTCAGCGTCTCCCTGCTTTTGTCAGATGTCTTCAGGAGGATAATGACACACTGAAGGCGGAGGTAAAGAGACTGAAAGAAGCGGTGGATGAGAAGGAGAAAGACATGGAACTCTTCAAGGTGAACAGGGGCAGAGTGGAAAAGCAATGAACTACAAATAAGGAGATACAAGAGAGAGTCAATCATAAACAGGTTTGTTTTTTATAATTGTTTGCAGGCCCGTCTCCGGGACTGGGGAGTACAGCAAGACAGGAAAACGTGAGTCATCTACATATATGTGGGCACGTGTATGTGTGTGTGTGACCACACATTTAAAGGCATACGTTTGTTTGCATTCAGCAGCTGATCAAAGTTTAGCATGTAACAAAAGCCACCACGTTTGGCTCTTTCGCACACAATCTGGTCGGAACAAAGCTGATGATGATAGTAACAGCAGGAGTGCCAAGTTGCGAATGAAACGCCCCGCGGGCCCGGCCACCTGTGCGTAGCAGTGCCCGTGTGTGTGCGCACGTGCTGCTGTGTTATTTCTTCTTCTTCAATCTGAATATGTTATTCATGCTGGGCCTTTAACAATGATTACACTTCAATCAAGTGCCCATCCTCTCCTGCTTGCCACCCCCGTGGCTGCCAAATAGCATTCATCAATAGAGAGGAGATATATTTATTATGTTCATTAAGCCAATGAAAATGAATGTGGCACAGATGGGATTGGGTGTAGGATGGAAGTGAGAAAAGAGGGTGCGCGCGTACGGGAGAGGGGGTGTTTGTGGGGGCACCTGCCTGCAGCGGTACTCCCCATACCCCAAGTGTGAGCCCCCCTAAGGTACCCCTCATTAACAGCTCCCCCGCCCACCCCCCATGCTAACCTCACCCCGTTTTTTTTACATGTGCTCATGTTGCACCCCTCCCCTAACAAACCACCAGACTCTGTTTCCAAAACGGATCAGATTTGTTTTGACTGGGGTAGGTTTCCAGTGCTATTCAAAGCTGTCAGTCATTTTAATGATATCATTAAGGGGCCGCGACAGAAAGATGAATCGCTTTTCTTTGTCTTTCCCTCATAATTGCGAATGAGCAAGTGAGAGGGACAGAGTGAGAGAGGCAGTTCATATAGATGTATGCATAAGAGAGGGTTTTGATTGAGCGAATATAATAACACGGAACGAGATAAAAACAGTGAATGAAAGCCTCTTCCATGGTGTCACCCCCATCCTGCCCCTCTTCCTCCTTTTCCCCCCTTTTTTATTCCATTCCTTCATTATGTTGATTCCTAATTTATTTTATTTCATTAGCATGCCCACACCTTCCCCCACACTCGCACCTACCAAAAATGCCATATGTGTTAAAATTGCACTTCTATAAAGCGATAGATAATGTCATGATTGCAAGGCAGCCGTATACATTCAGAGTGTAAATTTCATTACTGGTGGGACAGGGGGTATCTTAACAATGTCTGTCTGCTGTCACTATCACTGACAGCAGTCAACACGGGGTGAAGGTTTTGTCATTAGATATGCCTTTATTAAAGAAATTTATTATGATTACCTGACCTACTGTTATAAAGCTGCTTGAATGAGAAGGCCTTTCATTGCATTTGTTATTTTGTGAAAAAGTAAAGCCCACAGGGAGGCGCGGAGAGGCCTAATGGAGGGGACAGAAATTGCGTTAGCGAAACGAAACGAAATTTTCTGCATTTCTCAACCTCAACAAATTACGCAAAACTCAACAAATTACGCAAAACTGAAGCTTTTTTCCATGCAAATATCAATCTTAAGAGTCAAAAATGGTATTGGCATATTTATTTGCAATTTCTGCTCAAAATCCACCTAGTGGATGAAGGATAAGGAAATCTCCAAGCATCAGCCAACTCATAGCTCAATTTGCTGCCATAACAGACGGGAAAACTTAGATTTAGACACACAGATCTAGTAAGCGCTTGTTAATAAGGTGATGTTTTGACAAAAAGCATGTCTGTATGAGCAGACATTTTTGTAACGGTGTTTACACTACATCGTGTCTATCCAAATCCATTTAGTAGCCGTTTCGGTAATCCTCGTCAGCAGCTGTTTTCCAGATGTTGTAGAATTGTAGATGTTCAAATATATATTTTTCTTCAGCACTGTAATCCCTTAAAAGCCTACTAGGAGTAACGCTTCTGAACCGAGCTGTTTCTGTTGTATTTCAGGCCTCCCCATAGGACAAAATGACTGGGTGTGCATTGAAAGTTAGTGAGGGTGGTCTCTGCCTATGCAGCTGCTCTTGCAAAAACTCGGAAACTATTCTAATGGTCGTCAAATTATTCATCTGAGGTGTCAAAAGTCGTCCTGGTGGGTACAGGGAAGGTCCCATTTTTCTGGGGGAAAGAGTTAAAAACTAGGCAAAACTTTATCTGGTTACCTTAGAAACCTTGTTATGAGGACAATAATATCAATGCAGGGGTGTGGCTCAGGAAATAGAACAGATTGTAGAGTTGATTGTTTGATCCTAAACAATGTACAATCTACAGTCCATATGTCAAAGGTTTTTGACCACGGAGATCAAATTGCTTCTCTTATCAAACTAACACCTTGCCTCTCGTTTCCACTGTGTAAATAAGTAGCCGAGTGGCAAAGTATAAGGCTATTTTGGCATTATGGGTAAAAGGGGTATTGCTCAAACTAAAAACCAATGATAGGAGTTGTTAAGTGCACAATTAATGCCCTGGATCGGTGATACTAAAACATTTTGTTACACTCTTGTTGCGCAGTAACATCATAGTGTCAATTAACAATCTCATTAAAACCCCTCATGATAATCACTTTGTCCAAAGTGTCTTGTACCTCCCTCTAAAGTGCTGCGTGTGGCCTGATGGGTTTCCATGCTACTTGCCCCTCCTTTCCCTTCCCACCTCTCCTGCAGAAATGCTTATTAAGAAGAAAAAGAAGAAGGATAAACTCTGACAACAGACATTACAAACCCAAAAATGATTTCTGCTAATATCTGAAAATATGATACCAGTACACATTGATATGCAGTGAGTGGCGGAAGCAGAGATTGATGCTGTTTGCCTCTGGCAGCACTGACTCAGTGGCTGCCTGACACAACCCATGTGGGGGAAGCGCTCATAAAGCATCAGGCTTCATCAGTTGCACCGCTAACGATGTGCTTCCAATTAAGAGCACCCAGTGATCACAGCAGAGGATTTGTACAAACACGGAGAACCAAAGTGACAGAGAAGCAGAAAGCGGCGATGAGAGGGAGGCTGTGTGAAAAGAGAGCCGAGCCTTGCATAAAATTTACAGCAAAAATGAGAGCAGTAAATAAGAAAGATGAGTGAGATTGGAGCAGGAGAGGAACCACGTAGTTTATTGCCTGGTTTAGAGAGCATGGCCGCTTGGCTTTGACACTAATGACTGTAATTATACACACACACTGATTGGATTAGGCTGCTAATTACACACATCTGTGTTTGCGTGTAAACACAGGAACACATGTTTACACGGGCGTCAAGCCAAGCGCTCGGCACTTCGCCGGTTTCTCACATCGACTGCATAAATCTCACACAGTTGTCTCAGCAGCGGAGATGATTCATGATCTGCTGAAGACCACATTACCGTGTAGGAAAGCGTTTAAATCATTTGAGGAAAATGTGTAGATGTGGCGCTTTGGATTTTATGGAATTGGCTTGTGGTTAAAGTTTGTGTCTTCTGTTATTTTTTTTTTTCTCCCCCTTCGCTGTAGCAGTGGAAACTCATGGAACTCGTCTTTCAAGCGGCATTCGCAATTGGAAAGATCAAAGGAAATTTCTGCATTTCTCTTATTAATGTTCTTTGTATCATCATTAGGGTGTGAAATTAAAAGATCTGCAAGGGTCAGTGGCAATTATGTTCAGTTTATAAATGTCATTTTCAGGAAATTAGGTTTTCTTACTTATATTGGCCAAGCTAAATTAGTTAGTTGGCTAATATGCAGGGACTCAGATTATATTTTGTCAGCTGGGGAATGTATGGATTTGTTTTTTTTATATGTATTTCTCTTGCACATATTTGGGGGAACTTATTCATGTTATCTAGATTTATTTGTAATTGTAGTCTGTTAAAAAATTAAAAAATTGCATTGTTTTTTTGGAGCAACCATTTCTTTTGTTCAGTCTCTAAGCTACATGCTATAACTTAGAGTTGTATGATGATCCAGAGAAATACAAAATAATATTACATCCATATAAATGATTCAAAAATCAGAGGAGGAAATAGTCAAGAGACTGCTGGATACCGTTTTTAAGCAGCGTTATTACTATCTACTGTTTTTGTTGTTGCCTTTGGTTGAGGATTACTGCAGATAGCTGCAAATGCACGGGAGCCAAAAACAATGTCAATTCAAATATTTGTGTCTTCCTCAAGTGTCTTCCACATCTTAAATGGTTTCAGTTGCGGCTAATAAGGGCAAAAGTTTATGACTGCGTGCGTGTGAGCGTGCGCACGCATCTACAGGAACAATGAGGCTATTTATTAGCGTTTCAATGAGTGCGCGCATCTTCTCAGCTGAGGCAAAATGGGACCGTCTTCCCATCCGCTGCTCTGATAGAAAATCCCAGCTTGCTCTTTTACAAGAAAATTAACATTGGGGAGGTACAGTGGTACTTTAATGGGCTAAGAACTCTTCAAAAAAGTATTTAGAAGGTTTTTTTTTCCAAATGCTAACTGGACAGGTTCACTGGGGCATGAAAGAAAGAGCGTAAAGCGGGGGCAGCAAGCTCTTCAGCCCGTACAGAGCACCATTATCCACCGTCGTTAATTTAATAGACATTCCTTAGACAGCCCTCGGTCTGAAGATAGGAGACCCTAACATTTGTTTGTCATTTCCCAAAACGGTTTTAATAAACAGTTAAAATCTTAAATGGCTTCTTGTACTCTTAATGTTCCCTGGCTGCGCTTGCGTTTGTTTTGTTTTTGTTTTTTGCTGCTTTGTTTTTTTTTTCCCAGCTTTATATGCACTTTCTTATATAATTTAATGATTTCTGGAACCCATTTGCTCACCCATCTTTGAGTTTAGTAATAAGTTATAATGAAGATAGTTATAATGAAGATGATGCATGCCAACTTCTTTATGCTCCAGATTTCCGAGGACATTTGACTGAAACTGTTCAGTCAGGCAAATGCATGTCATTGTGCAAGAATAGGTAGAAGCAAGTGTAAACTTAATGTGCTTTTTAAGCTAAACTACAGACAAGGCAGTTAAAGGAGCTGCAAGAAGGAAAGAGTTTTATTATTCTGTTTTTTCTCTCAGACCGCTAAACTCCCTGTACTGTTTTAAAGAGTTTATTTTTCATGTATGTTTGTTTGCCTGTGTGCATACACTTGTCTTGCAGCATGGAAAAGAAGGGGTGCGTTGCTCTAAACCTCAGCAAAATCGAGGACATGCAGACCAGACTGCAAAGCAACCTGGAGGCCATCGGAATGCTAAATCAACAAGTAAGCGCTCGTCCACACGCACACACACGTACACACCGGGTCCTGACAGTCCTTTTACCCGACAGATACAAACACACACCCACACACCGGCCCACCTGCTGTTGAGCTCACACAGAAGAGGAAGCTTTCATGCGTCCAACTTCAAACACACAAGCGCACTTACACAGAGGCGCACGCAGACATCCATTTCCTCTTCCTACGATAAAAGTGAAAAATCGGGTGCGGGGTGTAGGGGGGTGTACGTGGTGTGGGGAAGTGGGTTGTGTGTGGGGGGGGGGACAAATCGTATCGGGAAAAGGCAGTGACGTTCCTTTCCACTGGTAAATGATTTCCCTTTCATGAAACTGAGAGAGAGATGTATATCAATACAGCCGTGCTGATCTCTCCATGACAGCATAGGGAAATGGCCCGCTGTGATAAAACAATGTGGGGGAAAAAACACAGAGGAATATTCTTGGGAAATGCTGACATTTTTTACTGTGTTGAGCTTCACAAGAGTCAACAAATCACCAAAGAAGAGACAAATCAAAAGTACTCCTCAGCCCCCTCAGTTCTCCAAAACTCCAGGGCCTAGGGAGCGGCTCACCCGACTTTTGTTAGTTTGTGAAGTGGCCTGCTGATTGACGGGGTATGACAAAAGCTGGTACTTGTTGAAGTTTTAATGCAGTGTTGTTTCAGTGAAGAGCAAATGACATTAGCTGTGGGTTTAGGATAGAGGAACGTGGAGAAACGCTGAGGAGAACTCAGACAAGAGAGAAAGAGAGAGGTGTTGTTTAACAGGTCAGGTGTGTAATAGCACCTCTTAATCTCTAGTGTGAATCATTACACACATCGATCCAACGTGGACAGTATACACACACACATACACGCAGGCAGTCAGGAAAGGAGAGGATGTAAACACCTCACTCTCCAGTGAACACACTTGCGCGCACACACAGAGCTATCAGTAAAGAAGTTGAATGGAATGACTCAGATTATGAAAGGCGTTGGGTTACAAATCAGGTCTGTGTCTCCTTGAATCAGTCGTATTTACTCATAGTAACAAACTGGTTGGACGCCGTCGCTTTCTCACTCGCCGAAAGGCATTATACGGAGCACATATGCATGATTTCCATCCGACTGTCAAGCCAATTTCATCCAAACTTTTGAAACGTCACAGAAAATTAACAGAGATGAAGACTAAAAATCGAGATTCTTTTCGGGACTCGATCAGCAGTAGGGTATTGTTCTTCTGCTGATATCCAGGTTGTCTCGTGGCTACACGCGACAATTAAAACAGGCATTAGGCTGCTGAACAGTTTTTATGCAACTCTTTTATAGTTCTGTAATTGCCATAATTTGCATTAAAACTATACAAACTGTGGAAAAATACACACGCACACAGGCTTAACTCCCTTCACCCCTACGTATACACTTCCTTGTGTCCTTTTCATCCACGTATATGGACACCAATTCACCCACGGAAAGTTAAGGTTGAGGAGACAAGCTGTGATTTTTAATTCACCCCCCCCCCCCCCTAAAAATTTAGAAAAGCATCCAGAGCCACAAAAGATGAGAAAAATTAAACCGGTCCCGTGCAGTTAATTATAAATGTCAGACTCTGTGTTTTTCATCTAGAATTGTTATTGCTTTTGGCATGACTGAAAATGGACGTGTTGCAGGATGCTTGCCTGTTGAGGAAAGTAAATACCTTTTAAGCATCTTATGATAGTTTGACACGTCGACATGCCATTGGTTCTTCGAGGGTTAAGCCTAAGACCCGCGCTCAGAGTTTATTGAGCATGTGTGTGTCTCTCTGTGTCTGTGTGCATGCGTACGATGTCTGGACGGGTAATATTAGCAGAACCATCCGGAAATGTGTCTGTCTCATCTCCGTTTGTGTTTTTCTCTCTCCTTCACGCACACACACACACGCAGACTCACACATGGCCAGACATGTCAATGTGACATCATTCTTTAACCGCAGCTTTTACACGCACACACACACACACTTAAAAACAGATGTGGATGAGTGCAACTGTCATTACCCGATGAGTCTTTTTTGTCTTTACATCCTTTAATTTCTTATTTTACTCGTACTCACAGCTAAAAATACATTATTTCATATCTTTTACTCTCTTTTATCTACCTTATTACAATTTTTAGACTGGCACATTTTGCATATAATTACCGAGCTTTTACAACAAATATAAATGCTTTTATTTTTTGTATTAAAAGCCATGTTTTAACTCACACTCCACGCTGCCTTTACCCAAATGTCCTTGTCACACACACAAAAAAATAAAACAAAAAATCCTCAATTTAGCTAGTCTATAATTGTGTTTCAGGGAGCCCAATCATGTCCTGACGATGTGCGATTTGTTTTGTGTCACGGATGATTTTGTGTCAAATCGACCTCTAATGATCGCTCAAATTGGCTGTTTTCATGTAGAAATTTACACTGTCGCATGACTCCCACTTGCAACCATTTCAAACTGTGAACACAATACAATCCTGAACCCACCCCCCACCCCCTTGCAATTTTCCATTTGCATTTCTGTTTCAACAGGCATGAAAGCAACTGTGAAAGATGATGAATTAATCACATAATGGAATGTCAGTTACTTGATGAGCACGATAGCTGTTCACTTTTGATGGTTGATATTTATTGCTAACTTTGATTCGAGTTGTGTGATTCTGCTGCTTCGGCTAAAGGAGAGCCGTGTTTTTTGGGGTTCCTTGAAACTTCTCAAAAATTTGCCACTGTTCCTTTGGCTACACAAACATATTAATCTCTTTGTCTGCACATGTGCTTCTCTGTGTATGTTTCTTTCTTTTTTTCTCTGTAGTTAGGCAATCTCAGTCAGGAGAATAAGCGGTTGCGTAGGCAGCTGGAAGAAGAGAGGTCCATGCATAGACAAGTGGAGAGGAGTGGGCCCCTTCCTCCTCCCTCTACAACCGCCATCCACCTCCCACTCTCTCTCAGTGTCAGCCCTCCTATCTGTGCCTCCCTTCCCTCATCCCTTGGCCTGCCTCGTCTTCTGAGCATAGTCCCAGTGACAGGGGACACTAATGGGACTCAAACCAAGCCGAGTACAGTCGGAGTAGAGAGACCAGGTGAGTCCAAGGCTTCGGATAAAGCGTCCTTGATTAGGCCGTCTTCCAAGTGCGCTTTCTCCGCCTCTGTGGAAGATGCCGGGTCTAAGGGGACAAGCAGGAATCTGGCAAAATGAAGCCCCCTGAAGACTTTGACCTGCCATGGCTTTTTGACCTTCAGCTTCTCACTGGGGAGCATACCCAGGATGAGGTTAATGTCCTGCAGGTCAAAGTCAAGTCCCACAGTTCTTTGTGCCTAAGGGGGTGCTCAGAAACAGAAAATGATGGAATTTCTTCAGCCATATTTATATGGGTACTGCTGTTCCATGCAACGATTTATGCCAAGAAAACGTTCACACTGACAGATTACTTAGATAGACTTAAAATTATGATAACTGACTGTGTCCTCAAAAATGTTTCAGTGCTTCAAGCAATTACATCTTCAATTAATAATATTATTCTGCAGCAAAACTGCAGCAGCAAGCACAAAGTTTCAAATGCACTTATTTGAAAATTCCCAACAGTTCACTTGAGCTATAACCAGATTTTTGCACCTTAAATGCACAAATGAACTAATCAAAACAAGAGATTTAATGTAGATAGAGTTAAACAGTAGATCTGAAGATGAGTCCCGCTTGGATAAATGAGAAACAGCACATGATCCATCCACAGGCGTGGTTCAGACGTTGATGTAAATGGCAGTAACGCAGCCTCTGATTATGCTCCAGCTGTGCACCATGTGTCCCGCGTCTGCTGCGGTGAATGTGGCCATGCGCCTCTATGTTTGAGTACATTATGTGTCTGTGTACTTCTGTCTCTCTTTGAGCGACTGTGGGCGAGCGCGTGATTGAGTGTATTAGCTGTCTGATATTATGTTTTATATTTTCAAAACTGTTTATTGATTTTTTTTCTATGCCCCGTATTGTGACGGTAGCAAAATAAAAACACATATTTGCACGCGGCTTTATATTCCTCCCCACTTTTGTTTTGCATGTCAGTGTGCCAAAAATATATTATTTCTGCCAGTTGGATGCTTGTACTGTAACAATAACTGGCAGTGGTACTCGTTAATTAGGCTTTTGTAAAAAATTTATACGACTGCTGAGTCACGCATCGATGCTGATATGGGTAAGTACCTTTCTAGGAAGTAAAATCGTTCCATTAAAAGATCTAAAATGAGTTTGGGACCTGGGATAACATGTACATCTATAGGGCACGCGTATGGGCTCAAAATGCGGTCATAAATATTTTGTACTTGTAAATCAGTTTTGTATGTGTAAAAAGAATTTGTGCGTGTGTAAAAAAGATTTGTATGTGTAAAAAGAATTTGTGCGTGCGTAAAAAAGATTTGTATGTGTAAAAAGAATTTGTGTGTGCGTAAAAAAGATTTGTATGTGTAAAAAGAATTTGTGCGTGCGTAAAAAAGATTTGTATGTGTAAAAAAGATTTGTGTGTGGACTTAGCCAAAAACCCCCCTCCAAGTTACAAGTACGAATTTTGACCCTATTCTTCTTCCTGTCATCTGATTGGTCAATGTCATGTCAATCACAAGTGTAACAATCCAATCAGAGAACAGATGGGTTTGGCTGTCGGAGGGGCACTTTTTTGAACTGCAGGTCCTTGAAGGGAGTAAATGCCCTTTTACATGCCAACCCAGCGTTTTCCTTCATCACCACGAAGGAAAACAGTCTGTGGTCGTCCGAGTTTGGTGATTTTTGTGTCACAGGTCTATGTGCTTTATACAGGGACTTCCACAGCCTTTTCAACAGCGCTGCGGACCGCGGGGGGGGGGGGGGCAGTGTTTTGGAAATGACAGTCTTCATTACAAAGCTTTCTTCGTTATGAATTAGCATACATGTTTTTATTGAACATTTGAAGAACTAGCAAAAAAACCAGAAACTGTTGTAGAGGACATAAAGTCAGAGATAGAAACGACAAGGAGCAGGTGCATCTAGTACAGGTAGAGCTGCTGCAAAAACCCACAGAGCTCAGCAGCCAGCGCAACAAATTCTGGATCCTTTGCTTTTAGTTAGCAGTTAGCATTAGCAGCACATCCTGCGTCCGATGTGAAAGGACCTTTATGCTGCGCACTGTGACTCACAGCAATGGTCCCGGGTCAGCCCTGACTTTGTGTTAAACTAATCCTAAAGTAATAATGGTATTTCTAACCACTGACATACCACAACTTTATCCTTTCAACAGCTGCTGAAAGTTAGCGGACCTAGCTGCTATCGGATATTTATATAGAGATCCTCCAGCTTCAAACTGTATTACCCTTCAAGGACCTGCAGTTCAAAAAAGTGCCCCTCCGACAGCCAAACCCATCTGTTCTCTGATTGGATTGTTACATTTGTGATTGACATGACATTGACCAATCAGATGACAGGAAGAAAAATAGGGTCAAAATTCGTACTTGTAACTTGCAGGGGGGTTTTTGGCTAAGTCCACACACAAATCTTTTTTACACATACAAATCTTTTTACGCACACACAAATTCTTTTTACACATACAAATCTTTTTACACACACACACAAATTCTTTTTACACATACAAATCTTTTTACACACACAAATCTTTTTACACATACAAATCTTTTTTACGCACGCACAAATTCTTTTTACACATACAAAACTGATTTACAAGTACAAAATATTTATGACCACATTTTGAGCCCATACACGCGTTCCTCTATTCATGTTTCAAGTGTTTGAATAAGAGCAGCTCTCATTCACACAAATAAAGACTCGCAGAGGAAGCATGTGCATATCCAAAGTTATAAAGAGGGAACACTATTACACTGTGATAATGAGAATTCCAGGAAAAGCAGGTCTCAGGCCACAACTGGCTTCTTCATCTTGCCTTTCTCTGTCACCGTGTCCACCTTCCTGTCTTCCAAACCCACTTTTTCTTTTTTTATCCTTCATTGGTTCTTTATATTTATATATATATAGCAGTATAGCTGGTCAGGATGTCATACATTTTAATGATTTCGAGCAGAGCTGCATGTCCTTGTTAGCTTTGTTTTCCTCATTTGCCATGTCACACTCAAAAATATCCTTTTTTTTAATGTGCAAACACACATGCGTGCACCTACCCACACATCCACACACGCATATTCTTTTCACAAACACACACTCACACACACTTTCACAAATGGCACAGTCATTAAAAATGAAACCACAGGCTTTTTGAAAACTCCCAGGACTGAGGGAAAAGTCAGCAGCGCGGCGGTGAAAAGAGTCCCCCTGGAAACAATGAGGAGAATGATCATTTGTTGTTCTTGAAAACCCGGTGAGGTTTCACAGAGGTTAAGCTTCCCTTTGATGTGTTTTTAACTCGTTTCAGCTCTGTGGAGGGATTAGTCAGCCTCTCTCACACACACACAAACACAAATGCACACATTTACGCACACAAGTACATGCAGGCTCTTAATTTCCACACCATGAGCTCTTCTCTCACAAAGACAGAAAAGCACACTACGGTCTCCTTCCTAACCTAATTTTATCAAATGAGCATGTGTGGTACTTCACTGCTGTATGTGTGGTCCCTTGGAAATCTGTGGTAAACCAGCAAAATATTGCAAGTCAGTATTTTTTTTTTATCCCAAATTAGCGTTGGGCTGTTAGTGAACAGTATGGGCCCTCAACCACAAGAGAGATTTTAAAACAAAAAACAGAGAAGTTGAAGATAATCAAAGCATTCATTACAGTGTTTACGACTTATTATTTGATCCCCATTTCAAGATACAAATGATTGGGATGCTAGTGCCCCTGACATGTTTGTGTGTGTATGTGCTATCAGCTCCAGTCTGGGCTTCCCTGTAGGTCTCTGCATGGTTGCCCGTGCTAATAATCATACGCAAATATTGTGTTCAAAGCTTGTCTGGTAAGCATTTGTGGTACAAGAAGCTTTTGCAAAGGATTTTAAGAATTTATTTCAGCCAACTTGGAGCAATAAATGGGTGGAGATAGACCACACCTGAGCAATTCAGATAGAGCCTTAGCTCTGCTAATAAACTCAACAGGAAAGGTTATTAGTTGCCACAACAACTCGTCTGGTATTTTTTTCACCTCGTGAGTTTGTGTTACACTAAAAACCTGCTGTAGCAGAAATCACCAAAGAGATGGTGCAAACTATGTCCGCGAGTGTTTCTTTGTAAGCTGACATTTTGTCGAAATTCACTCAATAACATTTACAGATGTGTTCCCCTTGAATAACTATATTCAATTCAATATTATTTATATAGCTTTACATCTCAACAGTTGCCTCAACGTGCTTTATATTGTAAGGTAATGACACTACAATAATAGTACAATATGAGCAAGCACTTTGCAACAGTGGGAAGGAAAAACTCCCTTTTAACAGAAGGACACCTCCAGTAGAACCAGGCTCAGGGAGGGGCGGGGCCATCTGCTGCGACTGGTTGGAGGTGTGGAGACTCGTGTAAGTGTGCATGCAAAAATAATGTGGAAAATTAAAACGTAAGTGCGTAGTGAAGACAGTAGAGCTGACTGGCATCACAATAGATCACCTTTCCAAGATGATCTTTGTAATGTCTTCCATCTACAATTTGCTAAACTTATTACCATCTTTAAGATTCCTGGAGAAAATGGTAACATTTTTAAATGAGGGATTTTCATTTCACTGTTTACTTCAACAAAATGCATAAATTTTATTCCGTTTCACCTGATTCGTTCGATAAAAAAGTGTCTCTCCTTAAGAGGAATGGCTTGAACAGTAGTGGCATCTGTGTCCGACCCTCTCTGATGTCTAAGATAAGTACATAGTCGGTTAATTGAGCCACTGTCTGCTGATGGGCTATTTGGCCAATCACTCATTGTCATTCAGGCCAAATTTGTTCCATGTCTAAATATCATCTCATCAAGTGATTAAGCCCCGCCGTGAGTCACTGTCAGGACTGTGGATTCGCTGTGGTAGTGTAGTGTAGGCCAGGCATACTGCACCGCATCGGAGTTGAACAAAAGTCCGAATGACCTCCCAGGATTCATCAGGCTTCTTCTCGTGTTCTTTTGCAAAGTTTAACATTATCGTTTGAATCAAAGAGCACAAAAGCGTTTTTTCTTTGTCGTCTATTATTTAATGTCCTTCGAACTGTCTAAGCTGTCACGGAAACTCAGATTTCCATTGATCCTATACTAAGTCTGAAGTCCTTGCTCTTCTCTTGTCTGGTTTTCACTGCTAGTTTGTACACGCAGCACATTCTCCAAAGGTTTATTTTAGGAGGAAGCCACTGTGGCTGTGATCGTTGGTACTGTGGCCCATTCTGTACCTCCTAATTACTGCTGTAGATGTGTGCTTTAACTCATTGTTAATTGATCGTGTGTCTTTCTGTATGACCTTCACACTTAAAGCCAATAAGAGCAGATTTTTGGCAGTTCTTTCAATTCAGGTAGATGCGTTGCACAGATTTAATACAACTATGGTGTTTACATGACAGTTTGTAACAATCAGGCTTATATGAAATATACTTTCTAACATGCCAAAGTTACCATAATGTATTAGCTTTAGTTTCACTGAATTTATAAATTGTGGTGTTTGAGTATTCTAAATATAGTCTTGTTTTAGTCATTCATAAATGAAAATATTCTACTTGTCAGCTTAGAAATAATCCAGTTATTGAGAGGTGATACAGCTTTAAATGAGTCAACATTTAAGTGACAGTACACAGCGATGCACTCGCTTATTTTGCATACTAAATATGTATGACTTGTAGACTATAAAATGGCAATAAGCCTAGATTCAAACTGTAACTCTTGCCTAAATGAAAGCATTCCTTGGTATTCCTTATTCCTTGGAAAAAGGGAAAAACCTGTGTTCCCTTTTTCTAAGGAATAATTACAGTCATGTAAAAAATATCTATTTTGTCTGATGCAAGAAAAACAGAAAAGAGAATAAAGCTTCCACAAAGATGCAGTTGTGATGCAAAACTGTCCAATAAAAACTTGCATGTGTAAGATATTTCTCTACTCAACAGCTAAGATAATAAACATTAAACCAGACTTATTTCAGCGCTGGATTCGGATTTTATTCACATCATGTGTGGCACTATTGGGAACTGAGGCTTTTGCATTGCCAAAATTATGCTTTTGTGTTTTCTGTTAAACAACAGAAGACCACAAACATAGATTTTACAGTCAGCTGTTAACTCAAGTATCCCAGTGGAGGATTTTTGAACAGCCATAACCAATGCTACTTGTTGTCAGGAAAAATAAAACAGCAGTTTTCTGACTAGATAACTTTTTAAATTAGACAATACTGAGTGTTCCTAGATTGTCGAGCTAATCTGGGATGGGCGGGGTCAGTGGGGATGGGGTTTACAACATATTGGAGTCCAGTAACCATTTGTCTCTTCTTTACAGTGTCCCAGTAGACATTTGTGTTAAATTGTACAATTAGCGTACAATTTCTTCAATCATAGCCACAAATCTGTTTTGTAAGGTTCCTTTTTGAGTACAAATGAATCACTGTGTCAAATTTCAAGGAAGCCCCTCAAGGTGTGGGAACAAAATTCGTTTTCATCATCGTCAGTTCATCCTTGAGTCCAAGTGAACGTTTGTATAATAAAATTCCCCGCAGGCGTCTGATATATCACCTTCACGAGAGCGGGACAGATGTGAGGTGACCCTGAACTAAGACCTACAAAATGCAATCAGTTCATCCTTGAGTCGAAGTGAACCGTTTTGTCGAGTTTGAAAAATTTTCCTTGAGGAGTTTAAGAAATATCACGTTTACATGAATGGCATGGACAGCTTGAAGACGTAATACCTCTGGCCACAGCTGTTAGAGGAATAATAAGATACACAAATTTATTGAGCTACCACAGACTCTTTCTCTGAATGTTGAATTTGGGTGTAACCTTGAGGTGTACAGCTTAGTGGCCGTGATGTAGGTACAAATATTATTGCGTAGCAAATAGCAGACAGCTTACAAAATATATTAATGAAACTGAAATGAAAATTGGTGCATGTTCCATTATCTATTTGGTTGCCTGGAGAAATGTATCTTACAATTATTAATTAAGCTCACAAATGAAGGGGATCATGACTATTGTGTGTATGCTATTAGTCAATGAAAGTGAAAAGCTGCCCTGTTTACCAAATGCACAAGTAACTAAGGAAAAGAACCAATATTTTGACCAAAAATGGCCAAGTTGACTATTTGAGCAATGTCTCAAAAAGTTTTACCCAGAAGTGAAAGAAGTGGTAAGAGGAAATGGAGGAATGTACAGTATAAGACAGTAGGAGCCCTAGCAGGAAGGAGAGATTACAAGGTAATATGAAGGCGAGGAAGCGTTAAGGACTACAAGGAAAGGAAAAAGGAAGTGTAAAAGTAGGGAAAGAGGGATGCATGAGGGAAGAGACTGAAAGAATGTAGCTGGGGATTTTGGGAGTAAGTTTGGGACTGCTGGGGGAAACCAGAGTGAACGATGGATGCAGAGGGAGACTGACAAAGGAGGCAAGGAAAGGAGGTGCTGGGTGTGATTTAGAGAGCAGAGAGGTTGAGATGGGGGAAAGAGGAGAGAAAAGAAGAGGCAGAGGAGGAGTAATGGGACGGAGGAGTAATGGGACATTTAGAAAGAAAAGTGAAAAGTGAGAGAAACCTGTGACAGGAAGTATGAGAGATGAAGGAATGAAGAGACGCTGGAGACTGAGCGAGGGGAAAGATGGGAAAGGAGCAGAGGGAGAGAAAAAGAAAGAAAGTGAGTAGTGTGAGATTTGGGGGTATATATGGAAGAGAGAGTGCCAAAGAAGAGCATATTGTCCTTATCGGCCTGCTCCAGAAAGCCTTCTCCCTAATGGGGCTGGTGTGAAGGGGAAATGAGGACTAGGCCTGATGCTACCTGATTAGCTATGGGCTCAAACACACATCAAAGGCTGGGAGGAGAGGAAGGAGTGCAAGGTGTGTATGAGTGTGTGTGGTGGTTTGTGGCTGAAGGTGAGTCACCATCACCTCCTTCAGCAGGACCATGAATGAAAATCACTCCCACTTTCCGCACACACACACATGCAGACACATGGCCATTTTCTTCAACCTTGAAAGGGAACGCTGCTCTGAATAAGGAGATCCTCTGAATGAGGAGGGGACAGAAGAGGAGGAGAGGGAGGATGGGGGATGAGAGAAAGGAGGGGTAAATAGATAAAAAGGCAGCGGGAGGCGTGGATGGGGTGGGGAAAGAGAGGGAGCAGGTAGGAAAGGGGAAAAAGAAAAGGGGGCGGGGGGGGGGGGGGTTGGAAGGAGACATCAAAAAGAGTCATCACGCTCCACATTAGCGAAATAATGAAATTTGCCTTTTAGCTAATGACATCTCACGACAGCTCTGTTTTCACATAAATTACAGAAGGCCGGATCGTGTCTTACACCTGCTACCTTGGCGCAAAGCTCACAGACAAACACGCACCTACGCCCGGACACAAGGAAGCCAACCGGAATGATCAGTGCCAAGGCGGCGAGCAGTCAGCGTCCCTGTTTGAAATTCAACACTCCCGGAGACCTATATCCCTTTTCTATCCCACACCCTGAATTCATTACTGCCACACACACTCACACAACTATAATCATATTCATCACACTCACCTCCCCTACCTCTCTCCCTAAATTCTATCCAAGGGAGCCCCCAATATAGAATCAGCAGCCGATGACCTTCATTAGTCTCCTTTTTTTCCTCCCCTCTCTTTCTCTCTCCCCCACATTCTATATTTTTCCTCTCTCCCTGTCTTTCGCTGTGTACGTTCACACATGTGGCCTCCCTTTCGGTGACTCCTCTTTACAAACACTTTGGGTCATGTTTCTAATTCTCTCAATTCTCTCATGTATTCTTCTACGCACTGTTTCCTATTCCTTTTTCTATATTCCCCCCCCTCTTTTTTTTATCTGTCACTCTTTTCTCATTACTCCCGCTCTCTGTTTCATTAGCATACAGAGTAAGAAGATGGCGCTGGGGGTAATCTGCGTGAGTCACCAGTGACAAAATGGAGGGCGTCATCAGAGGTCGCGGCGCTGTCATCAGCCGCCAAACCTCCGCTGATGCCTGCCTGTCACACGCTCACGCTCACGCGGGCATCACGCGTATTTGCAGCGCGCGACACAGAGAGAAGGAAACATGTATCTGTAATCAGGTGTGACACATCACAGTGTAAATGCTACAATCTCACCTGACAGCCACGTACACACGTGCGGCGTTTGTGTCGCGGTGCCCCCCCCCCGATGCAAACAGGCATTGACAGGTATCTGAGTGTATTCGGAGACTCACACAATAGCGGCTTTAATGAACACAGCCGGTTTGTTTTGTTTCAGTTTCTTCTAGTTGTTGGATGTATCGGGGGTTTTAAAGGAGGTGCTGTGCAGAGATGGACTGTGATAGACTGTCAGGAAGAGCTTTTTTTGTGTGTGTATGTGTGTTCTGTTATTGCTAATCAGTTGAGTGGACTGACAGTCAAAATCTGCCTCTGATCAGTTTAATGTAACATCATCCAAAGAGAGATTTGTATCACTGGGACGTCTTTTGTAATCAACAGCCCTCTGTCTATCTGTCCCTTCAAGTTAACATATCTACAAATATTTGCTATTTCCTCACAGATCATGTTAGAGTTACAGTACAGATTACAGATTAGGTATTTACTGTATTCTTGAGTATGTTTAGTTAATAAAGCCTGAATCACTAAAGGAGCCCCTGCATCGTCAAGTGGCTGATACCAACTGGTAAAATGCAGTTAACTTTGCCCATAACTCCTATAAGCTAATCTACGTTTCATACCAAAGCAAAGTAGGGCGACACCATCATTAGACAATAGACACAGCTCCCTTGACATCTTCCACTGGGTTCTGAAGTCCTATTTTGAAGCCCCAAGATGAACTTTTTGGTAACTGGGTGTGACGAGGAGGGGTGGATCTGACCTTGAAACTGCACGCTCATTGGCTAACAACCAATGAGCGTGCACCCAGATGAGTGACTGAGACCATGAACTCGGCAGGAAAAGTGTTTACAGAGTCAAGACAGAAAGTTGTTTCCCCATAGACTCGAAGTATTTTTGCAACCACAGCTATCGCCATCTGGTGGCCTTCGGACACAGTGCAGGCTTAAAGCACTTCCTCATTGGCTTCATTATTCTGACCTGGAATCTACGTCCATGTTTTATACTGTCTGTGGATGTCACTCATTTGTACTCCCTGTAAAACATTATAGCTGTCACTATTTATTTACCTATTTAGAAGCAAGAAACGATTCATCATATTTGGATGAAGAGGGTTGAACGGTAAGTTAAAAGCTAAGGTCAGCATGGTTCAGTTGATAGCGACTGACTCACTGAGTCATTCGATGAACTGCAGTCTTCCAGACATTTAAGAAACATCAGCCGTTTCATATTGAATTTATTTATTTACTGTCTGCATCTGCTGATGAAAAGTCAAACTGAATCATTTTCAGCAATAACATCCTAGTTTATATAATTAACGTAATCATCTGGGGCCTGTTTTTGAGGCTTTTAGCATGTTTCCATCACATTCAGTATCAGCTGTTAAAAAAGGTTTTATGTATTGTTTTTGAGGTCTTTGTTGTTTTTATTTGGGTTTTCTTTTAGTCACGCAGTGCTGCAACCTTTACAAATAATTCTTTTACAACAATGTGTGAAAACTATGTGAAATGTGGTGTTTTGCACTGGTCGCATATGTAGTCAGCATTTCTGGAGCGCAGCTGTTGTTAAACAAGGCTCGAGTTGTAAGCAGAATAATGCAGAACTGACATATCTCCGTTTTATTGTGCAGATCTGTCTGCGCATACTTTACCTGGAATAGATTAAAGCCATAAAAAAAATTACTGTAAGTAGAAAAAGAACTAAATTCACCATCTGACCTTCACAGACAGCGTGATTTTCATTTACACATGTTTTTTTTCTCCTTTCTTTCTCACCAAAGGAGAAGCTGCAGTGTACTAATGACAGTATAGCAGAACTGTAATCATGTGTCTGTGTTGATCACTAGATGCCCCTTCTGCTCTGATCTTGATTAGAGATTATACACTTATTAATATCTGCTGTTGCTTGACAAGCCAAGTGTGTATCAACAAAATAAATCACGCAGGGTTTTGAGAGGGAGAAAGAGAGTGGTAGTGTTATAATGAGATAGAAGAGAGGAAAGAGAGTGAAAAAAAGGATAGTTACGCAGAGTGGTAGCTAAGGAAAGGAAGAGAAAGACAAAACAAGAGGCAAAAGAAAGAGAGGAGACAGAAAGTAAAGGATAAATTCCCAGGAGAGTATGTTAAGTTGTATTGGTGTGTGAGCTTGTCACTAATAGTGTCCCTGCCATGGTTATGAGAGCTGGAAATACTTTGGTGCTAATAGACAGATTATGGAAAGAAACGAAGCATGTCCTGAAATCCTCTTAGCAAGGCTTCACCTTTTTATTTATTTATTTCCTGCCATATTCCTTTCTTTCTTTCTCCCTTTCTCTCTCTACTCCGCTGGCCTTGGCATTGTCTCGCTGAACGTGTTTCATGTTTTGTTGGCGCTTGGCGGGTAGTGTCGTCTCTCTCTCTCCCTCTCTCGCTCTCATTCTCACTCTATCTTTTTTCTGTCTCGCACATTTTCAAAAGGCACTTTATTTATTGTCCCTGGGGAGCACTACATTATGCATTAACCTGTTCAATTATGCATTCATTTATGCAGCCATTGCCTTATGTAAATGCACTTTATGATTAAACAAATTGTTTCGCTGTTTGGCCGTGTGTTCCCCACGTCGAGTGTTTGCCAGTGACATCATGCAGCAGCAGCGAGAGACTCCATGCTGAAAGTACGTATGCGCGAGTCTCGGTCCTTTTTGGCCCGCTATACCGGTGAAGGGGCCTTGGAGATTGCAAAAGCGCTGTACGGGTTTCACAAACTGACACTGAAGTGAAAGTTTCCTCACTGAAGGCCACTAAAAAGGCCAATTCCTGCAATAAAGGCATCTGCTGGTCGTGTCGAAACCCGTCTAATCGTACTGTAACACTTGGCCAGACATTCCATATGATATTAAAACTCAAGAGATGAAGTATCGCAATATTTGAAGTTTGCAAGTAGTTACAAAAACTGACCCGCAGCAAGAGCTGTTTAATTTTTTTCTGTTTTTTGACAAAGTGAAGAATCTTCCAAGTAACTTCATTTGAATTAAAATATTTAACCTTTTAAATATATGCTCACAGAGAGATGAAGAGGCTAAGAGCTGACGAATAGAAAAATTACCTCTGCAGAGGTTTTACCCATATTAGGCTATTTTGCCTTCTCAGTTTACCAAAAAACATTCTGCCTTATTTCCAAAACAAAGATTTAAATGGCATGTACTAATATAAAATGATATAAATGCATTGCTTATCATATTGTTGAAACATTTAGAAAATGTAATGTGAGTGAGTTCTGTGAGAACTCTGTTGCTCCAAGACAAAATAAATAAAGTGTAGGAATTTAATGAAAGAACAGAGAAATTCACATTGACCATTGTCGCACATAATAAGCTTTTAGCGTTCTTTCACACTTGGTACTCACACCATTCTCAAGCACGAAGCTTTCACGCTATACCAGGACTGATACGGCAGTTTGTGCCATTTCATTAGGCACAAAATTAGTACATCCCCCCGAGTGCAGGATGAGTTATCAACTTTTTAGAAAACAGTTTTTCCGGGAAATGACAGACGCTACTGTCAGATCTGACAAAATGACTTAGTTGGATGGGACATTGGTGTATACAGTAAGGGAAGTATAACATAAGACATAAACCACTTAAGCTTCAAATTACTCTTAATGGTGACTTAAAAAAACCATATATCTTCATCTTAAGGTATCAGCGTGTTGTCAGGGTCATCGTAGCTTTGCAAATGCATAAAAACACATCTTGCAGTTCGGTGCCAGAAGTTTTACTTTTCTTGGCTTCATCTTGGTTGAAAAGCAAACAGTGAAATCACCATGCGCACCTCAGCCAGCATAATATTTGTACTTTAACAAGATCAGCTAAGTAGATGTGTGCCATAATAAAAGCGTATACCACGGCTATATCACTGTGTCAGAAAGCATAGAACCCTGAAACAACAGCTAATTTAAAACAAATACCCTTTCAGTGCTAGCAGAGGCCTTGGAAGTCTCCTGTTGACTAAAGACTACGAGAGTTGCTCCAGACATCTTAATCACTGCTATATATAGCATTACCCCTATCTGACAAGAGAAATGAGCAGCCATTTAAGACAGATGAACTGTGTCTGGATGGTGGGTAGACTTATCTAAGCCACAGCCACACCTTTTGATCTACTCCAGGATCTCCCACTGGTTTCCATCTGATATAGGCTATCTGATTTTCCCCCCGCCATTGAGGAATGAGAAATTTTAGAGGAGAAAAGATGAGTGGAATATGCATTAAGACACCTCGACTATACAGCCGCTCTATTTTTCCGCCTCGCTTTTCCCCTTTTCTTTTTTTTCCCCCCCTCTTCATATGCAGCCATTCCTCAATCACGCGGTCGCAACGCTGTGACTGTACTCTCTCTATTTCCTCCTCCTCTCCCCCTCTCTCTTCACCTCTATCACTCTCTTACCCTGCCTTCTCCCTCGATGGGTCTCGCTCTCGCTCCATCTCTCCGTCTCCGCCAGGGTGTGAGTGAGTGATGGAGTTTTAGTGGACCCTGAGAGTGGTCCTGTGGTTTTTCAGTGCCACACATCAGAGGCAGAGCATTAGCCCTCTGCATGCTTCAGGAGTTTAGCTTGGCAGAGAACCAGGCCCTAACTACCTCCTCTGTAGCGCTCGCTGCCGCCAGAGCAGTCCAGACAAACTACCTTAGCCCCGCTCACAATATACGCGAAATTATGCCGATGTCCCACTGTTTATACTTATATTCATTAAGTTTTATAAGGACATATGTGTGTTTTTATTGCATTAATTTTCTGACTATACCCTGACACAGAATGACTTGAAGTAAGTTTTTATTGGCTGCCTTGAAGGGAAAAAAGGGTCTCTATCTGCATAATATACAGTAAATCTTCATTATACAAACCTCAGACTGAATGGTTGAAGGAACAAGCGTAATGAAGAGAATATGCACAGCAATGCAAAGTTATAGTCTGGTAATTTTGTGAATTAATAATAAAGCTACCTGGGACTTGTGTCTTAAAGGTAAAAAAAAAAAGAAAAGAATTATGTGCACTTTATAATAAACTTGGTCCTGGCGGAGATAATCGAGGCAAAGGAAGCATGAGAAGTACAAAGACAGGAAAACGGGTGTATGATTCATATAGCTTTACATATGTATATGCCGGTGTGCAGCACATTTTGTGCAAGAGAGTAAAACCTTTTCGAGACGCCTGGAGCCCCCCCCGTGCAGTACTTGAAATTCCACACACAGTAAGTGTAATTAAAAACAGGTGAACATTGGGTAATCTGATTTTAAAACACTGCAGGGTCATGTAGTACATGAGGCTCGGATATGATCAAACATAAACATTCTTTCGTTATTTGCTATATATTACCAAAACTGCTGTATCAAAACTGTGGCTTTGGCACTTTTGGCATTCAGCGGATGTATCTGAAAGCACTCTTGTCATATGGGTGATACTGAATCCTTTTTTAGGGCTTCTCTTCACAGCTTTTGCCTGTGAAGCGAAGAAACATTTATTCCTGCCCTCGGACCCTGGGTCATTAAAGCAAACTCTCGGTCGTTACAGAACCAGAAGCAAACAAGTGACTTTTTTTTTTCTTAAATTTTTCTTTTTTTTACTACAGCTGATGGTCTGACAGAAATAGAAGGGGCGTCAAGAGTCACCACGGCAGACAGATCGCTTCAGGCTGTGGCACACACCACCTGAACTGCCTGCGCATGTATGCTTGTGTGTATGTGTGTGTGTGTGTGTGTGAGAGCATGCATGATTTTGTTGTACAGCCATTAAAGCATACTATCAATCAAAAAACATCATTAAAGTTTGTATTTTAAATAAATGATTTTATTAAAACATAATTACTGAAGCACTGGTGTAATATATATTATTTCCAGTAAAGGACAGGAGGGTGTGCGCTCGCCACACATCATGGTCCAGCTAATTCTGGGAGATTACATTTGGGTCATTTTGAAACAGCTCTCTTGTGGTAGTTTTGTAGCAGAATAATTTATCAAAACATTTTATGCTGTCCCCCAATTGATTGTGACCAGCACTAAAAGATGCAATACTTAGGCATGCAGTATGCATGAAATTATGCTAATGCATAACACTAGCGTTCATATGCATCTGCATATTGATATATACAGTATCTTTTACCTGATTACATTAAATCTAATAAGTGTAGACAAACAGCGAGTGATTCAAAATAGACATAAAATACAGAGCACCTGCCTTTTCCTTATTGCACTTTTTAATATAATAAAGTATATATGTGATATATAGTATAAAAGTACCAGACATACGTGGGAGCGCTCCAAATTCAATTTCTGCAAATGTCCACATGAGTTAAATGGTTTAAGGTGGAAGTAAATGCAGCCATGTATACCATATATGCTGAAACACAATATTGTGACTCCTTAAACTTCCAATTGTACTTCACCAAGATTTTGAATATTTCCGTGTGATTCTTTTGTGAATTTTGAATCAAATAAGTATCATTACATGCCATTTTCAAGCGTAGGCTGATAATTTCAGTCGCTTTTAGAGTGATTTTCTTTTAATGCTACGAACCCTAATGGTAATTTAAAATTTTGCTTTATACATTGGAGTTAGTCATTTAAACTGATGAATCAGATGTGTTTCGTAATATAACAGAAATTGATTTTTGAATAGTTAAGCCATTTGCCAGAGGAACGTTGGAGTATCGTATTAAGCTAAAAGCTATAGCTGTAGGTTAATGCTGCTTAACTGGATGTTTAGTTGCACACGCAGACACACACATGCACAAGTTACAAATGTTCAGTTTGCTGGTGACACCTCAGTAGTCACATGCTTGGCTATATATCGATGATAATGGTTGCTATGCTGATGATCAGAGCTATTTACTTTAAATGGGTCATTATCAGTCGAAGACTCTACCGTGTGATGGTGATGAGGGCTTTGACAGATATATTGCTAAACGGGAATAGGTGGTGATGATGAGCCACAGAAGTGTGCCACTAGTCTGTGCTTCCATTCGCTCCTTGCGTCTCTCCACTTCATTGTCGCTTCACCTCTTTGTCCTTTAGCTCAATTTTCGAATCACAAGTCAGGAGCAGTCAAGTGCTGCCATTCCGGCGCACAACAGCGTGTCTCGGGACTCTGGAAAAAAAAAAAGACAATAGAAAAGACAATGGAAATGTATTAGTAACACAAAGTCTGCGCTCTGTTTTTATTGAATTATGAAGAATTTATGATAGCAATTTGATCTGGGGTATCACTTTCAGCTAGGCTCTTGTTCTGCATGTTTAAGATATAGTGCAGCGCTTGGATATCTGTCTCTTTGGGGAGTTGGCAAGGAGAAAAGCATGCTGTGTGATGCTCCGCTCATCCCAATCACAGCTTTGAGTCTTCAAAGAAAATATGACGACTCAAATTCATATTTGACACGGTAATAATAAAACTACTTAAAACTATAAAGTCTCTCCCAATTCCCCCATTTTCATAAGCCCATGTTTATCTCCCCATTTTAATTAGCAAGTGGCATTAATTTCTGCTTTTGCTTTTATCACCTATCATTTACAAGCACAAGGATGATCGTGTGAAAATTACCGAATTATGGAATACATTCCCTAGGTTAATTAGGTTGTTCTTTTTAATTAGAATGTAATTGTGTGAATTGGTGTCTTTTCAAGGGGAAAGACAGGCCATCAGACAGCACAGGCAGGCCGGACTTTCACCAAGTCTGAGACTGTAGGCAACAGTGCCCTCTACGTGTCAACAATGGAACCACATTATTGTGCCGGGACTGGCCTTCTCAGTGTTAGAAGGCTGGTTTGTGTGTGAATGTTTGTGTGTCAGGGTGCACATGTGTTTGTGTAACAGGCCTACATGGAAAAAAAAAAATGGTGAAAAATGGTCCGATTCATAATGATTCACGGCTGAGTCATAAATTAAACTGAACACTCATGGAAGAATATCTATTTTCAGGCGTTTATGCTCGGACATACTTATGATGTTAGGTAACAGATTTTTTTTCCATCTAAAGCTGATCTTTTGGACCGGCAATCAGTTTTCCATGAAGCATGAATGTGTTGCAGAAGAACCTTTTGAGCTGAGCCACCAGAACTCTCGATTTGGGCGCGTTTCTTTGGGAAAAAAAGGTTGGAATTTAAATATATGAAAGCCACCATAAATGCAACTACTGAAGGGCCTCACGAAAGTGTTGCGTCTGCGCATGTGTGGATGTTATTCTCCTCTTTTGTCTATCTGTACATATACCGCTGTGTATTCGCCTACAGCTTATACACCAGCGCCTCCAGCTTAATCATTCAGCGCAGTCCCTCGCCCTCCATCACGCCCACAAACAACAAACATAGTGGACCGCAGGTAAACAGCACTATCTCTAGGCCAATCCCTCACATGGGGTAAGGCAATTACAAACTCTGCATGTCACCACACCATGCCACCTACATTGCACACACTTCCACACACACATTTGTGCACGCACCTGAAGACACACCCCCCTGTTTCGAACCACCCTGCACACTTTCTCAGCATTTCATCCCTCTCTCATTCCTTCTCCCGCCCGCTCTGCGTGTCATTCTCTGTCACTCGCCTTGTGCAAAATTGCACCGAGGCGAGCTGCCACAGTATTGAGGAATAGTGTCATATACTGGCAATTTCCTCCCTAGGTGTCAGGCATACTTTACCTTAATATGTCTGCAGCGACTCTTAATAAAACAGTCTTGTCTATATACATATCTCTACCGCAGCCTGGCCTGTGCCACACTGCACACGGCACTCAATAGCATGCTGTTAAATATTTACCTCCGCTGAATGTCAATGGAGGAGGACTAGCTGGAGAGGAGAGGAGACAGAGGAAAGAAATGGAAAAATGTGTCCCCGGTTGGTGTTTTAGCTGTCTGGATCTGTTGCATGGAGAAATTCCATATCAGCCAGCAGAATGTTTTAGGATCTTGTGACGCCATATCAGTGTAGTCTGCTTGCTTGAGAAGGGGGCGGAATAAAAAAATAAAAAATAAAATAAAAAAAGGCGAGAACTGGAAATTGAAAAATAGTGGGATATTTGTGATTCAGACAGAAAAGAGGAAGTATTTGGATGCAGAGAAATTTACTGCGCCTATCTGCCTTGCATTCACGATCTTAAAGTCACGCGCAACGTGCCAGAACTCTATGTGCTGACAAGCCTTTGACTTATAAAAAGAACAGTAGGTCCCTTACGGAGAGCCCAGGCAACACTTATCAACGCTAACTAAGACAGCCTATTGTGGTTTCGGATCAAGCCGTGCATTGCGCGATTTCGCTGCTAGCCCTGCGTCTTCTGGCAAACTTCATTTTTACACCCCACATATTCACTTCTCACTCATACTCAGTTGCTGAGGGGTAGCTGGGAAAGGGATGGAGAACAAAAACAGACATGTGACATTTGACCTTAATTTCCAAGGTAATGGCAGGGATATTGGATGTCACAGAGCGCAGATATGTCTTGGTTTATGGCTTGTCGTAGCTCGACTCTGGCTTCTTTCAAAGTCGTCACATGTGGAGAGCTAAAAATAATGCAATATAGCATGTGCATTGTATTCGGCAAGATAGCACAAGAAGTGCAGGGAATGTGTCCTAGCTTTCAAAGCCAGTGGTAAGCTGAAATAATCCTGCTGCACATGCAGTAGTTGCCCTGAATAATCACTAATACTGTGGCTTATCAATCCACTCAGAGCACGCACCCTCGATGGCTTCACGTGGAAATTTTAAAAAATGCTCTGTCCAACCCCACGAACTTTATCACTTAGCAGTGGCATTCATTTGAGCGAAAGTTAGAAAAGTATCTCCTGGATGTTAACTATGTGGCAGGTGATCCTGATAATAATCATGAGCTTGAAGGAAGGAAAGCTAACATCTCCTTTAAGTGCAGATTTTCCAGCTCAGACTTAGAGTCAGAAATATTCTCTGCGAAGGAAACAGAAAAAAAAAAAGGAAGAAAAACGGCAGCAGGGTTTTTAATGACTTTCTCCACATTAGAATAATCTGTCATTTCAATTAGCGGGATTGTCATCTATGAGATGTCTCCCGCTGCACCCATACATAGACACACCCACGCGCGCTCACATGCACACACACAGGCATACCACACATACCTATACCTTGAGGTTGTCATCTGTGTACCCCTCATGGGAGAGAAGCAGGGGTGTCAAAGCATCCCCCTCCACTCTGCCGCCACCCACCTCCCTCCCCCAACACCGCCACCACCACCACCACCACCACCGCCGCCGCCATCACCACACACGCAGACACACCACCAACACCGCCACCACCGCAACTACACACACCATCCTTAAAAAACAAAGCAAGGTTTCAAGGGAAATTGCTTGACAGCAGCTTAAAAGCCAGTCAGGAATAACTTATCAGGCGAGGGCTGCCATCGTGCCTCGCGGGGTCATTTCATTACGATTACTTTACCCTCCTTAACTCAAAGAGAGTGAAGAGAGAGAATGAGTAAGAGAGAGAAGGGGGGGTACAGGTGGTAGTGGTGGTGACGGCAGGGAGGGGGTAAACTCTTCAAGAAAGATAGATAGAAAGGAAGCCGAAGTTTCAGGAAGTGCTTAACTTTTACTTTTCTTCTTTTTTTTCTCCACTCTCTGGTTTTAAAACTTGTCTCAGTAATGAGCTTACATCTTTTTTTCCCCCCTGCTCCTCAGTATATCATCTGCTGTTTCCTCCCTCCTGCACGTGGAGTGTTTTAAGCTGTAGAAAATGAAAGGTGAACAGTTTAGATATTTCTTTCAGTTGTTTCTGTTTTGTTTTTTTAAGGACAACAATTTTGTACAGTGGAACATGTTTGACCCCAGACCTCATTTGCCCAAAGCGCTGTTGCTGCCTTCAATAGTGAGTGTGTGTGGGGGGGGGATTTCAAGCAGAGGAAAATAGCTTGCCCTCATGTCCAGTGGAGTAATTTCATTAAACTTTTTTGTTTATTCAGGATTACTTGACCCACTTTTAAGCTGTTATTCCTGCTATATAATTATGTTTTCTAGGTTAAGGAAATAGATATTTCTTTATTTTTTTTTGTTTGTACCTCAAGGCAATTAAGAAGCTTCTTGAGAATAAGACTGCATGGCATGTAGGGATGATGTTATGATTGCTAATTATGCTCTGATGCGGCCCTGAGAAATGCTCTGCGTTCTGGCTTTTGTCCGGCCAGCTTTGCCAGGCCCAGATAATATTTATGAAATGTAGACATTCTTGGGGCTAAAGCAGAGTCTTTATAATGGGAGACAGATGGGGTCTGCTTCGGATTAAGAACATCGAGTCCACTATCTGTGGGAACACCTTCTCTCTCCGTATGTGTGCACTTAAATGTGTGTGCATGTTTGCCTCAGTGGGCTTGCATCTGTGCGTATGTGCGCCTAAGTGCTCACTCATGTGTGGATGCGTGCGCGTGTGTAAATGCAATTGTCTTTGACAGCCGCAGCGTAGTTATTTTTTAATGCATTTCTGAGTTATGATAACCATCGTGCAGTCTGCTTCTTCCAATGGCTTATATATCTGACAGTGGAAATGGGAGTAATTGTACAAAAACGCTTCTCAATAACAACAAAAAATCCCTTACAATTACATAGCTAGAGTTCATTTGGGCCAGAACTTTGTTATTGCCAACAACCAAGGCAATGTTTCGGAGTAAATGTTTCTTCATTCCTGATTCATCAGAAGCAATGAACCTCCAGTACCTCACTGAGATGAAGAGATATGCAATATGAAGGCAAATTGCAGATAATATTCCCCTGACAAGCAACAATATAGTATATGGTGTATTGTTTACACCACTAACATGCCATCCTAATGCCATCTGCTGACGCACTACTGATAAATCCAAAAGCACAGAGGTTAGCTCAGTGGGCATGATGTACTGCTGTCCGTTATTTGCACTTATTGAGATTTAACTATGTCAGTGTGACTTCCAGAAAGGGTGAGATCAAGTAATGGCACATTGTTATGTGTGGTGCCATGGCAGAACTGTATTATGTTCATTAGATTCCAGAAAACAAGATGAGGTTTCAGAATTCACATTAAAGATATGACACCAGGATATGACCTACATGACTGCCTATCACCCTTTCTTCTTTCCTTCTTTCCTCTTTTTTATCTCCCATTTTCTGTCCTCCTTTTTTCCTTCTTCCACTCTGCCTTGAGGTTTCCTTCTTTCTCGGCTCTCATCTTATCATTTATCTCTTTTCTTTTTCCCTCTTCCCCTACCTACTTCTTCTCTATGCTTTCCTTCTTTTAATCTTCCCTCTTTTTATTTCTCCTTCTCAAACATCCTGTGCTGTTAAAAAAAAAGTCATAGTTTTTTGCATATTTGTCACACTTAAATGTTTCGGATCATCAATCAGTTTCTAAAATTAGACAATGATAACCTGAGTAAAATATAGTTACTAAATGATGATTTCATTTATTAAGGGAGGGAAAAAAAGCTATCCAAACCTTACTGATCTTATGTGGAACAAGTTATTGATTTCATTTCCACAGCTAGATCCAGGCCTAATTTTTGAATCAGGAAATCACTTCAACAAAACCTGTCTGTCAAAGTGAAGTAGGCTAAAAGATCTCAAAAAGCAGGACATCATGCCACAATTCAAAGAAACGGCTGAGAAATAAATTCTTTGACATCTTTGGTATTCCAGCAAACATGGTGAGAGCCGATATCTACAAATGGAGAAATGTGGCTGGCCTTTGAAAATTACTCCAGGAGCACATCAACGGCTCATCCAGGAGGTCACGGAACAACATCTAAAGAAGCGCAGGCCTCACCTTGCTCAGTTAAGGTCAAAGTTCATGATTCAACATTAACAAAAAGTCTGGCCAAAAATGGCAGCCAACTTGTGACATCCGGCATAAGACGGTATTTCGTAAAAGAACATCATACCATAAGTCAAACGTGGTGGTGGTGACTGATGGTCTGGGGCTGCTTTGCTGCTTCGGGACCTCGACGACTGATTGATGGAACCATAAATTCTGCTCTCTAACAGAAAATGCTGAAGGAGAACGTCTGGTCATCAGTTTGTGCTCTGAAGCTTAAGATCAAGTGAATTATGCAGCAGGACAATGATCTAACCACACCAGCAAATCCACCTCTGAAGGGCTCAAAACAACAAAATGAAGGTTTCGGAGTGGCCTAGTCAAAGTCTGGACTCAAATCCTACTGAGATCCTATTAAGATGACCAAAACAGGCTGTTCATGTTGGAAAACCAGTGTAGCTGAATTAAAAAACAATTCCGCAAATAAGAGGGGATCAAAATTCTTCCGCGGTGATGTGAAAGACTCGTTGCCAGTTATTGCAAACACTTCATTGTAGTTCTTGCTGCCAAGACTGGCACAACCAGATATTAGATTTAGGAAGCGGTTACTTTTTATTTCAAAAATTGGTTTGTATTTGCTCAGGTCGTTTTTGTTTTTTTGATAAGAAACAGTTTCTGTCAAAAACTTGTTTAAAACCATGCAAATAAATGACGGTAATTTGGTGTCTTATTCAAAAACCACATATATAGCCTTCTGTGTTTTTAATCTGTATTTTCTTTCATGCATATGACGTCTAAGCTGCACACTCTGGTCCTCTGGTCTTTCAGCTAGAAGAGACAGAAAATGGAGTAAAAACTCAGATGATTGCATTACTATTGAACACGGCTCAGATTTAACCAGCAAAACGCTGCTTCTATGAAATACATTGGCTGAAATTTATAAAGACACTAAAACTCTCTACCAGGGCAAAGGAAGCCCATGTTTTGTTTCAACTGCTTTGAGATTGTTGGGCTTCACTTTTCCTTCTCTACAAGATCCTAAGATTTTAAGGCATGTTTGGATAAAATACATAAGCTTAAAGTGTCTTCCACTCTGTAAATACTATAATTTATATTTTTGAAGGTGGAAATATCCCCGCTTTGGTTGCAGAAGAAACAAGAGAAAGGAAGGATGAATCGAGCCTCTTTTGCCACATATTAATACTCATCCTGCACCAAATTGAGCAGATGGAAATTAAGTGAATCTGGTGAGGCCATATTAGTCCCATTTGGGTAAATGTCATTGAAAAGATAGTGAACAGAGCTAAGTCGAATAACGCTTTGAGCCCAGTGAATTAGGCACAGTTAGGGATTAGCCCACAATGGGGGTCAATTGATTAACAGTGTTAAATACAGTGTTAAATGTTGGAGTTTGAATAAAGAGAACAGAGAGGGGAAAAAAGAGGAAGGTTCACATGGAAACTTGGAAGCAGGCTTTTTTTATTTTTGTTGTTTTTACCTCACAGGTCAGTTTATGCATGATCTTATTTTACCAGTTGATATGGTTTCTTTCCCGTTGAGCTGTGATTCCTGGAATATCAAACACTTGGATCTCCCTTCTTTTATCCTTCCTTCCCTCTCTCCTCCCAGTCTTTTATTCTTTTCTCCCTCCGCCGTATCTCTTCTGTCATATCCCATCTTTTGTCGTTTGCCTGGTTTCATCCCCCAACAATGGGGGTGAAAATTACATTTTAGCTGGAACGTTTCATGTTGCAAAGCGCCAGCCGGTGTAATCTTTTTTTTGCAGAGGTGAAAACATCAGGCTGCATTTGCTGCACTTCACGTATGTAAATCAGAACGGTGATGCACACCTTCTGAGGCCAGCTAGACGATGCATTTAGTCTGCTTAGGGAGACTGATACAATGTAAGCTCTCGGTGTTTGTGTGTGTGAGTATGTGGTTTTGATTGTGCATGAGTGAGTGTGGGTACACGTCTGTGTAGGCCTATGTTTATACCCTTTAGTGACAGCCTCAACATAATCTGAGCTTGCTCTACAGGCATGGTGGGATGATACTTCAAAGTAAGTACCTGCTAACAGACATTAGTCCATGTAAACAGGGCATACTCAACCTAAGCTGGGTGCGCAGTACAACATGCGTGTATGTACAAATATTTCTTGTTTGTGCAGTGTCACATTAATGCAATAAGACGCTGTTGCGTGGCGTGGTTTTATTTCTCTGTGTGTAAAGTTAGGTTACGCCGTGCTGGACAATTCAGCATGTACACGCGAGTGTGTGAGAGTGAATGTACGCGTGTGTGTGGTATAAACAGTAGCCTGGAATACTGGAGACAGAGAGAGGGAATCGGTTCAGCTTCTTGCAGCGGAGAAATAAAGAAGGACCAAGCTTTCGGGTGCGTAACAGTTTACCACATTGTACTGCAATGAAAAAACCCCATGCATACATGCATATATTTATGCATGTATGCCAACACTAGCTTTGTGATATAAGATGAGCAGGGCATAGAGAGTAACGAAAACCCAAAATCTTTCTATTTACAATGTGGATAGTGGAAAATTTATCACTTTGATCTTAATTAACAGATAACTTTTCAATAACTTTAACTGTCCCATTGTTGCCCACACAGACACTTGAGGAATGTTTAAAAGCACTGGAAATTGTGTCATTCATTAGGATGGTTTTTTAGTATTTCACCATGACCACAGTCTTTTCCAAGCTTCAAAAGTTTAAGCATATATTTTTGTCCATGCTTTTGTTTCTGGGAGGAAAAATGAAACTACATGAAATATATATACGGGCAGCGGTGGTTACCACTGTTGCCTCACAGCAAGAAGGTCTTGAGTTCAATTCCACCATCAGGCCGGGGTCTTTCTGTGTGGAGTTTGCATGTTCTCCCCGTGTTTGCGTGGGTTCTCCCCAGGTACTCCGGCTTCCTCCCACAGTCCAAAGACATGCAGTTAGTGGGGATAGGTTACTCGATTAATCTAAATTGCCCATAGGTGTGAATCTGTGAGTGCGAGTAGTTGTCTGTGTCCTGTTCAGGGTGTACCCCGCCTCTCGCCCTATGACAACTGGGATAGGCTCCAGCGACCCTGGAAAGGATAAGCGGAAGTGAATGGATGGATGAAATATATCACCACTAAATACTCATATTCACTGGACTCTTTATTAGTTACACTTTGCTAGGTGAGCTCTATTTTCCTTCAGAGCAGCCTTACTTTTCTCTGCTGGAAACATTCCTCAGAGATTTTGGTCCATATTGATATCGTAGCATCATTCAGCAGATTTTTCAGCTGTACATCCATGATGCAAATCTCCCATTCAACCACATCCCAAAGGTGCTCTAATGGATTGAGATCTGATGACTTGTTTACACTACATTCTGACCCTACTGTCCAAATGCCGCAGTAGAAATCGGGATTCATCAGACCAGGCAGTCTTCATGGTGATCTTCTGCTGCTGGAGCCCATTTGCTTCAAGGTTTAATGTGTTGTGCCTTCAGAAATGCTCTAATGCTGATAGTTTCTATTTTTCGGACCACTCTGTAACTCTTTAGATGGTTGTGTTGGAAAATCCCAGCAGATCAGCAGGTTCTAAAAGACCAGCCCGCCTAGCATCATCAACCACAGCACGTTCAAAGTCACTTAAATCAGATAGGTAGATATAAATAATAAACATGTGACGCTGGATTAGAAACAAATCAAGACATCTCATCCCTCTGATATTTATTTGCGCTTTTTTGTAAGAGAAAAATTGGATTTAGGGCACAATATGATTCACTGACTTACATTATCTGTTAGGACAGATCACCTCCAAGCCCAGCACCTTTGCCCTGTAGTTCACAATGCCGCTGACAGGATATATATCAAGTGCACTTATCAAACACCATTATCACACCTTCCGATGCATTGATGGTCATCCAGAACGTGCCCAAACCAGTCAGTCCATCCCTCACAGTGTGTTTTTTTCCATTGATAGAAATGAGAGAATAGATGTGAAGAAGGTGTAAAAAAACCACCCTGGCAGACATCATTGCCACGCCGAGACCTTTTTATAAGATTTGCCTTTGTGTGACTTCCATCCAACATACTTTTGCACTTTCTCCTTTGAATCCCTCCCTTGTTCTCCTTTTCTGTCACTTCTCGCTTCCTCCCATGTCCCGGCTCGTCCCTTATCACTGCATGTTCAACACAGGCTGAGGGACTCCTCTCCCTTTCTCTGTCCTTGCTCTCTCTTTGCCCTCCTCTTTCCTGCCAAGACAATAGGCAAAGAGGATAACCCCTTACTCTAGAATTAATTATCTGCCCCTTTAATTCTGGGCCACGCTGATTAGCTCTGTATGTAAAATGGAGTCCATATTAACATAATATTTGGCTATCTCCTCTAAGCTGAGGTCCCCTGACCTTTTCCACCTCCTAAGTCTCTCTGTCTCTCTCTCTCTCTTTCTCTCTCTCTCATCTTTTACTCTCAGGAGGTCCCTGACAGTCCCAGCCTATGAATGTGATTTGAAGGGGTAAATTAGATTTTGCTTCTCTCTCCCTTTCTCTCACGTTTCCCATCCCTCCCTCCTTCTGTATGTTTATGAAACTAACGACAGTTCATTTCGAGGCCCCCGGTATAATTATGTGTGCTTTTTTTTCTCTATCATTGACTGCTCTGATGGCAAGGCTGATATGCTGTGTTAATATAAACGTTTAGCTCAGTTATTATGAGCCCTGAGAGTCATAAAGGACAGCCAACCTGCACGCCGATTGCCTCCCGTACAGGATGTCCACCTTCACTCTCTGCTGCTATTCTTCCCTTTATCACTGTCCCCTGTCTTTCAGTTTCTATATTTATTGCTATGTTGTGCCTTTTCTAACATTGCCCGTGCCCAGTGTAATGTCTCCCTCGCAGAATTGCAGACACCGGAGATTGCTTTCAAATCAACTTTCTTGAATAGCCATGAATGGATGGCACACTTAAGATGGCTGCTGTAAGAATGGTGATAATGTCATTTGTGGAAATGAACATTGGTATGGTGCCTTAGATCAGAAGAGCTGACTTGCCATTGCAATCATGGCAGATTTCTCTTCAAAAAATCTTTAACTGGTATTGTTTCCTTTTGCTTTGGTATTATTGGGCTGCAGCCAACAATGTTAATGATACACTGAAAAATCTGGATGGTTTTTGACTCAAAGTTTGCACCATTTACTCCCAGATTCCAGATTATTATTTATTTATTATTATTATTTTTTTGCTTCTTTTGGCGTACCAGAAAGATCAGTTTGTTCTGAACTCAAAGTCGGATTTCAAATGTGCAGATTTTTGGTAGTTTTAATCTACATTTCTTTAAGTACACTTTTTGTCAATTGACTTACTGTTTGATTCTTAGTGCTAGCTAAAAAAAACCCTAAACGCCCTTGACAGTTTGGATGGACTGCCATTTTTTGCCACACCTTGGCATGATATTATCTGAAATCCCCAATCAATACAGGGCAACTTAACTGCAAATAATCTGACTTCTAGCCTAGCCAGTACTGACCATTCCTGGGTCAGTACTTGAATATTGTATACAAGCCTTTTATCAATATGTACAACACCAGCTATATACTAGCCCACTTTTACGATGGCGATTCCAGTTGTTATACTCTAATGTAAAAGTAATTTCACAAAACTTTCTTCGAACAGAACGTTTAAAATGCATTGTATCCACTTCCACTAGACTTTATAACCATTTTCAGTGATTTAAAAAAGTTCAGTATAACATTTTAGATGTTTATAATCACACATCTTTAAGAAATATTGCAAGATCGTGGCAGGAGGGGGTAAGGGAGAGGGAGCAGGTGTCCAAAAGAAACCACAAATCCAGAGGGAGTCATTTATCTCCAGAAACTGAGCAGGTGAGTTCAGAGTAGAGTGTAAGATTTGTGAGACGACATTTACATAAACACTGACTGATTAGAAATACTGGCTGGGTAGAAAACAAGAAAATCCTAATTTTAGACATCTGATGAATGACAATTAGATGTGAGCGCTTCACAACTGTTGAAAAGCTAGGTCCTTATTTCCTTATTTCTATATCTGATCTCACATTCTCCCCATCAGAAACAAGTAAATGTTCATATTCTGTTCCTGAAAATTAAAGAAACGCCTCTAGCAACAAAAGTATTTACAGTGGCTTTTCTGATCTGAAGGTCAGGAGTTTGTAAGAATGTTCAACGGGACTTTTTTTGTTGTAGTGTACATAGTCACAAATGAGGAGTTCTCAGGCAGCTTACATCAAACTGTGCACATGCAAAAACAAACACACTCCAGGCCTTTCCACCACCACTCAGTCACAGAGAATTAGCAAGCCGTTACAACTTTCACAATCTCGGCTGAGGAAGGTTTTTAATTGCCCAGCAGTGTGTAGGAGAGAATGTGTGTGGCTGCGCTTTCTTCATCCTACTCCTCAGCTCATTAGATATGGTGTGTGTAGTTCCAGCCCTGGGCAGGTAAACAGTCAGAAGGACATTAGTTTCCAATCAGCCTCCACTATATCACCTAGAAGTTTAATTAATTCCAATCCATAGGGCACGCAGTGTATGGAAAGTCTGTAATTCTACGTATGTGTGTGAGCGTGTATGTGCATCTGTGTGTGTCTGTTTCCATTTAGACTCCCTTATAACCCTTTCACGGACAGGGTGTCTAAAACTGCTGGAAAGGTCAGCACATAATCACTCTCTTTAGCCTGCCTCACATTTTAATTGACTATCTTTCCCCTTGCTCCCCTTCCCACACACACACACACACATACTGTACACACTCCCCCATCATTACAGCCGGTATAGATCCCAGTATGAATTGATGATCTCCTATCTAAAGCCTAATCACTGTGCAGGACCTTAGGGAGACTCAGTGATCCGTTTCCTCTTCTACTACACCACAGGAATCTCACATTCGCATGCTGAGCCTTTTGATGGGTAGAAAATGAGCATTCTACCTGGTTTAATATTGTAGTTCATCACAAGTCCTGTGAAAAATGGAAACGGACATAAAATGGTTCTCTGAGACGGGCATTAAAATTGGAGAGATTGGCTGAAGTAAATGATTAACTGTGTAATGCAAGGGGGCAAATTTAGATAGAAAAATCAGGATGATTTGCCTTGTATTGCAGGGTAACCATACGTAATGGTTGCATATAGATGTAAGTTGTGTGAGGTGAGATGACAGATCTTGGCTTTGTTAAAGAAGCTGTTTTTTCTTTTTATTAAACACATGCTGAAGGCTCCATGTTTTCTGGAACACCTAGAGGAAGAAAAGCTGTGTCTACTGATGCTAACAGTGATTCTTACTGTACAAGAGCCTATTTAGTACAGCAAGCATCACTGCAGTACAGAACCGAGTGGCTATGGCGTTTAATCATTGGCTTTCATGCTTTAATAGTAACAACGGGAAAAAACAATTAGCTAAAAAGAAAAGTGGAAAAATAGTCAAAGCAGAAGTCAATTGAACATTTTGTCCTGACTTCTTTTAAAGTTCTGAAAAATCACTCTTAAGACGCACTTAAGCAAAATAGCAGAAATAATTATGTAATTAGTCTCATAAGACTAAGATGTCATATTTGTCTCGAGAAAAGAAGGAAAAACCATTAAGAAAATATAAAATACTGCTTTGTAAAGCCGTGTTGCAAAAAGAACATTTTTTTCTGTCGTGATCATTTCTACTTTCTTTCTTAAAATAAAGAAAGGCGCAGACAAAATTATGGCGACCCCCGATAGACCCTGAACAGCAGCTATTCAAGCATCTACATAATGCTCTTTGATGCACCATTTCCTGAAGGAGCAAGAAAGGACCTCTACATACACACACAAACACACACAAGCTCACGCACACACTCGCAAACAAAGTGACGATAACACAGGCCTGCTTTTGTCTCAGCCTTTTGGAAGTGGAGAAAAGGGGAGTGTGAAAATGAGCGCGCGAGAGAAAAGAAGCCCAGGATGAGGTGTGTTATTCAGCCTCGCCGCAGGGGGTTAGGACAACTAGGAGACCAGGAGAGTCTGCCCATTGTCTACACATGCCACACACAAGCACACACACCGGACAGAAAGCAGGCTCTGCTGCAGCAAAACCCAATATGTTGCAACATTTGCCAAAGAAATGTGAAAATGAGTGTAAATTGAGGTTATTTTCTCCACCTCTCCCTCACTACCTCACACTTGTTATCCAGTCACCCTGCAAGAGGGGGGTGGGTCATTCTACACCCCTTTCTATGGCTGAGCGCAGCCACCATATGCAGGTGCCTCCAGAAATGTAAGTAGCAAACAAGGAGCTGAGATTACTTTTTGCTCAACTTCTTCCTAACACAGAGAGTTCTCCATCCGTGTCTAAGATATTGGACGAAACAGCTTGTATGCAGCTCATGATCATCCATGAGGATAATATTGACGGTCACTCTTATCCTCAGTGAGTCTTAACTATATCTACTGAACTCCCAACACCTTCCTTACTGCTTTCTGAGACCCTGCAGCTGCTACTACTAAAGATACACATTATCATGAATCAGTGATCACTGCTCCTTCTTGGAAATTTTAATCATGGGTTAAAATTCAGCTACATTTGCACTGATGATGCAACTTTGAATGTTTGCACATCACGCAATCAAATCTGACCGTGGGAATTCACCTTCAGCACTTGTTCATTTATAAGCATTTGCTGTAGCCTGACATTAAGATCTCCCCCCATGCTGTGGAAGCCAATATATTTCCACTGAATTTGGAAAATGCCTCCAAAGCACTGCTTGTCAGCTCGGTGCTAACTTTAATATGATTATATTAATATGATGTAGTTGGAATAGATTTTTTAAAAATATTACTATTTGTGGCAAATTTATTTATTTTTTTCACACTTTTGAATGTTTAACACAAACCTCCCGCAGTGTCGTTGTCTCCGCTGTTTAGACACAACACAGCCAAAGTGTTCGTGGCAGCCTTTTATTCCACTATTAACGCAGTCAAGTGAACCCTTTTCTCACAGTAACCTGTCAGATTTTAGACAATGATAGAAATGTTTATTTTGAAAAATTCAAATTGATCTGACCAGGAGTAGGTGCACGATCAATCACGGTTCCCTGCCCTGATACGCTTTGATATATGACTCGCTTCAGTTTGCTTTTAACTTTTAGGAACAACGTGCAAGACTTGTATCAAGGCTAATAAACATCAACACATATCAGTTAATACAGCATCCCTTCCTGTGCGGGCTGTACAGAAAGAAAAAAAATCACTTTGTGCCCCACCACCACTGAAAATCCTGCTTTGCGCCTCCAAATAGCTTTCTTTTTTGTACATATTGAGTTTGTTTATTGGTCAAAAAGAATATTAAAGTAGCTCATGCGTAGTTGTTTGTGGTACATAAATATCAGCAACAGTGTACCTATCTAGGTCTGAGCATACTGAATAATGTATTCGATGTACTGGATTTTTTTTCTGCGTATCATTAATAGTTATCAGTGTTGATGGTCTTTAAAACATGCCCCGTCAAATTCAACTGTGAAAAACATTGGGAATGTGTACTTTTTTTTGCCAGAGACAGCCTGATCAAGGGAGTCCACATGAAAGCCTTGATTCTTTATTGATTTCACCTTTTTTTAAGCCTCAGCTCCCCCGAGGGTGAGTTTCAGATTATGAGAGGTTAAAAAAGGCTTCACAAATTGACACATTGATTGTGACCAATCGGATGGAGCTCATTATTAAAATGCCATTCCTAATATTTTGCACACTCCGTGTTTATTAGCACAGCTGAGTTCCTAATTTTAACTGTCTTCACACATACATCATATTAGAAGACGCACGCTCGCTTTTTTTTTCCTTCACTTGCAAGATACCCAGTACAAAGTGGGCACATGTAACACATCTGGTTGCTTTGAAAACAAAAGCTGATAAGGGTTGATAATGATATAGAGAACTACAGTAGAAACTGTCATCATTTGTTCTTTGCATAGCATCTTCCAGTCACGCAAATCAAAACTCCAAACCAGAGGCTCTCCATTTGTCTCCAACTATTTTTGATCATTCTGCTTTATCAGTTTCAAAGAAAAAATTGCAAAAAAGGAAGAAAAAAAACATGTCACAAGAGCTAGACAACTACGACACGTGGGAGAGAAAAGATGGAGCTTCGATAAAGGTTTTCATTGTTGTTACGCACCAAACACTCCTGTGTTCTTATTTTGTGCTTTGCTTTTGCTTTTGGCTTCTTCCAGCTGATCCACTGCTTTAAGCAGGTGAATGTGTTTTGTAAATGTTGACTTCTGTCAGGTAAGTTTCTGTCACTCGTGGAGTAAAAGAAAGAACTGTCTTTGAGTTGCAGCTATGCTAGTTCACTCAAAACAAATCCCAAAATTAATTAATTTTAAATACAGTTATTATCGTTGTTGTTGAAATGTGTATTATTTAGTGCTGTCATCTCTCAAAGCGTTAGCGTGGTTAGCTCGTTAATGCGTTAGCGCCGTGCAGCCCCACGCACGGGGCGATCGGCGTTGACTCGCTAACGGAGATTTGCCTTAACCGCGTTAATGCGGTTATGGTGTTAACGTCATTTTAACGAGATTAACGCTGACAGCACTAATATTATTATTAAAGTGTACACTTTAGCTTAAATACATTTCCCAGTTAAATTACGCTAAAGTATTAGCCGCTAAAGTACTAGCAGCTGCTAGCTAGATTTGCCAGCATGATATTTTACAGCGACGCCAGTGTAATGTGTAGACAAAATTACAGCATATAAGCATTACTATGCCGTACTGTCAGGTGTTTGGTTGGAATTTTGGTGTTTATTGCTCTGTTTAATGTTATTGCAGACAAGAACTCTTGGACAAAATTAGAGGAATGCTGCTGTGTTCAACATTTTATCAATCACCTTGAAGATAAACGATAGCCAACCAGATAAATAGCTACAAGAGTCTTGCACATGGTGGCCCTTGTTGGCTAAACTGCTACTGCAAGCCACACAAACACTGGAAGTCACATCGCACATTCACAACAATCAAAGGCTAAGCACGCCATACCTAAAAAGTCCATAACAACACGACTAAATTAATCATTTGAACACGACATTTTCATTCACACATTCCTGTATGTTTTGCACTCGCAGAATTTATAGTATTCAGCTGTATTAATAAAGAATGGCATGTAACTGTTTAAAATTGACGTTGATTTTTGAGTAGTGAGGACGTGAGGAGAGGAATGTATGTCCAGAGAGAGCTGAGATGGTTAAGAAGAGAAAAAATGAGAAAATAAATTATTTTTTTCTTTAATTGTCAGGAATCAAGCGGTGTGTGCGTGCATGTTCATTCATTCACACCTGTGTTGCGTGCTGTATGTTTATGAGCGCTCTGTAATGATAGATTGACAAGCTGCTCCCGCTGGGCTGCGGCACCTCTGACCCTTGACCTTGAAATCTCCAGTCTGGTTTAATGATCCAGTCCTCTCACACCCATCCAGGAATATGTTACCGTGGAAACATAGCCTTTTCCCCCCACTCATAATGCAGGAGAGTTCTCCATCCGTGTCTAATTCAGTCTCAAGCCAAGTCGGTGACCTCTGAAGAGATGTTTGCAGTCTGATCAGTATATCCACAGATGCGCTGCTTGTGTCCCAGAAGCTGCTGTCAGGATTTCAGGTTAAATACTACAGTTAATATTGGCGGGAATGACCTATGCAGAGATAATCTCATGCCATCCGGCACAATCCTTCAGAAAACATCTGAATTACATTGTTAAAATAACTCAGATACACGAGATAAATAGTTCTCATTACTCCATAAAAGGTTGTTTCCACCTTTCTTGTGAATCAAAGTGGAATTTTCTTTGAATACATCCACTGACTTTGAATATTATGCGATTCTTAAAGTAAGCATTTCTTTTCTAAGAAGCCTTGCATTCATATTATTCAAAAATGCTGCTTATGTTTTAGACATTCCCGTGTAAAACGTTTTTATCATGTTTATCATATAACTATGTGACTTTAAATCTGCACGTTACATGTTGATGGCACCATATAGGAAGCTAATTGTTTGCCAGATAAAGTTTACAACATATAGTTTATAGATTCTTAATGTCCAGCTATTGGGAAGGAGAAAGAAATGGTTGCTTTTAATCAAGGCAGTATTTGTGTCTGCGAGCTGGGAACCAGCCACATTATCATGTCAAGTTACAAATTAAAATGCCTGGCCGCTAACAGACTGGGGATATAAATGGGCCATCATGGCCATCTAAGTGTTGTAATGACATTTTTTTGCCTGCCAGACAATTAATTCTATCAATCTGCATAACCTTTCCCAAAGCTCAGAAAACAATGGCATTTTTATGGCTTGAAATGAATGGAGTCCAAGTGAAAAGTATGCTTAGGCAATCATTACATTATTTAACAAATGGATTTAATTGGATTTTGATGCCTGGGTGTCTGTTTCTGGAGCGCTGCGGCCAGTGTGCTGACTCCAGCTCTGGCTAATTCAATAGGCTAAATGGAATCAGTGGAAACACTCTGCAATCATCACTGCATTAGGACACTCATTCCCATCATGTAAACATTGCTTTGAGCTCCTGCCATTTATCTTATGGTCTGTCTGTCTCTGTTTCCTCTTTATTTCCACCACTTCTCAAGACATTCTTTCATCCTCCGTTTAATGAAAGTTGAGGTTGAGTTCCGTTTTGGACTCAAGTGAATTCAGAAAAAGCAATTTACCAAAAAGCTGGTACTTCTAGACGCATGAACTGCTTAGCTCCTCACTTTTCATAAATTAGGGGGGGAAGGCTTCCATCAGACAGGGTCTCAGAGGGATTGGGAAGGTGCTAAGCATGTCTGCCTTTAACGGAGGTGAAAAACAGACTAATTCATTAAGCATTGATCACCCCAAATGACAGCAAAGTGCTTCAACATTTAGCGGGCAAATAACTGGCAAATTGGCACACAATTTTTGTACATTTCCAACTCTTTAATGGGTAAAGTATGGAGCAAAAAGGCAATAAAAATGTTAGCAGACAACCCGATGAACCCACACCCAGCCCATTATGTTCACCACTCCTTATGGCTAAACGCCCTTAATGTCTTAAACTGTGGGCAAGGGCTGTCCTAATGATGCATTTTGGTGAGTGTTTCTTACTTTTTGATCAAAATTACATGTTTTATTTGATTCTTTTAAATGCAGTTTGTAACAGGATCCCCATTATGCAGTGGGTGAATGGACCCATTACGAAGGGTTAGGCTTAAAGTACCTGAGTATGTATTTGAGGAAAAGTGCTTAATCTTGGATGGTCTAATATAATTTCTATCAACACTTCACCCTGTTCCGGCCTGTGAGATGAATACTGATATGACCTTATTATTGTATTATCATTGGTTGTGCAGTAGGCCTTTGCAGTCACATACATACTTTAACGTAAAGTCTTATAACAAAAAAATGGAGCATGCAGACGTATCAAATATCAAAATTTGACAGCGCACACACTGTATCCAGACACGCAAATGGCCACAAATTCTGCATTTTTAACGGATTCAGCCTTTGGCATGGCTCCATCTGAAAAAACAATTAAAAGAGGCTAGGGCATGTCAGTCAACACAGGAAAGCTGGGAGACGGCACCAAATGTGCGAGAGTGCGCAAGGCTGGAGCAGTGCTGGATAAGCAGAGAGCTGACCTGAGCCCCAGCCAGACTTTATTAATCAAGGCAGGAAACGTGTGCAACCTCTCAAGCTTGACTTTACTCGCTGTCTTCCTGTGCTGTCTGCTTCTCCATCTCAATGCTCTTTTCTGTTTGTGCTGTTGGCCTTTTTTTCCCCCTCTTCCTCTTTTTTTTCCATACTGGAAATGCCTTCTTTACCATCTGTGTGTGCGTGTGTCTCTCTATCTCCTGTGCATGTTTTGCAGAAAGATTTTGTCTCTTAGAGCATCAGATAGCAGCAAAGGGATTTTGAAACAATACCTCTTCAAGCAGTGACTCCGAAAGGTGGTAATGATTTACAGCATTATACCTGCAGAGACTCAAGAACTCCTGTGTCTCTGTGATTCATCTGTTTCATCTTCTCATTTCATAGCCGCGGATGGATTGATGTCTCGTCCCCATTTCTCCCCTTAAAACTTTGTTGTTTGTGGTGTTGGAGCAATGCTCTTCTCATTTCCACTGTTTTGTGGATGTGATTGAATTTTTTTTCTTTTTCTTTTTGGCTACCTGTGGCTATTTTTTGCGTATAGATGCTGGTTTGCAAACTGATATGTGTAAAGGGCTCGTCTGGTAGACTTTCAACATAAACCTAGTTCTAGTTACACACATATTCAGGGTAAAATCCACCAGTGACTGTCATTCCCTGTTCTGTCAATGTGTCAAGCTTACGCGATGGATCTCCTCCGCTGTGTCAAAATGTCAAACCTTTCAAATTAAATTTCAATTTTTTTGGAAAGAAGACGAAAGAGGCTGAAGACAAATAAGAGAATGGAATAACAGGGAACCAAATCTAGTGAATAAGGCAACACTTTTATTGGTGTGGCAAAATAAGTTGCTTGTTTTTAGTGCAGCGTTCTCATGTTCTCATATAAACGCCTCGGGATGTAACCAAAGAACTTAGAGTTAAGAGTCGGAGCGGAGTGGAAGGATTCATGGTACAGTAGCCGTAGACCAAACTCTCGTCATCAGTGATGATCGTCAAAATTAAGGTTAGGTCATCCTCGGCCTGTTGACAGGCTTCTGCTTCATAGTGCAAATCATAAGTGCTGACTTGGAAGTGATCGTGCAATACACAACACAGGTCTCTATACTGGTTGCATCACATCACACCCTCCAGCACTTGGTTCATGCACAACAGGCAAAGTCTTAGGAACTTTTTCACTCCACCTTGTAATGCCAACTAAATTTTAAACACTTTCGAGTGCCAGACCCTTCTCCATCTTTTGTTACTTTCATTTCTATTACTCTCCCCCTTTGTCTTTGCCTCCTACCTGACAACAGCGTCAGGTAGAGTATTCACAGATGCTTCTTTTCCGCCATTTGCTGGGTGAAAGCTATGGTTAGGTAAAACAAAAGCATGTCCTTGTTCCCTATTTAACCGAAGCTCATAGGGAACAGCTCCCGATGTATTCTGTAGCCAGTGTACGTTTTACCCTCAAAATTCAAATCAAAATATCAGTTTGTTGTGACTTTAATGTTCAAGATAAATTTAAGTTTCAGCCTTGTTACTTAACACTAGATTCTCAACCACTCCTCAACTTTGTTTAAAAAGAAACCTCATTGTTCACCCAGTGAAAATATACAGAATAAAGGAGAAAAATCGCCTTGAAAAGGCGTTTTGTTTGAAATTCTGAGAAATCCAATGCCAGTTGTCAGTGACTATTGCTCTTACCGAATATTGCTGACGTGGTTTGAGGAGTATGCTGTCAAAGGTATATAAAGAAGCAGAAGTAACTGTGAAGTATATTCCACTTGGGGTCTGAACATTCTTATCCAAAATGACGCAAATAAGGCAGAGAAGAATGATTAATGTGATTGCATGAGTGATTGCAGGACTGATTGATGGCAGGCCCCTTTTAATGAAAAAAAAAAAGTTTGTGACAAATAATGTATTTTTCGTCACAAGGAAAAGAGCAGAACTGTAGCACAGACTGGGGGGAAAGTACTCAGACAAGTTGGTGCAATATTGACTGTGCCATCTGTGATGTGTGTGACTTCAAAGGTACAATTACTTTGAGCGGTTTTAAGACTGATACCTGCTCATGTTAAGAGGCAGCCTCTCACCTCCGGAGAGCTGCCTGCCAGACGAGAAATAATTCATTTTTAAGAAACTTAGGCAAGGGCAAATTCTGCCGTGCAGCTCTCTTCACATCCATCTTCAAAGAGAACCAAGTTCCTATATGAAACAATAGAATATTTGGCTTCTTATTCATGTCATGGGGCTTTTTTTTTTTTTTGCCAGTGCAGGGTCCTTTAATTCCTCTATTGTTACTGACAGGCCCTACTGGGAAGGCCTAAGAGGCTTTTTGGACCCCACTGGACACTCTTAAACAGAGACCAATCAGAATGCACAATAACAATTGAACATTCATTCCAGAACTGCAGGGATTTTAGTATCAGGATGATCTCTATCTTTAGAGAGACAATAAAAAGTCCCAAAGACATCCTGGGTGTTTCCACGAGAGGCCATTTTGTTCGCTGCAGCTGTTTCCTCGTGTCTCTTAAATGACAGCTTTGCTGCAGCCATTAACATGCATGCCACTGAAACAAGTATTATAGTTTAATTCCTACCATGAAAAGCTTCCAGAGGCATAAAAATGGAGCCGCGATGCGGAGGATGGTGCAAAGGCAGACAAGCTCCAGAGGCCTCGTTGCTTGTGTGTTGCATTGACTTAATGGCAAATGGATGTCATTGGAATTTCGAGCGAGGCAGCAAGATCTTATCACTCAGATAAATGAATTAATATTTTACACTTCAGCTGAATTTTTTTTTCTGTTACAAGAGGGCTAGATTTGGGGGGGGGTTCAAGTAAATTAAGAAAAAAAAGAGAGGATGAGACAGAGTAAGAGAGAAATAAGAGCCTGGGATGTGAACTCTCCTAATGTTATTCAGAGGCAGTGAGTCATGTAAGAGAAAAGGATCTTTTCTTGTACCAGTCAAGGACATTATCTTCTCCTGCTAGCAGTTATTAGCATTAGCATTTATATATTCAATGCAATTTTGAGGTCTGGTGATACTCAGAGGGGTCAGGAGAGAAAAACGAAATGAGGGAGGAAGGATAAAAAAGGTCTTTTCTCTGTGCGCAATTGGTGCTAACCAGCACAGAATAACCAATGAGGTAAGACACAAGGACATTTCATGCTGGAATTTAATCTGTGATCAGAACTCAAATTCTCTCCATCAACAGGAGAAAGCCATACCTCGGAACAAAGCAGAAATTATATGGATAATTTCAGTCTGATTGAGAAATGAATGATTTGATCGCTTAAGATTCTGAGCCAGCGCTTGAATCGCAGACTAGCATATCTATTTGTTGATTTAAACAATGCATTTACATGCATTTATTTTGTAAAAGGTATTAATATTATACATTACATTTAGATGGGTTAAAGCCATCCAAGATCGACTGTCTAGAGATGTGCGATAACATTTGTGGGTCAGATTGCATTCGAAGCAAATGGTTTGAATAATTGAAGATTGGGTGTTAAATTGTGTTTTCTATGAAGGAAAAGTGGGGGAGGTGATCCACTTGATAGACACGCGCACACACACACACACACACACACACACACAGCCATGCATGCACATACACACACAAAGTGGCTTGACGTTCTCATCTAATGGTTTATCCCTGCAGCCCCGGAGGGTCAAAGATCACAAGCTAAAGCACTCAGATGGTTTGACACAGTTAGATGCATCACCTGTTCAGTGTAAAGACAATAAAAGGGATACAAATTGTTTCATACTTTGCTTTTAATAGAGAAAATTGTGCCAAAATTATGGCAAAGCCTAATTCTGAACTCTGTAATTGCTTTTAATCATATATAGCTCGAGTTACAATTTCATTATAGATTAGCAAAGAGTGGTGTGTGATTGACAGCTGCAGCCTGTATGTTGCATTTGACAAATAGAAATGCACTTAGTATTCATGTATTCATCAACCAACCACTTTGTTTAATTCTGCAAAAAGCATATATTTGAAGTGGGTTTTTTTTATTCGTATTTTTTTGAGGCGGCGTCCTATTTCTTAATAAACCTCGTGCTGAAAATGTTTTCCACTTGAGCCGTTGTCCAAGGAACCAAGCGTACACTGGATTTTCTTTAACCTGAAAGACAATAGGTGCTCCCACTTCAGCGACACCTCTTCATCTCATGCACCTCTCATCATTTTGAAGGCAGATGGGGTGTAATGCCCATCATTTCCACAGGCGATGTGAATTATAGAATGAAAAGAGGCAGATACAAGCTCCGAAAACAATGTGGGCTTTTTTCCTGCAGAGACAACAGAGCTGAAGAAAGAACGACGGCAGTTCTTCACTTCTGTATGGAGCTGAGATGGAGAGAAAGAGAACCACGGTCCATGAATCTTTTCTCAACATTCATATTTCATTGTAGCTTTAAATCCCACCTATGAGAAATGTGATCTTTACATAAATTCAACCCCCTTTGTGTGTCCACTAAAGTCGTCTAATCTCACATATAATGAGTCTCTTTATACTCGCCATCATTGTGTTTGTTCCAGGAGTAATTTTGGAGGCCCTAAGTGTCACAATTTGCTCCCCCACCACCACCACCACCCCCCTCCCCTCCTCACACTAACACACACACACACACAGCCCACCTTGTCCTAGACAGTCATTGTGCAGTTGTATTAAGTGGTAGGGGGCAGAAGAGGAGGGGATGGGGCACAGTGAGGGGGGGTGGTGGTGGTTTGGTGTGTGTGTGTGGGGGGGCACATTCTCTTCTGAGGCTGACTTTGAGATTGTTATTATCATTTTCAAAGCATCAAAGCTTTCTCTCTCGCTTTCTCTCACTCTCTCTCCATCCAAGCTTAAAGAGATGAAAGTTTGCCTTTGTTCCATCCCCTGCTACATTACCTCTATGCATTAGGCCTCCTCTTTATCCGTGAAATTACCTTTTAGCTTTCTCATTCAGCGCAGGCAGTCTGCATGCGACGAGATGGCTCGCACTTTTTCACCACATCATATCCCCCCTGCACACCTCTCTCTCTCTCTCTCCCTCTCTCTTCTAAAAAGATTGTTGCATTTGCAGTTTGATTTTGTCTACACCTCTCTCTGTCTCTCTCTCCTCCCATTTTGCTGTAGTTCTCTCTGTCTCTCTCCACTTCATATAAGGTCCATCTGTCCCTTCATTATATGGTTAGTGCTGTTCTTTGATCGTTCTATCTCCAAAGCAAACACAGGGGTCTGTGTTGTTCTCCCCATAACGCAGATGGCTGAGAGATGATGGCTGAGATGCTTCTGTTCTCGCTGCTGTTCAGAGAGCCACTTTCCCAGCCTCTTAAAGCACTCTTTGAAGCTGACAGGGAGCACTCTAAGAGAGAAAAGTTGCTTGATAGTCATGCAAAAACATTTTCCTCTCCCCCTTTTTTTTGTTATGCATGTTTTTCCCCTTTGATTGAGCTAATCTTTCCATGTCTGCCTGTGTTTTTCCATAACTATCTATCTATCTATCTATCTATCTATCTATCTATCTATCTATCTATCTATCTATCTGATGACCTATTTACGCAAGATTTTGTTTTACAAATTCTGAAACTCTTCATTCCTTGTAACAGGGTTTGCATTACAAGCAATGAACGGAAAACCGTGTAAAGCTGTGCCAAGTCAATAGATGTGATAAATGTTCCCCTGTCCATAAAATGCTCATATAGGAGTGGCCGTGTGTTTACTTTGCAAAGCAATAGATAAGAGTAAAAGTCCTTTCCACACTCATAAACTCATCTCTGGAGAAGCACTTACCGGGTATTGTTTGGCCGCAAGACAGCATTAATATACAAATGAGCAAAAGTGTATACAGTATAAGGATGAGAGATATACACAGACAGAGATGCACACACACACACACACACATTCTACACAGCTGGAATGACTCTCTGCAGACTAATGTAATTAATAGCTTTTTATCCATGTAGAATTTGAAATGAAGATGTAAATTGTTCGTTTAACATAGCCATAGGACATGGAGGCTTCTGCTGTCAAAGTCAATTACAGACTCAGCATAGTCCCAGACTTTATGAAAACCTAATCAAGATGTGGTCTGTGTGTGTGGGTGTGCATGTGTGCTTGTGTGCGTATTAGCATGTCTGGACACAATATGAGACATGGGGCGCGAGACTGCACGTGCGTTTGTATGTGTGTACATGTGAGTGTAAGCAGAAAGCCTTATTCTGGGAAATGCAGCATCTACAACTCGAATCTTATCAACAGAGGAAAAAGTTCTGTCTTAGCTACTGTATCAAAAGTGGAGTATAGTCTTTCATTAGTGTTATTATTATTATTTTACAGATTATCTCAATTGCTTTGGCTCATTTTTCCAATATGTTTTCAGCTCCTACATTCAGCAAAACACTATGGTTGATGTGCGTGGGGCTTTAAAGTTTTTGATCCTCATCTTCTAATTTCCAGTCTTGCCCTACTTTTTTTTCAGCAGCAGTGAATGCCTGCTGTACCAGACTATTATCTTTCTGAGGATAAGTAACAGCTATTATGTATGAAAAGTGAAAACTCCTCACATTTTAAGAACGCAAGGTTTTTCCATTCCACTTTGTGGAGCAAAAGCACACTTGTATTTACATTTAATCTGATTTTTTCCCCCTATCTATATATCTAAAGTACAAAGTACAATAAACAGAGACAAAAAATTAATGTAAATAGAACGAAACAGAACAAAAGCATGTCGACCATCAATTTAAAGAAGAACATGTCATTTAGAAATAAAGCAGGTCTGCTATGTGCAATATTATACCACAGTGAAAAGGACAAGAAAATATGTTGTGAATGCTTTTGCTCCAGTCCTTGGCCACAGATTCTCATCAGCCTGACACCTAATGCTCTCCCTTGCAATGTATGGGGGGAAAACTGCCCGAGTCATCCTCTCAACTTTTCAGCATCTTCATATATTCTTTTTGTCTGTTCTTGACTACAAAGTGATATATCTGTAGTCTTCTTCCTCTTCTGGCTCTGAACAGGCTCCTGCAGTGTTTCCAAACTGTTGTAACTCTGGTGGTCTTGGCAGATTTTGACATTTAAATTGACTATTTTTCATGCAGCGACTTACACAATGAAACGATTCTAACACACTTTGGAGGTTAAAACTATTCAAGTGAGACGAGACTATCTATTTTGATCACAAACACATATAAAACCACAGTATTGCTCAAATTGCAGACAGTTGAGCAGTTTCTTAAATGTGCTAAAGTGTTTGCAAATGCTAACATAACTTTAGCTATTATTAAAAAAAACTGAGCTAAATGGTGTTCCGTGGTGTTTTAGCAAAGGGAAGACAAAACAGTTATAGGAAGATTCAGAATGACATGGGGGCAGCTTATCGCCATTCTTTAAATTGCAAATGAGAAAAAATTGCATTTCCACAGCTATTTTAACAAGAAAACCAACACTAATGAAAGACTTTTGAAAACTGATCCATCCAAATTCATTTTGGCAGTAAAACCTAAAACATACAGCAAGAGTCATAAACTGCCCCAAACTTGTATAGCCACAATCTCAACACCAACAAGTCAGTCTACGATAACACAAAAACTATTAACCAGTAGTTCTCAAACTTTTCACAACGAGTACCACCTCAAAAACATATGGCTCTTAAAGTACCACCCTTATGACCGACATTAAAGTACAGTAGTATAGACCTATTTAACACCACATACAGTCTACACGAGACGATTTTATTTCTTATATGTATGTTAATTATTTTAACTGTCATAAACAGGATATGACAAGTGATAATAATAATAATAATAAAAAATGGACTGGTTCTTATATAGCGCTTTTCTACTCTGTCCGAGCACTCAAAGCGCTTTATACAGCTAATTCATTCACCCAATCACACCCATTCACACAAGCACTTCTAAGGGTAAGTGCTAAGTATCTAACATTCATACTCCGATGGATGCATTGGAGAGCAACATGGGGTTAGTATCTTGCCCAAGGATATTTGGCATGCAGACTGGAGCAGCCTGGGATCGAACCACCAACCTTCTGGTTAGTGGCTGACCTGCTCTGCCACCTGAGCTACAGCCACCCCCAGTAGCAACTGTACTGCATTAAAACATTCACAGCAGGGGGGATATCCGGTCTTTAAGTGATGATGTATGAACCCTACTTCCGGGTCCAAACTATACTGTGTTTATTAAGGCTGTTGTGTTTTTAACATGTTTTAATGCTTTGTATCTTGTTCTATTTAATCTGAACAAGCCCCTAAAAAAGGCAGTTGTCACTGTCGGCCTCTCTCAGTTTTTATTACCACTGTTCATTTTAAAGCTCAGTTTTTCAGACCTTACAATGTAACTACAGCCCAGCCTATGCAGCAGTATATTAATGACTAACCTGGTAATGTGGATGGATTATCTCAGTTGTTCTCCTGACTGAAGTTTGGTCCATTTACATCCTGCCATGCGATTGCATTTGTCCCAAAACATCAGGAACCCTCACGGTAACTTTTATCGAGTGGAAAAAGGTTAGCATGGTGGCTAGCTACACAGCTATGTTAGCATAATATAAACACAGTGAAGCTGGAGGATGAACGCAGCACATCATTATATACCACCTAGCCAAACTTCACTAACCCTACAAACGTGACTGCTGTTTAGTTTCCTGTCTTAATTTATGTCGGAAGTGATAGCAGAGCTGTACATTTTATCCCTCAGCCAGAACATGGTATATTATTTAATCTGGAGACTTCCCGCATACCACTAGATGGAGCCCAAGTACCACGAGTGGTACGCGTACCACAGTTTGCGAACCAGAACCACTGGTATAAACCATTATGGTACCAGATCTCTAACAGTCGGGACAACCTACCTGTCAAGTCCCTTTTTTACTGTGAAAGTAAAAACTGAAATATAGTTTTTACTCTTTGTGGTATTTAACTTAGTATTATTTTTACTTACAAATTATTTAATTTAGTTTAATTGATAAGCAGAAAATCTATCATTAAAAAACAATTTTTTAAGCAAAAATATCCAAAGCTAGCTCGTTAAATATGAATGTTTACTATTATTATTGTTATTATTCATTCTTCAGCAATAGAAAACTTAATCAACTAACTATTTTGTGATTTTTTTGACCAATGACTGTTTTCCATGGTCATTGTTTTTGACTGCCAAACTAAACCAGCAGTCTGAACATGTAAACTTTGATGGCCTATACCATCTATGATCACATTTATGACACTGAATCTATAAAGAATACGGTAAACTTTAGATTTTTTTATAATCATATTCATTTTTCTGGTTGGCTATGCAGTGATACTACATCCATTAGTGTATTTCTGTATAATCTACCAAATAGTGCATAACAACAAAACCATTAACATTTTATGTAAGACCTAAGACTCTTTTCAGTTGCTCACCTGCTGATCATCGACTGGAGATCTTTTTTTTTAAACGCACGTTTCTGTTTACCCACGCAGTGCTATTTATCACTCAAAAGTCAAAAACAGTAGTGAAAAATCTTGTCAAACTTTTTAATGCAACTTGTCATGCCAGTGGACGACTGACACAAATTCTGTTGACAGACCTCAAATACCCAAATGAGCAGTGGAGTAAGCCATGCAGGCGGAGGTTTGCTTGTGTGGAAAGTCATTTATAAACGCCAAGGGTAGCCATTCATGCTCAATGATTTAGGACTTTCAAAACACATTTCTAGCTCATTTGAATAATAATGGTCATAAAAAACACTGCCTCGGGCGCAGCAAGCATACATCAAGCAACAACAAATGCCTTCTGAAGTTGTCGAAAGACCCACAAACACGAAAACAATTAGGACACACAACTTAATTTGCAAAGAGTATATTTCCCAGTTACGCCTTGCTCATTTTAATGAGTTTGAAGGCAGGAGTGTCTTGTAGTTCGTGCTGCTGATTAATTTACTGTTGCAGACATACAGTGAAGTCTCAGACAGACCTCCATTAAACTTCAGCGTGTTTATGCAGATGTGCACGCTCGGGCCTGCTCGCACAGCACACATACAAAAACATATTGTGCTCTACCTGGTTTCTTAATTGCACTAGGTAGCTGGTGATAAGACACTCACACACCCACATGCACAGACTCAACACAAAGATGGATCAAACAAACCTACCCACTTCAAACAGATGACCTCGCGATTGCCTTACATCAAAACTGCATGCAATTAAGGCTGAGTAGTGTTCATCAGCCTGGCCTCGCTTTGTCCAGAGGCTTTTCATTGTCCAGCACACTCAGCAGCAAACATCAGCGTGGGGAATCAAAAGATGAGTGCAATTACATATTACAGTGTGTATAAAAAAAATAATATATTGACCTTTAACATCTGAATAAAAAGAATTTTTTGATTTCAGCGTACATTCTTGACACGTTAGCAGGCTTACAAAATTTAAATTTGCAGTACACAGATGCGAAACATCCTAACAAGATAAGATCAAAGATATAGGTATATAGGTAAGCATACTAAATAAGTTAAATATTTGTATCTTTTTATTAAATGCCTATAATGCAACCATTACATACAATAATCAAGTATATCTTTGAAGTATCGCCACTACTAGAAGGTATAGATTACCTAGACACTGAATTTTTGATAATGCCTTCTCTTGCAGTGCTACCTATTTTAATGATATAAAAGTACACATTATCTTTTCGGACATTTAAGTTTAAAAAATCGATTAAAAATCGCTAAAGACATGTCAGTGTGTTGTAGGGAAGCAGACCATTAATGCAACAGACAAAAAGCTCTTCATCTGATCATGTCATGAGGCTTAAAAATGCATCGGCAACACAGTGGTGCTGAGATTAGCACTGTTGCATAACAGCAAGAAGGTGCAGGGTGTGGCTGGAGCCTGTCTGTGTGGGGTTTGCATGTTCTCTCTTTGCCTGTGTGGGTTCTCTCCAGGTACTCCGGCTTATTCTCACAGTTCAAAGGGATGCTTGTTAGGTTAATTGGCAATTCTAAATTGGCTGCGATGGGTTTCATGGATGGGCCCTGAATTGGATAAGCAGAAGAAATGTAGGAGCTTAAAACATTTAAGTTACAGCTTTTTTGCATCTTCATCTGCAGTAAATGTGATTCAGTCGTCTGTTTGGGAAGTTGTTCAGTTTTTGGTTTGGTGTTATACAGTTACACCATCCAATTTCACTTGTTTCACATTTTCTGAGCCCACTTTGTGGCATGTAACTATGATGAATTTACATTTACCCACTGGAGATTTTACATGCTGTCCGTCACATGTTTTCCCTAGTCTGGGTCACTCTTTGTTTACCTTTATTGCAATGAGTGATAACCATTCTTAGCCTTGTGATAATGCAATGTAACCGAGAGCATATCATTTACTGATATAGCCAAGTGAGACTTTTACTGTCAGACAGATACAGAGGTCATGTCTGTTCATTTTAGATGTTTTCAACATTTTTAAGAGAAGTTGTTAACTTATTATCAAAGTTTGGCAAATATGTATATAAGATACATACTATAAATGGAATAATGTATAAAAAATAACAATAAAACAGCCTGTCACAGTGGTCTAGATACAGTTTCTTTGACAAATGGAAAGCTGCACACTCTGACTGACTTTTCCCTTTCCGCAGCTTGTCATACACAGTCGCCTCACTGATTGGCTTTTATTGTCTTTGTTGAATGAGAATAGCACATTGTCTGTCTCCACTGGAGACCATATATACGCATCCAGACAGCACATGCTTCCACACATGAAACAACATGCTGAGATACACGTACGCTCTTTAGGCAAAGAGGACAATACCCACTGCAGCCTAGGTGGAAGTGACACAAACAAATGCACACAGCTCACTGACTAAAAAAGTGACTAGCAAACAATGCAAAGTGGAAGCATATTAATATTTAAATAGATCATTTGCAAGATTGGTATAATTAGCAGCTCATATTCATGTATTCACTTCAGGGATATCACATCGAGACATGTCTACTTATTCAAATAAGATGCAACATGTCACAGGGTGCATATATGCAAATGCACATATGCCACTAATTACACATTGCCTGTCACAAAGAGAGAGAGGCTTTCAGGAAAAATGTTCAAAGTTCTCTATGAACTGCTCAACCAGGCTGCTCAGGTCTAATTAAAACATGCATGTCCCCAAGGCCTTATCAAAGCACTGTAGAAATATGTACATCTCAAATAGAGGAGAATTAGCTAAATAAAGGACCTCCCTGGTGCTTTTGTCCTGCTCACATTCCAGGCACTGCGCTAACAAACTTTATTTCTGATTGATACTGATCGTCCACCGCAGGGATTTGAGAATATTTTGACCTGAGGCGGGGGACTTTTATTTTGACATCTTTTCCCCTGGCACCATCCCAGATTTGATACTGTACTTGACACCAGCTGTATTGAAGGCTGTTGTGATGGAGATTGTTATTTTAATGAGGTGGAAATGAGATGTAAACCTTCTAGGAAGTGTTTTCTAATTAACCAAATGATTTGGCCTATGGGGTTGGCTACTGACAAATCATACATTGTGTACCACACGAGGCTGATAACAGGATTTATTTTAAGGCTTCAAAGAGCCAAAGATTCAAGAAGTGCTGTACTTTTTGCAACGGTGCCACAACTTCTGACTGATTCTTGCTATAATGTAATTTTGTGGCTTGATTTGATGAAGAGTAAGAGAGAAACATTTATGAAGTAATTAACTGTAAATAATGAAAAACACTGACATTTTCACCGAAAAGCTCTTTTCAACTTTTAAAAAGGTCATGTTATGACGTGCAGATTGAAGTGAATAACTTAAAGCTGACATACTGTAATTCACTGCTGAGCAGGAGAGACAACCTCATTAATGTTTCCTCTATTGTGCATGCAGTTTGACCAGCAAATGAACATTAATTATTTTTCAAGTTCTGTGCATTAATGTGTATTTCTCCAAAAGAATTTTATGACCAAATAGATAAACAGAATTGCATCTTTCTAAAAAAAATTGATCTGACCACATACAGTACACCTGTCAAATGTGACTGTCAGAAAACACACACACACACACATATATATACATTCATTCTAACATATACTTGCATTTGTACACATAATGCATCCATTCTGCAGAGCTCAGAGGTGTCCAGAAGCCTGTCTGTGTGAGGAAAATGTATGCAGCTCAAATCAAAGTGATGTTGCGCACAGTAATCTTTCTCTATTAAGGCTGTCACTTTTTGCAATCTTTTTGCAATTGCGGTCTAATATCCTTTACCACTCCACTGCTGGGTTGGTGAGCTTCTGCAAGGCTGCATACACACATACACTCGCTGTCTCATCACACACTTCCATGGCGTGCGGGTATCCCACTGAAGGAGTCAGTCATGTGTGTCTTTCAGATAGGAGCTGAGAAAGCTCTTGATTAGGACAGGAAGTCATGTGTGTAAAATTTACACTTCTTTACCACCGCCATCTTTCTATACACGGTGAATGTAACGTGTAATGCGAGGCTGTGTGTGTCCGCGTGTGGAGCGCACATCTATAGAAGCCATAATTAACTGACGTAAAAGTAAATACTAATATAAAATTAATTACACGCTTACAGTGGATTCCTTTGTACCTTTTAAAGCGAGCTCAGTTCTAATTTCGAGGTAAAATAATTAGATCCAGAGCTGTTTGGGAAATGAGACGCCTTGCCTCCTCTATGAAATACAAATTATTTACACTTGGTTTGTTTCTGATGATAAAAATTCAAAATGAAGACTCAACAGTCTTGTGAACTGCCGATAAAGTGACTATTGTCTAATTCCACTGATCTTTCTCAGGTGTGTTTAATTTTTTTCTCTCTCTGTCTCTTTTGATTAAACTCCATTTACTGAGAAATACTGTAATTTACACTGACAGCTGCACAAAATCCCCTCAGTATGCAAGGGTTGACCAGAGGCTACCTCTGCTGAAGCATTCGTGCATTTAAAAAAAATCTATTCATACATTTTAAACACTGATTTGTAAAAACAGTTGTTTTTCTTCTTCTTTTTTGGTTTGTGTACTGTTAAAATTGGCTCATCTATGTTTAATTCTGTTGGAAACCTACCACATTTCCCAGAATCCCTCTTGAAAACATCCAGAGAACGTACTTAAACTTGTCAGCTGTTTTGGGAGTAGGGAGCAGTGAAAATGCCAACCAAGTGAGTAAGCTTTCCCAGGAGAGAGAAAGCGAGGGTCACAATTAATCAAGACACAACTTGTCTTATGACAGCAATATCACATTATGGACTATTGATGCAAGTGTCACAGGAGAAATTGCCATCTCTTGGAATGGAATTTTCCCATACTCCCGAACATAAAATCCTATGCTGCGTGGTTCTCAGAGGCGGAAACAAACACCTAAGAGCCGCAGATATTTTAGATATAGATGCAATATAGATGAAGTTACCTGACATGTCTTTTTTTTTCTTTCTTTCTCACTTATTTACTTACTCATCTATTTTAAACATTGAATAACCAAACTGTGGTCCATGCAAGGTCCCACAAAAATGCAAAAGAAGGTTTGCATTTATAGCATGTACCTAACACTGGATTGCTGGGAGGAAACTTTATGCTGAAGCTCTAACATAATTAGAAAAAAACATGGTAAAAACTTATTAATTACTACAATTGCTAACGTCAACACTCTGTGTTATATTAAATTCAGTTCAATTCAGTTTTAATTCAGCTTTTTATTGGAAAGATGCTATAATAATAGAGGGGAAAACTCCAAAAATCATAAGACTCCATATAAGCAAGCATTTGGTGACAATAGGAAGGAAAAACTCCCTTTTAAGAGGAAGAAACTTGTGGGAAAACCAGGCAGCCATCTGCTGCATCTGGTTGGGGTGAGGGGAGGAAGACATGGCAAAAGAGCCTGTGGAAGAGAGGGGGAGATTAAAAATAAACAATAATTAAATTTAGAGTGGTGTACAAACACATAGTGGGTGAAAAAGGTGACTGAAGAAGAAACACCCACCAGCCTAGGCCTGTTGCAGAGTAACTAAGGGAGGGTTCAGGGTCTGATGTAGCACTAACTATATGCTTTATCAAAAAGGAAAGTTTTAAGCGTAATCTTAAAAGTGGAAATGGTATCTGTCTCCTGAATTCAAACTAAGAACTGATTCCATAGAAGAGGGAAAGCTGAAGGCTCTGCCTCACATTCTACTTTTAAATGTCCTACAAACCACAAGTAAACCAGCAGTCTGAGAGCAAAGTGCTCTACTGGGGTGATATGGTACTAGATAAGATGGGGCCTGATTATTCAAGACCTTGTCTGTGAGGAGAATGATTTCTCTAAGCTAATATGTGAGAAGCATGGCCTCTTAATATTCAGGCCTGCCACATTAAAGCCATTGGTTCTGCAAGGCAGTGCTCTTAGAGGGGCTTCTATTGGTCCCAAAATCATCTCATTTAACTGAAAGCACCTAATGAAAAAGTGTAAGTGGAAAGCAAAATCATCTGCTTGTTTGGTCAGAATGAAAATGTGCAGATTTTTTGGCCTGCAAGGTTAAAACATATTTCAGTGATGACATCAAAGAGAGCCATACTTGGCTTTGATTCCATGCCACATTGTGTATAAATAAGGGCAGTATTCCTGCACCTTTATTACTGTTTCATATTACCTCTTATTGTGCAAAACATAGCCCACCTACATGCTACAATTTGCAGTACATTTAGTATTATTGACCAAGGTCCATAGGCCCCTATAATTTAAGATACCAAGCGCAGACTTCTGCTGCGCTTCACTACAGGGTCCCTAATATCCTTTGGATTGAAGGCGCTTTAGTTTCCGCTCCAAGCCCGGGACAACATTAGATGGGTAAAAAGGTAAGAATTTCCTAAATGCATATGGAGTTATCTGAAATCATGGCTCTAGTATTCAGTCCTCTCCCCTCCTCCTCCCTTTTCTCCTCCTTTTTCTCTCTCGCCCCTTCTTTCTCAATTGTGTCCCTCGCCTCTGGCAAATGGGAGTCATTTGTTTGTGTGAACTTCCCATAACCCGCAGTGTGTGAGACACTTATCATTCAGAGTGGGGCTGCTTCGTCCCGAGTTGTAATACCTCTTCTCTTCTCTTCTCTTCTCTTCTCTTCTCTTCTCTTCTCTTCTCTTCTCTTCTCTTCTCTTAGCCATGTCTGTCCCATTTGACATTTACCATGGTTCATCATAAACAAGTCTCCATATTTCTCCATTCTTTCATTCCCTTCATAATCCCTGCTACCGTTTTTCTCCCTCTACAGTACACCCCCTGCACTCTCATTCTCTCTCTCTCTCTCCAATCTCATTTCCTATGTAATCTCAGGCTACAGAGGACCATTTTCATTCCTGCTTTACTCATCTTATCATCCACCCTGTCACCTCCTCTGTCTGCTGTCCTTTTTTATATTCCTTTATTCTAACAAGTCTGCATCTCAGAACCCATCAATAGTCCACCCCTTTTCATTTCCCTAATGTAGCCCCACACTTGCACGCACATACACACAACACTGTGTGGTCCTAACCCTTAATTTCATCACTGTAACCTGTTCCCCATCATTGCAACGTGGTGGACCCCACTCCCTACAACTATGTAATTGACTGTGTGTGTGTGTGTGTGTGTGTGTGTAGCCAGCAGTGCACTATTTTAAATCTGCGTGTGGATTATCTCTGCAGGTCAAAATGAACAGCAACAAGACAAAGCAGATAACTTAAAGAAGGAAGAAGATGTAAAGGGCTGAAAAAATTGTGAGACAAAAATAAATATGAAGGCGATGAAAGGAGGGTGAGACTGGGAGGGACAGACAAAGAGGAAAAGAGTGATTTTAAGGAGGGAAAGCTGTCACCGAAGGCCGAGGTGAACCCTCACCCTCATGCTTGCTTTAATCCCTCATTTATGTGAACTCAGCTTTGGAAATGAAGCTGTCTCTGTATTTTTCTTCCCTTCACCCATCCTGTGGTATAATCAGAAACCACACATGCATTCAACACATACACACACATATACACAGTTGCAGGACAGAGACACAGAAAATCACTCAGGAGAGGTTTTAAATTCATTCCAGAGTTAGAGGCAGAGATTCATACCGCCTCACCTTGTCTCCTAGAGGAGAAATCATCGGATATGTTAGAGACAGAGGGGAATTATGGGTAAATGCACTGGTGAGGAATGATAGTCTGCAATCTCCGGCTGTAATCTCGGATCGCTGACACATGCCATTCATTTCAGACTGTACCAATATTCTCCAGCGTGGTCTGGAGCCAAAGTGTGTGACTTTGCAATTTTTTTTTAGCCATTTTCCATAAAAAAAAATCACAGTTTTAAATCACAAATGCAAAGTTACATTTAAAAAAAGAAAGAAAGAAACGCTGAAAACCACTCTTTAAAAATCTTTATTGCTTAACTAATCCTGAAGCTTTGATCTTTAATTAGTTTGGGAAAACCGCAGATGACGAGTAAATGGTAAAAAGAAACGTGTCAGTGTGTTTCACGCTTTAAAACATTAAATAAAATGACTGATATAGGCACTGTGACATCTTAAATGTTGCAGCTAAATGAAGATGGCTTGTTGCGTTTGTTAATCTGGTTCAGATTTTTTCATTCTTTTATTATTATTATTATTTTAATCTTTTATTTGGCTTAGGATGGCAGAAGAAGAAGGAAATATATATATACACGCAACCAATAAAAAGCAACACGTCCCTGTGGAAACAACAGGACTGTACTGCCATCTAGTGGTTATGACAGAAAAAGGCAGTGTGGATTGTTATTTGATGAACAGATCAGAAAAGGGGGATTAACTTTTTGCAGCCCAGCTCTCAGTACTTATACAACCAATAATAATATTGCAGTTTGAAATAAATTTTTCTCCAAAGCAAGTTAATCGATGCCCTATCAGCTTAGCCACTCTAGAAGCAATGGCCACTTTAGAACTTCTTAATCTTAAGTGTTAAATTAAAACATGCAAACCTAAGATCCAGCTAAGGAAGACCAAAACATTTCGCAGTTTCATCCTTTCTTTGTTCCTCCTTCCATCTGTCTCCTCATGCCTTTGTTTCACCTTCCTCAGGTGGAGTGAGTATCATACTGGTGTGTAATAGCGTGCTGTCAGTGTGGGCCGCGGTGAGGTGAGGTGTGGGGAGGAGAGCAGTGCGTCTCAGATGAGATATGTGACTGGCATGCTAACACGCAGTTTTATCTGAGGAAAAAGAGAGAGAGACAGGGCCCCCACATCTCCTCACTATAGGCCTTTGATTAAAGCTCCCCAGGTACGCACACATACTCACAATTCCAAAAACACGCACAGGAGTGTACACACACTCACCCGCTCGGATTCTAAATAAATTGCAGCTGGGAGAACACACACACACACCTACTGTATATGCACATACACACATCTTCCCATTGCAGGTGGTGTTGTTCTGACCTAAGCCAGGTAGCTTGTCCATTATGGAGTTGATAGGAGGATTTGGCCATGTTGATTCTAGACAACATCATCTCCTCCGCCATAAATAACCTGAATGTTTTCTCTGAGTCACACCACAATATATAGACAATAAGAGCTCTCAGCTTTATCCCTGGGTTGCATCCACTGCGCGCAAACAATCGCACATACACATAAAGCTCCATAAAATGATTGCGTGTGGACGGACGTAAGCAGAATCACAGATTTAAAAGTACAGTTGGCCCCTGCTCAGCTTAGTTTCATTGTAAATTACAGCTTTGCATTCGAGTTTGGCTTCAATGTTTGTCTCAAAAATGTGTTTTCCTCAGATGGACCACGGGGGGAAGCTGGTTTGATTTTAGATGAGCAGCGTCGTCCGGCGCTGTGGTCTCAATAGCTTGCCAATAAAGCTTTGGATACAAACTGTATACCCCTGACCAGTGGAACTATGGGGGAGCGTGATGACTTCCATGAGGGAAGTAATAGACAAGCCACACTCACTATTACTGAATGTGGGTAAACCATATTGAAATATATTTCTGTCAATTTGTCATTATCTCTGTGTCTATATTGTCTTCCTTTCCAAATATGAAAAAAGTCAATTTTACCTTTTTTCCATTTAGCAAAAAAACCCTATACTGAAATTACTTTTTATGGTTGTAGAAACAGATAAATTGGAAAGGAATCACCTTTTTTCCAGACATTTCTATCATTTGTTTTATAAAACACAAAAATGAATGAATGCATAGACATATAATATTTCATATATTACATATACAACAAGTAGTACACCTGGCACGCTGTTGTATTTCACCTCTTGACAGCAAGAGGGTAGTACTGTGCTATAGCATAATGTACTGAATGGCAACGTCATTACAGTTAATCCAAATTGACAAAGTCATTCACAAGCACTTCTTAAAGATTGTCTTTTAATCAACATATAAATTCAGAAATGTACACATCATCAGTACAAACCAACCAATAGTTTATGTAATTTTGAATATATACAGCAAGTTAAATATTATCCACAGTCCTTTCTGCATTTATCATGAATTTCATTACTGCAACGCTGATCTTTATTATATTAATATATGTAGGTATATCAGTCAAGTCTCATCGTGTAAGTTATGTGTATTATAACTCAGTATCAAATATTAACCACAAATTTAAATATATATATAATTTTGTTGCATAACTGTCATGTACTTCCTGTTTACATACTGTAGTTTAGAGGTGAGCACAGTTGATGTATTAGATCCAAAAGAACAGTATTATTTTTTTGATAGCCAGCTTTTTTTCCTGAGTATCTTTATTTTTTTTTTATATATTTTTTTTTTTGCAATAGCTTTTTTTCCTATAAACTTGTTTGTGACAGTTTAGTACATTAGGATTGATCTACAGTAGATATATGTTTTATATATATGTATAACCAATCAAGTAAGAAATGTAAGACAGGAAGAAAGTTAAAAAAGCATTTTCATTTCACTAAGCAAGAAGGGTGCCTTACTGACTTGAATACCATCAGTCAGTTAATGGTTTTAAGTGACCACATAGATGCACAGCTTGCTTCATTAATCCCAGTTTTGCAGCAGAATATTAAACTCTGAGGGTTCTATTTTCTTGAGACAGAACAGAGATGGAGGCTCAGACACGAAAGAAGCAACAGGTGAAATAGAAAGCTCACTAATTTCAAAATAAAAATTAAGATACAACACCCTAAATAGGCTGTCAGCTGTGCTTATTTAAACAGACCCATTTATGTCTTAAAAGTAAAGTCAGCATTCTAAATATAAATGAGTCTTTCTGCAAAATACCAGTTTAAAATACTCATCAAACAAAATAAACGGTCTTCGGGTCACTTAGAGATAATTTTGTTAAACCAACGGTCAGACTGAAATTCAGCGAAACCATGAAGAGAGCTCCTGCTGCCACCATCTGGACTTTTTTTTTTCTTCCGGTGTGCTGCAAGCTTTTATCTTCACTACTCAGCACTGCAAAATTAAAGGTTACTGGACCCATCCGGGAGTCTATCCCTGATATTTAAAAACAAAATTGGAACGCATGCATTTGAGCTTGTTTTAAAATGTTTTCACCAACATGCTAACTTGTTTAACATTCAGGTTGGATGAACATCATGTGAGCAGATATTTATGAACATGATTCCAGTGGTCAAAATGAAATATTATACAAATGTAATGTGAATATATATAAGTTTAGACAGAGTGTGGACTTTGTATTACACATATTATATATATATATATACATATACGCACGTATTTTGATGGAGCTCGGGACTCGTCCTGGGGACAGCTGCATTACTCCAGATGATTTCACTGTTAAATCTCTGAGAAATAGCTTTCTAGTGTGATGCTCAGAAAAACAGAGAACATGCCTTTAGTTGACGGATCCTGCTGCCAAGTCTGGAGATTTAAATGAATAATAAAGTTGCTGCTGTGCCATCATCGCAACTTAAATACAATCCCTCTTTCATATCAGTGACTACAGTGGAAACACACGTATCATTCTTGCTGCGGTGTGATGACTGTGGGTAAGACATGGTCTGAGCGTGTTTTAAGGCAAATACAATTTTGTGCTAAAATGAGCACCAATATTTGACTGCGCCGCCTGATCAGGATACCCAGAGCCTGCGCTGCCAAACACTCTGGTGCCAGGAAATAAGCAAATAAGCACAGACACACACGCAGACACGCACAGACAGGCTAGTACCTGAAAAAGACTGCATAAAAATTGTACTTTTCTTTTGTGAGTTTTGCCACTGTAAGAAAATAGGCCCGAAACGTGGTGCACATAACTGGTTAGGATATTGTATCAGGAGCTCCAGGAGTCATGGGGTAGGGAAGTCTAACTGCTGACACTGAACAGAGATTTCTGTCATAATTTTCATACCATGCCTGGATAATGAACAGGGGGCAAGGAAACTGATCTGCTGTCAGATTCGTTGACATAATGCAGGAAAGAGTCAGGGGTCTGTCTGTGCAGAAGGTGAAGGGCTCGCTGGAGGACAAACAGGCTGGGGAAAATGTTTGTACATTTCCGGTGCAGGACCCTGCGGGGGCGATGGGATGGGAGTGTCTGGAGAGGCTGCAGGAAAAGAGACAGGGACAGAGCAACATTTGTAGGATTGTGTGAAAAGTAAGTGCTCTTGTTTATTCATATATATATATATATATATACATATATATTGAAGCATAATTTAAAAAAAACATTTTGTTTTTGGAGGCACATTTTGCACACACTCTTCAGATAAGATAAAGTGTGTGTGTGTTTGTGTGTATGTGTGTGTCACGTTTGCGCCTGTGTTACTGAATGCACTTTACATGACTGCATGCATTTTTTTTGTGTGTGTGTTAACTGATAGCACTCAGAAACTTACCTATTTGTGGAGTGTGATTGACAGGCATGGTACTGATGACCAATGTGTGTCCAGTCACAGGGTCCTGGGCCAGCTGGGTGTGTGCTGAATGGTGCAGGTGTGTGGGTTCTGTTGTAAGCCCTTAAAATATAACACAGGTGCAAATAAACTTCAACACACAGTGATGAAGTTGTCACTAGGGTCATTTTGCAGATTTCTTCCCACTTTGAATTATGCTCTACTTTGTGTTCAGGGGTGTGGATAAAGGGGGCATGGGGTGCCACTACCTCCCTGAAATTTGATTGCCACTCCTTGTTGCCCCCTTAAAACTGTGTTGCCATGTCATATAAATGTATAACTATGTAGTGCTAAATAACATTACATTGTAATAACATTACAATAACTCTCATCTACCTCAGTAGTTTGGGCTACTGCCTACCATCCCCTGTAAATGTAGAGACTTTGTTATTTATGTATACCACTCAGTCAAATTAAACATATATGCTGTTGTAACCAGACTAACTTTTATTCAGCTTTTGCCATATTATTACAATTGCAAAGAAGTTAGGTTTTTGTGTGTTTCTAGAGGTGAGAGGTCTGTTCACATTAAAATATATTAACTCACTGAATTTTCAGCCAGTTTGTTTGTATGTGTGTACATATCCTATTTCCTCTTAAAAAGATGGGCCAATCTGAATGAAACTTTGCACACACATTGTCACATATACAGTTACTGTGACCAGCGATATGTTTAAAAAATGTTTATAATAAATCCCATTTTTTTTATTTTTGTGTATCATGTTCACTTCATCGTTCCCCTGAGGATGCCATGTTATGTTCTCCGATATGTGTATGTCATCCATACGTGATTTCACGGTCACGAAAATTTGAATCAATGAGAGAGTTCTTTTCGAGTCACCACTGAATACAGATTAAAGAATAAGAAATATAGTCCTTAAATATCACAGCCGTAGAACTTAACAGGTGACATTTCATTCCAGTAAAGCTAAAGACGTTTGTGACGAACACCATTTCAAACTCCATGAACGTTATGTAAGTGTAAAACTTAATTTTTCATTTTGGTTATGTGGGTTTTGTTAATGATTCCTGTATTATATACACAATATTTATTTAAACTATAAATGAATTACTATGAAGGCAGCAGTTTGAGGTTAAAAGACCAAAGGCAGGATTTGAAACCATGAGGCTAAAATGGTGATCTTAAATTATTGAACAAAAAATTTTACACATTTACTATCTCCTAAAGGCCTTTTTTTTAATTACAGGTTACATTTTTGTCTGTTTTTGGTGATTATTACCAGAAATACTAACATAACCTGTAAGCCGTCTTTCTTTCTGTTTAAACAAGTTTATATATACATATCTGTCTGTGCCATTCGTGAGTAAAGCTAAAAAAATTACTTATGATATGAGAAGACACATTGTTTTTTATAGATGTTTATAAGCCATTCAGGATCTTTGTGCAATTTCCTTTTGTCTTTGAGTTTTGCTTGATCATACTCATTGCTAAATATAATGTCATCTTAACAGAGTTTGAATAGCCTGAGAGTTTTTATTATTGTGTTTTGTGTGTGGTTTCGTTCCACGTTCTGACAAGATGCTGGCAAAAGCAACAAATGCAGCTATTTCTGTGCTCTTTCTTTTAAGTCGGGTTGTCATATCGTGGAGGGTTTTTTTTTAAGCATATATGGTGAAAACTGGAAAACATTTTTGGAGATGACTTTTTAGTTTATGTCTCAAGCTTCAATTGTCTGTCATGGCCCTCCTGAGAATATATTTGATGCACTGTAGCTTTAACTTCAGATTTCCCGTATTTATATACATTTAGATGTGTTTGCAGATGTCCCTAGCAGCATCTTATGTATCCGGTTTATTCTATTTCAGCTTAACGTAATATAAATATAAATGCGTATTGTACAAAGTTATTGTGTAAAATCTTTAACTTTTTGCCTCCTGTATATAAACTAGAAAACTTTGGAGCAAGTATACTTTTCGTTTTCCGCAGTGCTTCATAATTCTGCACTGAGGAATTTCAGCAGAGGATTTGGTGGTAGTGCTCAAGGTCAAATTAGTTTTTTCTGCAGATTTACAAGCACAGACATCAGCCAATCTCACCTCCTAGAAGCATTTCATGCAACAGGTTGTCTATCTTGGCCAGGCCGCAAAACTTAATGAACTGGAGCTGTTCGATCATCTGCCAGGTGATGCTCTGCAGGGTGGGCAGCAGGAGTAACAGCTCTCCAAAACGACCCCTGGAGTCATACTGACGATCATTAATGTAGTCTTCCAGACTCATCTGAACCTGCGCGCACACACAAACACAGAGTCCCTATGTGGTCACATGTCACTCTCATTATAAGCAAAATACACTTTTGTTTAATTTTGCTGACATATTGAAAGACATAAAAATACATGATGACATTGTGGTTGCTTTTGAAATCAAAATCATTTACATGACTGAAAATTAAAAAAAAAAAAAAGCTAAAAATATCCTAGAAAGACCAGATGTCCTACAACAATCTAGAAAGGTCAAATGCTTGACCTACCTGCAGTCGCATGGTCTTAATCTTCGAAGGATCCCGCAAAGACTTTGCATCTGCAGAATGGAAGGCAAAGCAAGGAAGGGGGGTTGCGTTAATGTGGGGAAGGGATATAGGACAGGATTGAAGGACAGGGCAGCACAGGATAAATAAATAAATAAAAATGGAAAGATCAAGGATGGAATTGCGGATATGAGTGGAATCGATTATGGTCAAACTTTGGCATGAAGTGCAAAATGAAGGATTTAGTGAAGGGGCTAGAAAAGAGGGGGAGTAACAAAACACGGGGGCAGGGATTGTGGTCACACTAGGGTAACGTAAAGAGGGAATAGAGGGATTGGGACCTAACTTTGAGGGGAAATCTAGCCGGGACATGTTGGGAAAGATGGAAATGGGCAGAAAAGGCAATGCAGACAAGATTGACTGTGATGCCTGTCACCATCTGTGGTTTACTATTTTTACTGGCTCTGGAGTTAAATGCCACTTTTTATTCATTACCTGGGTCAAAAAAGACAATAGCCTTGAGTGCTGCAAACTCGTTGTCATCTATTTGTATTTCCTGGAAGGGCTGCACCAGTTCATCCAGGACTCTGTTGGCTACCCTGCAGATCTCTGGTTCAGGACTGTCTCTGTGGATCACACAGCCATTACCTGCAGGCACAGTGAGTAAAGTTAGCAGCAGTGTTGAGATGAAGTAGGTACTGAACATGGGTGTGTATGAGGTGGAGCGCTGTGGTATGTGCTTTTGGAGCCAGGTGGATTTTTCTTTCCTTCAGAGAAACTTGTAGACTCTCTATGTCCTTTTAGGCAGGGCAATGGGCTATGGAAAATAGGTGTGGAGATCTTAAGAAGTATAAAAATGCCTGAGTGTTTGTAGTTGCTTACAGTATGATGTACCGATAATGAATAATGTAATTTACAAGAAAAACTTTTGAAGTCACAGAGAAACAGAAAGCTTTAGTTAATCATTCTAAGTCCACATGACTTCATCACACACAAGGAAGAGGCCTTTCTAGTCATTGGTTTCTACCTAAAAGCAGGAAGTCCTTGAATGGCATTGACCTTTTGGCAACCCCAAGCAAGAGGTGTTCACCAGCATGAGCCCGAAGCAAGCTCACCTATGGACAAACACACACGGGTAAACAAAGGACAGAAACAATGTAACAATGCCTCAACAATGCCCTGGTGGTCTGTGTATGCTAATTTAAAATAGCATTTAATCATTACCTTCAAATATTCTGTTTTCAAACCTCACACACCAACAAGTGTTGAAAATCGGTTTCCAAAGCCAGACATGAGATAATAAGTACAGTATTGTACAAATGTATTGAGTCCGCCCTCACTTCTCTATATTTTGGTTCCAAGTGCTTGCTTCTAATTTTTTAAAGTGGTCTTGATCAATAGTTCTCCAGGATGTCTGAAGGGCTTTGTACCTGACTGTTTTCAGAGGAATGTTTATTTGTTTGGTTTCGCTCTGCTTTTTGTTAAGCTATTTCAAACTGACCTATGAATCATTCAAGCATAAAAAAGGAGTGTAACTCAAGGGATTAACCAATGTTCTGTCTACACATAACAACTCTGGAAAAGAAACCATTTTAAATTGTATCTTTAGGCACTTTGTTGCTAGCAACCTAAAAAAAAAACACAATTTCTTCCCCTTTCCTTAGTTGAATTTATGACAAATGCCAAAGATAACACAGTTTCACAAGCATAAAATAGTGTTTTTGCACCTGCAAGGTGATTCTCAAACAGCTGTTACTTGAAAATTTGGCATATCTCAGCAATGTGTCTTTAAAAAAATGGAGAATCTGTACAAGTGGAGGACAGAAGAAGATGCGGCAAGCCTAAACAGTATGTGCAGAAGATGAACAGTAACTGAAAGTCACGTCGTTAAGAAATAGGAAAAATCGAGCAAGGACCTGGCTCAGCAACTAAAAGGCCCTTCAGCTGTTCACCAAAGCCTTAGCAGAAATAGCCTCAGTGCAAAGGTGGCTGTCAAGAAGCCATGGGCAAGAACTGGACTGTGTCATCAATATATACAGAGGAGATCAGGAGAGGCACAGCAGTGAGTGTCCACAGAAACCTGTAAATTATGGTGGAGGCTCTCAGCCAGTGGTGCTGTGAATCTTGTCAAACATGGATTGGCCTCGCTAGAGCCTGGACCTTAACATTATTGAAGCAGTGTGACTTTATTGGGACCTAGAACATAACAAAAGTCAGCCAACATCCAAAGAATAGCTTTAGAATGGCCTTTAAGACTACCTCAAGAAATGGCAAGAAATTTTAGGTTGAATTGGATATTAATGTCAGTCATACCAAACTTCAAATTATTTTGAATTGTCCAAACTCTGTACAAAGTCTGTTCCATGTATGTTTTTAGATGTTGCAATACATTGCTATAGCCATTTGCTATCATAATATTAAGAAGTGAGGGGCAGCTCAAGACGTCTGCACAGTACTGTATGCATGACACTCATTGCATGCAAAGAAGAAATGTCACAGTCATATGCAAATCGGGCAGAACAGCCAGTTACCTGGTCATCCAGTGGAAGTTCTCCAAAAGTAGGAATATATTTGGCCCATTCCACCAACACCAATAACTGCTGTTTCATAGAATCACATATGTCCCCTACAGTGGCTGACTTCTGCTCTGACAAGTCTGCTATTCCACCCGGAGTAGTGCTCTGCCGGAGAAGAGGAATTGAACAGCTTGCAGGTTAGTCACTCATGTTGCTGATAAAGTTCATCAACTAACATACAAACATAAAAGAGATTTTAAGTAAGAAATTCATAAAGGGATTATCACCTGGTGGGACAATGATTCTGCTTGGGCCAAAATAGTAATGGTTGGAAGGTCTTGGGAGTCGGAGATACTTCTTCGGGAACTGATCCGATCCCTCTCATTCTGTACAGCTAATATATCACAGCCAGAATTATGTTTGTGTGCATGCATGAAAGAGGAAGCAATCTAAAAAAGGGAACAGGGAAGAGGCAACATCTCCAACACTTTACCAGTCAAATAACCCCCCCCCCCCTCAAAAGGAGTAACAATAATGAGGCTGTATTCCTGGTTTTCCAGTTTTAAGGGTTTCTTTAAGTAATTTATGAGTGTTAACAGATGCCTGCATACACTACGACAGTTAATAATTAGGAAAAATAGCACTACAGACTCTCATCAACAAAAGGAGTCAAATGTTAACCTGATACAATCCAGAACAACATGTTTAAATAACACATGATTAGGGGTTATAAAACTCTGAGCCAAGGTTATACCCCTCATAAATACAAACACACACTAAGTAAACACCTGTTTTATGGCAGAGCCCATTTCATCCATCTTGAAGCAGTTGTCGGTTTCTCTGACAGAAGTAATTCCTTCTCTCATTTTAATTTTCCACTTTGTCAATAAACTTCACTAAGAAAGGAACTTCTCCTTCATAGTGTGTATATAATGTATATATAGTGCTGTGAAAAAGCATCGGCCTTCTTCCTGATGCCTTCTCTTTTTGCATATTTGCCACATTTACATGTTTCAGATGATGGAACCAATTTTAATATTAGACAAAGATAACTCGGGTAAATACTGGTTGACAGCTATCTAAACCCACCCTGCCCTACGTGGAAAAGTTAATGACCCCTAAACCTAATAACCAGTTGTGCAATGAGTCATTCACATCAAGGTGGAAAAACTTTGGCCTACTCTTCTTTGCAGAACTATTTTTATACTGTTTCATTAAAGGGTTTTTGAGCATGAACAGCCTCTTTAAGGTCACACTGAAGCATCTCAGTAGAATTTGAGTCCAGACTTCGACTAGACCACTCCAAACACTTCCGGAGTGTTTTGGATCATTGTTCTGCTGCATAACTTGAGAACACTTAAGCTTGACTGATGATGGATGGTCTTCTTTATGTAAAGAGCAGAATTCATGGTTCCATCAGTTATGGCAAGTCATTCAAGTCCTGAAGTAGCAGAGTAGAACCAGATTATCATTGCCAAGCTTTCTTATTGTTGAATCATGAACTCTGACCGTAACTGGGGCAAGTGACCTTTCAGCCTACTGCACTTCTCACTTTCTTGATTTATCTGATCTGGCAGATGAATGAAATCATTGTTTAAAAAATGCATTTTGTATTTACGCAAGTTATCTTTGTCTAATATTAAAATTTGTTTGACAATTTTGTGTGACATATATGCAAAAATGTGAACGATCAGGAAGACTCTATCTCTATTCTCTGCATGTAGGTGTAACAATTTCACTTCACGTCTTATTCAAAAGAGGTTTCACTACCTTCTTTTTTCATGCCAGCTCTGAAGCATTTGTTGAGTCTGCAGAAACGACACTGGTTCCTCTTATCTTTATCCACAACACACTGTCTGCTGAACCTTCAGAACATGCAAAGTTATCAGAGCAAGAAAATTGTGACATATCATAAGACATTAAAGTATGCAACCCTGAAACAAAAAGCAAATTATCACTATTTTTGGCAAATTATTTTAAGGGTGCATGCGTATAAAAGCACATTTGTGATGATATTTATGAAATTGCATGAACTATTTCTTAGATTTCCCACATGCATACACACATTAAGCATTTCATGCTTGCACAGTGTATCTTTGCAAACTCTACCTGCAGGTATAGACGTGGCTCTTGCGTATTGAGCGTCTGAAGAAGCCTTTGCAGCCATCACAGCTGGAGGCTCCATAGTGTTTCCCTGTGGCTTTATCTCCACAGATCGCACAGTTACTAATGATCCCATCTGGACCAGGCAGGCTTGGCTCTGTCGGCATGCTGTCTGGAGCACCAAAAAAACAAAAAAAACCCACTCACACAGTGTTTTGGGTCATATGCATACAAGGTTTTGGGTCAGTAAGACCAGAATAGCTTCAGAGCACCATGTACACGTCATTCTTCCAAAAGTTATTCACTTTGTGCATTTTATGATGATGATGGTCTCCAATCTCTGATAACCATGTGGTGATATGTAAGGCCGTAGCATATAGTTCACATTATTTTCACACATTTCAAGCTATTCAGTGACCCCTAAAGCCCTGTGGGTGGGGGCTTTTGGATCATGATAGAGCCCACTCTGACCAGGAGATGATCATAGGATTAAAGGTGATGTTGTAGTGACTTTTATCCCCAGAGGAACTCAAACTAGGTCAGCAAAATGCCCCTTCACCATTAGATGCGCTACATCCTCTGGGGGGTTAGATTTTTTCCTTTAACTTCTCAGTGTAGTGCCTCTTTGGGAGCAATTAAATTATAAAATGTTTAGTTAATTAGTCACTGCGTAAAGTCTTACTCCAGAAATACCAAATATCAAAATGTCCCCAAAAAACAAAACAAAACAAAAACCCCAATACCTGCTTTTCACTGATGCACGCTGGTCACAGATGCTCACAGCAAAATCTAGAAAATGAATTCTTGTGTCCTCAAACCATTTATCACTGAAGGAAACCCATAACACTGCTGATACTTCTCTGGTAAATGTGTTGTGCATTGTCTTGGAGGGTGTCTGGTATTACCAGGCATTGCTGTTAATGACAAAACATGATTGTCATTGTCTTTATTTCTATTTTTATGTCTTTATTGTCATCACCAACATAATCTCTACCATTATCACCAGCACCAGCATCGTCACTGTAATAGAAACCATAACCATCATCAGTGCCTCCATCTAAGTTGTTCTATTAAAGTCTACTAAATGGAACCTGCTGTCGATCGAGTAAAAACTCAAGATGCATCGAACACATACATGTTTAAATTTCTACTGCGCACAACTCATTCGGTCTCACACGGGCCAGTGCCAATGTGAAATGAGTCAATGAGTGTCTACAGTAAATGTTTGACTAATTTTCCTTCCATGCTGAGGTAACGCCCGTGTATCGCAGAGATGTGTGCTTGCTGTCCAGTAAAATATCTTTATGACACATTCCTGCAGTTCCTACCTGAACTGCTTGGTTATCATTCATTTAGTCCCCCTCAACCTTTAACACGGCCCTTTTAATTCCCTCACAACACACACTTCCTCTCATGCATACACACACACACACACACACACACACACCCACCATACGCAGGCAACAACAGGCAAGTGGGATTTACTATACATAATGTTGTCAAGCAAGACACACATACACACACTGACAATCAGTATTAAAACATCAGTCAAAGTTTCCCAAGCAGTGCACTTGAGCATATCAAATACGTCAAACACATTTCCCCCCTTTCTGCAAATAGCAACTCATTTGGGTTCAGCTGCGGTCACTAAACTTCATCAGTAACTGTCTCATCTAACAAACAACCACAACTCCTCATCCAGTACTGAGGCTGATGACCCAATCAGATCATTTTAAAGGCCCTGATAAGTATGTGAGAGCCTGGCCTATCTTTTAATGTATCTCTTTCTGTGTGCTCGTTTTGGTGTGAATCTGTCTGCATTTGCACACACTTACCTCTTCCTACATAGAGTACCTCTGCATGCTCAAAGCCCAGCGTGTTGTACGAAGGATCCAGGCCTTCACAGTAGTTGGCTACTTCCATATCTAACAGAGTTTTACTCTGAGGAGTAGGAGGATACTTCATTCCTGTTTGAGCCTGGTTTTCTCTTCTCTTCTCTTCTCTTCTCTTCTCTTCTCTTCTCTTCTCTTCTCTTCTCTTCTCTTTTTCCTAGAGTCCTGTCTCCGTTTCATCTATTTCTTTCAGAAATAACAAGGGAGATCCCTGACATAAAAGACCCATAATCTGATCTGATTGGGCCTTGAACAATAAGGAGGGGAGGAGCTGGGGTTCTTCTCACCTTATTACACTTCACTTATCTAACCTTCTCTCATACACTTATCACAGGGATGAATAGATAGTGAGAAAAGACACATTTCCTTTCCCTCCTCTGTCTTTCATTGCTCTTTTATTTATTTATTTGGAGAACACTTGCACAAATTTGGGCGTTTGTTCTTACAGACAGTAACATGTGTGAATGTGCATCTGACGTGTGTGTGTGTGTGTGTGTGTGTGTGTGTGTGTGTGTGCGTGCGTGGGTGTCCTTCCCAGGTTTCCTAATCTAATCATTGGTGAAGTAATAGCACCACCACCTCAGCAGATATAATCTATAAGGACACGCAGTGAAGTAGAAAACACTGATAACTCCCATTAAGGCATCCACATACACACCATGGGTTCACCCAACCCACTGTTTTTAACTCTTTTTTTACTCTTTTTCTACTACAAGTTTCTAAATAATCTGACTGCTACTTTAAACATCACCAACAAACCTGCTTTTAATTTCTTCTTCTTTCATAATTTTTATATATTACTGTTCAGTCGTCATTGTCTATGGCTTCATATCAGTTAGCATATTTATTTGTTTAAAAAAAAAAGATTAATAATCATTACAGATTTTTGTCTTCAAAAGTACAAGTTGAACAGGTGTCACCAAGATCCCCCTCCTATTTTGGGTCAGGGATGTTAAAAACGCACTCCAAAAGACCACCTTTGCATGAATCCATCAACATGTGCCTAACCCACTCATTTAAATCAGGGGTTTCATTACACTAACTCTTATTGTGTGGGTTAAAGGTAATCAGCTTGAGGCATTGTGCTGTGAAGGCTGTAAATGATAAGAGGCAGTGTATAAGACATTTGATGCCCTAAATCAGCAATGAATGGGCCAGTCAGAGGAGTTCACCATACATGTGCAGGAATGGTGTGATCACTTTAGGCAACAACATTGCACGCATTACTGAAAACACTATTAGCACTTGGCTACATGTTAATAACAGATAAATTCGATAATATTGAAAGCGTAGGGGCTAAGAGACAGAGGCGATAGAGAGAGAGAGACATGATAGAGAGGTTATAGAGAGATTACATTTTAACCAGGTAGTAACGTTAGGACACCTGACTCATCACGTTTGTGGAGAGGGAAGAAGAAGAATTGTATCCTTACGATCACATTTAGTCTGTAGTAGCATTACAGTAGAATCAGAAAGTGTAATATGAGGTTGTAAGTATAAAGGCATGAGGGTAAATACGGATGCTCCATGTTAGTTTCTAATAAAGGTTCTTATGTGATTACAGTTTAATAGACAACAAAGAATCGTGCTTTTAGGCTTGTAGATAGAAAGAAAAATCAATGTTCACTCAAAAGTAAAAAAATCTTTAATCCAGAACAGCCTAAAAGCTCTAAAAGGCTCTTTTTAAGCTTCACCTTCCACTCTTAAGAGCAAGGACAGCAAGCACAGCAATTGAGGTCTTTATTTCTGTAATGATGAGTGCCTTTGATCTTTCCCCTCTTTTTCATTTTGAATATATAAGAAAGCACTTTCTGATTTGCACTAAGGAAGCTACAACATTTGGAACAGCGAGGATGATCAGCTGCTCGTGTTGTTTTACAGTAGGTTGTTAATTTTGTTGATCTCTCTGATACATTGAAAGCTTATTCTGCCACCTGGCAAAAAAAGAAACAAACATAATATAGAAGCAATTCAGCCTAGGCATAAATTTAAATGTAAAAGATTTTAATTTATGAGAATCACATTCATAGAAACAGTTGTAATGCTAAAAAGGTATTGTGGCTTGTTGCAGGACATGACTGAGAAAGCTTGCATCTGCCTAGCAACCGAAAGCCTTTTGTGGCCATAAAACCCATAGCTAAGAGGCTATATCTGTGTGAACTGGTCATAATACTGTCGCTTCTATTTAGACTAGGCTTTAATAGTCACAGATGACAATCAGCCTCGATTACTGACTCTAGTAAACCCTTACTTCCTGATACTCTGGAAACAGTTATGTATGCAGTTCAGTAGTATTCACTCCTAAAACTGGACATCTTTAACGCAGTATTTGCTTTTTATGTGTTGCAAAAGAATGGAAGAGAACATGCAAGAGAATAGAAGCATGAAATAAATAGTTAACTATGGTTTTGCAACTCTCACTCTTCACAGTGAAAAGTTAGCATTACTGTATATGCAAGCTAAAAAAAAGTGATGTTAAAAAAAGACAAATCAATGATTCAGCTGAAGTGCATCCTGTGGGTTTAGACAATATAGTTAAGAGTTTAAGTCTAACAGAACAACATGTACAGTAAAGGGCAGACCGATACGCACAGCCTCAAAAGTCAATCAACAACTCTGGGAATGCCTCAGCAAAACAATCCCATTGCAATCTGGGCTAAAAAATTAACTAAGGGTTGATTCTTTTTTCTCAGTATGTGTATTGCACGTACTTCATGTATTGTCAAGGTTTGGGCAAAAACCAAGTAGTTTTGTTCACACAAGCGTTGCATGTTCTTGTAAATAGTAAAAAAAAAGATAAAGAGCAAAATTTCCGCCTCCTTCAGAGCAATACATTATAGAACTGCATTATAGAAATGGAATCGTCCTATTGGACATTAAATGCAGTGATAGTGGTAGTAGAAGAAAAACACCACATGAACGGATTACCATCTTTCTGCAGATGAAATGGGTTATCGCTTGATCAGCGCAAGCCCATGTGGCAAAGTTAGTTATTTCTTATCTGCTTTTTACAAAATGCCTGAAGATACAGAGTACTGACTACAGGACATAGCAGCAGGTGCAGTTTGTGCGAACAAGGAGTCCAACCATTGCCGCCATAATACAGAAACCACGTGATTTAAGGGAACGCATTCGCAAACTTCCTTGAAAAACTACCAAAGGTAACCTTCACTCCCACTACAGCAAAAACAACACTTCTTCACGTTTTTATACTCTTCTTATTCTGATGTGAACCTTTTGAATTTCAGCGACAGTGTACTTAAAAAGGAATGTTTGGCTTACCTGTGTTTCTGTTTCTGTCCGGGATGTGCATTTATCCAGGTGTACCGTTGTTCTCCGACAGCTAGCAGCCCTGAGCCCCACAGTGTGCCATTGGACTAAGTCACACTGAGCATGGGAAAATGGTAAAGGTGTTCAACCACATTAAAAGGGAAGGTTGGAGAGCTGAGCGGCCTATAATTCAGAAAGCGACACATTGGATGGCGCCACCATAGCCCTGTCATTAGATCGATTTACTAAACAAACTCAAACTAGGGTGGGGATGTTAAACAGTAACCCGGGACCATAAAACTGAAAAGGAAAAGATCACCAGGTGTGAGTCTCTCTGTGTGTGTGTAGGTGTGTGTGCCCTCTGAGGGCAGAAAGTATGAGATCCAAAAAAGGTTTGAGATAATGTTTCACAAAATAATGGGGGAGACGTAACGATTTACAGCATTTATTTCTCTTCTTCACATCGGCCATGTACACAGGATTTAACTGTTAAGTGCAAATATAGTTAAAAAGTATTCACTTCCACTTAGAGTCCTTGTACACAGACTTACAGAAACAATATCCTGGGACCTTCAATTTCATAGTCTAACATTATAAATTCCAAGTATGAAGCCTTTCTATTATAAGCACAAACCAGAAAATTGCAAGAGCGCCTGCATTAGTAAATAAAATCAAAAGACAATTTTAAACCATGTCAAAGTCCTTAAATGTTCTCATGAATAAAAACACGGCTTGCTGTGACACAGTACATATATATATATTGTAATAACAACAGTAATAGTTAAAAAAAAGCACAGCTTGAAAATTGTGTGTGTGTGTGTGTGTGTGTGTGTGTGTGTGTGTGTGTGTGTGTGTGTGTCAGTCAATGGTTCTAAAATTGTAAAACTGCTAAAGCATAACTAAGGACATCGTCAGGGGTCTGTCAGTTTTATTTTTTGAAACTCTGTATATATTAAAATATGTTCAAATGTAAAGTAATCTGAAATACTCGAAGCCAAATAAGCCACTAAGGGAATGTTTTGTCTGACTAAGGTTAGAAACTGAAAGTTGAACCTAAGCTTATAATCAGAACCACTGTTTATGCGTCATTCGGAGTTGTCTGCACAGTCATGTGCAATTTTTATGATAAATTTTGTTTTTTAATAATTTTTTATTCTATTTCGAACACTTCAAAAGCAATAAGATTAAATTGTTTACATTTATGGAACTGTACCAGAGCCCTGACAGGCATAAAAAAAAGTGAAGCAAACACAGTACCAGCAGCTTTTAAGCAGCTTTTCCTACAAAGCATATGTTACAGGACCTCCTCCCCAGGAAAGTAAGCATGTCCAAACAGTTAAAAGTGGTTATGCTCAAAAATATTTCATTTGTACCCTCTAATCTATCTACATTGTTTAAATAGGACAGTCGAAAAATGTGGTAGGGAATGAAGCAGACGACCATGATTAGCGCAAAGCACAGGCTCTTCAGCTGAGCTCCGAACTCCTGCTGAAAGGTGCATCCCTCCCGATGCTTCTTGTATAAAACCCAGAGGACATTGGCTTGGAAGGCTGTCAACGCAATGGCAATGACTATAATCAATATGCTTATCGTGTAGTTCAAAGGCAGAGCAGATTCTATAGATTTTCCAAACTGGAAGCACTGAGTGTCATTATCATTATCGTTATTGTCTTTGCCATAATTAAAATGGATGATGCAAGGGACAGTGATCAGCACAATAATCCACACCAGAAAACTGATAAGGATCGCATGCATCCTGTGAAAGGACGCCACCTGGCAAGCTTTCTTGTAGAACGTCAACAGACGGGTGATGAGGATAATCACATACAGAGCAAAAGACATGTACATGTGGATGTGGATCATGCTGCTGGTTATTTTACACCATTCATTGCCCATCTTCCATGTATGAACTGCGTAATAGTAGATTCTGAAGGGAACCGTTAGCAGGAAGATGAAGTGGGTGAAGATCAGGTTGAGTACGGCAATTGACATGGTGGAAGTTGTGGTGGATTTCATGATGCGCATCATCAGGGTAAGGCTAATTGTACCACTGATCAGGACCACAGTGTAGATGACCAAGAGGGCTGTGTGGTACTCTTCATATTTCTTTGAATCTGAGGTTTTGATCGTTGTTGAACTTTGGTTTGGAGATGGTGTGGTCCCGTTTAATGTGGAATTCATCCTAAACAGAAGAGGAAATGGGGTAAGAAAGTGTAAGAGACATTAGAACAGGAAGACAGGCAGGCATGAAGAGTTAGTGGAAATGAAGTGTATCCAAAAATGATTAAAAACAGGTGTTATAAAAAGAGAAAGCAAACACAAGGCTGTATAAAAAAAAGAAGAAGAAAAGAATGACTGATTTAATGTATTTTAAGGGCTTGTTTGTCTTCGGGTGATGAAACAAGTCTAAAAACATGTGGCTATGTCACACACCAAACATGTTAGTAAGACTAACTAAAAAAGGTATCTCAAGAATTAAGAAATATAAATACTGCGCAACCATTTAACCATTAATGGAACCACTGAAGGATACCATGTGGACATTAACTATTAAAGGAACAACACAACCCTGGAAAGAACATGATGAGAAAACACAAAGTCCAAGCCAGAGATACTATCGTTTATCAGTGAACTTACTTGCGCTTCGGTCAGTGAAGAATTGGATGCCGAGTACTCTTCTGTGTGTGTCCTCTGCAGTAGATCACATTATATCCAGCAGCGGTCTGTTCACAGTGTCGCAGAGGAAGAGAAAAGCTCAGAAATAACTGATTCTGGTTGAGTGCATTCGCGCATATGCCTTTGAATGCGCGCGTGTGTGTGAGAGAGAGATTAAGAGTGGAAGTGTGCCAACGTTCGGTGGAAGTTAAGGTTCTGAAAATGAAGCCTTTGTGAGCCTGTGTATGAGTGTTGTAAGAAACCACCATCTACTTTGCATACTGTGTCAGAAACAGGAGGTTGCTGTAAACACATGTCAGCACATAGGAACGCAGGGCTGCTTACTTCCTCATTTTTCTCTAAATGCACTCTTCACTTTGACATTTCAAGTGAAATATAGACGATAAGAAGTTGGTGTAGTAGGATGCCACTTCAAATAAATTAAGTAATTCAGTAATTAGGGGAATGTGGTGCTTGGGTCCTGTATAAAAAATTGTGTGTGGTTTACCAGATGATTGTAGATAAAGACAAATAAAAGCACTGTATTTGCAAGTGCAACAGATTAATGCAACATATTAGGCATGCATGCCAAACAAACCAGTTTATATTTTTTCACTTCAATGTTCTTGCATCTATTAAGCTCTTGCACCTTAGGAAGATAACAACTTGTATTCGATTGCAAGAACACAGTTAAGTCCACTAGTATTTGGACAGTGGCACAGTATGTGGGTTTTTTTGTTTTTCTTCTAAATTCTGCTTCTGTACACTAACATAGTGGATTTTATATTAAACAATCAAGATGTGATTGAAGTGCAGACTTTCAGCTTTTTTCCAAAAAAGTTTAGCCAAAGTATTACATTAACATTTTAGGAATTACAGCCATTTTTATACGCAGTGAACCATTTTCAGAGGCTTCAAAAGTACGTGCACACTTGACTGTTAAGTAATTTTTGGTCAAGTGAGGTCTGCTTTATTCCATGACATGTTAAATAGAAAAATGACCCAGCACTGAACTTTCATTTGCTAGCTATTCACTAGAATTCTTTATACAAGGCGCATCATTAGGATGAAGAAACAAAATAAAAAGATCAGAGAGAAAGCAGAATAACTTTGGGAGCGGACAAATCAACAGTCCACTACGTTCTTTAAAATAAGGAATTCTCTGGTGAGCTTAAGATACCAAAAAGGCCTATAAGACCACAGACATCAGTTGGAGTGGCTAAGCTGTCTAAGTTAAGAAAAAACTTCGCAAGGGTGAAAACACAAAACAAGCAGAAACTGAAGGTGACTGCAAAATCTCAAGGGAGGGGCGATGGCATGTGGCAAAGAATGGGTGGGGGGGTTCTAGAGTTCAGAAGAGTTAATGTTTGCAAAGAATTATTATTTTTTTTAATCCAGTTATTAAAACACACAGCCACAATTCCCCTTGAATTAAAGCTGAAAGTCTGCATGCACATCCTAACACCACCAAATACTTTTGAACCTGGCTAAAACTTTGAAACATTTGTTTTTGCACTTGCTAGACAAAGTCATCTACTTGCTTATTCAAAAGAGAAGTTAGTCAGGATGTGGTAATGATAGCTGTGATGTTGACAGATTTGTTTAGTAACAACAAAGTGCAAAGACAAGCTACAAGTCATACATGTACAGCACATTGTATATTGTGATTCCAACTAATATCATAGGACTTTGTAAGCTTTTGAGTTTTCACCACAGTCGCAAAGATGGTAACATAAAAGATCCAATGAACACCACAGTCCACTTCCCTAAACAGGAAAACACCTTCGCATCACACTGACCACAAGCTTAGTTTGCATGCTGCAAACCTTTAACTACCAACGCTGTCCAACGTTGATGGTTTTTTATAGGTTGGTTTATTTGATCCTGCGTGTAACCACACAAACACTTATCATAGAATTTGTCCAGTTACACTTTTGCCAAAATTAATACTGGTATATTCTGATTTAGGTTTGCACTTATTTTAAGAACATTTACTTCATCTTTTACTTTTCTAGTTAGCTTTAAGTCCTACCGATGTCTACTTTTGAACAAATGAAGATCTACTGCACCACTAGTGCATAGGGGGCCAAATATGAAAGTGTTCAATCATTTGTTTTTGTTGCAAAAAGAACTCTTGACCTAAGAACTGTTGCCCAAGCTTTTTGCATAATTACCCACAATTTCCTGCACCTTCCTGGCCCTGGTTCTGCCAGAGATGTTGACACCACAACAGGAAACCCATTAGATGTTAAAGAACCTCTCGTCACTCCTTAAGGAGATTCCCTGTCAGTTTGATTTTTGATTAAATAGGTCATCTTTACTATTATGCACTGTTGCAAAGACAACCAAATGTCTAAAATGATGGAAAAAGTCAACAATTTGCAACTCAAGTTTTCACACGGCAATTAAATTCTCTTAAACACACGTTTGCACTCCAATCCTTCAGTTTTATTGATACACACGTACTCAAAATAAGTTAAAACATCCCTTTTCACAATAAAGAAACACACATTTTAGGCAGCGTTATGAAGTATCATGTTACATACTTTCACCAGACCATTTATCGTAGCAGCATGAAATCATGAAAGAGCAGAAGAATAACACCCACAAAAGCATTAGTTTGCTTTTTGCATGCGTTTCATAAATCAATTATTATTACTAATGCTTTTCCTCATTTGTTCACACGATTTAACCATTTCAGCAACACATGTAAAGAGTAAAATATGTAAATGTGACAAGCAACATGTGGCCAGAGTGTTTTCTTACTGAGGTACAGTCCCATTGTATTATGTTGCAAATCAACACCTTCATCAAAAGCTCAATTCACAGTCACGTTTGCAGCAGCCTATTATAAATTCACAAATGAAACTAAGACTGAGTGCATTTGTACAAAAGAACAACACAGTACTGTGCAAAGGTCTTAGGCCACGTTGCAAAAAATGTATCATTACAAGTATTGTGTATTATTTAGGTTCCTAAGATTATTTTCCACGTTGTCTATAAAAAAAATTAAAACAATACGACAAAACATAAAAGATATCTGAAATAAGACAGTTAAATAGGTACACTCATAAATATCTTGTTTAAGACACATGCTAACATTTACTAGGGGAAGTGCATCTTGCGTTGCCTCCACAGGACGAGTCTTTGTGAAGTGAGAACATGTGTAACCACACTCAGCAACATGAGAAAGATCGTCATTGACATCACTATCACATAGTGACTAATACTGCAAAAGACAGAGGAAGCTTAGCTTATTTTCGATGCATTGCAGACACCAGAACAACAGATTGAGAAGACATGGTTTTAAATACATGTCCAAGTTTCATTACCTTGTGCCAATGTCCAACCAGCTGCCATAGTCCTGCACCATGAAGAAAAAGTGCTGAGGAGAGCAAGAGTGGGTTAAAATCTATTTGAGTCTCATGTGCAGTTTGCTTAATAGTGAACGAGAGAAAGTCTTTTATAAAAGATCAACATTAAACCTGCATTACCAGAGCCATCAAGTCAGAGATAACCAGGACGATGAGGAACAAACTGCAAAATAAAAATAAGAGAGATTTAAACATTCAGGAGCACACATTGGTCAGTGCATTTAAGCCTTTTTCATGCACAATGAAGGAGAAACTATAAGATACTATAGTTATTTTAGCTGGTCAAGGTTTAAGAGTCATGTCTGGCCTGGTCTGTCTAACAAAGCAAACAGAACGTACTCTAACTCTACAGACAGAATCAGAGCCGTGATTCAACGTTTCCAACAAATTCAAAGAGTTAATTTAAGAATTAAAAGACTAAATTTATACTTTTAGATGAGGAAGCGAGGAGTTACCTCCTTGATGATAGCTGTGTTGCAACTTGGATGGTCTCAAATGTACACATGACTATGATGAATGGAATGATAACCTGGAAGAACAGATAATTTAAGGAAATGCAGGATTCAATGAAATGACTCGAAATAAACACATTATTATATAAACTCATTAAGAAGTATGATGCTAAAATTTCTATTACAAATCTGTCTGCCTAAATTCTCTGTACAATAAGTGTCAAAGAAGATACAGAAATTAATGGGCTAGGTCATGGCTGTTAAAACAAATGAACATGAGCAAAAAGGAAAGGCAGGTAAACTGTATTTAAGCTTACTTCTCAAGCAGAATATGAATAGATCATGACTAGTCATAATGTGCAAAGCTGCTTCCCCTTTTGGGGAAGCACGGTACATATCATAAAAAGGAAATGTTTAAGAGTACAGTACCTTCCACATCATCAACCCTCCCATTATGAAAGGGTTGAAAACAGTGAGGAAACAATAAACAGATGCTGGGTCAAAACTAGGCAAAGGGAAACAGAAGTACAGAAAGTGACTACAGACACCAGACTAGAATCTTTAACTTTTCAGAGAAGAAAATGGACCTCGTGTTGTAGAATATACACACTAACATACTCTATATTTGGTGGAAAACATATAATTCATAGAAAAGAAATTTGTCAGAACTGATGTTTTTTTCTTATTTCCTTCCTGCATGACACTCTCACACTCACACAAAAATACTACGATGCATATACCTGTTTATGGATGCAATGTTTCCTGTGCCAAAGAATGCTGTTATTATGAAAAATACCTGAAGAAAAGGTGAAGTCAAGGTAATGCCAAACGTGAGAATGAACTAAGTTGATTTTTTTGTCCGATTGTACACTTTAAACATAAAAAACCTTTATGTCACATTTTTAATACTACATCTTATTTGATCAAATCCAGCCTGAACATCACCCACAGACTCTAATGAGCCCAATGCACTTCTGTGTTTCGGCGAACCAACATCGTTGCAGGTGCTCTTAACAAGGATACAAAAAAATATGACCTTCGGATGTCATCCAGCTTCAGCTGTCGAATCTTGGTGATGTCGATGTTTGCAGAGAAATCGATGGTGGACAACTGGAGGAAAAAGAAAAAAAAACAAAAAACATGCATGTCTGTAAACCCAGCCACAATGAGACACGGACTTTAAGACCTGTGTGGGTAAGCTGGGGTTTTGTGTGAGAAAGCTGTTAATTACTGTGATTTAATATGAACAAACTGACATCTAAATAAGTGGACAGGAAAAACACTTGAACACTCCAGATATATTATATTCTTTTTTGAAGTGTAGGCTGCTAGGGATTTCCCATGATGCACTGAGCATTACCTCTTTCTTTTTAATTCCATGTGATTTTATATGGCATTACCACGTGTTATTAAACTTTGTCTTTTCTTTCCCACAATTTGAATTTTCTGTGTTCTCTCTAAGCTCTGTTCATTCTCATCTCTTTCCCCTCATCCTCAAACTGCTCATAGCAGACAGCCTCTCCCTTAGCCTGCTTCTGCCGGACATCTCTTCCTGCATGGGGTTCTTCCTTTCCACGATTACCGAGTGCTTCCTCATGTCAATTGACTGCTGAGGTTTTCTTTCTAAGATTGTATGGTCTTTACCTTACAATATAAAGCTCTGTGAAGTGGCTGTTGTTGTGAATTGGAGTTAAATCAGTAAAATGGAAAATATGACCTTCACAATTAAATACATACATAAATAATAGCTTCCCAAAGCTTTTGGTTTTCTATTACAAAGAGAAAAACAATGGCTCTACCTCTTGCCTACTAGACATGCCCTGAGCAAGCAAGGCTTCCTGTTCGATGTTAATCCACACAAACATTAACCAGGATAACACAGGGGGGAACAAAGCCTCTGACCTGTGAGGGAGACAAAAATAGAAATATCATTTTACAGCTTTACTGCGGTGGTGCAACTCTGCTCAAGACGCAACTGAAGCATCAATGTTTGTCCTACCCAGTGCTAAGCAGCAGGTAGGTGGAGGTGAGAGACAGGAATATGCTGAGGAGTCGATGAAAAAGTCTCGTTGAGCTCAGCAAAGGAACAAATATAGAAGATGCTGAAGAGAGAAGAGTTGGCAGAGGTTACTTGGGTGTCAGCGATATGATATTTTAACGTCTTTCGAGGTATAGCTTACGTATGCGATCAATATTTAAAAAGTAAACATGAATGATAGATGAGAACAGCTATAACCCACCCTAGATCCCAAATATACTGTGGCCACTTGCAACCAACCCACCTAATGTGCTCCAACTGATGATCTGATTAAGAAGGGGTAGGCCCCGTTTCTGTTGCAGGCTGGAGTGTGTGAGGGATGGCACGTATGCACACACAGCAACAAGGAGCATCTGCCGAGTTTGACAGGTAATTAATCAGTATTAGCAAATGCAGTGACACACACAAACACACATATATATTCCCACAGTGACATGTGCTGTAGTCACCTGTACGACAAACTGCGGTCTGTCACCGAGGTGCAGCGGGGTCCTCCGCCGAGATGACCAGAGGTAGCAAGCTGAGGTGAAAAGAGCGAGCAGACCTGCACAGGTACTGAGTTGACAAACAGGATGTCTTACTGTACTTTCAAAAACATGGATAGTTTGTACACACAGCACGATGTGGAAAGATAATATTTGTGAAGCAGTTTAATTATTCCTCATTTTCATTTGTTCCACTTTCAAATTTCCGGTCTGTTTATATAGAGAAAGTACCCATCGTGGGGCTTTTTAACTTTTAACAGTAAGTCTATTCAGTTTTCTTTAACTGGGGGTGGATGCTCATGGCTCCACAGGTTTTGGGTTTTTTTTCATATTCGAATATTGTGATAGATATTTGCATCATTAATATGACGCCGATTCCGGTCACATTTTGTCATCCTGATCTGGCAGCTGGCATGTATTGGGCTCTCAGTTTTTCCCGTGATAGGACATTGCGGTAAACATTCAGATAAATATATACAAATAAAGGAAGTACTCACACCAGATGTATGTTAGGCTCTCTACCCACAACAGGCATGAGGGGGAAAGCAGCTAGACACAGACAGCCCACAAGCCAGCTCAGTGAGCGTGACTGCACAGAAACAGAGACAAAAAGAAATGCTGTCTACCACTTTGACACATTTACCATTGTGTATCTATATTTAATAATTGCCTTTATAATTATCTACTGCTTTAGGCAAGCAGTACCAATAACACTCTAGTTATAGACACATAAGAAGAATTAGAATGGCTAGAATGTTATTAACAACATTTCTTATTAATGACTAGGCATATTTTTGTAACTCTGTTTACTCATAATATATTTATATATATATATATTTATATATATCTACATCTTGTTGGAGAACTTCCTAGAAGCAGTGCTTTCCATAACCAAAACAGGGATTAATATTAAAAACAGCTATAACACACATTTTCCTGCTTTTATCCGGCTAATCTGTAAATTACCTTAGCCTTGCCAAAAAGCCCCGACAAGAAGGGCCAGAGAGAGAGAACAGCCAGCCCTACAGTCAGCATGGCGCGATGGAAGAAGCTCACCACCTGGGGGCAGCAAAAATAAACAGCCATGCAGGATCCAGGTTTATTTCTTACAGTTAATGATACACAAGTGAAATTTTGTGCACTTATGCAGAAGGATGCCTTTAACGCAGCAGATTTAAAGACACCTACCAGCAGCTCAATCCCAAACGCCACCAGCACAAAATAGCCCAGACATTTCCACAGTGGGAGAGAAGGGGCTGTCTTAATCAAATCTCTCAGAGTTCCAGACCTAAAAATAGATCATTGATGGGATTACTTTTTCCTGTGATAAAAGGATGGGATGAAGAATAAAACATCTCTTTATCCCTTTTACATAGGAGAACCATGAATGCATACAACGCCAGTTCAAAGGATCTAATTAGCACTTCACTCCACCTGAGCCAGATGTGCATACAAGCCTGTGTGAGGCTAATTAGATCCAGTGAAAAGCCGCTGTATTCACTGACTGATGTGATCCTTTTGCGTGTGTTTTAATATCAGGGTTCTGTGACTATAGTAAATATACAAATTATTGTAAATTAACTGAATGCATCTGAACAAACATGTTTTGTACATTTTTTAAATCCAGTTTGCATTATTTTGAATGTGTCTTTTACTTACTCTTTCAGAACAGAATACCACACAGGGACAGGCAGCAGGCAGTAAATATAGTAGGTTATGGGGCTTCTTTGAATAAGCAGGAAGACTGTGATCACCACCGCCACGCACGTGCACAGCCTCGCCAAGTTACGGCCAGGAATCTGCACACAGGAGAAAAATACCAACTTAACAAGACATTCGGGTTGGGCAGACTTGTTTGGGTGGAAGGCATCTTGAGGGATTACAATCTACTGTATATCCTAACCTGTTTAGTGAGATTAGGATGTCTGTTGAGACTCGCGTGAGTCTTCAGTATGACTAAGACGACATATGAGGTCCAGCCTACAAATCCCAGCACCACACTGCAACCGAGGAAGAATCTGTCATAGGTGTGGTAGTAAACCAAGCCTTCCAGAGAGTGAGAAATCAGAGACTGGCACAAAGAGATCTGACAAGAGACAAAACAGGGGGACAAAAATCTCACTTGTTGCTTAAGCGGAAGAAAACATAAGATGGAGAAAGTAGAGATAATGTAGAATGCATTTACTGTAGTTCATCTGGCTCCAATGTGTGTAAGATAAAATAGTGATTTCAGTTAAACTGCTTTTAAGTTAGACATTAGTTTATGAACACAGGTTCATTAAGTGTTTAAATACCGGTTTAATTCATCAACGTATCAAAATAAATCTAGAAATTGGCTTTACATGTATTGTAAAGTATGATTAGATTTAAAAGCCACAGACCCCCCCCCATACTCACAGCATCCTCGTACTTCTCCAGTTGAATGAGTATTCGGGCCTTCTGGGTGAATTCTGCTTGTTTTGACTCAGTCAGGAGTCTGGGAAGAAAGAGGGATGGTGCAAAAAAGATGAAGTGTGTGAAAGTGTGCAATTTAAATATGGCCATGAATATGTGGTTTGGTTAGTGGACATATTCTTGGCCTCTTGGTTATGCTGCATAACTTCAGAAGTTAATCTAAATGTCACATTGATTGATTTTTAATGGGTCAGCAAAAGAATTTACTGAGAAAGTGCAAACCCCGTCTCCAGAAAAGTTGGGATTTTTTCCAAAATGCAATAAAAAAAACCACAACTTTATATATGTTCAGAGGAACCAGATTAAGCAGGCTAACTGATTGGGTAAAGGTAAAATTAGAAATCATCACAAACTCGGTCTTTGTGGGTTGAGGTTCATCCCTTATTTCCTTAATTCATGAGAGAATTGCTCCAGATTTCAAAAGATTTCTCAGTCCACTATTGCAAAAAAAATTCTTCAGACACCTATAGTATGTACTACTATGAAAAGATTAAGAGAATTCAAACCATTTCTCACACTATGGTCAAGATTGAAACCAGCTTGAGCCCTCAGGCTACACCGCCTTAGAAACAGTCACGCTGCAGTGAAATAAATATACAAATATAAATATAGCCACCTGGGCTCAGAAGTACTTCAGAAAACCACTGACACTTAACACAGTCCCACATCCACTTATGCAACTTGAAACTGTCTTATTATTGAAGGAGGAAATCATATGTCAGCTCCACAGAGCTCTCTAGGCCAGGGTTCACCTCAGAAGGACAGAAAGACTGTGTCACTGTGTGCTATGCACAGATAAATCCACATTTCCGTGTTTTTGGAAAACAGCGCTGAGTTCTCTTTGCCAAAGATGAAAACAACCGTCCAGATTGATATCAACAAAAAATGCAAAAGAATCTGTGATGATACAGAGGAGCATCAGTGGCCACAGCAGGTCGAGCTGCATCTGTAGATACCACTGACTGAGGCACGGAGCGCTGCCTGTTACGATCTATTTCCTACAGACAACAACGACCCCAGGTTAAATCAAGTAAAAATGAGCAAAATTTCTAACTGGAAAACTACAACACTCAGTTAAAAAATGTTTAAAAACTGCAATTAAAAGAAACAACAGTAAATATGTCTCAGTCCCAACTTTTGTTGAGTGTGTTGCAGCCGTCAAATTCAAATTTTGGTACATTTACAAAAAACGATTAAGTACGTCAGGAAAATCTTCCAACATCTTTGTACTTTGGTCACTTAAATATATGTTCACATGAATGAACATATCACAGATTTGTATTTTTTAACCTTCTAGGACCTGGCATCCACATATGTGGACATCACATTTTGGGCTGTCCAGACAAAAATACTAAATTTTGCTCTACAAGGGCCTGATATCCACTTACGAGGACATTATACTGCCACTGTTCTATCAAAATTTAAAACGAATGTCCTCATATGTGGATCTCATTTTTCTCAGAAACAATAATCAGGTAAAAAAAAAAAAACCCATCCTGGTAATTCTTTGTTTTTACATTCATCAGGTCCCAATCAGCCCAAATAGCAAAGAGAAATTAAAAATGCATGCCGTGAAAGAGTTTGGAGGTTAAAATATTTTAGAAAATATCCCAACTTTTCTGGAAATGGGATTGATATAAAAACACAGCATTTATGTTAAAAATACTTTTGTTTCTGTCAATTAATTCTTTGCAAAAGGGAATCTTTTAATCTATTCCCTTTACACTTTCTATGAGGTCGCAGTAAACACAACAGGCCATGGTGAAAAGCAAATTCATGTTCTTCTGATTTGGTTTTTGTTAGAAAAACACATGAGTTAGTTACTGTACGTACTGGTATGGGGTGAAGAGAAAAGATAAGGTTGTCTCCTTTTTCTGCATCATTTTCATCTACAAATAAACACACACACATATAGTAAAAATACAGCTTTACCATCAGATAGAATAATAAAAGACATGACAGATAGCTGATAAGCATTTTGTTAGCCAAAGCAGATGCTGTTATACCTTGAACTGCTCCAGTACTTGAATAGCATTAGTGTACATGCTTTCAGCCTTGAACCGCTCACTGTTGTTGAGGTAGAGAAGAGGTAGCACGCCCTGAAAAACAAATACACACAAAACATGTAACAAAGGCTTGAAAAATTATTGAACATTTCCCATTAAATGGCTGATTTTGTCTCTGACTTACAACAGAGTTAACAGGAATAGGCACACCAATGAGGGAAGCCATGAGCGGAGCAATGTCAGCCTGCCAAAAAAAACCAAACAAACAACGAAGACACACAAATATTACACTTAAATACAACTGTTGACAGGAAATTGTTAAAAAGTTTAAATTTCCATGAGCTTTACCTGACTGACGTCGACTCTACGAAGATGCTCCAGTTTCCAGTCTAAAAGAAACAAACCAGGACAATAATTTAGACAAAGTAAAACAGACAAACTGGAGGGTATCGGTTGTAAATTTAAATCTTAACAAAAGTGTTTGAACGTACCTTGTAGGAACCCATCATTGTATGGTTGGGGTTCTGTGACTCCCTTGGCTTTCTGAACCCCAGCTCCCCATGCCACTAAAGGGGTTAGCGTTTCAGAAGGATGGCCCGCACCGTGGGAACCTGGAGGCACACGCACACAAACATGCCAAAATAGAAAACTGTAATAGAAAAATCGCTAGCAGGCAGCAAAAAATTTAGATACACAAACAAGCGGTTTACCCCAGTTTGTCATGCCGTGGTCAGAGGTAAACACATAGGCTGTTTTGCCATCATTGTCAAAGAAGTCCTCTATTATAGACACCACTTCAGCTAAACCTGCATCTACTAGACCAATATTGTCTAGGTATTCTCTGGGAAAAAAAGACAAAATACAAGACAAAGATGCAGCTGGATCAGACAATGCTTATTTGGATGAATTTGTTAACATGACTAAGAACTACTGCACTACTGCCCAAAGGTAAAAAAAAAAATAAATAAATCAGCAGTTCTTAATACAAAGTAACCAACTTACTGCGACATTGGTCTGTGAGCATGTCCATTAGTGTCAATTCCAAGCAGATGCAGGAAGAAGACATTTTTATCCTCCCATAGGCTGGCCTTCAGAGTGGCGTTAGACTGTGCAGACTTAAAGAAGGACTGTTGAAAAATATTAAATAATTTTAGGCTTATTCAGGAAATCCATGTGGATCAATTCTGTAAATGAAATTCTGGAATGAGTCCAAGTTGGGTTATATTTCACTGCATGACACACACAATACACATAATACAATATGTGTTCAAAAACCAACAAATACTGTCTGAGTTATAGTATAAGCGACTAGTCTTTATAAAATGTGTTTTTGTGGGTAGACCTGTAGTTAATATCAATAGATCAATCGTAAAATAATTTTTTATGCTAATACTTCCACTACATACTTTGACTTGAGTGAACACCCAGCTGTCCAGCTTGGATGCATCTGTGGAGGCAAAGTCCTCCTCCACTGCCGGGTATGTGTGGGTATACACATGGTCCCCACTAGCGCCTGAAATAACCAAAGGAAACATGTTTGCTCAGATAAGTGATTTAGTGGTTTTTTCTATTTCTTTTCTATTGTGTAGATTAATGGTTCTGTTTGTGATGCTTGTGTACCTTTGGCAAACATAGGCAGGATATCAGGGCTGCCCCAGCACCAGGTGTGTCTGCTCTCATTAAACACAGAGTCAAATTCTACAGGATTTTCCTTCCAGCCTGAAAACAAGCACATAAATGGTAACAGTAGAATGCCACAGAGAAACACATACAATAGAGAGCAAATCTCTCCAAGTCGCTGAGCATTTCTCTTCCTACCATGTAAAAAAAACAAACAAAACAAAACATCATGCACACACCTTTAGCAACTGCACTAACATCCTCATAGAAGCCAGCGATGAGAGCAACGTGACCGGGCCGAGACTCGGTAGGCACACGTGTGTGTGACACACCCCAGGTCCCCTTGTCCTCTATTATACCCCTGAAATGTGGAAACAGAAGCACATATGCTTATGCAAACAGGAGGAAAGAAAAGACATGCTGTAAAAATGACATCACCTTACAAGAATGATTAATATAAACAGACCCAAACTCCACATCAAAGTTTATTTCTTTATATTGGTTTCCTGACCTCAGGTATGGTGTCCTGGATGAGCCATTAGGGAGCGGGGTGAAGAGACTGTCTGCTCTGAGACCATCAGCCACCACTAACACCAGTCTGGAAGCAGGGGGTTCCAGGGGTGTGGAGTGGGGTGTCATGCCATGGACCAGAGGAGAGGTGAAGTAGATATCAAAGATAGAGATGAAGAAGACCACGTGGACTGTCAGCCCAATCACAAAGAAGGTGATCATCCTCATTTTGGGTGCCAAAGCCACGCAGAAGAACAACTGAGGGTTTACTTGAGGACAAGGAGGGTAGATTTAATGCGCTTGGAAGTGAAGAGGTGACTGGAAGAAGGAAAAAGAAAAACTTTGGAATAAAATGAAGACAATTCACAGCCTGCATTTGCGTTCAGGATTAAGATGTTAAAGCCAATAGAAGGGGCATTAGAAGGTTTCAGAATAATATAGGCTTGTTAAGCCAAAGTATGTGGTCTTAAGGGCAGCTTAATCCTTCGTTCACCATATGCCATTAAGCAACGTTAAAAAAAATAATGACTTTAACGTTTATTTCGGTAGATTTTAATGGTCCAGCCAACTTACCACTGGTAACAAGAAAGTAACTTAGGAAAACAGGCCATGAAAAAAGTCTTACCTGCATGTAACGTCAGCGGATTTTGATCATAAAAACGGGAATAATGTTCCGTTAAAGAATGAATGAGTGAGAGAGCCAACCTATCTACTACTACTACTACTAGTTCATAGATTCACTTGTTAAACACTGCTTTAGCTTCCATTGTCACTTCGTAGATCGCCAAGAACATGCTCAGAGAACCAGACAGATCAGCCTAAAAAAAGATCAACCTAAAACCAAATGTCTCCCTGTTTAAGAAGATTACTACAAGAAATTCAGGCAGCATGAGCATTCACTTCCTTGTTGTGACTCGTTTTTGACGTTGTGTGTTGACGTGGTGATTTGTAGCTGCATTGTGGGTAGTGTAGTTTAAATTTAAACGATTCACTTCAAGTATACCTATTACGAAATGTAATAAAAAATAAACAGCCCTTATTTATTTGTTTTGTTTGCAGTGAAGTGCATTTTTAATAAAAATGGTTTGGGCGCAGCTTTTTTTTGACAGTATAGTAGCTAGCACTTGCTATCAGCTGTCAAATGTGCCCTGCCTAGTTTTCCTCTCTACATCAAAGTTACCCAATACTTTTCCAATATTCCATAAAAGGGGTGGGCTTTGGGAGTAGCGTCTCTTACATTTGACCAATCGTAGCTTCGCATTTCTTCTTCTTCCTCCTCTTCCACCTACCAAACCTTAGCTAACCTAATATCCATTCAGGAAGCAGCGGGTGTGATTAGCTTAGCTAGCTTAGATTGCTAAAAAAAAAAAAAAAAAATCTCTTTAGGGCAAAAATGGCGTCGGTGAACCCATTTAATCTCAGTGATTCTGAAGAAGAGGCCGAACGGCGCCCTAACGAAACAGTTGACACAGAGCGGAGTCCGAGTGACGGGGCGCCAGGACCACCGCCAGGCAATCCTTTCTCTCCGCCTGCAGACGCAGAGCCTCCGTCGCTCCTGCTGTCTAGCAACCGGACGAGCCCCAGCGGTGAGGGCATCTCGGCGTCGGCCGCCGCCACCTCCGCTATGGCAGGCAGCGCCGATACGCGGGTATCTGTAGATGTCATCGCTGCCCAGTTATTGCGGGACCAATACATCCTCACGGCCTTGGAGTTTCACACCGAACTGCTGGAAGCAGGCAGAGAGCTCCCCCGGCTGAGGGATTATTTCTCCAACCCTGGCAACTTCGAGCGACAGAGCGGTACTCCACCTGCCAAAGACCAGGTACTCGGACCTGGAGGACCACTGAGTAAGTGTCGTTAGCTGCTCTTAGTGCTACATATGTAGCTGTTCGCTAGCTCTGTATTGATGTTGTGTGAAACAGAGTTAGCCCATCAGCTGGCTAACGTTAGCTTTAATCATTGGCTATGATAGCTTGAGATGTGTTTGCTGCACCTGCTCTTCAGCTCCAGGGCCGCAGCCAGCTATTGGGTTTTGTGGGTCAATCGTGAGATGACAGACTAACACAGAGTTGTGACAAGGCATTACACATTAACTACTCACTGAAAGGTAAATACTGGTAGCGTAATAATGCTGGTGACCTGTAGTGATCGCCCAAGTGTAATTTAGCCCTGTAGGAAAACACCCGTCAGAGGTCAGAGGTCAATATCGGCTATAGAAAACAAAAGAGAGGAAGGAGAAGAAGCGGATTCTTGTACGAACAGCTTTTGGTTTTCCCTGAACCACAGTATTGCTCAAATAGCACATTTGAACGGAAGGAGAATTCTACAGTCTTGTGATAATGATAAAACAGGCTTCAGGCTTCCTGAATTAGTTTTGAAGCTGCAAGGCACTTTGAAGCAAAGTGTCTTGTAAATGGTTGTCTTGCTGTACACAGGTTGCGTCTACCCAGCTAGGGAGATAAAATGCTGTAAATGTTGTTATGTAAAATGTGTACATCTGTTGCACCCTAATCCATTTACAAGACTCATTTTCATTAATTACCATGCACCAACACAGCAGTTGAAGAGTCTGGCAGCAAGGACCTTAGGCAGACCTGCTATGCAAATGGTACCCATGGTCACAGCCTCATCCACAAATAAACAACACCTGCTATAGTAGAAGCAGTAACTAAAGAGTTAAAATCTTGTCAAATAGCAGCAAAAACATTTGTTGTGGCCCCACTTCATACCAGTGAGTCAAGCGAATGTATTTGCACTCAGCATAATGTAAATCTTGACATTAAAAGATTAGCAAGTTGGCTACAATGATAGACTATAGCATTAAAAATGATCAGATGAAAATATATTGATCTAACATTTAGAAATGTGTTGACTCAACATTTATTATTGTATTTACTTCATGAATTCACTGTAGACCTCATTAATAGAAATTATAATCTTATAATTCTATACTTTTAGATGTGATAGATTAGGAAGCTTATAGGTAGTAAATTGAAGTATGTTATACCTACATTCATTGTTCACCACACTAATCTCCCTTCCACTGAAAATGAGGTGGGGTTTTTTTCTGTTAATGTGTTTTGGTGAAAACAGATTGTATCTTGAATAGAAAGTGCCATGTCACACCAGTGGGTGTGTTTGTCTCCTAGACTGTTTGAAATTAGCAGTGGGGGAGAGAAAAAAAAAATCTTCTTCCAATATCTATTTGGCAGTGAAACATGCACTCAAAATCAAGGCAGAGTGATTTTACATCACGGTTTTAAGATGTTTTTGTAGGGTGAGTTTGGTCATTCATTCGAGACGCTTGCCCTCACGAATGAAAGGATTTTTATGAGTGTGCCAGACTGTGAATGGCTATGGCTTTTTGCAGCATGTCATTGAAGCTGCACTGCAAATGTAATTTTGACTTTTTCAAATTATGGAACAAGGCTAAATTATGTATTTTTACTGTAAAAGCATTTGGCAGTTTTCCAGCTGAGGGATTCATATAAATAAATGTTAAAACCAGACAACTATTTTGTATGCAGTGGCAATGAACATTACCTAAGATCTCAGAAAACCGGAGTATAGTTTTAGGCGTGTGTCTTGGTAGCTGGCCTCAGTCTGGCTTTTCCAGATTGCAAATGGCAGCTAATCAGATTCCTTGTCTTTTTTTAATCTGTTAAACCCAACCTTTAGAATTAAATTCTGCCCTTGTATCTATGCCTTAAGGCTACAGCAGTAAACACAAACCACTATAGGATGTGTGTCTTTGTAGTATCTCCTATTTCCCAAAAGGTTTGGAACATGGTAAGACCGTGAGTTTGAAAGGACCTGACACCTCCCCTGTTGTGCTTGTGACAGGAACATCATAGAGAAGTGGTGTAATCTACAAGCCTGTAGCCTGTAACAATAAGTTGATATGAGGGACAGACTTTGCTGAAGGCCATGTCATTTTTCATCCTAGCATAGCTGATAGTCCAGACCTCATGTGATCTCTGCAATTATCTTTCTTTTCATGTGGGAAGAATTTCTCTGTCACATTGCAACATTAGGATTTACTTAAGTTGCTCTTGTTGCTAAAGAAGGAGGGATACTGTTTGGATGTCTGCTTTCGTTTTTTTTACATTGACAGAACAGCTTGCTGTTTCAACAGCCAATTTCTCGTGTGTGTGTTTTGTTTGTTTGTTTTGTTGTTGTTTGTTTTTAAACAAATCACCTTCGGTGTTTTCTGACTATGTGATCCTTATGATTGTAAACACTATAAATAAAATAATGTCTAGTTTAAGATGACTTATTGCGTTGAAATAAATTTGGTCCATAGATTCTGATGCCTGTTATCAAGTCTAAATTTAATGAAAAGATGGATATTGTACCTGCAGCATGCAGTCTAGAGAGTGTGATAGTTTCCTTGGATAGGCTTCACCCATATAGTGCTGTAAATAATACTTTGTTTAGATATGTGATACAGGCTAGAATTTAAAAAAAAAAAAATCTCTGTGATGAAGTAACAAACCTCTGATGAATCTGAAATGTAATTGGTGTGGTGATTGCAAATAAAAAAAACAACTTGTGACTGTGAATCAGCAGTGAGCATGTGCGTGGATAATGACTGTGTTACAAGCTGCATCTGCAGCTGTTGCTCTAGGGCACATGACACAGCATGCCATCTCCCAACACCTTGCTAATTTGCTGCAATGAATTTTGAAGGATTCTCTCTTCACCTCTTGCTAGAGAGGCAACTGTTTATTTGTAATCGTTGCAGGAACTTTTGTATTCTTTAAATAGGTTAAATAGAAGCTTCACATTGTCAGTTCTAGATCATTTGTTACCACAATTTATGTGCTGTCCTAGTCTGCAATCTCTAAACTACATTTTCATTGCCGTGCATAGTGAAGTCTTACTAGTAAGGCATTTTTGATGAAAGCAACAGCTTGAGACAAATAAAATGATCTACCATCTATTGCCACACAAAAAAGGCTTATTTTCTTTAAGACTTAAGATATTTGATCTTGCGTAGGTTTGTGTGCTTGTCTGTGATTCACTTATAATTTGTGCTCCTCTTTTTCATCCCGTATTTATAACCACAGTTTAAATCAGTCTTGCCAAAAACCTTCCCATTAAATTAAAAGTGCCTGTTGGCTTCCTCCTGACCATTCATCAATATCAGCTCCTAGGCCCTGATGTAAACTCGTGTACCTTAGCTTTCAGTTTATATCTTTTAGCTTTTTCTGTTTTGGCAAGTAGAAAGACAATCATCTGTGTGCGCTTATGTGTTGTATAAGCAGCTGGGATGGAATAAAAGGAGGTGACAGACTGAAGTGTCACATCTGTCAAGGAAATGAAAGGTCAACCAGGCTTGTTTTTTTGCACATCAGACATGTACACAAAGGACATCTGCAAATGCCCCCTCACATTATCAAATTACTTTTTTGTTTTTTCTTTTGCTCCGTTCATGCACGCACACCTGCAAACTGTATTACTCACTGTTTTGCCAGATGGATTGCAGCTACTAAAGGCAAATGTCCTCACACATCATCAGGAAGTAAACACATTTGGAAGCTTTCTATGCAGGAAAATTAGTTTGCCTGACATCAGCTTGGCAGAACAATGACACTTGTGTAGACAGACAATGGAGAAACACTGTCACTATATCATAAAGTTGCATGGTCATGAATTTGAACATGACATAAAATAATGTATACACTTATATAGACAAACCTTATATGTAACAGAAAAAGAAATATTAGTGAAACACATTACTTGTCTACAAAGGGAAATACATGCTGTTTTTTTCCTTTGATATCTAAGTTATCCTCAGTATTTTTTTTTAAACTATAGAGGATTTTAACAATCCAAAGTAGTAATATGATCAAAGTTTATAATACAAGTTATAACTTAATGAGTGGAAATGATTTGCTAATTCAGTTCAATTACCCACACAGCTTTTTTTTTTTTTTTTTTTTTTTGAAAAACATGTTTTTCAGACCAACAAGGTCACATATGACTTGACATTGTACTGTATCTTGATATCAGAGAACAAACAGGCCAATCTCACGCTTGCATTGCAGTGGAAAGAAAGCCAACACCACTGAGTTAGTTATCAGAACAGCCTAGCCCAGTGAAATATGAGCAAAGAGTGTGCTTATTTATCACCTTTATGTTCCTTCTCTTAGCACCTGCCTACCCCTATGTATAGTTGGTGGAATTAATAGTTTGGAAATGGGTTTTATCACACCGAAGCTGACCCTATTCTTTCAGAGGGGAGAATCTATAGAGCAGCATGTAGGCTGCACAGTCAAATTTTTGAACTGTGAGCTCTTGGAGAGTGCAATCATTTAGCTGTACAGTTATGCAGGTGTCTCACTTCTGTCTCTGTGTCTGTGTTTTTGTTCAGATCGAGCAGGCAGCATCAGCACCTTGGACTCTCTGGACTTTGCCCGTTACTCAGATGACGGTAACCGAGAGACAGACGAACGGGTGGCAGGTAAGATGAACCATACTGTGAGGGCTCAAAACAAGAGGCCCAGCTTACACTGGGGATAAAAGATCAGGAGAGTAGACAATGACTGAATGGGAGCGCCGTAGAATATGGCAAAATGAAATCTAAAAGCTGCTTTAATAACAACAATGACCAATAGTAATGAATAAACTCTGCTTAATAACACTGAAATGTGTTTCTGTCAGTCCTGCTTTATGAGGGATAAATTAGTCACACTTTTTTTTTTTTTAAACTTCTTTTTTTTTTTTTCTTCTTTTTTTTTTTTTTTGTACATGATGTGCGTTTCTCTTTTTTAAGTTCATTGAGGTCTTTGTGCCTCCTCTCACGAACCGTCACACTGCAAAACCAGTCTGTGGTATTTTTGGTACCAAACATGTATCAGCATTATTTAAAAAGCGTACTCTCCCCCGCCCTCCCCCCTCCATTGCTCCTTCGTGAGACACAGTCTGATAGTTTTAGCTAAACACATTAACAGCTCCTCCTGACGCCAATGATGTGTCATCACACCACTGGGTTTAAGAACAGGTGTTCATTTACTGGCATATTGCCTTTTTTCAGGTGTTGTGTGGTGAGTACTTTTATGCTGTGGACTAAAGGAAAAAAATAAATGAGTAAGCCTTTGATATTTATGTAGAACGCAGAAAACAAAATGGGATCAGGCAGGGACTATGCATATTAACCATCCCCTTCTGGTTTTTAATTTTGTAGTTTCACAATCATCAAGATGAAGACATTAATTTTTAGCCACGAGAAGTCTGCTAGATTATAAGGGTTAAAGCTAGTAACAGTTTTCTGCAGCCATCCACACATTTTAAAAGTAAGTGTGTGTGTGTGTCCCAAAACTGTGCCTATGCTGTTAAAGTGGTGGATTATGTTGTGTATTTTTGTTTGTTTGTTTTTTATTTTCTTTTACATTAAATTTGTTTTCCCTTCCACTGTACATGAATATTAAGGGTGAGAAATAGATTGTAGAGCATGATGGGATAGGGGATGGCATATAGATTGTCCTATAAATATAAATGTCATTTAATTTAAATGTGTATATTGCATTCTGATGGTAAAGTCAAAGTCCTGGGTAACGCTACTCAGGAAACGCTTGCTTCTGGTTTGGGGCTTTTATCAGTTGAGAGAAACGATGACATAAAGTAAGGGCCCAGTTAAACCATGCAGCAGAGATGTTGGTTGCACCTCACACCTCCAAATTATGCATCATTTTTAAAAATGACTATTCACACACTGCCCTTTCTACCAAATTGCCATCTTTCCCTTCCTCTCTCTTTACTTTTGAAACATCCCCACTCTCATTCCGCTCAACTTGTTCTTCTTGCTAAGAGCCCTGCCCCCAGCTGTCTGACTCTGGGTTTTCTGGCTTTCTCCGTTGACGTTGATCAAACCCCAGTAAAATACTGGACAAGTCACTCCATCCAGTCTAGCTTTTTGCTTTTATTTATTTATTTTTCCTTCTCTTCCCGTTATTCAGTTCTTGGTTTTCCATTTTGTTGCGTTTGCATCCTGTGCACTTGATCTGCTAGGAAGGTCTGAATGGTAACTCGATTTCCTCTGGCAGAAATTTACTATTTTTTAATGCTCAGAAATTGGCTTTGACCTTATATGGAAATACAGACCGTTTCCTGAAAATGTTTTTCTGCTTTTTGTTGGGGCTTTTTTAAGCTAGCTGTTCACAGTTGCTATAAAGAAGTGTGAAACCTTCAGCAGCCATAAACCTTAAGTGGCACATGTTGGGGAAACAAAAGTCAGATCAAATTGCAGATTTTTCAGTGCACAGCTATGCAACATAGTTTTCCTGCTCCATTGCTTATTACTTTTTGCGTGTGTTTTTAATCTAACATGTCTTAAGACCTTGTGTGTTCTTTAAAGAAGAAATCAGTATGAATCTAGCATTTACCATTTTTACTTATAGATTAAAAATAAACATTTTTATAAATAATACCTTCTGATCCTTCTGATAGTATATAAGATGCCAGAAACAGCTTCTTCGTGTTTCTATGATTGGCTTGATCGTGTTATGTTTTTTGTTTTTTGATTTGTTTTGCAAAGTCAAAGTCAAGAAAGACGAGTCTAAATCCATAACCTAGCAAGGAATGCCAAACTCACCTTTTGTCTTTTAGCTGAAATAGCTTTATGTTGTGGTGTTCATAGTGTGATGGTCTTATCTCTTAAGAACAAAACATTTGAGCATTGGCTGTCCCTTGAGTGGCTTGAATTCAAATGTGTAAATTACTTATTACTTATAAAAACCTGTGTCAGACAGCTCCTAGTTTATCATGGATACATTTTAGTAGCCTGAATGGATTTGCTTGCCTCAGCTACAATTCAGGTAAATTTGGACTTCCATTTGTTAAGTATTAATGAGAGGAAAACAAGGGCAGGAAATTCTATCATCGAGCTGCGTCTCAATGCAGTAAACACACCTGTCCAAGAAACATCTTGCCAGCTTTACCATAGTCCTCTGCTGCATGCGTTCCTTAGACCCATGATTTGCATGCATCCTTTTTTGTTTTGTTTTTATGACTTTTTAATCTTTTTGTGTCGTTGTTTGGTTTTTCATACCCATCTGTTTTATTTGTTTGTTCCCTGTCTTTGGTTGGATGCACTTCCTGTGTGTGTTGTCACTTCCTGTCCAGTGCTGGAGTTTGAGCTACGGAAAGCAAAGGAGACCATTCAGGCTCTGCGCGCCAACTTGACTCAGGCAGCAGGTGTGGCGCACTTTTAACTTCTTCTCCACCTGAACCCTTTTTTGTTACAGCTTTCCCTCTTTTTGTCAGAGAATTCCTCTTGGTGAGTGATGCTCAGCATCCTTTCAAATTCATCTCATATATTCTCAATTTCTCAGAGAGCGAAGTGCCCTCTCAGGAGAGAAAAAACTTCAAGTCAAGCCCTGAAATTCAGGTGGGGGATTTATAAGCTTTCTAATTTTTCCTTTCTGGTGAAATGAGTGAAGAATGAACGAATGTGTCCCTTTAAACCCTTGTGAGAACATTGCCGTGATCGACCTTGTTCTTCTCTGCCTCAGGAGCCTATCCGCCCACTGGAGAAAAGAGCCTTAAACTTCCTTGTGAATGAGTATTTATTGAAAAATGAATACAAACTCTCATCCATCACCTTCTCTGATGAAAATGATGATCAGGTAAAGGATGGCAAATGCCTAACTGGAGTTGGTCTTTTATTTTTAAAATGAGATCTGTCTCCTTTTCAACAAAAAAACCAAAACATCCTAATTCATAAGAAAGTGCTGAAGGTAGTATGAATAATTTAAACTTGTACTTGTACATATATGTGTAATACAAAGGACGAGCCCATGCCTGACACAAATGACAATGACTAAACTGTTTTGTTTTTTTGTTTCTTCCCAGGACTTTGAGTTGTGGGATGATGTTGGCCTCAACATCCCGAAACCCCCCGACCTGTTACAGCTCTACAGAAGCTGTGGCACCCCCCTCCCTTCTCCTCGGGACACAGCTGATGTGTCAGTTGGAGTGGATTTTGTCGATCTTCCTGGAAACTGCATTGCCCAAGATCCACTAAAGAAGCCTGACCTTTCACAACAGGTGTGTGTACGCTGAGTTGAACCTGTTCTATTGCTTTGTATTCCTTCTAGTACCAGAGAGATTCACTGAAAAAAGGCTGTGATACTAAACACAAAGTGATTTTTCTCTTTCAGTTAAATTTGAAGAATTACCACCTCATGTCAGGTTGTGACTTCAGAGCTCCGGCTCTTGAGCTGAATTTTTAATTTGTCTGCATTATGTTTTTTTTCTTCTCTTTAGCAGCAGACAGAAGTCGTGCAAGAGTTGGAGTACCAGATAAGCCTCCTCAATAATGAGAAGCAGATCCTAGCAGAGCAGATAAAGAAACTGCAATGGTGTGTGCTTGAGTGCATGTCTGTGCTCGTATACTATTCTTTTTGAAAAACTCTAAAGTCTTTGATCCTGACAAGGTTTCCAACATTTATAGCTCTTTCACTGCATGTCATTTCAACAAGAACATTTACCCCTTCTACTGCTGAGCAAAGAGTCAGCAGAAGTATTCATTAAAAAAAAATTCTCAGAAGTTTTCTGCACCAAGTCCACATTATTTCCATAACCGTGACCAAAACTGGCCATGGTGTAAAACCAGATTGGAAATTTCTCCCAAGCACCACAGCTGCATGAAATTACAGAGGAAACTTTGGTCTGATGCAAAAGTGGAACTTAATTTTCTTGTCATGTGAAGTCTTTAATTCACACCATCAGGATTTTGACCAATTTTACTGAACAGGTCAAGCACGACTTTGGTGGTAGGGGTAAAACAGTGGATTGTCTCGTTCACTTGCTGCTTGATTAAGTATGTAGTATTTTTTGACTTGTGTTATGTTACCTCTGCCCCACAGTGAGATTCAAACACTGAAGAGGACCGTTTCCTCCCCGCCTCCGACCACTTTGGACCTAGGCTCTCAGAATACACCTAACACTTCTTCCTCTTCTGCTGCTACTGCTTGCTCTGCTGACCCTCTTTCTGTGGTATGTGGTTATTTTGAATATGTAAAGCACAGGCTTATTTAAATGTATACCAGTCACACAGTTTTCTACAGTAAAAAAGAAAAAAAGCCAAAAGAAAAGAAGAAAAACGTTCAGTCTGTGTGACAGTTTGTCACAAGCCCAAATATTTGACCCTATAATACTAACATCATGTAGTCTTATCCTCAGCCTCCCATGGATAATGGCAAGTATCTGGACATCCGAGGGGTTTCAGAGCCTGACAATAACGCAGACAACCTCTCTACTCAGAACACATCACAATTCCACCCACAGACTCACAGCAAGCTGAAGAGTAAGCCACCTGTCCAGTTTGATCAGCCAAACAGGTGAGTGGAAATTCAGGCATGAAAAAACCCTGCAAAACAAAGACCCCACTTTCCTAACATTTCCTGCATCAGGGTATGCAAATATGATACTCAAAAATAACCAAAGAAACATTTTTTTAATTTAGGGATTGTTTTTAACAGCTGTGTGACATATGCAAATCCACTAACTGCCTGAGTCTAAAACCTGTAGCCATCCCTCGAGATGTCCTGTCAGGCCTTTAGTGCAGCCGAATTCAGTTGCTGATTGTTTGTGTATCTTTGTGCTTTCATTTTTATCTTCAGTAACAGCAGCTTTGCAGCATTTGTCTGAATGTGACAAATGCTAGAGTATAGCCCTGTACACTTCACTTCATCGTGTTACTCTTATCAGCAGTCACATCAATAATAGAAACTTGTGAGCTGGTTCAACTGGCAGCCGTATGTGCCCATGCTGCCTCCTCCATGTTAGACAGATGATGTGGTATGCTTCAGACTGTGAGGTCTCAAAACATTTCTCACTATTTTGACACAAGTTAAACTTGGTTTCATTTGTTCAGATATGTGCAGGCTCTTTTAGTCTGGCAAAGTCCAATATAGCTATCTGTTCTTCAGTGTAACCAATGGAGTGTGCCTTCCTGTAAGCCCTGCATTTGCCTTCATAAAAGGTGTGTCTTGATTGTAGACTTTGACAGTGATAGAACTACTTAAGACAGTGTTATTCACTCAGATTGTTAATTTGGCCACTCCCAAAGGTTTTGCCGTTTGCCTGAGAGGTATGTTTGAGTTTTTCAGCCTAAGGATGGCCTCCTTCATTTACATTGACATCTCTTTGGACGTCATTGGAAAGTTCCAGTGACGTTCCAGCTATCAAATTAGACACTCAATAGTTGGAATCAACTCCAGATATCTTAGTTGCTTAAATTTTCGTGGAATAACAAATGAAGAGGCCTCACTGGGCACGAAACTGCTCATCAGACAATTGTCCAATTACCTGGTGCTTTTGAAAATGGGGGCACTAAACTTAAAAGTGGCTGTAAATTCTAAGCAGTTGATGTAATACCTGTTAAACCCTTTGAATAAAAGCTTAAATTCTGCACTTCATTTAAGGTTAGATTTCTTTGTTTATTTATTTAATTTAAAATGTAAAATTCTCTGTGGTGGTTTGAAGGCCAAAAAGAAAAAAAAAATTACAAATTTATAGTTGTAAAAATCATTCGAACCAACTGTCTACTACAGCCACGTTGCCCATTTTGGTGTAGTTACTAAATATAGCCACTAGATGGAGGTAGTTATTCGTCTTTGTCTAAAACCAGGTATTGGGGTTGTGTGGCTGCCCTCTTGAGTAAGAAAGTGTATTGTGCTTTAAACTAGTCATCACTGAAACTGAGCTTTTACTCATTTAAATATTTTTTTTCTTATTTGTGTCCCACCTATGATGTATTATTTTTAATGATATCGTTTGATCTTTGATCATTTTTATCATTTAAATATGTGTTCCCTTAAAATACAAAAACAAAATCTGATTTATGTGGTGTTAAAAGAAAAAAGTGAGTGTTGCGTTACTGTTAGTCAGCCACCTGCTATTCTTAGTACTGTGGTAATGTCGCGTTACATGGGAGAGTGGCAGCACTAACGTCAGTGGCAGGGTAACCTACTCCAGTCCTCAATCATTCAACGGTCAGGACATTCTCCAGAGTACTTGTGGTGTACAGATTAAGTGTTGCAGACTGTAGTGACTGTTTTTGGTCTTTTGTTGTTTGTGGTGTCTCAGGAAGTTATCTCCGGCCTTCCAGCAAGCCTTGTTGTCCTTCTGCAGAATGTGCTCCGACAGCCGCCTAGGAGCAGAGGTCAGGAGCACACATTTCATATACAGATAAAAAAAAAAAGAAAAAAAAAAAGTAAATGTAGAACAACAAAAACAGAATATAATGTCCCTCTTGTTCCCAGGTGTCTCGTATAGCAGACAGCGAGGAGAGTGTGATGCTAATGCTGGGTCGCTGTCTCCCTCACATCGTCCCTAATGTCCTTCTTGCTAAACGAGAGGTAAACCTGCTTGTGCTGATCATCCTGCCCTCTTCTTCTCCTCCCTGTTTCCCCATTCATTGTCACCATCACAGGCTTCTTCTTTTAATAACCAATAGATACACACAGAGCAGCAAGGATGAGAATAGGTTTAAAAAAAAAAAGTAGTTGGTCATTCACAACTACTAAAGTTTCCTCTAAACTGTGTATTTCTAATCTATAGGGGAAACGACTCTAAACAGCCTAATGTGGTTATTGTCAGTATTTTTAATGGTGCTAATTTCACACTTTTGCAAACATATTTTTCCATTGGTGATTCATCCACTTCACCATCTGCTGTTATGTGAAATATTTACTGCTTTAAAGGAACATCATCCATTTTTTTTTCTTTTGTGCCTAAGCTGTACTCACAATATGAATATGAACTGTAGTGTTACACATTGTGCAAAGGCTGTTTTCTTGGCAATAGTGGGATTTGTGTGATTGCTGTTTTTGAGATAATTAAATTAATGTCTCAAACTTGTACTAAAAGCTGCACAAAGTACCTTTGTCCTTGTGTTGCCTTTTTGTCGTTCCCCAAGAGATACGAATATAGAGTTGGAGACATTTTTACCTGCCAGCTCCTGCTGACTTGTGTCTTATCTATTGATTTGTAGGGTCACTTTCTTTTGTCATGGCATTTGTTTTTCAAAAGTCCTCATCATTTTTCCTCTGCATTTTTTCCTCTCATATTTGCTGTCCCTTTGCCTTCACGGTTTTTTTCTTCTCTTTTCGTCTCACTCATTCTCTCACTCTCATGCATGCCTCTCTTCTAGAGAATGGTTGCGCATCTTTGCCAGGTGAGTCTTTCACGCACTCATTTGCATGATTCTGACATGTAGATCAGAAAAGTGTAACTAATGCCAATTCCTTCTGCTGCAAAACCGCTGTCACTAAATACATTTTCACACATGCGCTGCAGCCCTGAACTTTTTCTTACCTGAGAGAAATGCATGAGATAACAAATGTCGAACTCAGTTGGATCGGACAATAGCTTCACTTAAGCACAGCTGAAGTGGAATGATTTCCTGTGAGAACAGACAACAGTGGGAAAATATCCTGGCATAACGCTCTTGAAGATGTGTGAAATCCATGTGTGAAAACAGTATAAGCTCTGATTTTCCATATTTATTATTTTTTGCAAATATAGTCTGCTATCCTGTAACGGTGACACTGAAAAATAGTGTGTACCCAAAAAATAAGTTGCATTTCAGTTTTGGGGCCAAATTTATTAACAGAACATGCCAGAGCAAAACGCACTCCTTGGGGGTTGGGGGGTTGCTATCTATTCGTTAAGAGGTATAACAGCAATTTTGTAACTGTAAGGTGTGGTCGTTGTTTAGCTAATGTGGCTGTGATCATTCTCACTAGGAGTGTTCTTTATTTGAAATGCCAGGGGGAGGTTTTTGTCTGAATGAGTGTGTAATTAACACAGGTGAACGGTTTAGAGATGAGCACAGTGCCATAGGTATGAGCTGTAGCTATTCACTGTGTCCTCGCCCTATATAGAGCACACCTTAACTGATTTGCACCGTTTCACTTTTATTCATGTTTCTAAACAGAGATTTGTTCATGAAAAAACTGCCAAATATATCTAAGAGAACCTGCTTGGCTTTTTCTCAGCAGTGTGCACATCACACAGAGCAATGCAACATTACAAACACTGCTGTAAAAAAGCATTTGCCGCCCTACCGGATTCCTCATTTCTTTGCATATTTGCATCAGTTACATGTTACAGATCATCAAACAAATTTCAATATTAATCAAAGATAACCCAAGTAAATACAAAATGCAGCTTTGTCATTTGTGCGACAAATATGGAAAAGTATAAGAAATTAATAAGGAGGCAAATACTTTTTCACTCCACTTTAATTTGGTTTCTTTTATGGTTTTGTTTGATTTTAAACGTGTCAAGTACCGAGTCTGTTACATATCATATTAAAATGTCTCGCTGTCAAAATTAAATTTATGTGACTAAGGCACATCTGAAGTGTACTAAATTAATGTCTGTCTTTTTGCAAAAGAACAATGCCTTCATTTACACACAGCTGGAGTAACTTCAGTAACATGCAAATCTCTCAACGTCTGATCTTATATAACGTTTAGTGTTCTATAGGTCCTGCAGGACGCATAAATTTTATGTTTATATAGCAGGCTTGATTAAAGAAGCCCTTCTCTGGATAAATAGGGATGAATAATAGTGTTATTTATCCTGAGAATTGCTGCCTGAACCTCTTAGACCCCACAAAGTCTCAATCAGTATGAGTTGAATTCACCTTCAGCTGACTGTCCTCAGTCTGAATTACCATACTGTTTCTGAAGAGGATGTACCTAAATCCCATGTTTATACTGTAATTTCTTTATTTTTATATTTAGCAGAAAGTAGCAGAACGATCACTCGCTTATCTGATCTGCTTTTTTTTTCTTGTTTGTTTGTTTGTTTTAAATTCGATTGGGTTGGTCTCTTATAGAAATGAGCTGCTTACATCTGTTTGTACATTAGTGTGTTGTTAGTAGATCAGCTGCTGTTTCAGCTCCTTACAGCACATTTTTGCAGTCGCAACCTCACACGGATTTGCTCCGTTTAGTAAATCAGGCCCTTAGTCTTAATATGTCGTGCTGTACGATATGTCTCTTCAATTCGCTGTATCTTGACTCACCTTTGATTTATTGAGCCCATCAGGCATGGGCCCCATCAGTCTAATCTCTTTAAGTGTCTAAATGCCAGAGATTTTGAAACCGTTTTGATAAATATCAGTTTAGCAACTGTTTGATAAATGGGGTTATGCTCTATTTTTAAATCTGAAAACTCAGAGAAAAAAGGTTTTAAAATCCCAGATCCTGATGATTAGGTGACCTAACTAAATGCAGCCAGCCTTCTTCCTGCAACTGTTTGGTTACAAGTGCTTTTGTTTCCATGAACTAAGTGTTTTTTTGCTGAGAAGAGTAGGAAAGGAGATTTGAAAAAACAAAAAAACGTTGTATTAACAAGAAATTACTCTTTAAAAGCTGACACCTGCACAGGTGTTCTATAGAATCTCCTTGTGTGCACTTTTTGTCCATGTGTGTCCATGCGTACATAAGTGCAGCGCATGAAATTTTATACAAGGAACTGAAACTTTATCGGAAACCAAATGGATTGACTGAAAGAGGTAAATCTAGTTGGAGTAGTCTTTGGTCGGGCTGCTTTGCATATCACCATGGTTATGAGGTTTTAATCAACCCCGAGGCAGTTATGGAGAACTTAATCTCTTTAAAAAATCAAGATAAACAAACTGAAGGGAGAAAAGGCTGGCAGGGAAAAAAATGTAAGTGCAGCAGCGCATTAAGACTTTGAGATTCTTCTTGAATAGTTGGACTTTGTACTATATCCGTTAGATTCACAGACCATGACAATGTGTGTGTGTGTGTGTGTGTGTGTGTGTGTGTGTGTGTGTGTGTGTGTACACACGTACTCACACTCACACATAAAGCTGCTCATGCTTCCGTATTGCAGGCTTGACCCTTCTAACCACCGCGACCCTGGAGACACACCTTTACTTGTTTGAATGTGAAACCCTCTTAAGAACAAAAGGTGTTTGACTTAAAACGATAGTATGATACACTGAAACACTGCCTGCCACCTGGCTGTATTATCAGATGCTGTAAATCATTAAACCCTATGTTTTTCTTAAATTTAAAGGATTGCATTGCAACACTTTTTTTTTGTTTTGTTTTTGGTTTTTTTGTCAAAAAACTTATTTTGTAGTAATTTGCTACAGTACTATTTTTATATAGACTTTCCAGGCATCATTAAGGCAAAGACAGTAACTAAAAACTGCAATTATAGACTTCCTGTTTTTAGTGGGTAGATTATCTGTTATCTTTAACGGACCTAGACATGACAGAGAAGGTTGATAGTTTTACTGGAACTGTTTCTTTGACAGACAATTTCTGGTAATGTATTATTAAATGCAGGTGTTTGAATTCAAAACAGACCTGTGTCAGTAATTCTGTGTCGAAATATTTCATACCTAAGACATTATGCCTAAACTTTGGCGTGTAATGAAGTCCACTTTTGGCTGATGTAATTTTCAGTAGTTGTGTATCAACCAAAGTGCTGGAACTGTTTAATTTTGGCCTGATGTTGGTGTTTGGTGATTGCTCAGGGAGCTACTAAAATTATTAGACTTCATATTGTGGTGTGCATGTACAGTTGTGGTCAGAAGTTTACATACACTTGTAAAGAATATAATATAATGGCTCTACTGAGTGTCCCGTTATTTCTAAAACTCTGATTTTTCTCTGATAGAGTGATTGGAACAGATACTTCTTTGTCACAAAAAACATTCATGAAGTTTGGTTCTTTTATGACTTTATTATGGGTTAACAGAAAAAAGTGATCACATCTGCTGGGTCAAAAATATACATACAGCAACATGAATTAGCAATTTTGGTGACTTAGAAAGTTGTCAGTGAACTGAGCTTCATAGCATGGCCTCTTAACTTCTTGTGAGTGATTATGAGTGACTACAGCTGGTGACTTCTCTTAGGCCAGTTAAATAAGGCTCACTGGATACAAACGCCCACAAACGCTACAATGGGAAAGTCAAAGGAGCTCAGCATGGATCTGAAAAAGCGAATTATTGACTTGAACAAGTCAGGAAAGTCACTTGGGGCCATTTCAAAGCAGCTGCATGTCCCAAGAGCAACAATGCAAACAATTGTTTGTAAGTATAAAGTGCATGGCACTGTTTCATCACTGCCAAAATCAGGAAGAAAACGCAAGCTATCACCTGCTGCTGAGAGAAAATTGGTCAGGAGGGTAAAGCGTGAACCAAGAATCACCAAAAAGCAGATCTGCCAAGAATTACAAGCTGCTGGAACACAGGTGTCATTGTCCACAGTCAAACGTGTTTTGCATCTCCATGGACTGAGAGGCTGCCGTGCAAGAAGGAAGCCCTTGCTCCAAAAGCGGCACCTTAAGGCTCTACTGAAGTTTGCTGCTGATCACATGGACAAAGATAAGACCTTCTGGAGGAAAGTTCTGAGGTCAGACGAAACAAAAATCGAGCTTTTTGGCCACAATGCCCAGCAATATGTTTGGAGGAGAAAAGGTGAGGCCTTTAACCCCAAGAACACCATGCCTACAATCAAGCATGGTGGTGGGAGTATTATGCTGTGGGGCTGTTTTGCTGCCAATGGAACTGGTGCTTTACAGAAAGTAAATGGGATAATGAAGAAGTCTTGGTCTTGGGCGCAGTTGGGTGTTCCAACAGGACAATGACCCCAAACACACATCAAAAGTGGTAAAGGAATGGCTAAATCAGGCTAGAATAAGGGTTTTAGAATGGCCTTCCCAAAGTCCTGACTTAAACCCCATTGAAAACATGTGGACAATGCTGAAGAAACAAGTCCATGTCAGAAAGCCATCAAATATAACTGAACTGCACCAATTCTGTCAAGAGGAGTGGTCAAAGATTCAACCAGAAGCTTGCCAGAAGCTTGTGGATGGCTACCAAAAGCGCCTAATTGAAGTGAAAATGGCTAAGCGACATGTAACCAAATATTAGCACTGCTGTATGTATATTTTTGACCCAGCAGATGTGATCACTTTTTTCTGTTAACCCATAATAAAGTCATAAAAGAACCAAACTTCATGAATGTTTTTTGTGACAAAGAAGTATCTGTTCCAATCACTCTATCAGAGAAAAATCAGAGTTTTAGAAATAACGGGACACTCAGTAGAGCCATTATATTATATTCTTTACAAGTGTATGTAAACTTCTGACCACAACTGTATACCACTTCAAGGTGCCAAAGAAAAAGTCAGGGCATTTTAAAAGCCATCTATACCAAGTGATCAGATAATCCAGCTTGTAGATGCTGACAACTTTAAAAAATAGTGGAAAGAGTATTAAGATACTTTAAATTGTTCTGATGCCTAAACGTAACCACAAAGCGAGAAAAAACTAAACTAAAAAGTCCAGTCATCTTAAAGTATTGAGACAGCCTTAACATTTAAACCACCTGCATAATATGTGTAGTTTGTGCAGTAAGGGTAACCTGTGGTGTCTGGCACCAACACGTTGGCACTGGGTCTTCGGTTTCTGTGAATTAGGTGGGGCCTTCTTGGATTGGAATTATTTCAACGCGCTGTTCTTCAAACAACTTCTGTGAGGTTTAGAGGCTGGGTCAATGCCTTGATTTGGCCTTGTAGTCCCGGAGGCATTCCTGTGCAGTTTATGCAGTTTGGCACACAACTTTATCCTGCTGCCATCAGGAAATGTCTGGAAAAAGAAGTGCAATGTTGTTCACGTTTTCACGTCACCTGTTAGTGGTTTAAATGAGTGTACATCTTCTAGAAACTATGGATGAGTTGATGTGTAGTGTTGAGAGAGTTATATTCATTACTGTTTGTCTTGTTGGAGATAAGATGCAGTACAGGTATACCAAATAATGCGTGTCAGGGTCACGAAATGATGAAAGGCAGTCTGTCGTTAAGAGCTGCTGAGATGTTCCAGCCTGGATGAAAGTCTAAGTCATCATGTGAGTGGTAAAGCAGACATCTTTCCATAGCCTCATAGTTAAAATAACCGAAAAGACTGAAAGGAATGGTCACGTGGAAGGGAGACATTGCTTTCCTTTATTGAATGCAGGCTCTTCTACATTGGTCCTTAAATGAAAAGGAGTAGTTGCCCTGAATCTGGCCCCTGGTCCCTGGTCCCTGGCGTCATTCTGTCCACTCTACCTGCCCACACTGTTTACACAGGACTGGTCAGTTATGAAGGAGATTTCACATCAGAAACATAGGAGTCCACACTGAAATAGAACAGGGTCAGCGTGGTTTCTGGCTTTTTAGATGTGTGCTGTTTATGAATTCCTCTATTTGCTTTATCAGCCCAGTGCTGTTGACTCTCCAAAATGTCTCCTGTGAAAATGTGTAGCCTTGTAATAGACTGCAGGAGAAGATTATTGAATGTGACTGTTAAAGTTGGCTGAATTTGCTTAATTTGTCATTTTAAGCTGTTTTTTTTTTTTTTTTTTTTTTTCTAATGCTGAAACTGACTTCACCGATATTGGACTAGTCATGTAACCACTTAAAATGACCCTTTTGATACTCAAATGTTATATTTTTGCTTTTCTAAAATATAGCCAGCATGGCAGTGACTTCAGAGGGTTGGTCCAGCATTGAACGAGTGACTCATCACAGCCTATCTTTACCCAAGTTTCTCTGTTAGGTCCTTTTGTCCATCCAGCGTTGGGGTTTAGCTTGTTCTTCCAGTACTTGGCAGGAAAATATCATATCTTCCTGGAAAAAAAACAGACTTTGAAAAAAAATATATTTTTAACTTTGTGTGCACTCTCTAATTTCGGTGTGTGTGGCGGGAATGCAGGGCTGACCACAGTTTGGCCATGGAGGCCCTGTATCAAGGGCAGCTGAGTGCTCTCCCCTCTGGCTGGAAGGCCCATGAACTTTGTCTGAACTCTGAAGTAGGAATCATTTATACTAGGAGAACTAGTGCATTAGGTTTGTGTATATCTGTATATATGCCGCTGTGTGCATGCACTATTAAGCTTCTACAGTATGTGGCCATAATTTTCTGTGACTCAAAGTCCAAAGAAGTGTAGGTATGAAACCAGCAAGGGATTTACGGTAAGCATGTGTGCAGGAGTGTTGAAAAACTGCTGTTGGTTTTCAAGAGTGACCCCCTGTGTATTTTTCTCCTTGTGACTTTCCCATTTTCTGTCTTCATAATAAGCCCCATCTTCCCGGTTGCTGTTCCTGCTACTCCATAGATTTACAGGCCTGCTTGAGTGCTACAAACCATCCTTTCCAATCCTTGTGTGTTGTAACAATAACCACACACTTTTAAAAATTTATTTGCAGAGTAATCTAAACTGATCCTAGCCTTTTCTGTCTTTATGTCTTCTTTAATTCAGGAGTTGATTCCACTCATCTTATGTACTGCCTGCCTTCACCCAGAGCCTAAAGAGAGAGACCAGCTTCTCCACATCCTCTTTAACCTAATCAAGCGACCGGATGATGAGCAGAGGTGCTAACACTTTGTCTCAACAGCCTGTGGTTAAAAAAAATTCTGCCTGCATCCAGTATTTTCTCATATATGTGTTTTTGTCTCCAAAGACAAATGATTTTGACGGGCTGCGTTGCATTTGCGAGGCATGTGGGGCCCACACGTGTCGAGGCTGAGCTACTCCCTCAGTGCTGGGAACAGGTAGAGTACATACCTAGAGGGGTTATTAAATATACTCCTACTGAATTTCACAGCTTTGAGATCATATTACTGATTTATAAATGGTCTTTAATTCTGTTGTCTTTTTAAACATCTGAAGTTTATATGAAATTCATGAATAATGCTAAAGTTGTGTAAATATTTAGATTGAATTAGCATACAGTCTGTTTGCTGAGATTTACTTGGCCCTTTTTGTAGCACTAGTTTGTATTTATAAGCCACATCTGTTTTTGTTTTTTGTTTTTTTATTTCAGTTTAAAGATGGGAAGTATACGTATTAATGATTTGCGTGTTCTCTGTATTTTTGTTTTGCTTTTTGTTGTTTTCCCACTTTTGAGTGTTTTTATGAGAGAAAAAGTTAGAAATGCAAACATGTCAGATCTTTCTGATTATGGAATCTTTTAGCAATACCTCCATAGGCGTCCTTGACTTAAATGGGTTAGCGGTTTGGTCTTCATTGCCACCTGTGTCACCACATGCAACACATGTGTGATAAACAAAATCTGCTCCCATGGCAACGGCCGCTGCCACCAGTTTGGAGTCTGAGAATCTGCGCAGAAAGACAAATAGTGGTTTCCACAGGGTCAGGATGTTGCTGATACTCGAGTTGTTTCCATTCCACGGTGGCTGCACTCCCGTCTGCCTCTCCTTTTCTTTCAATTTCTGTTGCTCTTTTTCTTTAAACACTTCAATTCCTCTAAACTTGTCTTCTCCAGATTAACCACAAATATCCAGAGCGGAGATTGCTTGTGGCAGAGTCCTGTGGAGCCTTAGCACCTTACCTGCCTGTAAGAACACATTATGTATGCAACATATTCAAGTTACAGTTATATGATGAATATGGGCCTAAAGTGCAGACTAAGCTTTAATTTGTGAAGCATTAATGTGTTGCAATAACTGTTGAGAAATTTTTATACTTTATAGACAATCCCCTATTTTCAAGGGCTTAAGTGTAATTGCACACTCCTTATTATTTCTTCATCAATTGAGTGGGCTGTGAGTTAATTCCAGGTGTGGCATTTTCATTTGGAAGGGGTTGCGAGGAAAATAAACTATCAGAAGGGCTCATAATGCAAATGCAACCCACACCCTGGTATAGCTTCCTGCTTCCAATGGCAGTGGTTTTACTAATTAAATCTGAAGAGCACGGGGATTCACGGTCTGCTCAGACTGAGCCAGGTGCAGCAACGTTGATTGGATGGTGCTTTACAGTTAAGAAGAAGAATGATCCAGAGCAAATTTTAAAAGCGACGTGGGAGTTCTTGAAAGCAAAAATGTCGAATCAGTCACCTAATGTCAACCCGATCATAAATCTTTTTCCAATTTCCAAACAAGAACAACTGAAAACAGCTGTTTTAAAGACCTGGCAAAGCATCACAATAGAGGAAACCCATTGTTTAGTGATGTTCATCACTTCCAGACATCAGGCAGTCGTTGCCTGCAAAGGATTCTTCTAAATATAGACTGTAGAAAAAATGAGTGGAATTTCTTGAGAGTTAATAAATATCTTTGCTCACCCACAAGAATGAATTCCGAAATTATCCATTTTAGCCCATACTCATCATGCACTAAATTTAGAATTATAAAATATGACCTGAATGAATTCTCAGTCTGTCTTTTTCTTTTTTTGCTGTCACTGTTTGTCTCTGTAGAAGGAGATTCGCAGCTCCCTGGTGCTGTCCATGTTGCAACAGATGCTTGCTGAGGATAAGGCGGACATGGTCAGGGAGGCTGTGGTCAAGAGTCTGGGTATAATTATGGGTTACATAGATGACCCAGATAAGTATTCCCAGGTGTGTATCTTTGTAGATGAACGTGTATGAGGGTGATTTGTGTTTTAATGATGTCCACAACTGCTGTTCTGTATTGTATGTATTACACCAGGATTTTACAACTGCTTTTGTGGGTGAGACTGAGTGTTGCTCTATTGTTTGTCTGTTTTCATTCCAGGGTTTTGAGCTGATGCTGCTGTCTCTTGGAGACCCATCAGAGCGGGTGGTCAATGCGGTCCACCAGGTCTTCATCCCTGCCTTTGCTGCCTGGACCACAGAGCTGGGCACCCTGCACACTGCACTCATTCCTTCACTACTGGCACGTATAGAGAAACTACTTACAGTAAGTGTCTTTCATTTCAGTCTTGGCACAGTGCATATATAAAATTGCACTGTCTCACTTTCCATAATATGTGCTGCTTCTTTCTCTAGCAAGGAGAACATGGTCTAGATGAACACAAGCTACACGTTTTCCTGTCAGCCCTTCAGTCTCTTATCCCTCCTCTGTTCGCTGTGGTGCTGCAGAATGCACCCTTCACCAGCAGAGTCAAACTCCATGGCGACATACCTGCAATTGAAGGTAGGACGTTTATAAACACACACACAACACACACAGGTCAGTTGTAAAAGAAATGCAGAAATCTAAGCAGAAGTACAGGTTTGTATTTAAGTGTGACTAAAATGCAACTTTCAAACATTTTGCTCATTCACATATATTCTACTGGTGCTAGTGTGGCCTTTAAGCCTTTGATATTTATTCAGTTTCTGCCTTGGTCCTCTATCTTTGGATTTGCAGTGACTCGATTTCCCCGGCCAGCTTCTCCCCTCCAAGATGTGGCAACCATCATCGGCAGCAGGGAGATGCTGAGTGCCCTGCTGCAACTCTATGACCACCAGCTGGAGCATGAAGGAACCACTGGATGGGAGAGCCTGCTATGGGTGGTCAACCAGCTGTAAGAAACACACGCACACACACACACTCAAACCCATGAAGCTTGGTTTTGATCACTTCAGTGACTTAAAATAACTCATCGTAACCTAAACCAAGGCTTACTATAACCTTAAGCTATCATAGTAAAATGCAATGACTAATGTTATGAGGATGTGGTTGCTATCCTCAGAGGGAAGAGGGACCTTACAATGTGAGGTTAAACACATTAAAGACATTCTAGATTTCCTCACAGCACAAGTAACACAAGTGTAGTTGGCACGTGTCTACTAACATACTTAAAAAAAAGAAAAGATGAATGAAGGAATGCCCATTATCATTAACAAAATGGACTCAGACTACTGATTTCTATTTCTTCTCTTTCTTCTTTTTTTTTAAACAGCCTACCGCAGCTCATAGAGATTGTGGGTCGCATAAATGTGACATCATCAACTTGTGTTCATGAATTTTCTCGCTTTTTCTGGAGATTCTGCCGCACCTTTGGCAAGATCTTCACCAACACTAAGGTAACCTGTGATAACTAAGTAAACCATGACAGTTTAGTCTTAATAGGCAGTCTTAAAGTTTCCTCCAGTTTAGCTTATCTCATCCCACTTTGTTTACCTGAACAGGCACACTTGTTTTTAGAATACTGAATGGTGTTTAGAGCTGAGGCCACTAAAAAAACTATTCTGTCATGCCATATATACACTGCAACTACGATAAAGGTGTCAGTTTACTGTGTATATGTTCATTCTTAGTTTGATATTTAAAGATATCTTTAAAGTCCATATGGGATGTTAAAAATGTGTGTGTACAGTAAATGCCAAGGATATTTATAAATATGCTGACATTTTATCATTCTGACTTTTGCAGGTTAAACCACAGTTCCAGGAGATTCTCCGACTGTCTGAAGAGAACGTTGGTAAGGGCAGCTTTAGCCTAGACACAGATGTGCAAGCGTAAGGTTTTCTCAGCTCTCTCAAGAAACTGTTGATAGGTGGAGTTCAGACGCTGACACTGTTGATGTAAACAAGCTATTTGGAGTCTGTTATGGGTGTTTCCGTCTCCTTTTTTATAAATTCCAAACATGTTTATATAATTATAAAGAGGTGCTTGGTCTTATGTGGCTGCCAAGTGTTTTAGTTTTGGTATTGTGGCCGCTGATGAAATGTGTTTTGTATTGAGACCCAGGCTGTGTTGAGGTCATCGGGACCTTTTCTGACATTTTTATAAAACCACAACAGTATAACATGCATGGTGAGGCCACACTGTCACACATATACTCATGTTAACAAATGCGAAGCCAGTAAGTTGGGTTGAAAATAACCTCGTCATGTCATATTTGTTTGTGTCTCGGCTCATTTCTAATCTTCTTGATTAACTGAATTTATTGCATTCATTGTTATGATCGGCTTTTGTTCTCCTGTCAGATGCTTCAGCAGGGAATGGTATTCTCACCAAAGCCACAGTTCCTATTTATGCCACCGGAGTGCTGACATGTTATAACCAGGTAAATTAACAGCTGCTCAGAAACTAACAATCGTGATCAGACTTTTTGATACTTTACCTAAATCTTGAAGAAATCTATAATCTAAATGATGGAATAAATGATATACTACCATTTTATTAAAAAATAGCTAAGTCTTTATCTTGGTTGGTTTGAGTTTTCTAGGGAGACTATTTTTGGATTAATTAGACAATTTGTGACAGAATCACTGCATTTTACAAATCTGGTCTATGCAATCTAAATATACATGTATTTGCAAGTTGGAACTGGATCCGGCAGCCACAATTTGCAAATACATGTATTTGCAAGTTCAAATACATGTATAAAATCCACTCCGAATGCATGAAGTTAGTTGTCTGTGAGAGTGCAGTGTTTTGCATCAACTTTTAACACAATCTCGATGTTCAGAGCGGCCAGACTAAAAAGAGAATAAAATTCACCGCACTCTTAAAATTATATACAGTGAAAAGTGTTACAGTGAAATACATGAAACTGTCATAAATATGCTGTCATCTCTCAAAAGGAGGAGGATCGCAAGCTGTTGGTGGGTTTCCTAGAGGATGTTATGACAACCCTGTCTCTGTCCCATGCACCTCTCGACAGCCTGAAGGCCTCCTTTGTGGAGCTGGGGTAAGCTGAAACACACATGCACATAAATATTTAATCTTTGTGTGTGTGTGTGTGTGTTTGAATGCACACCAATTTATAAGAATATGGCAGGTTCTTTTATACAGTTACTTGTTTGTTGTTTTAACTTGACAGTTTGAAAGTTAATGATTACTTAATCGGTTTGTTTTGTGTTTTGTCAGTGCCAACCCAGTGTACCATGAACTGCTGCTAACTGTTCTGTGGTATGGGGTGGTCCACACGTCTGCTCTTGTCCGGTGTACGGCAGCACGGATGTTTGAGGTACAAACACACAAGCACAAAAGGTTTTTAAAAAAAAAATTGTACCACAGTTGAAACATTGCACTAAAACGTATTTTAGTAAAATATAGACTAATGAAGCTGCACAATTATGGATAAAATCCTAATAATTTGTAATGCATTGTAGTCATTTTTATTATGTAGTTATTGTTGTTGTATTGTGTTAAAGAATCTAAGTTGGTAGATAATGATTATCAATACATGTATAGTTTCACTGAGCTAAAAATGGTCAGTTGTGCAGTTATAAACAATATAGACTCGATTTTCACGTTTACATATTTGCTATACATGTGCTAGCTTTGCTTGCTGTTGCTGCTGTTAAACATGCCTTTGTTATTAAGCTATTCTGCCCTTTAAATGTGAGTAAAGACTGTAGCATTTAGCTTATCAGTGCTCTGGTTCCAACCTTATGACTAGACCCTCAGACCTTTGACTGCACACTCATCCCAGTAGTGACAACATAAATATCTGCTACATGTCAGAAAAAGCCTGAGGTCAGTACCCTGAAAGTACGGCATAGTTGAAGGACCTGAAGGCCTGTTTCCTTTCAGTGTTGTTGGAAAATATAATTTAATCAGAAATGGTTTTTTGTGAATGTTTTTTTTTTTTTAATGTTTTCAGAATTTCAGATCTTGTGGAAACATAATACTGCTATTATTTTGTAAAGGGAGACAATACCTTCTCTGTTTTCTTCAGCCGATTGGATCCATATTAAACCAGCCTCCCAAGGCAAAAGTCCTGGCCAAAGCCATAAGAGACATGAGATCTCGTTTGTCCACACTTTAGGTCAAATACTGGGATGAGAATCTAGGCATAGCATTGGAACCTGGCCTTTTTTGATCTGAACTGGGGGAGGAGGAGTGGTAGGCCGTATTCATACCCCCCTGTTTTGTGAAGTACTCGTTCTTTCCCAGAACACCTCACTGTCACCATTTCATAGTATGTAGCTGTCCACCATTACCAAAACTGTGGATCAAAAAGTGGCCCTTTACCACAGATGCCAGATCAAATTACTCTCAGCTATTTTATAATCTGGCGTGTGTGGAAAGAGCCCACTGTTTTATGCTCACTGTATTGTAACAATACTTGTGCAATTTTAGCTATGTTGGCTTTGCCATGTGTGCATACCTGAGATTGCATGTGTGTGCGTGCGTGTGTGAACGAGTGTGTGTGTACACACTTGCTTGAAACATACAGTGCCGTTCCGTGCCTCGCAGCTATTGTTCTTGTCATTGTATATCACTTTCTTCCTATCTTTTTGTGTTTGTTTTCTTTTCCTTTCCTTTCCTTCTTTATTTTGCTTTTTTCCCTTTTTTTTTTTTTTCTCTATTTATTGCCGGTGTTGCTCGCTCTTGTCCCAAATGCCCCGCCCACCTCTGTGACATCACGGCTGGCTCTGTCCAATCCGATCAGCTGCTGGTGAAGGGGGTGAATGAGACGCTGGTAGCTCAGAGAGTGGTGCCGGCTCTCATCACACTGTCCTCCGACCCTGAAATGTAAGTGGAACAACAACAACAACAACAGTAAACTGCGCCGCGTCTCTCTCCCCCTTCTCTTTGCTGCCTGAGAACTATCACATTTGGACCAGTCTTTACCTGCCAGGAGCCAATTCAGCAGAAAATGAGACAATATGAACACTGAAATAAAGTATTTGTCCAATACATTTTCATTTCATTCTTCAATGCACTGATGTGCATTAGTTTGGAGCAGCTCCTGTTTAGGTTTAGGCTGTGCCATGGGGTAATTCTTCAGCATAACCAATGTGAACCCTTTTATGCATGTACACGTCATCAGTCTGCATCACTAACTCACGCCAGCTCTCATTGCCTCATCAGTCTACAACTAATAAGTCCTTTGCCAGAAATGTGGTTGCATATTTCCCATGTGTCAACAGCACAATCCCTGCATGCCTGCGTGTAACCGGCCCCCCCTCCTCCTTTTCCTCTCTATCCCACTCTGTGAGAGCAGGGCCCCTTCTGATTGACTCCAAATAGTGGTTGGCAATCCTTTTTTTCTTTCTTTCTCTTCCATTTTATCTATTCTACCTTTACCTCTTTCTTTCACCTCGCTTTCTTCTTTATACATTTCCCTCCTTCCTGCTGTCTCTGTCCCCTCCCATGGCACCCCTCCCTCTCTCTCATCCTGCTGTGTGGTGGGTTTGCAGTTGATTCTCCGAGGCATGAGTGAAGCATTAGTAGATCGCCGGGCGGCTCCAGCCCTTATAACTCTGTGCAGTGGGCCTGAATTGTGAGTCAATCAACACAGAAAAATCTCTCTGTAAACACTGTCCTTTTGTGGGCTGCATCCCTGCAGTGGTGTGTGTTTATATAAAAAAAGAAGAAGAAGAAATGTCTTGAATCTGTCTTGCTGAGGTGGCATCGATATGATGCCAGAAGTCTAAGTCTTATTTCGCTAACACAGCAGTTTTTCTAACCACCACAAAATTCAGTGAACGAGGAAGTAAGAGCCTGAATTCACTGGCCTCTTTTTCTTACCCCCCGTATTCAATAACCACTGATCTCAACCCAGTGACTCACACTGACTTACAACATTTGTGGTTGGATAAATAGTTAAGTCTCCACTCCCCAGTCCAACAGGAAAATGTTTATGCATATTCATTCTGGTGATCTTTAGATTAATTAGCAAACAAATTTGCCTTCAGCCCTGTGTCACGCTATAAGCTGGTAAACACATAGCACGCTATAAACAACAGCCAGTCTTCTGAGCCATGTCGTGACAATAATTCAAAGGGGTTTTTTGGCATGGATCTATCAAACTCGACACTAATGAAATTTGTGGCATCACTGCTGGAATGCAGCCCCATTCATCTCATCGTTCTCTGTAATGAAATACATTTTTGGGTGCACATGCTTGACTCCAAATTGTGCTGTAAATACAAATTTATTTAACCCTTAATGTATCTTTTTTCTTTGTAGCCTTAAAAAATTGGCTTCGCATATTTTGCCGTATACACAATTAGGAGTTTATAAATTAACAATTAATGTTAAGAGAAATTATGAGAAACGTTCTTTTTTTTCCCTCCAATGATCTCTCAGATGACCTCTGGCTTTTCTAGTCCTACTGACTGTGAAATGATTATTTAACATCACTCTAACGCCCCCCTCCCCATTAACCTTGCTTACTTCCATTCATCACAGTCATTAAGTCAAGTGATTAATGTCAGATATTCTTATTATTGTTTTGTATTTTTACAGCAGATTTAAGAATTTTAGATCTTTTCATTTGTAGTTGGATTTTTCTTCGAGAAAGATATAACTATATATGACTGTACTGTATTTATCTTTAATTATAGTCCACTGATTTTTAAATATAGATGTGTGTCAAATAATATTCGCAAAAAATTAGCATTTTGGTACTCTGTCAAGTCAGATGATTACCCAGATCTTGGCTAAATTGATCATTACTGGTCAGATGATCACCATTTCAGATGCTCAGTCCAAAAACAAACTCTCTATATAGCAGCTCTGTCACTCAAGTACTCAGAGCACTGATGGGTCATGCACTTGACACTTTACGTGACACATGTAAATTTCACTGTTTATGGACATGTAATAACTTGAGCATAATGTAGAGCCTGATCTGGCACTACAGTAACCATCTTAGTCATCATTGTGGTTTACTAGTGTGTCATTACACTATAATCACTATATTTATGCAAAACCTAGAACATGTGTTAGCCACAGTAGTCCTAATTCTTTGACTCGTTGTGGGTTTTAGTATAAATGCTTGCTTGACACTGGATGTGGCACTGTAATAAAAAAAATGTACACAAATGAAAAATTTTAACTCAATTCTGGAATCTGTTAGTCGCACTGTTTGAAAACCCCTTATGTGCCTTTCATCTTATGACATACCCTGAACACTTCTCACTTCTTTTAATGTGGTTAACCCAATAATCTGGTGTTTCCCACATTATGAAATGAATCCGAAAACCTTTTTCCAGATAATGTTTGACTCATTCTTATTCTGTTATAATGGCACGCTAATAGAGAATTAGAATGCCTGAAATACTGATTAACTGGCTATCTGTGGTCAAAGCATTTTCTTGCATTCTTGCTGTTTGTAGCTCAGTGAGGATCTCTACTATTCCTGCCTTTGGTACCATAATGGAGACTGTCACTCAAAAAGAGGTGGGGAACTGTCAAAATACACAATGATGAAATTAATTGAAAGCATTTTTAAAATCATCATCATTCTAAAATGTATAAAAATACTTTTGCTTGCGTGTGTTTAGCTGCTGGAGCGTGTAAAGATGCAGCTGGCTTCATTCCTGGAAGACCCTCAGTACCAAGATCAGCACTCTTTGCACATGGAGATCATCAGGACATTTGGACGGGTTGGGCCCAACGCAGAACCACGCTTCAGAGACGAGTGTATGAAAATGACACTAATGCATTAAAAAGCTCAATACTAACTGTTTAAAAGGGGACTTTATGCTCAAATTTCCAGCTCAATGTGTTTATTCTTGGACTCGAATCGAGGAGCTTTGCAGGATTCACAGCTTAAGAAAATTCCTGTTTACCTTAAACTGGGCTTGAGTGCAGACTCTCAGCTCATGCTCTGTAACAAGGCGTTTTAAGTTTCTTTCCCTTAAAGGCCACACTTCCTTTAAGCCAACTTTTTTCTGGTTGGCTTCCCCTCACAATCAAAATATTTGAACAACTGGATTGGACTTTGTTGTCTGGGATTACCATATAGTGGGTATCCGCTCCTACTGTCATTATTGAGAGCTACGCGTAGGAAAAAGCATCTGAAACTGACCATTTTGTTCATTTTGCTGTCTCACCTATGCCAAACCTTGGCCATGTTTGATATGAGCATGCTGACCAAAAAATAAGGACACTTCATTTTTTAAATATGCTTTTTAATCTCCTCATTGTGTTGTTTAATCCTGCTTTTTCTGTGCTCTAACCATAACCTTTGCTATTCTTCTAGTTGTGCTGCCACACCTTCACAAGCTTGCTCTAGCTAACAACAGCCAGAGCGTTGAAAACAAGAGGATTGACATTGCCACTCAGCTGTTTGAGGCCTACAGCGCCCTCTCCTGCTGCTGTATCCTTTTAAAGGTCATGGTTCACAGTCCATGTAAGCTGGTTAGAAATGGATTTCCATTCTTAAATGAAAAAGCAATTTAACTGTCACTCTTCGTGATAAGACCTAATAGCTTAAAACTAACTTACTCAAAGAGAAAATATGAGTCCACTCGTCCTTTTAATACTTCTGTAGTTCTGTGTTTCCAAATGATTTACCAGAAGTCTGTGTCAAGTTTGGCTAGGGTTCAGGGTTAGATGTTGTAACTGTAAGTTAGTAAGAAGACCCTAAGCGTTACCGGTTAGTTCCTAGCTATACTTGTGAGATGTGCTGGTATGTATCAGTGTGGTCTCGGTGCCTCTGTGTATGGTTCACTGTGTGTATTGGCAGGATTTAACTATCATTTGGCAGAAGGAGAAAGGAAAAATAAGCTGCCTCCATTTTGGGGCCCGATGTAATTACAGGGTTGGTTAAGCAGAGGAAAGGATGAGAGAGGGAGAAAGTGCGTGAGAGGAGGGAAAGGACTGAACATCAGCTCCAATCCTTAGGAACAGTTCCCAGAACAGAACTCACGTTTATATCATCTCTGCCGTTTCTGTCATCCCTCTTTTCTCTGATTCTTTTTCCTCTATTTCTCTTTTACTCTTTTTCCCCCTTCTCTTTTTCATCTTTACTGACAACCCAACCCCACCCAGGTCCAACACACACACACACACACACACACACACACACACACACACACACACACACAGATAGACGGCAGCTGTTGAGGTTCATTCCTGTGGATTTTTGTCAGGCTGTGATTTTATAGTGCAGTAGTGTCCAGGAGGTATAGCCCTGACCTCAGAGCCTCTACCTCCCACTGCACTTCTTTCTCCTGTAATCAGTGCGACAAGCTCTGAAAGTGTACATTTCCATCCCTAAAAATAAAGACGTGCTCACCGCTGGTCCCATATAGTTCCACTGGGTTTGATGGGTGGCAGAACACGTGCAGTCCAGGATGAAGGAACGTGGAGTAAAGTTTGTGTGAACCTATTTTCATTCTCAGATGGGTGGAGTGTGCCCTGTAGCTATAAAGTAATGAAGTGACTTTCTCATGAATTTTTAATTGTAATTACTATTTATTTCATCAGCAGCAAAATATTTTAAATTGTCCTGAAGTAAACCCCTCCCATCTGGTGATTCCTGGAAACACTGTTATTGCTCAGTAGTATTACTAACTGTCTGACCTTGGAATCACCAGTTCTTTAGTTTACATGTCTATACAAGTAGCAACAAAAACAAGATAGTCTGGAAGGATGAATATTGGGATATAATAACATGGGAGGATTTTAACAATTTCTAAGTGCATTTTGCAATTTTGTCAAAATAAAACAAAAAGCAGAAACCTTTCAACTTTGTTTACTGTAATAAGTTTAAAAGTTCAAATTGCATGTATTGTCTTAAGAAATAGATTGCATTTATTGTCTTTTTTTTTCTTTCTTTTCTGTTTTACTGTGTTTGATCTAATTTAGTAGTTGTGATTTGTGGAGAACCAAGTAGTTTTTAAAGGACTTTAAACTGAACACTTGCATTTGAGTTTCTGATAGCTGCATTACTTCAGTTAAGCCCTTAACTTTCAATCCAGTCATTTCCGAGGAGGTGATGGTCAACCATTTCCTGCCTGGCCTCAGGTGTCTGCGTGCTGACATGGAGCAACTCTCTCCAGAGCATGAGGTCAGGAGAAAACACAAAGACATGCCTGCACATTCATATCAGCCTGACCGATATATTGGGCAATATTAGTTGTTTGTGATATACAGATATTGGCATTCATAACAACCAATAAATTAAAATGAAAAAAGTAAAGCAGACAGTCTTGAACCATGAATGTAGATGTAGCATAGCTTAGCCATCAGAGGAGTATACAGTGGTCCCTCGCTATAACGCGGTTCACCTTTCGTGGTGTCGCTGTTTCGCAGATTTCTTTTGTGCAATTTTGCATGCTTTTTTATTTTTTATTGCACATTGTTCTGCATTCTGATTGGCTGTAGACCGTTGTCAATCAGTCTTGTGCCGTGTCTCCTGTCCAGTACAGAATACGTTCAGCTTGTCAAATTTACATAAATCTTCGACCGCTAGCAGTGTGACTCTGAAGTGCTGTACTGTATGTTTGTAAGTTTTGTCCAACAAACACAAGAATGTCGATGGAACGTTTTGCACCACGGGTGCCTTTGGTTTCATCCTATAGTGCTGGACTTATTTTTCTACGAAGGTTTGAACTTTAAACAAGAGAGTATTTAAACAAGAGAGAAAAGCGTGGAAATGTTCGAGCCTGTTGGAGAAAAGTGTATAAAGTGTGTAGTGAGGGGTTTTACAGCCATAAAACATCTATAACAATTGTAAAAAAAAAAAATGAAGTTAGCTACTTTGCGGATTTCACCTATCGCGGGTTATTTTTAGAGCGTAACTATCGCGATAAACAAGGGACCACTGTACTATTAAATAGGGCTGCCACGATTAGTCGACTAGTCACGATTACGTCGACTATCAAAATCGTCGACGACTAATTTAATAGTCGACGCGTCGTTTGAAGCTTTGTAAGATCACAAAAGACGCAGGAATAAGTAGTAGGATTTGAGAGTGTAATAACGGACTGAAACAGAAGATGGCAGCACTGCATGTACAAGGATGCCAGCTGCCGTTAAAGGCAAAAGAAGAAGAAGCTGTGTCCCAGAATTCATAGCGCGACCCAGCGCGGCCCTGCTCAGTTTCCAGCAATGGCGGCAGCTAGTTAGTTTTAATATTACTCTTATTATTCTTTCTGGGTCACAAAATAAACTTCTAACAATTTTTTCAGGCGAGAATGTAGCTGTGTAAACTTCAAATATCTGCTCAGTTTATCAAGACACCACATATTTTCAAAAGCGTTCAGACGTTTTCGGAGATGTCTGTTACCCACCAGCTCGATAGCTAGCCAGGGTTCTAGGCTCACTAGAGCCGGTGAGAACACCAGACTCCGGGCAAATCGTTTTCAAACCCACCGCCGTCTTTCACTACTCAGGTTAAACATGCTGTATAAGTCACTTAGATAACTGAAAAATGTTATTGTTTGGCTTTTTTTAGTATTTTATTTGTTCCTGGGTAAATCGGTTTGGCTGAGATTAAAGTTATAGTTTTACACAGCTGAATAAACGTCAAGCAAACAACTGATTATCAGAAGTGTGAGATGCTTGAGAACACACTTCGGTGTCCTGTTATATTTTAGATAGCAAGGAGCAGACGGCTGAGTTTATTAAACTCCACCGAAACAATCTGCAGATTTCATTAAAATTTAATAAACTATCATCTTGTCTTTATTTTTAGTTAGCACAAACCTTAAACACTTAAAGCTGTAAGCTAATGATAGTTATTTAAGAGCAGATGCATGCTGGTGCAATAAGCTGTACGTTTTACGTCCAATGGATGCATGATCTGATTAGTAGACTAATCGCAAAAATAATCGGTGACTAGTCAACTATCAAAATAATCGTTTGTGGCAGCCCTACTTCAGGCTCTGTGTGTGATCACATAAAATCGAGTGCTCCTGTAAGTGCAGCCTAGTCCAGTCAGACAAGTCATCAGATGATGAGGATTAAAAAAAAAATTCAACATTGTTACATTTTGATAAGATTAATGGTTCAGAAAGTCCAGTAATGGTCTGGCAAAGAGAACGGTAAAATAAACATTTTAATTTGAGTTAATTATTTTAATGCCGAGTGCGCTCTCAGTGCTGCTGTTTATTTTAAATAAGACGGCAGCACGTTAGAGCTCTGAAATTTTTAATTCATTCATTTAAACATTAAAGGTTAATGTTCTGCAGCCAAATAAAGCAGATGTGAAATCAATTTAACTGCAGTTTAACTCTAGTTCTGTGTTCTAGTAGCTGCAGTTCCAGTAAAGTATAAAAACATGTATAAGTTTTCTTCATTATCAGACATGTACATTCCAGCGACAATGTGATGCACAGTTTGTGCTGCTATAATTTGTACGCTGGTAGGGATTAACAGCTTGCACATAGATTCTCTGCTGGGGTATATGTTTTCTATCCTGCGCTCCATGGTCTGTCATCCATGCTGTAAATACAAGAATCATTGAAAACATGGTCAACATCAACTCCTCCTGACCAGGTTATGTGTTCAGCAATAGTTACCATGGTGATTTAGCCAGTTAAATGGAGAGCTGCTTTCGTGATACAGAAACTCTGACTTCAAGCTCGGCATAGCTTGGTAAACCATTAATCTTTCTTTTTTGTGATGATCAAACAAGATTACTTTTAAGATGCATTGTGATGCTGTCTCAGTTAGGACTCGTAAATAACTACATGTAATAAATGTTAAGGAGATCTGAAGCCTGAAAGGAAAAACATATTGGCCCATGTGAAAGATTTACATAAACAAATATGGGTATCGGTCTTTAAAATTCTATATTGGTTGGGCTCTAAACTCTACACATCATATTCATGCATGCATACACATGTAGAGCATTGCGTTTGCATGCTTTTATATTCCTTTGGTGTTCCTAATTCAAACATGTGGACCTATCCGATGTGCTCACTGCTTGGGAATAAGTGAGCAGCTGAAAGCTTTTTTTTTATTGATGAGCCACATCGTCTACCATTTTTTTATTTTTTTTTATTTTTTTTTTGTTACTGATCTGCGATCTCACGCAAATAAGACAAAAAAAAGACAGTCTTTCTCAGACACACTCATACACATACCTCTCGTATATATTTGTGTCTTGGAATCTCACGCGATCCGTTTCATGTGAACATTTAGCCAAGGTGACTAATGATCAGCTGACTCTTTCATTCATAAGACATCGACTCTTGACTGGAAGCTGTGCATACCAGACTCTAACAGATAAAAAAGGTTTCACGCTGTGAAACATATGAACTCTAGAGGCCTTTAGGGGACTAACCCTGCCCAAATAAATACATGAAAATAACAGGAACTATTTTTAAAAAATTGACAAAATAATTTCTCTTTTTATTTGCTTCTGTTTTAATTTACTTCACTATTAAATAATTATCATGTTTCCATTTTGCAAGTCCCTCTGTTTTCTATCAATCTGTTGAATGGAGGCAGTCGTTTCTGTTGTTAGCCTGGCTTTGATTAAGCTAAAGACATGAAAGTTAACACTCAAGACACACATAGAGAAATGTAGAGGCAAAGACGCAATAAAAACCAGCATGCTGAAATAAACTGGTTGGGTAAAACACAGTAATGTGAATTAATGTAAAGGTAAAAATCACCTGAACAAAACCGAAACATGGAGAAACGTTTGGGGTTCTTTTTTTTTTTAACGTTTTAGCTGAATCTGTTTCTTTCATTCGCAGGTGATTCTCAGCTCAATGATCAAAGAGTGTGAAATCAAGGTGGAAAACAGAGCGATGTCAGATCCACAAGGGTAAGGCTCAACGCACCCTCATTCACGCCATTACTTTCTTGGGAAGGAATGTCAAAATATGGGCTTTTATTGCATAAGACTCCGACAAACGAAGACAGAATGAAGTAGTGAAGGATCCTTACCACGTGGCGAGCGTGAAAGACAGAGCCCATATAGTGGGAGTTTTGGGGTTTTCTGTACCCCCCGTTAGGAGTATTTGTAAGTGTCAAAGCCACACGAAAGAAAGGTTTTTGATCATGTATATTTGGAGCTCATTAAAAAGAGGGGCGAAAAAAAGTGTATGTTTGTGAGCATGTAGATGCAGGAAGTGTGTATAGGTCTCTGCGAGCAGATTGTGTAAAAGTGTGTTCCCCCGAGGTTACAACCGTTAAAGTCTCTGCGCTCACACTGAGAGATTTTTCTTACCTTGTGCCTTTTTGTTACCTTGTTCTGCCAAGTCTGGCTTCAACTTCTCTCCCCATAACTGGTAACACGGATTGTTACTTTTTAAGGAGATCTGACCTCTGAGAAAAGAGGTTTGGAAAGTTTTGTACATTTTTAAGCCCCATTTAATTTAATTTTACTATAAAAACCATGTGATTCTGCACTCAGTGAATTCTTTACCAAAATAATTGTTGAAGTAGGATCGCCTAACATGGATCTAATTCCATACCACTGAGATTACATATTAGAGTTTCTAACTCAAGTCTATAAAGTTTGATGTGATATTAAATGCTCATGAACTACAGGTGGTACACAAAAGCGTGGACTCAAATGCTTCGCAGGTCATAAAGTGCTTTGAGTTGGTGTTATGTTTGTCCTGGTATTGAGCAATGCAGCTCTTTGGCACCAACTTCTTCTCTGTATCATTTTGAGTCCGAACAAACTCAAAAGAGGAACTTGAGGAGCCGTTAGACTGTAAAAAATCAGGAGGGGCTGAATTGGCAAACAGTATTTCCTTTCTAAAGAAGTGGAGTAGAGGGTGATGTGAGTTCAGACAGATTGCAGAGGGATTTTTGGCATAGTTTTGATTTGATTTTGATTTTAACACATTCATATCGAAAATGGCTAAAGTTCACTGATGCCTCATGTCCACGTCCTAACTTTGTCTTTTTTTTTGCATAGCTCCATGTCAATTGCATCCAGTTTGGTGGGTGAGGATGCCAAGACCAAGTTTCTAAGTAAGATGGGTCAGCTGACTACCTCTGGCGCCATGCTGGCCAACGTCTTCCAGAGAAAGAAGTAATCCCAACACTGACCGATTCATCATCTCGATTAACTGACCAAACGCTGCGCTCATTGGGAGCATTTCGTTTTACTGGGAGTAAAAAAAAAGCATATGTTCAGCTTCGAGCAGACGGAAGTCAAGTGTATAGTTGAGTTGATTTCGAGAAATTTTGCTTGAAGTTGTATTGATTTTAAAATCTGTGCAGCGGGACTACTTGTTAAACAGGGATGGTTTTCGCAGTGAAAGCTTCTGAGGTTTTCCTCTGCTCGTATTTTCCTCTCCTCAACTATTAATCACGACAGATGCATCATCAAGGACTAGGATTTGCTTTCATTAGTCAGTGTTAGAATTGTCATGTCACAACAGAAAGAGAGGAGAGATGAGAAGAAACTCTACAGTATCGAGACTAACCCACAGCGATAACGAGGAACTCGTTACCTGGACATTTCTGGACTTGAAAGGTATCACGGAGTTTGTTTTAAGTTTTAGTGCAGTACTTCTTGTTTCAGAAGAGCCTCGCTCGTCTTTGGGAAGCAGAACCCTGAGCACAGCCCGCGGGGGTTTCATTTACGATGTTAATGGGCGCCATTTTGGATCAAAAGGTTCAAAAGCAGTCGCATTAATTATACTGAAGGTCTGAACCACCAAAAGGCTGTGCGGATTATTTAGAATGCCTTGTACAGTGTCTCTGTACGGCTCTGAAGTATCGCCTACTTGAAACTATTAAAAAGAAAAGTGTCTTGCCTTTATTTCTCCAGTCTCTGGTTTTTGTTTTGATAGCTTCTATTTTATAACTTATTTATGTCTTAATGAAGAAAAACACACTTTATTCCAACTTCCAAAGAAATTTGCACTTCACTTTACTATTATGTTTATTATCTATATTTCTTTTGTTTAATTCAGTCCTACACAAGGAGATTATCACTATTGTTAATGATCTTTTTTTATCCATTATGGCAATGTGAAGTTGAAGAGAACACTGATCATAATTATTCCTTCTCTGTCTGTTGCATCGTGTCTCTCAGTGTTGCAGTGTCTCTGATAATTGTACTTTGTTTTTTTCTAACGTGGGAATTTGGTTCTTTTCTTTTTTTTTTTTCTTTGTCGTTTGTTCAATTTGGATATGCTCTGAGAGAAACCGTAAATAAATGTACCATACATTGAACTGAAGAACACGGTACTCATTATGTATATTTGAAATTCGTGTCTTGGTGTAATAAAAGATGGAGATCAGTTGTGTACTTAAATTTACTTCTGGAAGGTTCATTGAATGCCTGCATGTGTCGGGACTTTTTTTTTTGTCCGCCGCTGTGATAAAGGAGCTCTCACTGTGGCTCAAAGTGTCGGCAGGTGTTAGAAGGCTGTAAAACATAGTCATTTAACAGGAAAAACGCACACCGCTCCTGCGCGTGCGCTTCAACTTCAAACGTTTCAAGTCTCCTATTGTCTCCTTAGTACAACAAACCAAAGTCCATCTTATGGGACATTCCCAACAACTTAACACCCCCCAAAAAACAGTAATAAAAGCCCAGATCTGCCATCTAGATTACACTATCTCTCAGTCCTTGCTATGTTTTGGAAAAATGACTTTGTAATGATACGGTCAACTTTGGCCTTAATCTATAAAAGAACACGAACTCAAAGAAGTGTGGACTCTAACTTTCAAATGGGTTTTTGACAGCCCTGACTGGCCTATAGTGGAGTCCAGTACATTGATTTGTGATTGCAAGATCTTATTTAGTGGTTGAACATAAAGCGAGTTGGCCAACACTCTGATAAAGAGCATTTGCATATTCAAGCTAATATTCAACTACCATCACTGATAACTCGCCAGGTGGACAAATAATTGTTACACACTGTTAAGGCATGGCATCGTGGCTTTGTGGGCGTGCCTGTTGTTCTGCGTGTGTGGGTAAGTGCGTGCTGTGGTATTTATGATTTGCATTCAGAGTGAATAGTGTTGTCCAAAAAACTCGTGTATCCAGATAGGTGTAGTCTTACACAAAGCCGAGTATTTTCTGTTCATGAAAAATCTCCTGGTATTTGTAGAAATTGTGTCCGAGAGGAGCTCTTACTCACGTTAGTGGTGACTCACGGATCACATCTGTTTCCAAAGGCAGATGAAGTGATGTAGAGCCAGTCCTAAAACCGCTGGAACACGATGGCTTTAGTTTTTAAAACCGAGTTCCTATTTTGCCTGTTGCACTTTTCACCGTTTTCAAGTGAGACCATGCCTAACCCATGAAGATTCCTCCAAAATCTGGTTTCAAAACAAGACTGGCTGTTTTGTTCTGTGGAACGAGTGTGTGTTACATTAATCAAAACCTTTCAGTGACTTATGTGAGTTTAAGGATGCATTTTTGTTTTTTGTGCCGTCTAAAAAAGGGCCAGCTCGGTGAACTTTGACTTGTTATAAGTGATGCTAAGCAACGAAGCCCACATGCTTGCAGAACAGTCTGTGCTCTGACCCGGGTCATTAGAAGTATAATGCTTGTAAACCAGCGTGGTGTTTGCCTGCAAGCAGAGCTCCATTTTTATACATCAAAACAAGCCACATTGCAAGTGTTTTTGAAGTGGGGGGACTAACAAGGACTTCTGTGATAATAATGTAGTTTTGTTGTCGGGGTCAACCTAATGTGGATGTTTGATGCTTTCAAAGTCAAGTTTAGGCCTTTGATTGCTAAGAGCCCAATCTTAATTGCTCCTGTAACAGCTGCGCAGGCCCCACCACAAAACAGCTTCTCTCAGCATGTTTCTTTCTCCATTTTTTTTTTGTTTGTTTGTAGACAAAATGTGCTGCACATTCACAGAGATAAACGAGTAATTTATGTTTCTTTTTTAATTTTCTCAGTCATTTTTCTTTCTCTGGGTATTCTCTCTTTTTCTGTTTACTTCTCTTCTCTCCAGCCTTTGCCCTATTCATCCAAGGCATAAACATTCGATTTAATATTTGCATAACTGTCGTTGTGAGAACATGTTCTTTTCTCTCCAAAACATTTCCTTGCTAGAGCTGCCAATGTAGGCTTGAGCTGATCTGCCATGCAAATTCCCAGGAAAATAACAACTCCAGCTTTTTCTCATTCTTTCCTGGGCAAAGACAACTGCTGCAGTATTTCCTGGAAGCAACTGCTACACTTTTGTTTTTGTAGAGAAGACACCATCATGGTTGTTCCAGGACCCACGCTCCAGGAACTATGTTGAGCGCAGCCTACTCATGTGTAGTGATGAATGGCTCCTGCAGGAAGCAAAGTGTACAGAAGTGACCACATGCTTTGACTCCTGCTCCAGTGTATGATATATGAATTCATCTCTGTCATGAGGTCATAGCTCATCCTGTCTGACGAATGATGTGGGAAGTGTCATCTGACAACTCTAGATTTTACTTCCAAGGAGACAGACTTTTGTTTAAAGTGGTATTGAGCAATAGTTCTCCTGGCTTTAGAATTCTCTGCTTTTTAAATTATTAATTTATTTTTTTTACACATTTTCAGTCGAGTCTTTGTATCTGACCATTTCAGAGGAATGTTTTTCTTTTCTGAACTTTGTTAAGCTACTTGAGACTAGAGATGGACCGATCCGATATTACGTATCGGTATCGGTCCGATACTGACGTAAATTACTGGATCGGATATCGGCGAGAAATAAAAAATGTAATCCGATCCATTAAATATCAAAAAAGCACCTCACAAAACTTGCTACACGCGTAACTCGGCTCATAACCGTAGCACGTCAGAGCAGTATGCATCACGTGATAGAGGGGCTGTGTGTATTTGTAGCCTCGCTAGCAATCCCGCATTTCATCTCCAAGGAAGTTATCCCAGAGAGAAGTAAAGCAAGTGTGTAAGTTCATCTCTGAATATTAGTAAAGCATTCCCACGTTAAGCTTAACAACCGATATATGGAGCGACTGTCTCTTCTCCCTCACCTTCCTGCTGCTACTTCAATGTGAAACTGCTTAATGATCAGCTGATCGGCTTCTCTGTCGGGAGTCCGTCTCTCTTCTTTGTTTTTGGCCCACTTTGCACCAGAAAGAGGAAACCAGCGGCTGAACAACAGCAGCACGTTTAAGCTTGATAAGCTGTCGTTAGAATTTATTTAATATTACTTTCTACACCAGGATCCTTTTCTACGTAGCTGACGGCTGGTAACTGTGCAGGGGCGGATCTAGCAAAGTGTAGCCAGGGGGGCCGATAGGGCATTAACAGGGAAAAGGGGGCACAAAGACATACTTTTCTTTCTTATTCTCATTTAAAATGCCTAGCTTTTAATAAATAATTATCTGAATATTACACCCAAAGTTTTAATCTGATGTAAAATGTATAGAAGTCCATTACTGTATATAGTAACTGTTAAGTCTAATATACCCTAGTAAGCTATAGTACTTTTTCCTTTGGGAAAGTACCATCTGTGAATTCTGCAATTCTGTTGAAGAAAGATGTTGAATCTATTTAATTATTCTTGAAAAATAATTTATTTCTGTGAATTTTTTTCACCCTGCATCAAATTAAAGTTCATTATGTCGATTAAGCATCATGAGGTGGAGGGTGGGGGGTGGTTCCATATTTTTTTTGCTGGGAGTTTGCAACCCTATTAGTTAGGTTGCTTAATATTTCTGCTAAGTACTCTTTAAAATACCAGAATAGGGAGGATGGAGTAGGTTTAAGTTTATTAGATTGATCAGTGTTGCTGAACTATGAAATATTCTGGGCGCAGTGTAATAGCAGAATAGCTTTAGTGTTGTTGTTTATTTAAACTTGAGTATGAACGAACGTACAAAATGCAGCAAGATATTAAAAAAACAGTTTTATTTATTAAAAACACACTATATCGGATTCATATCGGTATCGGCAGATATCCAAATTTATGATATCGGTATCGGTATCGGACATAAAAAAGTGGTATCGTGCCATCTCTACTTGAGACTGACCTATGAATCATTCGAGCATAAAAAAGGCACCTAACTCAAGGGCTATGTGTGTCTAGATATAACAGAAAACTTAGCAAAGATCCAATTTTAAAATGCAACTTTAGGCACTTTGTTACTAGCAGTCTGTCACAAAAACACACTATTTGTGTTCTTTGGACAGAAAGATGCAGCTTGACAACCACAAAACAGTATTTTTGCACCAATAAGGTGTTTTCCCCAAACATGATTCACCAAAATGATGAAACTGAAGAAGTGGAGATCATAAGAAAAAGTAGCAGGGCAGCAGATGAACAGTATCTGAAAATCATTTTATTAAGAATTAGGAAAAATATCCTGCGAAAACCAAATACAGGACCTGAGAGATACATCTGGCCCAAAACCTTATCAGACATGGTCTTAGTGAAAGGGTAAATGACAATAAGCATTTTTTTTAATGAAGAGAAAAAAGGGGAAAAAAGGCTGAAGTATGACAAAATATAAAAGAACTGGACTGGAAAGCAAAAGCAGATCTTATGGAGTGATGAACCCAAACTTTAAACATCTGGTTGAAATGAAGTGTCTTCAGCCATCTGTAAAGCACGGTGGAGGCTCTGTTATGGTTTGTGGCTGTTTTTCATTCGGTGCTGTTCAATCAATCAAAATGTATTTATATAGCACATTTAAAAACAACAGTTTTGATCAAAGTGCTTCACAAATTAGGAAATAAAATAAGACAAATACGAGACAAACATAGAAACCAACCAAATGATAATCAAACTATCTTACATCAAAGCCAGAGTAAAAAGATGGGTCTTTAAACGAGATTTAAAAGACTGAACAGTCTCAGAAGAGTGAATGGCAATAGGGAGGTTGTTCCACAGTCTAGGAGCTGCAATAGCAAAGGCCTCTGGTTTTCAACCTGGACTTAGGTTGCATTAAGAGCATCTGGTTAGAAGATCTTAGTGCTTTTATAGGATTATACAAATGAAGAAGATCTGTTAAGTAGCTAGGGGCAGTGTTATTTCAGATTTTATAAGTGAGTAAAAGAATTTTAAAATCAATGCGAAATTTCACAGGAAGCCAGTGTAAGTTGGCTAAAACTGGATCATATGATCATGCATTCTGGCACCCGATAAAAGGCGTGCAGCAGCGTTCTGTACTAATTGCAACCGGTGAAGAGAGGAGTGAGGGAGGCCTAAATAGCCTGTTGGGGATCTTGTCAAAACTGATGGACTTGTGAGCACAGAGAAGTACTGTCAGATTTTTATCCACTATGCTATACCATGTGGAAGACATCCAATTGGCAATAGCTTGATTTTTCTGCATGACAGTGATCACAGACACACTCTGAATGTCCTTCACGAAGCCTGGAGAACTAATCCTGAAGATTGCCTAAAGACGTCAGAAGAAAGCTTGCCTATGAGAGTTCAGGCTGTGTTGAAGAGCTGATCATACCAAATGATGACTTTCGAGCTCGTTAGAATTGTACAAACTCTGTTTTTGCCTGCACTGAATGTAGATTTAGGTTTGCACATGTTTCAATAAATCCATCCACCTGAGAAATAAGGGGTGGTTCACAGTCGGGCGCACTAAATGTCAAACACATAATTTCTCCGGCTTGATCGGGAGGGCTGAGATGGAGGGGTGGAACCGTTCTTTGCGTACGAACGTGGGAGGAGTCCACTCTCGGTAAGTCACTCGTTTTTTACAAGTTGTTGCATGCAACTCTCTTCACTACGCGTGGGTGAAAAGCAGAAGCAAGATGAGAGGAGCGGGCAGGGGAACTGCAGCTGTCTAACCGGGAATGAAGTCGCGATGTCCAGTGAGATGTTTGGAGGTTCAACCACATTTACGCACTCAAGAAGAATTGATTTGCAGTGAGGACATTTAAAGAGTCCGGGGATCGGATCTTTGTTTATTGGCTAATAAAGAAAAGTTTGCCTCAGAAGTCGTCTTTGTAAATCAGTAGAGATGAGATTAAATTTTTCTACAAGCTGGATTTTCCGCGGCTGGATTACGTGTGTCCTTGTCACCTTTTACGCACAGGTAAAACGCGTTTTACCCACTATTAATGATAAAAATTTACCCCATTAATTAGCTAAGAAGTTGATATCAAATGAGTTGACGGTCACCTTTGAAGCCTGTAGGTCTCTTGTTTACTGCTTCTCTCTGGTTATCGGGGTCCCTTTAAATGAGAAAGTTCATACTAAAGTACCTACTGAGATTAACAGTGGTTTAGTTATCTTAGGCAAAAGATATGTAACAGTAAACCCGAGTATGTGTCAACACACCAGGATTTGCATGAACTGGTCAGATGAGGGACGAAGGAAATGTGGGGAACATTGTTTTTTTTTCTTTTTTCTTTTTTACGCACAGACACTGACTAGAAACAGCTTCTCCCCTGCTCTGACCACAGAAAAGCCGCTGGCAACTGGACGTTCTTCTCCCTCCACCAAGTATTCTTTCCACGTCCAAGTTGCTCATCAGGAACCTCATTAGATCCGCCAGAGGCGAGGTTTAAAAATGTGGTGCAGCAGGATCTCTATTTTGCATATCGCGACCAACTTTTACATACATTTTTTGTAGTTTCCTGGTTTCAGTTTTATCGTAGCCTTATTCGTAACATACCTCAGAAGCACACACTAAAAATCCCCTATTAATTAGATGTACAGAGTTTAAAAATGACCTAATGTCTCAGCTGATGCACTGCCACAGTAATTTGAAGGGGAGAGTGAATATAGTCGATGGCATGTTGTTGTCCACGCCGTTGTTTAGTACAACCAGCTAACGCTGTCCAGGTGGAGAAGTTTATGAGATGTGGTTGGAGTGGTGGGACTGTTGGGCACCAATGATCTATCATTGCCTGTGTGCCTGCATTACCGTAAGCCAGCATCGGCATGACTTTGACTGGAACGCACGCTCTTCTTTTCTGAGGTGTGTTGCAAGAGAAAATGCTTGTGGGGCATTTTACTTGTCAATGCAGTGATCCAGGGAGGCAACTGCGCAAAAGAAATATATAGTTTTTTTCTTTTCCCCAAAAAGTCTATGAAATAAGTCAAAGTTTTATCAGCAGCAGTGGCAATAGAAAGCAAACACATGATACAGACAGTTGCCTGGATAGGAGGGATGGAATATTTTTCAACTACGTTTTAAGGTGACATTGCAAACCCTTGGCTTTGGTTTGTTCTCACCATGGTCTTGCCATTACTGACTCATACTATTCCCAAAGAATTCCCCTTCTTTTTCTTGGTTTGCAACCACTTCATCCAATACATTCCGAGTTCATTTCAAACTGTCTTTGTGACATTGAGCAATGCACAATTGCTTCAAGATGTTCAGAGCTTAAAAGTCAATATATCATGAAGAACTGTGCTTTGTTGGGTTTATTGCTCGCCTGCCCACAAACAAGGCTCCTGAACTTTTTATTTGCCAGATTTTCTAGCCAGTCATGCATTCATCCGTGCTTGTATGCACTCGTGTTCTCCAGTTATCTATTAGCAACATCTTGCTGCCTCTTCCCTGACTTTTTTCATTTATTATTTGACCAATAATTATTTACCTCTTCAAGTTCCATCCATCCATCAAGTACCAGATCAGATTTATGACTACCTCTGGTTTCAAAAGCAGTGCACTGCCTATGAGCTCTGGATCAGGTTTCATTAAAGCAATTAGCACATATTCTTTTAACTTTTTGCAGCACCTGCTTGTCCTTGATTTTTGGGTTGTGTTTCTATTATTTGCATTTTTTTCTATTCATACATCATTGGCTGTCACCAATTTCCACCAATTTAACAGCTGTTCTTTGTGTTTTTTCCTTCTGTTACTTGTAAATGCATTTTTAAGACAACTTAGTCCCTTCTTTTTTCTGTTTTTAAGAGTTATAATCAAAGATATGAGATATCAGGTCTTGATTTATGCAGGTGGCATTTAGGGGATTTGCTTTTATGGCTGTTAAGAAAAAAACTAATCACAGGTGCAAACATTATACAAAGATCCAGTTGTTGTGCAATATGCTTTTACAGCATCTTATCGTGAATCAGTAAAAACCCAAGAGGCCTATGAGCTGCAGTGTGCTTCTCTTGGCTTTGAGCCTGTTGCTGCCGTGGCCGTTATGCAAATTCTCTAGTCCGCTGAAAGCTTATGGAATGCGCTCTGCATTTGATAGGGTCACACACGGCGGTGAATGTTTTTGTAAAAGATAAACAAAACAGCTCGGAAACCAGCTAGGGGGCAGTTGCGACATGTCGCTGAAGGGGTGGAACTCTTAATACCTCTTTGTTCTTAAGCTTCACCAAGTCCTGCCCACTCTGTCCATCCATATGCTTTCCACTTCCCTTCATCTTCTTTTTCAAACAATTCCATAACTTCATATCTGAGTACGTGCAGCGCATCAAGTTAGCTCTGAGGTCGGATGTGCTATGTTTACCATTATGTTAACCTATAATCATATAGGGTGGGTCACTTGTTTTTCTTTTGCATCCATTATATATTTAGTGAATCAAAACACATTGTTTCGCATAACTGAGACCCAATGTTTGGATGTGGCGGTAACAAAAACACAATTCCCGGCATTCCTTTGGTTTCCTGTGCGCTCTGGTCCAGCTGTGCATATTAAAAGCCATATCTATCTATCTATCTATACAAAGACTCAAGCCTTTTAATAGCATGGGAATCTTTCCTACTTCTGTCACTTCTGTCTCCTGCAGCATATGGTGTCCATTAGTGCTGCGGTTTGAGCTATGAGCACTGTGTATGATTATCCCTCTGGTTAGATTATAAAACAAAGATTGGCTGATGTGTGAGTCTGAGTGGAGGTAATTAAAAGCTTGAGAGTGTTCATGTTGCGCTGTCGTGGTCTGAAGTTGGAAAGACTGACACAGTCTAAACAGAGGTGTGAGAAAGAAGACAGGGGAGGATGAGAAGGGTGTGAAAACAGTGTTGAGTCCAGTATTGTATATTTGAACTGCTGGGGTAAGCTCAGGGATTTTTCCATTAAAAATCAAATGAACAAAAAGAAATTGTGAATATGCTTCCCAAAGGAAAACTTTGGCGAAGCTTTTCTGAACCTCTGCAACACCAGCAATTCAATTACAGTACAAATTACAGTATTTAGTAGTAAGGAAGATGAAGCTTAGACTGAATGACAAAATGATGGTGGTCAATTCAAGGTCAGAGTCAAGGCAGGCCTATAGGTTGTATTTTTCTACATTCATATATAGACACTGTGGTTTTGGCATCATTTCTGTTATAACAGCCAAATTGTCTAATTCAGCAGTGTGGCCAGGACTTCTCCAGCCCTTAATTTAGAGTGGCTGGGAGGTCAGTACAGTAAGTAACCTTTTCAATAGAGCGTTTATTGTTTATAAAGAGATGCAAAGATGTTTCATAGTTTGTTTCCATGCTTTCTGGATTGAGAGCTGTGTTTAGCTGCGTGACAGCAGGAAACTTTGCATAGTGGTTTGTTAGAACAGAAGGCCTTTAGAAATCTAGTCTTTATAAAATAATCTTTATTTTCTTATTTTACAGCACAGAACTGACGGCCAGGAGAATATTTGCAAGTGATTAATTATTCAATGTCAGCCAGAATGGATATTATATCATTCCTGTTGCTTCCCTGTTGTGTATGTGGACTTTGTTTTTTCTGGTCTGGAGGCTTCAGAGCTGCGCTCAGGTGTTCTGAGAGCATGGAAAGAATTTCTGGGCATGTCTTGAAAATGTTTTTACCATCCTGGTCCTGACTCAAACATTATACCTCTTACTAACTGTTACAAACTTATCTTTTGTCTTCATTCATTACAGAACGCAGATTCCAAACCTCAATGTAAAGAAACACAATACTTAAAAGACTCCAAATGCTGCAACAAGTGTCAACCAGGTAACACACACACACACACACACACACACACACACACACACACACACACACACACACACACACACACAGATAGTGGATGCATATCTGGTTTCCTCTGTGGAGTCAGCATAAAGTAAAAATAGCTTTCCATTCACAAATATTCTAAAGTAAAAGAGGAAGGATGTTTAAAAGCAGATCTTTTTGGCTTAAATGGGCACAGACATGTCCATGTGTTTCCACAAATGCGTGGATACACACGCACACGCACGCACACAAACTGCTAAATATATCAACTGCTTAAAAAGAAGAAGGGAGCTCCAGTTTTATCAGTTTCTCTTTTGTTTTCTTCTATTTAATTAGGCTTTTCTGTGTCATTGTGATTATATATGCTGGGTTCTTAAATCCTCTGCCTAACACCCATTGTCTTTTCTTTTTGCCACTAGGCCAATATGTGTTTAAAGACTGCACTGATACCGATCAGACTGTATGTCTTAGATGCAATCACGGGGAATATCAACCCAGCTTGAATAATGCCTATCGCTGTCTTAAGCAGAAGTTTTGTGATCCGAGTGAGTACCTTCATTTATTTATCAATTCCATACATTTAAATACATTTTTCACTACTTACTTGTAACAAATACCATTCATTTGATTTCTAAAAATTTCAATTCTAAAAAATTAATTAATTATAAAATGTTTTGCTTATTAATTTGGCAACCTGTGGTTACTTGAAGAACAAAGATCAAACAACTTTTCCAAACATACCCTACAGTCACAGCTACACCATAAAAGAATACTCTCCAGTCAACAGTATTTAATATTATACTGATGTTTTTAATGTTTTAGTTTCTCTTTTGCAACCCCTTTTCCAAAAAATCATGAAGCTGTGTAAACGTTAACAGAGTGCAGACCATTTGCCATTTACTGCTGTGTTGGATCGCCTCGTCTTTTTAAAACTCCCCATATGACTTTGGGGACTCGGGGAGCATATTGGCGAAAAAAAATCTGAACGTTTTTGCTAAATTCATTCTCAATAAAGTTTTAAGCTGTTCAACAATTAAGGTCTTTGTTTGCCTCATTTAATAATGGGTCAGATATTTTCAGTAGGTCAGATTTTTTTTTTCCCCATGTCGTTTGGTATTGTCCTGCTGAAATAATGAAGGCCTTCCTCCAAAAAGGGCTAAAACTTTTATCATTCAACTTTAATGTGGCCTCATTTGTACCTTTGTCTTTTTCTTTTAAATCTACAGAGTCGGGTTTTATGACAAATAATGGAAACCTGATAGAAGAGGAGCCATGTCGCTGTGTTAGTGGCTTCCAGTGTTACCCCATCAACTGTGAGTTCTGTGAGAAGATACCCACCTGCCGACCGGGACTTGGACTTGAGACAAAGCATGGTGAGAAAGTCCACAACACAGAACGTCCCCCATTTATAACAAGTCCCTACAAACAACTTGTAAATCCGAGATTACGATTTGTGTTGTTAATTATAGATCAGAGGAAGGTGTGTGAGCCGTGTCCAAAAGGATTCTTCTCTGATAAGGACGATGACGAACCGTGCAAACCGTGGACAAAGTAAGCGCTTACACGCACGTGCACACACATGTTTTTAGCCTGGAATCTTTTGACATATTGTGAAGGGAAAATGCAGTTGGGCAGCCGTCCCTACCGGCAGCCAGCAGTGGTTATGAGTAATATATTCACCACTTCCTCTGGAACCCTGGCTGGAGCAGACATCAGCTTCCACTGCCAGCCAGACCTGACAGATCATCGGCGATGATGATGATGACGGTGGAGAGAGAAAGAATTTTGTTTTCCTCTCTATCCATCTGCCTTTCTGATATTATCTTTGCAGAACTGCGAGTCGAGCACGTTGGTAGGAAAATGTGGAGTAGAAGGGAAAACTAAAAAAAAAACAAAAAACAAAAAAACTAACTACATTCCCATTGTATAAATATTCTTCTTCTTCTTCTTCTTCTTCCTCTTTCCCAGTTGCAAGGCTGAGGGCAGCAAGGAGATCAAGCAAGGCAGTGCTGAAGCCGATGCAGAGTGTGGACCACGTGAGTTTGGAAAGACACGGACATATACAATGTCATATTTTTTCCATATGACAAAATCGTTTCTGTTACTTAGAGGCTTAAATGTGACACTAAATGTGGAGAGGGAAAAAACTGTAGACTAAAAGCAAGATCAATAATTGTCTTTCTTACAGGTGATGAAATGGTCATTCCTACGTCCTCCTGGGTGATAGTTTCAGTCCTGTCAATCATTATCATTCTGTGTCTCCTCATTTTGCTTCTCTTCTGCTACAAGGACAAAATGAAATTGCTCTCCGGTAGGTCGAGATTCTCTATGAACCTTTCTCTTCTGCCTGTATGACTGCTTTAACATAGATGTAGACGTTGGCACAAAAACGTGAACTTTTACTTTTATAAATACTGTGTCATTTTTTTTCTCCTGCGCTTTTTTTCAGTACTTACATCTTGTTGTTTCATTTCCTAGTAAATCTGCGATCCTGTGTCCAGAATCTGAAGAGGACCCGGATACAACAGGTAAGGTGGAATTTCTGTTAGAATAAAAAAAAAAAACCAAACAAAACCGAATACATATAGAAACTAAACTTATTGCGAGCTGTTTCATCTACTTTTTCTATTGTTTGTGACAATTTTTTTTCCATTGAACCAAAGAGCCTGTACATATCTAACATCATCTTACGTGCATACTTGCAATAATTTACAACTCTTCTTTCATCGTTTTCTTCACTCTAGGAGACATTGGCTCCTCTTTACCACAGCGGAGCAGGAGGAGGAATAGGAGGAGGTTCTGGTGTCCCAAAATGCACGCCATGTGAGGTGACCAAACTTATCGACCAAGCACCCTCCAGCCCCGCTGACCACTCCTCGTGCACCTTGCCCATCTCTGTTCCTGATGTAAAGGTCTCTCTGCCCTTCATAAAAGAGATGACAGAGAAAGGAGGGACTGAGAGTAAAACGCCAATGGAGGATCAGAGCAAAGGATCTGGAGAACCAGAAGAGGTGTCGGAAGAAGAAGAGGTCGTGAGCGTGTCCCGGCTTTTGACAGGTTCTTGCATGTGTGTCATTCCTGTCCACGAGCCCCTGGAAGTAGGGGAGAATGAGGACTGTAGCCAGGCTGTCAGCCCTGGAACACCGGGATCGTGCTCATGTGGAGGGCTAGATGGAGAGCGGGATGGAGGTGGAAGTGGGAAAGAGGTTAAAGATGGAAATCTCAAGAAAATATCCCCAAGTCAGTCAGGTGTCGCACCGCTTGTTTCTCTTTCTCCTCCTCTCCTTCACACCTCCACCGCCGTCCATTCAACCAGTCCGCTTCCTGAACTCTACCTGCCATTGTCCCAGATGTCGCCGGAGTTCAAATTCCACCTGAAAGATAGATCGCCAACTAAATGGGAGGGGTTGTACAGACTGATGAGCACAGACTCCACATCAACAGAACACAGTACGACCTCTGCGATGACCTCGGTCACCCCCTTGTTGCCATCCTCGTCTGTTGGAGAGCTCTACATGGACAAGCCTCTTGAAGCCACAGGCCCAGAGCAAGACCAGGGAGTTCCCTGTGGGGACAGCAGAGACAACAAGCTCTCTTCACAGGAGTCAGAACTGGAGTGCTCGCCGGAGAGCCTTCAGAGTCAGCTGGCTGATCCAAATCTTACCTCAGGTACATGAAATTTCAAGAACTGATCATATAAGAAGCCAAAAAAAAAATGTTAATGATAAGGAAAAAAAAGAACTGATAAGGTACTAGCTCCAAACTATGAAGCGGGGGAGGTGAAATATTAAGTAATAATAGTAACTTAATAGTAATCATCAAGTGTTCACAGGACAGAATTATGGCTTTTAAAATTAATGTACACTTTTGTCTATAAGCTTATATTATATTATATTATATTATATTATATTATATTATATTACTTTTTTTTTCCTAAGCAAAAATTACTCAGTTGAGTCGCACAGTCACAAGTCTATTTTTACTCCTCTTGGGGTAATGAAAAGCTGCTTTGGAGCTGGCTATTTCCTGGCTATTTTTTTGCTGTGACCGCTCAGCAGCGTCATTAAAAACTAAAAGCACAGTGGTTGTGCGCTATGGGGATAATGGCTCATTACAAAGGTTGCAGGACCACAGTTGTGTTTGCCAGGTGGATTTCTGTGTTCGCTGTTTGTGTAGGCAGTCGCCATTGTGTTGCCACAGGGTCATACCCGTACATGATTGGATACACCACATAGCAGTGTTCTCTTTCCACAGCATAGGTGGGACTAGCCACCAAGAATAACAGAATGAAATTTAGATTGGTTTTAATGGAAAGTTTTACAGTCACGGGGTTGAGCATGCATTGTTCTCACACAGACCTTACGGTCCTGCCAAAGAGAAAAATCTATGGGAAACATTTATTCTCTGTGCCTCGAGCTCCTAGCGGTTATGGTTAGTTATAAAAGCAGTAATATCTTAGCAGTCTGATAGAGACGGTGGTCAGCTCGAGCTCAAACGTTATTAGCCGAACACAGAATAGACAGAGGATTGGTCTCAGCGTAAAAATATGCCATTTGTGTGATTGTTTCCAAGAAATAGCTTTTATTAAAGCCAGTATTGATAATCTGACCCTGGATTTTGGCAGGGCCACACAGGGAGCAGGAAAAAGATATGTGTGTGTGTGTGTGTGTTTGATGTGCTAGTGAACCACCAGAACCGCACTCTTAACAAACACTGCTCTTTGTGTATGTGTGCACCAGTGTCGAGTATGCCATCTACAGTACAAAACTCCTGTTTACCCAGAGTTCCATAGGGTTGCGCAAAGTGACCGCAGCTTTAATTGAACCAAGATGTGCTCAGCTTGAGTAATGCTTTTATAACCTCTCAAACCCAACAAAAACACACACACACCAACTTGTGAAGCCTTTTTTTTGGACTCTCACTGATGACTGGTTACTTTAATTACACATTTGCTGGCTTGAAGTGAACACAGTTTCCCATCATGCAGTAATGAAAATTGTTACAAGGACTTCCCGCCTATACTATTTAAAGGTTAGGCAAGGTTCAGAGGTTTCCCTTGTCTCACGCACAGTAGCCATCCCAGTGCACATTAGTTTTATTTATTAGCTACTGACCGGCTCAGGGCAATTTTGGGCCTGCCTTTGTTGAGCGTCAACTGAATAGGGCTAATGACCCACATTTAGTCTGACAATCAAAGACTTAAGCTGGCACCTATCCGTGAAAAAATAGGCAGATTCTGATAGAAAATGTGCACAAGTAAGGGGTTTTACTAGTGTTCAGTTTTACCCCTGTCAGAGCAGTTTTTGGGTGTCCAAAAAGATCAACGTGGTACTGAGAGAGGATAAACAGAAGACCCAAGCAGATTCCTCAGAGCATTGTTTTCAGAGCTGTGGTGAAATGGCATATTTTCAAGCTTGCCCTCTCAGACTGGTATTCCGGGAAATGCGATTGGATACGGAAAAAGAGACACACACGTTTTGAGAGTCTGTGGTAGCGTTTGCCTTTGGCTGCATGTGCTTTTGAGCGCAGACGTGTATGTGTAGGTGTGAAAATGCCTGTTAGTGCATTTTCTTACATTTACTGTAGTGTGTGTCTGTGTGTGTGTGTGTGTGTGTGTGTGTGTGTGTGCGCATATGTGTGAACAGATGGAACATAAGCTGTGAGTCATGGAGGTTTGGCCTGGAAAGTCAGACAGGAGGCTGGAGAAAATAGGAACCAGAGGTTTGATGCGGTGTAATGCGATTTACAAAACAAAACTGTTTATTTCCTAATTCACCTGGCTGGTTTAACTCTGTAGGTGAACAATATACAGGCACTGGCACAAAGGGTATTGATGCAAGTTTGTGTTTGGAAGGAAGGCAACTGTAGGATGGAGATTAGACACTGAGATGTTCGTGGATGGAGTGTCACATTTTTAAAAATTGTTCAGTTGAATCCTTAAAACCCCCAAACGTGTGACAAATTGCTTCTCCTTAGTGGTCTTGAGTTTCACTTAGTTAGAAGTGCTGGAGACTGACGGAGCTATGTCGAGAAGGATATGATATGGCGGTCTCTGTAGCCGTTGCCTTTTTGTGGTCATCCTGCAAAGTCATTACACCCACTGTCCATTTGTCACATGAGGTTAGCCAACAGTTGGTCCCTTCTTCACTTGTGTCATGAAATAGGGCTCTGGAAGCCTGTTTGTACAGGAAAAACGAAAGTCCTACACAACCCTACAATTATAGCGATACATCTCGTTGAATTTCACAATAGGCTGTTACTGCATCGGCATCTTCTATACCAGTGTTTATGAATTTCACGTGAAACTAAAGATTTTCTCAGACATCATCTATAAATAGCCTCCTAACCATTTACGCCTCCTCTGTGTTACTTTTCTATTTAGGTCAGGTGTCTGGGAACCACAACACCACCTTCATCTCCAGCGGTCAAGTGATGAACTTTAGCGGTGACGTCATTGTTGTCTGCGTCAGCCAGACGTCTCACGGCAGAGACGAGGTGGAGCGGGATGATGGCTTCGGCAACCCTGTCCAGGAAGAAGCCACTGAGACTGCTCCATTTTTTCAGAGCAGCTTGAGATCACAAGGAGACTACATTTCCCACTGCACTTTGCAAGATGAGACACTGCCAGTCCAGGAAGCGATGGAGGAGCAATCACTGGGAAAGTGAAAGCGGCCAGTGGCTTTGCTTTATGTTTTATGTCACTCCAGAGATCGTCGCCATAGTCCGGGCGCTTATGTTATCTTTTGATTACACCAATCAGCCACAACATCAAACTGCTGTCAGCTGAAATGAATCATGTTGATTATCTTGTTACAATGCAATGTTCTGCTGGGAAATCTTGGGTCCTCTTCCATTGACTCATACCACCCACCTAAACATTGTTAAAGATCAGTCACATCCCTCCATGGCAACGGTGTCCCCTGACGACAGAATTCTCTCCAACGGGACAGAGTGTCCTGTCACAACAGAAAAACTGCTTGACAACTTGGCATAACAAATGGCAGACCAATCAAACATCTGCTGAGTTAGCAAGAACAAGCCTGATCTGGAGAGGCTTCATTCCACAACCCACAGGACTCAAAGGACCCACTGGCCAGACACCACAGGACACCCTCAGTGGGCTCATGTGCATGCACAGCAGAGTTGGGTTTTTTTTTTGGCAGAATGGTGGATTTAGTGTTATGGCTAAGAGGTGTACATCAAATAAGTTGTAGTAATAATTAAAAACAAAATGTGTCCTGTCATGTCTGCTTTCCATGTAAAAACAAGGAAAGGATGGTGTAAAGTCATTTTAAAGTGATACGTCAGGTAACTGAGAGATCAGTCTTTTGGGAATCTGACTCTGTGTCTCCACAGTTGTCTTACTAATGAACCATCTATAACCTGGCCTATTTCAGACATTAGTCACTGAATCTTGCCACGGGAATCTATTCCCAGGAAAAAAAAGAAAAGCTGCAGGCCTTTTCAAATGGAAACTCCCTCCATTCCAGACAGTGATGGGGAATTTTGTTGTGAAATGGATGTGGAAGTTCATACTGCAGGTGCATAATATTTTTATTGTTGCATGGAACTTACAGCTTGGTCTCGATACAAAGAAGTTACAAAGTATTTAATGTCCCACACATTTCTGTTGATTACTTGCTTTAGGTAACATCTGTACACTCTTAGTTTTTAACTTTTATAAGTCTGGATGATTTTGATACTTGCGTAACGGAATATCCACCGTGTGGAACATACGTTTTATTAATTGTATCGTAGAACTTTGAATATACAAGCCACAATAAGATCTGGCTGGACAGAATTTTAAACATATCAATGAGTGAATTCTTCTTTCTTGCCTGCAGGATCTGTTTATTTTTTAAGAGACACGTCCAGTTTTGGTACGATGCTTGTTTAGCTTGTTTGTAGACTTTATTTTCTCCCTACTGCAACACAAGTGCAGTTTTTGTCTTTGAAACAAAATGCTATGCATTTGATAAGCTATTCTATTAATGATTTCTTTTATTCGATTTTAATGCCCAGGCCTTAATGAAGAAAAGTCAGATGTTTGTTAATAATAATGGTTTTGTTTAAAAAAAAAAAAAAAAAAAAGATTTTACGAGGCAGATTGTTTGTGTGTATTTCAGAAGTTTCACATGTGATCAGTGCTTGTATATATTTCATCTGTTTCTCAAAGACGAATGAATATGCTGTCAATTGGTTTATTGTGTGGATTTTGTGAAGTCGAGTGGTGCCATTAACAGCGGGCGAAGCGCACACAGGAGTTTTAATGAACTGTTAATTTATAGCCCCGCCATATGTATGCAGCTTTGCAAAAAACAGAAAAATTATGTACATATGAATCAAATCTATTGCAATGAATTACTGAAAGACTATTTTGATTGAAATTAAATATGTTTTGCATCTAATTTTTTTCACGGATGGCTGCCATCCTGCATTCTGTGGTTACTCTTGGTCAACTTTCCTATTTTAGGGGGGGGATTGACAAAACACAACCAAGGCTTCATTTATCTCCACGAGATGATCTATAATCTTTGTGAAGCAATGCTAATTACACATGTGGCAAGGCCTCTGTGCCTTTGTCCCTGTGTTGACAGACAGGCAGCCTTTCATCAGGCCCGGGGATGGCAAGCAGCTGTGAGGAGAAACTAATCTAGCAGTCAGACCAGCTAGCGTCACAGAGAGACCACATGAGAGGAACTGGCAGCACTCATTTGGGCCTGGTTTGGGTCAGCAGGAGTATGTTTATATATGTGTGTATGTGTGTGTGCATGTGTGTAAGAGTGCGTCTTGTCTCAGCTTATTTTATGGTTGTTTGTGAAAACAGGAAGTTATGACTAGCTTTCACATGGTTTACATGAGAACTGGCTGGCTGGCCAACACAGAGCCCGACTGCACATTTAAATGATTTCAGCTTTTTCTTTTCTTTTCATGTGTGAGAGAACAGCCTTTCATTTGACTTATATGTAGGGTAGCAACCACCTTGTGTTGCTATAGTGTGCCTCCTAGTGGTAAGTGCAGGTTAAGATGATAAACAAGACAACAAATCATGGATAAATGTTCATGTTTGCAGTTTCAGCAACACATGAAACGAGATGCGTCTGTTGTCGCATTTATATAGGCATTTCTAAACAGACATACAGACATATTATTGTGTACCACCTTATTTTTTTGATTACAATTTTAAAAGCGGAATAGAGATCACTGGAAAAGAGGAAATGGGCTGTTGAGAAATGGTTTGTCTTTTATACTCCAGCACTTTCGAGGCCTGTGAAAAAGCCCAATCAGCTGTTGGTTTAATAACCTGACAGTCGGTGTAACCAGGTGACAGCGCAGACCTGCGGAAAGCACCAGAAAATCCACAGTGCTGATGTGCTGAAATTACAGTCATCTCACCTGTGGAAGCAAGTTTTGGATTCCAGCTGCAGACTCGCAAAAGATCATTACAGCTGAGATTCATTACTCCGCACTGACAGCAGATGGAGTTTCTAGTTTCTTCAAAGATAATGATTTTGCCTTTGAGAGGATATAAATATGATGAACTGCTTTGAATGGAAGCAGCAGATGGTAGTTGATAAATACATAATGAATGTAAAACTGTGTGGGACTTTTACATTTTTATACATCTAAGAATCTTTTTAACGAGTGTCTTATAAATTTAATTGAAAAAATTGCTCTTGTGATTTTGTTACATCTACGACACAGTAGACAGTCGTAATAATAACCATTCTAATGCAGAAAATGAAGAAATCTTTCAGAGAAAAGCTAAATACAGCTACATACAGTCATGTGAAAAAAGGAAGTAAGTGTCAATCCTTAGCAAAGCTTAAAATTAGATAAATACAACCTCAAAGAACTACAAATATGATCATACGCTATGTCAACACAAACTAAGGCAAAATGCAGAAATAGTGTGTGAAACGCTAAACACATCCTTTTAATGCTTCCCTAGGAATTGAGAGTGTAAGTAGCAGCCAGGTGATGCTGATCAAGTGCTTGTAATGAATACATCAGCATCACACAGTAAGTGCGAGCAACTCTAAAAGCAGGGGTTTTGGCTGTTTGCTGGTGTGGAACCTTCAGGTGTGAGCACAATGCCAAGGAGGAAATTTATAGTTTAATATTAGGAATGATCTTAAAGAAGCTCTCCATCAGTCTGGAAACGGTTATAAGTCCATCACTGAGCACAGTGAGCTAGATTATTCACAACTGCAAAACATTCTGGACATTTGCCAGTCTTGCTGAGAGTGGCCATCCCGGCAAATGCACTCAGATCAGGCCATTGTTGTTCAAAAGGAAAGTATGGCTTTTTTGGAAGGGTTGCAGGACAAACGCTCTTTTCTCTAAAAGGAACATAGCAGAACGGCTTAGGTTGGCACAGCTGCATCTGAACAAACCACAAAACTTCTGAAACAATGTCCTTTGGCCAGATGAAACCAAAGTGGAGTGTTTGGCCTTAATGCACAATGCCACATTTCTTGAAAACCAAACACAGCATATCAGCACAAATGCCTCATACCAAGTGTTAAGCATGGTGGTGGAGGAGCGATTATTTGGGCTTGTTTTGCACCCACAGGACCTCGGCATCCTGCTGGGCTTATGATGAGTCTGTTTTCTGTGTCTGTCACAGGGATAACACAGAGAGAGGCGAAAACTCACAATCCCACCTACGGCCAGTTTAGAAATACCAATTAAACTAACCCCATTTAAGTTTTTGGACGGTGAATGCAAACTCCACAGAGTCCTGCCTGGATTCGAACCCCGGATGTTGTTGCTGTGAGGGGATAGTGCTAGTTCTTGTTAAATAGCCTTATATTAAGACATGCTAAGGACCAGGTATTTTTATTGATCCCTGATTTATAAAGCCTTAGAATTGAAAAGGGTTTACTTTCCTTTTACAGTAAATAAAGATTCAGTGTCTTAAATCTAGTTTGCTGAGTCAGTTCAAATACTTAGTTTGATACGCATTATTGAGCTAAAACCTCTTAAACAAATACTTCTCTGTTTCTTTGATTCTTTAAAATACTGAATACACCAATCATATGATGCTTTTCTTGGATACATTTTGAAATTCCACCTTAATTGATTAGCACCAGTGATGAGTTCCAACAGAGGGGTATTTCTTTCTGACAACAGCTTACCATTTAAAAGGCGGTCATGTTTGCTTTCTCTCTCAGTCCTGTGCCTCCACATCTCTGGGACTTTTCAACATCAGCGAAAACATTTTGGGGGAGGGATATCGCAGTTTTATTTTACTTTGGAAATGCAAGCAATCAGGTAAGTTTTTGTACATCGTCACCAGAAAGGGGGGCGAAAAAAGTCTTAAGGTGGCTTTTCATCCATCCATTTGAGATAAAGGCTTTATGTACCTCACTCCACAGGTCTCTCTTCATCCCCACGTGGTCTTCAGATACACGTCTAGATGGGAAGACAGCTATAGTGACGGGGGGCAACAATGGAATAGGAAAGGAGACAGTTAAAGACCTGGCTAGCAGAGGCAAGCAAACAGCGCTGCACACGTAAAGACAGCAAATGCAATGATGACTAACAAATTTCTTTACAATTGTTGTCATATTCTTTCTCGTCTGCGTGACTCAGTGTACTTGTGAACTTGAAGCTTCCTGCAAATATAACAAATACAATCAGGTGACTCAAACATAAACTGTTGAATTTGATGAAAATGCATAATTCTAATGAACTCATGTATCAGTACTGGTTAATCAAAGGCAGGCAGAGGGATTAAGTTCAGAGCATACTGCCACGACTCAAAGACTACCAAACTGGCCCAGACATATGCGTTGAAATCGTGCTATCTTGTTCAAATGTCAAACGTGCATGTACACGCAAACAAGAGGAACTAATCTCCCTTAGGTGCCCGGGTGATCTTGGCGTGCAGAGACATGGCGAAGGGAGAGCAAGCCGCTTGCGACATCGTGAGGGAGGTGAAGGGAGCGAAGGTAGTCACCAGGCAACTGGATCTGGCTGACACCAAATCAATATGCCAGTTTGCCGAGAATATCTACAACAGTGGGTGGCACACACAACACACACACGGACTTCAGAGTAGTGCGTGCATTTTTTTTCCTTCTAAATACTGTGATGGTGGTGACAATTATCCTGTTTTCACAGCTGAGAAAGCTCTTCACTATCTGATCAACAATGCAGGCGTGGCTGTGTGTCCTTATGCCAGGACAGTGGATGGATATGAGATGCAGTTTGGAGTCAATCACTTGGGTAGGAGGAAAAACACACAAGGTTTAGTTAATGACAAACATGTTAGATTGAAACAGAGTTTAGCAAAAGAGCAGATGAGTTGTCAGTCAGCCCCTGTTGTTACTGCTAAATATGTGATCAGTGGTGGCTTAAAACTCCTCGCCGTTTTCTCTCCTACCGCCCATTTAGGTCATTTCTTCTTGACTTTTCTGCTGCTGGACTTGCTGAAGCACTCGGCCCCATCTCGTGTCATCAACTTGTCATCAGCAGCTCACTTCTTTGGCAAGATCCATTTTGATGATCTGAAAGGGGAGAAGGATTACCATCACTTCAGGGCCTATGCACAGAGCAAGCTGGCTAATGTCCTGTTCACCAGAGAGCTGGCCAAAAGGACAGAGGGTAGGGGCGCAGAGAATGAAATATTATCCAGTCATTATGTGTCGTCCTTTGCCTGTCTGCCTCGCCTTCCTTATGCAAGGAGAAAATGGATCTTATCTTAACAGTGTGAGAGTCCCATGCCTCAACCACAACCGCTCTGGGCGACATCAGAGCACGGGGAAATAAGTTGTGTTAAAGACTTAATTGTTGCCCAGCAAATCATTTCTTCCCAGATATGAGTCAAGTCTTTCTGTAACTTTTTTTTTCTAAATCAAATGAAACTATATATTCTGGGTGTTTTACTTCCCTGATGTGTCCACTCATATATAACTACAAGCTGTTATCAAAGATCTGCTTCATTTCAGGTTGGACAAATAATATTTTACACCAATCCCTCCAGTTCTAGGTGTCACGGCCTACTCAGTTGACCCGGGCTTGGTGAACACTGACATTTTAAGGTATATAAGGCGCCCTCTTCTGGATATAGTCAAGAACTTCGGGTTTCTGATCAAGACCCCAGCAGAGGGAGCCTACACCACCATCTACTGCACCGTCACTCCTGAGAATCAGCTGGTCACTGGAGGATACTACAGGTCAGTGTGAAACACAAAAGAAGGGACTCATTCAACTGTGACGCAACTAAGCAGTCTCAGCTTTTATTAAGCTCTATAATTTATAAACGATGGAGTATAAACTGGATTATTTTCTTTCAAAGACATAAACTTGACCACTGAGGAAACTATTTGCAGTTACGGACAAAAACTTTCTTAATCACCATAAAACAGGAGTGATTAAAGAATCATGAAAGACAAAAGGAGCCATTCATCGATATCATCCTAATAACTCTTAATCCAGGCATATATGGGTAATTACTAAAGATCTATGAGTCATTCTGTATAACTAATATATTAGATAATAAATATGTTATAAATGCATAAACACCATAATAACTTCTGACATCACAGCTTACTGATGCCAGCCTGCTCTTATTGAAAAGTGAACACATTTCTCCATTTCTGACGCCTTTCTTAGAAAGTACAGCGTTATTTGTTTTCAGTCTCCAAATCTCTCAGCACGAGCCTCCTGCATACTGTATCTCCACACATATAACTGACATTTGATACATTTAAAACCGAGTCTATTGATGGTGAAGCAGCCCGAAGCAATGAGTAATGAAATGTAATGATCTATGAAGAAAGTGTGGAGTTCGATTAATTTACACGTATTAATGCACCAAATATTACATCACAGTTATCTCATCGTGTCTCTATTTTATCTAGTATCTTCTAACTATCAGCTGATTACATTTTAATTAACATATGTTTTGCTTACAGCGATGGAAATGTATAGCTCACTTAAACAATGTACTTATGTATTGTCCATTCACCCCTTTCTCTACAGTAACTGCTCCAGAGCAGAGAGCTCCAATGCCGGCCAGGATGACGGCACAGCCCTGAAGCTGTGGGCTGTGAGCTGCCACCTGTTGGGCATCCGCTGGAGATAAACTTCACCTTTGATCTGAAGGCTAAGACAAATGTAACCGCTTCCAATAAAGAAACATCCCCGATATAGCACTGTGTGTCCTTGTGTGTCAGTTTGTGGGTGAAAAAACAGACTTCCCATTTTTACTAGACTCTTACATCATTAGGATTTTTAGCACTGGCATGCTGCTACATAATGAAGCGAGGCGTTTTTTTTTTAACTTTGGGTTTTCCACGCTCTCGGTGGTATCACACACCGCAGTGGTGAATTATCACACTCTCGCCTCAGCTAACCCCATAACTCGAGTCTCTCCGACAGCAGGAGGCAGCAGGAGAGCAGGCTGCTCCCCCAGCCTGTAACTTGTGAATCAATTATGCGTCAGCCCGCCCCTGGTTGGCCCCGGCAGCGATACGCAAAAGAAAACGAGGAGAGGTGGCTGACAGATGAAAAGCACGGAACCCGCTGATAAAGTGTTGTGGCGGAGAAAGGCGCTGTATTGTCGCAGAGGTCCTAAGGTGGAAATCTGTTGCTCTTTGAGGAAGAATGTACTGCAGGTAGGAGAAAAATAAATAAAATAGAGCCTGCAGAAAACGTTAAAGGTTAGGTAGCTGGCTCTAATAATACCAGCAGTGTGAGATATTTGAAGATTATCCACTGTGTCACCAGATTTTGCACAGTGATTTGCGTCGCATCCCGTGGTTTTATTAGTTTTTTTATGCTAATTTTGAAAACGGAAAAAAGAGCTTTGAGTATGAATCTGTTTAAACGACTTGTGCAATTATTCTGGAAACCAACTGGTGTAATATACTCTGTTACAGATGCAGTGTGTGTAAAGTAACTCTGATGTTGGATAGTTAGTTTGAGAGCATGCGCTGATTTATAGACTCTTTTGTGTCCAAATAGAGATCAGATCTTTAAAACTTTGAGGAAAAATATATAATTCATGCTTTTACTTGCCTGTTGTTCAGGGGTGTGTGCTGTAACCACTGGTCTTCTGAGGAGAGGTTAGATGGGAAAACAGTGGTCATCACTGGAGCCAACACTGGTATAGGCAAAGAAACTGCCAAGGACCTGGCAAGAAGAGGTACTGTGCCCAGCTGCGGGTGTTTCTCCATCTGCCTCAGTCTATCAGCTTTTCAGACGTGTGCCTGCCTCTTTAATTTACACTAACTGGCAGGCTGTGATTTACAGTACATATCCCACTCAGTCCTCATGATTTAAGCACTAAGAATACTTGGGTAATTGGGCTTGGTTCAGCTTGCTTAGCATACCTCAGTCTGTCGTGAATCTGAATAAAAATATAGATAAGAATTTATGGGTTTTTTAAATATATTTACTGAAATGAGCATCTTGGTTAATGTTTCAACGATTCCAGACGACTGACAGAAATTGAAGACAGATGAGGCGTCGCAGGGACAGAGGGAGCATTGTGAGGGTCCCCTGCAGGGCCAGACATGAAACAAAGGCAGTGCATCTAGCAGTCGTGCACACACATGCACACACACACACATATATGCACACAGAGTGAGTAATATGAAAGCTGGTTCTGCATACAAGACTCAGTTTGTCCAGCCATCTGCATCATGACAGACACAGTATGCCACATACACTTTCCTCAGTTTAAGAGCAACCAACATGTAAGATTTATTTTTAAAATGTACACTGGCACCAGCATAAAATAATCCATAGTAATAATAATAAAACTGGATTCCCTGCCTTAAAACAAAGTAGGAGGAGGCACAGCATCATCTTTCAGTAAATTGGATTATGCAACAATGTGGTGACAACATGATTGGATTTGCAAAGATTGATAACGAGAAGCGATTCCTTCAGGCACTGCATCTCAACATTGTCAGTCATTTGTTATGATCTTGATCTAAGTTTATTTTATTATTATTATTATTATTATTATTATTATCATTTACTTATTTATTTACCTTTTGGTCCACATAATGAGTTGTCAAAGGAAGCTGTCCATGTGAAATTGAATGTTTATGAAGTGAAATGAGGAAAGACTGTCACAATTACATATCATACTGAGTGCGAATAATCATCTGCTGAAAGATCTTGGACGTGACTCAGTACACGCCTCTTGGTCTTGACTCCCACTGTTTGTTTACTATTTTATTTAATTGTGTGAACTCGGCTTCCCTGTTGATGCGGGAATAATTTGGTCCTCAGGATGGAAACAAAGACACCAGCAATGGGATGGAGACGCTATATTACAACTAGTTAATGGCTCCCATCTTCTGTAATTACTGGGTGCAGCAGCTATTTTGCATATGTGTGAGTGTGTGAAAATGACTGAGTTTGCAGGAGAGAGTGTGTGTATGTGTGTGTGCATATTTGTGCCTGCATATGGGTGAAAGAGAGGGTGGGTGCATGTGTCCTCAAACCCCCCCCCTTCTGTGCTCATTAAGAAGAATGCATGGTAATTTGTGTCAGAAGCGAATGAGAACGACACAATTGAGAGGGTCTTGTGTTTGTTCGAGTGGAGCAGTTGGCTAAATGAGATGCTGAGTGAGAGCTTAGAAAACATTAGAGGACAATCTGAAGAACCCTGAAAGATTAAGGTTCTTCATTTAATGCTGGGAGCTTTTGTATCCCACCAAATGAGCAAAGCTTTTTTTTTTAATTTTTATTTTGCAGTTTTAAGTTTGGGAACTTTGCCTCTTTTGAACTCTGCTGTTCAAGTATTAGGGTAGTACAATACAACTGCTGTGAAAATGGCTGTCATGGGGTGTATAAAAATCATTTGCTGCCAAAAACAGGATGTGAGCTCAGAGTGAAATTTCACACTTTCAAGAATATGATGGGGGTCAAGTCTTTCCTAATGAAACTTGGGGTGATTTAAGGTTCCTGTGCTCACCTAAACTGAAACTCTGGGAGGAAAGCAATGTGCAGTGAGGGAGTGTATTATATTATACTATTTGTCAGTAGCTCGTGCTCTGTGGATCTTACTTTTTAGGTGCACGCATCATCATGGCATGCAGAGACCTTGAGAGGGCGGAGGAGGCACGGACGGACATTTTGGAAGACACAGGAAATGAGAACGTGGTCATCAGGAAACTTGATCTGTCTGACACCAAGTCTATCAGGGCCTTTGCTGAAGTTGTTAACAAAGGTATATGCTCTTTTTTAAATCCACTTTTCCTTTCAAGGGCATAATTGTATGCCTCTTAAGGAGTAATGGACTCCTCCAGCAAACAGGGCTCAGTAATTGCAGGGCTGATGTATAAATCCCTGTTTGTTCAGCCCCTCCACCGCCACTGCTGCAGATAATTAGAGGCATACTGTAAAAGCATTTGAATTTAAAAGCAGTGGTTTTATCAGATATGAAGTGTGTTTGCTACATATGAAATTTTATACCCAATCTTTATCAGTTTGTGTGGTTGTTTTGTTTTTTCTCCAGAGGAAAAACAAGTGAATATCCTGATAAACAACGCAGGCATTATGATGTGTCCCTACTCCAAGACAGTTGATGGGTTCGAAATGCAGCTAGGTGTCAATCACTTGGGTGAGTTACTCTCAGTTTTGTATTTTTCTGTCTGCATTTTTACGCCTCTTTTTTGTTTTGAAATTAAGGCTCATGTTTTATGTTTTTTTTACCGAATTTATGCTAAGTTTGTGACAGGCGTATTTTCATAGTGAAAAAGGTCATTTTAAATCTGGCATTAATAACACATGTGCCAATGTGACTGTCTTACCAAGCTAGGACAATGAACTAGAGTTGCTGCTGCCGGTGTTTTCCCCCTTTATTGGACCATGGATTCTTTCTAGGTGATGTTTTCCTCCATGATATTTTTGTCTCAGGCTGACAGAGCGGGAACACTCTGTGCTGCAGCATGGTCTCCCACACACATATGCAAACACACAGACATGTACAAATAGCCAGAAATAAACGTGTGCACTTTGACACATTCCTTATGTGTTCACATTCTTTTTTAAACAGTGATATTGTTACGCAAAATGGGAATTAATGAAAAAATAGTAAAGAAAAATGTTCTTATTAAGATCAAGAAGAGTCCCTCAACGTCTTTCAAACAAAAAAAGAAAAAAAAAAACTTCTTGGCATGCATTGTATTGGGTGACACACTGTTTACCACATCAGCAGGAATAATATCCTGTGATAGTGTAAACTTTCTGACTTCTAACAAAGCAGAAAGCTCACAGCAAGGAAGAAGGAGTAGGAAAAAAACATGAGATTTGCTTGAGATTGCGACTCCTGCGGTTGTAGAGTGCCATGTAAACTGAAAACATGAGGGTGGCCAAGTTTGGTCGTCTAAATGGAGTCAGATTTTAGATTGTTCTCAGTCAGGTGGCTGGCTTTTTTATAAACACCGCAACAGGAAGAACTACTCTATGTTGCATATGAGAAACAACCACACAAATTCCAGCAACAGGTATACAAGAAGCACAGCTAGTCACTGATATGATTGGTAAAGTTTCCTTATGTGTCTGTTTTGCAAAATAGTGAAATTAATTATATTTGTTAAAAAGGTTATTATACGTACACTACACATTAACTGCTGGGTTTGCTTTGTTAATAAATTAACCAGAAAAGGTGTTTTGATTGTTTTCATCAGGTCACGTCCTGCTGACTTACTTACTCTTGGACCTCATCAAGCGTTCTGCTCCGGCCCGTATTGTCGTGGTGGCATCGGTGGCCCATACCTGGACTGGGCTTCAACTGGATGATATCAACAGTGAGAAGAGTTACGATGCCATGAAGGCCTACGGACAGAGCAAACTGGCTAACGTCCTCTTTGCACGCTCACTCGCAAAAAGGTTTCAAGGTGAGCTTTTAGAAAATGAATATCCAAATGTGCATCATGAGGAATGAAGGCTATAACACATGGGTATCTTACAGCCATGATATGGGCACAGAAATGTGTAACAGTGGAGCATGTGCAGACATCGTGTAGGTGGGTTTTGCTGAGAGACTCAGAGTCATGGAAACTGACTAATGGGATGAAGTTGTGCTGTTGAGTCAAGGAAGTAGAATTTTTTTTAAATTTTTACATAACAGCAGTGGGGCAGCAACAAGCTTAAAATTTCTATTAACGTCACCCTGAATAACTTGCAGAAATACTTACGTCAGTACCTGTCGTACCTACCCATCTGCCAACAGCTACATATGAGTCCCACTTCCACTTGAATGCTCTCTTTAATCCTCCAGGAGTAGAGCTCAGTCCATTAACTCAGAAATAAACTGAAGGTGTTTTATCAAAGGCTAACATGTCTGTTATGTTTTTATTAAAAACACTATATTCACTGTAGGGACTGGTTGAAAAAAAAAAATGTTACAAACCTCACTTAAAATCCCAACATGCACATATAAATAGCAGGTGACAATTGTTAGCACATGTTATTGTGCAGCATTTGTATGTGCTTGCGTTTGTGTTGCAGGTACTGGGGTGAGTGTGTTCTCTCTGCACCCAGGGGTGGTTCAGTCTGACCTGTGGAGGCACCAGCACCAATGTATCCAAGTGGCGGTGAAGATCTTCAAGATTTTCACCAAGACCACAGTGGAGGGAGCGCAGACTACCATTTACTGTGCTGTAGAGCCAGGTCTGGAGAGCCTGAGTGGAGGGTACTTCAGGTACACAGACCCAGTATTTCAGTTAACAGCAAGAGCATTTAGAGTGCCGGTGTTACCGTGCCCAATGTTTCTACCTGGTGATAAAGAAAAAGTTACACTGGATGTGATGTTTTTCCCCATTTTTTATAAGTTACATGAATGCAGTGCATAGTGTGTAATTCTCATTTTCTGTTCCTTTGTGTGTGCAGTGACTGCGCCCCTGCAAGGTGCTCAAGAACCGCCTCTGATGATGACTTGGCGCAGAAACTGTGGGAGGTCAGCTGTAACATGCTCGGCATCACCTGGCAGTGAATAGGATTAAAACACCTCTGCAGTGAAGACACTGTGTGTGAAAACATCATGCTTTAAACAGCGCTGCTAAGCACTTTTATACATGTATTAATGTTACTGTTTCAAAAAGAAGTAACAGGATTGCTCCAAAGACCATTTTATTTTGTAAATGATCTAAAAAAAAAAAGCTGTACATTGTATGTTTTGGTGGAAAAAAGTGTTAATAAAAACTGCATGATGCTTATCTCTGTGTAAAAATGTTTGTTAAAATTTACTGACAAAGTGTTTTCAGTACTTTTTTGTAGAACTGAACAGTTTTGAAGAAAGAAAATATGTTTTTTCTACTCTTACTTACATAACTGATGAGGGCATACCTTGTTCATTCCAGTCTTGCACAGCGAGAAGCTGTGGATCTGGTTCTGATCAGTAAAACTCAGATCATTATAAATGCTCTACCTTTCCTCCTAACAGTAGAAAGAAGAATGTGGCACTATTTACAGCATGGACACATATAGTTTCAAGTGTCAGCATGTAAGAGTAACAAATACATTGCAAAATTTTGCTCGTTTGTAACCTATAGACACGATGTGACATGCGTGCTTTGACGTTGACTTATTTATGACACTATGACACTGAGATGAGCACAGTAAATATAATGAAGAAAAGAAAGAAAAGTCATTATAAAGCAAATGCCAGAATGCTGTTTAGAAACCCCATCTTAATCTACATCACATGAGGGAGGATTTAGTGCCTAAGGAATGTGGAATAAGATAAGTAGCCCATGACCAGTAATCTGTCTGAACAATGTGTGCATTCTGATTTAGATATACAGTCTCTGAAAAAAAAGATCTAGAACCCCTGATTGTAATTTTATGGATTTAAATATGTGATAAGTTTAGGGGCCCTACGTTCCTATGTAACTATTTAGTTTTCTTATATATTTTAATTGTGAAAATGACTAAACCATTGTCAGTTTGCTGTCTGCTAGAGTGTTTCATCTTTATGAAAGGGGGTAAACTCTTTTTCCTATACCTAATTCTAGTCCTCGACTAAAGACTTTTTTATTTTCTTGATTGTTTTTCATTTTTTAGCCTGCTATTAATGCGTTTCTGGGATGATGGCTGTTTGCTTACCCAAATATGTCAATAAAGCACAATTTCGATGGGATACATGATCTTACAGTATCACACCAATCCTCTTTATAGCCAGCTCCATTATATCCATGAATCTTCTTTGAGGTCTTCCTCTTTTCCTTCTGCCTGGCAACTCCAGAAAGTGTAATCGTTAAGAACACCTCCCCGCCTGCAGGGGGCGATGCAGAGAATGATAACAGCGCATAGAATACAATACGCATGCGCTTCTAAAGTCTACGTCAGCTCTTTCTCTACAAGGGGGTGATCTGTGTCGTAGCTACGTGGCTTTCACTTCTCTGACTTTCTTACTAAGCATCACGTAGGAAATAGGTAAGCTAACGGCCGCTTTTAAATACACATATGTCTTTTTCATCAGATAAATGTAGCCAGCTAGTTGGGTTGGGACCTTTTGATTTTATTTTACATGTCGAGGTTTATTGCCAACATAACGCTACGTCGCCATAATAGTTAGCATGTCTTAGCATAACGTTAGCTAAGGTCGAGTTTTAATTAAATTAACGTAACATAACTGATTTAAAATCAGCCTCGCATACTTTTTTTTTAATCGTATTTTTGTTTATTTATTAGAAAATGAGAATATATACAGTATACTTATAATGACAAAGTTGTTAAAGCTCGGTCAGCTTAAGTCAACGTCAGCACTGAGACCAGTCCCAGCTTTAATATTGACTTGTGTTGTTTCTATCTTCAGACTAAGCACCATGGATCAGGTTACGCAGTTTGTTGAGCCCGGCCGGCAGTTCGTGAAAGACTCCATCAGGCTCGTTAAGAGGTGCACAAAACCCGACAGGAAAGGTGGGTGTTGTTTCTTTTCATTTATATCGGCTAGCCTTTGTTTGCTGGAAACGAAAACAAATATATAAATTTGAACCAACTGACTAACAAATTCCGAATCCAAAGAGCTCAATTATTATGATCTTTTTCTTTAATAGTGGCATTGTATTATTTCCTGTATTTTTAACAATTATTATTTTTGCCCTCACCCAGAATTTCAGAAGATTGCAATGGCCACAGCGATTGGGTTTGCGATCATGGGATTCATTGGTTTCTTTGTCAAGCTCATTCACATCCCCATCAACAACATCATCGTGTAAGTAAACAATTTATGACAAACACCATCACGCAGACTGTCTTTGAACAATTTTTAGATAACTTTGTTTAAACCGTGCTCTAATCTGGCTCACTGATAATGTGAGGGTTAGGGTTTTGCTCTGTATTCCTCTCAATCTGAGTAGGGCCGGTCATTTAAAATAGAACTCAGTGATGACTCTTCAGACAAAGAGGGTTACTTACTGATCCAAACCGACTTCTCATTATCATCTGCCTTTACTTGTTGTTACCGAAGTTCATCCTCAATTTCACTCAGTTACATATGTATATATTTTTATTTTAAAACTCCTGTAATGTCTTAATTTTATAATGAAAACATACTGCACTTTGATCCTGAATTTCTGCCATCACCCTTGAATCTTGTGAATCACTATGGCTCTACCATTACTTGTCACAGTCATGTTATAGCTGCTACTAATACTAGATTTCCACAGACACATTTAACTCTCTGATCAAGTTTCTCTTGTATATAAATTTCATTAAATGGATGATAAAATGACACAAACTCTTCTAGTGATTAGTCATTTTTATTACACAAAACACAGGATTTAAAAAGTCACACCGGTACCGTTGGCAATTCTTTGTGCGCAGTAGAAGCAGCATAAAAATACTGCTTAGGCTTCTGTTGTAAAAAGTCAGAATATGTGGAAAAAAAGGTACATTTGTGTTCTCATACTTAACATCCCCTTCTCTGTTTTTCCTTCTAGTGGTGGTTAGGTCCTGATCAATCAGACTTCATCACGTGGGGACAGGAGATGGCGCTGCAGTGTTAACAGCTGATGTGATTGGGGGGGGAGGGGGGACTGTCGGGATGGCATTTTTACATTCTGTGCTCAACGTTTATATGTCACTGTGTAAATAAAAATAATTGGAAATCTGATATGTCCCGTCCACTCTATCAACACAGCACCTTTTTACAGTAGCTTGGTTTTTACCTTCTGTAAATTTGCCATCAAAAGGCACTTTTTAATTATGCGTTCCCAATTCGATTTAATCAATAGATATTGCTAACAGCCACAGAAGGCAGGCCTGTCGTCTTGACCTCAAAGGCACACGCAGGATGCTGCTATGCAAAGTGGATATCTGGATACATGTAGGCAATAATGTGCACATATTAAAACAGAATTGTTCATTTTGAATTTAACACTACAGTGTAGAAGCTCAACGTAGGAATAGAGTTTAACTGTATAGTGCTACTTCACATTACCATCATGAAAGACTTGAGTAGTAATAATTTGGCATTCATGACTATTGTGGTTTGAGTATGTTATGTTATTCAAAAAACAGTGGTCACCATGGTTACAGCCGAGAAATGAGCTTTTCAGCATTAGATTTTTCATTTATACCTGAGCGAGCAAAAATCAAAAAGCCTGTTCAAATGTAAGTGTAAAACCTGAGGTTTTTTTTTTTGTTTTTTTTTCCGTAGCTGATCTGGAGAAACTAGGTCACAATTCCTAACTTTTCACTCCCATTAAGAAGAATCTCTTTTTTTTGTCATTCCCCGTTTTTACGGATGCCCATGCTCCAAAGAAGAGGCTGGTCTGTGGTCACGGTTACGGCCTTCCTGGGCTTTCCGGGGTCAGTGGGCTCATAAGTGTTGGAGGTGCTTACCAGCTTGCCAAACTGCAGGACCTCATTATCTGGACAGAGGAGACAGAAATATAACAATTACACACAATACTAATGGCAGACAAAGTGACACCACACTTAATGCTCTTTGGCTGTTCATTATATTGCTGCATGCCAGAGTCTTTTTTTTTCTTTCTTTGAGAAATGGTCTGGATCAACATGGTCTTGGATAACAATTGTGAGGCAGGGTGGTCCACATGACTTTGGATTGTGCAAAGCAGTGTGAGGCCACACGTGGTTTTACAGCCAAATCCACAAAGATTCACAAAGGCTCTTGAATATTCCTACTTTGTGATTACTGAAGTAATCACCGTCATTACAGTCATGTCCTCATTTTAATTGCCAGTAGCAGGGAAGGTAACCACTAGGGTATACAAGTCACATACCACATTATCTTTTGTTTTGTGATTTTATACACAACAAGCCTTCAGTACTTTCCCAACAACTACAAATGATTTGACAAAAGCATCTAAATCTGTTGGACAGCTGTCCAACAGTGACCTCAAGTGGTCAAACTAGGAAACTCCGTAGTATCTATGCAACCCACTGTAAGACAAATTTTGCCATCTGCTGGTCCTTTATTGGAAACTTATTTAGCCTTTGCTGTAGAGAACTAAATTCATTTTAGCCTCCTTTCACTGACTCCCACTAAGCTTTAGACCTGATCTTGAGAACGAAGCAGGGTATGAAGACTGAAATCTAAATCTAATCACATTGTTAAGAACCTAATACTGCTTTTTTATATCTTTATTTTTTCTTTAAAATAATACATACAGTAATTTATTGAAACATGACAAACATAGATGGAAATACAATACATAAGGGAAAAGTAGTGTTTAATTATGACAAGCTTGAAAGTCACCATCTGCTAGGACCACCTTTTTCTTGCTTTCTTTAAGTAGTCTTCAGGAATAGTTCTCCAGGCTTCTTGAATGGCACTGGAAGCTCTTCCTTGGATGTTGATTTGATCACACAGTGCTTCACAGTGCTGGCTCTGGGGAGGCCATTTAGCCACTGATAGTGGCCCACTGTGTTTTTTCTCTCCAGGTGTGTTTGGGATTGTTAGTTTCTCAACATTATTATGCTGAAAAATGAAGCAGATACTTTCAAATGGTACTGAATGGTGTGTTAACTCCATCAGTTTTAACAAGATCTCCAACACCACTGTATGAAATACAGCACCAAACCATGACAAAGCTGCCTCTGTGTTTTACAGATGGCCATAGACACTCACTGTTCACCTCTCTCGTGACCTCCTCCACATGCTGACAATCATTTGAACCAAAAACTCATCAAATTTGGACCCATTGCCATGTTTTTCAGTCCAATTTTTGTGTAATTTGGCATACTTCAGCCTTCTCTCCACCCTTCCACTGAGACCATGTCTGATCATGTTTTCAACAAACAGTAGAAGGTCCTGATGGGTCTTTCAGGTCCTATGTCAGATCTTTGATGGATAATTTCCTGTCTCTTAAGGACATGGCTGTCAGACACTGTTCATCTGCTGTAGATAGTTTTTTAGTCTTGCCAATTCTTCTTTTGTCCTCCACTTGTCTAGATTCTTACCTTTTTTTAAAGAATGTACTGCACACCATGCTGAGATATATACAAGGTTTTCTGCTAAGGGCTCTTTGTGAATCACCTTGCTAGTGCAAAAAATATTATTTTATGCCCATCAAACTGGGTCAGCTTTGGTATTTTTTTCACAGATTCAGCTACAGAAATCCAAACAAATTGTGTGTTTAAGCAGGCTAGTAATAAAATGTCTAAAGATAAATTTTTAAATTGGTTCTTTGCTCACTTGTCTGTTACATGTAAACATAACACTGGTTATTAACTAGAGTTAGGTGCTTTTTTAGGCTTGAATGAGAACAGAAAAAAAGCACTCCTTCGAAAATGGTCAGGTAAAAGGACTGGACTGAAAATGAGAGAAAAAGCAGCCCATGTCAAAAAAGAACAAAAAAACATTTGAAATACCCAGAGAAAGCCTGGATAACTACTCATCCAGAACACTTTTAAAATAAATGAATAAATAACAACTAAGTCTGTCTCACTGGAAGCAAAATGTGAGGGGTGGCTCAAGACTTTTGCACAGTACTGTGAATATTAATCTAGGCAAAATAACAAATCACTGATCATGCTTCAATAGCCCCAAATTACAAAAAATGTGAATTTGCACGTCACTTTTCCCATTAAGCGTTACATTTATTTACGCTGCATTAGCTCTGAACAAGCTGAGCTGACAAACACTGAGAGGATGGAGCTATTCAGTCGTGTCTAATATGAAAAGGCTACGCTCACCGTAGGAGATTTACACCTGGGGCTTTTTGCTATTTCCTCATTTTTATCTGGTACTGTGTCCTTAACATCTGCAGCAAATTAAGTACTTAAGAAATGTCTGAACCTTTAGTTTAGTAAATTTGCAAAAATCTACTTCAGTTGTGTTAATGAAGGAAAAACAGTTAATGTGGTTTTCAGATCTGAATCAAGGAAGGTTTTTTTTTTCTTTTGGAAAGCTCTGAAAGTGTTCATGTCTGAACACTTTCAGATTTAAAAAAAAAAATTCCATTTGTTTTTTTGAAATCCATCTTTGTTTAATTCTCTGGTTTGCCTGCTTGGTGTCAGTGTGCTATCATCAGTGTTTAAGAATAAGTTGGAGGATGAGTTCTCATTAGTACTATAAATCACACTTCAAGCAGGAGGTCTTTCTTTTTATTATTTCTGCTCTATTAAAATATCAATTTTAGAATTTTGTGGAAGCAAAACTGCCTTAACCGATGACTTCAAAAAAGCGCCAACCTCCAAAGTCTCGCTGACAAGAAAACATGCAAACATGATTTACTTAAGTGAAAGAGCTAAACTGCACTGTCACTATCAAAAGGGTAAATAAAACCTTGCAAACCACATCGATAAGTTTAAGTAGCCAAAATATGTTATTTAAGATTTTCTACCACATTCGTGTTTAAAGGAGGCCAATATTACAATTACTGGGGGCTGCAGGCACCTGTGCATTCAATCAGTCATCAATCTATCAATTATCCAGTTAACCAATCGTGTGGCAGCAGTGATGTGCATAGGGAATCTCAGTTAATGTTCACATGAAACATCAGAAAGAGGGAAAAACTGAACATCGCTGACTTCAATGATAATGATATTGTTGGTGCCAGATGTACTGGAGTACTGTTCCTCTCCTTGGATTTCCAAGTACAGCAGTCAGACTTTGCTCAGAATTGTGTGAAAAGTATGAAAACATGACAAAAAAAGTAACATCCAGTGAGCAATAGTTTTGCTGAAGAAAATGTCTTGTTGATGAGAGGTCAAAGGAGAATGGTCAGACTGGTTGGAGCTGACAGAAGGGCTGAGGTAACTCGGATAACAAATCTTTATGACTATTGTGAGCACAAAAAGGATCTCAGAGTTCACAAACATCCAACCTCGAAGCGGGTGAGCTGCAACAGCGGGAGCGCACATAAATAGAAATATGGAGCAGCAGCTGGCACAAGCTCACAAGAAACCGAAGAACAGAAAAACACAGCCTGCAGAGCGACGCAGATGGTAGGGTCAGAAATTCACATCAGCACCAAAGTGCCCTGTGTCAACAGTCCAGGCTGGCAGTGGAGCTGTAATGGTGTGGGAATATTTTCATGGCAACACCAGTCAATCAAGGATTAAATTCCACACCACTGCAGCTGGCTAAGTGCAGTCTATCCCTTTACACCAACAATTTACAATTATTGTCTAATGGCTACTTTCAGGATGATAATGCTCCGTATCCTAAAGCAAATGGCCACAGAGACTAACATCTGGATCCAACATCAAACATCTGGAACGCGGAAGAGTGGATGATTTGCACGATTAAAGTGCAGCTACAAAAAAAAAATAAAAATAAAAATAAATAAATCTGCAGACATTAACTGATGCAATCATGTTAACATTTTGTAGAAGCTGCACAGCAAAGGGAGGTTCTGCTCAGTATGTAGCATGGTGCTCCTAATAAAGTGTTCAAAGAACACATGCTTCCCCCCAGAGCTCGCAACAGCAAAAAGCTGTTTTGTACACAGGTGGGTAGAGCCGAGTACTACATCTTTATATGTAAAATCTTAACAGAATATAGTTAATAATGTATGAAATCAAGTGTGCAGTCATGCAAAGCAAAGAACAAAAACATCGTACGCCATTAACTTTTAAAAAAAATATGTGCGTGTTGTGTTTCTTACATAAACAGAATATAGTTAGTTTTAATAAACCGAATCATATTTCAAAAGCATAACTTTAGCAAAAGTCTAAATTAATCATTAGGCTGCAAGTCTCTGAATATTTTAAGGGACACTTTTCCTCCAGCCTCGGTAAATTGGGTGCCAGGACAACTACTATGCATCATTAGTGCAAAAATATCTTACATAATCTGGGTTTTTCTTTTTCTTTTTTTGAGGCTTTTTGCATTTTGATACATCTTTAATTGTCTACACTTAGACACACATACTTGGAATCTTTTAAATGTGAAGTAGCTTTTATATTATATATATATATATATATATATATATATATATATATATATATATATATATATATATATATATATATATATATATATATATATATATATATATATATATATATATATATACACACACATATGTACACACACATTAGTCATACTACTATTGCACAGTAGTAACCTCAAAGCACCACCTTGCATTGCCTTGGCACACGTGAAGATGCAAAATGTGAATAGCATTAGATATTAAGAATTTTATAAATATGCAAAAATGGTTTTGGTGCAATCACATCACACAAGGGTAAAAAAAAAAATGAACACAAAAGAACAAAGCCAGCAGAGAATGAAGCAAATCATTTGTCCACAGGCGCCTGCACGCACATCAAACAGGGACAAAGAAAAATCCTATTCTGCTTCAAAGACTGCCAAACAAGCATGGTATTAGAGCAGCTTGACTCAGAATAAGGGTGGTGGGGAAATGAGTTGTATGTGAAGTTGCGTTACTTAATAATTGAGAGAGCACAGAGTCAGGCTCGCTATGCCCTGGGTGTACGAGAACAACGTCTGACTGCGTTTAAGTGCCGGCTTTAAGGTTTCTCTCTGTAGGATAATGTGTTTCCACCATGTTCTTAGCAGAAGAGTCATGAGACGCACTGGGAAAAGAGGGTGAAGTCAAGGCAGATACTGTCGGATTATGAGTTCTGGACCCTCTTAAAAATGTGAAATCAAAAGGCTTTAAAAATACTTTTCTCACATTCTTATTAACAGCAGTGCGACCATAAATGCACACGAGGGGGGTTACTGCCACAGGAGGAACAGTTCTCTAACTTTACAGTTCAGAGTTCTCTAACTATCTGCACAACTAGTTCCTATTTAAATAAAGCTATGATTATTCTGTGCATGCTTTTATAAACAAAATGAATTTGAATGTGTTTTATTACATTATGTACAAGAATATGGAATGTTTACATCTAAATGTTCAAGGCCTTTGAGTACATTTTGGAGCAGGGTTACAAAAAGTGTGCACTAAATCAATGAAACAAGATTCATGCCAGTGTACCAGTAATGTGATGTGACAATTAAAGTGATTTGATTTGAACTTTGATAAATCGTAATGGCTTGAGGCATTGCTAAAAATAGCCTGAACCCAACAGGGTTCCAAGGCCAATTACCATAATTATCAATCATCATTCAAATGCAGTGATCATAAAACATCTACCTCTGCACACTGCCATTAAACTACAGTCACTGTGAAGCCTTTTTCTGTTGTAAATAAAAGTGGAAGCTGTTCTTAAAAGTACCACTAGAGGCAGCAGAGCACCACAAGCAGAAGAATTAGGAGTCATTACCAACAGGATGTCAGAGTGGCACCTGCATCTACTGACACACATTATCTGTGTTTGTCTCTCCTACACACATCCATTTACAGACCTACACCCACACACACTTATGCTCGTGTGAACTTCACTGAGCACAAAGGCATTAACAGCGATGTGACAGTAAATGAATACAGGGGTTACTCCCAAAGAGGGAACAGTTTTCTTGGGATTTTTTTTATAAAATATTTGAAATTTGAATCTGTTTATTCCATAATGTAAAAAAAAGGCAAGATTATAGGGGCTCTTCTTTTAAAATTTTGGAGTAAGGCTTCAAAAAAAAAAAAGTGCACTACATCTATGAAATATGCCAACATTTTGATAAATAAAAATGGCATGAGGCACTGCTCAAAAACAGGCTTCCAAAGCTTTACAAATATGCAATTATCACAATATTTCTACCTCAGCGCACTGCCATTAGACTACAGTCACTGTGAAGCGTTTTTCTGGGGTAAATAATGGTGGAAGATGTAATTAAGAAAAGTACCACCAGAGGCACCAGAGCACCACATGAGGCAGAATTAGGAGTCATTACCAACAGGATGTCAGAGTGGCACCTACATCTACTGACACACATTATCTATGTTTGTCTCTCCTACACACACACACACACACACACACACTTACAGATACTCTTATGCGCGTGCAAACTTTACTGAGCACAAAAGGCTTTCAGATGGCTTCATTAGTAATCCCCTCCTCAAAGCTGATACCGATCAATAACGGCCCCCTTTGCAGAGGGGACCGAAATGAGCGTCGCATCCTCCAGTGATAACAATGGAGATGTTTGCTGCCTGTAATTGCATTTCCAGCGCCACAGCTGAAAGGACCCGTCAGCTGTAAGTAGACCGTATTTACACAACAAATTGCCTTAGAGAGAGGCTGGGTGAGAGGAGAGGAGAGACTCCCAGACGTTTCTGGGGCCATTTTTGTGTTTGGGGGCCATTTTTGAGAGCGATAGAGGGAGCGAGAGGAGAGACCGTTGCTGGTGTATTTTTGCTTCTCTGTAGTCTTTTCTATAGAACAGGCTTATAAACGCTAAAATATGGAAACGAATTACGTTTGATGCACACTAACCACAGACAGCGTAGTGGTCAAGGTTACCGTCCTCTATCTAAAGCTGCAATTTATGTAAAAACTAAAAGATTATACTCAAATGTGACTCTTTTAACTGCAGGTGCAGCACTTGCTAGAAATCATTTTTAATTTTCAGTCATTGTGAGCAGGAAAGAAAACACTTCATCATCATTTTGAACAACGGAGATGCTGATCAGTGTCAGGGTGAGTCTTATCATTAATGATTGTGTTTATTCATGATCATTTTGTTAATCACTCATGATAAAGAGCAGGATTTGTCACTGGCAGAAAAAATGGAACGCAGCACACATGTGCAGAGTAACGCTGAGCTAGACACAAACAGAAACGGGTTGTTTTTTCCCGCCCATTACGTATAAATGCGTTTAGCGATGCACGGGTGTCCCCTTTTTAACATGAAACGTCAGCGAGAGGCAAATTAAAGTCATTCTCTCGGGGGGGTAGATCCTCCACTCCCTCAGAACAGTGTGCTATCAAATTTCCTCATGCTTCACGGCGCGAGAGAAAGTCATTCTGTATAAATTATGTTTACCCGATACTGAGCTGTCCAAATTACTAAAATGAGGTCAATGTATGACCGCGTTTCACACAATGCTGCAGCTCACTCACCACACTGAGAACAGCATCATACAATATGTCATTGCATTTGACTGTGAAGATGCTTTACTTGTTTAAGGTGAAACCAAAGAGATAGATACATAAATATAAGCTTTCTGGAAAATATCTGCTATGACCACCTTTATTCTTCAACACAATTAGTCATCAAGAATATTTCTCCAGGCTTCTTAAAGGACATTCAAAGCTCTTCTCTTGATGTTAGCTGCCTTTTGTTCTGATTTCTGTCAAGATGTTGAGGTTCAGGCTCTATGGAGGCAAATCCATGACTGACAATGTTCCCCTGAATTTTTTTCTATCCAGGTATATTTTTATTTTATTGCTAGTGTGAGGATCATTGCCATGCTGAAAAATGAAGCTGTTGCCAATCAGACACTCTTCAGATGGGCCTGCATGGTTGATTAAAAAAAATAATCTGAGTGTACTTTTTTGGGTTCGTGACCCCACCACTGAATGAAATAGAGCTGAAAAACCATGACAGAGCCCCAACCATGTTTTAGAAATAGCTGTAGATCAACTTGTACCTCCTCTCCTGACCTCCTAATGGAGGTACACAATTGACGGATGGATTGGATTTACATTTGGATTGATGCGTCTTGAGGTCAAGGTCTCTGGGATTTGAACTCATCTGAGATTTTTAGTAGATGGTAAGAAACTGAAAGTCCTAGGTGACTTCCTTCTTCAGTTATTACATTACCAAGATTTTCAGAAAACTTGACATCTGACCTTGACCTTGATTTCGAGGTCACTGAGACTCAAACTCGTTTGAGATTTTCAGTAGATACACCTATGGCATGAATTTCAAAATTGCCTCATCCTCGAGTTATCAAGTTCAAATTTGGGTGTCCATCCTGCCAGCCTGTCCGGCAGGGTGATGACAACACCCCATCAGGCTTTTATGGCTGAGGGGTAAAAATTCCAAGAGGCTCCTTGGAAGCAATAAATATAAAGTTAAATAAAGTTAAATATTTTTGCACAGTAACTAAAGTCTGGAGATGGTTGAGGCAAAAAGAAGAAGAAAGCTGTATCTTACTCAAACAGAATACATGAAAATCCGGATTTGTATTTTCTCTATTTTATTTTCTCGGAGGGAACAACTTTTCAGGTTTACTGGAAGAGAACCATTCAGATGCAAAACTACACAAGAGCTTCTCAGAGTTTTGTTTGTACAGTTGATTCAAATCCTTTGGAGTGTGAGCAATGATCACTCTGCATGAAAGAGCAGAAAAAAAAAATAATCAGAAAACGAAAAAAGTGCAAGTCGTCTCAGTTTTGCCGGTGGTAACAAGCTCACGCCATCAATAAGACAGGATTTCAAAAATCACTGACATGAAAAACGTGACTGCATTGGGTTTAGGTACCGCACATTACATCAACCCTTGATTTCACTGCAGCGCTGCCGTTCGCTCTATCCACCTGAAAATTCTCCTTACATTTAAGGTTATTTATTGGCCGTGACATGAGCAAATATGTGCACTAGCACTCTTAGCACCATCTGCTGTGCAATGATAGCCGCTTCTATTAAATGCTGCTGGGTTTTAAGAGTGTGAGGTGACAAACACTGTTATGGCTTCAGTTGACCTTCAGATAAGAAAACTCATCTCCGCTGGGAATGTATAAGCAATCAGTCGACAGAAAAAAACCCACGGAAAGCAGAGCAAATTATATATTTTGTTATTAGAATGTGATTGTGGGGGATAAGTCATGTGTTTTGCCTGATGGAGAAGTTGAGCAGATGAATTAATAGGGCCGATGCGTTTGTGTAAATTAATATGCTGCCATGAATAGTTGAGCATAAGCATTTCCATATTGCGTATGAGCGTACCTGTGTGTTTGTCTACACAGTGGGGTGTAGCTAATAGATATTTGGTCTAAAATATGTGAAAAGTGAGCCTCTTTACTCCCCTGCCTCCTTTGCTAGTCTGCAGCTCCGCTGGGGGTACTAGCAGCAGTTCAGATCGGGCTGCTCTTCATTTCTGCCCCCGTGTGTGATGTGCAGAGCGTCAGAAATCTACAGATCCATAAATAAAACCATAAAACAGCAGTTTTCCCTCCTGCTGCCACACTGTGCTGCTGCTACAGAATACATACACTTTTCAATTCCTCTGTCTAGTGCTGGGTGAGCCGGAGTGGATGAGAGGGGGAAGAAATGCGAGGGAAGGGAATAAGTTAGAAGTGGGATGGGGAAGTGGAAGGGCAAAGAGAGGAGACGCCATTATGCGGGAAGGTGTAGCAATGTAAGAGAGGAAAGAGAACATGTGTAGAAAATGCATACGAATAAAAAAGAAACACGGAAAGATAAAGGGAGACCAGATGAATTTCTTTAGACTGAATCCCTGAAAGAGCGAGACAAAAGCACATGGCGAGTACAAGCAGAAAAACACAGACAGCGACGGGAGGGGAAAAAAAAGATAAAAGAATAGAAGAAGGTCAGGGTGCATGTTTGCATCTTGAGAAACAAAAGGAAAAGGAACAATGTTACAGTAAAGATGTTTGCCTCTGGCAGGGACACTGGGTTAGACCTTGCTGAACCAAGTTTGTCAGACATATCTATCTGTTCGGCTACAAGATAAAGTACATTGCTTTGCCCTTCTTTGAAAACAATCCTTCCCAGTATTTAGAATGCTTCCTGAATACTGATATCTCCGGCTGCACAAAATGCCAAAGGCTTAAGCTGCATGACTTCATCTTAGCCAGTCAAGCAAAACTTTAAAGACAGTCCTGTCAACATACTATCCGTAGATTTATTGTTTCTGAATTCATATCAAAATATCCCCCTCCTGCTGTTTCACACATTTTATCAGGGAACCAAATGTCTTCCTGCTCTTTTTTCTTTTAATAACGTTGCTGAATGTTTTTGACGAGTCTGAGCCAGACACCACATTTCAAATCCTCACTTAAAACCTCGACACAACAAAAATCCCCGCTGCTTTTATCAATGGAGTATTAGTGAAGTCTGTTTTCCTCTCTTCAGGCAAACCGTGCAGCAGGAAGGCTGTGTAAGCCTGTCCTCATCACCAATGTCTCATGTAAATCAAAAGTCATTCGTTGAAAAGTCCCCATAAAGTGCTGAAGGTATGATTAATTATACTCACAGGGAACCAAATCCATGGCAGCAGATATTAATTAGTCTACATGCAACTCATTCTGCATGTCTAAATGGTCAAAATACTGCACATCTCTGCTCTCGCAGTGATTCTTCATGTTCACAGTGTAACAACAAAAAATATGGGGCATGTAGTGAAATCCTTATTAAAACTGTCTCATTTGCATTCCAATGTGTTTTTGAAGGCTTACATTTCATAAACAGCATGCTCTCATTAACAGTGAGGGCAAGCTTTCTAATCTTGCCCAAAGTTTACTTTTAATTAAGTTTTCTCAATTGCTCGAGCTCTCCGAGAGACTTTGCCACTGAAATCCATCTGTGTTCATGTGTTTGTTTTTTATCAAACTCACCATCTGTCTGTCTTGAACGTGTGTTCATGTGTCTCGTGTTATGAGTTTAAGTGTGCGCATACAGGTGCCGGTGCTTTGAAATGTTGGTTTTGTCCCTGTGTAGCGCTGGAACAGTGATTTAAGAAACATGAACTGGCCAGTCATTCGAAGGTTTTTTACCTATTCTGGTGACCTTTTAAATGAAATGTGTTATTGTAAAGCTTTATCTGTGTAATACTTCCTTCAAATAAGGGCTCAGAAACTAGTGGGAGGAAGAGAGAAAGAGATCCATGGAGATTTTGTTGAGGGGCAAATTTACTTTTCTATTTTATGGGAGACAAATTACTGATCAGTGCAAATTTTAAATAGCACCATTGCTATGTGCGATTAAGATTTCTAATCCAACCATGTTTGGTCTGCTTCCATCATAACCACAGATCAATGTGCTTCAAAAAGGTATGAGGAGTTATTGTTTTCCTTCCCAGGGTTTACTTCTACTCCCAGAGCTCATACTGAACTGGGAAAAGAATGTTTAATATGATGCTCCCTGTTTCTGGAAGAAAATTTACTTGACTATTAAGGACCTGATCTTATTTATTTAATTCAAAGCAATTTTAATAACTCAACATATTTACACATTTTAAGTCCTTCATGGATTTTTAATGACATGTATATTGGATGTAAATCTCAATAACATCTTGATGCCTGCTCAATCATTCAGGTAAGGAAATCCCCAAAAGTGGATTCTGTTCATCTGGATGTAGCGTTTTCAGTGGGAGAAACGTTTTGTCGCTCATCCAAGTGACTTCTTCGGATGAGTAACGAAACATTTCTCCCACTGAAAACACTACATTCAGCTGACCAGAATCCACTTTTAAATCTCAATAAAACTTTTTTCCCTATTCATAAGAGGTTAAAAAATAAACTATATTGTCAGTGACATTCACAACAAGTGTGACTTGGACATTGAGCACAAGTTGGGTCTCATTAGGTGATCACTGAGTGCAAGTTTCACTAAAATCAGACTGATAATCTAGGAGGAGCAGCTATTCCTGTGAACAGTGGATGGAAGCATAGACAATGCATCCCTCACCATGGCACAAACTCATCAGTCCTTTGGCCAGCTGAGCTAACAAGTCACAGTACATTTAATCATAGCAAATGATAACTATATTCTGTAAATACGTCACGCGAAGTCCTATTTACAGTATATACGGCGTGTAATACTATGGTATACAATACACATAGTCATGGTATATCAGGTGCTTAGCAGGTATTAAAATAAGGTAAACAGAACCTCAGATGAACAACACATATTACACTGTTTCATTATTTGTTTACTACAAATTAGGCTAAAATGGAGAACCAGGATGTGGAAAAAAAAGTACATCCTCACTCCTTTCACTGGAATTAAGAGGACAGGCAGCAGCCAGGAACCGCTAATCAAATGCATTTGACTAAAAGCAGAAATTTTGGTAGTTCACATCCATGTGTGTTAACACTAAAGTCATGAAGTAAAGACGTCAGCTCATGAAGAAAAAGAAAGACATCTTCTAAATATAAATATATGTAAAGACATCTTATGTCCCGATAGGTGAAGCCTTTAAATTAATAGCAGGTGTATTTTGTTTTTACTATGACTGTGAATAAATACTGTGACATCGAACACAAATCTAATTTGACAAAAAGCTCCTTTAAATAAAATGAATACAGATAAAACTATTCAGCTATGACTGTCATTTAAAATCCAGTACCTGTGCAGAAGATGAGATTATCAATGGTCCTTATCTCATGATCTTTGCATTAGTAAAGATAAAAGACCAAAAGAGTCTGTGCAGGGACCAATTGAACCTTCATATTTATGGATGTGCCAACATGTGGGTGCTGAACTACTCTATCCGTGGAACCTGAATGGGCTGAACGTGCTATCCTATGATATTGGTAGAGACAGGTACACTAACAAAAAAGGAAAACAAGAGGGGTACCTCTTTTTTTGGTCTAAAATATGTGAAATTTCACCTCTTTTGGTGCTTTCATTTAAACCAAAACAGGTAAAGTTGTTTTAGAATTGCTTATGCACAGAAATGCAAAAGTACTAACTACTGCCCCACCATGCCATTTTAAGAATACAGTATCTTCTTCCCTTTAATACACATAACTACAGTGATAGTGGTTTTGTGTGCCCACAGATGTGACATTTAGAACTTTAAAGACCTTGAAGAACCAGCATAATGTATGAGATAAATCTTATGAAGTATTATACATCTCAATATTATAAGAATCAAATTCAATTCTAGTAAATTTTCTGCCACGATAGAGATTTTATATTGATTTAATACCCAGCTCTGGTATGCTGTGTGTGCGTGCATGAGCTGATGAGGAGTTCTAAAGAAGTAGTATGGTGGAGTACGAGGAGCTTATTTGCATATCAACTTGAATGGAAACCTTACAGTAAAAAGCCACCTCAGCCACTCTGTCATCATTGGGCTGACAGCTATTGTTTATTGTCCATGAAAGTTTCTCTCGCTCTCGCTTGCATGCATAACACAGACACACACACACTCATATATATATATTTACATACCCAAAGATAAAAAGAAGTCCAGTGTGCAGGGAAACACAACCAGTAGCACAATAAGGTGTGCTCACAAGCACATGCACGCCTGCTAATACGAAACACAAGCATAGAAAAGACACATTCATATCCACCCACCCACCCACACGCTACGCAGGGAAGAGTTGGTTTGTGGATGACAGCTATTCAAATTTGCTGTTCATTATGATCCACGCTAAGCCAAAAACATCATGACCAAGCAGGTTTTAACACACACAATCACACCGTGCCAAAAGCCATAACTCAGACCGTGTTGCTGCGGCATGAAAGCTTTTTAATATTAAGCTGTCAGATGGGAGAGGGCTGAGTCACAAAGAAATGACTAAGGAGGTTTTCTGCACACCAGTACATAACATGCATATTCAGACACACGCATACATACAGTATAACAGTAAGTCAGTCATAGATTCAGACCCATTGTCTCACTGACCTTCGTAACTATAGTCATCTATGGAGGATTTACTAATGCTGGAAGGAAGTTTTTGTGATTTAAAGGAGGTTAAAAAGGCACCTTTGGTGGAGTTTCATCTAGGGTCAGTAACCCTTGCCCTCTCTATTTGCCTCTAAAGAAGCATAATAGATGGCAACCAGTGAGAAGCACAATGGGAAATGCTTCAAAACAAAGCGTAAACCCAGAGGCATGACTGTGTAGAACTTTGTCAAAACCACAGCAGCATTTCTGACAAACTTCTACATTGTATTTCAAAAACTGTGTGCACATATTTAGACAAAGTGCTTGTTTATTTCCAGTTCTAAACACTACACCGCTCCAAACCAAACCTTAAACTTTTGCTTTAAAATTGTATATATATGCCATTTCTATTAGAAAGTCTTAAATGATAGAAATCTGTTAGTTCTATTAGATCATTTATGGTTCATATTGATTACTGTCTACATATAAGAGTAGCAAAACACCTGACACCAAACCATCTCCCCCTTAGCCACCTTTTTAAGTTAATGCCGCAGGGACGCTGGAGACTATTCCAGATGAGCTAGGGCAAAAGACAGGGTACACCCTGTTTGCCAGCTGATAACATGGGTAACATGGAGATGCAGATGAAAGTCAGAATTAAGCTTGATATTGCCATATCAGTAGATAGTTGCCTGACTGTATTATTTTGATATAAAACATCATACCTTAACGTCACAAAAATACAAACTTGTGTCCCCTGGTGGCAATCCCCAGGCGAGAGGAGCTTTATTTACTTATATGTCAAAGATCATATGACTGTAGTGACTTCAAAAATCTCATTTTTACTTTAAATATACACAGGCCCAAAAAGCTGTGGAAGACAGCTCTTCTCAAAGACGCAATCTTAAGCTAAAGGCAACAGATTTAATGTGTCACACATTAAAACCGTGTGTGTTATTTAAAGAGATTTGGTCGTCTTCTCACATCTGCAGTTTTTATCCTAAATTTTGTTCACAGTTCATAAGTCTGTTTCGGCTTGAGTATTTTAGTAAATGAATGCATGAAAATGTAATCATTTTAATGGCTGCCAAGGAAAGGTCAAAGTAGCCTTCATATCTTATGATTAATGTAAATGCACTGAACAAAAGCAATATCCGAGAAGCAAAGGTAAAGTAGAAAATGAAAAATTAAGCCAATAGGTAACCTTCTCAGATCTTCTGGGTTTTAAAATATTTAAGAATTTTAGTACATCTCATCAATAAATAGTTATTGTGCAAATAGCGTCCTTATATCCATGCTTTTCAGTCACTGCATTATTAAGGCAAACAACCCTTATATAAAACCCATTATTTCTCCATAAGGTTTTTCACTAAAGTGCAGTCACAGCATGCCAGCTCAGTTTCCTTCATATAGCAGGGTAATGTCAACTTGCAACTTTAAAAACACAAATATATTTATATCTTCACATAGGACGGTTTTAAAAGCTAACACTGTGCATGAACACACACCAGGTGTTGGTGGGTTAATTACACACAAGTTCAGTTTGCATTTAAACATTTTGTTTTGCAAGATTTAGCTTTAGTGTCAGGCCAGTAGAACACTTCTGGAACAACAGTGGTGTCTGGCACCAGAGGGGTTGGCTTTGTGTTTTGTGGGTTGTGTGTTTGAGCCACTATAGTGCATCCCACATACGCTCACATCATATGGGATCTGGGGAAAATGGATGTTGGATCAACGCCTTGGGTTTTGTGTCACTGAGCCATTCCAAAGCAAACTGTCCTGCTGAGGGAGGCAGCTACCATCAGTGCTCTGTTGTGTTTACAGTGGGGTGACGTAGGTGAGTGCTATTTGTCAGAGTACCAGCCACATGACATGCCATGATCGAAAGTTTCCCAGAAGAACATTTTGTTGTAATGGAACGATCAATCAGTGATACTTGTCAGTGGCATTAATGTTGAGGCTCATCAGTGTATATTTGCATATTTTGACAGGAGGATAATGTGTCATTATTTGAAAACAAATGATATTTTCTGCATATTTAGAGCACCTGCACAGGCTGTTGACCAGGTGTCCACATGATGCGCAGGCCGCAATGAGAACAAAGGAAGCAACAAAGGTATTTGTACTACCTTGATTTTTGTGTATTTGACATACTTGTTTCCAATGGTAACTAAACAGGGCTGAGAAATGTAGAAAACAAAGCAGGCTATTAACATCCCAACAATAGTACTCAATGACTTCAGTATGCAATATCAGTATGTGTACGAGGCTTGGCAAGCTGAATATGCTTCCAGCTCTGCAAGGTTTAATGCCAAACACTGCTAAAGATTATAATCAGTGTAAATAAATCCACAGAGTGCAAAGCATACACCAAATAACTGTGGGAATTAATATGTTTCAACATTTGCACACACACACACACACACACACACACACACACACACAAGCACAGTGTGATCTCCAGGTTGCTGTGCTTGAGCAGAGGATGGCGGTGGTTTCCAGTTGGTAACTGCTATCCCGCTTTCTTAGCTGTGGAGCCTCAATGACACCCCTCTATGTCAAATTAATGTTACAGCGGTTATTTGCTATGGGCGGTCCAATGCCACTCATTTTCAGTAGGGTAGAGCAAGGGCAAAGGAATGCACTGCAGCAAAGAAAATAAGCAAGAAATGTAGAGTGTGGGGCTACTTAATGCAAATAAATTGGTGGGAGCTTAAAGTATTACTGCAGGCAACATCATCAACAATCAGAGGTTGGCCAGCAAGAAGTTGGTCTGTATTTATGTGTCTGGGCATGACCAATAAAGAGTGCAAAGCACTCACCCTTATTTTGCATAATTGCTGGTATCAGCAACCCAGCTTGAGGTTTGCAAAGGATATAAGAAAAAATGGTCTCCACTCTATGTATGCTGTTCCTTATGTGAGAAATATTTAAGCTTGTAACAAAGTGCAACATATTGCAAGACTTAGTAATGCATTATTAACTGAAAACAAATCATCATAAGAAAACTTTAAAAACTGCAACTATTACTCATAGTCACTTATTTTCAGGGGCTCACATGGCATTTGTTCCATTTAAGAAATCATAATCATTTCATTTTTAAGACTGTTGAGAATCATTTGTCATATAGGCAATAGCTGCCTAAAATCTGAGACCCGTGGGTATCACCCTTCTGACATTTTTTAGTTGCAGCTGCTGCTGCTGTCTTCAGTAGATGGATGCTCATAGGTCTGCCTTCAGTTTTCTGTTCAGGAAGTGAAATGCTTACTTAATTAGATTGATACTTGGCCATATTCCACAGCTTGACCAGTGGAAACTCCTGGGTTGTGTTCATACTGTGCTTTGGATCATGTGTACTGTGAAGTGCTGTCCAGTCACCATGTACCAAATCTTTGGTCGAACAGATACATTTAGCTCAATAAATATTTGGACAGAGACAACTTTTTTCTAATTTTGGTTCGGTACGTTACCACAATCAATTTTAAATGAAACAAGTGCAAAGTTTTAGCTTTAGGTCAATGGGTTGAACAAAAAGACTGCATTAAGATGTGAGGAATGAAAGCATTTTTTAACACAATACCTTCTTGCTGGCTTTTTTAGCAAAGTCCAGTCTAGCCTTTCTATTCTTGAGGTCTATGAGTGGCTTGCACCTTGCAGTGAACCCTCTGTATTTATTTTCATGCAGTCTTCTCTTTATGGTAGACTTTGATACGCCTACCTCCTGGAGAGTGTTGTTCACTTGGTTGGCTGCTGTAAAGAGGTTTCTCTTCACCATGGAAATTATTCTGCAATCATCCACCACTGTTGTCTTCAGTGGATGTCCAGGTCTTTTTGTGTTGCTGACTTCACCAGTGCTTTCTTTCTTTCTCAGGATGTACCAAACTGTAGACTTTGCCACTCCTAATGTCGCAGCAATTTCTCGCATAGGTTTTTTTTCTGTTTTCACACCTTAAGGATGGCTTGTTTCACCTGCATGGAGAGCTCATTTGACCACATGTTGCCTGTTCACAGCAAAATCATGTGTATGTGTGTGTTTGTGTTCACCAGGAATGTTAGTTTTAGCTGATATCTTGACAGTCAACCCTCTCGTTCAAATATAGTGACTGCTGGTGCCAAAAATCACGATGGTGAGGGCCAAAAATGCTAAAATAAAAATCCCAAGTCCCAAGAAGCAAACCAGTGGCTGACATCACACTGAATTCAGACATTTTTATACAAAGTGGAGCAAAATATTTAAAAAGCTTTATGTTTCAGGTTTCACACATTTCAACCTCTCATTAGAGCTAAATGATTCTGTATGCATATATGATCAAGCAAAATGCTGCACTGTGTCTTTGAAACAAGCATAACTTATACTGAGGTTCATTTTTAAGTCTCAACGGAACTGAGCAATGTGTACGTCAAGGGCCCCAATCCACCTCATCTACAGTAATAAATCTTAAGACTACATTTTGTGCAGGTGGGAAAAACATATGACATTAAAAACAAGCATCAGGACAGCTTCCACAGATGGTTGCTAAATTATTTGGTCCATGAAGGAACAGATGTACTGCTTGACATTTAGAAGTAGGACAATTTGGACAAACAAAATTAGACACGACGTACAAGCTTGCAGAACAGCAGCAGATCAGAAGAGTTAAAATGAGCAAGGGGGGTAGAGCACATTCAAAGAAAACCTTTAACTTCCTATTGGTGTCCAATAATAGAAAAAACACTACAGTGAAGTAGATGAAGAAGTAGAATTAGCATATTCAAACTGCTGTCCTGTCTGAACTATGATTTGCATATTTTCTCAGCAGAAAAGTAGTCATCAGTAGAAGAGAGGAGAATGTCTCACTTCCCACCTCCAGGTTAAAATTATTGCATTCTATCTGCAGAAGGCTACAAAGCAGCAAAGCTTTAGCCCTTAAGCGTGTACAGGCAGATGAGGAAATGGCTGCCATAGTAAGTGTAGGCAGAAAAGGAAAGCAATCATTTCATTTGTATCAGTTGTTTCAAATGTCTTATTTCCAAGAAGGTGGACACTTGGGACATTCCCACACGGCACTATGTGGAAAAAAAAGACTTAAATTATGAACTGAAATTATTGTATCTCATAAAATGTGTTTGTGAAAGAGATTTAGGATTTTCTTTTGATAATTATGACTGCACTACTGAACACAATCTAAGAGGCATCGGGGCTAATATTGTTGTTAATGCTGTTCATAACATAGCTGGAAAAGTCAATACTAGGACATGCCAACAATTACAATTATCTTGGATGAAGAGTTCTAATTATATTCTCAAATGATCAGGCATCTGCTTTGATTATTTCCTTGCATCTTTATATCCTCTATGTATCCTTTGTCTTATTGTCTGGATTGCCTGAAGAATCGTAAGCCCGGGGGCAGATTGCAATAAAGACTGCTGCTGCACATTCTGCACAAAAGGAATCACTTCATGTGACAAATGGGTTGCTTAATTTGGAAAGGTTGCCGTGTGTATGACAAAAATGTCATCCAGGACAACACAAAAGTACAAAGGTAAGTTAGGCAGGGGCTGTGACTGTGTAGAGACGTACAAATTTGGTGATACAGTTTACTCAGAAGCTTGTCAAAAGTCCAACAAGAAAACTGGTAAATAACAGTTGGTGATTTAAAATAAATAACTGGGAGGAATAAATACACAGGCTGGTTATTCACCATATTGCCAAGCATCTGCTACGATGAAATGTCCTGAAGAAAAGAACACAATTCTGCTGTGCAAGCATACTCTAATGCAAAATCTGCAATATCTTTTGTAATCTGATATCAAATAACTGAAACAATAAAAGAAGACGCACAAAATGGATCGGACCCAAAAATAAGAAAAAAGGGCAAGAGCACTTTTACTTTGCAAATTAACAACAAACACAAATTTTAAAACATTGGGACGCTGGGGAATGTAAATAAATACAAATCTCATAAACCCAGATTTTATTCACAGGAGAACATCAAAAATGTATCAAATGTTAAAACTGAGACATTTTACTTTTCCATAATTTTTTGGCAGTAACACATCTCGAAATTGGGGCAGGGGGAAGAAACGGCTGGAAAAGGTAGTGGTAATAAAAAGCTGGAGGAATATTTTGTAATTAGTTAGCTTAGCTGGCAACAGGTCAGTAACACCACTGGATATAAAAAGCTTATCAGAAGTAAAGATGGGCACAGGTTCAGCAATCTGCAAAAAAACTGCATCTACAAATTGTGGGACAATTCCAGAGTAACGTTCCTCAATACAGAATTGCAAGGACTTTAAATATCACATCCTCTGCAGTACATAATATCATCACAACACTCAGGAGATTCTGGAGAAATCTCTGTGCGCAAAGAACAAGGCTGAAAATCAGTGTTGGATGTCTATAATCTTCAGGACGTCTCTCAACACAGTTCATTGTAACATTCATAAATGCAGGTTGAAGCTCTTTTATGCAAAAAAGAAGCCATATGTGAACATGATGCAGAAACACAGCTGTCTTCTCGTGGCCAAAGCTCATTTCAAATGCACTGAGGGAAAGCGGAAAAATGTTCTGTGGTCAGATGAATCAAAGTTTTAAATTCTTTTTGGTAAAAGCAGGCGTGGAATCGTCTGAACTTTAGAGGAGAGGGAACATCCATCATGTTATCAGCACTCAGTTCAAAAGCCTGCATCTCTGATGGTATGGGGGTTGCATTAGTGCCTGTAGAAGTGGCTGAAAAGGCGCCATCAATGCTGAAAGACATGTACAAGCTTTAGAGCAACACATGCTCTCATCCATCTTTTCAGGAAAGTCCTTGCATATTTCAGCGGGACAATGTTCAACCACATACTGCAGCATTACAAACACGTGGCTTTACAGTGGAAGAGCCCGGGTGCTGAAGTGGCCTGCCTGCAGTTCAGACCTATTCACAACTGTAAACCTCGATGCATCATGAGACTAAAAACCTTGTAAGAAGACCTGGGACTGTTGAGAAGCTAGAATCCTAGAAAAGAGTTGTACAACATGGCACAACATTCCTCTCCCAAAATTCATCTCCTCAGTTACAAGAGAAGATGAGTTTGGACTGCTATTAAAAGAAGAGGGGCTACTACACGGTGACAAACATGATGCTGTCATAACACTATAATGCACTGCTACCATCAAATTCAAAATGAGCTAATATTTTTGTTAAATATGCTGCATTTTCTCAGTTCATACATCTGCTATGTTTTCGATGTTCTACTGTGAATAAAATATATGTTTATCCATCCATCCATTCGCTTCCGCTTATCCTTTCCAGGGTCACGGGGGGCAATGGAGCCTATCCCAGCTGTCATAGGGCGAGAGGTGGGGTACACCCTGGACAGGTCACCAGTCTGTCGCAGGGCTAACACATAGAGACACAGACAACCATTCGCACTCACATTCACGCACAGATTCACACCTATGGGCAATTTAGATTAATCAATTAACCTATCCCCACTAACTACATGTCTTTGGACTGTGGGAGGAAGCCGGAGTACCTGGAGGGAACCCACACAAACACGGGGAGAACATGCAAACTCCACACAGAAAGACCCCGGCCTAATGGTGGAATTGAACTCAGGACCTTCTTGTTGTGCAGCAACCGTGCTAACCACCGTGCAATTGTGGTGCCAGAATCTGTTTATGAGATTTGCAAATCATTGCATTCTGTTTTTAAATTACATTTCACACACCGTCCCAACAGTTTTGGAAGTGGGGTTGAAATTGTGTGTGTGTGTGTGTGTGTGTGTGTGTGTGTGCATCTGTACGTAGGAGTGGCTGCACAGTTCCAAGCTCCTGTTAAGCTTCCCAACAGTTTCCATAATCTGACATTTTCTGCTGCATCAGCGTCCTAAAACATCAAATGAATGAGATGTATGACAGGTCTCCTTCTCTTCCTCTCATATGTCATCTCCTCATCGCCTTTTTTCCACCCTGCCTTTGCTTCTTTCCCAAAATTTCTCTTTCATCTCTTCGCATTTCTTCTGACTCAGCCACTCTTACTCTACCATAACCCTCTTTGTCTCTCTTCCTACCACAGCCTCTTCACATTTCCCCTCAGCAGATCATTCTGATAGCTGCACTTTTATGAATGAAAATAAGCACAGGCATAATCTATGTTAATGGAGCCTTAACTTGATTATTAGACACAATGTGTCATAATCATTTTTACAGGTACAGGCTGATTTTAAAAGCTATAAATTTAACAGCAGGAGAGTTTTGAGCATGCTCAACTACTGCCATTAGATTCAGGTTGGATGCATTTCAACACCATCAGAAGATTTATAAGATTTTTTTTTTGTGCTCGATCTCCATGAGTGTTGGTGCTGGTGCCAGTGCCAGTAAGCTGTTTTAGCAGCACATGGTGGCACAACACCTTACTAAGAGTTTTGCAGTATAATTTTGTTGTTTTTTTCACCCATCCCTTGGCTGTATGCAAACCCACCAGACAGAATTACAGTAAATCCTTATTTACTTATCATCTTCAAATATACAATACAATTTCATCTCCTGAGAGGCTTGTAATGTAAAACATATGCAAGGAGTATTTTTCTAAACACTGAACAAATAAAGCAAACAGCCAGAGTTGGACAAATGTAGTGATGAGAACGGCATTTCTACAGAAGATGAGCAGACAAGCAAGAGCGGAAGAAAGACACAAACCACAACAGGGCTATTTCTGATCAAATATGTTTATGTTTATATATATTTCTAAAAAAAATAATTATTTTTGATCTGTGGAAATAGTCAGTGTAATATACATAACCTTTATTACTGCAATACCTTTACCCATGTAATTTTTCTCTGCACTGTAAACACCTTCCATAAAGAAACTCACTAAGCACCATAAAGTTGGATATATAGGTATCTGGACAATTACACAGTTTTCATAATTTTGCCTTGTAAACCACTGCAGCATATTTTAAACCAAACATTAAAAATGTGAATTTGTTAAAGTATTACATTAACTGTTGCAATCACTTTTATGCATTATCCCCTATTTTCAGTGATTCAAAAAAGTTTTACAATTTACTAAGAAGTCATTTTATGGAAAAAAAGGTCCAAAAAATGGTTGAACTTGAATTTATTCACTGAAACTTTCTATATGAGGTCTGAAGAGATTCTAATGCAAGTGAAGGAGGTCATCATTAGATTGAAAAAGCAAAATAAACCTATCAGAGAGAAAATTAACAATCTGAAACATAGTTAAAGGCACTGACCACCCAAGCAACACCAAAAGGCCTGAAAGACCACAGACCGCAATCAAAGCAGTTAAGTACAGAATTCCTTCCTTGATTAAGAAAATCGCTTTTCAAAACTAGCCAATTACAGAAAATTCCTAAGCAGGCAGACATATAATTGTCAGCATTGTCCATAATCACAAGAAAGCCAGCTTAGACTTTGTTAGAAGTTATGTAAAAGATCCTGTACAGTTCTGGAAAAAAAAAAAATCTCTGGACAGATTAAGTCAAGACCGGTCAATCATCTGATTTTAACCCAGGCAAAGCTTCTTTTAGGTTACTAAAGGTCAAAACTGTGGACACAGAGACCAGCAAACAAGCAGCAGGTGAAGGCAGCTGCAGTAAAGGCCTGAGATGTTGGATTTTCATCACAGTATGAAAAAACCCCTGATATGTCAGTTTGTCTAAAAACCTTTGAATCAATACAAATGGGAGACTTTTAATAAAATTGCTGTAATTCCTAAACAATTACAATGCAATACCTCTATCAAACCCCTTAAATTCAGGCCAAACCCCTGGACTTCAATTATATCTCGACAGTGTACAGAGACAATAGTGTTTCAAAAATTTGTTGACCGAAGTATTTATGTATATGTGTATATCAATAATAGCTTCCCCTTTATGAGGTGATAAAAATCACATTTAACTAAAAATACATGTCATAATACAAAGATGTTTTCGTTCCACGTTTTTGCCCGGCTAGATGAACACGAACAGGAATCCTGTCTATCACATCAGACTCTGCGGGTGCGTTGTATAACTGTGTCGGTGCATGTGACATATGAACATGAATTTTAAAAATCATTCAGGAGAAACGATATCATTACAGAATATTGCCTCTAGCCATCATCTAAATCCCACAACCCATCTTAATGTATACACATAAGCACGAATACAAGCTCATACGTCGTGATGCACAGACACAGCCAGCAATACGACAGCATATTTGCGCACACACACTGATGGTATTTACTGACAGTTTCCCCGGGGGGATTTTAGAGTTGATGATTGAAAATTAATGTAACATACAGAAGGTGATGAGGAGCTCAGCTGTCAGAGTATCTAGTAATGAGGGGAAATAGATAGTAGGAGTGTGAGAGGGGCTGAAAAGAGGAGAATGAGAGCAAGCTGGAAGGTGAAGGGGAAGAAAGTAGCGAATAGGTAAACGAGAGCCAATATGCATTAAAACAGCTAAGAATGTTAAGTAGACTATTGTTAGACATACCAGTCTATCTCTCTTGTTTCCATTCTCTTCATATTTTACATATTCATGCCAAAGTACACAACATACACAAATTAATTAAATTCATTATAAAATTGTACACTTGGCCCTATATTGTTAGATTTAGTACACTGCAGTCACTTCATTATTTAGTAGCCAAAACCCTCCTTTAGTATCATTATCGCAGTGCAGTCCTCTCATTAGACAGACTCTCTTGAGCCACAGAAATCTGAAGGCTTTTTCCTCTGTCTTAGTGATATTGCAGATAGTTGTTCCACCTTTCTCTTTTTTCCCCTCCTTGTGCAACAGGCTCAGAGAAACTTTATGGAAAGCTTGTGCATTCAGACTCTTTCTATTGAAATTCTAGTTGATGGGACTAAAAGTTTATATTACAACAGTGGCAAAAGACATTAACTGCCTCAGAGGACACAGTTAATCTTCTGCTATTCCACACTTCAAAAGCTACACTATGAAAAGCTGAATGAATGGACATGTATAAAATTTATACAGTAAGCTCAAACTGAGCATTTTTACTCTTCTGTGCTGACCACAGTCATGGCTGAAATTATTATATTTTCAGGTTCCCTCCATTCCAATCTTGTGAACATGATATCTCAGTAACGGCTGGAAAAATGGGAATTTTATCAAATTTCTCCCCCCCCAAAAAAGTCCTCTTAAACCCAAGAAAGAAATAATGAGAATTTGGTCATAGGGGCAACAACTGCAAAGTGGTAATACTAGTTTTAAGTTCTCAAACAGCTATAGTAAAATTATGCCTTATATGATCAGCGTAAAAATATTCTATTTTAAATATGCAGAAAATCAACTCATTGCACAAATGTGGAATTAATACAGCAAATTACATAAAATGAAAATGGGCCACCTACACTACCCATGCCACGAAGCTCCCTGTGTGCACTTTTGTGCTGATGTTAATGTCAAAGGACGTTTTTATGGAGTGTGTGTCTCAACAGTGACATCGGTATGTAATGTTTCCACTTTGCAATAGTAGATGATCGTGGAATATCTGGAGGGAAAAAAATCCACAAACTGACTTGCTGGAACATGGATCCTATTACAGTAAGACCGATTCTTTTACAAATGTTTGTAAAAGGCAGACTGCATGGCTAGGTGCAAGATTTTAAATGCTTGCGGCAATGAGACTTTTTGTCCATATAGCGTATGTTTTCTCAATGGTACTTACTTTCTATGATAGTTTGGAGTTTGCAGACAAGCACCTCATCAACATTTACTAACCACTACTTTTTACTTTCCTTTAAATGCCTGAATAAGTGTGGGTGAGCTGATAAGCTATAAGTTGATCACTGATTATCTGCAAACTGCCTGCAGAAATGCTTCTGCATGACCTTCAGGAGCTGACTGTCCTGCCATCAGTATCTCCCTCCTGCTTGTACCATGGGGCACTGACCCATGTGCTCCTAAGTTCCAGTGTTGACAGTCTGGTGTCAGCTGACCTTTGTATCTTAAAGGGTCAGCTGAGGAAAACAACAGAAGTACAGCTTCTTTCCTAACCCTGTCTGGTATCTAGTCATGTATTTTCTTGGTGTTTCAAGATATCTGCCCCCCAATTATATGAGGTTACACACGCACTGTGTCTTATCTGGCATCAGAACAATACCAATTATTGATAAACTAACATGCGATCGTATTAATTTGGGCCAAGGGTATTTCGGCTCAATCCTTGCCATGGAGTACAATAACCAGAAATATGTTTGCCGAATAATTGGATGGTTATTCAAATGTTTCCCTCTACAACATAACATTAATAACAATTTTATTCTTTAAAGAAACAGCAAAAATAACCCCTGGATCCAAGAAAAAAAGAGTCTCTTTTGGGCCAGCAAAGCTGCAGTGGCTGACACCCTAAAACTCTGTCTTTATAGAATGATCATATATTTTTCATCATAGAAATGCTTTGAACCAAAGTGTGGAGTATCATTTCAATGGACTTCTAAAGAGTCATAGTGTCACCAGAGACTGGCACTGTGGTGGCTTGGACTTCCCCAAGCAAGTTGCAATGAAAATTGTGCACAAATTCATACAGAAAATACAAACATACAAACCAAAAGAAAAAGGGTAATATAAGACTCACTGTTGCCAGGGTTAAGAAGCAGCATTTAACCACATGTGATAGCTAAGCTGCATTCACATTTGCAAACAGCAGTTATTCAAGTAGTTCATTGTCCTCTACACTACGAGCTTCATTCACCCATTAACACATATTCATACAAGCACTTTTTTCTGTGCCAAAGTGCTTTCTATCTAACGATCACACACATCGGGAGCAACTTGGGGTTCAGTTTCTTGCCCCAAGATACTTGAGTGTGAAGACTGGAACTGCAAGGGACCAAATTACCAAACTACCAATCGGTAGATAGCCCTTGCTACCTTCTGAGCCACAGCCAACCAGAAAAGAACAAGCATACATCACCAGTGTCATCAAGGATCGAGATCCCCGATTAAACCTGAAAAAGATATGCACACTTAATCACGTCCACTGACTAGCACCAACATTTTTACTAACCAAGAGTAAATACAGTCTCTACTGCAAAGAGTGTTTATTTCTTTACAAAACAGTTTGAACTACTTTTTCCATGTAGCTTTAGATAACCAAAGCAGACATCTCCCTAGAGTAGCTTTGCTGAAGTTCAGCGTCTTCGAGTGAAGTAATTGGAAGGTTCCAAAGCTATGATTTCAAAGTAGCTTCCCCAACGCTGACTGTTGCTATATGAAAACTCATACATGCAAAAGGAAAACATGTGAGCAAGGGGAAAAAAAATCATAATTTTTTGTTTCATATTCAGGTCCTTCCTTCCGACCCCACAGGGAAATCATTACTTCTATCCTTCTAAATATGCATGTTGTTAATTATGCATCTTGTTATCACTGGCTAATCTGCATACTCTCATGTTTAAAGTCCCTCTCATTACCATTCAGAAGGCCATCTCACAGGTGTGCTGAGTAAATATACAACACACAGTAGCTGATTAAAAAAAACCACACGCACACACACGCACACACGTGCAAACAAACAACAAGTTTACACACGGTCCGCATTCACGCTCGCATATTCAAACACAGGGACATATTAAAACAAGTGGAGACACATACGCCTGCTCACTCGAGTGTATAGACTCGCAGAAACATACACATGGACACGGAAACAATGAGAGTGGACATCAACCGAGTTGCAGACATATTACGCAACCCCGCTGACAGAAGGTTCAGGTTTCCCTCCTACGGGTGGCTGTTTGTTCGGTGCCAACTCATTAAGTACACAGCTGGCCAAAAGAGTTGGAGTGGGGTAAGACCACATGGGTCCTCAGATGAGTGTCTGATTGGATTTCAACAAAATATTTAAGAATATAAAAGGCTCTTTGTCACATATTAGAACATATGTGTAACACTTAAATCAGTTAAAACTGCAGCTTGATTTGACTGAAGCAAATTAAGCATCTGTACTTCTTATTATGTATGATGAAAAGTGCCTTATATGGAAGTCATGGGGATGGTTTTGTAGTGAATTCGCTCTACATAAACACAACTGCACTTAACATTTCATACTTCAAATTAAATTTAAATTCTATGCAAGCAATAAATGAATAAAGATTGTATTCTCATTTACTGCAGACATAATAAAACACATTATACAAAAATACTGTAGATGTAGAGAGCCCTAAAAGTTTGGCAGCAATGAAAGTGGAAGACTGATTGCTATTCAAATGCCAGCAATTATAATAATAATCATCAAAATAATAAAAAAAATAGACAACAAGGGACTCACTCAGGTTCCATTTGAGCCCAGTGGTGATTGTCTGGCAGGGTCCACCTACTGGAATCAGGCTGCACCAGTCCCCCTCCAGACCTGTATTCACCTCCAGTCTGTGGCTGCCCTGATGGCACACAGCATTAGTGTGAACATGAATTAGCGTCTATGTGACTCTGTGTGTGTGTGTGTGTGTGTGCGTGCATGTGTGTGTGTGTGTGTGTGTGTGTGAAAAATCACTGAGACAAACAAACATGAAAGCGGAAATTAAATTTGGAGAAAGACTTCTTAAAGTTTTTGAGCCCCAACAGAGAAACTTCTTCACCAAGGCTCATTAAAATAAATTATTGCTCTTGTCAAAGCTGTAACCAATTGTCGGTTCTTACTCTAGAGTAAAAAAAAAGAGACTTAGCCATTTTGAATTATAATCTTCTTTACTTTGCATTGCATGGGGGCACAACATTTTTGTTAATCACACCTATAACTGTACTCACAAGCAACTTTAAAGTCAAAAATAATTACAGAGTTACAGATACCTCACTTGAAGCAAGAAAAAAAAGGTTCTTTCTGCTGTAATGTGTCTTAATGCCTTTGAAAGCAGAGAATCTAATGTAAATGTTCTATTTCCTAATTGTGTCTAAAAGATGGATAAAGAAATATTTCTGAGCTACAGTGACATTTCATGCAGCGCTTTACAAAGCCAACGAACATAAACAAAATTCTGAAATGTCACAGTATCCCTTTGAAAAACTTGGGCTGGGAGACAAAAAAAGCAAGGGAGTCAGTGTAGGTGCAAGCTAGTTTCCAACTTTTCAGGCTAAATAATGACTTTGGTCTCAGTGCACTGGTTATATTAAAGCCTGGTGCTGGGACACAAAAGGTCAAGACAAAGTTTCTCACATCCACGGTGTACACCAAATATAAAAAGAAATACCCTAGTTTCATTCTAGCACACAGATACATATTTGATAAACAATTCTGTGGCTGCAGGAAAGTATAACAAGCCTCAGAGTGAGCAATTATGTGCCATCAACACTATACGTTTTGGGGCTACCGTTGCCGTGTACGTTTAATTCACCATCCACTCGTAACACTTGAGTTGGTATGTTTAATGCCAACACAAAAAGTGCTGACAGCTACAGCTTGCACCAGTCATCTAAAAGACAGAAGTATCACGCAGGCAAAGACAGCACGATATTCAATTAAGAGTTTGAAATCCTTCTTTTGACGTGTTTAAAGTTTTCTTTGCTTGGCTTCCTGGAGCTGCAGAGCCAGAGGGAAGGAATGATGGGGAAATTCTGAGCTTTGGAGCTTTTGGTGTTTAGGAAACAACCCCGAGGATGTTTTCTATACTTAAACACAGTATCCTTGTGTAAACGTGTCAAAGTGACACAGTAAATAAGGAACAGAGGAAAATCAAAGCAAGGCAAACGCATGTGCACTTGCACATGAACACGCACACACACGTGGAGGAGAGGCTTGACGTAGAATAAGAATGTAGCCCTTTCTGTTTGTGAAGATACAAACAGACAACATGGAGTCAAACTCTGTTGGGGGGCAAGCTTAATTTTTAAAGTTCAGTTACTTGTGACTTAGCTACTATTGTAATGGCATGTTTAGCCTATTTACGCCTCACGGATAGGCTAAACATGCTATTAAATACAAGGGCATTCTTATATTGTTCTATATGTCCTGCCTGGGTAATACCACAGTCTTATTCCAATGTATTAAATATATATAATTAACACTCAACAAAAGCATGTAAAAACCATGTAAGTATAACGCTTGTATTGTTTACTCAGTCTGAATTGTATTGATTGAGCTTACTTTTTAGCAGCCCGGTGTAATTTTCACATAATTCAATAAAGATAAACACAGTGGTCGGCCGTGTATAATGGTACTGTAATTTTGCATGGCACTTTTTAAAATCAGATGGTGCATATTTTCTGATGCTGCTTGAATTTAATGAAAAGAAAGAGAAGCTTTCCACACAGTATAGAGAAACTGTGAAATTCTGTACAAACTACAAGGTAGATTTTTTGACCAAAATACTTAGTAATTTGTTTTTACTAATTCTGACCAACATCTCTGCTTCAAATAAAAAAAAAAAAATATTGTTTGGTATAACAACATGGCCTTTATTTTAGACTTTACTTTCTGGTACCAGGTTGGATCCCCTTTCACCTTCAGAACAGCCTTAATTCTTCAAGGATATATATTCAACAACATGCTGGAAACACTAGTCAGAGATTTTGGTCTATATTGACATGACAGCGTCACACAGCAGCTGCAGATTTGTGAGCTGCACATCCATATGAATCTCTGATTCCGCCACATCCAAAAGAAGCCATTTGAGTGTCATCGTCATGTTCAAGAAACCAGTTTGAGATGATTTGACAATGTGGTCTGTTATCCTGCTGGAAGCAGCCATCAGATCATGGCTATCTTGTGGTCACCAGTGCGAACCTTCAATAGAAGGTAGGGTAGATCCATGGTTCTTTATGCCACATCACAGAAGAAACCAAAAATCTTCATTGTAGTCAATGTGTTTCACATCATCTATTGTTCAAATTCGGTGAGTCTACGCCTCAGTTTTCTATTCTTACCTAACAGCAGTGGCACCCGGTATGTTCTTCTGCTGCTGTAGACCATCTGCTTCAATGTTCAACATGCTGTATGTTCAGAAATCCTCTTCTGTAATTCAGTACTTTGGTTGAAACAAGTGGTTATTTAAGATACTGCTGCCTTCCTATCAGCTTAAAGCAGCGTGGCTATTCTGCTCTGACCTCTGGCATCAACAAGACATTCATCCAGAGAACTGCCGCTCGGTGGATATTTTTTTCTTCTCTTTTTTTGGACCGTTCTTTGTAGTGGTTGTGTGGGAAAATCCCAGTAGATCAACAGTCTCTGAAACACTTAAATCACCTTTCTTTTCCATTCTAATGCTTGGCTTGAATTTCAGCAGGTTGTCATGACCATGTCTACATCCTTATATGCATGGAGTTTCTGCCATGTCATTTGCTAATTAGATATATGCGTTAAACGAGGAGTTGAGCAGGTAGACTTAAGAAAGTGGCTGGTGAGTACATCTAATGACTGGGTAAAGTCATCAATTAAAATCATTTACTATTTTAAGTATTACTCACTTGTGTCTGCACATTAGCTCTGAGATTTAACAGCTGATTGACAGATATTAGATGCCTGTTTTCTTTGCAGTCTCCCACCTCCCACTTGTTAGCTACTCTACAGATGTATAAGGTCAGGAAATTACAAAACTGTTGAAGCAGAAGGAAAATGCTCATGAGGGGAAATTAGTAATAAGAACACTATTAGATTTATTTAAGGACCTTTCTTTCCCTCCCTGCATTACTTCAATGAACATTTGAAGCCATTTTCTGTCTCATATTTATTAAACTAAATTATTAATATCAGCACAGAACTTGCTCTGGCACAGAAGGTAGACAAGTTACCTCAGGTATCACACTTTATCATTTAAATCAGCTACTGCACTGACAAGTTTCACTCCTTGAAAGGGCATCAGGTAAACAGGCCTGTAGTTCTGACCTCGAGTGTGTGTGCTAGAATGATTTATAGCATGAATTTGGCTGACACAGTGTTGTGCATTACGTGTCCCACAACACAGAGAGCCAGATTTCTCAAGCATCTTCATAGGCTGGGATACTAATTTGAGTAAATGTGGCTCTGGTTGGTCCTCCAACTGAGATTCAATAAAGCAGACGCAGTCAATGTAACTTTCCTCTTTTTTTTTAAAGATCGAAACTGAGTAAATTTAGCTCTACATTGGGACCTAGACTGATTAAAACATCCTCTTAGTGTTTAGGGACACAGAATCAAAAGCTTGTAAGCAGCCCTCACAGTGTCCCTATCCATAACTTAATAAAAGACACCATAATTATGCGACACCCTGAGCCTGCTATAGAAACCACATGACTTGTGCACATTTCCCAAAGACAGCATAATAAAACTTTGACACTTCATTTGGGAGACAAAAAGTAAAACAAACAGACACAACCCTGATTAAATCAGTTCATCCCTGAGTCACAGATATACACTGATTTAATCAAGATGAAGAGGCATGCCTCATATATTTCATACAGTGTGCACGTTTAATGGGATACTGCAGTTATGAGCAGCTTGAATGGTATGTTCTGGTGACATAATCCCCAAATTTGTGAAACAGAAAAAATTGTAATTTAGTTCTGGTCATCATTTGTTTTTGGTGTGCAGCTTGCATACAAAACGTGAACTCCGTATGTGCTGATTGTGCCAAACGCTGAAACGAAGCACTTAACGAACCTGCAATTGCACGAAATATGTGTGGTGAGGATATTTGGCAAAAGTTGTAAACACTTCAATTACAGATGTAACTTGAACAAATAGCACTGGGCTTTTCGAAGGTTGCGTTCACCTTCATGTACAGGCGTCTGCGTTCATCAGTCGCTGGCGAATTGGAGCTGCGTTGACAAACGAGCTTAATTTACCTTCACTGAAGTAAGATTAATTGGAGGTGTCGAGGTATGAAGCAGCAAATGACAACACGCCTTTGGAATAATGACAAGAAGTAGGGAGAGTGTGTATGAGAGAGAGGTTTACTTAAGGTGTTACAAGGTGTCATCAGGAAGTGCGACTGTTAGTTGTTTGTCCCGAGGACCTCTCAAATAAACAACACTGGGGACTACGGAGAGAGTGGGGGGTTTTACACGTGTCCCAAATGGCGGTCATTCAGCCTACTTGTAAACTCAATCAAGTGAGAAGAGCATGAGAAAGTGGTTAGCATTGAGGGAAAACAATTTAGGAGCATCAAAAGAGATTCGCTCACTCTCATTCACAACAGCAAATTGGGGCACCATAAGAGCACAGAAGTGTGTGTGTGTGTGTGCGTGCACGTATGTGTGTCCTCTTGAAGTGATTACTTAACAAAGAAACAAAGTGTTCAACACTCCAATCAAGGTGGAAGCAGACCAAGGAAAAGAACATTTTTGAGAAAGAACAGAAAATGAAGGGCTGGGCGAGGGGTGATTAGAAGAACTGGGAGACATTGTGCTCCCCTGCTAGCATAGTGTGGGTAAAATACTGGAGGTCTCCATGTGTGTGCAGTTTTTATAATGCAGCTTAAGAAAAGATAGACTCCACCCTTCAGCTTTATGAAAAATGAAAGGAAAATGTGCTTTGTAGCTCAAAAATGCAAGAAAAAGAAAAACAAAAGAAAAAAAACAGAAAAAGTGGAGGGAAAATTTTACATTTGACATTAGCATGTGGATGTTAAAGGCGAGCAAGCAAGACAGTTAACTTTATTTACCTACAATACCTAAATGAATTGTGGGGTTTTGTGGGTTTGTAATATACTCACAGGTCTGAGTAGATATGCCAAGCTTGTTCCCTGTATGATCAACAGTGGGAGGTGTGTCATTGACAGAGCGTGGTAAAGGGTTTCCACAGATGCCATTGCCTGGTCAAATCTGCCCGCCAGACCACCCAGTGTCACTATCGTATCCACCTGGAAGAGCGACAAGAGGTTAAGAAAAATGTTAGTGTTTGATAAAGCAGTCTGACGCTGTGGCATGATGTTAGTGTTTGCTTTGCTTCAATTAACATGCCATCAGCAAAACGACAGATGTAGCTGTAGAAAGCAAAATATGATTAAAACCAACCACAGTGCATGCATTTTGATCCAAATAAATCACACTTCCTGACTGATACTATGTGATTTGGGGAAAATATATGAATCTATGAAAATATTATGAAATGTAGGGGTTTGTAAATGGATGACTTGTACAAATTATCATGTTAGTTAGAATGACTGTAATTTGTCTGCTAACCAACAAATTTTAAAGAACTTCTCAGTAAAATGAGTAATACCCAGCTATTTTCAAGAATGAACTATGGGAACAAGAAAGGAAACTGGAAGGGCTCGTCTTCCCTCTGGTTCTACACATATTCTACTTTCCCAACAAATGCCATTAAATTTGTCTAGCAGTATACGTTAAGTCAAAGAAACAAAAGAAGGGCATTTGGAGAGCAAAACACTTTAACAAGGCCAGTGCCCTATCTTGGCTTTATGTAATTCTACTGATAGACAGACACACAAACAATACAGAGAACAACAAGGCTTTCACCTTGGCAGAGAAACAAACACCAAGGAAGTCAGAAAAAGAAATAAGATGGAGAAAGATTAAAAAAACCAACTGAGCTGCACTGTCTGTGTATAAATGTGAAGAATTAAACCAAAGGTAAACAAAATTATTATCAGGAACTTGTTAAAAGCAAATAAATTACTATTTCTTGGAACGTCAAAGTAATTAAAAAAAAAGGTTCTTAACTTAACTTTGTGGTAGGACTTTGCTATAGAACAATGTATACGGCTCTGAGCAGCTATATCCTCATACAAAGTCTCCAAGCAGTCAAGCACCAGTGCTGCCAGGCTTAACATCAGACAGAGTCTAAGGGGCAAAGGTGCTGTCACATCCTGACTGACCGTCACACCAACATCAAAAATGTTCCAATGAACCATCAATCATACACTCTTCAATATTTGCACTTCAACCACATACAGCATAGAAATACTAGGTAATACGAGGTATTACTATTTTCATTTTTCACCAACCAGCGGATAGCTTGGACTGCAGAACATTTGTGACATCCAATAACCTTATAATAAAAAGGTTATTTCTCTGTTTAACAATTTCTGACTTTAGAATTTACAGTGAAGTGAAAAGAAAACTTTTTAACACCTTCGAACAAGCAAACATTTGGCACCTCTAGCCTTAACAAGGTACATTAAGCACATTTATTTAACAAAAAGAAAAATAATATATGAGATATATACAGTTGTGTAACTGTCCACCAGTGTCAGACAAAGTCATGTTGAAATATTTGGCCACTTTTCCATACAAAATATGTTCAGCTTCAAGATGATTAATGGTTGCCTTAAATGCCCTGTCCCTTATAGTCCCTGCAATATTTATTTTAAATTCAAATTCGGGCTTTAACTAGGCTGTTCCATAACCTTTCTTTCTTTTTTTCCTTTTCAAACTATTCCTTAGCGGATATGAAAGTGTGCTTAGAATCATTATCCTATCCACTTCTTGTTCAACTTCAGCATGGAGACAGATGGCCTATTATCTTCAAGTAGTTTTGGATATGAAGCAGAATTCATAGATGAATCAAAGACCAGTCCCTGAGGCGCTGAAACAAGCCCAAACTACAACATTTCCACCACCATGTGTCCCAACTGCCATGAAATTATCCTAAAAGGCTGCCTTTGGTTTGTGCCCAATGTATCAACTGCCATTATAGCTTGGATTCATCTATCCAGAGGTTATTATTTCAAAGGGCCTGCTCTTTGGCTTTGTTTTAATTTCCTACTTATTTTATTTTTTCTAATATTATTTTTATAAATGCTTTTTTTCCTCAGCACACCTCCCATGCAGGTTAATTTTTTTACAGTCTCTTCCCAGTTGCAGAAACACGCACATTTGAGACCAACTTTGCAGGAATTAATGTACCTGCAGATCCTGTGATACATTTTTCATGTTCTTGGAGACTCCTTTTTGCATCAGAAAGTTTGCTCCTGGGCTGAAGTTGCTAAGGCGACTAATGCTGCACAAATTGGGACATTTGAAATCTATGCTACTTTTAGATGATATTCCTCAAAGTGGAATGCTTAATTTCCCAGGGTCCATACATATATAACCATTTTTTCTGAAGGCCTTGTATGAGTGTGCATCTGTGTCAAGCAGTAAAGCTGGGCAGGGAGTGCAGGAGAGCTGAGAGAGTGAAGTGGTTACTTAAGTTGAGAACAACTTGAAACAATTTTGTATATATTCTTATATATTTTTGCACACCACCAAAATGGATTTTAAATTAAACATGCAACATAGTTTTTCAAACATTAGCTTGAAAAACTAAAATAAACCCATCAGAGAGATAGCAAACACATGATTTGGCCACAACAATGGCCAAATCAACAATCTGTTACATCCTTACGAAAAAGAAATGCAATGGTCATCTCAGCAGCACCAAGAGGTTTGAAAAACCAAGGTAGACAACTAAAGCAAATGATAACAATTAAACCAGGTGACTTATTTTTACTGATGGTATAACTATTGATAGAACTAGCAGACATTTGATAGAAATCTCTGATCAGATGGATAATGATCCAAAGTATACTGCAAAAGCAACCCAAGAGTTGCTCAAAGAAAAGAAACTAGATATATCTTCAATGGCCAAGTCAGTCAGACAAATGCTCCACCCAATGCAGCATGCTTTTCAATTATAAAATACACAACTGAATGCAACAAAGGCCCACAAACAAGCAACAAATGAGTGTAGCTGCAGTAAAGGCCAAGCAGAACATTCAAGAGAGGAAACACAGCATTTATTGATATCCATGGGTTCTAGACTTCAGGCTGTCATTGACTTGTAAGTCTTTAAAATTGGGGTAGTATGTATAAAATTAAAGCAGAGAGTCAGAACTTCAATGACATCTTTGTTTTTTTTTGTCACATTTACTGTGGTAGCATACAGAAGCACAGCTACTAAAAATGTGCATTTGTGTAAATACTGTAGATACGATTATAGGCTTATTTTTTATATGTGCGTGCATGCTTTGCCCATTTGTAATTACACTGCAGAAAACGACTGCAGTGTGCCTTTGTCAGCCAAAAAGACCTTTTTATTACCTTGTTTACTTGACAACAGTGCACTATTACTTCAGTGTATTCAATGTTCTTCATCACTTAAAGGAACTAAGCCATAACTTGCGCTTTAGTTCATAACAGGAGCACAAATTGCCAAACCAAATATGTCATAACTGACTTTCTCTCTCAGGAGTTGCAGTTAAAACAAAACAAAGTGCTGAGATTGAGGTTATTTCAACATCTGGCAGACGCCCCCACATGCAGAGACATCACCTAACTGTAAACAACACTTGGTGAACAAACTCCACTCTGAGAGAGAGACAGAGACGAGAGGGGGGCATGGAAAAACACAGGGACATCTTTTCAAGCATTACCTCTGGTCTTAACATGATACAGATATTGTTACTCTATGTGATTTTGCTTTGTGTTAACATATTGCAAGAATGAAACTGCTGAGCAAGTTAGCTTTTAGCAACCGTTACTCAAACCAGAGTCAAAATTAAATTTCTTCCAGGGCTGTTTTTATCTACATACCAACAGCCTACACATTTAATGTTTTATAGCACTACGCCCGTGTCAACCTGTGTGTCCGAGTGGATCATCTACACTCAATGACCAAGGTATACCTTGCTAGTACCGGGTTAGACCCCCTTTTGCCTGTAGAACTGCCTTAATTCTGAGTTTTAGAATGGTACCTGCTGTTGTAGCTTATTTCCTTCAAAGTTAGATGTATTTTGCATTCATAGATGTGCTTCTGCATATCTTTTAGAAAGTGGTTATTTGAGTTACTGTTGCCTTAATATCAACTTCTAGCAGTCTGGATATTCTCCTCTGACCTCTGGCATCAATAAGGCATTTTCACTCAGAGAACTGCTGCTCACTGGATATTTTCTCTCTTTCACACTATTCTCTGTAAAATCCCAGTAGATCAGCAGTTTCTATGAAATACTCAGACCAGCCTGTTTCCTCCCCATTCTGATGCTCGGTTTCAACTTCAGCAGACTGTCTTTACCTAAATACATAGAGTTTCTGCAATGTGACTAGGTGCTTAGATATATGTGTTAACAAGCAGGTGATTAGGTGTATCTGACAAGGTGGCCAAAGAGCGCGTGTGTTTTTGAACAACAGTCGAAGTCTGCAGGACAAAGTAAGGGGATTTGGAGATTTGCTTCATGTGAGACAATCTGTCATTACCATCTGTCACTTTTACTGCAAATTATTATTCAATAATGAATCCACAGAACACTGATGCATTTTCTTATTTAAGTGTGATCTCTTACCCGCAACAGTGAAGACCCTTCTTCTCACCGATCCATTCAAACATAAACTAAATTCATCTGTGATGTCCTGCATACCCGTGTTATAGCTTAGTAAGAACACATGCCTTTATAATTTTTATGCACAAGAGTGCTCTGACAGAATCAGGGTTATTTCTAAATTCTTGACACAGTGACAAAAATACAGGACACGAAATCTTAAAAAAGTAACAAATGCTGAAAAAAGAATCCAGAACAATGAGAAGAGGATGAAAAAAACAAAACAAAACACTGTATTGTGTTTCAACGTCCAGTGACACACCGACTTGCTCGATCTTCGCTTTCCATCATCACTTCTGTTGTGGCAGCTATGCATTTCAAACACTACATAACTGTATGAATTTTTATTTGTTCATATTTCATGTTTGTTTACTAAAAACAAACCAGTAAGCGGAGCAAGGAAACTCTCATGGCTCAATGAAGAAAACTTCACAAGCTGATTTTATACATTTGGTCACTTCTCTTTACTGGTTGGCTAGGAGACGAGGAGTAAGCAAAAAAAAAGAAACAAACAAAAAAAACCCCACTTCCATTTATTAAGGATAACAACCAAAGAAAGACTAAAGAAAGTAAAAATGGGCGATTGAGAAGAAATGAGCTAACTAAACAGAGCTGTGAGAGGATAAACAGACCAGCAGACCTATCAGACTTTGGGACACACATACACATGTGCACTTCTTAGAGAGGAAAACACATGTAAACAGCAATTGAATTCACACACAGAAGAACTAGCTGCCCACAAACACATTTACAGAGATACACACTTTTCAAAGCACTAACACACAAACATAACTACACATATATAAATATATATATATATATGTATGTAAATAAACAAACACTAATCTACCCAGCATAATCCCATGGTAACATTTTTTTGGGGAGGATTTCAACCAACACAATATGAGATCAATTGAGTGCTAAGCTGTATGGAGGAAAAACATACGGGGGCTGATAGGGCGACTCTTCAAAGCCCAAACATCACAATGCCCAGTAATCTGCATATGTTATTACTTCATCTACATATCTAATTCATTTAAATGAAAATCAGTGAATCTGAAAACAAAAGAATACGTATAAAACTATCATAAAAAACTATTTTATATAACCCATGCCTATTCTAAGTGCTGAAAAGAACAAAAGGTCAAATAAGAGTTATAGTCGGTAAAGAAAGATGGAAAAGCCTTGGGAAACAAACAGAAAAAGTCATCACCAGCAACTCTTACAGAGAGCCAAAAACTGATTGCCAGGCTCCTATCTCTTGCAGGCAAACAGACGGACAAACAGTGTGTGCCGGTTCAAAGGCAGATTACATATTAGCTGGGGGAGAAAAAAAAAGGGCCCACGGAAAGGAAGGACAAAAGTATAGCTCCTCTTAAAGCCTGGCAGTGAGCAACAGAGTAAAAATGTGGCAACATGTATACATATGAGATGAATGGGTTTCTGTAGCTTAGTGATGTGAAGTGATTGGGACGCTAGTGTGTGATTGGAGCAACACTTATTATGCTGTTATAAATTCTAGTAAAAGGACAAAAAGAAACAGAGAAAGAGCGAGAGGAAGGCAGAGTCAAAAGATAATGTTCTAGGACAGTGCTCGTCTTAACAATCATCACTATTAGCATTTTTAAATTAAAAACTGTACTGTTTACTAAATTACCAACATTATGGACATTCTGTTGGCATTTTGGGAGTCAGGCTGGAAACTGAATGAATCTCTGGATCGTGTTATTGTCTGCGTGTCTGGCTCTGCAGCAGCGGGCTGGGCATGAGGCGCTGAGCAGCCTGTTTAGCTCATTTCACAGTAGTGCATATCAGCTTGTTGGGAAATCTTTTTACACTTTGAAAAAGATCACAACAAAAGTGAAGTATTTCATATTTTAAAACAGCCAAATCTCACTTTGCATTTTCTGTGTAGGTGTAATGCTATTCCAATGATATTTTTCAGCAGCTATTTCTTCAGGGGACGTTGAGTGAGCATGGATGGTCTTTTCAGGCAAAGAGATTGTTTCATATCCATACACCCACACGCATTCACTACAGGGATTTGCCACAAGAAAACCGACAGTAAAACACTACTGACCTCTGAGCACCTCATCTTAAGTACCTGAAGACTGAATGCCTTACTTAAGGGCACAAAACTGAGGGAGACGTGAGCTTTGCTTATTTCTTTTACCCGGTGCTACATCTGCAGCCAGTTACTGTCATAAAAACTGTGATAAAGTGAAATAAAAAAAAAACATTGTTTCTGAAACTGATATGTAGATGAAATGTGACTTTAATAAAGCAATATGGACTAAAGCATATGTGTTGGTTACATCTGTTCAGCACAGGGTATCTATCAAGCCCAATTATCACCAAATAATCACAAAATAATACTATAGTTTGTTAATCTGATCATTGCAAACAACAGATTAGGATTTTATGTCAGTAATACTGCCTAATACATCTGTCTAATACGGACTTTGACCTTGGCATTAGGGGTATTTTGGATAAGCTTTTTCCACCTGCATCCAGGACTTTATGCTGTCTTATAGGACTAGAGTTTAACAGTCATTTTAGATAAATTCAGAAGAAAGTGTTTCCCAAAATGTCAAAGAATTCCTTTAAAATATAAACCATAAATATGAGAAGTAATTCAGAACCATATATGAGTTGTGTGGCATTTACCTGTAGCTGTCGCCTCTGAATCTCCTCCACCATGATTGCAAGACATTTGGTGTAGTCTGTAAGATCCTGGTCAGCTGTTTCTATCAGCTTGCACCCCTACACACACACAAATATCAATATATAAAAAAAAAATCATAAAAAAACAAGCAGGCAACAAAACACAATCCAACAGATGTACATAAACATAGATAGTGTAACAAATACCTTAGATAAGGGATAGGGGGATAAGAGAAAAACTGAAAGCGATAGGGAGATGGAGAGGGGTATAAATCAGTGTTTTACTGTTGTCTGGCTGTCTTTGGCTTGTGTTGCTGAATAATGTAGAGGTTCCAGTCAGTGGCCCTAAACTACAACAACCATGCTCCGGCTTACTTTCCTTCTGTCTTTTTCTCTCTCTCCACAGTGTCACTTTCCTCCAAAACACAGCGACTTTGCTACTTCACTGACACACACACACACACACACACGCGCACACACACGCAGTCATATCACAAACTTGTTCGCTGTGCTCTGTTTGATCCCATCCATCCTCCCTCTCCTCCCCTCCTCTTCCACCAACCCTCCACCCCACTTCTCTCCCTCCCTCCCTCCCTTGCTGATGCTTTTCTGTTTTCTCCCTTCCATTTATGCAGAATTATTCACCGTTTGCAAGAAATCTCTGAAGGAACGGCTCGCATTTTCCCATATTTCTGCTTCAAAGGCATTACCATAACAGACTGTTTTTCTCTCAGCCCCCCCCAAAAAAAGGCATTTCTCTCTTTTTTTCAGACAACCTGTGTGATTTTTGTGAAAAGGGTCTAATATTACAGATAGCTACAGAGAGAGCCGGGGAAATCGTGAGAAGGGAAAAAGGAGAGCGACACAGCTGAAGACATCAAATAATCTGTGATGGGTGCCTAATCATGTGTGTGTTGTGTGCACGTGTGATGATACCGAATCTGCATTTCAAACTGTAAACAGTGTGCATCAGTAGCATCTGATCAAAGTGACACAGCACATAGATCGCACAGGCACTGTATTTTGTTTTCTCTAAGGTGTGGGTGTGTGTGTATGCATGTCTGACTTGCCCTGTATTAATTATTTATTGAACAGCGCTTGTGGGTTGACATTTTGCTTGCTATAAACAATGGAAAGTCCCCTTCATGAAATCATTTGCATTTTATTTTTATGACCTTGAATAGTTGAATCTAAATATGCCTACATGTACAAATTTCTTGCACAGTGAGGTACACAGGGAGTAAAGGCTACAACGAAGAATGTCAAAGGGGGATTCTGGAGAAGCATTTTCTTGTACCTGGGCCGTGTTATGTTAAATCTGCAAACTTAGAGACCTACAAAAAATGCAGATTGCTTTGTCCATTTCCAATATCATCATCCAAAGTTTAATCTTTTTGTGTAGCTAACCCTTTTCAAATTTTATTTTTGTGAATTTATCCAGTTTCTAGTAGTTTTGTATGGAATTTTTTTTATCATTAGTATTATAACATAGCTATTTTCATTATCACTGATTAATGAAGACTTTTCAAAATATAGTGTTGATTTTTAGCAATGATTAATTGGAAAAAGTGAAAAAGATGCTTCTCCATCCAAGCATCCATCCTCTTAACTATTAAGGCCTCAGTTAGGACTGATTGGCTGCCTTGCAATCACCGGTTACTTGAGTGTTCCCCTGAATGGCTGTGAGTGGTTGCTGGTAGTTGCAGTGAAATCACTTGATAAGCCCCACACATCCAAGCTTAAAGGCCGGTCAGTGACCCTGTGGTAACCACCGGTTGCTAGGGAAAAATGTATATTCCCTGGTAACCACCGGTTGCTAGGGAAAAATGTATATTCCCTGACTGGATGGTGAGTGGAATTAATAACAAAGGTGTACGGTGCTGCACTAAAGACCTCCTTGTGATTGTTTAGGTCTGTAGCAGATTGCCACAGCTGCACAGTTGTAGCCTGTTGGAAAGATGCCGATGTGTCTGCAAACATTTGGCAACTATTCGCTGGCTGTGAAACTGTGAAGACTGCAAACTGGTAGTGGAGATGGTTTCAGCTGTAAGAAAAACAAACATGTCCAAAAGATCTAATATTTACTCTGAAGGCAAACGGGCTCCATTTCAAGTTTGTGTTGCATTTTTTCGAGTTTCACTATTGCTCAATAGTTAGTAATCAAGTATTTGCAGACAAGTTGGCATTTTCCATGCAGACTACCATGACCGTGGCATTGTGCTAGTGACCCAAACAAATACAAGCACCCTATTCGTGACTGATTTCACCTAGCAACAGCCGACAACCTCCAGGAGTCACTTACCAAGCAGTCAGGGACTATAGATTTTTCCCATGAGACAGGACATTGCTGGGAACATTCTCCAAGCTTGTGTGACCCAAGTGTTATCAAATTCAGGGTCGTGAAGGGACTGGAGACTGTCGCTACTGAGACTGGGCAAGAGGTGGGGAACACCTACTGTTTAATTTTGAAAACATTTGTGTGGGATGTGATGTATGACTCCTAAAACATTTAGTAAATGGGAGTGTGTGAGAATCAACCCAAAGATAAATTTGCATTTATAAATGCTAAAAGGCAAGTGTTCATAGGAATGAAGGAATGATTACATTTTCCTTCAATTATAGGTCACCTGTGTCGTGCACACCTATATCATCACAGAGGGCAGACTTTTGGCTGTGCACTGAGCAAGCCAGGAGGTTGATCCTCTCTTTAGCCCAGAGGGCACAAGCAGAATTCTAAATTTTGACTTGCCAGGTGACAGGATGGTTTCCCACTTTGCCTCAGTTTATCTGATGCAGGCACGAACTGTGTTCAGTGAAAATTGGCTTTGAAGCTGTTCCTGAACCCAATCGGATATTTTCACTACAGAATCATATCTGTCACGACTAATGCCAGGCCCAAAAGCGCAGCCATTCAGTGACCTCGTCTCCTGCGTGATCTCAAGATTCTCTGAATCAATTAATATGTGGTGTGTTGATTTGAGTGGTCAGTAAGAAGAAAAATGCCTTTATAAATAAGACTCCATTTATCATTTACCATATACAGATTACCTTACTCTAGGCTTTTTAGACAAACCAGCTGCTCCAGATGTTAAACTATGCTACCTTTTGTTTCTTGGATTAATCCACTATAATTTCTAAGCTACTAACTACTGTTTTTTGTTTGTATCTCCAGATGCTACAGCATGTGTTAGGGACTCTCCCTACAATCATACTGCTTCTGTATGAACACCTGTAGATATAAGAGTGTGTGCAAGTTTTGTTCCACTTACCTTGTCTGCATAGAAAGCTTTGACCTCTGCTGTAATGGAATCAAAATCCCCACTGATATAGTCGGGGAGAAAGCTGGATATAAGGACAGAAAGATGGGGGTGAGTGAAAACGACAGCGGGTTAAGATTGCAAGAAAGACAGAGCCAAGAAGTGAGAGTTAGAGATGGAAAAGAGAAAGGACACTGGGGCATGTGTCAGCTCTTTGATCTGTGCAGCGAGGGAGAAGAGTGACGCCGCCGGGAAAGACGAAGAGACATGGAAACTGACAGGGTGAATCTCTGTGGCACTGAGCCTGGCCCTGTCACACACACACGGCTGACAGAAGATATACATAGATTGATGGGAAAGTACACCCAAACAAACGTGGCAGAATACAGAAGCAAAAGTTCATGTTGATACTCTGATAGTTAGGTGCATAAATGCAAACATATCAACAACAGATTGGATGCAAACCACTCATTAGTCACATCTAATAAATAGATCACTGAGTTGGTGTCCTTCTCACGCGCGCAAGCAAACAGAGCATGGTGTACATGGTGTTCAGATCTTGAAATATTCCAGCACACGGAATGAGAAGATTCTCCACTAGAACTGTGCATCGGTTTTAATAACAACAGGTCACAGTGTGATTGGATGTTTTGATGCATAGGATCAAGTAAAGACTATGTTGCACGAGGAAAAGCTGCTCTGAAGTGACATCAGTTATATTTTAGAAATGTATGTGGACTAATGATAAGAATCTGACAGAGCACAGTTGCTTTCAACTAAACTTCCCTTGGGAATAATTTAAGACTAGTTGAGTTTCTATCTTTAAAGGAAAGTATCAACGAAAAAAAGTACTAAATTGGAAATGAGAAGAATTAGAACCATAAGTTAAGCTTTGTTTTAAAATTTGATTCATTTCAATTTAAATGATTAAAAGAGAAAAAAATCCTTATTTCAATTAAGCTTGAAGAATAATCATCTCGACTTCCAACTTGTATTAATGCTGACAGCTTATTATTCTGCATTATTATGCATGAAATAAATGTAAAATGAATGAAAATAAACCTGAGCTACTTTTGCCAATTTAGGGGCTTGAAAGTTTATGGTTTGGTTAAAGAACACTTTCTATTTGGAATATATATACACCTGCTTATACATTTGGATAAATGTCAAAAATGCACAAAGGTATGAGACTTACTTTTTATTTTACAAGACTTACATAACCAAGAACTGCCTCCCAGAAAACAGGCACAATAACTGTAAACTTACAGAATGCAGAAATAGCGTGTTGATGCATGCAATTAAAATGATTACAAGTGCTAATAAAACTGGTCAGGAGTTTTGGGGAAATACGAGCATGCTCAAAATAAACTTTTATATGTATTTCATTCATCCGAACGGTTTTCTGAGGCAACCTGCAATCCCCAGAGTGCAGGAATTAACAACCAGACACTACTGAACAGAAGATTCCTGCCGGAGAGTAACAGATAGCTCTCTGTTTATTCATTTGTGTGTATGTGTGTGTTTATGTGTACCGGGCAAAACCACGCAGGGATGCAGTGGCTGCTATCTAGAGGCATTAACAGGTCTGACATTACGATTTCATGGTTGGTTGGGTAGCGTGTTTGTGCGTTTGTTTGTGTGTGTGTGCTCCTCTAGCAAGAGGCGAGAGCGATGTTCCAGTTGGTTGAAGAAAGAGATACATAAGGATTATTCCCTCCCTCCTCAGCATTCCCATTTACAGCAACAAGATACAGGAAGACAAACACAGGAAATGTATGCAATCTGCTGCCACATACATGTGCGCGTGCACGCGTGCACACACACACACACACACACACACACACACACACACACACACACACACACACACACACACACACACACACACACACACCGGTTTAAAGACAAACAAGCACATTTCCAACTGAATAAGACGAAAAAATATGATCAAGGAACAAATTTTTCATCTTGAGATAAACACACAAAATATGCATAAATAGCAGCAAATATGCAGGTACACACAACCAAAGGCTATTTCGCCTCCTTCTTATTATACAGAACGCCACAATTGCATCTTCATTCAGAAATAACCTTCATGTGACAGATGGAATGAGCTGTGACACTGGGTCTGATCAGAGCTTTACACAAACGCATGCACACACACACGCACACACAACCACACGCACAGTCCTCTGTGACCTGTGTGCATGACACCATCGGTGGAGAGTAATTGACCAGCCAAGATTCTAAATTCTGTATTTGTGTCTGTGCGCATGAGGGTAAATGCTGTTTGCGTGTTTGCGTGTCTGCATGTTGTGCGCCTGACAGTCTTCACTTCCACATTAATATTAACTGACACTTTAATTTGGATGGGAAATAGAGCATTTTACCACCAGTTTGTCTGAGCACCGAGTGGCAGGAATGGCTGAGTGACCTTTGCCTGTGTTTGTGTGTGTGTGTCTACGTATGTGTGTATCTCTTTGTCTGTCAGGCAGCTTGTGTGTCCTTCTCTCTCTGCATCCTGTCTGCCTGTTTTTTTTATCATGAACAAGTTCTCACATAATGCTCTTCTCTTTTAGGCTCTCTTCAAATCATCTCACACTTTGGCACTGCAGTTCTAACTTTTCCACATAATTAAAGCGACTCTCTTCCATCTAAACACTGTCCTTAGAATCAACATCTAAGGACTGAAGAAACACTTTCTTTTTGGATAGATGTCTTATATTTTCCACCTTTCTGTTTCTGTCTTTGTTTTCTTTAAACTGGGGCTCACTGCTTCCATATGACCACTTAATTACAACCAAATGTTGTATATGTTCTTTTATTTTCTTGTAGCTTTCACCCTCTCATGAATCACAACATGATAAACACTTTTCTCCCTTTTTCAGGTCCTTTTCATCACTTGAGGAGATGTCGCTCTGATTACTCCTCTCATCCATCGCATCTCCCAATCAGAGTAGAAGAGATGATGAAGAGGTGGAGGAATTGCTTTGGATGACATCATTACATGCCGTATACATAAACAACCAAAACCAAAGCGGTATGACATGCATAGCACTCTGACTCACAAGAGCTCATGTGAACACTACTCTCACACACACACACACACACACACACACACACACACACACACACACACACACAATGTGGACACATGACAAAAAAACATTTGACAACAAATCACATGACATTTTTTGGTCAAGCGTCAAAATGGAACCTCAAAAATGACTCTTTGCTTAGAAGATGGGAGGGATAGATAGTGGACAATATAGGCATGGTGCTATTCGCTGCTTTTAAATATGACAAGTGTTTTTGCATTGTTTTAATTACCTTAACCGGACTGCTGAAAGGCTATTTTTACTATGATATGATGGAATATTTGTTAAGATACACTGCTTCATGGCGATAGAAAAGCAACAACCTAGGAAGGCAAGGTATACAGAAGAGCATCTCTGAACACAAGTTAAACCTTGAAGCAGATGGGCAATAGCAGCAGAAGACCACACCAGGTGCCACGCCTGTCAGCTAAAAGCTAGCAGGAGTGGCACCTTACAGTTTGCATGAGCTCAAAACTGGAAAATAGAAGACCATAAAAACGTTGCCTGATCTGATGAGACTCTGTTTCTGTTGCAACATTTGGAATGCAGCTTCAGAATTTGATGTGAACAACATAAAGCATGGATCCGTCCTGCCTTGTACCAAAGGCTCAGGGTGCTGGTGGTGGTATAATGGTGTGGTGGAAAATTTTCTTGGCACACTTGGGCCCCTTAGTATCAACTGAACATAGCTGAGCATCTTTTAAATACCACAACCTACCTATAAATACATTATACTACCTACAATAGTACTGTCGCTGACTATGTCCATCCCTTTATAACCACATCTTTTGATGGCTCCTTCCGGCAGGATAATGCACCATGTCACAAAGTTTAAATCATCATAAACTAGTTTCTTGTGTATATACCTAAGTGCATAAACAAAGATGGGTTAATGTGAAGATTTAAATTATTAGTTAGTAAAGATCAGTTGCATAATTCATCTTTATGTGGTCGATAACTACCTGGTTTCATAATGGGTAGTTATGCAAGCACAGGCCTTAAAAAAATCAATCAGTGTTAATAGAGTTCTTATTATCCCACTGCAGCAAAAATTCTAATTATCAAAACCTCAAAGCACATGAGTGTGATCTTACTTGCATGTTGGTGTACATGTGCGTCTAACACATCTACGCATACGTCTATATCGAAACACCGGAAACCCTCCTGTCTCGATGTGGCATGATGCTGAAAGCATACATGTGTACATCTATAAAATTAGATTTCTTTATGTGATTCAATTGTGTCTGATCCCAAAGTTAACGAGTTAAATATCTGCAGGCTTCTAATAACCACATACCTGTCACACCCAAACCACATCTTCTAGGTTTATTAACTCTCTGTATTACTCTTAGGGCTACTAGCTGTACTATAAAAAAAGGACAGTTGTAATTTTAATTATCCTTAATTGCTACAATTCTAATACAATAAACTTAACAAAATGTAGCACACCGCATTATGTAGAAACTGAAGTGCAAAGCTCTCATATTAAAAGGCAAAGCCCAGTTCCCTGTGCTCATCAACTCGACTCAGCATGTCAATTTCCAACACAGAGCAATAAAGACTGGGGAGAATTTTCAATCAGTCTGTAATAGACAAACTTCATCAGGAGTGTAGGAGAATCGCAGGTGAAGACAGAGCCAGTTTTGCATTAAGAGTTATACGTAGTCATGCTAAATAAATTGCTGGCATTTGACCCTGATTTGGTCACAGAATACCTGAAACTCAATTAAACAGTTTCCAAATGTGTGAATATGACCTACATTAAAGTAAAGGGACTATATAATATCAACATATTTGTCTTTTAAATCCTTTCTGATCACATCTGTATTAGAATTCAACCAACATGTGGTCCTGTCTACATCACACATGCAGGTGCTTTCCTGTCAGGCACACATAAAGAATAAAAATCGCGAGGCATCAGTGGAATGTAGAATATATGAAAATGAGAGAAATAAAAAGAGAGGCTGTCAAAGATATCTATCCACCACTCAGGCTTATAAAAAAGTACTTCTGCTTTTGACAACTTCATTTGCTGAGGCGGACAGCATTATCTTCAACAAACCAAAATGAATAGACCTTGATATGGTGATATAACTACGCTATAAAATTCACCTTTACATACAGACTAGTCAAACAGAGTCACAATAACACAAGCATATGTCCTCATATTTTATTAACATCACATACACCACTAGCTGCAAATGTTATAAACTGCTTGTGTTCAATTACCTCCATCCACATTTAGCCATACTCCTCAAGCTGTTCATCCAGCTCTTGACATCATCTTGTCTCACAGTGTTAGATTTGATGCAGACATAAACAAAATCAATTTATTTGAAAGAGGCAATTTATTTATTTATTATTTATTATTATGCAAGAAAACCCAGACGTGTCAGAGCTGATGGAAAGGCAAAAAACCCATGAATGCTCTTCTTGTAAAAGTTTATTTATATGAAGTCAGATGTTTAATAGTTAGTGTTAGTGCCCAAAGACAATTAACAATATCCTTAACAATATTATAGTACAATGTCATAATGCAGGATGAACCAACTAAGGCCTCAAATATTGCAATTATTGTGATCGATATTTTAATTGCACAATCCCAATTCCGAACTGGAGGGAAAAATATTATCTCATTTTGAATTTGATGGGTGCAACACATCTCTGGAAGGCTGGAAAAGTAAGTGGTACTAAAAAGAAACAGCTGGAGGGACACATTTAGCATCTAATTAGATTAATTGGCAACAGGTGAGTAACATTACTGGGGATAAAAAGAGCATCTTAGAGAGGCAGAGAAAAATCGCAGGAAAAAATACAAATTGCGGGTCACTGTAAAATTGTGAAGTGAATATCTCATCTACAGTACAGAATTAAAAGAATCTGGAGAAATCTCTGTGCAGTGGACAAGGCCAAGATTCAATAGGATAATAATATAAAAAACAGGCATAGTTAGGTCTTGGAAATAACTGCATGGGCTCAGAAGTCATTGTCTGTGAATCACTGTTTGCCATGACATCTACAAGTGTAGCCTAAAGTTCTATCTTCTCTCGGAGAAATGGACTGAGGCAAAGCAGAAACTGTTCTGTGATCAGATTAATAAAAATTTGAATTTTTCTTTTGGAAAACTGCGTTCACCAGATTAAAGAGGAGAGGGACCATCAGGTTTTTTACAATATCAGTCCTCAGTTTAAAAAGCGTGCATCTCTGATGGTATCTGGGTGCATTACTGCCTATGGAATTGGCACCATCAATGCTGAAAGATACATATAGCAACATATAACAGATGACATGTTATTTGAGGCAAATTCTTGCCTGACACCTGCGTCTATTACAATTGCATGGCTTCATAGTAGAAAATGACCTTTTTTCCTGTTTTTCCCGCCTTTGCTTAATATTGATTTTTTTTCCACTGTACTGTGACTAAAATACAGGTTTATGAGGTTCGCAAATCATTGCATTTTGTTTTTATTCACATTATACACACTGTCCTGGCTTTTTGGGAATTGGGATTGTAACTCATTACAGCTGTCTACACAGCACTGCCTTATAAATAAGTGCAGTGTTTCCTTATATATGAATATATATTCCTTATATATAGTATGTATATATATCACTAGCCATAGTTTCAGGGTTTTCTCTTAGGTAATAGAACCTGGTACCAGGTACTTTTTCAGTACCTACTTGCCCAGTGTTCCAAGTGATCCAAGCAGGTACTAAAATGTGACGTCAGACTGCACACCACCAATTGGCTGGTCAGTAGGGTTACTCGATGAGTCATGAGAGCGTCTCGTTTATGAAATTCAGAATTGCCATTTTTCAACCAGAGACCTAGCACCAGGTATTGTGTTACCTTGACATCTACCTTTGCTATAGTGTTTGTTTTACATACTAATTACGTCACGGGACGACAACAATGTACATTAGATAGTAAGTCGTGTTAAGTCGTGGTGATCCATGGCGAGTTGATCCAACTAGGTACTAATACAAAAGGTTCTTTTGATTTAAGCAGAGCTGGGCTGAGCGCATATCAGTAATCCACAACTTGTTGTTACAATAAACAAGATTATTTTTAAACTACATTCTCAGGAGTGCACCCCAACAGACTAAGAGACTTGGAGAGTATAATCCCAACCTAAGGTGGAGCAAGACAGAGGACAACCTAAAAACGTAACATGGACAGACTAAAAAGCATGTATGCATAAACAACACCGTCAGGAATATTTAGAGGACCTAAGCACGCTGCACTTAAATATGTAAAAGGGGAATTGGAGATGCAATACCAGAAGAGAACAAACAGCTGACCCACATTTCTAAGAAATTAGCACTTGGTTAAATAGAATGATTCAGGGCATGCACGTCAGAAAGAAATGTATTTAGGTTTAAAAACAGAGTTAGAGGAATATATAAACTTCAGCTGGAAACCGGCTAATAGAAAATCAATAATGCATGATATCAGAATGTTTCTATGTCTTACATAAGCTCAGAGTGAACACTTTAAAATAAGATGGAAAAAATATATATATAGATGCATGCTTCATGGAGAAATCAAAAATATGCACCATTTGCCTTCTCTCACCGAGTAGAATCATTGTCGTTTGACTCATCATGAGAGGCAGAGAGCCTTTGCCTGAAGCACCCCCTCCTCTCTACATCCCTAATGTCTACCATTAAGCCTGTTTTGACAGAAGATTACGTGGCGCCTTTCTTTTAACTGTAGGAGGCCGTCCACCCACTCTGCTCTTGTGGCAGTACAGAAGAATGTGAAGGTTGACCAGAAACATTATTCTCATTATTTTTTGATGGAAATCATAGTCACAGCCACATATGTGCAAAAAACCCCACAAAGTCTCACTTCACTTTTTATGGTTTGACATCGTCCACATTTCAAGGAAAGCATTAATAAAATCCCATTGCTGGAAACTTTCAATTTTGAATTTCTTTTTAAAAAACATACAAACAATGCAATTCCACAGAAGTCAAATTTAAGACCCTTTTCTCCCATAAATCTGACACAAATTTCGTCTTCACTGGCAAACAAAGCAGAAAATATGGTCAAACTGAAGGACAAGAAAATCCATAAACCCCATTCTGCAACTCAAAGATTTACCCCAACATCCCAGCACCAGACACTGATTATGGCCAAAAGGATGCTCACAATTATTTTAATCAATATTGAGATCACTACTATTTCTCACAATCTTACCTTGATTTTAGTGACAAAAATGTTCTTAATGGACTCTCATTTAAACGCTGCTTTCACATTGATGTTGTTCTACATTCTTACTACAGCAAAATAAAATTGGTCCTCCAAATTCACCTAAATTCAGTGCATCTCTAAAAAATAAAGAAAAATAAAAACCGCTCGGCTTTCTCATTAACCTTGTTCTACATTCCCGTTTATTAAGTCCCGCTCTTAGAAGCAAAATAGAAAGTGTACCTGCATAATGGATGTGAAGAAAAAATCCAGAGAAAAGTATTCAACATCTGTGAGATCCGTTTTTCCTTCCATGTGATGTTTTGCATACTGTACAGTGGCGGTATTGCCAGTTAGAGTAAATCATTGTGTGAGGGGATGACATATCTTTGGTTGATCACTAAATCGGAAGTATTCGCTTTGAGAAAAAAGCTCTTCACCTTCTGCTGTTACAGACATTTGAATCGATGATTGTTGTATGCCCGACCGTGAAATGGATAAGTGGAAGAGGATGGATTGATGAATGGATGGATTTCTGTCTTATAATGTAGTGTTACTCATCCAGGAGACATCAAGCGGCATAGGTACAGGGCACAGTTTTGATTGGCACATGCAGGCACATCATCAGGCATAGTTTTAGGGTTGCTTTTGCTTTGCATTTTAATTGGCTCAGCAGGCATTTTTTAATATTACTTAATAATGTTCATTTAATTGTAAGAAAACAAAATTATGATCAAGATTCAAATTCGACTGTGCAGTCCTAGTCCTATCGTTCTTCACTATGGGGGCACGAGTATGAATGTGCCCCCGTAGTGAAGCAGTGCAATTTTTCAGGATTACTTGCAGGAATTTGAAGGGATTAATCATTTTATGAGTCTGCTGATCTCCAAGTGAGAGTTTATAACACTGAACTAACAGCTTTGTTATTTTTGAGTACAATTTGCTCTGTATGTAAATGATTATTAAAAAAAGAAAAGAAAATCTATAATGTGTTTACACATAATTCAGGGAAACACTGAAAGCTCCAACGTGCACTCCCACATTACTATAGAACAGCATGCGTACTGTATGTACTACATCTTTATCTTCAACTTCTCTCTGTTTTCAATACATTTCTTCTGCTTTTTTCTTCCTATTTATCTCCCTCATACCTCACACTGCTGAATTATATTTGATACATGGGAAAGTTGCTGCTCTTGTCTGTGTTCCAGCACCGTTATGCTCTCATAAAATTTGGCTTTGATTGATTACCTGCATTTCTCTAGCCCTTCCTCCTTTTCTATCCCTCTCTGTAGTCCATTAGTTATGGTAATGTTGGGTTAAATACATCTTAACTTGCTGGTGATTGATAAACACTTCCACACCCATAAGCATCCCCTCCCTGTCTTCCCTCCTTTCCCGCACTCTCCCAGCAGTGTAATGCATAACTTTTGAGGACAGATGCTGTTAGTGTTGGGAGCACTCAGGCTAAAAGGCGGGCATAGCTGACAGCTCCACTGTACAGGCTGCTGACAGAGCTCGAGCTGAGGGGTCAGATGATGAATCTGCTGTGTCACACAACTACACAGAACTAAGTGCAATGCTTCTGCCATCAAGATTCAAATGGCGTATTTGACAGACATACAACACAGATCTATGTATCTATATCTATATATCTATATATAGCTTGCTTTATTTCTAAAGCAGAGCAAAACACACACAAAAGACACTGTCTTACTAGCTTATTAGAAATGATAGTTGCTGTTTGAGCATTGTCATAATATATGGTAAATTGCACTGCAGTCAACCTGCAGCATGCAGTTTTTTACCTCACCATGTTTATAGTATTGATCAGATGAAATTGTCTTGCTCAAAACACTTTGTTATAACACTGAACTGAAATGGCAGTTTTGTTGTTTCATATTTGCAGCAGTCATTTGTAACTATAATTTTTTAGCTATTACTGTGGCTGGAAAATAACATTTTATTGGTTTTCTGCTTACATTTGTCCTGATCATGCAGCAGTGCACTGGACATAAATTAACATTTTTAATCAATCCAATTATACTTTTACTCTTTTTTATTTCACTCATATTTTTCTTGTTCTTAGTCTGTTTTGCAGAGTTACAGATAATCCAGGTAAGCTGTTATTTTTGAATAAATTGCTAGAATTTACAACACTACACACAGCCACTTTATTAGGTACACCTGTTCAGCTAAAAATATATAATATAAATATGTTACCTTGATATCAACTTAAAGTAGGGACCACTTCTCACAAGATATGCAGAAGAGCATCTATGAATGCACAACACAGCTAACAATGAAGGAGATGGGCTACAGCAGCAGAAGACCATGACCTCATGCTATAACTCTAACTAGCTTGCTTTTACCAAACTGACATATTTGACCGAACAGAAGTGAATAAAGATAAATAAATAATATGCCTGGCGTAACTACATACTTTCAGGCAATAATATTTTAGCTTGAAAATTTAAAAAAAATTATTAATGTATTTTCTCTTTTCAAGGACTAATATAAGTTTTTGTGTGAGGAAGTTAATGGGCCTAAAAGACATTAAAGAGATGTCTACAACTTGAAAGGTTGTTACATGAAAGAAGTGAAAGAACATGCACGTCGACAGACAAACACACACAACATCCCATTCACACCCTGACAAAACACAGGCTCGTGGTCACATGCTGGGTGTTAATGTGAAAGCCTGAACACTTCAGGGACCCAGTGATCCCCAGATCCATCTCTGACCTGACAGCAGTCCTCCATTAGCCTCACACGCACACGCGCACACAAATGTCGCAGCAGAATGCACTCCTAAAATACTCTGTCAGAAACACACATGTGGCACACATACAGGATACATCTGAGCTGGAGAACAGGCATAGAGTCATGCACAGAAGTCACAGAAACCAGACACACAGCTGCTGAACCCAAAACACAGCACTTGGAAAAAAACATCTAAACAGCGTGCAATTCCTTTGTGTAATTAAAATTCTCCAAATCATACAAGCAAGCACAAAAACAAAGGCACTTCAGAGAAAGCACATATTAACTAATGCAAATGTGACACGAGGTCGCCTCACCTGTCGCGATCCCCAGCTGTGATGTTATGAAGGTGATTAGCAGCTCCATCAGCACATGCCCTCAAGAGAGCTATAGAAAGAAAGATGCATATTTATCTAGTTTGTTTGAAATAAATGGTGCATATTTCTATAATTTCCTCTAAAGGTGCAACAAGTTTCTCTTCAAACCTTTACAAACACACATGTAGTGTCGATCAAGTCTCTTATGGATCAGTAACCTGGATACAGTCACTTCAGGATTTCTTGAGTCAATTTTTATATTACCATATATATGCATAACTTTATTTTTTTTCCATACACCTCATTACCATAATTAAGAAATATGCCATTATGAGTGCGAAAATTAAAATAATTAAGGAGCTTGTATATTTAGATATGCTATCATTAGGAACCAGCTCACACGCGACATCTTTCCACTGTCAGGTCTAATAAATCTAATTCACACTCGCTCTTTTTATCACCGAAAAGTTTCCTTTCAAAATGTGTCAAGTGTTTTTTTTCCCAAAAAACAAATTTATACAAAAAGGGACTTATATAACATTAACAATGTGTTATTTTTAACAAAGTACTTTGAATGCCAACATCAGCATTCCCAAGGTTTTTTGATAAATGGATTTACTTCAATCATTGCAGAAACGTACAAAGTTTGAATAAGGTCCAAATTATTTAGAAAGAAACCACTTTCTCCCAATGAAAACATTACGAGCGGCGCGTTTCACAGTGCCAGCAAAGCATTATGGTTAAAGCTATTTGACCCTTTAAAAGGGAAAGGCAGCGAAAGAGCACTTATCTTTTTAGCTTTAAGTAACACTCAAATGATGGGATTATTTGCCATTCTTAAAATATTATTCAAGTTGCACTAAATTAGATGCAAACCATTTGCAAATGTATGCTCTCTCTCTCTCTCTGCTTCTATTCTATTCAAATTTAACACGCAACCTATTTTTTAAGAGCCCTTTTCTGTTTAGGGCTGCTGTGTTCACACAAGGGAAAACTTCAAAGGATCAGCCAAAGTTTTACTTTCACCTTGTTTAAAACTAACTAAAGCCTGCACCACAGAGACGGGCAACACTCGTGCATTTTTATGTCTCCAAAGCTTTCTTTTCAAGAACTGTGTCCATTCCCCCAACCCCGTACTTTTCATATGCTTGATGTAACTCTGTGTTGTCTTTGGAACACGAAACCCCCAAAAGTTTACTTCAGATTTAATGTGAACTTAGAAAAGAAGACATTAGTCTAAATAAAGTGGTATTTAGCGTTTGAATATTACTTTGCATTCCTAGGTGTTTCATTATTAACTAAATAGTGCTGAAAAGATGTTTGGCTGTGGTGTAAAAAGAAAGGAAAAAACCTCACACTCCTGGGGAAAGACACACTGATTTTCACACATTATACATGCACATACTGAGTGAACTGTGACAAGAAATACAACAGATATACAACAGTGTCAACTTGAAATAGGTGCTAAAACCGACTTCCATTACTTTTACATACGGCACAACTTTTAACACATCAGCAGCACCGTGGCCCCTAAAAATACGTGAAGGACTTAACAATGTACATCACACCTACATACTGTAAATCACATTCGCGCGTACGCTAAATTGGACGCAATTAGCGAGATAAAAGGAGAAGAATGATTATTCTCACATTCTGAGTCTAACTCTCCTCACCCTTAGCTCTTAAAAAGCGACAACGCAGATGCATTTGCACTGATGTAAATAAGACACTTATACTGAAGGTACTGCTTTTATTCATAACCTCCACCACCTGCTGCCGATGTTTCGCGTCAAGAAATGATTGGAATGTAAATGACTCATTATCTCTGACAGAGAGCAAAGGCTGAGAAACTTTTCAAATGACAACTTCTTGAAAAACAGAAACTTTCCTTTAAGACCGGTGACAGACTGTAAAGCTATCAGTCATTATCTGTGTATAAGTATCTGCACACACACATAGACACTGAATAATTTTCAGACTTCACACAAATTTGAGAACAGAAACTTCTGTCTGTCAGTCAGTTGTTGTTTTTGCAGCTCTGTCTGTATTGCATTCAGTTTAAGCGTACAAACACATATGGTTACAGTAAATCTAAAAGCCTTACCAACATCAGAAAAATGTTTCAAAATGATGTATTGTCATTTGTAGCAATGATTATTACATGCAATAGCGTGGCTATATTTATTTTACTTGTAGTGATCCGGTAATCTCGACACATTCTCTCTGAGTAGTAAGAAAAAGAGCTGCCAGTCCGTCACTCAGTAACACTTGAGAGCGGGAGACTTCTCCTAGACAATACTGGTTTAGATGTGCAGTACTCTCAGTACTGTCTAAAAGTCCATTTTAATGTTACATGACTTTCAAATGCAAATAGAAAATTTTATAAAAGATAGTTTTTACAGTACAACCTCCTGCCTGACTTAAAATAAGGACAGTTTACAGAGATGAGTTAAAAAAAGCAATCTCATAAAATAACAATAATTGAGCAGTGGTGCTACAGCACAAAACCAAAAGCTGTATTTGTTAAGCAAGCTAGAAGCTACCTGTTGTTAACAAGTGTTAGCATGACTCTGATTCTGCTCAATAGGCGACCAATTAATTTGTTATAATTACAGTCTATTTTGAGTAAATGGGTTAAGAAAGTGTCCTATAACATTTTGCTGCAAATACAATGATTTCTTGGTGAATGATCATCTTGCAAGAGGTGTTTGCAGACACACAGACAGGTGTATTATAGTGTATTATAGTGAGAATGTTTGCATGTTAAATGTCAACTGATGTAGAGGCCTGAAATATATTCCTCCAAAACATTTCCAGTGGTCAGAAACTTGCTTGAGGAGCATTTATTTGGTCAGACAGTCAGCTGACACGTCCCTGATTATCCCCATTTTTTATACATGATACGGTGTGGCCATGCTGAAGTAAACTGAATTAGCTTCAGCCCTTGGGACTAGCTTGGACCAAATGCCTGTGACTCACCGGCTAATTTTCTATTGTAACCTGTATTTTTTTCCCCCCTAAACTGCCACTCTGAAGGCCTTTGCTTCATTTCTGCATGTCAAACACTTAGAAAGTGAGTTCTTCTGTTTTAACATTGCTATTCTTGACACAAATCCTTTAGAGTCAGAAATGTGCATACAACAGATTTCTCAATGTCCCATTAGTCTTCATCACAGCAAATGGCTCAAGTGGGTAAACCGAACTTGAGAAAGATTATCTCTCCATCTGCACTCTATCCACAGGCAGTAAAATCCAATTACTGTCATTCTTGCACTGAAAATAATAAACTGTTGTTTGAAGATGACCACAAATACAACAATTAACTCATCTTCTCCTTCACATCAGGGCATTTGAGCTTAACAAGCTCATTCACATACATACAAACACAGCGGCATGAAAGTTTTGGGCACCCAGAATTTATGTCACTGTTAAACTGATGTCCAAAAGGCATAATGTTAAATATTAAATATTACTTTCTACATTATTATTTTTAATTTGTATAATTTCAAAGGAAAGAGCGAAAGAGCGCTATGCTAAAGTTCGGACAGAGTTCAAGCTTTCATAACTTTTACCAAGGTCTCAGACCTTAATTACTCTGTTAAGGCTATGGCTTGTTCAAAAGCTAAAAGGACACAGAATGCAAATTTCAAAGTTATACATAGTGCTTAGACCTTGTCCTATCAATCAGCAGTCACGGGTTCCTCTAAGCAGCTGCCTAGCATTCTGAAAATAATTGATGCCCATAGAGAAAAGACGAAAAATGGTTTTTGGGTAGCCACTTGCTCATTTAATAATCCAGTTAAGAATTAGAAATTAACAAATATATGGAGGTCATGCTAAGATCTGTTAGAGAACTTTCCAAGAAAATTGCTCACAGGATGAGCAGAATGGCAAATCGATTATTTCTCCACAAGAGGCCTTGAAGAAGATTTTGAAGCCTCTGTAGTGGTGGTGTAATAATCCTAATGTATCTTGGAAACAGGGTCTGTGGACTGATAAAGTTATAACAGTTTTGTTTTTTCTGTATTTTTGAAGCAAAAACACATTTGGATTTTAAGAAAAGGCTGAAGAAGTTTGGTGGAAGCACATTGGTAAATTAATCATTCTTTGAGCTTGTGTTTAGTCCAGTCAGTGGGACAGGAAAGAGTTCATTGGCAGAGTGAAGAATGGATTCAATCAAAATCAGCAAATTTTGTTATCAAACTTCATATTGTCTAAAAGTGCTGAAAAAAGAATGAAGGGGATGGCTTCTATAACAGGAAAATCATCCTCTAAACCCTTGCAATGGACCATCTAAAGATGGGCGACTCTTTAGGTAAGACATGACTGAAAGTCTGTGGATAGACATCCAAAAAGGAGTGCATGCGGGGACCAAGCATGGCACACAACTAGAAGCCTTTTGTAGTGAATAATAATAGAAAATCCTTTAAAAAGGAATCGAAAGACTCTTATCTCTACAAAAAGTGCTTACAAGCTTACCAAATGTAAGTTATTGTATACTCACAATGTGCTGTGGAAAAACGTTTGGGGGGGGAGTTCTTAGCTTTTTTCATTATTTCAAACTGTGAAAGACAGAAATAAAATAAATCTGGAGAAAAAAAATAAAAACAATTAAAATATTAAAGAATTCCTTTTGGAAATTAGGCCACCTTTGACTCGCTCAGACTCTCAGTAAGAAAAATGCTAGGGACCCAAACGTCTGGGTGCCACTGTAGATCTCTCATCATTGCTGATGGCAATATGATGTGAGCTGAGTGGGGACAGCAGAAGAAATGAAGAGGAGATGACCTTGTAAATAAACTACTGACTCTAATCCCTCCCTGCAGGCTTCCAAGCCATCCTGACTTGTCATTCACTCTGCACTTCCACACACACGTTACTAAACCTGTAATTTTACCAGGTTTTTGACAAACTGTGATGCTGCTTTAGGTACGATGTGGAAACACCCGCATATGCTCATGTGTGACTGTGCTATAAATGTGTATACACACATATATATATATACATATATATATATTTTATATTGTACATACAGCAAGCCTGTATTGATGGGTTTTTGCTAGGAGGATTAATACCTGTCAGGTTGGGGCTTTAGCTCTGTACAGGAGAGGGCAAACGGTCACGACGAGTGGTGAAAAGATTATTATCCTTATTATGATGCCTCGACACCCTCACTTCATCTATCATACCACCTCCCCCCTCCATATTTCACCCTGTCCTCAGATCCACTATGCACCCCACACCTTTCCTCAAATATGATTGATTCCCTGCACAACCATCTCATTTTCTATAACTCAACTCTGACACTTCTTACACTACTCTAGCCTTCCCTTTATTACTCTAGGTGGTAAATTTTCAAATCTTTTTATGCCCATCCGTCTTTGAAAGTCTTGTTGGAATTTTTGGAGCTCCAACCTTGCTAATGGCTTCCCTCTTTGAATTCTCCACATACCTATTAGCTCCATCTGATGTGTTCATAAATGCTTCTCACCGGCAAGGCTGATATTCAGCTTCCTGATGGGTGATGTTCGCAACCTTCAACTTTAGCAAGCTGCTCAACGTCATCAAATGATTGATTGATGCACTTGTAGCCAACACAGGTCAGTTTTGTTTTGCAGACAGGGTCACCTTCACTGAATCACCTTGATTTGCTAAACTGCTTGTTTGTGTTGCTGTTCAATGAGCAAGTGAGGGATCTCAAAGCAAGTAAATGCGTGACTGAGTGAATGAGTGAGCGGGTGACTGATGATGAGTGAAAGGTTGGGTTGGTGAGATAAGCAGGTTGATCTCACTTCACAACATTACACTTGGCACCAGTAAATGAGTTTCCCCTTTGATCAGCTTTGCGCTCTTGTAGCCTCCATCGCTGCTGTGCTCCCTGCTGCTCTACCTCTCCCACAGGTAATGAGGGGTGGGGGGGCCCAGGGGCACCAGATCAGAGGACCTGAAAGTGTGTGCATGTTTGTGAGAGACTCCGGATGTTTGTGTATGTAAGGGTGGAGACCTGGCTATGATGCCTCCAGGTGAACAGCCATTTGGAGAGTGGCTCGCACTCAGACACCCTCATGCACATGCAGGCATCTGCTTAGCCAAAAACAAAATTAAAAATGCATCGCACATCAAGCATGGGATGATAAACTTGCCACAACTGTGTTTACCATCGAACCATGAGAGATCTGAGAAGCGCCACTCAGACACAATCATCATCTTGTCAAAACTTCTTGAAGTCCCAGTGTGCACTGCTGCCAAGACCAAAACTGATCAAGACTCTTTTTGTGTTCAAGAGAGCCTCACAATTTGACATCAAAACCACAGCATTGGTTGTGGCACTTCAGAAAGCACCCGAAATCACTTTTTTCATCAATGTTTTTTTCTAAGTAACACTTTCTTAGCACAACCAAATGCACAAATCATCACATGACACAACCAAGCTGCATCATGTTTTCAGCTGCTGCCAAATGGTGCACTTGCTCTCTTTGATGATTTTTATGATTCTTGCGCCCGTCATACTGCAGAGAATTGAACGTGATAACTAACAAAATTGTCACCTTGCAGCTGTGTGCCCCACTAGGTGAGGCTGCAGTTTAAACACATGTCAGTCAGTCTAATGACTTACATAGTCAAGACCCTGAAGCTACCTATTACATGGACACCAAAGATTAGTGTCAGCATGTTCTCCTAGGTTACAGGAGAACAGAGTGCAGTGAAGATGCGGTCATTGCTTTACTATTTAATCCCTCTATTTGTGTTACATTTTCCAGTAATTAAAAAACTCTGGACATCAAAATGTAATCAGATTTAAAAGTGTGAAGAAAATTCACTTAAGACATTCAACAGATTAATGAGAATTTAATGGGATAGACAGATTTTGGGGGATATATATATTAACACACACACTCATTTGTATATTTTTTTTCTTTATATAATTATATATAACTATAGACACATACAAATATTGTTTCTAATGTTGTTTTGTTATGCATTTACTTCATCACGTTTTCTTCTCCCTTAAGACCCCCCCCCCAAAAAAAAAAAAGAAAAAGCAATCTTCATCATGTTGGGTAGCAGGCAGGTTTTGGTGTGAAATCTCATCAGGAAGATTGGTTTGTCTTGTGTCATTAAACACTTTTCACAGGTTCTCTTATGCAAAGGCAAAAATCAAGCGAGCAACATATTTCTTACTATACAGCTGCTGTGCGATGGATAAAGCGAAGGTGCCTCTTGGGTTTTTGCTAAGTTGATAAGAATATCAAAGCCGCGTTCATTAAAATTCCACCTGAAGTGGTTTTAATCACACGTTTGCCTTCAAAGTTATTTTGTTTACTAACCTTCCTCCATGACTGCGTAAGTTTGCTAATTACATTATTTCATATATTAACAAGCGTACGGTTTTATTGTTTTTTTCAGGTGATCATCAAAACTGAGGGAAAACCAGTGATCCAGCTCAAATAAATGAGGATTTTAAAGTTATTCTAGTTCAGAGCGATGCTGTTTTTGATCAGTGATTAAAAAGAAAAATAAATAAACAAAGCTATAGGATGTAGGTTATCATGACACTGCCTGATTTATATATTTAATACATCACAGTCAGCTAGCATAACTCTATGCATCAATGCATCTAATAAGCAACACCTTAGGGAGTCTGAAGCTCTACGTTTGTTCAAAAATCTATTTTTAATCTATTTTTAATCTTTTAACAACTAGTCTTTCACACATATTTTCTGAGTTTCTTTTTGTTTTATACTCTGATAAAGTGACTCAGACTATTCATGGAGTCCTTGCATGTCCCCTAGTTACCACAAGAAAGTGGCTGAAATCTAAGAGATTTCCTTGGTCCATAAACTGCCAGCAAACTTGTGACCAGCAGGTTGTTGATGTGAAAGTGACTGAGCACAATTCTACTCATCTTCAACAACAACGATCAAAATGCCCTTGGCCATAACTGCTTTTCTGAGTGTGCTAAAGTGGAGCCATTCAGTGAGCTTGTACTGTGCAACTACTCTGTGTTTGAATAGGATTGTACAGCCCATTCTGCATTAAATTTTCTGCCCTTTTCACAGAAGTTTGAGTTATTTGCAAACTTTATATGTGTAAGCAAGATTTTCACAGGAGTGAGAAAACCTTTAGGGTGATATACAATGGCAGTTCCCTAAGTGAATGGCTTTTTAGAATTTCACATTTGACAATGCTCTGTACTCATATTAACATCTTGTCATTGATGAAAAACACCACAGGATTCATGTACTCACATTGCAGGCCTAGTGATAGACTGGCGACCAGTCCAGGATGTACCTGCCTTTCACCCATTTCTTTGTCATTTGGAGTCTGGACTGTACAGACAAATAACCAGAGCTTACTTGCCTTTTAATAAGCATGTATAACCTACAGGGTAAGGTTCTGACTGTGTGTGTACATATGCACCAAGCAACACTTCAGAGTATCTAGCCTACTTGGAGTCTCCAAGTGGTATCCTGGTCTGTGGTTATGAGTATATAGTTGAGAAATACTTATTTATTCCTCTGCTGACTTTCTACGTTTTCTCACTTCCAAAGACACGATCTCTAATTTTTATTGTAGTTTAATTTTAATGGAGACATATGGAATATCAACTGAGAATCCAGGGGGAAAAAATACATTACATATAAGTTATAAATTGATTTGCATGTGACTGAAAAAAGCATTTTATCCCCAAGAAAAACAATACTTAGTACTTGGTGGAAAAACCTTTGTTGGCAAACAGATATGAGATGTTTCTTGCAGTGGGTCACTGTCTCAATCTCAGGATGGATTTAGGCCCACTCCTCTTTGCAGAATTTCTCTAAATCTTTTAGGTTTCTTGGCTGCTGCTTGGCAATTTGAAGTTCTTGGTATCTCCACAGGTTTTCTATAGGACTGATGTCTGGAGACTGGCTAGGCCACTCTATGATCTAATTGCACTTCTTTTGTCACTCCTTTGTTGTGTGGCTTTGGGTCATTGTAAAGTTTGATTTAGACTTGTAAGGGAAATTTACATCCTGACTTGCATATTAACTAGAGCTGGGCGATAGAACGATAACGATATGTTTTGCGAAATAACTTTTTCTCAATAGAAAAATTAAACTATTGCAATAGGCCTCATCTCTCTTGTCCTCTTAAAAAAAAAAGAAAAAAAAGAACAGCCATTCAAAATTAAGTAGCGCAGAGCCGAACCAATCACAGCCGCAGCGTCACGTCACGTGACTTGTTAGGTACAGCACAAGTGCCAAGGCGCACATGTGTATTTGTTTGGGAAGCAGCCAGCTGGGCTGCCCAGGTAATGGAGGAAAGGAGTTTGCCGACTAGAGAAAAATCAACCGAAAGCGTGACCGAAGGTTACCGAAGAGAAAACAGATGATGGTTCCAATGCTGGAGAGATTGTCGAACGGAAGGGCCACAGAAGTCCCGTAGTGTGAAGGTATTTCAGCTATTTCAAGTCTGACAAAAAACAGAGTAGCGCGCACTGTAAATTGTGCCGAAAGCAAGTCTGGAAATACAATAAAGCGGTGCATGCTCAATCTCTGACTGAAAGCGCTAATTCGTCATTCGGCTTTTGTCAGACTAAAGTAACTGTTAAAACTGTTTGAAAAGCTAAGCTATACAACAAGGAGAGATTGTTAATTTCCTTTTAGTTCTCAGTTTATTTGATATTGACAGAAGTTAGTCAATTTTCTCTGTTCTTCTGTAAAACAAACTAAGATTTATTTTTAGAATTAAAATTTTGTTTCTAAGTGAAATTGACAATTTAGTAGTCTGTTTTGTTTGTTCTGTTTTGAAACTTAAACGCTTTAGCGGCTGCCTTTTGTGTAGTTTGCAATATTTGCCTTTATTTATCTGAAACTGAAGTCTCATGTTCCTTAAGTACATCTGCCCTGTTGAACTTATTATGGGAAATAAATATTTAAATCAAAACAAGCTGCTGATTATTTCACATTTTACTTGTGAGCAATGGCACATTTAAATCTTACAAATATAGTTATTTGGCTTATATCGTGATATATATGTCGTTATCGCCTGAGATGAAAAAAACATATCGTGATATGAAAAAAATCTTATATCGCCCAGCTCTAATATTAACCAGAAACTCCTGCCATCCCTACACTGCAATTTTCCACCCCATTCGAGACAAGGTATCCATTGACCTGATATGTAGTTACATTTTATCGGAGGAGCGCTTCAGGTTACGTAGAAGGTTGAAGCATACAGTTAAAATTGGGGATGGTGCATTATCAAGCCAGCCACCAAATTTGAGGGCTCCACCAGACCAAGTTAGACACCTTCACAAGGTTAGGCAGGTTCTTGTTTGACCACAGGTATTTGAGAAATGACAGCCATTGTAGTACTTAGCGATAGTGAGCATAATAGTCTTCAGCTCAAGTAAGTTATACGCTAAAGTCTGTATTGCTTTTCTGCTCTCAAGTTACCCTCTGTGTGTCTGAAGAGCACAGCCCCACTCTCATGCAAACAGACAGTGACAAAGAGAGGAGAGAACAGCAGGAAAGCAGTCAGACACAAATCAACACTCACAACTGGGTTACAAGTGATATCCCTTGCCTGTATCCGTGCTCCTTACTATCAGACATAATTACTGCCAGAAATTCCATTACTGGAATTAACAATAGTTTAATTTATTTTTGAATAATTTACCGTCCACCAGTTCATTCATAATGGAAATGCCCTTTTTTAAAAAACAAATTTTGTTTTGATTGTAATAACTGTTCAACTCATTCAGCTAAAGAAGTAATCAAAAAATAAATAAAATGGTACCAATGCAGAAAGCAGAAAGGAAAAGGAAAAGGTAGGCAGAGAGTGGGGACGGAGCACTTTCAGTGACATGGCAGAGTGAAGGCTACACAGACTAGAGAGCACAGTATGACAAAAAACAACTGGGGAATACATGTTCGGTGCAAATCAATGCAAATGTGATATAAGTGCTGTAAAAGGGGCTTGTCTGTTGTCTGATCTATATTTGTGATGTGTGAGAAATGTACCTTTACTCCAGAGGATATGTAGGTGGTCCTTATCCAGCGGCTGGTTCAGTATGATCAGACAGATCCTCTGTTTGCCTGAAAGGAACAGACACAAGGAAAAGGGGAAATGTCTAAATAATAAACAATCAGATAGAAAACACAGGCGACTGATGGAGCATAATCAGTAACACATAGCAAAATGGCAACGCTTGAACATGTCATTACTTGCATGTTCAAAATAATACCTTTTAAATCCAGACTGGAGACTACTGTTTGTGGCATGGAATATATTTTTTAAAAAAAGAATAAAAAACAAAGCAGCAATAACAAGGTTATTATAAGGCTCCACAAAGGAAAGAAGAAAATAAGAGAGAAGATTAAAAAATGAATTCATTTCAAGCAAGTCTTGGTTTCTTGAGAGATCAAAATTGGTTCCCACTCGATCCAATTAAGCTGCAAAGGGTTTGTTTGCAACAGCAGAAGATAACAAAACCTAACACCACTATGGACAGTGTGCATCCAGCTCAGACAGTGATTTCCCTTGATTATAGTGCCTTTAATCTCCTTGATCAGGGTCACAATCAGTGTCTGGATACCTACCGTTTGTTAAAGAAAAATAAAGAAAATCAGTACCCGCACTTGCACGCGTTTCATTTTTTGCCATTTAAAATCTTTAACCTTAGTTACATATCATACATGAAAACAAAGCTAAACCTTTTCATTCCATAAAACTAACATATCCTGTCATCCTCATCTCTCTTTCTTATCAGTGTACCTCTACGTTTCTTTGTCAAAGTCTCTCTCATGGTGCTGCATTTCATAAACCCATTTCTTCCCTGAAGCTCCCATCAATCTTGCTTTTAGCTTTTCTTTGCTCTGCTGCTAATGCAGATCCCCTGACTAATACTTTAGAATTGTCATTTATCTATCTGCAGGAAATGGGAAACATTCATTGACAAAGTAAAAACAGAGCTGCTAGAAAAGCTTTAATGGACCAAAGACTAAAGCACAACCTTTCTTCCCCTCACCATCGCACTTTTCATACTCATTTATCTTTCGCTCTCATGTCTGCTCTTATAAATGATTTCCCATCAATGTTTAAAGCTTTCTTTTATAACAAAGCCAAAATGCTATCTGCAACTTGAAACACCACCTTGTGATAACTCTCTCCTAAAGCAAATTTATGTAAATTCCATAACTGCGCAACAAGAAACATACAGTAAAGCCTGTATCCCTCCCAGTTTCCCCAGTATGGAGGAAATAATGCAACAGCATAGAAAGAAAGAAAAGAATATACTTCAGGTTTCATCACCAACTTCTCACAGCAAAATGTGCATCACCTGGGAAAAAAAGCTCTTTTTTGGGGGGGATTTTGTACCCTCAGGTGTAAAAAGTGCATTTAGGCTTGGCTGAGAAAGTGTGGAGAAATAAAATGTCCTTTGGGTTTGTGACTTTGCTGCAGCAGTGGGCTTGATGTTGTTAAAAAGTTCACATCACTAGAAGGTCATTTCCAATCCAAAAGCCAAACCCCAGCCGGCTATGGTAAAAAGTCGAGGAAAGGAAGAGAGGATAAAGAGGCGACACAAAGGAGGGGGAAAAGAGAGGACGATGGACGGGCGGGGGTAGGTGAGGTGGAGAAAGAGGAGGAGAAGATTTGTCAGTCTTGTCTCTTAATTGGCTGGAGGTGTACAGAGAACAAAAGGCAAACTCAACCAGCCGTGACTTTTCAGATAACCCTTCGACACACAAACACTCACCTTCCCACCCCGCCCCCCACACACAAACAGACACACACAAGAGGAGGCGCGTGGCCTTTCTTGCACTCTGTTTCAAAGAAATGTCACCTTGGGATTCTCTTAAAAGTGCCAGACAGCATAAATACTACAAACACGCGTGCACGCGCGCACACACGTACAGAGTATCCAAAACACATAAGCTAGCACAAAGATATTCCAGAAATAGGTATTTATAATTAAAATGATGAAATTTAAAAGGCTAACTGTGCACACTGGGGATTTTAAAATGCAGACATCCAGGGGCTGTTCTTATATCCTCCTCAGAGAGTCGAGATAAGCATTTCCTCCAAGAGATTAAACTAAGGAAGCCATATAAATATATTCTAAAAGTGTATCGCTATACTGTGCACATGGGTAAAAAAAAAAAAAAAGTGTATGATGCTGGGAATCTCTGGCACATCTTTCACCTTTAATAGCAAGTGACAAATTTATCCACAAAATTATAACACCGGGGGTATTTGTGATTTGGCTGCTTCTGCATCATTCTGCGGATTATTTGCACACCCAGAGAAATCTCTAGCCTAAATCTTGGATTTGTACAGTGAGCAAATGCAACATTGCAGCCTGTAATGCTTATCTAACATGCTTGAGTAAACATTTGTTTCAATGAATGCTTCAAAACTGCTGATAGCTTCCTGACATGAGTGAGTGTCTCTTGACTGATGTTGGTCTCCGTGCGTTACTGATTTTCAAGCTGTACACAAATAGAAAATCAACAGCAGTTCTGTCTTCCTGCGTTGCACAAATAATGCACGTGTGTGAGAATGTCAAGTATATACAAACATACCCTGTGCACACAAGCATGCAGCAAAAGTATGCTTCTGCAGTTGAACAAGATGATTGTAGTGCTTTAGACAACAATAAATGAGATGTGACTCAAATGTGCTTTAATGTAATAAATATTTTGATAAAATATGCTAGATAATTCATTTGAGACCACCACAAGTTGAAAGAGTGCCTTCAAATTATTCATTTTGTATGTCAATGGCAAAACTACAAACTGGGTCAGTTTAATGGAGACAAACAGCAAGTACGTGCTGAGAGGCAGAAAGCTGCGAATATGCACTCATTGCCCACTATATTAGCTTCTTAACATGAATATCGAATCAGGTAATCAAGTCAGTCATTCAAGATGACCTCCTGAAGTTCAAACTGAACATCAGAATGAAGAAGAAAGGTGACTGAAGGGAGTTTGGACAGTAGAAGATCAGAAAAACACTGCCTTGTCTGATGAGACTCGTGATCATTCCTTAGTATCAAGCGAATATTGTTTAAACACCACAGACTCGTATTGTTGCTGACCATGTCCATCCCTTAATAACCAGAGTATACCGATCTTCTGATGGATGCTTCCAACAGGATAAGACATCCTGTCACAAAACTCAACTTTACTCAAATGGCCTCCACAATCATCAGATCTCAGTCGAATTGAGCACCTATGGGATGTAGTGGAACGGGAGACTGACATCATGGATGACAAATCTGAAATATTAAAGCATTTCTGAATCCAATCTGGTACTAGTGAGGTGTACCTAATGAACTGGCTTGTGAGTGCACAGCACTTTATCATAAGGCACTTTTAAAATAACTTCTGTAAATATCATAATTGTTGTTTTTAATCACACTCAAGTCAATTAAAGTTAACTTACTAATTACTTTAGCTCAATTGAGTACAAGCTTGACATTGTGATTATATTTTATGATCTGATTTGAATCCCTATATTTAGCTCACTCTCAATACAACAGAGAGACAAACTATAAGCATGCAGCTTAATTGTAACATTAGCAGTAATAAATGCTCAGCCTAGAGCCAACACAGTAACTGATGAACAGAGGCAAGCAAACAAGTTTTTTTTTTGTTGTTGTTGTTGCTTTATTTCATTAATATCGGCCTATTTATAACAAACTGTAGCTTCGTTAAACTCTAAATTAAGTTCCCATTTTCAGTTAAACCTTCATTGCCTTCTGTTTCTTACTTTATTGCTAAGAATTTCACGCTTATACAAAATAAATGCAGTAGCGTTTTTTTGAAAACACTTCTTGACATCCCAGCTTGTTTTTCTTAGCCCACGTTCTTGTTTGGTGGTGCATTTTTCACATTCCACTCTATGAACTGTGAGGCATACACAAGAAGAGGTCAGCAGTACAGCTATCCAAACGGTGGCAGGTTGAAGCAGAGTGGTTTTTAAAAAAATGACAACACTTCAAGAAATAACTACAAGAATGCAACAAATGCCACAGAGCACTAAGACTGATTAAAAGGAGGATTTTTCTAGGACTCAGACCTCAAATTCATCTATATCTTATCAGTAAAACTACACACAGTGTGCACCTGTGATAGTTAGATGCCAAGGAATCCAGAAAGGATGAGAAGAGCCAGACCTCAGACAGTGCTCAGCATACCGTGGATATAACATTTTATCATATCTTTCATATCTTTCTGTGGAAGAATAATATTTCTAACCTGGGTCAAAACTCCACCACAATTTAAATTTTCATAAAATGTATTAACTCACCACCAATGACCCCAGATATACTCTTCTACTCCATTACGTTATATGTTGCTATATAAAGTAATCAGTGGTGCACTGAAACAAATGCAGCAAACACATATTGAAGCACACTATATAAGGCGAATACAATTCAAACAAACTTGAAAGTCGATATTTGGCATGATGACTTTTATTATTCAAAACACCCTGAACTCTAGTTTTCTTTCTTCTTTAAGTGAGTAAGTAAGTAAGCAAGCTTTCTTCTTTAAGTAGTCTTCGGAAATCTTTCTCCAGGCTTCTTGAAGGACGTTTCAAAAGGCTTTTATTCTGCTCTGTGAAGGTGATCGCACACTGCTCCAATAGTTTGGAGGTCCCAGCTCTGGCTAAGCTTCTACATAAAATCTGTTATGTTATCTGACTGTCCTTCTCTGCGTTCATATTTCCATCAGTTTTGACAAGATCTTCAACACCACTGATAGAAATGCAGCTCAAACCATGACAGAGCCATGACAATTTTTACTTTTGGCTTTCAGTTGTTTAGTTTCCTCAAACTTTTTGAGAGCAAACTGCACGCCATGCTGTAATATGCCAATTTTATGTTTAATAGCTTTTTGGAATTCACCTTGTTAAGGCAAAAATATTGTTTTATGTCTGTCAAACTGAGTTATCTTTGGCATTTTTCATGGACTGAACTAAACAAATGGAAACAAATTTGTGTGTTATGTGTAGACACAACACTGATTCATCCCTTAGGTAGGTAACAAAAAAATGGCTGGCTCCTTTGATGTAAAACATGAAGAAATGAGGGGTAGCCTCAAGACTTTTGCACAGTACTGAACTTTTGCAAAGCTTCTTTTCCATTTCATGCGGTCAGTAAGGTGGATTATTCCAGTTTGTGTTCCTACTTAGGTCAAAGCATGGTGTTAAAAGTGGAATTCACAGTAGAGCTGTTGCAGCTGATTGCATTAGATTTTAGCTAATAAAATGAGTACAGTTGTCAGGAATTACATGGAACTAATAAATGTAACTCGAGCTGCAATACAAGAGACTGAGGAAAGTACAAGTGTCTGCTGTCTGTTCTACAGGCCAAACTGTTGTACGATCCCGTTGACCTTTACAGGTCTGGTAATAACCTGCCCTTCGGCTCACATCAGCTTTCCTTCCTCGAAGCTCATACCACCAGAGAGCTCACATAAACCTTGACCTGAGAGCAGTGGCTAAAGGCAGATATAACCAGCTTCCTCCTCAGGTCTGTAGGGCAGCCAGCCATCTGGAGAGTTTCTTTTTTAGGAGCATCACTGGGTACAGAATATGTCAGATTATCATTAGGGTAATGAATTCTATTGTAATGTGTCAGCTTGCCTTTGGAAATGAGATAATAAATGTGCTATGTACTGAACTTAGAGACATTTAATATGGATCTAAAATGCTTTGTTGGAACAAGGAGAATTTATGTGATGTCAGGCATTTCATTCAGAAGCAAGAAAGATTATTAGATTTTAAAAAGGATGAAAATTAATTAAACCACCTCTTTAAAGCAAAACCATCAAACACCCCTTTCAGCAAATGAGAAAAAAAGGCATGTCTCATACATATGTACACTGTTGTCATGAAAGTGCAAGTGATTTGTTTTTGAGTTCGAATTCCCCAAAGACCGTGTGTCGGATTGAGTGGGAGAAGCAGAGGGAGGAAGACAAGTGTGACAGTGATGCGAGTAAGCGTGAATTTTGATCAGACGCATTGACATCGTCTGTGTTTGGGTGGGTGCCCCACACAAGAGTATAGTTTGTGTATGACAAAACAACAACAACAGAAAAAAAAAAAGAAGACATATGCATCTGTGCATGAACCTTCAGATTTGATTGATTGTGTGCATGTGTTTTTCTGGTGAGGGAATGTGAGTTTGAAAGGCAGTACCTGAGGGCAGCAGGCAGTCCAAAGGTGTCATCTTTTCATCCATGGCTAGGATCCACAGGAGCCCGTCTTCAATCAGTTGACTCACTTGGACTTGACGAGAACAGGGCAGATGTTGTTGCTATTCTTCTTTTTGTCCGTCTGTTTTCTACTTTTATTCTTTGCTTTTAAGCCGACAAAGAAACAAAGTCATTTAAATGTCCACCTCTGACCAGGCTTGTACTGAACTATTAATTCTCCCTAAAACAAGCAAACTGATTAAAAAACACAAACATCCACATGGAAGCTATACAAGACCAAGGTATACACGCATGTTTCAAGACACAATACCGACACAACAGGGCTGCAAGTAATGATTATTTATCTTTACTAATATATCTGTCTTCTTTAACTGATGGATCATGTGGACTTCGTGAAAAATGTGAAAACAGATGGTGAAAATTTTCAGCAAATTTGCCTCAGTTTTCTCGTTTATGTCAATAATCTTCTGGTTTAACAACAATGAAAAACTGATGTGATGATTTTTTAAATGTATTTGCTGATAAACTAATCAATTAATCAAACACAATAGCTGTGAAAAATATAACACCATCTGTGTACTAAAGAGGAACTAAGAATGGAGCCCAGGCAGTTAATGATTGACTCATCTGTTAACAGAAAGCTTAACAATCAACCTTTTTTCTCAAATGTGTGGATCTTGCATATCTGATGTGACAGCAAACTGAATATCTTTTGAGCAGGCTGGAATGTTTAAAGGTCATAATATATGACAGATTGATTGACAGAAAATTAAAAGCAGTGACTCTAAACTGTATTTTATATGAAAAAAGGAACGTAACGACCCTGTAGATAACCAGGGCATATAAAAGACCAAAAAGGCTAAATACTCCTAAAACCTCACGAACCAGCTGATGACAGCACTAAAACAAATATATACTTCACCTGAAACTGTTCACCTTTCAGCTTTAGCAACCAAAGCAGAGCAAACTACGAAAAAAGTGCAGCAGAGTTTAATGATAATTATAGTACTTTGAACTCAGCTGAATGTTTAACAGCTAGCCCTCAATAACGATCACACCCTCCCCTCACGGTGGACTCTCAAGGATATAGTGCAGGCAGGTTTTTTTTTTTTTTTCACGAGTTAAAATGGATTTTTTCTCTAAAAATGGGCAGTTTTCCTGTCTTTCTCCCTCATTTCTCTCTCTCTTTAATACTCCACAGACACTCTGGACTGAATGAAAGTACATTGCATCGTCTCGTTTGCTCTTTAATAGTAACCGACAAAAAGAAAGAAAATTAGCTCTTGTCACATATTAACACAGCCCTTCTCTTAAGTGCTGGACCGAGATATCGTTCATTCATTTTCACAAGCATTTCTCCCACTTCACGTGCAACACGTGACGAAGAGAAGTCCTCCCGTCACAGACACAACAGTCCGACTTCAACAAAAGCTACACATAAACACTCCGACTTCACAATGTGAAGCTGTCAGTGCTTTGCTTTGAAAGAAATCCTTTATACACTCACAGACTTAAGCCGCTTCCGCCATTGATGGAGTAAACAGTCAACGAGAGAGAAAGCGCGCAGACAGGGGAATGAACAGCGGCTCGAGTTTGTTATGGTGACCCCTGGAGGCCAAGTGTGGAAATGGCGTTTCTTTGTGCTCTCAAATGGGAATTCTCCAAGGTAGTCCCAGGCACTCTTAAGGAAACCTGAAAAATCAGAAATAATTCAACCTGACAGTTTGATTTATTTCTTTTCTTTTTTTTTTTTACTATATAAGAGGAAATAACTGCTATTCTCTCTCCTTTAAGTTTGCCTGCACTATCCATGCTATAAGGACTGCGAAAAGATGTCAAATTTAATAACTACTCAACAAAACAGCTGTGTTTTTCATTAAAGATGGCAAAACAAATCACATTCAAAAGCTTGCTGTGCTGTCATATTGTGTTTACATGTGGTGTTATATGTAAAATTTTAAAATGTTAAAATGTCGGGGACCCCTGAAGCAAATCTGCACTAATGTCAACGACCCGTGCTTTAGTTTAATGAAGCATTAATAGTCTGACATTTACATGCTTCATTGATTTACCAGGTGTGGTCCTGCTTTAAGAAAGTACAGCAAGGTGGTGGATGAACCCGTATCCCAGTTTCTTTATCATGCTGCCATCCAAAAGTGGACATTAATGATTTTGAAAATTTGAAACATTTACATCAGAACTCATGTCTTTATGAGATGTATAGCAAGATATGATACAACATTTCTGTTTTTTCGGTTGTTTTTTTGGCTGTTAAGGTTTTTTAGACATGTAGATTTATTGGTTTAGTGGTGAAGTAGGTCAGGGTAATTGAAATAATGCTTCAACATTAATTTATAGCACGCAGTTACACCCACACCCTATCACTTAGCTTTCCCTCTGCTGTTCTCGTAGACAGGGGCACCAAATCTCACACTTGCTGTACAAAAAAAAAAAAAAAAAAAAAATGCACAAGCAAAACACAGAAAGGTAAACACACATACACACACGAATGCGAGCAATAGACTGATGGTGTATGCCTCAGATATCTCCAGACAGCAGTAGAAGCACTGTAAAGTGAGCAACCAAATCTTTCTCAAGGTGAAGCCACTCCAGAGGCTCGTTAAAACAAACGTTGTCTCATCAATCAGCAGTTGTTCTGTCTCCCTGACACGCCGCACATGCAATGTACACACTCACAGTGTTGCGCAGACATGTATGCGTAAGCCACATGCACGTGCACACATGTGCTACGGGAAGTCATTCATTCTGTGGGCATGCATTATAAATGCATCTATGAATAAATTCCTGGCTCAGTGCATTCTTCATTGGAAGGGATTTCTTTTACAAGCCTACACCCACTGAATGTTTGATCAGATTTCTCTTGCAGTGCATCCATCCAACCAGCCCTCCCCGTTCTTGGACATCAGTCTTTCCAGTATTTACTACTATTTCCCTTTCTTTCTCGTTTAGCATTTTTTTCCTGTTTAGACTTTTTTTTTGAATCCCTACACTCCCCCTCTGAAAGACTTTTAGTGCTTAGAATTCCCTGATATATTTTTTAAGGTTGACTCTTTGTGAGTAGTAACAAAAAGTGGGTCAGTGGTGAACTAGATAAAGATGACAATGTAGCCACTTTCTCATGAGCAGTTGAAGTGCGCGGCTATAATGAAACAGGTGATTGATGGACGTTGAATATTTAACAGCTGAAGCTACACTGACAACTTTTCTGTCAGTCATTAGAAACTCAGGTTGTGAAGAATGCAGTGCAGCATGCCACCAACCCTGCACTCTTTGCTCTCTCTAAGGCAGGGATTGCATTCTTTAACGTTTATTTCTAAGTTGACTGCCAATCTCAGGATTTCCAGTGACGGCAAATAAATCAGTTTTTTTCTGAATTTGGAAGAAACATTTAATGCAATGGCCTCCTTTGTATTGTACATGTTGTAAATATTGAGAAGCTCCACTTGCATTGTAAGAAAATTCATGAAACATTTTTTAAATGAGCAAACACTCTATTCAGTGACTACAGATTAAGATGATGTACTTAAACAGCACAAAGAAAATTAGCTCCATCCATAATTTATACAACAGAAAAATGAACACGTGTATTCTTCTGAGTACCCTCATCATTTTATCTCTTGGTTTCCTTGTACGTCTTGTTTCATGTACAATATTTAATCAGATTTTTAATCTAGACTTTGACCAGGCCATTCTGTAACCCTCAATTTCTTCTTTTTGAAGCATTCCTTGGTAAATGTGCCAGTGTTTGTAGGATCATTATTCTGCTGAAAAGGTCTCCTTCCAGCTCAGCATCAGCTCTTGGACAGATGGCCTCACATTATCTTCACACACTTTTTGATACAATGAAAAATTCATTATTGAGCCAATGACAGCAAGCTGCCCAGTCCCTGAGGCAGCAATGCAACCCTGAAACATAAAATTTCCACCACCATGCTTAACAGTTGGTGCAAGCTATATTTGGCTTGCAACACACTTTTCTATTGTTAGTATGGCTAAACACACTGTTCAGAGCACATTATTCCAAAGAGCCTGCTTTTGTTCATTAGCAAACTAACTGCATTCACCAGCAGTTTAATGCCTACAGCTACACAATCGACCTAAAGATCCTGTAATGAAAATTTGGGTTTCTTGGAGAATTATGTTGCATCTGACAGGAAGCTCTTTGAGTTAATTTGCTGGAACAACCATTCTTTGGCAAATTGGCAGTTGCTTAAAATTGAGACCTCTTGTAGGTCTTTTTTTATTGCAGAAAAAAATATCTTTTAAATCTCTTGCTTGTCCCAGAGGGTTATTTAGCTCTTGGCATGATGGCAACCAATTTTTTAATACTTAAGAGAATGACTGAAGTAAGATAGATTTCACATGCAGCCCCCGACTGATGTCCCTGCTATTGACACCTATACTTATGTTCAAATGAAAGTACATCATCTTTTAATTCTGAGGTTTTACACATCAAAACATCATTCAAAAAATAATAATAACCCAGTCCTTCCTAAATCTTAAAATTAGGCAAATACAATGACAGATTAACTATATTGCTTTTTTGAATTTGAGTTTAGGAGGAAAATCTTAGAGAAGCGATTGTTACTCTCCATCAGTCTGGGGAGGGTTATAAGACCATTTCCACACTATTTGAAGTTCATTATTCTACAGTAGGAAAGATTATTCGCAAATGGAAAACATTCAAGACAGTTGCTAATCTTCTCGGGAGTGGATGCCCCAGCACATTCACACCAAGGTCAGACTGTGCAATGCTCAGAGAAACAGCAAAAAACCGGAGAGCTACATTTCAGTCTCTAAAGGCCTCAGTTAGCGTGTTAAATGTTAAAGTTCATGACAGTACAATTAGGAAAAGACTGAACAACTATGGCGTTTTTGGGATTGTTGCCAAGAAGCCTCTTCTCTCTAAAAGAACATGGCAAATTTGCATCTGAACAAACCACAAGACTTGTGTAGCAATGTCTTTTGGACAAATGAGACCATATAGTGGAGATGTTTGGATATAATGCACAGTGCCACATTTGGAGATCAAACAAAGCATATCAGCATAAACACCATGTGCCAAGTGCCAAGCAGGCTGGTGGAGGGCTGATTGTCTGAACTTGTTTTGTAGCCGCAGGACTTGGGATCTTTATAGTGATTGAGTCAACAATGAACTCCTCTGAATATCATTATTATCAAATGTGAGGACATCTTTTTCTTCTATTATTTAACTGGATGAGTAATTGTAACGTATCTTTGTTATTTAATTAAATTATATGATTGATTTCTGAATGAATTTTGCAAAATGTTACACCATTTCTAGGGGAGGGGTAGGAAACAGGAGAAGGATGCGGATTAAGTAATCTGTAGTTTTCTATATGTTGACATGTGACATCACAGAGTCCTTTAGCTGAAGATGAAGATATAACTGATTCATTTACTGCATGAAGCTTCTCACAGCTGGCACATCATGTAACCCCAGAAAAAAAACACCCTTTCTAAGAATCCCTCTGATTTTCTTTCTGCTACTTTGCAAGGCAGGCGAATATCAAAATCTTGTGTCACATGCATTTTAATCATCACTTTGCAGAGCCCATTTGTAGGTTTTTCTTTTTTTTTTTTTTAGATTTTGGTTTTCTTCCAACTATCCGGCAAAGAGGGCTGTTGACAGTTTCTCACCTGCAAAACCGAGGGAGGCAACGTTTGGTTGCAAAACGCCCGTGATGGCTGCCGAAGCAGAAACGAGCATGCTCTGTCATTCTTTTCTCAAATTATTACCTGCTTTCAGATATTATGGTGAGGAACTGCTGTGGACTTTCTGATTTCATTTTCTCCTCAAGGTCACATCATGCTGAAGAGACTGTGTGTGTCTTTAGTTCAATTTAATATCTCTTATCAGTGGATACATGGGTCATAATAATGCCCCTTTGCCCCTCGGCAGAAAACACCTGTTATTCTGGCAGATAATGAAACTGAAAAGGAGAGACACTAACTGACATGCAAATCCAGACTCTCTCCCCCTCGCAGGCACTCTCTCTTCCTTTAATATTCCCTATCATTACCTTTACTTCTTCCTGTCATTTCTCTTTCGCTTGTTCTTTTCTCTTCAGTAATATGCTTTCTCTTTGTCTCTCTTTTATTCCTTTTTATCTGTCTTAACCTCATATCCCAGCTGCCTTTTTTCCTCTGCCGGCTCTCTTTTGTCTCTTCCTTTGCTTTCAGCTTTACTTCACTTCATTGTGCCTATCTGCTCCTTTTCTGTCTTGCTCTGGGGTTTTGTACTCATGCAACATTTTACTTCACCTATAATGATTTCTTTTTTATGGTGGATAACAACTCAAACAAGAAAGTTCAGGTTACTCAAGGGATATTACAGCTTTGCTCAGTTTGGGGTCAACTCCTCACACACTGGCTACTGTTGATGAAGTTGCAGGAGATATGTGCATCTGAATTAGGGCTAAGTAGGCCATATTTCATCTTTATCTGCCAATTATGATGACCCATTTTTTGTTAGAAATGAACAAGATATGAGAGTGATGCAGGACTTTTTTTTCCACTTGTGCCTATTGTGGAATCTGATGCCATGGTCAACAAAGGTGAAAAAACAACACAGTTCAATGCATCTCTCTTGGATGAATTACTCTCCTAAAGCTAATAAATATCCCCTCGTGGAAAAAGACTGAGTTTAAATTACTTGAGGTATACCCGAGCTCTGAGGAATGGGTCACTGAGAACAAGGAGGGCATATTACAGGTGACTGGCTGCTCTTACATGGGCAGGGTGGGTATTATCGACTACTTGGCAGCTTCTTCCCTCTGGCATCACCTTGCTGTACTTAATCCACAGAGGCTTCCTATCATATATCCAGGGGAAGAGGACTTTTTTTCCCCCTTTTTTGTCACAATATCATTGCCTAAGGGCTGGTGTCTCTCACCTGCCTGTTCAGAAGCAGCACGGATAAAGACCAAGCATGAGGTGGCATCATTCCAGCAGCTATAAACTCATATGTTTTGAGCAAGCCAACATGTGTGCTCTTGGTGAGTACTGGGACTGGCCTCTGAGTGTGTACATTTTTTTTTCCACATGTGAAGCCAAAAATGACCGCCATGAGTTATTATTAACTCATGCCTCTGATTCTACACATCAGTCCCGAGGGGCTGGTACCCACTGAGGTATATATTAGCTCGTGGTGTAATATGTACTGTGAGGTTTAAAGAGGATGAAAAGGGCAGTAGGAGTCTATCATCTGAAAAATTAATATTTTCACTTATACAGACTGAGACAGACTTCTGCAAAGGTGGGTATCACAGTCCGAGCACATCATCTGTCGCCTAAGGGTTAGAAAAAAAAACAAACAGAGATGGCCACGTTAGGACTGACCTCCCAGAAACTTCTGGAGGCGTTCACAGGGGAGCTGCTGAGGGCTTTGCCAGGTGCTGTGAGAAATGATGCAGATGGTGCCTGGCGATGCCACGGGGGAGGAGATTTCTGAGCTCCCTGTAGTGCAAATACCAGTTGAAACTGGGGTTTGGCACAGGGTAATGGAGGCAAAATCTGAGTGTGTGGGTTATTTTAGACAGATGCCGAGGACAGGGTTTCTCCACAGCATGTGTTAGGGTCATGAAGGCACATTGGTCTTGATTAAAAGTTCATAGCACAACCTGTATTTGCAAAAAACACCTTTTAAATACTCTGTCAAAATTGCTACACATACAAAATATCTAATATTGACATTTCTTTATTATTTTCCCTAACTCAAAGTAAAGTTAATGGTTGTCAATATGTTATAAGTTAAACACTTTGCATGGACCACCAGTGGCAGGAGGGCACCAGCTCTCCTTCGGAGGTCAGAAAACCTGCACACAGCTGTAATTTCAGAAAATAGCTGAAAAGTGTTGCACAGTTTAACTGTGTAGCTTGACTGCCTACAGGCTACATGTATTTGTACTTGCTCAGTGCTTAGTGTGATAGGCTGGAGGTAAACTTTGTAGGCGTCATCAGGCACATGTACTGTGTTCTCCATGTAAAAAGACCAAAGTCTTCTATTGAATTTTCTGTTGCTAGGCCAAGTTGCCCCCTTGGGTGATGCACACGATAAGGATGAGTGTTTAGGTCTGGGGCTGTGCTCAAAGAGATGGTCTCAGCATGCCTAAGGGTGAAGATATATTTTTTACACTTAAAATTATACTGTCACAGGGAGAATACTTTTGCAGGTTGTGAAATGAATTCATGTATAATATATACCGAGACAAGGTCCAACATTTCTACATTTCACTGCCAGTGCAGCTTTTGTGCTTCTTCTAACATTGTGGATATGTGGCATTTTTGGTGTGTGTGTGTTTTGCATTTTTCTTGATTAATCTGGTTAAACTGTTTTTCCCCTCTATGTGATTCACATTTGTACAGGCATTTTTGAGTTGATGCAAAGTGTACTCCTTTCGTTGTCTTCTTGCTGTATATTTCACCAAAACTCATCAGTATTTCTCTATAGATGCTTCCGCCCCATATCACTTTCCCTCACACACTCTATTTATCTTATTTCCGTGGTGCTTTCTCTTTTCCCCTTCCTACTTCATTCTTTCTCTAAAGCACAATTGATCTTTCTCTCCCTTGCCTGCCCAGTCTCTTGGGTTCTGTGTTGTCTAAACACACAGACCAACTGAAACTCTGACAATGAATCAATCAGTTTAATGAATGAACTGTCCTCGTCTCTCTGTTGCCATTCTTCTGAAGGACTATTTGCACAACCCTTCTTGCTCTGGCATTGTCCTTCTTAATTTTCAACCTTCTCTTCAAACAGATCCAAAAATACCTCAGACAAATGCAACTTTTAAGGAGAAAAGACCACCTGTCCTTTAGCACATTTCTCACCACAGCTAACCATGGTATGAAAATACTGAAGGACGTCTACAGTATTTTTTTTTTTCTGCTAATGCCCACTTACCTTATGGGTTTAGTAAGTGCAAGGTAGAAAATTAGGCCATCAAGAGCAGTCGGCAACCACCGGTCTCTAGGGAAAAAAAAAAAAGTGCATTTTCTGACTGTTTGCCAAGTGGTTGCTTGAGAATAAGTGAAACTGGTCACAAAAAGATATACATTTCTGGACTGAAAACCTCCTCGTGATTGCCTTGGTTGCTAGCCGATTGCTACAACTACTTGTAGTCTGTATGAAAGATGCTGACTTGTTTGCAGACTTTTGCCAGCTACTCTGCTAGCAAATGGATGAAAAGTCAGGCAGGCAATCTTTTCTTTGAACAATTCTTCATTTTGCAGATGACACTGTGATCTGTAGTGACCAAAGCAATCATAGGAAATGTTTTTGAGGCAGGATGAAGTCAGGCAGAAGGTAACAATATTTGCAAACCTGTGATCTGTATTGAGAGTTGGAGGTAACAGGGAGGAAAGAAGAATGAAAGTCAGTAGAGGCAAGAAAGATTTCATGTGGGTGAATTAGAGGGGGGCAGGTGGAAAGAAGAAGATGCGAGGAGCAGAGGTAATGAAGGTGGATGAGTTCAAAAACCTGGGGTCGCCTATCCAAAGCAATGGTCAGTGCACAAATGAGTGGATGGAGACAAGTGTTGGTTGATTTGTGACAGAAGCAGCAAGAGTAAAAGGGAAGGTATACAGCACAGTAGCAAGACCTGCTATAATTTATAATTTGAAGACAGTGGCACTGACAAATAGACAGGAGGCAGAGCTGGAGGTGGCAGAGTTGAAGAATCTAAGGTTTTCTTTGGGAGTGCCAGGAGGGACAGGATTTGAAATGTGTATATTAGACGGACAGGTTGAGCGGTTTGGAGACAAAGTCAGAGAGGCAGGGATGAAACAGGTTGGACATGTGCAGAAAAGCGTTAGCGGATATACTAGAAAAAGGATGCTAAAGATGGAGCTGCCATGCAGGAAGAAAAGAAGAAGACCACATTGTTTGTTTTTCATGTACAAACACTTCCATCCATCTAAGCAGGATCAAATGTATAAAATTATTTAAAGATTTGTGTGAATTCTGATGATCTACTAGTTATTTGAGGATGCTAAGCAGTTCTTTACTGCATTATATTTGGGAGCTCTAGTACGGTCATGTAAAACAAATAAGAAATACAAAATGCAAACTATAAGCCCAGACTTCAGATGGAGGTCATGTCTAAATGTGTAAGAAAGATCCATTTTAGAAATCCTCAGTGATTTCACTGGAAAGCACTGAGTGTACCACAGCAAGGTATCGAGGAAGACTATGGGAAACTATACAGTTTGTGTCCCCGTAGGAGGCTGCATTTGTGGGATGGTGAACACACACATAAAGGGTATACCCTGACATTAGAGATTGTTGCTGACAGCACAAACTCAGCTGGAGGTTAGATGACAACATTTGAAGTGAATGCCAACAGAGTCAACAAAGTTTGTGAAATTCTAAGGACATTTAACCAACTGATTGATCTCTAGTTTTCCTTTTTTCATTTACACAGTCACAAAATGCATCTGCAATACAACCTCCCCCCAGTTTATTAAATATTCATGAAGTTAAATCTAGCTGTGTTCATGGACACGAACTGTAGGGCTTCCAGTTTGAGTCACAGAGTCCAACCTAGGAGGAGGAGGAGGTGGCAGCGATGAAAGCCCGGTTCATTGCTGGACCATTATTTTTACACATTGACTGATGTTTTCTTGTCACTGACTGTCTGGTTAAATTTAGCCATCAACATTATTTGGTTATTAGCAACAACTGACTTCATCAACAACACATGGTTTGGCCCATCTTTGACAGCTCTATTTCCCCGGCGGCCTGGAAAGGGAAAAAAAAGTTTTTACTTTCAAAGCCATGAAATTACTCACTGTTCCCTGTCTGCTTATGATTATTGAACTAAATTTGTCATCTTAGTCGAACTTTGAGTGATGGATAATTACCGTGGAGTGTATCGCTTTGGCATCTTCATTATCAACTATTCAAATAATCAAACAAAACTGTGACAACAACCCTCCTGACACCTTGCCTCTGTCCTCCAGGGAGGATGAGTTCCTTATTTTTCTTAACTTTTCTGCCCTCTTTCATGGGTGAAGGGAGCATAAAAGATCATTATTTCTTTCCTGTCACACTGAGTGAAGCACTATAATCTCAGGAGAGGGTGCTTTTTTGTTATTTGTATGTGTTTGTATTAATGCTCTGTGGGAAATTTATAAGTATTTGAGAGAGAGAGAAAAAAGGCAGTTACATGTTGCTTCCCTTTCAGATTTTCTAACATAGTTGCTATAAAATTACAATACAATAAAATTACTGAAAAGACAAAAGAAAAAGAGGACTAAAGAAATGTAGACCTCATGTGAAAGCGAGACACATAAAATAAAAAGCTGACTTGGCCCATCAACTTTTTGTCTCAGTTTACTGAGATGTTGCGTTCTTCACTCTCATATTGGTATCTATTCTGGGTTGGATCTGGGTTACACTGTTCTTATTAGCTGGGTTTCCAAAGCAAGATGATTTTCTGTGGCATAATGAAACCATTTTGATTCCCCTAAAACCAAATCCTCAGTCACAGTTGCACTCCAGGAAACCTTTAGTAAAAGTTAATTAAAAGATTTTCCAACAGTTCCAGGTCTGGATTACATTTCAGAACACGGGATCGACAGATCTCTGAGTCTGTTAGCTGAAACTCTGAAAATCCTACTTTTTCAAGGCTTTATTACCTGATAGAAGGTTTTCACAGTGTGTGATACTTCGCCCTGCTGCATACTCACACTCATTCCACCCAGTCATATAAGAGGGTGTTAAGTATACACACAGAACAGACTTTCACTATTTGAACCTGAGTGGAACAGATGAGGATCAAGTACCTTGCCCAAGGAGACTCTTTAAATGACACCTTTTTCAAGGTAGAATAAAGAAATGCTTCTCCTCTTCCCTGTCCAGATTTTCACAGCTTGTTCAGGGATTCGAACGGGTAATCTTGTGGTCCTGAGCTCGGGTCTCTAATCTTCTGGTTAGTGCTGCCCGAATTTATGTGGAGAAAGTGTCAGGGTAAAAGAGCGGGGACCTGACAAATCCTCTTGCCATCCCAGCAAGGAAGGACTTGTGACAGAACAGCAATGGAATAACTTCTCATCATAAAATATGTCCTCCAGCTATGGCTTAAATCTTCAATTGGTATGTGGTCACACAGCTTCAGCTCCAAACTCAGCAAAGTATAATTTGAAGACTTTCTAGTTTAAGTGTAGGAGGTGCCTGTGATTACGTTGGTTTGAATCTCAGCTTTATGGAGCCTTAAATCAGCATCCCATTCGAATTTACCTACACTCCACCTCTTGCTGGTAAAATATTATACTAGTGGTATGTTGGATGTGGCTTTTGCTGCAAACTAAATGTACTGTCAGAGAGAGAAAAAAAGGAAAAGTATTTTGAGCCTAAGTTTAAAGAGTTTAAGATGCAGGCAATGAACATTTGTCTTTTCAGAAAAAAAAGTATGTCTGCAATGTCTATGGTGTTTATAATAAAGCAAAAAAAAAAAAAGTATTCATTTCACCGTCATGCACTCATTAAATAAGTCTCTTTTTGTTGATGCGCATACACTTTAGAGAAAGCATTTGTGCAAGCTGGAAGATGCACAGAGCCACATACTGAAATTTTTAATCTGCCGTTGTTTGAAAAGGATATAAAGGTTATTTCTTCCTCTACTCAATAAGACCCTCTGGCTTAAATCGGGACTCTTGATGACATCATTACAGAGAGCAAAGGATTACTTGGGTTTATTCAGTGTGTTCACCTCAGCAGTGCTTTGTCACCATCGGTAGGGGAGGCAATTCAGATTTGCTTTTTAGTTGGCTGTTCCGGTTCGAGGTCCACGCTTAACCTGGTAATAACAGGTATTTACAGGGTAAAGCACGAAGGAAATAACATGCAAGGAATTTTATTGAATTTGTTGATATCCAAGGTTTTTAAAAAAAAGATCTGGTTTGAAAAGCTCGGGGGAGTCAATTTGAAAACTAGCAATATTCAGACTAATCAGCTTTCTTCAGACAAGCATCGGGACAGTTTAAAGAGTCAAGCATAGAACAGATGGTAGAAAAGATGCAGAAAAGACGCAAGAGCCTTGATTCAGGACATAACCAAGATACTTGAAGTGATGTTGTTTTGATTGTCCTGAACTTTACACTGAAGTTCAGAGCTAAAATTGGAATTTTCTTTTAGTTTAATTCATGTTTTTGTAGGAGATAAGAGGGGAAAAATAGAGATTAAGAAAAGATGGAAGAAAGGGAGGAAGGAATGGAAGGAGAGAAGAAAAAAGATTTCTTTTGTCAGATACAGAGTGGAATATATTATCCCTCAAGAGCTGCTGTTGGGGCTAGATTTAACCTACAAGCAATCTTCCTGGAGAGTGTCTGCATTCTGTGTGTGTGTGTGTGTGGTATGCTGCTCTGCAGTCTCTCGGGGCAAGCCTTTCATCCCTCAGAACAACATACCACACACAGTCTCTGCTCTCGGTCTTTCGCTTCTCTCTTGTATGCTTTCTATCTCACAAATGCAAAAACTCACACATACACACTCATTCACTCGGCTGCTTTCCAACTTCTCATATTACACTTACACATATTCTCACGTTCTCTCTTTAAGACAGTACATCTTGTGGAATAAGACCTTAGGGCTCATATATTATTTTCTGATCTTATAATATGAACTACCCTCTTTCAATTCCTGCATTAGAAAGGACGTCACTGGACAGATGTTTTGTAAAACAGTTAAAAAAACATACAAAAAACCCTTATTTAGACTAATCAGCCTTTGCAGATGTTGGCACTATATAATTTTGCTGGCTGTTACACCTGAAATTGTCGAATAGCATTTGGAAATCTATGGGAGAGTCAGTTTTAAAACTTTAACAGGAACTTTTTTCCATGTGTAAAGGAGCGGTGACAGTTGTTTCACTGATGGTTTTTATGGGTTAAAACACATTCTTGGCTGTTCAGATGTTTACAGCATGATTACATGTGGTTATTGCTGTCTTGTTGGAGCTGAAAACATAGTAATACTGGGATGAATTCTGACACTGTAACACAGTGGTGATATCTGGGCACTTTCTGTGAGAATCAATAGAAACTGAAGCACCAAACATGATAAGACTATCATTTTAGGACCATGATTCCCCCTGTCAGTAAGCATTTTCCCAAGAGGCTTCCAACTAAAGCTTGGTCCAAGTCAAATAAGACACGTAAATCTTACCTATTTTTCAGCCCATAGAATCTGACATCTTTTTTCTACTGTACATAAAGGAAATGTAATACCTATGGATTTTTTGTTAATGTTACTGAACCCCGTATTCAGCTATTGATTTTTCACCTGCATTTTGCTTTTTGCCCTTGTTAGTATAATGTTGCAGTCCTTAGAGAGAAATATATAGCTGCTACGAACAGCTGCTTTGTTGTCCACCGTGGAATTCTAAGGACACTCAGGATTTATACAACATTTAATTTTAATTTTTTCTGGACTTACTATTGGTATATGTCAAAAGTGTTTTTCTTTTCATCTTCCTATTTGCTCTCAGGTTGTGAAAACACATTGAAAAACTGGCATTTTTAGTAAAATGTAATGCCATGCTGCTTTACAGTTACTTGTTTCAGCATCCTTTCAGTACGTATTTCATGACTTCACTCTGAAGGTGTTTAGAACATCATGCACTCTCACACACGCACATACACACACCAGATCACACAGGGTTTTCTTTCCTGTGGTGGAACAGATGCCGTCGAATGTCTGCTATATGATATTAATTAGAAAAACAATGATGCGAGAAAGCGTTTGAGCGGATGGCTGCTTGGTTTTCAGACTCATGGCGTAGCTGGTGATTGACTGATTTGCAGGTGGGAAGCTTTGTTGGCTGGCAGATCGTCTTGATTGACAGGCTTGCCTGCATTGCTGACCGACTGACTGCTGAGGCGATGTGCCAGCAGCAAAAGAATTACAATGGCCTCTACTGGGAGAAAAATCAATAGCTATGGAGAGGTGTAAATAAAAGGTAGGTTTTAAAGTATTTTAACAGGTATGGATCACTTTTTTTCTTCTTTCTTCTCTTGAGTCATGTTACAGTTACAAGAATAATTAAACATAAAAACTATGAGAGCGATAATGAAAAGCTCTTCCTGAAAAGAGGCACCATGACAAAGTAGTTATGCAATGTCAAAGAGAAGGACTTGGCAGGGATCAGACGCAAAACTATGAGCTCGGGCACTCAAAGCTATGAGCTATCTAAGGTACTCTTTAGCCCGGAGGCTAATAGTCAGTTTGCGAGGGCTGCATCAGCAGTCTGTATCAGACATAACAAAAATAGAGTCATTTATATGCATTCAGAAAGAATTCCGAGCAGTTTCAAACTAGTGAGATTACCTGACCTGCTGTAATTTTGAGGGTAACTGCTTTTAGAATTAGTGCAGTACTTCTTGTTTTTCAATTTTTAGTTCACTTTGTGTAAAGGTAACATCTGATTAACAATTTGATAAACAAGTTTTAATCACATGGACACATATCCATGTTTGTTTGAGGAGGAACAAATGTCACTTTAACCAGTTTATTAGTTGATGTTGTATTGCAAGGGAAGATATCAGATGATATCTTGTTAAATATTAAAATCTTCCTTCTAGCATCCCTGTGCAGGCTTTCAGGTTGATATGGTTTGATCTGTCAGTCACCTCCACTGTTAGCTATACAGCTCTGTTCAGTTTAATGATAAAGAATATAATTTAGAACTACTATTCAACTTGATATGTGGCTGTAATGTGCTTAAAAACATCACCTCTTTTTTGTTTTTGTTTTATTTGATTATTCTTAGAGAAAAGCTCCTTTTCCCCCACAAATATGAAAGATTTTGCCAGTGCTTTGGATTAGATGGTACTGAGACTGAGATGCCTGTGCCAGCATTAATTAAGCAGGTGTAAAAAGAATAACTGAACATGCCAATGGGATACACAGGTTTGGACAACCTGTGCTGGTTAAATCATTGTTTAGTTTGAAGGCTGGCTAGCTGGCAGAAAGAAGGAGTGCATCTGAAATGTCAGAAAGAAGAAGTCATTTGATGATCAACTGTGAGAACTCAAAAAAATCTGTTCTTCTCCTGACCCGGATGCCAAGAGCCACAAACTTTGCACAGGAGGTTGTAAAAAGTTCACAAGAAAATGCATTTATCTATTTTTGAAAAGGGAAATGGACAATGTAGGAGGTTTTTCAGGTTGATCGTGCAAAGTCGCTGCTGCCTTGCTCTCATGTGGTCAATAAATATTATTGAAGACCTTTGGGGTGGAACATCTTGGCCTTATCATGCTGAATTCCTCAGCTAGTCTGCCTGAAAGTCTGCCTGCCAGCCAACACATTTATTGATTCTTTCCAGCTAAGGAGCAAGGCAGCAGCAGCACAGGGTAATACAAGTAAGTGAGAGCAAGTGAATGTTAATCTGTTTGTTTTAGTGTGCACACAAATCATTGCTATGGGATGGGAATTATGCAGAAAAAAGCGATAGTGAGATTCCATGGGTTCAATTCAAAAGAACAATATCTCTGCATGAGAAGCTACATCATTCTAGTCTCTCAGCAACTGTATAGTTTCTCATTGCCTACTGCTGAGATATTGACTCCCCACACACAAAATGATCATTTCTGCAGCGCCTTATAATTTACTTGGGGTTTTTGCATTTCTGCAAAGCTCTAAACTTGATATGCATCATCATCGTTGCCCAGTAGCGAAAGTAGTGGGAGATCATTAGAATACTTGGAAGATGAAAGATAAAAGCACAGGATGGTTGCTCTCCTCTGACTCCACATATGGAGAATTCAATATGCAATTATAGAGCAAAATGTACAATATGCATGGATGATTTAGAGAGTTTAAAATACAAAGCATTGCCCCATTTAGGATACGCTAAACCTATATCTTGCTACAAGTTAATGTATTCTAATATAAATATAAATGTTTAACACTGACAACAGTTATTTAAGCTCTTTTCAAAACCATTTCATGACTTTTTTCCCTTTAAAAATTGGCCCCAGAAAACATTTGTGGCACACTGAGAGCACTCACGAGATAACAGTTGCCAGATTTCCATTTATCAGATGTAAAAGAGATGTGGAAGAAAGTGAAGATGGAAAGTAAGTAAGCAGGGAGAAAAAACTGAAATGACAAGACTTGATATGGTGATATTCAGCAGACTATGTGCATATGATCCCAGGGATAATAGTAGTAGCGGATCTGAGAAGTCTCCCTCAGAGTGCACAGTTCCTTCTCCCTGGAAACAAATCTTGTCATAGAAAACCTCTAATGCCAATCTTAATAAGATAGCCCATCCTACTGAATGACATATATATGAACCCATACCCTTCACTGCAAAGACAGAAGTCAGAAGGATTTTTTGTCTCAACAAAGGTAGTATTATTTCCTGCAGAAAAGTCTACAATGTCTACCTGCAATGTGGCACACAAGGTGGTGAAAGATAGATAGATAGATAGGTATCAGAAGACAATTTCCAAAAGTGGAATTTCAGTCCAAAAATGTGTCCTTGATTGACCTTCATGTTCAGATCTATGGCACTATGTTTTCTATAGTTTCAGGAAGAAAGCATGTATATGACATGAAAACAACAACCCCCCCTGCACTGATGCACCGAAACCTAATCTTTCAATCCACCATCTCTCTCTCTCTGGGAAGTCTTCCATCTTCTCTATAGTCCACTTGCTTACATTGGTCATCCATGTACATCCTTGAGCTAATGACGCGTTACAGCCTCCTGCATTTTTCTGGAAAATGGAAAAAGAAAGAATCAGGACAGTTGATTCCTTTTTTGTCAGAGGACTCTTTTCTTTTGCCATCTGACATTCAGCATGATCTGAAACAACTTCATCTTCATGTTCAGGTTTTTCAGAGGCCATGATTGCACTTGATGTTTTAAATAACTACCCGCTGACTGACTGTTTTTCAGGTGATCAGGTGGTTAGCTGACCTCTTGTTTGTTAACAAGCATTTCCTTAACCACAGGCTTGTTATAGTTGAATACAGAAAGACGCTCAAACTGAAACATGTTGCAGTTCTTTAGACAATCAGGTTCAAAGGAGGTCTAAAGGGTTTAAAATCATTATTTAGATTGTCTGCATTGAGACTTGTTTAAGTAGATTTACTGTGTAGATCTTTTATTATATCCAAAAAAGGAGGAAATTCATACAATATTTATCATGTGACAGTAGAAACCTAATGTTGAGAATTGATTTTAGTACACTGTAAATAGTTGTTGAAACAGAGTCATTTTGTGAATTTGTGCTCATATACATTTCAGTAGTAATTTAGATGATTTTGGTTTTGCATAAAAACATGTTTCCATTTTCTTTTCATGTGTCAGTTATATTCTGGTGGGAGGGAGCTTGTTACAATTTGCAAAATAAACACACAGCTTTCCAGTTATTCAGTTTTAGGCAAACTTTGTCAAATTTTTCAACAACAGTTTAGAAGAGGGGCATATTTTACATCCTTAAATATGTTTCGCACCACAACTTTCAACATCCAGGGAGAGTGTTTAAACCCTGCAGTGAAAGGTGGCACATGGACAGAAGCAAGCTACCATGTAGCCTTTTTTATAACGTTGGAAGAGTGTGTTAATAACCTCTTTATGACGTCAACAGATACGGGAAGAGGCTGTTTACAAACCAGTCACTTGTCAGTTTGTTAAAACCTAATCCATACGGAGTTCTTTATTACCACAAAGGTGTGTATTTGCAAAACAACATGGCTGTGCTCAGTATGGACCCTGAGGGTGGAAACCCAGCCAGTAAAAGTAGGTTCAAGCTAGGAGAACATGTAGGAAATTCCACAAACATGCTCAAGCCTACACATTTAATGCAAATAAATGAATAAAGACAGAGAGAGAGAGAGAAAAAAGAGCAAAAAGTAAAGCCGTTAGGCTGACTTTATGAAAGAAAAAACTAAGAAAACATCTCTCTGACACACTCAAAGTTCCAAAGTTGTCTGATCACGCACACAAACACACACACAATCCACCCAAAACAAATCTAAAAAATGATAACTCCTGATTTGCAGGTTAAACCAGTAATAACAGTTTCTACTTTAACCTCTTTCAATCTCTTGTATTAGCAAAGAAAAACTATTTCTCTTTTCAGCTCAAGCTTATAACTCATTTAAATTGCTTGGCTTTGAGGCACTCAGTAGCAGTACAGCAACATGGCATCAATCATACAGTGCTTCACATCTTCACATTCTTTTTTACTGTAAGAACTGGGGGAAAATAGATATCCAACAGATTCCCTATAGTTCCAACATTCACGCAAAGACTCTTTTAAGCCTTTAGGCTTCACAGAAAAAATATGGTGTCCTGCATTGCTTATATTTCAGATGCACTGATTTTATTTTTCAATTCCAGATTATACACGCTGGGGAGTTTTGGCTTTAAAGAACAACAATAGATTCATTTAAACAGAGAAAAGTGAGGGGGACCACGGGCGTTTTACAAACCGTTAAATCACAAACAGAAAGGATGGTTTAAGCTGAAGCTCATGCACACATTAAATTGCATGCACAAAGAGCCTGTGGATGGGCGGGTTAAACAGAATGAAATTAGACAGAGGCTGGGTACTTTTAAAATCCCATCTGGGACTCAGTCAAGCAGTCATGACACCAAATTAGCATTTACAGCGAGGAGCAATTACCGAGAGAAAAGCTAACTGCGCTCAGCGTTCTGCATCCATACCTGCCTTTAAAACCTGGGACACCATCTCTTTCTGTCACACACAAAGACCTTAAACACACAATTACCTACTCTCTATCATGCACACTTATAAATTTGTTCTTTCTACTCTTAGACTCTTTTCTTACAATCAAGTTTTTTTTCCTTTTTTAATTTATCACTACTTTGATCATATGCATGTGATCTTGCTATGACATTCATCTTTTTTTGAGCGGCGCAATCAAAATGAAGAGGGACAACATATGGAAGTGAGGGAGGCAATGAAAAGGGAGGAATTAAACTGAATGGCAAACTGATAGAGGTGGGTTAGAAATTCATTTTATGCATTACGCACTAAGTCAAGGCTCCTCATCCAAGGGTTTTCGTTTTAGTCCCTTATGCATTTGGAACAATATAGGGTCATCCTTCCACAGACACTAAGCCCCTGAATGTCTTTCCATGTTTCTTGATGCTTTTGTCTGTCCGCTGCTGAGACAGCATGTAGCCCTCCACGAGGAAATGGCAGCGTATTAAAAAGTATTAAGCGAGAGGGGGAATAGTAGGCGATAAGAAATGAAGGTTTACATACAGCACAGCTATCTTTGAGGCTTTTCACTGAGAAAGGGATTAGTGAAAGTGGGGCTGGCATGATGGAGGTGGACATGTATCAAAATTGTTATGAAGATAAAATAGTCTAATACAGTGCATGCAGAGTTTTGATTACCAAAAATTAGGAATATTGCATTTAATCACGAAAAATAAATTCATAGAAGTGTGTGAGGCTTAAAATCGAATTTCCAGCAGAGCTTGAAGTTGAACTTTAGTTAAGGATGCAGTCTTCTGCCATCAAACGATGGGAAACACAGGCAGTGCAGCAGAAATGAGGTGCCCTGTAAACTTAGCAAGGTGGCATGTGCCATATCTTGATGCTACATGCTATGTGCTCTCTCCCACAAACTCATTTGGAACAGATTATCCTCACATACATCAAAAGGTTACTTCTGCACCCGTGTCCGCAGTAATTGAGTAATCAGGGCCAGATAACATGAGCAGAGCTGAGATTAACACCTGCTTAGCCACAAATCGCCTCTTCCTCCTCCCAGCACTGACCACAAACTCACTCTATTAGCAATCACCCGTGATTGTTGTGTTTACAAGGGCAAAAATCTGATGTGTTTGGTAATTTAAATGCTATTCACACCTTTAACTTTTGCATATATATGAGCCCATTTCCATCCCTCAGCCCTCAATGAGTGCTCTTAGGCAGAGTTATGACTCGCCTCAGTGAATGGCAATTGGGACACGTCAAATCTAAAATCAGCAGTTGAGGTGTTGCAAGTGGAGCATTGAAGATGTTTTCTAGTAAACTTCAGATAGGGGTGATCACTCTTGTTGTCAGCGAATTTAGAGTTTTTGTCATTCAAGTAAAACTTGTAAAATGTGTTTCACTTTACAAAAGTTTTAGAATGATGGATTTTATGTCATTTTAAACAGGCAAAGTTAGGCAGCCTTTGAAAGAGAAGGTTTAAAATTAATTTCATTAGATATTTAAAATTAATCCCTAGTTGCCAGAACAAAAAGGTCATGGACAGAGCTGTAAAATGTCTTAGATGCTAACCCATACTTCTGCCTCATTTGTATAAGCAGGGATCTATGAATATGAAAATTGGTCCCTGCCTCACACCTCCCCCATGGAGAAGTAATAGTTTTGGTCCATGCTGCCAAAGACTGTGTTTGACTGGGCAGGAGAGGAAAACCTAGTGCTTAATTTGCTGGCTAATTAAGCACTAGGATGGATGATAACACAGGGAGGATGCTGTTCCTGCAGGTCAGGGGAAAGAAAACGTATCCAGAAAGTAATATATCAAAAAATAAATAAATAAATACAAAATCCACTGTGCCTTGAAAAACGGAACCAAACTAAACTACCATTACTAACATCACTGACAAAGCTTTTGGTGGATTAACACAAACTAGGAAGCTTTTATAGCACTTTAGAGCAACATAACCATTTGAATAAATAATGCTGAAAAAAGAAAGTTTATGTAGCAGTAAATCACAACCCGCGCCTCAAGATGCCTTATATGTAAGGTAAAGAGCCTAGTATAATACAGAGAAAACCCCAACAATTAGACGGCTCCTTATGAGCAAGCACTTGGCAACAGTGGGAAAGAAAAACTCCCATTTAAGAGGAAGAAACCACCAGCAGAACCAGACTCAGGGAGGGGCGGCCATCTGCCGCGAACGGTTTGGAGTGAGTGAATGAAGGAAGGACAAAGACACAGTGTGGAAGAGATTAATCATAACTAATGATTAAATGTAAAGTAGTCCTATAGTGGCACAACAAAGGAAGAGTTTGTGGTTACCTAATTTAGCCCTATGTATAAGCTTTATCAAAAAAGAAAAATACTGTCATATTCATGAAAAGTGATCACCAGCCACCAGAAGAATAGAGACTGGATACTAATTCTATATCAATGGTATGTGCTCGCTACTGGTGTACTGTCATGCCTGCGTTTCTGTTCATACGCAAACATGTTCACCTCACATTGATTATGTTGTAAGAGAAAATTCTAAATCTTTCAGGAAAGAAAGAAAAACAAGCAGGAGAAAGTCCAAGCGTAGAAACTGAAATGATAATAATAACATTTGAAGATAAATCCAGAAAAGATACACCTCTCCAAAGTGTTCCCACAGCAGTAACAATGGTTTAAAGAGAACGTTGGGGGGAATGATGTAGGCACTGAATATAGTTTCCCTTGAGAGAGTAAGTCTCTCAAGGGAAACTACGTGAAACTATGTGGGGGGGAAAAGGGGAAAATCTTGACATGAACAGACAAAACCAACAGAAAATAAGAAAAAAGCAAACAAAAAACCAACAAAAAAAAAACAAGTGGAAGCTCAAGAGCACCTGATCTGTGAAATAGAGACGAAGGACTCAAGGCAATTACTGGAAAAGTGCTTATGTTTTCAAGCATCTGTTGGCTAGTGCCAAAAAATAAACTTAAGTGACAACACCCAACAAGGACAGAATTCCTCTTTACTGAATGATAGAGATAAGATCAGATAAAGGGTTAGGTGTTGTCTATGACATCATCATAATAGCAAAGGTGAAGGCAGTTTCATTTCCATAGCAAATTGAACATAAACTCAATGTGCTTAATCAAACACATAAAAATATAAAAATCTCTGTAGGTCTACTAGGCCTTAATAAGGCCTCAATAAAAGCAACAAAACACCCTTTTTACAAAGAATTAAAATACAAGTTCACACACACACACACACACACACACACACACACACACACACACACACACACACACACACACACACACACACACACACACACACACAGGTTTATAAAGTGTAAGCCTGTAAGAATAAAAATGGCTTTGATTTTGTTTCTGAATGTAGGCACAATTATAATTGACTACAGGTCAGCAGGTAGCTTTTTCCAAAGAACAGGACCACAGTAGGTGAAGCACCCTCAGCACACTCAGATCTAATTCTCAGAATAGTTAAAAGATCTGCACCTGAAGACTTGAGAGCTGTAATTGGGTTATAGACACAGAGCAAATCTGAGATGTACAGGGTGGGGGGCAAACCATTGAGAGTTTTATGAACTAACAGAAGGATTTTAAAGGTAATTCTGTATTGAATTGGGAGCCAGTGAAGTAGCTTGAGTATGGCAATATGTTCATGTTTCTTTGTGCATGTAAGGCTGCTAGACTCTGTACAAGCTGAAGTCATCCTACTGATAATTTGTTTAAAGAGCATAGAGCATTGTTGTAGTTTAACCCCATCTCTGCTTGAGATGAAAGTGTGGAAAAATTTCTCAGAGATACAAATTTTCAAAATTTTGAAATCTTTTTTAAGTGATAGAAAACAGTTCTGTTGACTTTATTAAAATATCCCCCCAAAAATTCAAAAATAATGCCAAGGTTTCTGACTAGCTCAATGTATTTCAGATAAAGGGATGATAAATATGAGCAAATTTGATGTTTTGGGGCCAAAAACTGTGGTTACTGTGTTCTAAAACATTTTGAGACATCAAAATTTCTGAACAGAGGTTAGATCAGAGGAAAAAAAGAGTACAAGTGTGTATCATTTTCACAAGAGTGATATGATATATTATGATTCTTTACAGTAGTACCAAGAAGTAGGTTAAAGAGTAATGGCCCAAGAACTGGTCCTTGAGGAGCTCCCGATTTAATTTTTATTTGTGCAGATCTAAAACAACTAACTGAAACCTTCAATCTTTTGGCTCTGACGCAGATCAATCAAGACTCCAACCTGTCAAACCAACTGAGTCATGAGGCCTTTGAATTAAAATGTCATGATCAACTGTCTCAAATTCAGCAGTGAGATCAAGCAGAAACCAAGACTGAAACTCTCTGCAACTCAACTGTTCATCTTCAGGTTATTGATGACTTAAGTAAGAGCTATGATGTGCTATGATGTGCTCTGAAACCAGATTGGTAATTATCACAAATACTGCGCTATTAGGTATTCATTGAGCTGTTTAGAAATTTTTTTTTTAAATGTTTGTCTGACTAACAGAAGATTTGAAATAGATAATTATTAATTACCAATGGATCTAAGCCATTTTTGTGATTTTTGCTGTGATTTTTGCTGTGATTTTTGCTGCGAGCACATTTGAAAGAAACAGGGAACATGCAATTTTGTCAGGAGTAGGTGATACTATTTAAAAAGTGACTAACCCTAACGACTGCTAGAGCAGCCATTATGTGTGACAAGGTTTCCTTAATAATCAGTGGGTTAATTTCTTAGGTAGTGTTTATGTATGAAGCCCTGTATGCACAGGTATTTTAGTAAATGAATAGGGACTGGAATAAATGTTTGTCCTTTACAATCCATGACTTCAGATTCAGTGTCTTTTGGTTTATTTTGGAAATCAACTCACCCTACTAATGTTTGGATCCTGCAAAGTACAAGGGCAATATAACATATTCTTCAGTTTGACAAAGTTCAGCCACTTCAAAGTTTTCTGTTCAGACAGAAATCTGGTAGAGAATGATGAATCATCAAGTTTGTACAGTAAGCATATGCTTATGAAAAGGAGTTACAAACAAATCCTGCTGAGCCCTTTACCCATACTTAGAATCACACATTTTTAGGACAAGGACTCAATCACCTTCAAAGCTACTGCACTAGTTGAAATTCATTTAGTGAATTCTCAGTGGTCTCTATAAAAAGGTAGGCTTTTTACACCCTCTGCCTGCTAACATTCTTTGATATCGCAATAGTGCTTATTACTTTGTAAGCCAGTCAGCCAGTCTACATATTGTAAATGCCTTTCTTTGAGCTGTTAACACACTTTAAGGTTAGAGTTTCTGTGTATGACAGTTTATCTGCTGTCCTTTTGATTCGGCTCTCCCTCTCCCAGGTTCATTTTCACTGTACAATACAGATGGGAATCACACAGTAACTATGTTATCACAGTACAGCATGTTGCCCAGACAACAATGACAGCATAATGCATCGATTCTGATATGATGGATACATTGCAAGACAATAATATACACGATGATATCTGTGCATCTGAAAACGAAAGAATATTCTTTTAAAAGCTAAAAGCAGTATTCATTGCAATGTGGTGACATCATGGACTGTACGGTACCGGAGTGTTGCCTCACAAGATAAAGGGTGTCTGTAGCTTTTTACTGTGGAATTTGCATGTTCTCCCATAGCCTGTGTGGGTTTTTCTTCCAAAGTCCATAAATGTGATTGTTAGGTTAACTGGTGATTATAAATGGGCTGTAGTTGTGGATGTGAAGGTGTGTGGCTGTTTTCCTCTCTGTGTTAGTCCTTTGATAGACTGGCATCCTGTCCAGTCTGTACCTTGCATTTTGTCTAATGACAGCTGGGAAAAGTTGGATAAGCAGTTCAGAAAATATATGGATTGTGGTGTGTGTGTATGTGTGCCTTTCTCTTCTGTTCTCTATTTTATCTCTATGACTTTCTTCTTCTTCTCCACAAGTTAATTAATTGGTTACTTCATGTATTTATTCAGTGAGCATTTCTCCATAAGTCAAATTGGTGCCTGCAGGTTTTGATAACATGGTTTCAGTAACATATGGCGACGGGAAGCGATCCAGTATACGTCGATCATACACAATGTTACACAACTGAAAGGTGACAGGTGATTGGTTCCAGTAACTAATTGAAATCCCCAGAGGTCCAAAATCCATTTATCAAATCAGCATAAGGAGCTGATTTATATACTGGACCACATTTTTACCACCACATTTGATAAAACAGCTAATATGTTTCATTTCTTCATGTAAGCTTTGACTGTACATTTTTGCGTCAAACCCTGGCCTTTGCAGGACTTCAGCAACCTCAGTAATAACTCTAGGCTGACTCCAGTCTGTTTCTGTTTCCAGTTTGACCACCAGCGACCTTTTAAACCTCACATTGCTACGACACAATTCAGAAGATTTACAACATCTGCCAAATCCAGCCTTTTCTCACCAGGGATTCAGCTCCGATCCTTGTCCAAGCCACAGTCATTTTCTGACTAGAATCCCTGCTGGTTCAGCTTTCTCTGCACCTTTTTTCTGTGTCATGCAATTCACAGTCCCACCTTCCTCCCAGTCACCTTTACTGTTGACAACAATATAAAGGATCCGACAGGAACTGTATCCTATACCTCCAAGCGATGGTTCAACCTTATATTCCAGCTTTGCACTCTGTAGTTAATAGGTGTTCAGTATTTGCTTCCCTGTGGCGTTCAGGCTATCACTGAGCTCTGTTTGGACTATTCTCCCTCCTGGGTCCTCAGTGGTGAAATGATCCACCTGTCAGCTACGACACAGCAGAATCATTCCTTATCATTTATTGTATAATGAAAACTTCAGGCTGCTCCTCCCTAACAGACTATGTCCACCCTCACTTTTCGTTTTAAATTTACAGCTAAATCTGACCTAGAAAAAAACATTATTTTACCTCATGAGCAGTTTTGACCCCTTTTGACGTATTTACTTTGTTAGACTACTTTTACCTATTCTTATTCTTAACTCTGCACCAGCACTGACCTTGATGTATTTGTTTTGCTGAGTTGCTGTCAGTTAACAGGGCAGCAATAAGCTTGAGATGGAATGGTTAACACAGAATGACCTCATGTGGCCAAATTCTAACTTTTTTGATTTTCTAAGCAGAACTCAAACTGATGAAGTTTATTCATGTGCACAAAAGGTAGTCTCATGATGCATCAGCTTCTCTTATTTGAGAAATACTTAGTGATCTACATTATAGATGATTCAGAATATAGAGTATCTTGACCTTTATTTCATCCAGAGTACCTGTTGTATATACTGTATGTATTTCCTCTATGTCTGTTCTTGATATTGCCAGGCAAATTTCTGCATATGAAACCAAGACTAAAGAGTAAATGAAGGGTCATGACAGGTGTTGAAAAATTAAAATTTAACATGTTGGGCTGCCAGTTGGTTACCATTTGTCTCCTGCACTTCATCCAGTCGTTTCACTCCACACTATAGGCTCGAGGGCAGTTTATTTCCCAAATGTTAACCGGGATTAAGTTAAGAACCTTCCTGTCAGTGTCAAGTCAAAAGGATGTATTTGCTTCTATGAATGTGTGGCTTTGTGTGGTTGCTCATGCCACTGGAGGTTCAGACAGAGTTATATAAGAGAAGGCATTCACATCCATCCCAGTCTCTTCCCATTGCTGAAGATGACAGGCAAAATGCTGACACTGCCGTATTCCCAAATTGAATTTGAAATATAATATATTCCCGTTTTAATATGAGTGGTAAATCATACGCGAATAACCCACACTGGCTCAGTTTTGTGGTCTCTCTTACCGTTTCTCTGGATCAGTGGGTGGGTAGATGGATGAATGAATGCAGAGGTTAAATGTGATTTGATACAGATCTTGCTTTCTCTCTGTCACACGCAGTTAAACATGTGTACACAGAGAAATACACAACAGATTCTGTTTAAAAGCTGTCCACTGCCTCCAGTACAGCTTCTCTGCAACCATCCATTTAAACAGAAACAAGCAAATGATTCTAGTGAGAGTCGTTCCTTAGCACACTGCAAAGCTGATTTACCGATGCATTTAAACACTGATATTGCTTATAGGCTTCTGTTGTGACTAAAACATGGTGTACCAGTTAATAGTTGCTAAGGCTGTAAAGGTCCTTGTTTTTGTTCCAGTCCTTGAGAAGTAGCCGCTTACTAATATCAGTGAATAGATGTAGCTCATGTTGTATTTGTAGGTGAAAAGGACAAGAACAATATCGCAGTGAAATGCAAATTTTTCCCGAGTGATAATAAGTGTTTGTCACCAGCAAACAGAATTTGAATAAGCACCTGTTAGGTGAACACAGCTCTACAATACTGGTGGCCCATTAAGAGGGAATGAAGCCATAGCTGCAGCTTGGAAATGGCAACAGCTTGCTTTTAGTTTTGCTAAACCTGTCATTCTGAGGGAAATTAATAAGCTTGCTGCTGGTTAAATGGTGAGGGAGATGCTGCCATCAACCCCTCCACCCCCTCCACAAAAAAAATAGTAAAATAAAATAAAAAAAATGAAGGCAATGGTGAAGGCATGAATGCATGAATGAAGGCATTATCATGTTTGGTGATAATGAAGCCAAATGGGGAAGTGTGGAAGCTGGCTCAAAAACCGAACCAGTAACCACAGACATGTTTAAATGCCCAACTTTAGATCATTAAAAGGCATATTTAGTCCTCAGTCCTTACCGGGCCGTCATTCAGTCCAAAAATTTGAACTTTTGGTCCAAAATGCTGTAAAACAGGAGAAAAGGGCAAAAGTCCATCATCAAAGCAGGCTGTTTTCTTTGTCTATTTATACTTCAGTAAAACTGAACAGATACTGAACTTTACATTCCCTTTACTAAAGTACTAGATAGTCCTTTAATTATTCATTTACTAGGCTGACAGCAAGCTGCGCTGTTGCATTCGGAGTTTATTTAATCTTAAATATTGAATTTAAGTTGCACATCTGAATCAGTAATGTTATGTGAAACAGGGTATTTCGCTCTGGCATGTTAAAATATAACCTTTTGTATTTTATTTGATTGAATCTTCTGTGTCTGTGACAGAAAAGGGAAAAAAACATGAGACTACTGCGAGAATACTGGGCAATTAATTTAATTTAAAAAAAATACAGTGAAATATTAATGCAAATCAATGGTTGATTAATTGTGAACTCAGGGGTGCTGCACAGTAGTCTTTGAGCTTTGAAATACCTTAAGTTGGCTGGCTTTTTCTTCTTCTTCTTTCGTCTCTGATGAGTCTTCTGTGTGGTTTTCCTCTTTTCCTCATGCATGACAGTTCCATATCCAACATCAATTGTCCAAACCATCTCAGCCTCTCAGCCACCTATAGCTTGACTTCCTGCCTTTTTGTCAGTGCCACTGTCTCCAAACCATACATCATAGCAGGTCTTGTTGCCATCTTGTAAACCTTCTCTTTCACTCTCGCTGCTATCCTTCTGTCACAAATCACCCCTGAAACTCATCTTCAACCACACCACCTTTCTTGCATTCACTTCTTCACCTCTCTTGTGCACTGTCCTTTGCTTGGATGCTTGACCCCAGGCATTTAAACTCATTTGCCTTCACTGTCTCCACTCCCTGCAGCTTCAGTGTTATAACCGTCTCCCTCTCATTCACATGTATTCTGTCTTGCTTCTAGTGACTTTAGTTCCTCCTCTCTCCAGAGCATACCCCCACCTAATCCCTACTGTTGTTACAGATCCCAGTATCATTTGCATACATCATAGTCCAAGGAGACTCCTGTTTGACCTCATCTGTCAATCTATCCAATATCAATGCAGGGAAAAAGGGACTGAGAGGAGATTGCTGTAATCCCGACCCCCACCTTGAACCCTCTGTCACTCCCAGATGTCCTACACCAACCTCACATACATCTCTGCCACCCCTAACTTCCTCATGCAGTACCACAGTTTCCCTCTTGGCACCCTATCATATGCTTCCTGTAGATCCACAAAGACACAGTGTGACTCTTTTTGACCTTCTCTAGACTTCTCCGTTGAGCATACACAGGATCGCTTTCTCAGCATGAAGCCATAGTGCTGCTCAGTGATGGTCACGTCTCTTCTTAATCTAGCTTCAACAACTCTTTCCTATAGCTTCATGGTACAGCTTATTAACTTTATCCCTCTGAAGTCACTAAAGCTGTATGCGAACCTGTCCAGCTTCACATACAACCCACCGAAAGCCTTTTCCTTTGCCTTGCACCCAGCCTCCCATTACTCCTGTCTGCTTTCTTCATTTCCCTGAGTATCTCACACTTTCTTTGCCAGTCTCTTCCTTTAAGTACTTTTCTATCCTTCTTCATTCCACCACAATGTCTCCTTGTTCTCTTTCCTCTGTCCAGAAGGCACACCAAACACCTTCTCAGTAAGTTCAGCACTACAGCTGCACTTTCCCAGTCATCTGGTAACTCTCCTTTTCCACCCAGAGCCTGTCTCAGCTCCGGTCCTTCTTCAGCTTTCACTATTTAATCCTTGTCTCTGCCTTCATTCGCTTCTTATTCTTGATTAACAACTTCAGCCTAGAGACTACCATACAATGCTGCCTAGCTACACTCTTCCCCTGACACCACCTTGCATCTCTTTCAGATTGCACCTTCTGCATAAAAAGTTTGCTGCCTGTAGCTCCATATTTAGCGTAGAGACAACAGAGTCATATCAGTCATCTTATGCAACATTCAACAACAAAGCAAAAGACAATAAAGCACGAACCAGTAGGTGGTGTGGTTAAATTGGCTCTTTAATGTGATTCATTATAAGACACTTTAAAGAGCCAATTTAACAAATTAAACAAATGGTGGTGTTGTGTTGTTTCTTTAAGAAGAAAAGTAAAACTGAAGAGTAAACAAGGAGAATCTGAGCTAAATGTGGGAAATCAGTGATTTACTTGACCAAACAATCAGTTGGAGAGCTTCAACAGGGCAGAGCCCAAATATTTTCCTTTGTTTTTCATGTCTTTGTTTTTCATTGTTTAGAATAGTTTATCATAATCATCACAAACCAATCGATAAATTATGCCTTTCCACTGAACCTATATATTTATGTACTTAATGTTAAACAAGAAAAAAAAAATCAATAAATAGCTGAAAAGCAGGTTCAGATACTAAAATCAATCATTTGATAGCAGATATTAACATATTCTACCTCCTGAGAGCCAATAAGGGAGGAAAATCACTCCTTTCAGCAACGTGTCGGATTTTAATTCTTACCTCCTGGCAATTGTTGTTCTTGCCTTCATATTGGCTCTGAATCCAGAATAGCTCAATCACATACACAAATACTGTGCACACACACACACACAGTGGAAAGATGAATTTGAACAATCTCATACATATCAGCCTTCTAGCTATTGCCCCCCACACAAACACATACTTACTGATGCTGAATTTCTTCCCTGCGCTGGGATAATTACTGGAGGCAGGTCCTGTGGTTTAGCTGAGAGGCAAAATTGTGATGTGGCCTGCAGTCTTACCTGGCATTCATTCCTCTCAATAGAGCTTATGGAGACATTAGGTAGAAGTCATTAACTACAGCAGAGACAAGGAGAGATGGTTAGAGAATTCAACTCACTCACTGAGCTGAATGTGCAAAATAAGAAGGTGCTGGTGCATGAGAGGATGTGTGTGACGTTAACGCACGCCACTGTGTGTATGTGTGTTAATGTCCCTGAGTGCCTGCATATGCAGAAGCCTCTATGTGAGTGTTTGTGCATTAAAGAGAACCAGACAATGACTTTATTTTTGCATCGGTAAACCGAATCCATGACTCAAACCTTAAATGCCATAGTGTATTTTTTTCGTGCTGTGATACGACGCAGAACTGTGATGCACTGCGTGATGCAAGCGCATAAAGACACGCAGGCTCCCAATCTACGTGACACGTGTCTGCCCGTTGCACTTAAAATAAATAAAATAAACTCAACCGTGGTTAAATCTGCAAATGTCAACACTTGCCAAAAAAACATTTGCATTCACTTTCATATTCAAATCTGCTCCCCGATGATATTGCATTATTGGAGAAAAACAGCAGCGTAAACAACATCTCGCAAAATATAACATGAGATTTGTGTCACTGTGTTTGCTGTAACCCCTGTTTTGATGCATGTATTTCATTACATGGTCCCATTAGTGATTTGTAGAATTATGAATGATTTATAGGAGAATAAAACACCCAGCGGTGCCATCTTTCAAAACTTGTTTCCACTTTCCATCTCTCTCATGTACACTTTTCCCATATGCTATAGGCCTAACTTGGTTTTATTCAAAAAAAAAAAAAAAAGTAGAAGGATTGGTTTGCGAATTGTATGTCTATATGAGCTTGTGTGAGTGTGTGTGTGTGTATACCCGTGCCAACCGTTACAAAATGAAAGATACTCAAGAAGCATTTATCATGATTAGTCTTTCATCAGTGGACCAGAAGAGGCCTTTAATATCATTGACAGTCTTTCCCTGCTTTTTCCATCTTCATTTTTTATCACACCATTCCGTGATTCACTCAGCTCTTCTTTCCAGAGGCTGTTTTCATCAGAGAAGCTCAATAATCAGCAAATGCCATCCTCACCCCCCCTCCACCAATCACCTCAGGCATATAAGAGCACTCATTAGCTTGACCTTGCTTGCTGCTGGGGTGTGGGGGTGAAGGGTTGTCCTCCATTTCTGGCATCTCAAACTTAGCTGAGCAATCTGGCATGGTATGACAGACAGCTTGTGTAGAAAAGAGCATAACTGCCATTTTTTCTCAGTTTTAGTGTAAGTTATGGCAGCAGTGTCTGATACTGCGTCTATTCCAGAATATAATTTTCTCTGCTGTCGACATTATTCCACATGTTGCGCTTTTCATCTTGTGTAAGGTAAAGAAACAAGCTGAGAAAATGTGTGAAGAGTGCTAAAATGAATTCATCAATAATTGATAGATGCTGTTGGCAAGAACTTCATCTTGTTGTTATTATTGTTCTTATTATTACCCAAGTTTCCAGATTAATCATTTTGTCATGGTCCTGGAATAGTAACTCTTTTCTGCTCCCCTTTTATCTCTCTCTCTCTCTCGAATGTGTTCTCTCATCTCAGGTGGAGCTGGGCAGGCCTCGGTGCCTTCATCCTTGCCACCCCTGACCTGGAGCCAGCCTGCACATCTGCTGCCATTAACTCATCAAACTCTAAAGTAAAAGACCGGGAGAGACCTCCACTCTTGCCAGGTTGTTGTCACTCTTGTGCATTCTGTTATCTCATCATGCTCTCTCAGGTGTGTGCCCTGACCGGAGCCCAAACAAACCTGCAAATTAAAAAAGACTCTGACTGGGGTGCCAGTCTAGTTCACTCAGTAGAGGAGGTGACTCATATGCTGTAAGGCTAATGCAAAGAGTTCAAATCTGCCTCAAGGCCATTTGCTGCATGTCTTTGCCTGGTCTTACTCCCATCTTTCATGTCTTTTCTCTACTGTCCTATCACAATCTAAGCTTAAAATCCCCTATGTACAAAGAAATACTCTTAGTTGTTCACCTATAAATGCAAGGGCTTATCTGTGACCCTAAGCTGGCTGCTCCTCAACCTCACCTGACCACTCGCCAACCTTTCCGTTTGCTGGAACCTGCCTTCCCCACCGCCCATCCTTAAAGGAAATACGAGGAAGGATGCAAGCTATTCTGGGCAAAAACTCCATCAGTGTTGCACTAACCTGTTGTCTCCTCCCTGACAGCTCTCCAATGTCCTGCTGTTTGGTTCCTATATGGTAAACGCCTTACCTTCTGAGCTACCTAACCTTTACTCTTGCTGCTTTGTTAAAATAAAGAATTTGAAATCTAGCATTTGGTGTGACGGCTTCTGATTCTGACACGGATACATCAGTCTTGTCTAATATTTAAATGTGGTTTGTGTCGAACCAGGAAAATCATTTAGTGTCCCCCTGTGGAGCATGTACGGTAAATAGTTCACATTTTGTTACATTAAATTAATCAGATAAAAGGGAGTGAAGGAACAGACTTCTATTGACCGTGAATGACCTGCTCCATTGAGGATACCCGCCTTCTACTTATCACATCTCTAGTTAAGAAATATCATTGAGCCACATAAAGCCCGACTCCCTGCTCTCTCTTCACACGGGTCTCAAGAACAGCAGTAGCTACCAGCACTGAGCCCTTTAGGTGTCTTTTAACTACACAGTATCTGTCTAGTTCACTTTTGATCTCAAGCAAGACAAAGGGGTGGCAGAGAAATGCTAGACAGTCATTTCGTACCTTTCTTGGAGGGCTGAGAAAATCAAGTGGGGTGTTAAATCTGATCCTGTCAGTGCAGTTGACGGCTAAAGGGGACTCTGTAAGAGGCTTTATTTCTGCTGTGGATATGTTGTCTGTGGGATTTTTCTTTAAAAGCTAAAGGAAAGACAGAGAAAGTGGGAGCTTGCAGTCTGATAGAAATTCCTTTTCTGTCTGGCAGAAAAAAAAGAAGAATATCAGTTCTTGTTTGATTTTTCCTTTACGGTGTTTGGAATATGGCAGCAAAAGACACCACACAAATGCAAAATGTGAACAGCTGAAACACATGCACGCAAATTTACAGACTCTCACCAACACTTAGGCAGACGCACGGTGTTGTTTTTCCGTCTTCCTTTGGTCGTCACTTTAAGATGTTCGTCTCCTATCCTTGCAAAACTTTAAGGATCAGTTCCACTTTATCATTTGTTCAGTAAAATGTGTCACGGTGTGTGTGCATCCCGAGCTTCACTCGGAGAGGTGTTACAGGCAGGGTGACAGATTGTTCAGACAATTGCTTTTAACAAGCTGGAGGGAAAGTAGGGCAAAAATACTAATGTCTTGCCTCACTGATCCATTCCACCTCAATACGCATTTTCTTTGGCTCTCTATAATTCATAAGTGGATGCTCTGTCTGGACACATCACACACGTATACATGCACACCAGTGTGAACATACGTGTGTGCAACACTGTGCACAGGCACAAGTATGGCATCAAATGCACTTTAAGAGACAGGTTGGGAAAATGTTGCTACGATACCTTTTTTTTTCTTCCATTTTTCCAGTTTTGTTTTAGTAAAGTTAATGCCAGTAGCCTAAGGAGTAAACACAGTTTAAAATTGATTTTAGATTTTTTTTCTCCTTTTTTTCGTGAATGTGCGTGTACAAATGTCTGACTTGTCTGTCTTTTTTATATAAACCCCCGGCCAGTGTGACCTGCTTAAGAGCAAGTTTGGTACGACCGTATCGTGGCCCTAAGCAGAGTCTGCTAAGTGTAGTACAAGATTAGTGAGTGCAGGACAACTTATCAATTAGAAACCAGAGGGATTTATTGCTAGCTCTAAGCTGCATTTAATATGCTCGGGAAGAGGGGACTGTCTGCTGGTTTTTAGCCATGAGAAAACAGTGGAAGACAAGAAAGTAAGAGAAAAAGAGCGAGACAGAAAAAAACAGAGGAAGGAAGAGGTAGATTGTGAGGAAGCCTAAAAGAGTATTTTCTCTTATTTGTTCTACCTGGCAAAACAGGAAAATTAGATATTGACTGCGGAATAATGTTTTTCCATTTCAGCGAAAACAGAGGTATGCCAGCTCTGAACAAGCTGTTGCCTTAAACATTTACTGATCACACACAAATATACACAAACCAGTCTGTTACAAGTTAGTGAAATTAGCCTTTTGACTAGAGTAATTACACAAACAGATGTTAATACTGATAATTGGAAAGTTTTGTCTGAATTAGCACATTTGAAATGTACGCTACATGTATCCTGTACTATTGCAATAACAAATGAAAGTCCCTTTTTGATGGTAGAGAGCTTTTATTGGTTTATTTTTCTTGTGGTATAGTGGCTTTTTTTCTTTGTTGCAATCAATATAGGTTTAATTAAGTGTGTAATACATAGTTTAGTCCCATAATGACATTTGATCTAAAATCATAGTAAAAACTGTTCTTAAGGGAATAAAGCATTCTTTTAATGTCAGTCATGTAGTCATTCATATATTTCTGGGCTTTTCATTGTCCAGCAGCCAATTAATATTGAAAAGGCTGCTGATGAACACAATCACATCGTAATAGTGGAACACTTGCCTCAGCAAAGACATCAATGGAGCCTATTCAGACTTCCAGTAGGGGGAAAAAAAACAGTAAAATATCTTTTATTAGGTTGCCAATAAAAACTGAAATCCATGGTGGAGCTCATTTGGAGAATAAATTGACCCATAATTATCCTTTCCTGCTCTTTGCTGATCACTTGACAGTCTTCAAACTGAAGTCGTTCACCATGGAGGCAATTATCAAAAAGATGCCAAGCAAGAAAAGAAAAGAAAAAAGGAAAAAAAGGGGGAAAAAATCTCCAGTTGCTAGGAGATTTAAGGAGCTACCGTAGCCAAACGGAAAACCCTTTGAATTTATTTTAACAAATGATTTGAAGGCCTATCAGGTCAAATGCTGCCTCTGAACTGAACTCGATCATTTGTCAAATTTTTGGTGATCGCTTGGCTGACACATTGTGTATGTTAGTTTCAGGTAACAACTGTACCAATGAAAAGTTGCTGAGCTTTGGAACAACTAGTTTCACTCTAAATGGAGAATATTTATAAATTCTTGTATGAGTAATAGAATGTTGTGAAAACCAATATAACATAACAAAACTTTACTACATTATGGATATCTGTATTTTTTTCTTACTATTTTGCATAAAAGTATAAGACATAATACTGCTAAAATTCTAAGCAATCAAAAATTATTTAATTATTTAATTCCACAGCTCAGATATAGTCACACAAAGTAGGAGGTACACACACATATATTTAAATCTTACACAGTAGTGTGCAATAGCATTGATTCACTCCTCAATTTTTCATATTTTGATAGCAAAGCAGCCAAAATGTCTCGTCATTTTTCAATGACAGTCACTAGTTCTTCTGAATTTCGGAAGATCTTTCAAAGCTTGTATTTGTACATGGGCTGCGTTTTCACTCACTCTGAATCCAGTCCTTGTACCTGACCATTTTCAACATCTCTGATGTTCTGTTTTAGGGCTTTTTTACATATTAAACCACTTAACATTGACCTATAAATTATTCAAACATGTAAAAGCACCTAACTCAAAGGATGAACCAGTTTTGTGTCTATACCTAACAGACAACTTGGTAAAAAAAAAATTGCAAATAGTGTCTTTACACTTTAACCGTTCAGTAAAAGTACACCTGGATAGAAAAACACACAGTGGAACACTATGAGTCATGGACTGGCTTCCCCAGAGCTCGGATCTTGACTTTATTGAAGCCTTTTATGTCGACAGAGAATGAAAAAAAGGCGGCCAACATCCAAAGAAAAGCTTTGAACGCCCTTCAAGAAATCTGGATAATCATTCCTGAACACTGCTTAAAGAAATTTTGACTAACAGAGTTCAGACTTGTTGAAGAATATAGTTGGTCATACCAAATATTGACTTTCACCTTCATTATAGTTGTGCAAACACAACTTTTGCCCTACATATGTAAAAATAATTAACACTACGCTGTAATTCTGTGAATGTTTGCATGTTTCTGTAAATTACTGCACTCATTTCTAATTTTCCTCGAAATGATGAGTGGTTCAAGATTTATGCACAGTTATGTATATTTACAAACATGAATATTTTCTTACCATCAAGATTTTCCAGCCTTTATCTCTTGCTTTTGCATCTGCTACCTTCCTCTCGGTCTGTACCTAGAGTATTCTGTTTCTGCTGTGGCAAAGTATCAATCCATGCATAAATGATTACAGCGTTTTGTTACAAACGGATTATCATTTTTATTCCTCCTGCACAAGTATCTTTGATCGTATCACATATAATGCCATCGCACAGAGGCACGTGTATACATGGATGTGACACCTTTCTGGGTGTGCACTGAGCTGCAGGATTCTGTCTGGGTGTCAACACAAGTAGACTGCTGGTCAAAAATCTTTGTGTGTTATTTGTGACTGTGTGCGTGTGTGTGACAGGATCAAAGGTACTTGTGCAGAAGGAACAGACATTATAATCCTTCTGTAACAAAACTCTCTAATCATTTGCGCATGGATTAAAACTTCTCTCCTCTAATATTTCCGATATCACATCCCAGGCAACAGACACAGAGACAGAACTTTGACATTTTTACTATATGGAGTAATTTTAAGTACAGTTTGCAGCTAGCTGCGACAGCTGCAAACTCTGCTAAGAAGATAACCAACTTCAAAGACCAAAGATAGTCCCAAACAAAATAAGACCCTATTTTATTCTTATAATGTAATTTCGAAATGCTTTAAGTTTTCCCAGTTTATGAGGGACTGTCAACTACATAGTTAGTAATAAAGCATATGTAATTTGGAGCGCTTATTATAAAGTACTTTATTGCAAAAGCTTGACATGGTCAGTCAATTCTGATTCTGATTAACATAAAGAACCTCGTTTTATTTTTTCCTGTGATAGTTAACTTGGCATGAAATGAAATATTCTTTTCACTTTTAAACCACATTTGTATTGGCATTTCTGAAGTTATTGCAAACAAATCTAATTATTACCATATTTTCCCACCCAAATCCTCACTCTCGGTCTTATTGTGCTTTATTGCAAATCAGCAGGCATATGAGTACCTTTGATAAGCAACAGTAATTTCCTCTAAACTAATTTTAGTTGATCTATAATGGGAGAAAATATTTCTCTGTATGCACAACTTCCACCCTTTGCAGAAGTCAAGAATCATTAAAGTGTGTGTGAGTGTGCAGTGCGACTGTGTGCGCTTGTTCCACTAAAGATCTGTCTTATCTAACATTGCTTTAAGCTGTTAAATGTGGGTAGTTGGGATTGTGTATTTGCATGTCTCCTTGTAACTATCTATTCATGTTAGTGTCAAATCTGCTACTAGTTTTTTTTCATAAACAGGTTTAACACAGTGAAGACAGTCACTTTCATCCATTATTCTGTTTAATCTAATTTTTTTTTTAAAAAGATGCCTTTAATAAACACGCGGGGTCAGTTTTCCAGTTTGCATAATTTTATTTCTTTGTGGATAATGACGATGTGACCTTCAAGTTAAGGGATAAAAGATGCAACAAAATTGTAGGCCAGTGGGTATTGTTGTTTGTAAATATTTCATATTTTAACCAAAAATCTATTGAAAACACAACTGTTTCATACAGCTGGTACTTTTAGCACTTTTCCCTACAAAAATAAACACAACATAAGGTATACACTACTGCAATGCAAGCTAAAACAACCCATTCTAGTCAGTTTATAAGGCTGTGCTTTGGTATAGCAGTGATGTGGACTCAGTTCTAAAATCTTCCTAACGACATGCTCACAAGACTGATGATAACATGTTAATGTTATGGCAGATATAATATTTGTGATATGCTTGTTGACATGCCAGCATTTGCCAGAAAAATGCAATTGAGGGTGATAGGAGTCATTTGATAATACACAATCATAAAATATTATACAAAGCATAATTAGACACATAATGTAACAGAACAAGTTCAAAGGGACATCCAGGGTCATTCAGTATCATTCAAAACAGGTAAGACTTTCTCTCAGTATATAACTCCTCAACACTATAATGCATAAATGCATAAAGGATGATAAAGGTACGATAACAACAAAATCATTAGGATTATTGTTCTACTCTTTATTTCAGCATAAAAGTTGTTAGATCCTGCAGCTGTGACTATGGGTAATTTTTGTTTCATTGTTTTCCCTTTCTTATAATTCTTCAGCCTCCAGGCGGTTTTTATTTGTTTAAAAGCTTATAACACATATTCGTTAACAAATGGTTGCAACTTTCGGTTAAACTTTGTTAACCAAAATCTGTAAACTCGTAGTTCTGGTGAGGTGCTGGACAATTAATAAACTTGCAGAAACCTTGAAGAGCCGTATCAGATATCATTACAATCTATTAAATGGGTTTATGCATATTTAAAGTTATATTTAGAAATATTTTTGACCAAAATGAAAAAAGTTTAGAAAAAATATTTGCCACCTTCCTAATTTTTTATTTTGTGCCCATTGGTCACACTTAAATGTTTCAGATCATCAAAGAAAATTTAATATTAGTATTACTTTTAATCCCATTTTGCAGAACACAGATTTTTTACCTACATAACCATCATATTCGGGTAACAAGTAAAAACTTCATAATCAGATTTGTATTTTGTATACCTTTAGCTCAATGGTATTGTCTCTACTTCCCATGTGTTTTTATCAATTGTAATAATGAAGGCTCGGTCGGGCTCATGTACAGCAAGCTTCTGTTATCATTAAATCAAAATGTTTCCCCTTCTTCTCTGAGAGTGCTGAAAACTTAAATTCAGTGAGACGGTATTCATTTGCTGTCTGTACCAGCAGAAGAGAGGAAGTAATAAAGAAAACGAGGAGGGCTGTAGAGCTGGAACAAGAGAGTGAATTTAAATATTAGAGAGAAGAGTTCAGAGTGTAGGATGAGGTGCACAAGAAACAGAGGTGTGTGGGGATGATAAAAGAGATGCTGCATGGAGATTATGTGGAGGGAAAAGAGAGAGACAGGGAAACCCTGAATCGAGGCTTGAGAAAACTGGAACTGCTTACTCAGCTGCTTGATTTAACAGCAAAAAGTGTTCAGCCCAAAACTCTGACACTGAGCTAATATGGTCCCTGTTTTTGCACACTCATATATGGAAAATTGTATCTCACAGGACATTTGTAACCACACAAAAATGCTGAACTCAGTAACAGTTTGATCGAACGTTATTAAAAATCAAATAACGAAGACAAAATATTTTGTGTTTGTCTGGATCAAATAATGGACTTTTCTTCCCCCTGCTGTACCATTAACTGATAGATACGTCAAATATCCATGTTCTTTTCACTTGCCCTTGGGTTTTACTCTGCTTTGCTATTTAACCTTAAGTAAGATGTGCTTTGAAAGCATAACTTCCAAAGAAAAAAAAAGGGGTTTTGTTTTCCTTACATGAGATAAGTTAACTATTCACCAAGCCTGTAATTTAACTGTGATGTTGCTGTATTTTAAAAGCACACATACTACCTCTGTGACACTGGCCTTATCAACAAAAGAAATTAAAAATACACTTGTGAATGTTTAGTTAATTACCGATGAAACCACACAGTGAATGCATTTCTGAGAAGTTGTTTATCCAGGTCATCTAAAGGTGTTTTAGTTAAACCTCTGGCCATCTGTGCAGCTGCAATCTTCAACTGAATTCAGCGACATCCACATGCTTGAAACTTACTTTGGCAAGCAAACGCTATGCCCTTACAATGACTGTTTTCAAAACTCATTCTGTGACTCTCTGAAATGCATCTGAAATAGATCCTTTTCAGATATTCTGCCTTGTCACAGCAGGAAAAGCACCAATGAAACAAACTGCATTCCACTTTGTTAATAAACCATACAAATGGACCAGTATGCAAAATACCAGGACACCAGAAGTACCACACAGTGGGTCTTTTATAATATAGAGCATAATGAAGATACCAACAAAATCCAGGTGTCAAAGTTGATATCTTTCTTGTCAGCACACACAAATATTACCTGGATGTATCTGGTGGCATTGTTCCCATTTTCTTGGCTACTCTCAGGGGGCAGAGAAAACCAACTTCCTTTCTTTATATAAAGAATATGGGATATTTTGTATTCCGGTGAGGAGGTGCGTGTGTGTCCCTCAGTGGTTAAGTTAGGTGGGGCTTTTTGTATTCTCAGCATTCACACCTCCATTATCGCAGATAACATGCTGTAGCCATGGAGGTATTCCTAATTTTAATTTGCCCGTGTACTGACCCGGTTGAGCTGATGATTAGCTCCTAATTATCTAGGAACAGGCCAGAACACCAGCATCAGCAACTTAGAGCAGAAACTGTTTTATTGTTGGCCTTCATGATAGGATTGTAATGCAACCTCGTCAACATTTGGAAAAACTCCCCATCCTACTATTAGTGGCAAAGGTACATTGCAGAATTAGGGAATTTAAGAGTATACTGATAAAAACTATACAAATCCCCAATATCATTTTGCGTTACCATGTTTTTTCAAAAATGCTTTTTATGTTTGTCTTTATGTTTTTTGTGCATCGTTTCATGCTACCTGGTTTAAGCCAAGCTAACTAGCCCTCTAATGCATCACTGACATGTTAAACAACAAAGCTGATCATTTTGCAGACTACGACATTATACTGCTCAGACACTATTAAAATGCAATTACATAACAAACGTAGAAATAAAGCAACATTTTTTTTTTGAGTAGCTGATTCTGATGAAATGAATAACAAGGTTGTACTGCTGGAGTGAGATACTATCATGGCTGAAAAAGGTACATTTTCATTAGTTTAAGCATTGTGCTTTTTGCTTAACGATATTTTTTTTTTGTGAGTCAAGATTTTAACATATTCTGACAGAGGACTAATCACTTACACACCCACGTCCTTTTTTAATTCCTGATTTCTTGATAACTGTCAATATTGACAGTTACCCCACAAGGGCTAGGGCCAACCCTTGTGGGGTACAAAGGGTTAATTATTTTGAGCAATACATTTTCTGCACTAGAAAAACTATTCTGAAATCTGAAATAAGCAGGTAAGCTCATGCTTGGGACAGAAAACGTCACAGAATGGAAAGTCAGAAAACATATGGGTTCCTTGTTCATGTGCTTATGTTTGTGAGTTTATGAGTGTATGTGTTTGTATATGTAAGCAGATGTGCATGTATCTTGAGAGGGGTTCCCTATGGCGGTGAGGTTTAAATGAAAAACAGATGTCTCCACTTAGAGAGTGAATTAGTAAAATATAAGCTGTCAAACACAATTAATAATAACAAAGAAAGCACGCACACAATCAACAGTGAAAAGGAACTGACTTTCTGTGTTTCATCACTGTGGGGACATTGTGACTCAAATCATTTTGTAACAGAGTATATCCTGCACAGATAAGCTATACAAATCCACCAGAAGCACTCCATTACACCATATGTACAATGCCTCAGGAAAAGTTAATTTGGAGATAGGATGCTGGTAGAGGAGGAAGTTTCAAGAACAAACCAAGGAGAAAAGGCAGTTCCTCTTTTTCATGCTTTTCCTTTGTGACTTTTTTAGGCTAATGAAATTTCCCTTCTTCCATCTGCCCATGAATGTAATGTTCTTCTGGCTTTGTGATAGCTCACTGAAAATTGAATAAATGATGACATCTAGCCATCTAATAAGTGAACAAAAATAGCCACCAAATAAACCAAAACAACACTGTTAAATTAAATGAGTCTACATTAAAAAAGGGTACACAGGGACACTTTGAAAACACATCAAATCTCAATGAAAAAAAATCTGCTGGATATCTATAAAGATATGGACTGAGTGATGGGAATGAAAGGATGTCATTTGATAGAAATAAAGATTATCAGCTCGCAGAGGCCTGAATTCAAAGACAAAAAAATCAAAGTCAAAAAAATTATGCAGCAGCATAGTCTATTTTGCCAAAATGTCATTGCAGCAGCTCAAAATGGTATTTAGTAGTTTGCATGGCCCCCATGTGTTTGTATGAGACGACAGATTGGAATCACTAAGCTCCCCGACAGTCTGAGGTCCAACTTGGTAGCATCGAATGGCCTGAAACATCTTCCAGATGTGCGCTACTGGATTCAGGTCAGGCTGAAACCTATACCCTTTAGAGATCTGTGCACCCAGCCATGGGTATTACTTACCAGACCATCACTGACCCACCAACAAACAGGTCATGCTGAACAGTGTTACAGGCAGCATAACATTATCCATGGCTTCTCTGGTCACATGTGTTCAGATTGAGCCTGCTCTCATCTGTGAAAAGCAGAAGCTGCCAGTAGTGAACCTGCCAATTCTGGTATTCTATGGCAAATGCCAGTCGGGCTCCACATTTCCAGGCAGTGAGCATGGGGCCCATTAGAGAACGTTGAGCCCTCAGGCCACCCTCATGAAGTCTGTTTTATTCACACCAGTGGCTTGCTGAATTTTGTAGGGCTCTCGCAGTGCTCATCCTGTTCCTCTTGGCACAAAGGAGAAGATACCGGTCCTGCTAATGGGTTAAGGACCTTCTACAGCTCTGTTCAGCTCTCCTTGAGTAACCCGTCTCCTAGAATCTCCTCAATGCTCTTGAGACTGTGCTACAAAAGCAACAAACTTTCTGACAATGTCATGTATTGATGTGCCATCATGGAAGGGTTGGACTACCTGTGGAACTTTTGTAGGATCCAGGTATTGCCTCATGCTACCAGCAGTAACACTAACTTCAGCAAAATGCAAAATTACTGAAACAATCAGAAAGGATGAGAAGGGAAAAATGGATTTACGTGCATGTATATAGTAAAATAAGTATTGACCATGTCACCATGCTTTCTAAGTAAATATATTTCTAAATTTGTTATCACCTTCAAGTCATGTGTAATAATGAGATATGATACAGGGAAAAAGTATTGAATACATGAAGAAAGGGAGGTGCAAAAGAAAAGGAAAGTCATGATACCAGCTGAAATCGATCAGTAATTAGAAAGCAATCCTGCTACTTGCAAATTAACATCAGCTGGTTCAGGCAAAAATGATCACATACATATATATATATGAAAGTGTCATGAAGGAGTATTAGGACCACTTTAAGAAACATTTTTTTATTATTGATCAATTTGAGAATAAAATTGAAATTTCAAGAATAAAGTCGTAAATCTATTTAGAGAAATATGTTGAAATGTGCAGATGCTAGTGGTTGTTTCAAGGTACCATCTACAACAAGCCTTGTGTACATGACTTAATGAAATAAATCGATCAGTAATGTAGTGATACATCCTCTTTATCAGGCTGTAAACATTGAAAACCTTGAATCTGTCCATTACCAGCCATGTCATTTTGTACAAATCCACTCTTCCAAGTTGTTTTTCCGTCTGACAAGATGCAGCTTTCTGCACCATTCTTTCAATGTCCTCATACTTATCACCACATGTACTAAAAGAGAAATCATATCTTTCTTTGTTACTAAAACCAATTCTGAAGTAGGATTTCACGTTCACTCAACTTTTTTCTTGAAATACAATCTTGACTTTTTTCTTAAAATAGTTTTTTGTTTTTTCCTCAAAATTAATAATAATGTTTTTTCTGAATGTGGCCCTAATACTCGTACACAACATCTGATGATGGGTAAAATCATTGAGCTCTCTTAAGACAAAAACATTGTGATGGATTTGGTTACAGAAGAATTTTTACACTACTGAAGGTTCCAGTGAGCACTGCTGGCGCCATAAGCCGAAAGTGGAAAGAAGTGCCATAATAGGCACCATGTTTGGGGGTCAAAAGGCACATCATAGCATATCACCCCCAAAACACCATACCAACAGTGTAGTTTGGAGATGGGAACATCATGATGCGGGGCTGTTTTTCAGCATACTACACTGGTAGGCTTCAAATAATTGAAGGAAGGATGAATAGAAAAAAGTATCAAGACATTCTTGATAAAGATCTGCTGACCTCTACAGGGAGATGAAAATGAAACAAAGATGGGCGTTGTCAGCAAGACAATAATCCCAAACGCACAACCAAGGAAACTCTCTTACTTAGAAAACTGGTGATGTGGTCAATGCTCAGTACCCTCACATTTAATGTACACCAATCAGTAAAGTGCTTTCTAATCTCTGTTGGCACTGATATTAGCACTGGTTTTCCTTATCCCTGAATCATCAGCGCATTCAGAGCTGACACCACTGGCATCCAGTTTTGCTGCAGTGGGTTAATTTTGCTTTAGCATAAAATAAAACCTTTTCTCAGTGCTCATCAACCAGTGTCGTGATTAGCAATGGATCACTGCTAATGACTCTTAATATATTAAATGAGAGCCACTTGTTTGACTGTGAAGGGAACGGCCTTAGTTCTTCGATGATTGTGACACTGTTAGACATAAAATCATGCTGTGGTCTGAAACATGAATTCTATTATTATGCCACACCTTCTAGATGTGTAAATAGGCAATACTGCTTAGTGGGGCTTGTGCGAATATAGATGGACAAATTCTCAGTTAATGGAGACTGAACAGCACGATTGTGGTCAGTATTTGCTGACTCAGTGCAGTTACAATTACTGAAAATGTAGCTTGCTGCTATGGGATGGTTGTTAACACACCAAAAGCCATCCTGACTACTTCAAGTGCACAAATAGTTGGAACTGTTATATATGTATTATCCAAAAGCATAAAAGGGACATTCTTGTCAAAAATCAATTACAGGTTTTTTATTTTTGGATTTTTGCAGCCAATATTTAAGAGTGAACGGTAAACACACGATGATGATAGCAGTTGTTCCTTTAAGCCTCTGCCACACCACACCACAAATCCTCTGCCAGCAACTGAGACAAATACTTTTCTGCTTAGCCAGGGATGAATTTTAGCTAACACAACACATTTCACCCAACAGAGGGTAGAGAAACAGGATCCGCCAACGGTACATAATCTCTCCCTCTTTATCGGCTCCTCTTCCTATCTTTTCCAATTTCCTCTCATGTATTTTTACCCTTTCATATTCACGTTTCTCTAAGTTTTATTCTCTCTCCAACTCCTCTTTCCCCCTGATTTCCATTCTTTTCCTGTATTTCTGCTTTACAATCACAAAAGCACCTCATATATAGGGGAAAATAAGCAGGTAAGCGTTTAGGAAGTATTTTTCTTGCCTGATAGTTTTCTGCAGAATCTTCATATAAGGCATTCTTGTCCTTTTTCTGTTGTGTTCAATAGGCAGCTTTTAAGATCTGGCACTAGATCAAGTTGTTTAAGAGAAAAACAATACCGTTGAATACTACCTGTGTGTGTGTGTGTGTGTGTGTCCATGTCTTTGTACATTTTGTGAAGTAGAATACTCACCTGCCCTGGGTAGTGCTGTATATGTGTGTGTGTGTGTGTCTGTGTGTGTGTTTCTCAGTTTGCCCACAATGTGTGATTCCTTCTGATAGGGTTTCAGTCGTCTGTAACAGCTGAAATTGTATTTGCTAATGGAGCCATTTTGGGACAAGCAGGCTCAGACAGAAACAGAGCTATCTGACCTGAGATAACACCTTTGTTTGTTGGTATTTCTGCTCACTCCTGCACCTAATTCATCAAGCATTTGGACGGTGCCATTTATTCTTTATTAAACTTACATAGTATAACGATTCAGTCCAATTACTCTGTATTTTCACCTGTTTCTGAGGTGGCTTTTAGTATTTATAACCTGGTATATTACCCTACCATTGCTGTTCGGTCATTTACAGTAAAGAACTAAATTTTCTCCCAGGTTTGAGTATGTATGAGTGTGTGTCTGTAACTGTATAAATGTGAAACAGACTGATGCTGAGCAGTAAAACTTTGTTCCTTTAACCTGTATTTGTACACAAAACAAATTGCTGAATTTTGGCTGGGCTTATCCTGTAATAGTTCCCTGTCCTAATCACTAATGGCAATCTCAGCACACGGATAAAGGGTATTAATTCTCATGGGGAATAATAATGGAGCCTCGGTTCATCGGTTCAGCGCAGTTGCCATGAAAAACATTGCCACCTGCCATTAAATTGCTAGCAAGTGACATCTGCAGGCACATCTGGAGTGGAAAAGCGATTTGGTATCAGCAAAGCATCATATAGCATTACGCAACAGTGAGCTACCACCTACGCTGAGTCCAACTGAGGAAATCGCACAGTAACTGATGATCTGACATTAGAAAAATGCTACAGAAAAGTCTACACAGGATTTTGTAAAACAATATTTAAAATACATCTATTTTATTGAATGACAGCCTTTGTCCAATGACTTTTTAAAACTGCCTTTACAAACAACTAAAGGACTATTTCAAGTACAAAACACACATGGATAGTCTCCTGCAGTAGGTGATTCAATCTCTGCAGCTTTACCACTTAGCATTTATATTAATTCATACAGTAGTATATAGTGGTTAGTGGTGATTATATGGTGATTTCATTCAAATTCAACAAGATGCTGTAATCTATTTATCTATCTATCATCTTTTGGCAGCACACTGTGATGCAAATCTCTCAAATCTCTTTCCACCACACCCCAAAAGTGCTGTATTTGATTAAACTGTTGACTGTGGAGGCCAATGCTCAAGTAGTGCTAAGGGTCATCTGCTTTAATGCATTGCACATTTAATGATGCTCCTTTCTGTAACCTTGTGTACGTGTTAAATGTACTGACTTGTTGCCTCTTTTGATTGGCAGATATGTACATTACAAAGTCATTGAAAAGGTCTCCATCTTTCTTCAGCCCTGGTCACTTTCCCATTAGCCCCACATTTAAATGAGTCATCGGAATGGAATTACCTGGGACAAGACATTAGCATCATTGGTGGAAATATTACATTGTCATCATTGTAATAATAAAATGGTGTGCAGGAAAGGTGTTGGCAGGGTGGTGAGAGGACAGAGTATGATATTGAAAGTTATGCTGCAAGGTGAGCTTGAGTTCATGGTTGAAATAATGAGGGTGTTAGGGGAATTAATATTTTCAGGTGGGGCATGTGAATACATGAATGTGAAAGGTAATTCTGACTATCCACCAAATCTATGCATATTTTAGAGTATGAGATGGCTTGGCTTAGTTTCTGAGAAAAATATTGCTGTAATATTACATTTTTTATGCTACTGAGTAATGTAGCCATTGTGAAAGTTAGTCTTTCAAAGGGTTCAGGTTTAATTCCAACGAACTGAGCACCACACTGTCTTTAGAAAAAAAAAATATTACGCTGTCAAAATGTCAAATTAAATTAGATAATTTTGCAGAACTTTTCTCTCTTTCGAGTGCAGTGCCTCATTATTAAAAAAGGAGCAGATAAAAGCAATATTGCCTCTTTAATATATTTTGTTTTATAGTAATTCTCAGTCAAGGTGAGTTACAGTAATCAATAAAAACTTTTTTTTTGTTTAAACCTGTATTTGCTATGTACTTGTGTTTATATGTTTAGATATTGAAAGCATGCAGCACACTTCATGCTTTCAATATCTTTTGAAGAAATTTGGCAGGAGGCTGTAGGAAGAAAGAAGATGTGTATAAGTATGAGAGCTTGGAAATAGGGGTGAGGTTACAGGAAGGATAAGGGATTTTAGACCCAAAGACTGCAGCAGCACAAGGTCAAAAGGGTAGCTGTCCATATTTGGAAGTAGCCAGCAGCCAGCCAATTATTATGGATTAGAGGGGCATCACAGCCAAGAGCGAAATCCTGCAAAGTGCACACAGCCATGCAGACTTTCTTTCTCACATACTCACATTAGTTGAGAGTGTGGGCAAGCGGAAGAAAAGCTAAGGAAAGCTTTTCATTTTTTTTGTACAATACATCCAGTTTATAAACACACAGCCACCTGAAACAGTGAAAATACTATCACATCAGAACTGTAAATGCTGAGGGCTAGAGCCTATTTACAGGGAAGTGTGATAAGCAATGACACAATGCATGAGAGAGAACGTGGGCTGATGCAAAACAAAAACGTTAACTCCTAGTGGTAATGTCATAGCATTATAAGACAGTAAAATAGATCACATTATATAATTATATGAGTAGAAATGTCCTTGGTTTGAATGCTGGGCCGAGGATTATGGAGTTTGCACGTTCTCCGCATGCCTCTCCGGGTGCTGCGGCTTTTTCGCACAGCCCAAAGGGATGCAGTTAGTGGGCTTAGGTTAATTGGTGATTCTAAATTGGCCCTAGGAGTGAATGTGAATGGTTAGTCCTGTGTGTGTTAGCCTTGCAACATATTGGCGACCTGTCCAGTGTGTACCCTGCTGCTCACCCTATGGCAGCTCGATAGGGTCCAGCCACCCTGCAAATGTAAAATGGTTAATGGATGGATTTGGAAGCCAATGAGGTATTTAACATTATGAGCCTATTTATGCAGTAGCTTTCTCATATGTTGATAATCATATTTTTCTCTATCCCTATATGGTATTGTGCAAATGTCTTGAACCACACCAACAAGGACCCAGACCTTGGTATAATTTTTTAAAGCGACACTTAAAGAATAATTCTCCAGGCTTTCTGAAGGTACCACCCCTCCTGAAATGGGTCATCTACTAATTGGAAGCTTGGTGGTTCAATCCCTTGCTGCTCCGGTCTGCATGGCAAATATCCTTGGGCAAGATACTGAGTTGCTATCCAATGCAGCCATCAGAGTGGGAATGTGTGTGAATGTTAGATAGCACTTAGCGTGTGTGAATGAGTGAAAGAGGCAAATTGTATTTATTGTATAAAGTACTTTAAGTGTTTGGGGAGAGTAGAAAGATGCTATATAAGAATCAGTCCGTTCATTACCCAACTAAAATGATGAATCAGTGTTGTGTCTACCCACAACATCCAACATCCAAAGAAGAGCATTGCAATGCCCTTCAAGAGGCCTGGAGAATGATTCTTGAAGACTGCTTAAATAAATTATAAGACTGCTTACCTGAGAGAGTGCGCTGCATGCTGTGTTACCAAAAGCTAACTTTCAAACTCATTAGAATTGTACAAAAACTTTTTGCCTTATATACTGTATTCCTTTGTATGTTTGCACATATTTTAATAAATTGCTGCAACTATTTCCCACTTTTTCATTCCAAAACTTTTGCACAATGCCATATAATATATTTACTGCACAGTAGTGGTAAATTCAGTAATTTGTCAATAAAAAAACAATACAACTCACATTATATTTACACCAAGAAAACTTAGAAGCCTCTATGAATGTAGACTGCCTGAAGCTATGGAAATGATTATGAAAATGTGAAGGCTGTGAATGGTGGAATTATAATTCAACCATTTAAAATGATTTCTGATGATTAATTTGAGTTACTTTGATTTAAAATAAATATATATATATATAAATATATTTATATATATTATATATTTAAATAAGTTACAATTGTTTCTTTGAATAATAACAATACAGGATGGTTTGTAGTAATTCAGCCTTTACTACCATAGACATAATTATCATTTTAATTTATCACATGGTCACTAGAAGCAGGCTCACTAACTGGTACAAAATGGCATCAACAGCTGCAGCTGTCAGCTCTCTATGTTAATTATAGAACCAACTTTTCAAAAGGACAGTAGGACTCTAAAACATGGATTCAACTAAATATGTTAATTTTATTTATCTAACAAGGTCAAGGAGAGGTATGTGCTTGGTGCAGTGTGCCTGTCTGACATCAACAACACACAAAACTACCACCCCAAATATAAAACCAAAGATGGTGAGGTGACAATTAACAATTGAAGAAAGAAAATTTCCTTTTTCATAAGAATTGGGTCAAAGTTTAAAGTATAAAATACAAAATTGGCCTTGGAGAAAGATGCACTCTCAGAGTGTATGTCTCATTAAATTTATTTCTGAAGATTTCACGTTTTAATCAGCCCAAGCTCATTATTTTATATTTTGCTTCAAATGACTTTTTGCAAAAGAAGTATTTTGTAATTTTTTAAAGTTATCTTGAGTAATATTTTCCAGGCTTTCTGCAGGTCTTTTGAAACTTTGCTTTGGACACTGCTGGCTTTTTCACTCATTTTAAATCTTTTATTCTTGACCCTTTTCATTGGAATGCTTAATTAAGCCACTTTTTATTGACCTTTGAATCATTCAAACACAAAAATAAGCAAAAAAAAAAAGAAAGATGAAGAAGAAAAAAAAGAAAAAGTGGCAGGAGTAAAAAGTATATAAAAAGTAAATAAAACCTGAGAGATGCATCTGGTATTTCAGTTGATCAATTTGCTGTTCAATGAAGCATGTGTTTAGTATTTTTATTCTCAGGCTTTCTTAGTTTTAGATATCTGGGTTCTGCTCTTTGCTATTCTTTATATTCCAATCTTGGTTGTTGGTTATCCGGCCTCCCCTGTGTCTTGCCGAGTCTCTGTGTCTGGTGTTTAGTTGCCTGCTATTTTATTTAGCTAGTCTTTTGTCTTGTGTGAATTTTGTTTTGTTGTGCTTCCCCTCTTTCTCATTAGTTTGAGTCTGCTCACCCCAGCTGCATTGTGCTATTGGACTGTTGTGAAACATCAAATAAAGGTCAGCTTTCGTTTAATCTGCAAAACTCTCCTCGTCTGCATTTGGGTCCACGTTTCCACCCCCACACATCATGACATCGCCAGATGTTGATCCACAATGCAATACCATCTGGAACCGTCTGATTGGCAACAGCTTCATTTTTCAGCAGGACAATGATCCCAAACACACTGACAATGCAGTGAAATTATACCTGGGTAGAAAAACAGACAATGGAACACTGTCAGTCATGAACTGGCATCCCATGAGCCTGGACCTTTACACTATTGAAGCAATGTGGGATCATCGTGACAGAGAATGGAACAAAAGGCAGCCAAAGAGAAGAGTCTTTAATGTCCTTGAGGAAACCTGGAGAATTCCTGAGGACTACTTTAAGAAATTGCAAGAAAGCTTGCCCAAGAGTTCTTATTTTGTCAAATAATAAAACATGGTCATACCAAATATTGACATTTAATTGTAAAAACTCTGTTTTTATGGTAAAAACAGAACCATAAGTTACACTCCTGACCTCTCTTGGTTACCCTATTGTCAACTTAATTCTATGCATTACTTTTCACATTACTTTAGCATTTAAATGAGAAAAGTAAATGACGAATATCCTCATTCAAATCTGGTGGTGACCAGCCTCCTAATTCCATTTTGATTAGCCATCTCTTGGTGCTTCTACCACACCTGCTTGGACATGCACCACTGCCCCGCCCCCTCGTTAGGGGGGAGCATTCCATCATTAACGAGACACCCAATAAGCACAGTGACCCGGCAGCACATTCCCAAAACATTCCATCAGTCAGTAGAGCATGTGCATAAGATCGTTTACGAAATGCTCATTAATTACAAGGCGATGGGGCTGGAGGAGTTTGGGATCGCTGTGGCACTTGAGATGATAAAGGATATGGCTAATGTTATCAGTCATTAACATTTAACAGTAAGGAACTCACATGAAACATGATTATTTTACCATCTTATGACAGAAGAAAGAAAAGTGGGTTAGGCAATTTAAATATGCAAAGTCATGTACTAGAAGACATTTAAAATGGAAGGGAGAAAGAACAGAACTGAAATGTAAGATAAAATCAGGAGAGAAAACGAAAATGTAATGAGCTGATTTTTCATTATTCATTATTTATTATTATTTCAGCTCCTTTGCATATATAAATGTTCTTTACAGGTCTTTGGTTGAAGCAGTTGTCCTTCTTTTAATGACACACTGAAAACGCAATTTGTGTTTTCAATTTTCTTCTTCACTCAGTCATAAAGCGCAGCCAGGTAATGTTCAAAAATATTGCTTCATAAATGTAATAGAATGACTGCTTTCACTTATAAAGTGTGATGTGCTTCATCTTAATGGAAATTGTTTAAAAATCCACTACTTCAAGTAGAGCTGATCCTGAAAATTATGCGGTATGCTGAATGGACATGAATGAGCTGAATGACTCATAATACCATTTAATTACTTAAATGAGCATTAGAAGATAAGACAGTTTTTAATACCCATTTTTGTCCTTGTAGCCCTTTAGTTTTACAAGTTGCAAGAGTAGGTGAGTGTGCAGTACAGTAAACTTCACTGACTGACTATAACTTTCTCCCTACCCATCACACGACCCTGTTCGACCCTGTTCCTGCCTGCAGGAAGAGCATCCCAGCTGATTTTGTTTTTACTGTCTTTTTGCTACTTTTGTGTGCTGAATAAACTCACCTCTATGCACAAGCCTGTCCAACCGTGCAACAAACACCTATCTAATGCAAGGTTAAAAGCCTCCCGTATCAGCATACCACCTTGCAACCAATGGATAAAGATGTCTCGCACATCCCCCATCACCCATGTTTTTCATGACAAAATAAATGCGATGGCCTCACAACTACCCTTAGGTCACTGTCTTGAAATCACTGCATCTCTGGCACAGAAAGTGTGGCAAAAAAATTCTTGCAGGGAACAGCAAGTAATGTTATCTTTTGTTCATAGATAGATACAACGTCCACAACATCCCAAAGGTGCTGTGCTGGAGTGAGAACTTGTGACTGTGGAGGTTTGTGTATAATTAAGTCATTGTCATGTTCAAGAAATGTTTTTGAGAACCTGCAGAGAACCAGAGCAATAAGTCTGCTCGAGAAAGTAGGGAAGTCTTGTAGCCCATTATGTTGCAGCACTGCAGCATGTGTAATTATTGAGTAATTTCAGATCTAGGTAAAGACTGAAGTGGGACTGCGTTTCCTTCAATTCTTGAATACTCCTACAAATACACAACTATAAAAGAGACGCTAAATAGGAATGCAAATGCGCATGGTACAAATGAAAAATTATTTTCCTAGGAGCTGTAGCATTTCAGTAATTACCTGCAGTTCTCCAAGGCAGGTACTTCTCAGAAGAGCTGTGTCTGAGGGGAACAACAGATGAAAAGGTGAATATATGCACGACAAACCAGACACACCGCAGTGAGAGACATGATTGAAATCATCTGGATGAGACACCGCGGAGCTGCCTTTCACAGTGAGTTGAGAGATGGTAATTGTGACCACCTGAACTGATGATGCAAGGCCGGATGGATCCATGCTTTGAACAGCAAAAAGTGAGCGCAGAACTGACTTTTAGTAAAACCGAACACAAAACCCAGTATAGTCATCTATAAACTGGGAAATATATAAAAACAAATACCACTTTTTTTGTGCCAAACTGTGAACATGTTGTAATTGCAGCTTCTTGGTATTTCCCCAACAGCTTCTTTCTATAACGCGTCAACAAAGGTTTGATCACCATATGTTACCAGGTTTGAAACCATATGCCTGAGCAAAAATCTTTTAAAAAGTTTATTTACAAGATCTTTAGGAAGAGAATACACCATTTATGTGACAAGATTAGATTTCATCTTAACTCTTTCCAAGTTGTACGACTATAAACACAGGCTGACTTGACAAAGGTAACAAACAGTTGAATGAATGTGAAACTAATGAGGTTTGGGCAGATAATCACAGAAGTATGCACAAAGGAAACACAAGGAAACTAATGAACACATGTCTGAAACAGAGGGAGTAAAACACAAGCAAGCACAGGAGACACTAAGAAAATGTGAACATTTTAAACCTGAAAAAGATATCCATCCATCCATCCATCCATCCATCCATCCATCCATCCATCCATCCATCCACCCAAGACCCTACATCAATTAAGTTAAATTAAATACAAAAAACCATGACCATGGCACCTATTATAAAAGGAAACATTGATATAACAGAAGCAATGCCATTAATTTCCGCAGCACCCATCCTTGTAATCACATAAAAAATACCCAAAAGTCCAGTAAGAGTAGCACCGACCCCAAAGGAGAAATCATCGGCTTAAAAAAAGCAAATCTTTTTAATCATCGGAATGCTCAGGGGAATTAATATTTGTATTTTTTTTTCCTATCGAGAAAGCTCCTTAATGTTCTCAGCAAAGAATTTTAATTTGGTGTCTCCCAAAACAGAAAACTGGTCTATGGGGCTCTTTCAGCATCAATATTGCAGAATAGCTGAATATGAGTAGAATTCACTGGAGAACGGGTTGAAGTGAAACTAAACATAAATCAGCCCTTGAGGTACACTCTTTGGCAATCCATCAGAGACATGAAATTACATTGTCTCCACATGTTACTTTTTGGCAAAGGCTCAGCTGCTGTAAAATACAGTGTGTGAAGAGCATTTAAAATGTTAAACACAAGTGCAAAAGACTCAGCTGCAGTTTTTACTCAGCATGTGTTGGAGACAGCCTGTGAATGCGAAACAGATTAATTTGAGTTGAGAGAAGGAAACCTATTGAGAGTGTGGGTGAAGGGTGGAGAGGAGGGCCGCCAATGAATAGCAGACTTGTGAACTGAAGAGATAAGGTATCTGATCTCTATCACTTGTATTACTCATTGCGCTCCCTCTTTCTTTCCCCTTCTTCCTCTCTTTTCCTGCCTCTCACTGATTCCTTTAGGCTCATTTAGTTAATTAAGGCCACAGAATGTTTCAGAAACCAATTATGCTGTGACATTATTAAAAGACCAACCTTCCTTGTAAGTGCAGATTGTGTCTGTTTCTTGTCTTCCAAGAGAAAGAAAACTTGTCTGAGCTAAGAGGCCGTTGAAAAGAGGGGTTTGGATTTATCGAGAGAAACGCAGCATCAGCAACTTCCAGTTTCTTTTGTCTAATTTATTCTCCACTTCACTTGTAGATCCACATTTTCTTTTATTACTTTATTACTTAACTCTTACGGAGCAACGGTGGACCTCAACAGTCTTCCCGTCCACATTTTCTAATAAGGAACAAGCAGAGCCTGACATCTGATAACAGACAATGCATGCTCACTGATACAATCTCTTGTTGATTTTGGGCTACAAATTGAAATTTTGGATTTAGACTTTCTCTTCATAATATCATATCAGACGACAGAGAAATTGTGTTATTGGCATTACTTTTTACACGTGACAGCGTTCCTCGATGTTACCCTTTGTATTTCTGCCAACATGGACATGCACTGTGACCATAAAAATTAAATATGAAACATGTTAATTGAGAACAATCCTAAAAACTCTAAACATCATCATAATTATTATTATTATTATTTCGTTAGTACATTATTACCTTTTTTGCTGCACAAAGAAATACAAGCGTGCCAGGGGAAGGCAGGAATGACTAAGGGAATTCGCTCATGCTAATCAACATACTGCATAAAGCTGCTGTGATTTGTAGTACATGCATGGTGATTTGTATTGCAGTGCTACGGTGTTTATGAAGGGAGAGATGCAAGGAGAGTTTCACAGAAGTGCAGATGCTGATTTCTTTCTTCTAGTGCTATTTTGAGACTATGCAAATAATCCCTGGAACGATTGACACCAAAGGTCGTTAATTAACATAAGTCAATTTCAGTGTGGTTCTTCTGGGAGTGAAAGCCGCATTCTGCCTTCTCCCTTAGTACATGTACAGTGCAAATGAAGGCAGACAGATGCACTCTAAAGCACAGGTTTTGTGTTGAAAGTGGTAGGGACAAAATGTTCTGCTTTTTGTAAATTATAGGCTTGATATAATATATAGGTACGTCCTGAAGACTGATTGTAAGTGACCCTGAGGTGACCAATTGATTACAACTTTTCTTACTTATGATTAAGCCGTGTATTTTCTAAACATTTTGTCCAGTATTGTTGAAACACTTTCGTCTCAAGTGGGCTCATCATTAATTGATGATAAATACAAGCTGCGAGGCAAACTGTCAGATTTAGTGATATGACTACTGCAGAAAAAGAAGAAGCAGGGCCCTTTTTTTTTTTTCTTTTTTGTAAGGACAAACAGCCATTGTAGAAACACTGAAGCTGAAATTCAGCTCAATGTTATGCTAGAGAACACCAGAGCCTTTAATAGTTGGAGTGCTTGAGTACAAAAGTACATTTTATTCAGAATTCACTGCCACTTTTGAACTTTCTCGCTCTCAAATAAAAGTTTCACTTAAGATTATTACAATTAGATTACAGGCTACAATTGCTCACAGCATAACAATGGCTCTTCAGTCTAACAGCTAATATGATTTTTTTATTCATCCAAAGTTAAAATACCTTTGGATGGGTGGATGGAGGTGAGGCGGTGAGGGTGGCTTTAACTCATATAGGTGTAAATAACTACATTATGTTTCAGTATGTCACTCAGTTCCCCTGCATTGTATTTTCAGTCTCACTTATTCATTTTTTTGGTAAATCTAAACAAAAGGGATTCACACAGCACTAAAATCACTGATAGATAAAGTAAATCACTTTTATCATCTTGATACTCTGCAGCGGCCTGCTGATAAACCTTGGTTTCTTTCTTTCTTATGGACATTATTTGACACCACGAATATGAACATTGCTCTAGACACATGCACACACCTCCCCCAGCAGGACCCCAGAAGCACCTTCACACCATATACACTTAAAAAAAATCTTGAGGAAATGACACACAAACAAGGCCTGTCCTCCACGCTCCCTCGATCCCAATCGGATTGAGCCTCTGTGATGAGCTGGAGCACGACTGATCCGCTGAGACCCCACCGCACATCCCGGCACTCAGCATAGACGGGACGAAAATATGTGTAGGTAGGTAGTTTTCGTGTTTTGTCTGATCAGTGTATTCGTATACCTTTGCTTTTCAACTCAATGTTGTTGTTGTTTTGTGGACAGTGTTCACATATGTTTCATTTGCATGTTACAGTCATACATGTAATCATGTTGTCTTAAAGGTTGTACACTTTGAATGTGCATAAAGTAATACAGCTAGTATGACTTTTGGCTGGTCCTAGTATGTTTTTCCCCCAAAGTATTTCTACATATGGCCTTGTGTTTGGTACAAAAAATAGTTGTGAAATATGTCCTGTTCTGTCTTTGCTGTTACATATAACAGATTTCTATTATTGAGCTGAATACATTGTTTTGTTTTGTTTTTACCTCTAATAAAAGATCATTCTTAACAGAAAGAATACTTAATGAAGTAGAATTGAAATACCACTTTTTTTGGTTGGAGAGTACTTGAAGCACATGAGAGTGAAAGTGAATTGTGTAGTTGTGTAATTCTTGGGATGTGATATGAAGAGGAAAGGTGATAGAAGTACAGAAGAAAAAGACAATGAAAAAAAGTCAGAGAGATTTGTTGTTAATCTGCTAAAACTGGCAATTCACAGCAAGATAACAGACAGAAACCATAAACACATATGACCGTATGTAAAGAGTAGACATAACGACCAACATCTCAGAGAATTCACCAAAAAATACACAAAACCAGGAGGATTTTCAACACCTTGAAACTAAGTTTGATGCAGCGATTAAATAAACCAACAGAAAGTTATTAAAATGATAGAAGAAGAAAAAGGTTGATCTGATCAGCCAAAGCTTATTATCCATTATCTCATTTATCAGTGATGATGGTGCTTCTGTTATGGTTTCAGTATCATGGCCTCAGTTGAACTGGTGAGCTGGCATTTATCCATGATTTCACTGCAGAGGTGTACTGGAGCGTTTGTAGTGCTCAACCAAATGCATCAAATTTCTTCAGCAAAGCAACCAAAGAGCTTTTCAGGGTGAAGAGGTGGAATATCCTTGACTGGAAAAACAGATCTCCATGTGACTGAGCAGCATTGCAATTTCTGAAGACCAGACTGAAGACAAGGTGAAGCAGAAGATATCTGCAGTGAAGCCTGATAACGCATCACCGGGGATCATACAGAGTGTCTGCTGATGCCAATAGACTGAAGCCCTGCCTGTAAGCCCAATACAATGGGTTTCCCATAAAATATTAAATAAAGAGTCTTGTTGGACATATACTGTACTTCCTGATCTTTGGACAATATGTGTTAAAATGTGCTGAACAGTGTCTCACTCTCAGATAGCCCAGCATTAATGTAAAATTTATAGAGTTAAAGCTGAGAGATGACTGCAGTGTTGTAAACACATTTTTCATTGTTTTGGATCAAACGTGATTAGACTAACAGCGTGGAGATTAAACAGGGGTGAAACTATCTAAATTATGGTCTGGACCTTGTACTACATTGTGTTTTTATGGATATCCTGGAAATGAGTGTCATTTCTGGTTGCTTTTAATCTTATTTACCATCCCAGCTTTCAGTTTTGTGAGGTTTTGAGTTTTAGTCCTCATTATAAATCTAGCTTTCTCTGTATTTCCCTCTTTCCCCTCCCTTCAAATAGTTTACTATTTGTCTCAAAAACTTCAGTAATGGTCATTTTCTGATTTTCTTTGATTTTTCTCCCCTCTTGTGACTTGCTTTGGCTTCCTCTGATTGTCTCACCCGTGTTGATTACATACACCTGTAACAGTATCTAATCACTAATTAGTTATCAGTGTACAGTTTGATCCTATAATATTTGGACAAAGACACAAATGTTTGTAGTTTTGCCTCTGCACACAATCACAGTGGATTTTAAACCAAACAGTCAAGATGTGATAGAAGTGGAGATTAATAAAAAATTGTTGCATTAACTGTTTAGGAATTAAAACGAGTTTTTGTAAGTAGTCCCCTATTATGAGAGGCTTAAGAGTGGCTGGATAAAATAGCACAATTTTGAATTTAAAGTTCTTCTTAATACTTCAATGAAAATTCTTTGCAGTAACTGACTGCCTGAAGTCTAGAAACCTTGGGCCTCTCTGCATTCATGTTTATATTCTTCAGTTAATGACTTGGCCATTGAAGAATATCCCATTTCTTTGCTTTGAGAAACTCGTCGTTTGCTTTAGCGGCACGCTTTGGCCCATTGTCCACTTGTTCTGCCATGCATCACCCAGTCAGTTTTGCAGCATTTGACTGAATCTGAGCAGAGAGTATAGCCCAGCACACTTTACTATTCATCCTGCCACTTCTATCAACTGTCACATCATCAAAAAACACTACTGGCCATAACACTCCATTCATTTTCTCCTTCTCTTTACTTAGTTTACCCATCATTCTGGTTCAAGTTCATCTTGGTTTCATCTGTCCAAAGATTTTGTTTCCAGAACTGCTCAGGTTCTATTTGATGTTTTCTGACAAGGATAATTCATTAATATCAAATATCATTGCAGTTTTTGACCGGGATATTCCTACCTGCTCAAGACTTGGTTAACTGCTTAGCGCAAAGGGATTTTCTAAACCAAGAGAATGATTCTGTTTTCATCCATTTCAGCTCTCCTGAACCCCAAAAAACTAGACTTTTGGTGTTACTAAGCTGATCAGTGGATTCTTTCTTTTTTGAAGAATGTACCAGATTTTTGACTTGGTAACTCCTGAAGTTTTCACTTTCTGATTGATTGGCTTTTATTCACTGTAGTCATAGCCTCCTCCTGTAACTCATATTAAAAATTCCAGTGAAAATATAACATATGCACATGCAACGCTTGGAATTCCAGGTCTTTTATCAGCTTAATTCAATATGGAATAATCAGAAGACACCTGGTCATTGTTTGTCAATTGTCTAATTACTTTTAAAGCTATGAAAATTACCATTTGGCATAAAAGTAGCTGTAATTCTTAAATCCTATTCTGGATATACTTTATACGTTTACTGCAGTATTAAAGCTTGACTATCCTGCCTTTGGGTCCACACCTCTACCGTCCACTTTCTGACAATGAGAAGTGTTTGCTTTCTCATTGGATTGTCATTTAAACTTGTGAGCCACGGATATGGACTTGATTTTCATAATGGTCCATGTATCCATTTTGAACTATGTTAATCATAGTGCAGCAAGAAGAATCACAGTAATGTTGTTCACATCAGACTGAACTCACTCCAGCTCCTCACAGAGAAAGGCCATAATTATTCATTCACTCTCCTCTCAGTTCCTTCCCCCTCTTCCCTCCCATTTCCCGTCTTTTCCTTCTACCTTTTGTTCTTTTTGGCTCAATTTCTTTTCTGCATACATTGACTTCTCTAATTTACTTTTACGTTCCCATTTTGCTTTTTCTCCTGTTGTCTTTAGGCTTTTCGATGTCATTCACGCACCAATGCATTTTACTGTTACTTTTACAAGCAAGTTGTATTTGTGTAGGTATGATCTATTAGGTACCTGACATCTGTTCCACTGCAAATGACAGATGTGAGTATGAGTATGAAAATGCATTTTATCTATTTATTTATGCAACAGCAGGGAAAAAATCAAGAAACACCTTAGTATTATTTATTTTATTAGGGATAAATACAATAAATCAAATTTGTCTGTTAAAACTCTGTGTTATCTTCATGTTTCCAAGATAATTGGAAAAGCTTTGAGGGAAAGTAATAATTTAAATCTATTTTAATTCAACTGGTAAATATACAATATTTTTCTAAAATGACGAGGTTCATCTTGGTTTAGCTAAGTGTTTGTTTTTTTTTAGATTAATCTCAGTTTACATAATGCTTTTTTAAAAGATCTGTATTTTATTTGGAAGTCCACCCTGAAAAGTGACAGTTTTACTAGAACAAACTTTTTCAAATTTATTTTAGAAAAATTATTACTACTTCTCTACAACATGTCCAATCCACAACAGTATTTCTAGGAGTTAAGGGCCCAGCCAGCAAAGAATGCACTTGAATTATATATGTAATAGATGGATATTAGTCACTGGCAAGTGAATGATTTAATTAATATGAAAGAAACAAATTGCATATAAAATAGGGAAACTGGATGCTCCGATCTCAGCATGCAAATACATTTTTAGTTGCGAGATTTTGAAGACAAATTCATAACTGTTAAAACCAGAGCCACTGATTTAAAAATGCACCCTCATCCTCTTGCTCTGGAGTCTTTGAGATATTGCAAGGCTTATTTAAATTTTTATGTGAGCTTTCTCTGACCTAAAGAAGCTCTGCTCTCAGTTTTTTTGCTTGCATCATTCAACTTGACTATAGCATGGCACCCCATAGGATTTAAACTTCCCAGGATTTGGTGTACACAGTTTGTTATTCTAAATGAACCAGTGGTTAACACTGAGGAAAGATATTTACTCTTTGCACATAAGAAGACTAGAGCCTAATGTCACCCAGGAGGACCTATCGTACACACATGGTAAAAAAGAAACTAGCTTCTCTTTCATTTCTAAGGTTTTACACATTCTGACCTATTTAATCAAATTAAAAATGATCTCTGAACCAGGCCTTAAATTTAGGTGAATACAACCTTAGATGAATGAAACTCATAACACTGCATTGTGGCATCATTTATTCAACAACAACTAAGGCAAAATGCAAAAGCAGCTTGTGATAAATTAAGTCCACCATCGTCAACCCTGGATCGCCCCGATGAGGCGTTTGTGCTGATTTGCTGTTTCTGGTTTTGCTCAAACATGGTGTCTTACATTAAGGCCACACATCTCTACTTTGGTCTCATATATCCAAAGGATATTGTTCCAGAAGTGTTGTGATTTGTTCAGATGCAACTCTGCAAACACAAGCTGTGCTGCCATGTTATTTTAAGAGAGAAAAGACTTTCTCCTGGCAACCGTTCCAGTCAAGTCGTACTTGTTCAGTCTTTTTTCTAAATGTGCTGTCATGAACTTTAACCTGCTGAGGCCTTCAAAGTCTGGATGTTGCTCTTGGGTTCTTTGCTTGTCTGACCTTGGGGTGAATTTGCTGACACGTTCACTTCTGATTTGCAAATGTCTTGAATGTTTTCCACTGCTGAATAATCTTTCTCACTGCAGAGTGAAACCACAGACTTTGGATCATTTGAAAATTCCCTTGTAATCCTCTCCCAGATTCTCTAAGACTGGACATTGTGTTAACAAACACTGAAATGCTCCAGAACAACAACCCAGCAAACTTACAAAGACGAAGATGATCACATAATCATCTTCATCTCTGCTGGAAGCAGCAAGGATGTACTCAGTTTTTCATGCACTGCTTCTGCAGTTTTTATTACTTTTTATTCAGTAAATAATTATTTTTATATCCTGATATGTTAAAAAGTGAAAACTTTGCTCAAAGTATATTCCCCTTTTTACTGAAACTCCATCGGATCCTTCACTTGAAATCGCTATAACACTTTCAGCTAGGACACCAAATAAAACTGTTTGTTTTATCCTCCTCTGTGATTCTGTTTGTTGCAATAACTCAGTAATATGAGTTCCTGATGAAATTGTGAAGAAGAGATTTTTAACACTTTTCCCACAGCAGTGATTCACTCCATAGACCACTTTTAAATCCCCCCTGGCGTAACAATTTGGACACATCATTCTCTGCCCCTCCAGCACTCCTTCAACAGTGAATTCCTTCTTCACCTTTGACCATTTACATTGCTTATCTCATCATATTCTCTTCTGGGTTTTATAAATACACACCTGTCAAGTCCTGTTATAGTCCATCTTTTCATTAGAGTGACTTTACGCTAATAAAACAGACAACATACTAATATCCTGAAGTCTCTAAAAAAAAGCTGAAAATGTTTAACACGAAGGATCTTTTCTAGTATTGTTGGCAAGAGATAAAGAAAAGTCATTCTTTTCCAATAATCCCAGAAAACAGTACGTGGCATTACCTCAGAGCCTTATTTTTCTGTCCTACTGTGGGTAGATAATGACAGCACGGCAGCCAGACTGGAAGCTGCCTGTGAAAATCTTTCTCACAAAATGTTTTACTTTACAAAAGAGCTATCCTCTGGAGATGTGTCACTGCTGTCATCAACTTTTTTGCTCAGAATTTATGGCTTCGCAGTTCATCTCTGTTTTTATCAGATGAACGATGACTGTAAATTACCATGCATGGCATATTGACAAAGCCATTTGGAATCCTTATGGAGAAAAAGTAGCATCTTACGGCAGCAGGCAGGGCGATGGGGTGGCTGGAGTGATCAACAGGCAGATGATAGAGAGCGGAAAATTTAAGACAAGAGAAAAGACAGGAAAACACTTGAAATAAGTTTGGTTTTCTTTGGCATATCTCTGGCTACATATATGAAGTCACACTTGATGTTGGGACCTCATGGATAGCATCACAATATGATGACTTAAATGATATTATTTTTCAGGAGATCACTGAAATATCCCAGCAACTATTTAGACATAAAACTAGAAAATCTTTTTTTGCAGTACAACTTTGTTTTGTTTTTTATCTTTGAGAGCCAAGGTTGGCTCTTCACTGACCCAGAGAGTTATCTCGTCACGTTATTTGGCTATATTTAACACAGATGGTCACATTTCTGAGACATTTCTGTATTTTCCATTAGGGCTATCATATGGTTGACATTTGTGGTTTTGAGCTAAATGGCTAAACTATTATTTACCAAATTTGCTAGAGGTTCAAGGGCCAAAAAGAAATCGGTCGTCCTCTTATCATATACCATTATCAGGTTTAAACTGCAGTTTGACAAATACTTTATTTTGCAACTAAATCGCTGTAAAATTTCTGATATTTACAGTTCAGCTCAGCACCTTTGACCGTAACCTCTATATAAAAGATGAATATCGATATGATGAGCTTACCAGCTGGTAAGTAAGTTCCTGTTGTGAAGCCTTGAGCTAAATATTTTTGCCTTTGCCTTCTGGATCCATCTGAGGAAGTTGTGGATCTGACTGAGAAACCAACACCGCACACTCATACAATATTGACTTGTCCTAAACCATACTCCTGTTTTACTCTAATGGGGACCATAAACTGCAAAATGAAAATGATTGATCATATATTGCTTAGGAAAATGTTCACTGAGGCTGCAGTTGAAAGGAGCCAAAAGGTAATATTCCCATAAACATTGGTATGACCGACTTCTTTCTGCAACCAGAGGAATAAAAAAATTACAGGTTTAAGGCACTTCCACATTAGTTTCACTTTTCAGACTTGAAAGCAACATCAATCTTTTATATGATGTCCATGGTTTTGACAAGGATATAACCTTGGCCCTTTCTCAAGTTCTTTATAGTAACTGTTTCATTTGTAATGTGAGTAATAATGTGGATGTCTGCCTTTTTATTTAACTAAATATGAGATTATTTCCACACATTGTTTGTGAAAAAGGAGGTTTTCACAGGTCTCTGTGTACGCATCCCTTCAATCAGAGTCACTTTTAGCAGCGATAATTTGAAGTAATTGTTTTCTTTGTGACTTTTTCCCATTATTCTGGAAAAATTACGGCCCACTCTTCCTGACAGCATTGCTTTGGGTACATTTGTTTATGTAGGGGTGTCTTAAGGTCCTGACATGACCTTTAAATCAGACTGAGGTCTGGACTTTGACTGGGCCATTCATGGCCATTCTGTTGTAGATTTGCTTGTGTACTCGGGATCATTGCATGACCCATTTTCGGCCAAGCTTTAGTTGTCAGACAGATGGCCTTACATTTAACTCTAGAATACTTTGGTATACAGAGGAGTTCAACCCAATGACTGCTACGTGCCCTGGTGCTGTGGCTGCAAAAGAAGACCAAATTTTCAACCCTTCACCAGTGTGCCTGACAGTTGGCATGATATGTTTCTACTGTCATGGTGTGTTTGGCTTTTGCCAGGCATGACACTGTGCATTATGGCCAAACAGCTTCAAGCTAGTCTTTCTGTGCAAGGGACATTGCTCCAGAAGCCTTTTAGTTTGTTCAGATTTAACGTTGTTAAGCTGAGCCATGCCTCCATGTTCTTTTTACAGAGAAGATGGTTTCTCCCGGCAGCTCTTATGAAAAAAACCCTATTTATTCAGTCTTTTAAAAAATTTTTACTACTATGAAAGTTTAACATGCAACATGCCGGGGCCAACAGAGCATGTGGAGTGTAGAGCTTAGATTTGGGTGAGTTTGTTGGGACGTCCACTTTTGGAAAGATTGCTGCACACCTGGAATCTCCAGACCAGCAAACTGCTCAAACTTCTGCTTTTATAGAGGTGCTCACACTTGCTTATAATCATTTAATTAAGTGCATTAATTAAGCATCACTTGGCTGCTGTTCAACTTTTCAATTCCTCTGAAAGCAGGACGAATGTACTTTCAAAGGCATGTGTCAGCCACACTATAGCTCACTTGTTTTTTAATCATTTCATGCTTCAACCCTATTACAAAAAAAGAGTGTTGGTATGTGCAATATAACTCAAAAGATTCATTTTTAGCAAATCAGTTAAAATGTAAATATAATTTGAAATATTTCCAATTCAGCATGTCAAATTCTGAATTTAAGAAATGATATACGTTTATGTCTAATTCAAATTTGTTGCAGATTTTTATAAAAAAATTAAGAAATGGAGCATGGTTTGCTAAAGCTGCATTTTGTTATCATGTAAACAACAACAAGAGTCTGAGTGCTAAGTTGGCCGGCTTGCAGTCTGCACATACAAACATTTGGCACAATATCAAACATAACATAACGTATAACATATAGCAAAGCCACAGAAAGTCTTCACCATCTAGAATACATTTTTTTTAAGTTTCCCTTCAAAACTACAGTAATTAGTTTCATCAGTTCCCAGACACATAGTGTTCTTACAAGATAATGTAATGCCATCCATGATAATCATTCAGACATCCCAAATTACAAATAAAATGAAACTATGACACTTGAATAAATATTTGTACGGTTTCCATTGAAATATTGGGGTTATTGTAGGTATTGCATGATTCTTTAATGAATAAATGTGTATCCAAGTTGAGTTCATTTTGCTTTTGTTGTAAAGATGGAAAGATTGCATTGCTTGAACAAAAGAATAATGTACCACACAGGTTATCAGTCTGTATAGTTTTAATTGTTCAGTTTTACATGATAAGTAACTTATTAATAAACACTGTTAGCGTGCCTCATTGTATGTTACTAATGGTGAACCAATCAAAAGCATTTGACCCATGGGCCTGTGTGCGTCCTGATAGCATGCTGACTATCATAATCTATCCCTGATTTGGAGCAGTAAATGAAACATTACCACTGATGGAGCTGCCTGTGATGAATTTGCCATTTTTATTCACCATTTTCTTCATTTAGAAAAATGCTCCTTGCAGCGATGATAATCACACATTATGTTCTGGACAGACGACAGTGACTGAGACGTGTAAGTGACAAATGTGGACAGACAGAATTTGTCATTGTAAAACATGTTATTTAACTTGCCTCTGAAGCAAATTTACTAGATTTCTTCCTCTTAGTACAAAGATGACTACTACAAAAAACAATCACAGTAGTGTGCTAAAAGAAAAAAAACATAAATAAAGAAAAAAGAAAGAAAGAAAGATGTATTGTCTAAAGCAGTTGCTTATAGTCTGTTCTGATTGGTGTATCTCTGCAGTCCTATTAAGACTTGTACCAGCAAATGTCCCAGATGTATTTGTTTGAATGGATTATAAGGTTTGAAATCTGAAAGTACCTATTGTTACAATATGTAGATGTTTTTAATTTAACTTTTTGAAATAAAACCAGTCTGTTAGGGAAAAGCATTTGCATACTAGTAGAACTTTAGTATTATTTGATATTTAATCTTCATTACATAAGTTAAATGGGTTCTCTCGCTCTCATTTGCACTAAATGCAGGCAAACGGGGGATTGCGAGGACATCAAGACAGAGTGAGTGCAGGTCCCGTGTATTTTTTTTTGTTAGGGCTTTCATGTTTGGATAGAAGAGGAATGCACAAGTGTAATGACACCACCACCTAGAGAAGGTGGGGGGCACTGTCTGGCTATTAGAAACGGAAAGGCATTTAGAGTGTGTGTGTGTGTTTGTGTGTGTGTGTGAGAGAGAGAGAGTGGGGGGCAGAGAAAGACTGAGAGAAGTTCAGCACCACGGACAGCGCATTAGAGCGCTGGGCAGGAGAAACCAGTTCAGGGATTTGAGATGTGCACTGTCATGCCTTCTTGAACTCCTGGAGGATTTGCTGTCCGCTACAGCCGCACCCACTCGTATCCTTTGGACGGTGGAAACTCGGCTGCTGTTTTGTTTTAGGCGCTAAACAAGGGAGGTGAGAGAGCTGCAGAGATAAGTGCGCTCTGTTTGCTAGCACAGACCAGTCTGTGTTTTGGCGCCATCCTTACATCATCTCTTTATTGGGGAGAGAGAGAGCGAGAGGGAGAGAGAGAGCGCGCGCGCGCGAGAGAGAGAGAGACTCCGTGCAGCCGGGCTCCTATCCGCCAGTCCTCAACTGAGAAGCGAGGCTGACGGACCGACTGGCGTTACAGCCACTCAGCTGTGTGTTCCCCTCTCCCGCTCTCCTGCGCCCACAGCAGCCGTGAAGATGCGCCGGCACCGTCCTGCCCAGGGACTGACGTTGTTATTGCCGGTCGTTTTATGGATTTTCTGCCATGTCAGCGGTGTGCACGGAGCTCTACCAACAACCCGTAAGTTGTTCTTTTCAGTATTTTTGAAATGGTCTTCCAGGGCTGTTTGGGTGAGAGTGGGAATGGGTGAGAAACAAACGGTCTGCCTGTGGAGAGAAGCGGCACAGGTAGACGTTTACGGCTACGTTAGTAGTGCCGGGCGACAGAGGCAGTGAGAGGCAGAGGTTGAAGCGGGGTCGACTTTTGAGTTCAAGCCTAAACGTGTTAGCGCTTCAGGGTCTGTGGTGCCTTTATTTTTACGATTTTTACGAGATGTTTAATTGCGTTTTTTTTTATAGGGGACTCCAGAAATGACTTGAGTATTGAGGGAGAGTGACAGAATTTGTGAATGGCATTTAAGTTTGGCAGTAGTGGTTTGCTGTTTATTGTGGAGTCCCAGTCATCAAAGTGGACTCGAGAGAAGAACAGTTGGAAAACGGTTCAACTTCCAACAAATGGTTTCCCCCCTCCTTTTTATTTTCCACGCTTTCCTGATTTTTGATGTTCTATAAGAACATTACATTTGATTTTAGACTATTGCGTTTGCATAAAAAAATCCAAGTAAAGAGATTTTGCTGAATGCCCATTTTCTTTTAAAAAGAGTTGTGGTCTAATAGGGCTAAGCTGTAACTCTCAGCAACTAAGTGTGCATTGATTTGAATGTTTTTGTCTACTTGTAGGGTCTGATTTAGTTTTTTTATGGTGTGCAGTTTGCATTCTGATTAGACTCTCCATCAAGCTCTCTGGTCTGAGCATATTAAAGCTTAAGCCTTTTTTTAAGGTCACTGGAAAACTTAGATGATTAGCATTCCCCTTTTATTTGCTCTCTTTTTTGCCTAGCTAAAGCCTCCACTTTACTGCTTAATTCTTGGAACACTTGATGAAGGCTTCGTTTCGATCCACGCTGTAATTTCAGTCTTGAGAGTTTGTTTAAGCATTGCCCGGTATTGCATTTGTTCTTCCCTCTAATTGTCATTGACATAGTCCAGGAATTCAGTGTTTATATTTTATGAACATATCGACCGTAGTTGTTTCTTTCTCCACTTTTATAGCATACTGAAGTAACTGCGTGTCTGACAGTTTTGATATAGAATGTGTTATTACTGGTCCTATCTGATTTTTATTTATTTATTTAACTTGGATTATCCAGCCTTGGTTCAGTGGCATTGCGATCTTGCTGACGGTGACTGAGCCGATACTCTGAGGATTCAGCGTGACTGATTCCCCCCGCGATCGCAAGGGCTTCTCAGGTCCTGGATGGATGTGCCCGTGGACGCGCCTCATTAATCATCCCATCTGACAGACAACAACGGAGAGACGCTACCGCGAGTCGCTTGAGCAGGGGTACGCGCGCGAAGCAGTGTCAGAGAGCGTGACAGGAGGCAAAGGAGACGTGGAGAGTTGGAAGAGTTTGCCTGTGCGTTTCTCGCGCACAAAGCTTTCGTTAATAAGAGCGACCTCACAAAGATCAGGTGTCATTGTGGCAACGCCTGATACGATGTGGAAATCCAGAGTCCTCTTACTCCCGTCAGCTGGAGGGTCTGACCGGGGGAGCCTCGCTGTATCTGAGAGGACATCAGTGTCTCATTAAAAGTTAGATTTCAGATCGCTTTAAAAATGTATCAGCCGCATTTTATAGACGCTCCAAACATTGTATTAAGCACCCTGCCACCTATTAGATTTTCCTATAATTAGTGAGGGAGAATATATTTTACCATTTATCTAGAGCCTTTAATGCCATATATTTTAATACAAATATATGCAAGTCTGTAAGTGTTTCCAGTGTACATTAAGCATGTGTGTTCTGTGTAAGAAAAAAAAGCGACCAAAGGATTTTTTCCCCTGTTCATGCGGGTTTATGTTCATTTGCATGTTAGTTGTGAATTCATCTACGGTTTCACAAATCCAAGTTGAAACAAGTCTTTTTTTCCTTTTTTCTTCTTTAATCGGGCTGGTACATTCACACAAGTCCTCGGTCTTACTTTAAAGGAAGGTAAATGATGATCTGTGAGTTGTACACTCACCATAGAATTTGACAGATCAGAAACAGAAAAACACTGAAAAACAGCAAAGGTGGTCTGCAGCCAATGCAATGAAGATGATAAAGTGATACGCTGTAAACATAAGAATATGCTCCAAGAGGACATCCGGCAAGTGTTGCCAAATAAGATAAGACAGAGCCAAATGGCCTTCTTGCTACCGTGAAAACCTGGGAGCAGGACACACTGCAAAAACACATACACACACAAAAACCACAAAAAAGGGAGACAGACACAAACAGTTGAGAGAGACAGAGAGTCAGAGAGAGAGAGGAAGAGAGATGAGACTCCTGGAGGATCAAGATTCAGCTCCAAAAACATCTGGACCGAAGCACTGACAGCCAAGGGAGAGAGTGATGCCTCGAGGATGGATAGGGGTCTGGTAACAGCAAGCACAAGCGAAACAGGAGTGAATATAACCAGGCAATCCAATGAAAAGTTAAGAGGAAACAATGATTTTAAGTTTGGATTTAAAGCCCTGAAGGGAAACAAACAGGGAGGTTATTTCAGAGGAAGGGGGATGTGATTGGTTGGCTGTGAAGCTGGCTGATTTCTTATTAACTCTGGGGCCAGACACATGCCCTATTATTGCATCCTCTTGCAGTGCTTAGTACAAATATTCTGAGTCAGATCAAAGTTTTATAAAAAGGGAAGCTTAGAATTTTATGCCGTCTTATGAAATAAAGTTTTTCATTTTTCTATCATTTTATTGGGTTAGGATTAGAATTACAAAACAGCACAATTAGATGAACATGCATGCACAAATATATATACAGTGACTCAGAAATACATATAAGATGTACACTCAGCCGTCAGATACATGCAGTGGAAGAAAAATGGGTTGTGTCTGTCCTTGGTGTACTTTCGTGGTATCCTCTACTGAGCTGTCACTGTGCAGTATGTAAATCTGTTGTTGATGTACTGTGTCAAGGCAAGGTCTGCCTACCATGATGTTTCATAATCATTTCATAACCAATCAGACTTTAATTTTTCTATTTGCAATTCAAATAACCATATTTTTTTCTGATTAAGTTGGTTCACACAGAAAATTCATGACTGGATTATTTGCTCAGTGCAGACACCGTGTGCGACACAGTGTCCATATACAGTGCTAACATACTTAAATATACTTTATACACACAGATATTTTCCTCAGCTGTAAAATATTCCAAGAAGAGCTTGTTTTATTTAGCTTTAAAGGTTATAATTTTAATTAATTCGCTTTGAACTCTCCGGCGCTCCTTTGCAATGCTGCTATTCATTACCCGCTTAGTAAAGGACAAGAATTAAATTTTTAAGAGTCACAGCACCAGTGTGTAAAAAGTAAAGGATGTGCCTTTAAGTCAGTGTGTTGGTGGCACTCTGGGTGGTTAAATGGGATGCCCCTAGAGCCTGTCTGATATAGAATCAGATTAGCCTTTTCTCATCTCATTAAGCTTGCCAGGCCATTTGACATAGACATCAGTCTGGTTTCACCTCCAGGGCAACAAGTCAGGGTCTCCTGTTCTTCAGTATACATATATAAAAAACCATATAAAGCCAAATGGTGACATTTGCACACAGAAGTGTTCTTGTGTGAGTGTGAATCACTGGCAGTTTTTTCCAGGTTCTGGTCCAAACAAATCATTTGACACTGGCAAAAGTAATTTTGCTTTTTTCCACTCAAATAAATTATTGCATTTCCATTCTCTTCTACAGGGATATAAAATGAATATGGTTATAAAAGCAAACCCTTTAACCACCACATGGGTCAACTTCTTGCCAATTCTCTGTCTTGTTTTTGTGTTTGTGTGTCTGAGATGGCTCCCATTAGGAGGTGATAATGATAGGATTAAGGCTGCAGGAAGCAGACTGGTTAGGCTCAGATTAGAGAAGCGCTACACTTGCTGTGTAGCTATGTTTGGCCCTTGGATATTTATATGTGTGCACCTGCCTGTGTTTTGGGAATGTGTGTGTGTGCGTCCACATTGGTGGATTAATCATGCACTGAGACAAGTGAACCAGAGCTAGGAAATAAGGTGTGGATGTTAATTGCACTGCTGTTTCTCTGCTCTACCCCCTCCATCTAAATTGCTATCTTCCACCTGTTTTTTTGCTCCTTTGCACTTCCTTGATTGCTTATCCTCTTTTTCTAATTCTCTTTGTAGCTCTTCCTCGATCTTTAAACTTACCTTTATGCCTCCTTAACAAAATCTAGCAAAAATAAAAAGCAAGTCATCTCCTATTTTCCCACTGTCTCAACCCTACCTGTAACTGTAGTGATTCATCTCTCTCACTCCTACATGTCACCCATTACTCCAAATTCCTCAGTCTTTTTCTCATCATTTTTCCTACGTGTGCATGCCCACTTCCCACACTTGTATTTTATTCACAAGATAACATAGAAAACATATAAAATGTTTAAGCTAAGATAATGTAGAATTTTAAGAAAATTAAGAAAACATTAGCTCATTTTTAATTTGATGGGAGCAACACATCACATAAAAGATGTGACAGGGCCATGTTTACAACTGTTAAGGATCCCCCCCTACCTTTAACAGCAGTCTGCAAACATCTGGGAACTGAGGAGACCAGCTGCTGGAATTTTGGGAGAGGGATGTTGTTCCATTCTTATATAGTATAAGATTCTAGCTGCTCAGCAGTCCCGGGTCTTTACCATATTTTTGTTTCACGATGCACTAATTACCTTTCAGTGTAGACAGTGCCTTCCCAGATGTGCAAGCTGCCAGCTCCATAGGCACTAATGCACCCCCATACCATCAGAGATCCAGCCTTTTGAGCTGAGTGCTGATAACAAACCTACGTTCCCTTTCCTCTTTAGATTGGAGATAACGGGCATCAGATATTGATTTTCAGCCTCGTCCCTTGCACACAGAGATTTCTCCAGACTCTCTGAATCTCTGAATGATAATATTCTAAAAATATCAATATGAATCGATAATGATGAGATATTCAAACTATTCAGAATTTTACTGTGATGAACATTATTCTGGAAAGGCATAGCATGCATGGCTGACACTGCTGTGGGTACAGCTGATCTAGATTTGTTGTTTTTTCAATGTTATGCATTTCTCTTTTGAAAAAAAAAAGTGTAGCAATGATTTGACAATGGTAAACTTGTTTCTTAAAAAAACAATTTTTTTCTGACACTGTAGCTCATTCCGGATGCCTTGTTTTCCACTCCCACAATGCTACTTAGTAAGCAACACTCTGCTGGAAATGTTAAAACATTTTAATATCAAGTGAACAATGGCTGCAAGTAGATTTAGTTAAACAGGAAACTGGTGGGGGAAAGTAGGTAGAGGAAGGTTAACATTACAACAACCTAAATAGCTCACATAATGTGGTAAATGCCACAAGTTTGCTGAAATTTGATTGCTACAGAATATGTATTCTTCTTTCTGCATGGCCAAATTTCTTCTGTTTTCAAGTGCTTGTAAAGCATCAGACTTTTCAATTACTTCAAGGTTGAGATGAAAATATAAGTGGTCTGGATTCCTCTGTGCAATATATTCAAACATGTATTGTCAAAATATTAGCATTCATGGGCTAAAATAGAGGCTTTTGGGGGGGATTTTCTTATTAATGTCACAGTTCATGAGAGTAACAAACATGTATAAGTCAAAACTGTACCAGAACTGCTGCATTTTCTGCTCTTACCTTCAGCTTTATTCTCAGACTGGTGTGTCAGTTTCCTCGACGAATTGAAATTTCTCTCTTGGAAGGAATGCTCCTGCAAGGCTATCAATGTTTCATCATGGGAGCAAGGCCACAGTGATACAAATATGCACTGACAAGTCATACTACATAATTCCCCTAACAATGTCAGTAACGTAACATGGACAAAGGCACACGCACACCATGCAGCTCACATACACACTAGCATTGCCCCCCCCCCCTCTTCAGGCACACAAACACGCACTGTTCGTTAAATGTTATTAACTTCAGATGTATTAATTGCAAATGAAACCCATAATACGGAGTGCAGTATGATAATTATGTAATTCTGCTTCTCTGGGTACAAATTGGAGCATTCATGCTTCACTGTATGTAACACTGCAGCTCTATGTGTCTGCATGTGTAAATGTGCAGAATCAGAAAGTTATTCTAGTGGAATGTGTTCTTATTAGAAGCCATCAGAATCTGTCCACCTCATTTGACAGCAGTCTCTGAGTTGAAGATTAGACTGGCAAGGCAAAAGGGAGGAAAGAGAAGGACAAGAGACGAAGCAGCATTTATGAGAAAAGTGACAAGGATGAAGAACGACACCTCAAGGAAAGATGGTCAGGAAGCAAGGATTTTCTCTGACACCTTGCCATTAAAAATTATCATTGTTATTGTAATCTGTAGCAGCATCAAAGTGCAGCAGTTGCATTAGTCAGAGAATAGGACAGGCTACTTCAAGTGATACTCCCATTCCCTTTGGTGGTGCCCACTATCAAATTCATTCTTTTCAAATTAAAATTCACTGTATTGTTGACTTAATGTAATCTATAAAGCATCTACAGGAAGTCCCAAATAAATTATTTTATTTTAATAAAACAAATACTGTTTACAAAAAAATGGCCGATAAATTAAAGGTCTAAGAATGCAACTTTTTTTAAAAATCTGATGTTCTCAACACAGGCGAAATAGTAAGCATTTTCAGTCACTCATGGTGATTAAGCAACTTAAAATCCAGTAAATTATTTTTCCAATTTGTAGTTTAAGTATGCAGTTTATCCTAAACTGATTTTTTTAAAGAATTGTCTAGATGTACACATAACTTATCTCTTAGATAAGTGGTACTTTGCCCTGTTGGTCAATGGAGTACCATTGTTAGTGCAGAAAACTTCTGTAGCATGTGCAGCAACACATGCTACAAACAGTGACATAGGATTAGCCTACACAGGTGCACAAAAGCTCTGTATGATATTTTGACCATATTATTACATTTTTTTAACTATTAATTAATTTATGTAAGTCATAAAAATTCCCAAAATTTAACTTCTTCAAGACAGATTTAATATAAGCAGAATAAATCACAGAATAAATCTGACAGTATCAGTAGCAATCTCCTACACGGTGACTTGAGTCTGAAAAGGCTAGCCTTAAGCTAAGTGAAACTGCATGAACTCATTTGATATATCTTTAAACAGCCATGTATTCATGTCTGTTCATTTTAAAATATTTTCCATATCAATTTGAATGATTGAATTAGATTTAGTGTATTGGCAACACGTACTCTTTTTCGTTTGTTTTGCTGGGAACTCAACAAAGGACTGGATATTTCCCAAAAAAAGCATAATATGGAGTTGAATTCCTGTTTGCTTTAGCCCCATGCAGTACGGTCACTTAGAGGGAGATAATATATAGATAGGGAAAGGCTCTTAGCCCTAGATTAATCCTGGCAAAATGCCATAATTGATTTGTTCTAGACAAAGCAAAGTGTCAGGAAAAAGCAGTTAAAAGCATTGCACTGTACCTGAACTGACCCATATGACCAGAGCCAAAACAACGGTGTCAGAAAGAGCACTAACAGCCGTCCCTGTGAGTAGCAGGAAAAAGCTTTAGATACACCGGCCAGAGTAGTGTTGTACCCCCTGCATATGTTTTTGAACAGCACACAGTGGTAACAAGAATATTGGTGTCACTAGTTCAACAACACGGACATGATCACTAGCTGCTGTTCTTTACACTTACTGCTAGTCATGTTTCATTTAAGTGGCCAAGCTGGAGCTATCGACCAAATCCTATTTCAGTCTTCTGTTTCATTGTGTAAGGCACATTAAAAAACTACAAAACTAAAAAAAAAACTTTTTAAAAATTACCCGACAGGTTATTGAAAATCTACCTATACTAATGGTCATAAGGATCAGGGCTGAATATTTAATCTAAAATGAAATTAAAACAACATTTACAGCCTCTAATTGATTTCCTCTCACCCCCATCGTGCATAAAGACATCCCTCATTATATACTGTCCCCTTTAACACATACTAAGTGTCACATGATTCTGCCCTGTCCACTCATGGAACATGGAAACATCATGGAGGAAAAGTAAAATAGCGACTTAGCTTCACAGCTTAAGTAAAAAGAGTGCTGTGTTTGTAGGTTGGACACATGTTTTGGCTTTAATAAATAAAGACATCAAACAAAAGAAGAAGAAGAAAAAAAATATATATATATAAATATATATATGTTTGTGTGTATTCATCCATCAAAATCCAGCTAAAATGTTCAATTACTTTTCATTTGAGGTCATATCACCCAGCCCTATTATGGCTATTAAAATATTTTTTTGCTTTAATTTTTGTTTTAACAAATGGAATTGGTTTTAATTAAAGAGGCATATTACTGCTTCACCACTTGCATCATGGACCTCTCAGGGATTTTAAAACAGAGCTGCACTTTACTCACTGATTGACTTTATGTTTTAGTTTAATGTTGAAACTAGTTTCATGCTTCACGTTTCCTCAAATCAAAGATGATTTGAACCACCCAAGGGCCATTTGGTAATTATCGCATTGAATTATGGAACTGATCCTTTAAAATCATTATTGTGATCTTTTTACTAATCTAAGATCGGATGGCAACAGTGAACTATAAAAACTGCTAAAATGGGTTAGCCTAGTTATAAAGTCACGTGACAATTAAAACTCCAGAGATGCAGCATGTCCCGGTGTCATTTAAATATTACTGTACCATTTAGTGTGGCCACTGTTCTGCATAAACTGCCAGTTACAAACACTTAGAAATGATGTAAAAAAAAAAATGAAAAATTAAGAAAAAAACAAACTCTTCTTTTTGCTAGTTGAGTGTGATATTAGAAATTTAAATTATCGATCTCTCAGGAACGGGAGGCAGCAGATGGAGCTTCAGTGAGCTGCAGCTACACGGCATCAGAAACCTCTGATTAATAACACATACATTATTTAGTAATAGTTAGCACATTACATGTTGCATACAGTGATTTAATGAGGTTTGGGGTTAATTACACTAACTAATTAGCTACTGCTTATTTGAAAGTAATCAGCATACATTACCAGGTCATTATTCAAGAGTTTGGCAGTGCTCATGCAGTGCAAAGTTCTTTTAATTCTTTTTTTTTAAATATAGAAAGAAATAGGCTGAATGGTTTATTCGTGGAGAATTATTAACTGTTGCTTTATGTTTGTTTTCCTTTTTTTCCATTTAACCTATATTCTGAAACTTGCACCCTATGATCTGCATGTGTCTCCTGGGTGACATAATGAATATGGGGATTATATATTAAAATCCACAGTGCAACATCTGTTCATCTGTCTGAGTTGTACACGCGCACACATCTACACGACTGTTACAGTGTCGTACTCTGCTCGTTGAAGTCAAGTGCCACTACATCTTTAGCTTTCCACCTTTTTCTCACCTGTGAAGTGCATATGGTTATTAGCGCAGTCAAAATGTGGACTGTATGCATATAAGATAATAGGTTTGCGTGTCTGCATTTGCACCGTCCACGTGCAAATACACTTCCAAGTCCACATCTTTCATAATGGACCTTGAATATCCAGTCACCGGCTCATGTGGAAGAGTACTGTGGAAAAGGGCACTGTGCCGCAGCTAAGACAAATGTTGTTATTACTCTCAGCCTTTGCATTCAATTTGTTTTTTAAGCCACTTGAATACCCCATTTACAGGCCAAGATTAAGTGAATTAATCTTTGAGCTACTTCCATTGAAAAAAAACAAAAAAATAAAAAACAACCCCCTTTTTTCTCTTTAGACTCTGAGCAAAAGCTCACAGACAGAATGGGAACATAGCCAGCCAGGCACTTGGAAAACATAACCTTTGTGCTCCTGTGCTTTTCTGTGTGTGCCTGTGTGCGCATCTCTATTTCAGTATAGAGAAGCTACAGTATGTGTGTGCATGTCCTGACACGGTGCGTAACTTGGTCAGTGTGTTCCTCACTGTGGTGCATGTGTGATTGTTTGCTGAAATAAATGGGGAGAGAAAGAAATGAGGAAAGAAATGTAACTGGAAAGGCAACCAGGACTTGTCTGCCCTGTCTAATGATAACAGTCTTTCTGTTAAAATCCAAACACAGCCTCGGGTATACCAGGCTGGGTAGGAAAGGGATCGGGCTGTGTGTGCCGGTGTGTCTGCATGTTTGGATTCTCTGGCCCGTGCTGTAAAATGGACAAATGTTCATTGTGTTCCCTGGGAGTGCTTGAGTGAATGTGTGTGTGTTAGAGAGAGAGGAAATGGATTTTCAGTGTGCAAGTAGATGCATTTGAGAATTCCAAAATTGTGCGCAGGTTTGTTTGGTTTAACTTACATTGTCTGGTGTATATTTGTATCCATATGTAACGGGTGGAGGTGTAATTATGAGTGGGCCTGGTTGTTTGTCTCTCTGTCCCTATCCCGCTGCCTGTCATTTTGTCCAGGGTGTACATGCCTCACCTCTCACAAAACTGTCTGTACACTGCATGTTTATAAAATCAGTTTGTGCGTATCTGCTTTTTTCTGCCTCTAACCCATCTTTTTGTGTGTGTGTATAGGGCAAAGAGTCACTTCAGATGACTACATACTTGCGTCGTTGTGTATATCTGTGCACATAAAGTCTAAATGTGCATGTGTGTATTTTTTTTTGCGATTCGTAAGATTGTGTGTACAAGAGAAAAAGAGCCGAGGCTAGATGTGAATGAGGACCATTAGCACTGAGTTAAGGTGCTGTTACAGTGCGAGCTAAGACAGGGGTCACAGCTTCCTTTTTAAACCTTATACCTTTCATTCACCTGCCCACATCTATACTTTTCTTTCTGTGGCTTTCTTTTCCTTTTTTTTCTCCTTGTCTTGTTCCCCATCTATCTTTGCAGATGTACTCGTTTCTCTTCTTCCCTCATTTCTCACTTTCAAATGTCAGCCTGTTTTTTATTTACTCAGGTTGCCTCTCACTTTGACCTGCTTCATTTTTCTTCCTCCTCTTCATGTACATTTCATTTCTCCTTCGGGTTGTCAAGATTATCAGGCCAACATCACACTGACAAAGCAACTAAATTCACTCGACAACTGTAGTAAGCCTCTGTTGGGTGACCATGTCACAGATGCTGTGCCCCAGTCTGTTTTCAGACTAAATTTGCATATGGAGCTCTTTGATGCCAAACTCATTTCAGTTTTGCTGGGATAGAATAAGATAATGTGTGGAAAAGAAGAAAAACAGAGTAGCCTGGTCTTGCATGAAATTAGGTCATGGAGTTTCCAAAGTTTATTATATTTGACATTTTGTTTTCTTAAAAAAATGGAGTAACATATTTCTTTCAATAATAATATTTGGTTGGAGGAACTTGGAATAGTTAAAGTATTTGCGAATGATGATAGTTTCCACTGGTATTTAATGGAATGTTAAACAAATATTTTAAAAAAATCTGATTTTGCACAGTGGCAAATAATACAAATTAAAATGTACCTTGAGAAGTTTCACAATATCTTTCTGATTGGTAACTTAATGTAGGTGGACACATTCTCATTGTGAAACTTTGCATGTCTAATTGAAACACAGAATCAGCTATACATGTGGTTACTCACAAAGCAGGTAGTTAGGATGGGTTAATAGGTCTACTAGGACACAGAAAATGGCAAAGAAAAGTGAAGTGAGTCACTAGGGAAGGCTTTTTTCCTTGCACAAGAACAATCACAGCTACTCTAACGGTTCAATCAGGAAGAAAACATAATCTTCCATCCTTTGAGGTTGGGTATATCACCAAAAAGTTCAAAACTGAGGACTAGCAATTAAACACAAGCTGCTCAAACAGACCCAGGAAGACCTAGAAACAGATTGTCTATCATAATTACAGTATATACACACGTGTAAAATCAAGAAAAAACAGCTACAAAAATACAAAATACAGTAGGATTCATTAAGGTTACAGAAGGAGAATGCTCTCGCAGAATCAAAACATAACCTGAAAGAATAAAACAGCTTAGATTAAATTTGCATACGGAGAGAACAGAAAGAAGCAGCCTTTGAAGATGTCTTTTTTTCCCCAGATTAATCCAAGTTCAACCTACACAAAGACAGAAAGTTTGTGCTGAGAAAGCCAGGGAATAAAGGCATGAGGGTGTCTATGGTGGTTTTTTCTTACATTGCTATTGATGTTGTGTTATACCTCCGTACACAATACAATGACTTTGAACTTGTTTTATTTTGAGATCAGTTCTCCATTGATCCATAATATGATAGTAATAGTTGAATGTAGACAGTTGTAAGTGCACATTATTCAAAGCAAAGAAAGTGGTTTATAGATTTATCAGTTTTCTCATTGTTGACATTGTTGTCATGTTAAAGGCAGCAGAGTGTAGTGTGATGCTGGGCCAATTTACATTACACTGCCAGAGAAATTCATATCAGCTCCTAAATTGCAGATATTAAATGAGCCTTGTTTTCACTATTAGATAGTTTTTATGAGTAGCTTAAATATTGTGGAAACTATTACTATCTGTCTGAGTTGTGTCTGCCTCCCTTTCATCCTGGTCCAATCAGAGCTGAGAGGTCTCACTGGCTTTGTGCCTATGATAACATTGACTGAGCAGGCAAAGTGATGGGTCATCATTGAAGTGAAGATGTCAGAGACAAAGATAACAAAGACAAGGAAAGTTTACCAAGAAAGCTGAGCATACAAAGAAGGTATCTGACCAGCAGAAAGACTGTATTTGATTTGCACAGAAGCAGTCAGGACTATAAAAGAGTAGCGAGGTACAGCATCACCTGGACAACAAGCACAGCCATTTTGATCAGTATGCAAAGAAGAAAAAGGTAAGGACCAAATTAAAAAAAGAGAAAAATGTTGTTGTAAAATCTATGCCTCAGCAAGAGACATGGAAGAGCTTTTTGGATAGGTGTGGATGGAGTGCAAGATTGAAACGTACTTTTGTGATGCAGAAGAATTTAGGAAGTGTTTGGATGGTGCAGGTGAAGCTTTATTTGAGAGAAAGGAGACACAAGCAATGCCACACAGCAGAAAATAGTTATTTGCTGATGATACAACAATATACAGTGTGGACAGCATCAACAAAACCAGATTATTTGTCTTTGTTGGATATTTTAGAAAGGTAAAGGGGAATCACTAAAAGCGTAATGTATGCAACAAAATCACCCATCCACTACAATCAATGAAAATGGCTAGAGTGTGAGAGCAGCAGGTAAGTGATGCATATGGGCTGTGGAGAGCTGCTCCTTAATTTGCAAAAAACAGGCTGGTCTTTGATTGTTTTATTTTTTATATGAGGTTTGTGGGGTCATCTTATGGCAGGAAAAAAGTTAATAAAGTGTTTGTATTATTTTAAAAATAAACTATTATTATACAAAAACATATAAAGCGCGTTGAGGTGACTTTTATTGTGATTTGGCGCTATATAAATAAAATTGAATTGAATTGAATTGAATTGAATTGTTTTACCACTGGGATTAATTTATCATATATACCTACCAGTAGTTGCTTAGTAACTTTGAAGAGTAGCTGTTGCTGGTAGAACAACATAACTTGGTAGAAAAGTTAGTAATTTCAGAGCACTGGGTCTAAAAGTTGAAGACTACACAAAAGAAACAGAAAAGGAATTTTCATCATGTACACTGAAAGTGTGCTGCAGGTGTAGACAGCAACTGCACATTTGTCCCGTAAACAGTCCACAGTGTGGCTTCATGAACACCATCCACACCTGTTGTCATACTGCTATGAAACAGCAAAAAAGTAAATAATAAAATTTAAATAACATCGAAAGTAGTATATATAGTGTAAAAGTAGTAAACATATACTATATAGAGTCCCATTTGCCCCTCAGCACTGTCTTTTTACAGCGATCCTTATAGGGGTCAGTGGATTGTTGATCTTGTATAATTACTTTTTATTGGTGGCAAGGAAGTGTGTGTTTGCTGCAGTCCAGAGCATTTCTGACACATTGTTGACAGATCTGACTGTAAATTGATGAATGCATACAGAACTATTTACAGATGTATTTGGTATTTATACGTAAACAACTCACTGCACAATAATAATTTAATGCGTACAGTATTTCTAAATGCAAAAGCTCTACACACAAAAATAAATAAACTCAACAATGCATTTCTAAAGCACTCGTTTTTGTTGGTTGGTTTCTTCTTTTAAACTATGAGACATTAGTATGTGCATTTTAAATTCAGGCAGTGGCTCTTACATTTTTTTTTTCCATTTCACTGCAGTTTGTGATGACTTACTCCTCCACAACAATGTGAGGCTGCTCAGTAAGGGATGGATCCTGAAGAGATTTTTGGCAGTCAGAAAAGACCTAGAGATGTTTTTGTTAGAATAGAAGAATGGTAAAGCCAGGCTATAGTGGGATTTTTGGGGGCTTTCTTGGTAGTCAGAACATCTCAACTGTATGCATTAAATCCCAAGCTCCAATGCCGTGGCAACACATTGTGTGAATTAATGGCAGCTGTACGCTTCTTCAAAAGGTGGCTCGAGTGACATCACAGACACAGAGACACATCTTCAATTGTCAACTCTTCTGGACCAGAATAATGATAATCACCGTATAATCATTTTAGACTCCTGAAAAGGTTGGATAAGAAATTTCAGACCTTACTTTGACAGCTCCACTGCATGCAGGCAAGTGCTACTCTGCACTGAATCCCCATTTCTGGGGAAGATTGCTGAGGAGTTTTTATAAGAGAGGGGGAAAGCATCTTTCAATGGGCCATGACTGACCTGAAGGAGAATTTGGCATTAAGTAATGGGACCTTCTGGAAAAGATAGCTCGCAGGATGGGGCCACATATTTTTGTCTGCCATGTTCAGCTCTAGATATTAGTGTGAGTATGCATAATCTACAGTGACTGTGTTGCCAAACTCATGCCACAGGACTTCAATGTATTACATTTTTGATCAGTGTTGCTCTCTGCCAAGTACAGTTTTTTATTTTATTTTATTGACACTTCAAGGCTTCAACAACTGATTGCAGGCAACTTGTCCCTCTAGGTAAAAAATGTAATCTGACTGTTCTCAGTGTGTTTTATTGAATGCATATTGCTTAAAAGGTATGTCAATTGCTTAAATGCTTAAATTTTGTTCAGTCCAGACTTGTGACATTGAATCAAATACAGAGTCTGAGCTTATAGATGGAAAAACAACAGCTATGCAAACTTTTGGAAACTCACTTGTTCTGGATTGTGCAAGCTTGTGTTTCAGCTCTGTATCAATCAGCTAATGCTATTTAAAAAAGATCAGTTGTCTAAATTGGATTCTAATAGCTTGCATTTGATTAGTCGTGCCTTTTAGTTACTAGCTTAGTAAAATGTGGGCCAGTTGCTTGGATTTAATATTTGGACTTGAACTAATACATCATTCACATTCTGCTTGTGAAATAATAGTAAACTGCCCAAGTTCTTGAAATGGTTTAGATTCCTGGGAACAGATTGTGATGTGTAATATACCATTTTTCTTTGATGGCCCTGCTTGCACACACACAGACACAGACACAGACACACACACACACAACACAGTTTGTTGAAATGCACTCCAGCAGTAGTTGTGGTTAATTCTGACCTTTGTAAAAAGAGGTCAAATTACTAATTAATATATACTGTGTAGATTTATTAACAATGAGCTCATTTTAGAGCTGCTGAGAGTGCCACAAAGATAATATTAAAGACAGCAGGCCAGATTGAGTTAGGTCAATCCGTTAGCAGCCCAGTTGATTAATTTGGACTTTCATTAATTCCCCATTAAACTGTTGGTTAATGAATGCTCGCCACTGACATTCACAGTATGCGTTACATTTCTTAATGCGAGCCCAAATGGAAATATTTGGAAATTAGTTTTAATATTATTACTTCATAAACGTTGATCCAGTCTGCTGGCATCTCTGACAGTTGTCTAGAGATGAAATGATGATGCCCAACGTGAGGGGATTACAGCATGACTGATCACAGATCAGTTTCAGCTTTTTAATCTGTGTCTGGGACAAGCAGAGATGCTGACTTAGTAAATTGCAAAGAGACACACACGCGTGCGCGCGAGAGAGCAATGGCCAGACAGAAAGCATCAAATCTGATTTATAGATTTATCTGCTCAACCAACACCCCACCACGCTCCTCTATTTCAGCAGCTTGGGTGATGGATAGAACATGCCAGCATTCCGGTTACTACTAGTGTCCATCTTTGAGTATGAATGGTTTAGTCAGAGTGGGTATATGTGTGCTTGCCTATGAATGTTTGTTATTAGGAGAATGCACAGTCACACATCCAGGCGTGCACTCATGAACACATAAATACGCTCATGCACTGTGCACCAGCAGCCTCTTTGCTTTTTACTAAGGAGGTAGAAAAGCATGCTATCGATTAACTGTGAGAGCAGAGGAGAGGCGAATGCTCTTTGGCATTCTGTGAAGGACACAGTGCAAAGTGCTGCCCTAAAAGCCCAGTGTGGGGCCTGATTCTTTGACTGCATGGGAAGTGAGTATAGTCTGTAGTTGTACAGTCAAGCCTTTAGTTTCAAGCCGGCAATTCAGTCGGTCTCCTTTCACTGCATGTGCATTGAAAATTTCAAATTACAGCCGAACCACAAAGTTGAAACCTTCACATGTAGAGTGCTTTGGAGAAAGCACAAAAGCTAAAATAATAAATAAATAAAGCAATCATCACAAGTCACACGAGTTGTTGGGATCAAGAAAAAAAACTTTTACTTTCCATGCAGTTCCACTTCTGTGTAGTAAAGATGACATCATCACAGCAGAAACAGCAATACATTTATTTAAAATAAATAAATAAATCATAGCCTCTCTGCAATTCTCGCACTTTGCAAAGCCATCTGGTGGGCTGGATTAAACACAGCCATATGTTTGACACCCCTGATTTGGTGTCATGTCAAATGTGAACAGTTCTGTGTTTGAGTGGTTCACTGAGTTTGCACTGAGTCAATTTGCCAATTTGGTAATACATTTTCTAATACAAATTAACTACAACAAAGAACATGTTTTCTGTATTAAAAAAACTGCATTCGCTCTGAATATGTACCCCTGATTGTAGCTTGTCAAGAATAGACAATCATTCTTTCCTAAGGCTCTTTATATTTAAGTAATGACAGTATCAGCATCACCATTTTAAATTCAGAGTCTTGACAATTTTGGGGCTTTTAGTTGGCCTTTAAAGACTTTTAAAAAAATGTACCATGCATGAGTTGTCATGCTGTATGACACTCTTGATAAAGGCTTCCATTAAAGTGACAATAGATAACTTTTAAACTTTTGACCCCTCTCAAGTCCTGTAACTCCTTGCGTTGAGTAAAAACCTGTTCAAAGTTCACTCTTGTTTTTACTTTGACTTGCTATTACTCACCCTCTCTGCCTCCTCTAAGGGCAGAGTTTCCTGAGCTACTCCAGTTCTTCCAGTGCTAGTTCAGCTGATGGAGAAAAGAAAATTGCTATCCTCTCCCTGTTTTAAGACATTGTTTTAGACATATTGCAAAGTAAAAGTAAGGCTTATTTAAACAATTGCCTCATATTTTTGTGTCCGTTGTATTTTGTAAGTCTTTTCAAAAAGGAAAACATATTCTTAGTACATGTAAAGTGAAATATTTCCAGCCTCTCTTGTGTTTATAGCTTACCATGTGCAAATTATAAATCTAGTTCATTATTATTATTTGAATATTTAATTTTGAGTTTAAGTAAATTACTATTCAAACAGTAACAGTAAATACATGTAAAACTTGGTTTAGATCATTTCATCGAACTACAATCATGGGAATACTGCTGACTTAATAGTTGTCCAGATGATGATAATCAACACCCTCCACAAGGAGGATGCACCACAGAAGGTCTGTGCTGAAAAGGCTGGCTGTTCACAGAGTGCTATTTTAAAGCATATTAATGGAAAACTGACAAAAAATGTGGTAGAAAAAAAAAATGACAGCAGCCTCGAGTTTATCGTCAAGAAAAGTTAATTCATGAATTTGGGATATATTGGTCTTAATATCCAATAATATATCAGTACAGGAGCTCAGATTATAAAGAGGGAGATGCAACAGCTTGAAAAGATTAGTCTTTCTGGAGGAAAAAACACTCAGTGATTGCTTTTGGAAATGCTGATTTCATTTTCCAGCAGGACTTAGCCGCTCACCGTGCCAACAGTACTACAAAATGGTTTGCTGACCATGTTATTACTGCGCTTGATTGGCCAGCCAACTGCATTGTCAAGAGGAAGATGAGAAACACTTGACCCAAAAATACAGACGAGCTTAAGGCTGGTATCAAAGCAACCTGGGCTTCAGTGACTCATCAGCAGTGCCGCACGCTGATCGAACACATTAATTCATAGTAAAGGAGCCCCGACCATTTACTAAGTATATAAAAAACATACTTTTCAGAAGGTGTACATTACTGTGCTGTATATCACTCAAAAAATATTCTAAAAACTCTGAGATATCTGAGACTGGATTTAAAAAAGACTTGAAATATTTCCATTTCAGGTCTATTCAGATTTTTTGGAGACTCACAAGTAATTAATTGTACTATCACCTAATCTCTTTCAGTCCTCTGCTTTATTCAGATAATCACAGATATGAGATTCTGCATGTCTGCATTCATGCATGCAGACATACACGCAGAAATGCACTGAAATATATAACAAACTGAACATACTGCTTTCATCTGACAAATGAAGGTGGGCGTGGGAGAGAGGAATAGAGGACAAGAGCACTGGAAGTGTTGTGTTTACTCAGCAGAGTGTGTCAGCCAGCTAATGGACAGACAGACCACAGACTCTCCCTAAATAGGGAAACCATTAGCAACTTGCACACTTCAAAGGGTGGTAATGGGTGATACTGTGAAAATATCCTAATGCGTGTGTGCAAGTGTAAGGAATGGTATTCACATAGTTGCATAGTTGTTGTGTATCTGGGGTTATTTGTGAGGCATGTGAGATTTAGAGTGTTAATCCCCTTACTCCCCCAGAAAGACAGGTGAGGACAGACTGAATTACTGAATAGACTGTCAGTGGATTTTTAAGCCAAAAGGGACAATGTAGCTGTAGCAGTTATGGAGGGTGATTTGAATTTTAAAGAATAAATCTGAATGTAAGCATCAATTCAGTACTGAATTCTTTCTTTTTAAGTTTTCCGGTTTGTAGCTGCTGTTATATAGAGTAGTACATAAAGTATTGTGGGAAATGTAGGAGTTAGTAGTAGAGCTATTAGCTCAGAATCTCCTGTATTGACCAATAAACAAAGTGAGGTAGACTTTGTGATAAAACCAGAGATCTCAAAATAAGAAGGGAAAAGGCAAAACTGTGTTTAATATTTAATATTTAAATAAGCACACGCACACAAGTGAAATCAGTTATATCAGCATCATTGTGATTGGCAAAGTTGTTTCAGAGCAATGAGGTATGTAATTTGACTGGCTATGAGTGAAATTATTATTCACCAAAAGCTCTGATTCATATTTAACTGTACATTTGCACATTTGTGCATTTTTACAACCAGTGAAAAGCCAGCCTCTTTGCCGGGACTGCATCAAACTTGGTACAGTTAGAGTTGAGAATTTGAAAGAAAACACAATTAATTACTGACAAGTTGGAATTGTTAGAAATGCAATAGGAACACATAACTTATAAGAAATGACAGAGTGGCAATAGCCCCATCTTGTTTGGGTTACAGCACACATCGTTGTCAGCTATTTACATTGATGTACACATCTTTTCTGTTATCTCTAAAGATTACTTTATTTATAAATCAAGTCTAAATTGTTTAATCACTACAAATTATTGCTAAATATTATTTTTAGTACATAACCTCGATGATGATAGCGACTAATGTGAACTACAGTTGACTAATGTACAGTGCATCAACAGCAGAGCACTTGCTAATGCAGCTTAGTTTTTCACATAACTGGTTCACTGTTGGTTTACTATAATCTGATTAGTTGATACTAATAGTACTCTTAAAGCTCTTGACTTACAAAACCAAGAAAAAGACAAGGAAACAAACATGCCTGCATCACTCCCAATTCCTTTGCATTTTTAGTAGCCTACACTTTCCCAATTTTCACCCATTTGTCCTTGTCCTGTCTTCTTGAAGTATTTCATTTTGGGGGGTTTTCACAAAGCAAACTGTACACCGTATGACAGATAGCGGCTTATCTATGAAATGCTCTCCTTTAGGATCAACATGTTCTCAGTTTGCAATTATAATTAATTAACATTAATTAAATTGGACGCTGCCTTTCTTCATAATGACTTGCCAGTGCAACTGCATAATCTAACATATGCCATATTTTTTCATACTTCTTTCTTGTTCTTCAGCATGATATAATAACATTAGACCAAAACATACTGTGGCCATGAAAATAGTTTGAAGTTCACCCCTGGTAACAAGTAACAATATGCTTTGTGCTTTTGAGCACCAAGAGTAACTACCTTGAGCAGCTGCCAAATGATCCGTAATGGTCTGCACACTCGACACCCCTGCATCTAATCACAAAATTTCGCTCTTCATAACCCAGTAAAATACACCTTATGTTTTCAGAACATGGTTATCTGCACAGCCATTCAGCCAGACTGCTTATTTAATACAGTGGCAACATTTGCTACAATACAGTGCTGACATTTGTTAAAGAATAAATATACAAATAGGGCCTTTGGTGCTCTGGCAAAAATCACACAAAGAAACATGAACCACATGAAATGACTGTCCAGATTGCTAATTGTTAGAAATGTCACAGTAAGCATAGTCCAGCCATTCAACAGTGTAACAAATCACATTGCCATGAAAGTAATTATGTGATTTAATTACACATCGAAAAGGTTGAATTTAACATTTGCTCTTGCGTTGGTGTTTTTCACCGTGCAGAAAAATCTCATTTCACTCAATCGTCACAAACAGTTCCTTGTAATACGGTTTTAATGGGATGTTCTCCAAATACAAATGCAATCTTAAGGTACGTGTTTTTGTATTTATTTTATTCTTTAATTAAATGAAAAGGGAGACTTTTACAGACATATATTCATATGTTTAAACTGTTATATTATATGTCGTCATTTTATGAATCTGGTGATGATTCAGTTCTTACTTGGGTTTGAGAATTACAGCTGAGCATATAGTTCAGTTATCCATGACCTGACTGAAAAGGACTAAACTTTCTAAAGTGTAGGTAATGAGCTTTATACATCATATTACCAAAACCACTTGTCTCAGTAATTTAACCTACACTTATCACTGATCTACGGTGGCCCTGAGAGGCCAAACAGACTACAACCTAAGAAAACACCAGCAATAAGAAAAACGCTGCAAAAGCACACAAAACACAATGGAAATAGGAAAAAGGAAAACGGAAATAGAAAACCTGAAAACAGAAATAGGAAAAAACAGATTTCTAAAAGCACAAGGGAAGTGTTTCTGGGGAGACAATAACCCGATGGACCAGTTGCAGGAACCAAAATATGCTACGAACTGCGCCGGGAGACACTTAAAAGAAGTGGAGGATCTATCAGTTTTGTGAGGAAAGAAAAGATGAGAGGTAAGTGTGTTAGCCTAACTATTAGCCTAAAAATGCATCATCAGTATTATATGAATCATGAGATTAAAACACACTTACCTAGCATATTTTGGTTCCTGCAACTGGTCCATCGGGTTATTGTCTCCCCGGAAACACTTCCCTTGTGCTTTTGGTTTTTTCCTATTTCCGTTTTCATTTTTCCTATTTCCACTGTGTTTTTTATGTGCTTTTGCAGCGTTTTTCTTATTGTTGGTGTTTTCTTAGGTTGCAGTCCGTTTTTGTTTTTTTTAACATGAGCACAAACCTTTAAATGAAGGTTTATTGTTTCATTGCTGTTTTAATATTTTTAGTGGTAGGAAAAGATGATTTAAGTACTTTTTTCACTAATAATGACACCACTATTCCAGTGATGGTAACTGCAGAGATAACTGCAGTGCACTATTTTTTTATTGTCATCGTACATGCATTAAAAATTAATACTTTATTGGTATTTTGTTATACGCAGTAGCTTTTTGAAATTCAAAGCATAGTTTTTACTCTTTTACAAACACATCTTCATACCCAAATGATAAAAGTGGTTGATTTCTACTGATTCCCAAAACAATACATACAGTATGAACAGTTGCAGAAACAACATTATTGGTTTAAAATTCACAGTAATAGCAACCCACTTTAAAGTGTGAGCAAATCAAAACTGGGTGAGGTGGTGGCATAGATCAAAACACAAGACTTACAACTAGAAGACTTGGAAGAGATCTGGGTTAAAATAGACTCTTTCACAGGATTTACCACGTCTTCCAAGTGTGCCAGTTCTTTCCCACATCCTAAACTAACTGTACGTGTGATTGTGAACAAGTATGGTTGACTCTCTATTAGTATTAACCCTGTAATGAATGAGGTATTAACACCACACTGACACTATGAACATAAACGTCAGTAGTTTTTTTTCCCGATTAAGAAGACTTGACAATCTTAAAAAAGTATTTTGCATCAGGGTACAAATCTTTTGTCTTCTTCTTTAGCATAAAATACTTAAAATAACCATATATATATGTAGCATTTCAAACTGTAATAATTGTAATATGTTACATGTAATTGAACTAGCCGTTGCATAGTTCATATCACTGTAATTTCCAAGGCATTGCTCAGTCAGTTATATTATTATGCACTCAAATATCTCAAATGTAAGATGCTACCAAACAACCTGCACAGAAGTATGATTAATAAGGTAACACTATCAAAGCAGTGACTCATGCCAAATGCATTGCAGCACACATAAAGACACTGTTTTTGTTCAAGTTGTTTAAACGACTACCATTTCAAGTGCGGCATAGCAGCAGTAGGTCTCCCTCTCAACAAAAGAGCGCTCCTCTTACAACCCTGAAAGAATGGCCTGCCAGACAAATCCACTAAAATCCAAGTACCTCTACAAAGTCAACAATGAAATCTTTTTGCTTCTTGTTTTTATGTCACATAAGTAAAAAAAAAAAATCTTTCACAAAACACACCCTCATGATTCTCCTCAGTATGGGTGGTTCACACTCTTTGGTACCATTCCTTCATTGAGAAAATACTGCCAACGAGTCAAGGAGTCACACAGGCAGAGAATCAATCCTTGGCGAGTTTGTAGATATGGTTCCAGAGGTGGGGTCATAACAACTACACCATCTAATTTCTTTTTTTACTGTTCAAAATTATGTTTTGTTCAGAGCCAAGTATGCCCAGAGCCTTCTCCCCACACCTGTGAGAGCTGTGAACAAAATTTTATGTGGTTGCAAATATTGATGCCGTGAGAATGGGACAGGGTAGATAAAAAAAAACTGCTGCAAACTGCTGTGCTGAAGGAATGGGATAACATGAAGGGATGATGGAGGTTTTAAAGTCCTCAAGAGCTTTCCTACTCATTATGCAACATTTTTTTGTTGCATGGTTAAGGCATTGTGTTTGGGTTTCTTGGAGGGTGCACCGTGTTTTGTGGTTTATAAACTAGATGAAAGACAAGTCAGCCAGGTCCATTAACACCAGACAGATGAATGCAGGTAAAACCTTTTCATGAAGGGTGAATGTTGTTGTTCACTTTTCTTGTCATTGATTCGTAATACTTTATAAACAGTGTCCATAAAGTCACATGACAGTCTCAAAAGCATTCCAGCTCAGGATAGGGGGATTTTGAAGGCATCTTTGTCTCTGCCACCATTACTTTAACAACTATTTTGTCGCCTGGCCTTGTTATTGAGTTGAAAACCTTCACATTCCTCAGATTTTCTGTGACAATTTCTTCTTTAATCCCTCTTCAAACTTTTCTTTTGTGAAGCAGCCCACTCACTGCTGCTCAGTGCAGCCTCTCTCAGCACATGCATCTCTCTTTTCTCTAATTTCTCCTTGATTTCTCATCTCTATTCATCTTCTTTCAGCCTTCCCTTTTTTGTATTCTGTTCTGTTTTTATACCTGCCAGAGTCACAAGAATAAAAAAACATAAAAAAAACAGTCACTTGTGATCTTTCACAAGCGCACACCACAAAACACCCTCCCACAGACAGACTGGAACAGACATGAAAATTTAAAAAAAAAAGAAAAAACATCTTCATCTGGACTGGAGACATACTAGAAAATCAGTAATAGCTCGCCGCACACATAAAGAAGGACAGTACCTACTACCAAATAGTTTATTTTTATGCTTTCAAGCTCTCATGTTTTTTAGAAAAATCCTTGACAGTATTATAATAAATGCAGTGCTGTATAGAGACTGAAGCAGCTGATAATAATATAGGTTAAAGTGGAAAAAGAGCAAGACTTGGAGACAGATTGAGAGCAAGAAAAAGGGAAAGTGACAAAAGAAATATTGCAGAGAGAGGGGACGGATCCTTGCTGAAACAGTGAGGCTGATAGAAATATAGAGACTAGATAATGGCAAATGTGGTTATCTGGTTCTGGGAACGTGTTAACAGTAGTAGCCTTCTTTGCTTGATGTTTTCCATGTTAAGTCCCGCTGCACGCCTAAAATTGAATTGCATGGTTATAGAGCAACATACTTAGTCCAGTAGATTCATTTTTTCTGGTTCAGTTAAAAGTGCTAGAATTTAAAGGAACACATGGGTCTGTTTTTGCAATGCTTTTAAGCACTTTTTGCACTTGCATGTCTTCCCTTTCCATCCTCTGAACACATGTGTGTGGTTTGCATCTTGCAATTAGGCATTTATTTGTTTTTAGCCAACCAACATAAGTGTTTCGGGTTGTATTCACATGGTATTGCTTGTCAGAATAAATTGAGGGTGTGACGCTGTCATGCGTGGATGAAATTTTCAGCGGGGTAATCAAGAGTCGATCGATTATATTTAAATAAAGCCTGAGGTTGCTGTGAGCCATGTTCATGCCTGAAAGGCTTGGAAATAATGAAGCATAGAGCAGAAGCAAAACGGGAGAGAATTTGTGTGCTTTGGAGGCCCTGGTATGACTTTAGTTTCCATGAGCCAAAGGATGAAATGGACAAACCATGTAGTGAGCCAGTCAGTTGAAGCTGCTTAGCTACTGATCCTACATGATAAGCATTAGTCATTAGCATCTTTGCCATTTTATGATCGCTATAAAGATATTAATGGGCAAAAGGCTCAGCTGATTAGTAAAATGTGCGAGTTTTTTTTTAAACCCAAAATTAAAAAGGAAGCTTGGTATTTAGGTATTCCTTTAATTCCTTTGGAAAGTTAGTATGCTCATGATTGCTCTGGCATCTTCTCAGGGTTCTACATGTTCATTAAAATATAGTCATTGTGCTTTATTCTGTTTTGTTTGTTTGTAGATATAAGGCTTATTCTAATGAGCGCTTGCCTTGTGTTATACAGAATTCCCTTGAGCAACAGTTGAAGTATTTGTTTCATGGAAAAATAAGTATTATAGGATGTAAACAACTAGATCTGAGTAGGTTTGTGTTGTTGCAAAATCCAAATAAATTTTTTTTTCTCTTGGATTTGGAACTACTCTTCAGTTCTACAAACAGAATATGACTACTGCTAATGTTTTGTGTGATTTCTCTCTTTCTGTGATGTATTTGGCAGCTTTATTTATATAACAGCTGGATTCACACCAGATCTAATGGTTTGTTAGCTAGCTTGCCAAATTACTTAATTACTTGCCATTACCAAATGTAATGGCTCAAAGCAAATCGTTGCTTTCACCCAGTACTGGATATGAGCAATGCAAGACAGGCAAAGACGTCACTTTTCACCAGGCATCAAGTTGACAATGAAGCTGACAGCAGGAGAAACCTTTCTTCCCTAAAGGGTACTCCTCCAGCTGACTTCACTCATTCCCATTGCAAGTGGTATGAGTAGAGCCGATAGCTTAATTCAATTCAATCCAGTTTTATTTATACAGCGCCAAATTACAACAACAGTCACCTCAAGGTGCTTTATATTGTAAGACCGGAGAGAACCCCAACAATCATATGAACCCATATGAACAAGCTTTTTGGTGACAGTAGGAAGGAAAAACTCCCTCTTAACAGGAAGAAACCTCTACCAGAACCAGGCTCAAGGAGGGGTCGCAATCTGCTGCGACTGGTTGGGGTTAGGGCAGGAAGACAAGGCATAGGACATGCTGTGGAAGAGAGCCAGCGCTGAACAATAAGTAATAATAAGTAATAATTCAATGCAGAGAAATAAGTGTAGCTGAACTGTGGGTGAAGGAATCCTGAATAACAAAACTTAGCTTAATATTCGTTAATTTAGCTAGCAGAGCAGAGTGACATGACCAGTGTGAATTTTTCAGTTGGTGATTATTTGTAATAGTGATTAATGCTGGTTGGAGGGGCTCCCTGTGAATTTGAACCTAGGACAGAATTTCTACTAAAAGCGGTGTCAGTACTGTCTATAACTTGGCTACTTGTTGTTTTATCAAGCCAACTTTGCTGTTGTCATAATTATTTATAAATTATGCTGGTCTTTCTGTCTCTGAACACCAAATGCTTCTTGGCATGCATACAACAGTGCAACAGAGCAGTGCAAGACAGTTACCCCTAAGTCATACCACCAATTTTATCAGTGCTGGATTTAAACACCATGAACCCACCGGAGTGATCGGAGTTCACTTAAGCGATGTAGGTGTCATTAAATTTTTGCAGGCTAAACAGAAAGCCTTTAGATATTGTGGCGAGATGACCTTGGTTATTTGCTTTATTCCACCTGGGTGAAATACTTCTACAGTGTAAGTTTTTCTGTTTTTGTCTGTGCTGTCTGAAAAAAAAAATGAAATGCAGTGTTTAAATGGATGGATTGGCAGTGACAGTGGAAACACATGATGCTTCCAGCTGGCTTATCATTATACTTTGCGGAGTCCCAGAGCCACTCCCGATGCTAAACAAGCTGGACCAACTAGAACCTGAATAATTTGCAGGATCACTAAATAGTTTCCAAACTCTGTTGTGGTTTCAGAGGGAAAGATCCACACCTCAGAGAGGTTATTATACATTAAAGTATAATATTGTAACACAAACAAAACATGAGTCAAAAAATTGTTGAAACACAAATTACAACATTGTATAAAAATTACAATCATCAACTCAAATACTTGGTTCTAATTGAACAGAAATTTCTATGAACTTGTAAAACTGTGTAGACCATGAATCAGTCTGTGTCAGGTCCTGAATTTGAAATTTCCACTGAAGTCACGGGTAAGAGATAACTGGAACCAAGATCTAGGACATTTTTTTTTTTTAAGTTTGCTAAGACTGCTAAATTTTGCCAATGGTAGTTCACTCTTTGCAACATAGTACGCTGTTCTAAACAGATTTTTCAGGTTTATTTTTAGTATGTTCTTTGGTGTTTGTTCTGGGAAAGATATTGCAGACTGAGCAATAATGCATTTCTTGCATTTCTCATGGGTTCTAATGGGGGTCTTTCTTAAAATTACTGGTCCCAGTAACAAAGGCGCTTGTCGACTCAGAAATCGAGGGAAAACCAACAACACACCCGGCAGAACATTATGTTATTTACAGGGGTGCACATAAGTGGTCCGCAGGTGCGCATTCGCTGTCAAAATAAAAGACGCGCACCAGATAAGAAGTTGCAGCGCGTGTTTGCATACATATAAAAGGCACTGTTTTTGTCCGCTAGAGTAGGATTTTCACGGCATATTCTGCACCACATTTCTGTGCGTTCATCATTTGTTTGAAGCCAGCTCACCTCCTGCAACCACTTTTCCGAGAATACGCGCTTCTTTTGCGATTCGGACTCCTTCTGACGTTTCTTTGGAGGTGGAGGAACACCAAAGTAATTGCTTAAAGGAGCTTGCTTCGACATCTTTTAGAGTTCTAAACAAATGTCTGACCTCCTCCAGAAAATCTTATGTATGCAAACAGGCGTGTTGCAACTTCTTATCTGGTGCGCGTCTTTTATTTTGACAGCGAATGCGCACCTGCGGACCACTTATGTGCACCCCTGGTTATTTAGCTTGTCATATTCCAGCCACAGAAATTCTTTTGTCCATGAAACCATAAAGCTGCACTTTCTTTTTCCCTCATAGTCTGATTTGTCATAACTTTTCCGTTTTGTGGTCGGCTTTTCATTGGCTGTCACTTCTTCACCCTGACCTGTCTTATTTGGCTCAGCAGAACTAAAATATATATCCTGCTGCTTTTACACACGCACTCACATAACGGTCAGCGATTCTCTGCGCAATCAACCTCTCACATGTTTAAGCTTGCTGTGGGAGATTTCACTTGTCAGGTTTGAATAGTAAGCTAATGAGTGATAAGACGGTGTCAGAGGAATTGGTGCGCAATTAATTGTCACTCACCAATTAGTACTGCCGCTCTCTATACACAGTTCGCGCGATCGCAAAGTGAAAGCAAAAAACAGCAAATTCAAACGCGATTTCAATATGTCACATATTGACAGTAGCTCATCGATGCCAATGACATAATTACCAAGCTACATTTTCAAAAGAATGCAAAAGCATTGACATATATTTTCCCTTCCTATGATAGCCCGACGGGCAGGGCTGAGATAGGTTTTGGTAGCCCGACTGGAAAAATCGCTAGCCCCGGGACGTCGGGCTAGCGATTTTGCGAGCCCTGGACTTTGAAAAGATCTAACTGCATTATTAAAATATGATGGAAGATGAGCTTTTGTTGGAACATGTGTGTGCAGTCCATCTTATTTCGTCATCTTCTTTTTTTTCCCACTCATAATCCATCTTTGATGTTATCGTGTTTCCTTGATTTTCAGTATCCCGTGATGTCTGTGTGTATAACTTTAATCGACTTTAATCATTTCATTCTTTTTCCAGCCGCTGTTGTGAGAAATTTAAGCCCAAAATCTCCTCACGACTTCAAAGGGTGTCTGTGTCTGTGAACGCATAAAGGGCTGTCTAAAACCAGGCTTTATCACTTTCTCTTCATGTCTGTCTGTTCCTCTTCCCCTTGTTCCTTCAGTAGTGGTCATTGTACATCTAAACACACTCTTTGTGAGTGACCACTTTACCCAACTGCCAAACATTTTTTAATTGCATTTTTATGCATATCATAGGCTATATAGAAAATAATGCATTAGTAATTTTCCTAAATTCTTTGTTCTTTTTTTCATCTGAGTGCTCTGTTTAATCCTGTATGAACCGTTGCCATGGCACTGAGACTGTCAGGCCAAGGTTGATGGGCAGAAAGATACTTGTACGTGTGTGTCTGTGTGGTTGTGTGTGAGTGTGTTGCTAAGATGATTGGGCGAGAGCAAAGCCGGGCGAACGTTGATTGAAGCTTGGAATAGCATTAAGGCAAACCTTTCTTTTCTCTGTCTCTGTCTACTTTGCTCTCTTTGGCATTCTGTCACTCATTGGCTGCCTCATCTGTCTCATCACTTAGTTGTAGCCTCTGTATCTTCCTCTCTATTTGCCTGAATTTCTTATTTGGTCTCCCGCTTTTCCTTTAGCAGTCTTTCTTGCTTTGTCTGTCTGCTCTATTTCTTAGAATACACATTTCACATGCGTGTGTATTATTTTCCTTCTCATGAAGATATTCATATAAATTCCCAAATAAATCTTACATCTATTTATTAGCCAAAAATTAATACATAGCCGAAAATGGATATCATGTTATCAGAAAATAAGATGACGTTTGTGGGAGTGATCTACTGGATCTGTGGCGTCACATCGGTTTTGCCCTGACCTATATGTGCAACAACAGATTACAGAAGACCTGAAAAGACTGAAGTCTGTATAAAGTGAAAGTAAATGTGTGCTCTGAGTTAATGGCCTCACACTGCCCACAGTGGTACAGCAGATGTTGGCGGATGAAGTGGGTGACGTCTGGGAAGGGAGATAGTCGGCTCGGCGCTCTTCACCAGTAGCTGCAGATTATCTGTGAATTCCAGCTCTCTTCAGTGGAAGTTTTTTTTTTTTTTAAGTTTATGGTGCAAAAATGGTCACTACAGAGGTGAACGGTGGTTATCCTCAGCTCTCCATTAATTTGGTTCTCCACAAAATCAATCCGGCTCTTATTCTAAAGGAGGTGACCAAGCCTCTCAGCAAATTATGGCATCCGGGTTAGATGCATTTGCAGGAGAAAGGCATGGGTAGCTAGCAAACTGTAGGTTGTAATACTGAGGATGTAACAGTGGTATGAACTTTGAATTTCACAATCAGCACATTCTTAGCGAGCAGCACAGCTATGGAAAATACTGTCTACCCATGCAGCCTCCTATATCTGTGTGTAAGATGTGTGTATAGGCTTTGAGTATGAGCAATTATTTTCTTCTGCTTCTGACAAATTGAAAGCAAATGCAGAGTTATTGCTAGAAGCCTTGGTGGTTTGTGTCTCCTGAATGCTCACCCTGTTATTAGCAACGCCGTTTCTTGTTAGTTACTCCATTTCTTTTGGAGAACTCTGTAACTGAGAAGAAAATGACATTTTTGTTCTTGTTTTTCATTATTCTGATTGCTCTTTAGCCCTCTGCTAAAGAACTATAAGGACGGTGTGACGCCACTACTGGCATCCATGTAATGACCAAGAAAAAGAACCGGAAAGTGCAACCAACTCCTCCCACCCACCCCCTCCCCTGCCAGCTTATTATGATTTCCTTGTATAAATTCCTATTATTGAGATTTAAATCACATCATTTTATAGGGTGGTATGCATTCCTGCAAATAAGCTTGGAAGAAAATACCATTTAATCAGTGACCTTCTCTACCTTTTCACACTTGGGTTAGTCAAGAGAAATAATTTCAGTTATCATTTGGGTACATACCTTCAACAGAATTAAGCCAATGACGCTTCTAAAAAGCTCAATAGCATATTTAAGGATTTTATTTCATTACATTTTATCTGTTAACTAATATTTCTAGATAAATAATAACAGCAACATTTTGCTTTCTATATGCAGTTTTGCGACATTCCCCTCCAAAAAGTCCCCAGAATGAGCTTGTCGAGGCCGACCATGAGAAAGTTTGAGTTCAGGCTGGACTACAGTCAGGTGAAAGGAATTGAGTTAATATTTTATAAAGGGTCTGTTAATAAGTCGTACAACTGCTGTTTAGCGGTTGGCTATGGTTCAGTTGGCTGTCCAATATGTGCAAGGCTGGAGATTTGAATTATCACTGTGGTCAATCAATGCAAATTAAATAGTACTAATTAAGTCTCACTATTATAAAAGTGATAATTATGATGATTTTAATGATGGTTAGCAAAATGTAATGACAGCTTGTACAGCTCTGACCTTAAAATGGAAGAACAAAATCGAAAGTGGGGGAAGTACACAAAAGGACAATTTCTGAACTGGCGTATAGTAAATCCAAAGTTCTCCTCCGATTTTATTCTTTTTTAGAAACTTTCATTTTTTTCTCATCTCACCTCGCACTCTCTCCATCGAGTCTCTTGCCCTCATTTTGCTCTTGTGTCCTCTCCAGTGTTGTTTCTTGGCCTTACAGCTGATATCCTCGGAGGACACTTCTGCATGTCTCTCCATTTTGCACTCACTCCTCGTGAACTTTGCAGTTGGAGCTCGGCAGCCGAAGAAGGCTAAATGGATGTAAGGGTGAACATTTATGACCCCTAAGAAAAGAGTGCGTATTCCTTGTGTTCCCCTTTTTTTCTGTGAATGCGTTTTGCCTAAGCCATCTTTGTTTATTTGTCTGCATATGCGAGTGCGTGTGTGGTTGTGTATTTGCTTGTGTATGTGTGCACCTGTGCACCCCTCTCCATTCTGTGTGAACATCCCTTTGTGTCTAATGGACAGGGTGGTGCAGAGTCCAGCTCAGAACCTTTACTGTAGTCACTCCAAGCTAAATGGACTCCTGTTGTTAACAGATTTCTAGTGTTGTCTGGAGGCTCATGTAACATGGGTCAGAAACAGAGCACACCGCTACTGCTCTTACCTCCTTTTTGTCTCTCTTTCTCAATCTTTCTTCATTGCCCAACTCTGCTGTCAGTTTCATTTATTTCTCTTTTTCACATAGTCCTGTAATTGTTTTTTCTCCAAAATCATAACTATTACTTTTCAGATAGATAGATAGATAGATAGATAGATAGATGTAGCTAGTGTAGGAGAGTAGCTTTCCTCAGCATGACCTACTGAACGACCGGATTAAGTCCATCATCTGCAGCTTGGTTTTAAGTCCTCTTTGACATACTCGCACACAGACCCACTCTCACACATGTGTGCAGAGCCAGCTGTCATCCCCCTCCCCCACACAGCATTTGTAGCCCTAAAATTAAAATGGATACATAGGGCTAAGCTGTTAAAATCAATATTAATGAGTTGACATTTGTTTTTTGTTTTTTTGTTTTTATTTGAGAAATATAGTGTGTCAACAGGTTAATAGTCGGTGAGGCATCATCCTACCCAATGTGTGTCTGAAATGTGGCTGAAGGTACAAGTCAGGCTGAAGTGAAACACACACAGACTCAAAGGCAACTTGTGTTAGACAACTTGAATTCTAGTCATTGCACTTTAATCAGGGCATATTTCAATAATTCATCAGTCACAGCATGCAAAGAGAGTTTAATGATGAGATTACTTCTGTATTTTCAAGAAACAGTTAGACAGTTTCAAGAAACTGTCTAATTGTCTTGTTTCTTGGGAATTGCAAAACAGGAAATAATAGTATTTTTCAAAAAATGAGGCTCATTTAAATTAGATTTTGCTTCGATTTCAGCAGTTATCATTATTTTATCAAAATGGAAAAAGAACACAACAATTGGACCTACAACACTACTCTTAATTTCAGTGTATGACCTTGCTAATGAAGAGGAGAAAAACATAAAAAACATATTGTTAAAGATTTCATGAGCAATGGGTATCTGGTATTTATTTATTTCTGCGCCTCATAAAAATCATTTTTGAGCATTGTTATACATTTTTCATAAGTCGCCACTTTGGCTCTGATTTTGCCCTTGGCATAAAATCTGTGGATGAGAGCCTTTTTTAAATGAGGCTGACTGTTGTCACTGGGATCCATAATTGGGGGTATGACATATGTCAAGTGCAAATTTGTGTGTGGTATCTCAATCACATGAAACTGCTTTGGGGAATTCATTCTCATTCTCATGTTGCAGTGTATGTCAGCATATATGTGGCATTCTGTCAGAAATCATAAAAGTCCCCACCTCTGGTTTTCAGTTTTATTTTGTAGTCACACATGATTGATGTGTATGTGTGTGCCACTGAACATATGTTTGTGTACATGGTATCTGCATAACAGACATGTATGCAAAGCAGCAGGCATCTGACAGTGGCCTTCTTTTGAATGCTGTTCAGACATTTGTGTGTTTGGCGATGCGGTGAAACCAATCCTAATGTTCCGTATCAAAGGAAAGACTGGCACACATGCTGTTTGCTGTCAAAAAGCAGTGCTGGCGACCGAGACATGCCAACAGGCAGGCGAAAGTGAAAAAGCTGAAACCCCCCCCCCCACTTTGTTTGATTTTTATGGACACATTACAAATAGATTAATTTATAGAACAAAAGGTTATAAATCTTTGCACACATTGTACGTGAAAACTCCTTATATGGACAGTGTAATTCATACTTTTGATGTTTGTTGCACCACTATCGCCACAAGGTGACAGGACAGAGGGACTTTTAAAAACCACCTGGCTTGTTCTACTGTGCTGGGAACCTGCAGCAGTGTGGAAAAGTGGGATTAGTCATGCATGATCGCCTTTTTTGTAAGCAAACACACTCATACACACACGTTTCCATCCAAATAATGTTTGAAAGTCATTCGGTAATGAGGACAAGTGTCCATTATACGCAGGTCATATCCTGTACCTCAGAATTGGCAGGGCAAGAGAAAATTGGAATAGAAAGCACTGGATAAAAGAAAGGTTAGCCCAGACTTGCGTAATTGTCTGTGGTAACCACATTCAAACCCAGGTGCTTCCATAGTTTTCACTTACAATGTTAGCAAAAATCCTTTTGTTTAATAGTATAATTGGGCATAAATGCAGGAGATTAGTTTAAATAAATGTTTTTACACATTTTTCCCATTAATATGAGATGACTGCCATGTAAATCGTTGTTTATAAGCCTTCGCAAATCTGCAGCATGACCAACATCTGAAAGTTACGTCCTTAAGAAACGGAAAAAAAAATCAGTAAAGACACGAGACAGGGCCTGAGACATGCATTTGGCTGAAGCCTCATCAAAAATGGGCTCAGTGGAAGGCTGGCTGTCAAGAAGTCATTCTTAAGAAAGAGAAACAGGGAGAAAGACATATATATATATATACATATATAACACAAGAACTGAAGTGAAAATCGGTGACAAGATGTCTCATGGAGTGATGAAGCCAAGTTTGAAATTTTTGGTTGAAATTGTTGTTGATATGTACAGAGCAGATCAGGAGAGAGGTTATGAATACAGAAAAGTACAGTCAGATTTTGATAAAACACGCACCACCATCTGCAAAGTGTCTAATTGGCAGCAGCTACATTTTTCAGCATGAAAATGATCCCAAACAAACTGCCAGTGCAGTAAAAAGCATACTTAGATAAAATAAAAACACACATTAGATCTCTATCAGTCATGGATTGGCCTCTCCAGAGCCCAGATCTCAACAGTGTTGAAGCTGTTTGGGATCATCTTGACAAAAAACTTCATAGAGAGCTTTGAATGTCCTTCAAGAAGCCTGGAGAACTATTCCACTAGAAGACCACTTAAAACAATTAAAAGAAAGATTGCCTCAAATAGTTCAAGCTGTCTTAAAGAATAAAGGTGGTCATTACCAAATATTGACTTTCAAGCTTGTTAGAATTCAGAATTGTCCTTATATATATGTATTTCCATGTATATTTGCACATTTCAATAAATTGCTGCAAATATTTCCCATTTTGCTTGAAAAAAGTAAAGAAATTACAGGTGGCTCAAGACTTTTGCACAGTTCTGTTAAATTTAAAGAATGCACTCGCTTTCAGTCTCACTCTTGATGTCTCTCTTATGTGAGTTTGGAAGCCAGTAAATTCTAACATTAAACATTTAAGCAGCAGAGAAATTTGCATTCCTTACATGGTGGCCTTCATAACAAAAGCCAAGCCAAGCAGTGCATGTCTCACATTCTACCCAGGTAGAAATGAAGCTTGAGAATTGAGTTTGGGTGTTTTGCATTAAGTCTTTCAAACTGCCCACTACCTAAAGTTTCAAACTGTATCCATGTCAAAGTGCCTACGTAATGCCTTTGCAGGTTTTTCCCTTCAATTAAGTGAGTTATATAACTTTTTTGTGCACGTAAAAGATCTGCAAATTTGCAAAGCACGAAGTCTTAGCCAGAGGGAGTCATACTTGTGAACTCCATGAAATTCCTTGTTTCATGCAGCTCAGGTGAGAAGAATAAATAATCAATGATAACTTACTTCAGAAATAGTAATGCCAGCACCTTAAAGCATTGTACTGTATGGTACAGTATGCTGTAATAACATAATAGCATAGCAACAGCCTTTTTTCGGCCTGATTCTGGGCTGAACACGCAGGCTCTGCTGACAAATGACCAGGCTTTTCAAGTAGTGGGGGAACTAACACAACATATTTTAGACTGAAAATAAAAAAAAAGGGTTCTTCAGCAACAAATACTATAGGAAAATCACCAAATTCAAGTTATGAACTTCTAAGTATGAATAATATGGTCTTTTAAAGGGGCTATTACTCATTCTCACACCCTCTGTCTAGCTGCCCCCTTCAATAACCTCCATCTTTTACACCACCCACATCCCTTCTCTAATCCCCCAGCAGGCCCACTCTCGTTGGGACAGGATTAGAGACCTCTCCTCTACACTTGGCTTGACTAGGCTTGGAGCTACTTCTTTGTGTGTATGTGTGTGCGTGTTTGTGTGTGCAGAGGTACACAAGAAAGAAATGGACAACGAGCAAGAGCTACAAGGAGGTAGAAGTGAATGGGACAGAAAGACACAGAGAAGCAGAGAGAAAGAAAGAGGCAGAGGTGCAGAGATATAAATCACTGGAGTACAATATGTCAGACGAAGGACAAAAACATCTCCTGCAGCCCTCTGGGGCACAGACTGAAGGAGCCAAATAAGAGGGATGGAAGGATGGAGATGCAATGAGTCAGAGGAGAAGAAGTGTGGAGGATGTGTAGTGCAACATAAAATTAGCATGAAAAAGTGTAATATCTCCCACAAAAAAAGAAAAAAAAGTGTCTGCGGGTTTGGGTGAGGATAGATGTGTATAGATGGATACTAGACTTTAGTGTTGCAAAGAGCTGTATTTGTCCTCATGAAATAAAGTGTACAGCAGAACAACTTTTGCCCTCTGACCCATATGTTTCTAAGGGTGTTTTCACACCCGCTGTGTTTAGGCCAATAAATATAAATCGAACTCTTGCTCGCACTCTGGTGCAGTTCAAAACGAGTGCACGGAAAACCTTTGCAGGAGGTGGTCTCAATCCGGTTCCAGAGGGGTTAGTTTGTGATGTGAGTGTGATCCCAACTACCAGTTGTATGCTGCAACTGAGCTTCCTGTAGCCAAGTACTTTTTCTGTATGTAAGGAAAGCAAACCATGCAAAAAAGCTACCAGTCGACAAAGTCATTGACTGATTCGGACCAGAAAACAAACTGTAAGTCTTGCACTAAAGAGGTTTCCTCAGTGACAGCAATTACTCCATCATTTACTAAACCACTGCTCATGATGAGTGATGGAACAAGAATATATATAAATGTTATCGTCAAGTTAAACATCCTTGAATTAAGTTTTTAGAAGATATTTTGGGTTCCACTGCTGATTTAACGAAGAAGCAGTTTACAAATAGAGTTTGGGCTCTATGCTCTGAACTCATCTCCCGATAGATTATGTTACACATATAAATAAATGACAAGTAAACATCTCTCTGGAGCCAAAAGGTGGAAGATGGGGTGGTGGAGAGGTTAAAAAGTGCAGACAGGAACGCTGACATGCCAGAGGGAACGATGGTAAATTCTGCAGCTTAAATAGACAATATTGGGAAGTACGTCTGGTATTTGACAGGAAAGTGAAGTATGTTAATGTGTGTGAGACACGGTGCAGCTTGAGTTCGCCTGAACTAGCTCGCAAATCGTGTTAATGTTTGAATGCGACTAGTAGGTAAAGAGAAGAAACAGCTGATACGCTGGGTGGTTCATCAGAACAGACTGACAGCGAAGACACAGCCTGTTATCCCGAGTTGCTGAACAAACTGCGCGAGAAGATTGTCATGTTCTGGGCTCGTAATATTTCTGATATTTTAGCTCTCTCACCCTTGAACACCCTGATGCAACATAAATGTTGTTTGAGCAATAGCTTTGGTGTTTTGCAAGTGACTGTCTTAAGTGTGGTTTGTATTTGTGCTGTCTAGTCTCTGAAGTCTTTAAAGTAAAGGATTATTTTCCCCCAAAAAATATATGCACATGTTTAAGCTATTCTTTGATCTTTGGCAGCATGTATTAACAGTTAAACTGACAGGGAGAGCAAAAAAATATGTTTTCTTTCTCAATCAATACTTTACATACATACATACATGCATAGATACATAAATTATACAATATATGAGGAAAACATTAGCGCATCGTTATTGTCATAATTTTCCCCCTCATTATTCCATCATTTACATATCATTAATAATAATAGCAAATCATTTGAAATTGAGATTTACAGCTGAAGGGTAGCTGTAGAATATCTGTAATATGGGAAAAAAGCCGCTGTTGCTTTTGTCCCATTGTGACATTGCTGCTATTTACATTCTACTGAATGTCCCAAGACAGCTTTTTCCTCTAATGTCATAATGATGGAGGGCCTAGTCCCCCATTATGTCAGCACTGATTACCATTGATCTTTACCATTAGCAATAGAAGGGATGCCAGAAAATGCCTGCCGCTGCAGAGACGCACTCACATAGAGATTGTAAACTTGTCCTTTTTCTTAAAATAACCTTTTTTAAAGGTTTTAAAGCCACCCCTTCTGTAGTCTGAGCACTTTACAGACGGACACTGTGATCTGCTCTTAACTGTAGTTTTGCAGTTAATGTAGAGCATAAATAATCAGATCTAGTCACTTCCTAATGAAGCCCTTTTGAACTTGTGTATGCGTATTTGTTTATTGCCACTTGCATATATGTATGTTGTAATGCTTCTGTTTTCCTTACTTACCAAGTGACCTACTTTAGAATTTTTTAAGTTTAACATAAGCTGATTTTATGTGTTCTACTGATGTTTGTTTACATGTATCACCCACGTTACATAAACAAAGAAAGAAAGACTCCACAGGCGAGTTGAGCTGGGATTATAAAAATGTTAATAATAGTTTGTGGTTTTAATCCTGTAAAAACCAGATAAAACACCAAGCTCTAGATGGCAAACCTTTTCATGACAGAACGTTGAAGGATGATTGCAGTTCGTTGCTCTTGGCCTACAATTAGTCTCTGGAGATGTGTAATGATATAGTTACCCAAGCCTGTGGTTTAATTACAGATCTACTAACCAATCACAAGTGGTTTTTCTTGGTGGTTTCTTTCAGAGAGTGAGCTGCTTCTCTTCACATTCTAATTAGAGTCACTCACACCTGCACTGTCCTCCCCTGCTCCCTTGAATTTAGAGTTCAGTTTTGGACAATTTCCGTCACTAAAGAACAAGTGACTCTCGTGCTGAAAACGGATGGTAACTCCCGAGAATCAGTCATATGTTCATGGGGCTGAAAGTGTTGTTTTTCATGCAGTGTATGTGCAGATTTGCCCTTAATTTCTCTTTTTTCTGTCATTCTGTTTCCATTACAGACTCTCTCTGCGCTGTTTTCCTCCCTTTATTGCCACTCCTTTGGCTTAGTTATTGCAGCACCACTATCTTTCTGCTCTTTCTCCAACTTGCTGTCTCTATCCCCCCCACCCCCCCGCCCCTTTCCCACTGTGAAGCCACATAACCTGAGTCAGCAGTATTCGCTCCCTCTTGCACTCGTGCCGATGTGTCTTATGTTGTTGGATCTATTACAGGAATTGAATCCTGCTGGTCAATAACAATCTGGGGTTATTATGTTTCAGATGATGTACAGCCTGTGCTCGAGTTTGTGTTGTTTTATTTAATAATTATTTCTGCAGTCTTTAAATATGGAACTTCTTGTTTTTTATCTCACTGACCTGCTCCCAGTCACAACAAAAGCAGAAAAAACCCCAGTGTGCTCTTATTTGGAAATACAGAGACACACATAGCCACCAAGGCCTGTTGAGGACACAGGTGCCCCTTTTGCTATCCAACTGTGTGTTGTAATTGGTAGCCTCCTGTTTCGCCTCACTACCCAGACTTCTGAAGTTAATTTAGTGCGTGCTGTGACAAACATAATGTTATGATCATTAGCAGATTCATTACCTTTTTCTTAAGTGTGTGTTTTTCAGATTTCTTTCTTTTTTTTGTAGTATGACAACAAGCACAAGGCCACTCAGTCAATTTCTCTCTCTTTCCTTCTCTAATCCAAATGTGAGATTTAACAAGATGCTATTTTTATGAAAACAAACCCAATACACTTGTACAGTAAACACGTGTATTGGGTTTCCTTCCACTCTCTCTTTATCAGAGATGTTGGTGTCAATAAATATCCTTGTTCCACTTTCATCTTCCCGGTGTCCTTTCTGTCACTCTCTTGGTGTGGGTATCCGAGTACAGGTGAGCCCAGCAGTCAGACGGAGTGAAGTGAAGATCGATAGAGCAGTCTGTACTGTACCTTCAGGGTATGATGGGCTTTAACAGTCAAGCTAATACATGAATCATAACTACCCACACATACACAATTGCCTCTATATGTCCACACAGTTGCATATATACAAACATGAGCACAGAGCTTTCGCCTCTTTGGTTGGAAATGAATAAAACTGCATTAATATCACAATTAATTTGATAAATCCAAATTTGCAACGATGTGCTTGTTTTTTCTCACTCTTGAAATTCATTCCAAGACGTTTCTTTAGCGCTTCCCCCTCTCTAAAAGCCCAAAACCACTCACACCAGGCTGTGGCATGCTTAGTTCAGTTCACTTTTATTTATTTTTCATAGTTTTTTCCCCAATAAATTATAAAAAATGTGCAAGGAAATCCACTTTTGAAGGAGCAATTATTTTATTCTATGTTCAATAAATGCATGATGTTCCCAAGACTAGGAGGAATCCTGTTGAGTAATTGCAATCTCAATATTAGTAAAAAAATTGGTGATAATTGTGTAGCTATAACAGAAGCACACTAAACACCAGCATGCAGATTTCCCAGTTGCGTGGCCATTATCTGCTTGCCAACTGAATGTTAATTGGTCAAGGCGGATGTTGAAATGACCCACCTGACCTTTGCCCAGCCCATGCTGCACAGTGCTACAGCTCAAAGTTCAAGTTTCAACTGTCTAGACTAGCAGATTTGAACCTCAGAGGGTAGTGAGCAAAAGGCCAAAAGGTTCTCACCTCCAAAAAGGAAAATGTGCTGTTTGGAAATGGGCTGAATGTAAAAAAAAGTGGAGAATTAATCTCTATTTTTCTCTATATGCCATAACCTATGATCAATGGAAGTAACTTCTGGATAGTTAATGCTCATAATAATACATAAAACAAACAGGTGTCGTTAAAGTTTAGCTGTGAATCAGTGTACCGTTGTGAGTCTACATGTGTAGATTATAATGTAGAACTGAACATTTTTGTGAAGAACTGAAAAAAAACCCAAACCTATCAGCACATCTGCACCAAACAAACCTGCAAGGTTAAACTTGGACTACTACTGAACTATGTGTTGTCTTTCCATGGATTTCAAAAAGTCTTTGGAGGTGGTTTATCGCTCAATAAAAATATTATATGAAAACTGGAAAAGAAAAAAAACCAGAAACATCTTGATGCTAGAATGAATTTCACACAGAAGAGCGATCAACAAAGCTCAGCAAGCTGATGTCAGATGCTGGTGAAAAATTGCACAAAACACCTGAAAAAATGCTTAAGGCTGTGATGCTATTGCCAAGGGATGTTTTCCATAGAAATATATTAAATGGATTTGAATACAAATTTTTTATGGGTGTAATAAATGTTGAAAAATGTATTTCACCTGTATTCAGATTATATATTTTAATGTATTGACTGTATTAAGAGTTTTAAATGTCTGCTTACAAAATATGAAAAATGTTTCTGGTGATTTGTGCATTTTTCCACAACAGTGATTCTCTGATGATTTTTGCATACTGCAGCTTAATGGACAAGCGCTAACTGAAACTTGCATTTTGGAATGCTTTTACTGTGCAAGTAGATTGCAACATCTGTCACTGGACGGGTGGATAATACAGCTCAAATAACAAGAAGCAGATAGATTCGACTGCTGAAATAATCTATGCAGATCATTATTTTTAACCTCATCTATGGTAGTCTATTAATCTAGGCTTGATTGGTCTTGCTGCTGTGGCTCCACTTGTCCATCCCTGGACAAGTGGAGCACGAGAGTCTTCGTGAGAGAAGGAGGCAGCGAGAGATGTTTGTGGCATCATGTCAGTGTATTAACAGTGGTGCCTTGGAGCAAGATTAGGTGTTAACTCTGATCTTCATCTGTAAGCACTGAGATTTGCTTTGAAGTGGGCCAGTTTACTTTGCATCAAGTACTTTGTTGGTGTCACTAAACAACTTACAGGCATTTCTCTGTGTGTGCTCAGAAGCTGGTTTATGTGAGCACATTTAGTTGAAGCGATTGCATTAAATATTAAATGAAATATTATTAGCTAGCACATAGACATGCAGAGTTGTTTTGAAAATGTATTTATTGAATCGATAGCATTATTGATTTGTTTTCCCAACCTACATTCTGTTAAGTATGTGGATGTTGGTGGGTTGTTGAGTGATAGGTTACGAAGAGCAAAACAGACAAAAAACTGCCTCTTATAATCAACCAAATGGTCATAGTTCAAAGGATAATGAAAGGTGAATGGGTGGAAGCAAAGAGAGGAACACAATCTACAGCCACACATAGGCAGGGGGGTTTACTTGGGTAACAATGACAGTAGAAGTCCAAGTCATGTGACAAAATCAGTGTGGATAGCAGAATTTCTTTGAAGACAAGAGCAGGAAAAAACCTCTGTAGGTAGTAGGATGAACTTCGACGCTGATGCTCTTTTTAATTTACAGTATTTATGTCCAATTTTTCTGTGGAAAAAAAATGGAAATGAATAAAAAGAGAAAAAATAGTCCATGAACTACCAAAGAAACAGGTTAAGATTGATGTAATAGCACTCTGCTAGGTAGAACCTGGCCTATAGAGAGCTAAGCTGCATTGACTACAATCAGACTCCAGTCTTATGTAATCACACTCTACAATGACACTGACAAAGCAACATGGTTTGGGGGTGGGGTTGGGGGGGTTTGATGAACCTACTTTCTGTTTTATTTTGAAGTCACCCACCTTGCCATATTGCAGTTAGCTTTCCCTCTACTGTCCTTTGTTAAGATTCTTTCCAATTTTCAGCATCACCTGTAGTCAGTCAATAATAGAATGAGAGAGAGAGAGAGAGAGGGGGATTGTGAAGTGAAATAAAATCAGCACCAGAAGGAAAGTGCAGGACTGAGCAGGAAAACTATATATATGAAAGAAATACCTCTCAGAAAAGTCCCCGTAAACTGGAGGTATTTATGGATGATATAGATCTTGGCTTAGGAGAGCAAAGCTTTGTCAACAAGAACTACAACAGGGACCTGATATGTCCTCTTGCTCTTCAGTCTGTATTCTTCCTCTACATTTATCCCTCCTTTTTACTCGTTACAGCTCTGTCTTCTTGGTTTTCCTTGCATTGCTTGCACTGCCTTTCTGCTTGTGTATGTATACCAACAATCTGACTGAGTATACATCTGCATCTGTAAATGCATTTACATAACAAACCACTTGCTTTGTCAAGTTTTATTTGAAGAGCTTTGTTGTTGACATGGGCTTCCACGTGTCCATATGCATGTCTGTGCATGACATCAAAGCTGCTAAGGACACACAGGTCTTAAAAAACAAGGCTTCCTTTCATACATAGCAATCTCAAGTAAATCAACCAACTGTTTAGTAATAGTATTTGTTTTTTGTTTCTCTTTTGTCAGTGTGTCTGTAATCAGCCCTCTTCCGTCAGCCATTTTTCATCCCTCAACAACAAAATAAAGGCTCTTTAGTTCAATATACAACAGCTTCACAGCTTGTGAGTGACAGCTTCACATATTTCCAAAGACTTACTGTATCCACAGCTGAGATGAAGCTTACAGTTGCTGAAATGCTGTCAGGCAATTTATCAAACTGACACTATTACCTTCACTCTGTTTTTCCTTTAAGTAGAGCGCTGAAAATACCTTTCTTTAAAAGTGCCTGAATGAGGTAACAACTGTTTTGTTCAATATGGTCCCCTATTTAAGGTACTCGTCCCCCCCCCCCTTCTCCTCTGGGTTGCGCTTGTCCAGAGTTCTTTTGTGCTTCAAAACTCTGCAACAAGAAAAAAAAGACTGTGATTTCCGAGGATCTTATTTAGTATGACTCATAGCTTTATCTCCAACCACTTGCACACAAATGCCTCTGAGTGAGTACACACACACACACACACAGGCTGGATTCTCAAGGGATGATTGCCACTCTCGCAGAAATCAGAAAGCCATTCAAATAGAGCCCTGCTGACTCAGCTTGTATGTGGTGCACTAAGTATTGGCAAATTTTGTGTGCACGTGCGTGTGCATGTTTGTGTGTGTATGCGTGTGAGAAAGAAAGAGAAGAGTAAAATAAGCCCACAACATAAAAATGAACAACCAAGAGTGAGGGGGAAAGCTGTAAAGATGGGGAAACAAAAGTGTTGCAAACCTGGACGAAGAAAATATTTTTCTGTTTATCGTAGATTAAGGTCCAGTGCAGCTGTCATTTTAATAGTCCTGTGTTGTCAGTCAGTGTGAGATATATGAATATTCCAGTTCCACTCGACTGCTAGGTATGGCAACCGAAACACTGACTCATGAACACATCCAAGAATAATCAGTTTTTTTGACTCGAGCAGCAGCTGGATTTTTGTCTCTGTTGTGGTGTCCTTCTGCAACCTTTGCAAGTCTTCATTTTGTGATATTTCGACACCTTTGTCTTTGTTTGCTACAGTTTTCGTCTCATATTCCCCAGCGTCTATCCACTCCATCGCCTTTTCTTCAGCTCCTTCTTGCCTCTTATTTTTTTTTACATTTTTCTTTGTTTTTACTAATTATTTGCTCCAGCAACTGTGTGTGTGTGTGTGTGTATTTTTGTGTTCATATAAATGTCAGCATCTGAAAGAGCAGCTGCTGAGTTAAATGCTAATTTGAGCAAGTGTTTTACACTGGTGTGATGACAGCACATACTGTTGGCATGTGTAGGTGTGTTATACATAACTACATAAAGCATACCGCAGAGTTTTAAAGGGATGAAGGAAATAGATGGAAAACTGAATAAAATGTTTGAAACTCGTTGACTGAACTGCATTCTTTTTGTCAGCTTTGCTGAACGCTCTGGCCTGAGGGTTGGAAACGAGAAAGCAGAGGGAAGGGAAGAGTAAAGGAGAAAAAGATGAATGAACACACTTGAGCCCGAAATTTGAGAGAATTGCCAGCTGTTCAGTAACTTCAGGTTTTCTCTTTTCTGCATTTGTTTGTGTGAAGGATGGAACAACTTGTCAAAATGTTTTCATTGCATAATGACACGTGCACCCCTAGGATCACCAAAGAACACGCTGCTGAGGACACTGTGTATATATGCATTTTGATACCTTGGCTTTCTTTTGCAGTGCAATGCGGGATGATGCATATCCTTTGGGAGGTGAAGCGCCACTCAAATTACAGAAATGACTTTGAAGGTTTCTGTCAGTTCTGTGCTATTAAATACACTAACAATGCCAAATACACATACTTTCAAATACCACTGTTCAACTATTACTGTCCACTCAAAACGCTTTACATTACAACCCACATTCAGCCCCATTGTTTACTAACAGTAACAGTAACAATCAAACCCAACTTACCTCCTGAGCCAGGTTGACAGGGCTCTTATTTACAGCTGTGGAAAAGGACATCCCACAGAGTATTACTCAAAAGCTGTCCTTGGTTTGCACCAAACAGTCTATTGTCACAGTAGCGAGACAACTCACTGGAAATCTGTAGTTTGTTGATCTTTTTGGACAACAAAGGCTTTTTTGCCTGGCATGCAGGTCAATATTATGGCGTCACCTTCTGATTGAAAGCGTACACTTTAGCAGCAACACTTTCAGCAGTTACCTGCAGATTCTATTATGACATTTTTGGGTACCTAGAGAATTATTGTTGCATTTCACAATGTTCTCTTAGCCTGAATTTTCTGGGGTGAGAAATTGCTGGTTTGATGTTTACACTAGTTGCCACAGATTTTTTTCTTTATTTTTTTTTATACAGTGAAATTGTTTAGTTAAAAAAAAAACAAAACAAAACAAAAAAACATTGGCAGTCTGATAGGCATCCAAAGCCCTTTCCCCAACAAATTCCTTAAAGAAATTCTTAGAAATTCCCAGGTTGACACTCATAATACACAGGCCTAAGAGAACACCAGACTCCTGATGTCAGAGGTTTAAATAAAATAGATTCTATTTGTCATTCCCTATGGAGGTTCTCACCAGCACCACCAAGTCTAAAACTCTTAATTCAGATGTTGTGGTTTGTGTTAAATTTACAGGTGTATATAAGTGACCAATGCCAATTTGATGTAATCGATGAACAAACATTTTTCCATATTATTCCATATTATTATTGACGTGTGCCTTTTGCTTTGACTTTAATTACCAATTAGTGTATTTGCTCATTTAAGATAAGATTAAGATTAAGATAAGATTAAGATAACTCTTTATTGTCATTGCACAGTCATACATAGTACACTAGTACAATGAAATTGGAAAACTGTCCTACGTCGGCAACAACCAACCATGTAACACAACACAACATGACACGATACGACACATCACAACGCAACACAAACAACACAACACAGTATAATAACTTAGTTAAAAAGAAGAAGAAGAAGAAGTGTATTTGTATTACTGTTATTATTGCACATTAATTTATTAATTTATCATATACTGTACTTTATATAATGTACTTTAGTTTCTCATAAACCACTTCTCACTGAGGAACTAGTGAAAGTAGAAGTGGTAGCGGCAAGACGAAATGAATTTTTTATTGAAAGAGCAGAGTTTTTAATAACTATAAAGAAGTCAAATCTGTTAAGGGTCCACTGCATAGTGCCTGGTGTGTCCCAGTGTGAGCACAGAGAAGTACATTGAAATTTAGTGAATAGCTATCATCAGTAGTCCAATTTAAGCTCTGATTGTTGAGTCAGCGGGGAAGAATTACCACAGTACATGCTTTGTGGGAGTGGGCGGGTGAGAAATAGACCAGACAGAGGCAATGCTTTGTTTAGAGGTACAATGGCACATCAGTTTATATTGTGGGAATAAAGTGCTGAGGGAAAAGAAAAAATGGAAAGAGAGAGAAAGCAGCGTAAGTGCTGGATGGTTGACTGAATGAAAAAGCAGGTGAGACCTGTACTTCTGTTGGGAGAATGTAGAGCTACTTTAGAGAGTAAGACAGAGGTACAGATGCTCAGTGCAGCGGGGCAATTGAAGTCCTTGTCCTGCATCCGAGTGTCTCTATTTTGGGGGTAAGAAATTACTTTTTGATTCTGGCCAGATACAGACCAAGCAGTAAGATTGTGAATGTAAATACCAGGCACTGTGGATCCCCCCAACAGAATGCACCCTGTCACAAAAACTACTCGGAAGTGGCCTGAAAAAAACAACAAAAGGTCCAAGGCTTTGTCCTCCAAACTCCCCAGATCCCAATTTGATCGAGCATCCTTGAGATGTGGCTGAACAAGCCTGATCTGCAGAGGCCTCGTTTTACGGCGAATCTGTTCTTTCTCTGAAAGCCAAGGCGACGTACCGACTCTGTTTCAATCTCATATAGCACACCTGTCAACAGTTTTTCAACAGTGTGATTTTTCTAACTCATATAACAACGAGGCAATTGATAAAGTTGTAATGATGAATATTATTATTCCTCGCAAAAAGCGCACATAACCACACCCCCGCCCTCCCTCCCAGCTGGATGCCTGTCCCCGAAGGAAACAAAAATATTGTTTGTTATCATCTGTAATTTTCTACCACTTAGGGTTGCACTTGTTGCATCTCTCAGTTTGTCTGTCTATCATAACTCATAGTTCTGTTTGGCTCAGTATGCTGTATAAGAAATAATGTCTACCAGAGAGACTAATTCTGCTTTGGCTTTGATTTGCCTAATAGGGACAAACAATATTCTACTTTCCCCTCTCCCTGCTTCCAAATGTTTACTGATTGCAGGCTTAATTGAACTTTTGGCAAAATATGGACTTTGGCAAAAGCAGGGATGCATACACAGAAACACATCAAAAACCACCCAGTCCCTAAAGAAGAATATTTATATCACAGTGCTAATTCCTGTGGCAGTGTGTTTGTGGCTTGCGATGGCTGTGTGGATATAAACTTATTGGCCACATTAAACATCTGTGGCCCAGCTCTGGGCATGGACGCAGGACCACTGTGGTGTCTTGTATGGTGGAGGCTTGAGGCTTGTTCCAATGCATTCCTTTGCTATTATACTGGGATACTGGGATTTCTGAAGTTTGGAGTTCATAGTTGTCACTGTCGAGTTATTCTTGAGTAGTTCTTACAAGTGGAACTCCACGTGTAAGAACTACTAAGGAAGGCAATGCCATCAGGGAACATGTTTCCATGCAAAAACATTAGATGAGCGACACTTGTCAAAGTGATTTCCCTGTGAATGACTGAACCCAAGATTTCCCATTCCCATATCATTCCACTCTAATGAGATAATAATTCTCTTTGTAGGTAATTTGCCAGTGACATTGATCTTTGAATATGAATATTCCCATGGAGTGTGATATTCAGAATTTATTAATAAAAACCAGAGATCCCCAAAAAATGTTTTACTTTAAAATAGATTTTCAGCTACTTTCAGCTGTTCCCTTATTCACAAGGGACTGCCGCAGCAGGTAGCTCCACATGTGTGATTTGGCTGATTTCTTACAACAGATGCCCTTCTCGACATACTCCCAAAGGGGTTTGTATCTCCTTCTGGGAATGAATGGGGATCTTTTACTAGTTGGGTGAATGTGTAAACCAGTACACCATGGAGGCACTTTTGAAATATTGTTTCAAATTGACTTTAACATCTGAACAGAAAAAATATTTTTTAAAAATGTTCTATCAAATGAAAACATATCTCTGTAGAAAAACTGAATACATCAATTTACAGAGGCTATGAATATGAAAACTTTTAGGTTCATACAGGTCATAGAAAGTATTAAATTAAATGAAAATGGTTGTTGCAAGCAGTAACCAAAATATTTTCTAAAGGTATGTCCAGTTATCTTTTTAATGCCTCTCTGCAGTTGAATAGGGGGAGAAAGTAATTAATTATTTTTAAGGGTCACATGGTATAAAAACTGCAAGGATAGCATTTATGGACTGACTGGTTCAACTGGGAGCAGGACTTCTACTATCTTTAAAAAATGTAACTCTCCAATAGATGTTTATTAGGGCACAATGTCTGTCTCTTGTAACCAACAACAGACATGGATGATCATTCTTTTATGCAGTTAATAAGCAGACAGCATCCCAACAAAATGACCCGTTGAGGTGTGTCATTCTCACCAGAAACCTTTCTTGCTATATAATGACCTCACTGCCTGATAGTTTCCTATCTCAGTGTATTTTTTTCTTGCTTTGAATTTTCTTCCTCATTTTCTCCAAGTATTTAACTTCACTCTCATTACAACCCTCATGGGATTGGCAGTTTTTATGAGGCGGGTCAAAGGTGGTTAGCAGCTTTTATCACAAGACCAAAGGCTGTTTGGTGTTTGCAGTTTAGCTAATGTGGTGGCTTTTTTTTTTTTTAAGATGGACCGTGAAAGATGGATTAACTTCAAGCTATAAAAGAAAAAATAAACATCATTCCCAGTTGAATAGCCACAAAAAATACAAAAATGTCTTGCTTACTCATTTCACTGGTTCAAAGAAACCAGTTTTGGGTTATTTGATTTAAATGATTTAATGTATTTCCTTTTTCCAAGTGCTTTACATTTTATTTAATCAAAGACATTATTAGACGCTCTTTTTATTATTAAAGTGCACCACATTTGTCCCTCTATGTGTATTTTTTTCTATTAAAAGTGTAAAGCAGTACATACAATTAACACAACAATCAGCGCGTACATTATACAAACTGGTAATTTACATATGTTCAATAAGTTCAGTTCAACTCATGCAACTGACCTATTGCGACTACACATTATAGTCTTTTTCCCTTTGCTCATTTGACTCATTCACATGCTGTTCTTGTACTTACTATTGTGTTGCTCTAGACTTGTTGGCCTATATGGTGATACTGCAGTCTGCAAACAATTTGTTCTTGATACCAAACCAAGATTTTACAGAAAGCCTGCAGTGTGACCAAGTCGCTCTGCTGCCATTGCTTCCCCTCTTTATTCTGATTGGGTTTGGGGCACTGGGAGTTTATCAGTGTTCAGGAATAATACCACAGTGCATTAGAGACAGATCCCTTTTCAAGGCAATTAAATTTAAGTGTTTTGAAAGTTTTGACAAATTGAAGAACAATCTCATCCCCCCACAAAAATAGCTACAATAGGGGACACAGTTTGGTCTTTTTAATATGAATAAGAGAAAGAAAGAGACTCTGTGATACAATAAAAGCAAATTAACATTTGCCAATTTGGCTCAGTGCAGCATTTTACAGTTATGCCAACAGGATATATCAGTGATCAAAATGCCGAGCCAAACAGACCTGTTGAGGAAATCTAGGAAACAAAATGTGCAGCATCTTAGGGATTGAGATTTGTTAGTGTGTGTCTTAGTGTGTGTAGTTCAGGTAGCTTTCCTTTCACTCTAATTCTCTTCTTTCTCCTTAACCTGTTAGTCCACATAGCCCACTTTCCACTGGCAATTATCTGCTGAAAAAAAGACATCACTCTTATCCCTGGTTTCTGATCTGTCTCACCTTTTTCTTCCCATTTTTTGGAATATTTTCAACTCTCTGTTCATTCATTATAATTTAGGCTCACTGGAGCTCCGTGTTGAAACTGAGCCAATTCTACATTTATGCTGTCTACTCAAGTCCAGCCTCTTACTCCTCCTCCTACAACTTCATCTCTTCATTTGCTTCTTCAGTTTCCCTGTCATGTGTTGTCTATTAATAAGCTTGTCCTTTTACTCATTCTGTTTGCTCATCTCACACTTGCCTAGGCCTTCTTGATGACTTTAGACTTCCTACTGGGGCCCACTGAGATGCCCTCCCACAGAGTGCTATGCCAGAATCTGCTCCACACTTGCAGTGTGTGCCAAAATATTTTTCAAAAACATTTTTTTTTTGCATGATTTTTTTTCATCTCACTATTTGATTGCAAATATTCTTCTTCTCTGAAGCCTTTCCTGCTTTGCTTCTTGCTTTTTTGACTTACCCCACGTTTTCCCTTTCTCCAGCCATCTGATAAGCATCATTTATCAACATGATTCCCATCTTACTTAGATTGATTATTGTTAATAGAACTTCTACATGGTGGACCTTATCTTGTGATCCCTGAAAGGTGATGACGTCTAGCAATGTCAGATATGTTGATACAGGTAGTGCAAGCTCTCAGTGAAAAGTCAAGGTGAAGAAGAGAGTGTCCACCTCATACGTGATTGTGTCTAAGCCTGGTAATTAAAAAAAGGAAAGAAATCCATTGCTATATAAAATGTGAATCTATTTGGGAATATTTTAGGTACAGTATAATCCATGTACTGCTGTTACTGTCTTTATTCATAATGTTTTTTATGAAAAAACATACCTATAGAAGCCACAGAAATCTAGAACAAGCAATTATAAATAACCTTCAGAGGGGTGAACGAACAGAAAAACAGATTAGCTCATGCGCTTTTGCTTTCATTCACTCATTTGCTCACTCCGATATTGCACACATAAACACAATCATACGTGCTGGCACGCAAAATGACTGTCACCAACGAGTAATGAAAGACCTTTTCTCAAATGTCACCAATTAGATTCCGTTTCGACATAAAGATGGGACTAATATTGAAATTCAAAATTTCAGTAAACATCTTAAATGGAATTTAAATGGTCTTTAAGTACCAAAGCTTTTATAATACTGACATCTAAATTCTGTAGAGACAGGTTAATGCATTTAGATTCAAGAGCCGGTTTAATTAGTGTTAACATCACAATACGGCTGAAACGCTATCATTTTTGTTAGGCTCTTTTTTTCTTTTTTTTAACACCGCTTGGCAGTTCTGATTGAAATGGAAGAAAATAGCATTCACCGAGACAGCAGAAATATTACGGTAGCACTAATTTGCTACGAATGAATGATGATATATCAATATGGATTTTTCCACTACCTCGTTGAATATGTGCTTAAAAGAATTACAGCAATATTAGAAAGGTGGAACTAGGAAAGGGTCTGGTGAACATATACGGGGCAGAATGCAATAACCTTGTCAACATAGTTTTATAACATTTACATATATTTATAGCCTGTTTAATATTCTAACTTTGGTAAAAATCTGTAAACCAGATTTTACATAAGGCCTCAGTCACTTTAAAATGAGGTCCTTGTGTGAACAGATGATAGTGGTTGGGGAGTGGTTTTGTTGTCTGGGACTTATTGCAAATACTTGCAGCAACCAACTGGTCAGCCAGTTGAGCAGACAGCACTCTCCACCTCTGGGTGACCACATTTGGTTATAGTTGCACAGGTCACCTGGTGTCTGAATCTAACTTGGACTGACTAGAATCACTGTCAAACAAATTGGCAAAGGCTTACAGTTAATCTCCATATAATTTGTGAAAAGACAGACTGCCAACATGTTGTAAGTCAGAGTCAGTCTGACAGTCAATCTTGTCTGCTCCATCAAATACTGACTCTAGCCCCAGTTACTAAGGTTTGTGGCAGGCAGTTTACTGTAAATGGTGCTAAATTTAACACTGAAAAGCATGTATTTTTTGAATCTGTGTGATAGCCGGGACTAGGAGTGTTTATTTATTTGGAATGAGATGGGGAAATGTTATCAGAATGAATGTGTAATTGACACAGCTGGATGGCTCAAAGCTGTGTGTACAGTGTCAACACTTTGACTCTGTCCTGTTGCTCTTTACTCAGTCTTCACTTTAAGTGTTTACAGCCAAACCCCACATTTTCCTGCTCCACTATAATACTGTGATTCTATGGAAACAGAGTAGAAAAGAACTGAACTTAACAAAGTCTTGGGGGGAGGGAGGAGGAGAATCCCACTCCTTGATACTTACAAGGAACAGAGCAGGTCCTGGTGTTTCAGGCTTTTAGTCACATTTCTACACAGAGTATCATTACACAATGAGGTGATCTCTGTCTTTTCTCAGCAGTGCGCAAACTTAGAGCAACATTCGTGTTTCAGACTTTCTTTTACTTCCTTCGATAGGCGCTGCAACATATGTCTGTTAAAATGCAGCTATTACTGGATCAGTGTCTGAATGTTGCAATATGATAGAGTTAGTGAAATTTACATGTGCATTATTCCCAATCTCTTCCTTTTCTGTTAGGGCAAGTGGTTTAAATTGCCAGATTTGCCACTATTTGGCTTCATGTGTCATTTAACTTCAATAATCAATATAAAATAATGTTAAATGTAACAGCATAAAATGCTGTCCATTGAACAATATTATACTAAAGTAGTAGCAGCTTGAGTCCGATGCAAAACAGTCTGCTTTGATAAGCAAGTGAAGCACAAATTTACACTGGTCTTGGTAGAATGCTGGTCATTAATGAAATAAAATAGCAGTTTCTGTTTGTTTTTGATGTTAGAAGTTATAAATTTGCATCCATTTAGCTCAGTCTGACTGACAGAGTTGTGCCTTATGTGTGGATTCTGCGGGGCATGCAGTAGTAAATGGATAGATGCGAAGAAATACTAGCGCTATACACTTTTAACGTGCAGTTAGATAAAAAAATCACCTGTCAATTCTCAGCAAAGATCCTTTTCAATAAACCTTAAAATCCATGTGTACAGTCAGAAGACAAAGGAAGTCTTCACAAGCCTTATGCACTGATTGATTTGATTGACTGAAACAAATCGCAGAGAATATATCCAGTAATCTTCCATTTGTCTCTGTGTGGTTTTGGTTGGCATGACTGTCTCCACATGCAGTGGTCTGTCAGTACACACCTCTGTGCAGTCTGTGCACAGCCAAGTTTTTGTGTAGTCCCTGAATTTTACCGCATAGTAGTTGATAGTTGGGAACAAAAATAGAGAATATGTGTTTTTGTGCATCCAACTGTTGAACTATTTTTTTAGGTCAAATATTCTTTTGCAGAACACTCTCACTGTGAATACACGGTTGTGATTTGTTGTCACAGACTCGACATCTGAGTTTGTTCATCTGAAGGTAATGCATTATTTGGCCCTGTAATTGTTTGTGTGTGCTCTGTTTTCCTGTCTCTGCTCAGAGGTTTTCAGCTCCAGGCCACAGTAGAATAAGACAATGTTACCCTGAGGGTTTGTCTTGCCTACTCCATTAGTTTGCCTGGCTTCATGCTGGCACTGTCATGCCAAACACACAAAGAACTTCTCCAGTCCAGCTGAACCAGCTCATGATTAATGGCCCAATGTATCTTTAATCTTGCTGTCAAATTGAGCTGAGTCATTCCAACCCTGACAATAATTACAATGTTTGTTGCTTGTCTCATTGTAAGATAATGCGCATTCACTTCTATCATTATCACCATAAGCACCTGACTTGATAATTTATGACTATGTCGTCATGGTGACATTAAATTCCAGCTTATTGATGCTTTTTTTTCCTGTGGCATTCAGGAAGTTTTTCTTCAATAAATGCTCAGTAGTCTTGATAATGAAAAAAACTAATTGAAATCTTGCATAGCTCTCAATGAAGTCTGTGGTCAGTCTTATGAAACTCAAAGTAAACTTTGTCTCACATAGCTGGACTGTTTTCCCCACTCTTCATATAATTGAAAGATAAAAGCTTGTTCGAAGCTGTTCTCAGGGACACACAGCAGTTATTGTGGGGGTGGGTAAGAGCTTAGAAAGCAGGTTTGTAGCAGGTTGGGCTCCAACAGCATGTACTACACAGAAAAAGATCCAAAAGAGAAATGATTCCCATCTAAGATATCAAAGACTCTGTGAATAATAATGACAGAAACATGCCTGGCAGTTAATAAATGTACGTTGCGAGAATAAAGATTAAAGAAAGAAAGACATGCATTTGACACTATTTCCCAGATGAAAAATGAACTTTGTGACTTTTTGAAGAAGGGAGGACTAATACATGCCCTAATTTTCAATTGGTCCCTGCAAAGGTAAAAGTAGAAAAGTCGCATACACAAACAAATAAACACAGAGAGCAAACCTAACAACACTACTACCATAATGTACAAATCGAATGGATTCCTATATTGAATTATTATACCCTTGTGTTTCATCCTAGCTCTGGCAATTTCAGACCTCATTCCCACCACAATTGAACAGGCAAAAATTCTGATTTATTATTTCTCCTGATCGTATCATTATAAATCCCCCCTTTACACCATTTCATTCAAATTTTATGGGCTGTCATGGCTGTGACTCATTTGGCCATAAATTCAGTCCTTACATTCTTTTATTTTTCACTATCCTGGTTTCTATATGTTTTTTTTTCTTTGGCTCTTCTCTCAGGTGTTCACTGTCACTGTCTCCTTATAAACACTTCAAAAGTGTATTTGTTTTTCTTGCTTTTTGTTCGATTGTTGAGGAAAGTTTAAATGCATTCCTGTGCGTTCGTATGTGTGTGTTTGTGTGTGTGCGTATGTGTGTGTTGTGTGTGTGCGTATGTGTGTGTTGTGTGCATTTGTGAACAAAAATGAGCAGAAGTCCTGCTGAGCTTCTTACACTTGCACAGATGCACTGTTTTTCAACAACTTACACTGAAAAGTGATACATATAATTAGTTGTCTTGGAAGAGCTGGGAAACTAACAGAGAAAGATGGAGAGGCAGAAAATGAGAAAAAGAGTGATAATGATAATGAGCCTAAGAAGATGAAAAGTACTTTCTCACTAAGCAGAATTATTCTCATCTTTCTTTCACTTCACGCCTCAGTTTGTCTTTCAACAATATTAAATTATTATCATCAATTACACTCACCAGCAACTTTGTACAGCTTGCTAGTACAGGGTTGGGCCCCCATATGCCTTCAGAACTGCCTTAATTCTTCACAACATAGATACAAGGCACTGAAAACGTTCTTAAGAGATCTGGGATGATGTTGATAATGTAACATCATGCAGTTGTTTCTTTTTGGGTGGGGGGGGTCTTTTTGCATCATTTGTCGGCTGTACAGCCATGATCAAATGTACCATTCCACCAAATCTCAAAGATGCCCTGTTGAACTGACATCTTGTGGCTGTAGAGGCCATTTGAGTACACTGAACAAATTTTCATGTTGAGTCAACTAGTTTGAGATGATCTGAGCTTTGTGACATGGTGTTTTATCATGCTGGAAGCAGCCATCAATAGATGGGTACACTGCGGTTTTAAAGGGATGGAAATGGTCAGGAGTAAATTCTGACCCTAATGTCCAAATGTCACAGCAGAAATGGAGACTCATCAGACCAGACAACATGCCTTTGTTGAAATGTGTGGTTATCTGAGTTATAGTTGCCTTCCTGTCTGAGGTTTCTCCTTTGGCCTCTGAGCCTCTGGAGAATTTTCTCTCTCTCTCTCTCTCTCTCTCTCTCTCTCTCTCTCTCTCTCTCTCTCTATCTATCTATCTATCTATCTTTCTTTCTTTCTTTCTTTAGTGTGTTAGGTGAAATTTTCCAAGCTTAGTGACCTACATCCCTACTGTCCTATTGCCCCACCCACTTATCTAGGATGCAGCTGCTGTGTAACACAGCATGTGTACACCTGAAGAGAAAAAGAGGTTAGAACTACAAAGTGACAGCAAGTCATTTCAAGAAAGGGCTCAGTAGTGCCCCATTTCTGTATCAGCGAGTATGAAACCACCTTTTTTTAACACAAACAAATCCTTAGAGTTTAATGTAACTATAAGAAAAGAGTAATAATGGAACAAAACACATTTAGATTGAAATTCATGCAAAGTGCCCCGTTGCTCTAAAATTAGGGCAGAAAATCCTTCCTTTTCCCTAAAATGAATGAAATGCTTGCCTGTAATTCTTACTAAACACATCAACACAGGCGTCGCATTAAATGGAAGATAATGCTTTTATTCTTTCTCACCACTGTGTGTCCTCTTAAATGAGCACTTTCACTTTACCTCCTTCTGTGTAGTACTTGTATGTTGCCTGAATGCTGAGTAAATATGTTTTTTTTCTCAGTGGCAGCCACTGATGAAAAGTACTACTTTTTGCCCCGAGGGTGAAGGACAAACACATCTGGCTTTTTTTCTTTTTTCTTTTACAGGAAAGGCAATCATGTCATCTCATTTACTGCAGTGCAGCTTTCAAACATAAAATATCTGTCTCAGATTGTACCATGCCATCTTTATTTGGGTTTGGACTTTATCTTCTTCTTCTTCTTTTTTTCAAAAACACTTTTGTTATCTATCTTTTTCCACCCCTCCACTGTTTACTTCAATCACAAACAAACTGCTCTGACATCAAATCTAATTAACATGGTATCAAAGCACAAATTATATCAATCTTGATTTGCGATCTGGATACTTTTTGCATATGGTCAGGAAATTTTCTGAAACCTGTAGCGCCATAATTAAAGTAAATGAGATAATAGCATTTTGCTAATAACAGTTCATTACATTACCTTGTTATGTTTATTTAATTGGCTCTCAGATAAACCCTTAACCCTCTGTATTTGAAATCAGCGCCTTAGTGGGTGATATTTGATAACTGGTTAATTTAATCCTGTTTATTTGGAGTGGGAGACAGTGTCTGAAGTTCACCTGGAGGTCAAGAAGTGCTCATGGTTTTCTCCTGTTATGAAATACAATGCAAACGCTGACAACTCGCACAACCTGATTGTACTGTCCAATTACTGCTCAAGTTATGTAGCAACTTTGAGCTCATACCTTTGCACTTCTATACTTACTGCTCATCTGAGTAAAGATGTCTTTTTGTTTACAAGTACATGTATCACTTCATGTGTGTCTATGTGGGTGTGTGTGCGTGTGCGCGTGCAAGCATGTCAGTTTCCACCTATGCTCATTAAAGGTGAACTGAGGCGAAGCCTGGCCATTCGTGGGATGGTAATTGATGTGGAGAGCTCAGTGGGATACAAGGTTTAATTCCTCAGTGTTAACGAACAATAAATCACACGTCACACACACACCCACCGACACAAACACACTGTGAAGGAGACATAAATCAAAGACTAAGGGGCTGCCACTGTCTGCCTTACTGCAATGACAATATCATAGCACCTTTTCCTCCCTCGTTTTTTTTTTCTTTCTCTGTCTTTCTTTCAATCCCTGTTAATCCCTCTCTACCTTCAACTGCAGTGACACTATCAGCCCCCATATCTCATCTCAATTCCCCTCAGTTCACTTCTGCTTTGACTGCAATTACAAAATCACAGCACTGCGTGCTCTCCCCCACTCTTACTTTCTCTCTTCCCATCAATCCCTTTCAAGCCTTCACTGAACAACAGATGGTCACCTCATCCCTCCTACAGATAGAGGGATAGAGAGACACAGAGAAGGCTGATGGGGGAGGAAGGATGGGAAAGTGGAGCAAACCAACTCTGTGTGTGTCTGTGCGAGTGAGATGCAGAGGGTCCACGTGCATAAACAGAGAAAACACACAACACAAACCATCGCCTTGCTGGGAATTCAGATTAGATCACATATAAGCGTGTACGCACTCAGACGCAAACCTACACACACTGGGCACGCATCTCAGAATGTGCCGGCACAGATTGCATCCTCATCCCACCTGATGGCACTAGGTCAGATAATTATTTTAAGCATCATTTACATATGAATCACTAATAAGAGGTTTGGGTTGGAGAAGGAGGCGGCGGGGAGGAGGGGAAGTTGAGAAAGATATCGAAAGAAGAGAGAAGGGTGGAAGATGAGCACGAGTCATAGTGGCAGATTGAAGTGCAGCGTAGTGTAGGATGAGATAGAGGTGATGCAAGGTGAATTACAGCAGCACCGGAGAGGGGAAACCAGGCCAAGCTTCTGTCGCTCTTGATTTTGACGGCTAGCGATATTTCTGACCCACCCCACCCTTCCCCACCACCTCACCCCCCTCCCAATCTCCTCCCTGTATCCCCGATCTCCCCTTAAATTGGTATTCACGGGCTATTGTGGTCACACCATAATTGAGCCACTACCGGTGCTTGAGAGGGAGGAGAGCGGCTGCCTCTATTGCAATTGCACTAAAGCACAATATAGGCAGGAGCTACACAGCTATGTTTTGTTGCTGAAAGTGTGACTTTGATCTCAGAGACAAAATTTGGTGGGGTTAAAATGTCGTCTTTGGAGAGTGCAGAAGGTACAGAAAGCCTTACTTCTTTTAGAGATATGCAAGCGAAACGAGCAATGGATCCTATCTAAATCTTTTAGAGCACAGGCCAATATACAATTAAAGCGGTGCCCTCAAGGGAAACTGCATTTGCACCCTTTCTGTCAAGCTATCTTTTCTAGAACTGTGCCTCATTATAAAAGAGACAATAAAGTAATTGAATAGCAAGCACACACAGACTTGAAATTTCCTCCTTAGCAAGAACTCTTTAGCATGGATAGGTGCAGTGTTGGTCAAGTTACTTGAAAAAAGTAATCAGTTACTAATTACTGATTACTTCCCCAAAAAGTAATCCGTTACTTTACTGATTACTTATTTTCAAAAGTAATCAATTACTTAGTTACTTAGTTACTTTTTAAAAACACGATTTACAACCTGAATAGGTGATAAAGTGATAGATCTTTCAGCCCAATTCTACTTTTTCTGCATAATTCATCATACAAAATGTAATCAAATGGAAAAGTCTCTTTTAAAACTTGTTTTATTAGTTTTAATCTTTTAACTTTATGCATCAAGCAAAAATTAAATTATATGCAACATTCTCTGACTGGAAGAAATTTGTTTAACATTTAAACCTATTTTCTGCACATTCCAGCACATAAAATAAAATATTTTTTATGTTTACACTCACTCTTTCAAATAGATGAAAGTAAAACACAGCAGAAAATAAATAAAATCAAAGACTCAGCGGTCCTGTTGCTCTATTTTCACCTGTAAAGCAGGACTGGGGTAGGCGGAGGAGGTTTACCCTGGTGCAGGTGTGCCGCGGCGGTCAGTGGAAGAATCCGCGAGTTTCTCTGTGAATTTCACATTACGTCGTAGTACACTCGGTGCTTGCTTGGAAGTTTAGGGTTTTTTCGCTGTAAAAGAAGTTTTCTTCCACGCACAACGGACACTAATGTTTTTGTCACTTTTATGGAATCAAACTCAAAATAAGGTCAGTACTTCCACGCTTTAAACGCTGCATGCTACACTCTGTCCCGCACTCCATATATTATGATCTGCAGACAGCTGTTGTCACGAACGTCGCACTCGCTTACGTCACTGTCATGAGACGTTCTCTGCAAAAAATCACGGTTTTAGTAACGCAGTAACGCAGCGTTCCTACGTTGAAAGTAACGGTAATCTAATTACCGTTTTTGCAATAGTAATCCCTTACATTACTCGTTACTTGAAAAAAGTAATCAGATTACAGTAACGCGTTACAAGTAACGCGTTACTGCCCATCTCTGGATAGGTGGTGGGAATGAACACGGATGCAGGAAAGTAGCGAGAGTTGGAAAGATGCTTGGAAGATTTTCATTTGTGAATATTCATTAAAGTGTCATAACTACAAAAATAAATCCTATTGCTTTAAAATACAGAGCAAAGATCTGACACCGTCCTAACACGTGTTGATCAAATGGATCGTTCTCTGTCTTGTGCACCTCACAAAAGCATTGTGACCCTTTGGATGTTCGGGTCATCACAATCCAATCCTTTAGACTGAGGTAAACAGCTGCAGGGAGTTTTGATATTTAAGTCTCACAGCTGTCAATTTTTATTCTTGGTGACTTTTTGGTGGGAGAGTAATTTATTTTCACTATTATCATGATGAGCGGCATTGCGAGATTAATTTGTAGTGCCTGAAGCTAAGGTATGATGATTTGCGGCTCAGACTTAGTATTCACAGGAGACATCAGGGCTGTCATCTTCTTCTATATATGGCAAGCTTTACTGACACAGAATGATGGTGCATACAACTTGTAAAGTGCAAAGAAGAAATATATAATATGTCTTCTGGTTAAGAAACCAGTGGCTGAATGCAGATAAAAGAAATACAATATAGCATTACTGAGCAGGAGGGGACAGTAATGGAAAAACTAAATGACAAAGAACACAACAAAAGCACAGGTCTGAAATGCGCAGGCAGATTTAAAACACCATTTTGTGCATTTTGTTAATGCTATTATCTTTCTTGTTAAAATTCACTCTCTGACATCCCAATATCACCCCTCCATTCAACATTATATACAGTTTAAAACTTCCTTGTCTGTCATTTCCTGTCATTTTGCCTTAGAGTGCTGTTGGGAAAGCAGAAATATCTCAGCGAGAGCCTGTGTTGTTTTTGTACAGCACAACCTGTATCTATTTTACATCTAGTAGAAACCCCTGAGGGAACTTTGATCTCTGATTTTTAAGTATCTGAAATATTTGCCAGTTCTTAAGCAGAAGTTCTGCTCGCCCTTGTCAACTTTCTCCACCGCAAAGTGTGTCAAAAGTTACATCATTACTGCTGGTGTGTTTTGTGCTTTGGTGTTTGTTTCTGTTGTTCTTTTATTTTTTGCAGCCCAGCTCATGCAGCATGGCTGAAGCCTAATGCAAAATTGATGAGCTGGGGCACAAGTGTGAGCCGGTCTCTATCTACAGGCATGTCCTCAATTTAGCAATGCAGGAACACTTATTGAGCTGCAACAGTTGGAGAAGATTAGACTGTCAAGAAAACTGCCACTGTTTTTGTGTATTTTGTGTTTGAATTCCTTTACATCAGGTTGTTCAGAGGTACACAGTGTGATTTTTGTATTAAAGACCCCTCCTGTTTATAAGAGAGTATTAAAGGCCATGATATTTAATTGGCAGTGGCACATCAGCCCAGTTCTTACTTCCCTCCATTAGTGAAATTCAGTGAAATTCAAAATCCATCCATCCATCCATCCATCCATCCATCCATCCATCCATCCATCCATCCATCCATCCATCCATCCATTCTCTTCTGCTTATCCTTATCAGGGTTGGGGGAGGGTGGAGCCTATTCCAGCTACCATAGGGTGATAGGTTGCCAATCTGATGCAGCAGTTCAAAATCAACTTTAAAAAATGTTTTGTTAACATTCTTGTAAGGTTAACAATATTTTTATTTTTTTTAAAAACTGCTGAAAACTCATTTTTACAGGTTATCTTTTCCTTAAGCTTTCATTTTGGCCATTGTTTACATCTAATGTTTGTATGTTGCATTGAAAGTAAGACTGTATTGTTGTATATGTGTTTGTATGCTTGACAACATATACTCATTTTAAACATGCAGCTTTTATGCAAACTGCGAAGCACTTTGTAACTTTGCGTAACTTCATTTGGTACTCTGTACTGCAGAGCTTTGATGGGATGTTTGTTATCGTGATGAATTACACAGTTGGAGGATGTGAATCATCTGAGCAAAAAAATATAAAATTTTAAATCAGAGCCTTAACCAACACCATCATTCGACTAAAAACATAAAGATTACTTGTCCGACTGATCTTTAAAAACCAAAACAACAACCAGAAATCAGAAATCAGTTTTATCTTCAACAAAAACATTCACACTGACGTGTTGTATATTGTTTCGTTAAGACTTTGGCAGTGGGCATTCTGCCTAGATAAATCAGTTTCCAGAGAGAGTAAGAGAATTCCAAAGACCCCTCCTTCCAGATTTCCCCCAGGAGAATGCAACGCTACTTTGAATGATTGCTTAGCAAATCTGCTTCAAACTCTTTGGCGCCTGCCGTTTTTGAGAAAAGCTCTATTGTCTGTAGCTGTTTACATCATCCTACGTTTGATCAGCAAAAATGACTTTATTGCTGATGTCGGTTTTTGAGTTATCGCCTGATTGTGTTCAATAAAGAATCTATAGGGACTAATTACATGGTGTTGAGATTGGTTATTGACGAAGCGCTGCGCCTAATGATGTGAGAGAAATTGGGATTGTGTTTGTGTGCGTGAAAGGTGAGTGACGGGGGTCTTTGGTACCTGAAGTGTATAAAAAAACGCATGTGGGTGTGTCCGTTTTCCCCCGTGTTCTTTAAATGGTTCGGATTTTCTAAATCCATCCACCATGATGGACAGTTGGAAGTGAAAAAGGGCAGTTTTAATTTAATGCATGGATACCCTTCTAAGCTCTCCCAGGGACTAGCTGCTTACCACCTCTTCTGTTAAACTAACACGCTCTCTGCAACACATACACATACGTATACACACTTGTGCACCAACCTGTGCAAATATGCATGTGCATCGTCTTCACACTGACACATTCTTGCACACCTTTGCAGACACACCAGGATTCAAACGTCTCTTTACAGACACACACAGACACATGCAGGTGGAGGGGATCTCATGGGGTGCCCTGTTTAGATGAAATGAGTCACAGGGATCTCATTACTACTGTCTAGACTTCATCACTTTTCAAGAATATGCTCTGCTTGAGAGTGAGTGAACATGAAAAATGATCAAAGGCTAAAAATACAGGCAGTGAGAGATAAACAGGCCGGAAAGTTAGAAGGATATGAGGAAGGGGGAGAAAGCAGAGGTCAGAAAAAAGGGTGACAGGAGACAGGGGATAATGAAAAGGAAACTCAACAGGAGCGGCAGAGAAGAAGGGAAGCTTTCCCAGATATAGGACACAGTCCTGTGTCAACATAGCTCTTTTAAAGTAGAACATTTTACCTACATTCACCACTACCGTCATGCACAGAGATCTTTCATAAAGACATTATAGAGCATGTAAAAAATATACAGTATTGGCACACAAAAATGTAGTCACTGGATCAAAATTTAATGGGAAATGCTTCCAGATAACCTGATCGTATATTTTTTAATGTTCTGTAAAACAGTCTTACTCAGATTTCATTAATAGCACTTCAATAGCTTGATGTGGGCAGTGTTAAATACAATGTTTCGTCCAAAGGTGAATCCCGATTTTAAAGGCATCAGTGTAGATAGGTAAACTGGCATTGCACTAGAGCTAAACTAGTATAGAGTTACTTATGTTTGAGCAGAGAGTTTCAGTGATATGGAAGCAATGTTTGGTGATAAAGATCATATCATATTATCCAGCTGGATTTCTTTTTTTCTGCAGAAGCTGTGCTATGGTTGCTTATAGGTGCTCCTGCTGTCCAGTTTAAACTCACAGATGTGACAAAATAAACCTTTAAACATGTTTAGCAGTGATTCCAGTGAGTCTAAGTCTTTTTAAGCAAAGAAAAAAGTGCAGCAGTTTATCAGCACTGCCCCCACTATTGGTCCTGTTACAGCCAGTGCCATTTCCATTTTTTTGTAACAGCGACCATTTGCATAACTACCACTGCTGCTGTGAGCTGTACTGTGAGCTTGCTGCTATACCGCCTGCAACAAAGCTACTGTAACTGTTACCGCATCTTTGTTATTTAAGCCAGTACAGTGCAACTGTCACATGTTTTACCACAGACAGCTCCAGTCCCTGCTGCATTAGTCATTTCTGAGTTCATTACCATGGAGAGCTCCTTGGTTGTTCACTAAAGGCTCATTCAACCCCTCTCTTATCCCGCCTCTGTGACACTTTTCTCTCATAATTACATTCTCACACCACCTCTCCATCTTCATTCATTTTACTTCCTCTCTCCACAGTTTTCCGCATTTCCACATCCTTCCCAAAGGGGCTCAGAGTGGTGGTGCAGCATTTGAAAGCAGCTCAATGTTGGCACAAAAGCATTTACAGTGGTGCACAATTAAAATGCACACCGCATCTGCCTGCATCGCATATGCAGCAATGATCAACATCCCAGACAATTTCTAGTTTAGCTTTTCTAAAGTTTTCTGTAAAGTTTGATGTGTGATGCAGGAGGATGCCAAACTAGCTGAATTAATTTAAATGGTTTAAAGCACCTGCAACACACTGCAGAGAGGGTTTGTATACTCAACAAGCATCTCTTTGTAACATGCTTAAGGCAAAGGTTATTTGGTGCATTGTTAAAACTTGAGCCATGTTTAATAAGTGTATTCACTGAGAAGGCTGCTGTTCATTTAAATGTACTGAGAAAGGGCTAAAAAATAAATCCTTGAAATATCAAAGAGTTGCTCCTCTGGCTTCTTCAGAAACTGTCCCGCTCTGACTGTGTGTACAAGCTCATCGCATCTTCCCTACTTTAATTATGTGCATGTACCTTTCTGCAGAGGGCAATGATTGTGAGAGTTTCCAGAGTGCAAAACAAAACATCTAAGTTAAAAAAAATGTATATATATTTATATATATATGAGAACCCCCCTCCCCAAGTGGCACATCTAACACATACACAAAGCTCATTCAGACCAGGAGATGCAAAGTGAAAGGGGTAATTGCAGACAGTACTTAATTGGTTTAGGGAAAGGAACAGATGTGAGGATTGAAATAGAGAGCTGGAGAAAGACACACCGAAGATGAAAGAGAGAGACATTAAGATGTAGACAGAGAGGGGGATAAACAGATGCAGATGGAGAGACTGCAAAAGAGACAGAGAGAAAGGCCTAGAGGTTGAGAGATTATGGAGATAAAGGTGGAAGGAAGGTAAGTTTTGAGTTTAGAACAAGGGTAAATCCAGACATGCTGCTGAAGAGTGTCATGCCGAAAGCAGCGCTGGCTTGACTCCGTTTCCTACTTTAACCCTGCAGTTTCCCTGCTAATGCACTCGTTTCTCACTGTTTGTTTCCGTCTCTTTGTCTTGCGCTGAGAATCTCTTGCACTTGCTTTCATCAATCTTCCTCTGCGTTCTGGTCTCCCTGCCCCTCTGATCCCCCTTGCTTTCTACAACACACTTACACATGCACCCACTCACCCACCCACCCACCCACACACTCACAGGTAGGCATGGAAAAACACACACACACATACACACTGTGTAACTGCACTGCACCTTCTTAACCAGACTGGATTCCAAGTATCCATTTGCAGGGGGCTTGCATCATACCTTGCATCCTGTAACCCAAGGTTCTTGCAGCAGCACATACACAGCGGGGGCAAGGCCTTTATGAGCACCCGCTGGACTTAAAGGTGCTTGAGCATGGGAAGAAAGACCATGCCTAATTGGCACAGTTTAAACTCTGAAATCTTGTTGAAAGAGACGTTTCAAAAGAAGCATTTTCTCAGTTCTCATCTATTAGTAAGATCCTTTTTCTTTTTTTTTTGGACTGTTTGTAATGTTTCATAATTTTATTTCCTGACAGGGGAGCTTAGAATACAGCCGGAGGTCAGTATTGCTATAAAATACTTTTCCATCTCCTGTTGCTCTGCAGATAACAATTATATTTGTGCTAGTTCCTCTGCACTGTAGTTTGAAAGAAACAGTGATTTCTCCATGCAGCTCTTAAACAGTTGCAAAATTTCTCTGGATATGTTCTTTCTCTTCACAGATTTTGGACTCAAAGAAACTTGCCGAAGGTTTTTTAACGTGTATGTGTGTCCTTGTACAAGTAGAAAGCACGGTGGGCTGTAATAAAAAACTCATTAGTGGCTTGCCACAGCGGAGTGTTTACATTGCCCTTTACTTAATAAAACAAAAGAATACCTTTAGCATCTCGTTGCCTGAACTTGCTTCTAGTGAACATTTTGATGCTTTAAAATGAAGTTTGAAGCTTGTTGCTGGGCCGCCTTGATAGAGCTGCGTGCACAAAGAGAAAATAGCTCAAGAGAACATTATCTAATGTAAAATTGCACTGGTAAAAGCTTAGCAACCCTATGTGCCCTTTACGGGGTATTGAGAAATTCCCACATCCAGTAAAACAAACTTCTGTGTTTACACAGAGGTCAGGACGAGAGAGGGATCAGAGTTTGTCAAAGGGCTGAAATTAGGGTTGGAAAGTTGTTTCAGAGATGTACCTTATCCTAACACTTGATCTAAAGAGAGTTCGACACATTAAGGCAGGAAGGCCAGGGGAATATCAAAGTCTTTTTGAAGTGTGAATCACAGCTGTAATTTTCCAGCAACTGGAGCCATTAGACCTTTTCCTTCACATATATGACTTGATAAAGAACTCGGCCCCTCTGAATTACAGCGTAATACTTTCATCCAAAGTATCCCCGCTTTAACGTTGTTCTCCTGCTAATGAAGGGTAACTTCAATCAGGTCTGGCCCATTACTCTGATATTACTCTGCCAAAGTGGGATTGACTGTAAGCCTGTGGGTGGAAGGTGGTACAAAGACACAAACGAACACACTGTACACATACTGTGCATGCGCACGTCCAGACAGGTCAACTCATCGAAAGATCTTCTCAAAGAATCACCTCACTCATGTTGAGGGTTTTTACTCATGCATACTGAGAAGCGCTGTGGTGAAAAGATGGCTGGCGGTGTTTTGGGAAAATAAGGAAATATTTTAAACAACACATACTCGAATTCTGAAGTTGATTTCAGCTGTCAAACTTTGAAGAATAGTCTTCATAAAGTAAATCTGCCCTCTTCACCCTTACTCTGTCTCAGTCTTCCTCATGACCCAAATACTGTTTCATTATTATCATTTCTACCAGACAGTTGGATAGAGGGCTCTCAACCGGGCTTTCCATTCTGATTATGTCGACACCGGTTTCACTGCAAGTCGGCTCTTCTGTAGCTTCAAGGATTGTGTGTGTTTCTCTCTGCAAGTGTGCTTGTTTCTATGTGCTTCATGTGCTCGACCTCTCCAGGCCACTGTAGACATTAAATATCATTTATCGCCGTAAACCTGTCAGTTTTTCTTTGATGGCAACATGGGCTAGGTAAGGCATTTACATAAACATTTTAAACAGATCACATGGAAAAGGCCAGTTTGCTAAACATATAGTTATTTTTCTTTCTGGAGGGTAAATAAAGACCTTTAAAATGATTGTTCCCACAATTTCATGTGACCTTAACTTTAAAAAGCGATAGGGCTAAAACATGGGTTTAAATGTCATTTACTGAGTACAAATAGCATGGTGTCGCTAGAATGCAGCAACTTCTGGGGACTATCAAGGCTGAAAAATTCATATGCAGCTCTGTAGCACCAACTTCAGCCTAACTACGCACAAATACCTACAATCTATAAATTCCTTTGTGGCATAGTATACAGTAAATATAGTACTTACTGTACCTTCATCAATTCTTGACATAAAGATAGCTTTTTGATTTCTCACCATTCTACAACAACAGTCACCTCAGGGCATGGGTGAGGTTAAGACTTCATAATATTATAGAGCGAAACCCAGCAATTTTTCTTTTGCTAGCACTTAGCAAGAGCGGGGAGAAAACCCCACTTTAAACGGGAAGAAAATAAGAGTATACACACAACACAGCAGGTTGGTGGGCTACTACAATCTATATGTGGTGAAGTCATATCTGAAGATAGAGATACCTGCAGAGAAGTACTGGGAGTGCGAGGACAGAGAGGAAAAAACATAAACTATGGATGAGTAAAGACAAAAAGTGGAGTGAAACCCCCTGAAACTAAACTTTTAATTCACACAGAAGAGAAGCGTGATAGCTTCCCATTCTTCGTCTATTACCACAAGTGAGTACTTCACTCTGAGAGAGCGATTGGGATAATAACGACCTATGAGGTCTTTACAATATGATGAGGTATGATTGTTAAGGGCTTTGTATGTGAGGAAAAGGGTTTTAAATTCTTTTCTAGCACATATCATCTTGATAAATGTTGAAACTACAACAACTAGGTTAAGAGTTTGCATATGAGATTTATCAGTGTGCCCCTGCAGTTTCTGACAGCTGCTATTGCCTCCATTGTATGCAATAGTGCTTTCAAGCCACACGTGGTACTCGAAGCCCCTAAATGTAGGTGGTTATGTTATCAAGGTCATTATAATAGAAATTTTAGATTCCTATTGAGCTCCAACAATAACAAGGCTATATATCAGTTAATGTTGTGTTCAGGGACCATTTTATGTAGGAAGACAGTGGAGAGGTTTCTGAGACCGATCAGTGCTGTCAGCCAGTTATGTTTAGTCATTAACACTGTTATTGGCATCAACACTTAATTAAAGCAACACAGCCAGAGATACACATTAAACACATCAATGATGATACTCAGGAAATATGACAGCACTCCCATCCTGAGGGAAACCAGTGTTCACTGGAACATGGGTTTATCATGATTAATATCGGAATAATGTATACTGAAAGAATGAAATGACTAAGCTTTGGGTAAATCTGATGAAAGATGAGTTAAATGTTTATTTCAAACTTTTATCACAACAATGGCACATCTTTACCGTTTGTTGAGAAAACCGTGTGACAGAGGTCAAAATTCTGACTCAGTCTCAAGTAGTCTCTCTCCATCTCATGGATTTCTCGTGAAAGAAACACAATTAAGGCCTTTGATCACCTCACTGTTGTGCAATAAGATTGATGGGACTTTCAGCTCTGCTTTTTCCTTTTTTTACGCCCATTTTTTGTCTGAAGCAGATCAAAGACCATATTTGTCAGCGAGACAGAGTATTAATATAAGTGTCTGAACCACTAAGATATGTCATACAAACTCTTCCATCAGTATGCAGTTTGATTTTCTTCTGGGAGAAAAATTGCCTCGTGCTGGAATGGTAGTCCCTTGATGTTTTACTAGTGCGTTATCTCAGTCAAACTGGTTTTGGTCATGGACCTAATTCTCCATGTTGTGTCGCCTCCCATATCAGTGGGCTATAATTTTTGCTTGGCAGGTCAATCTTGGGTGCCTCTATAAAGAGTGAGTGAAATCCCACTGGTGTATTCCCATGGCAATTGGCATTGTACTTTAATGTTGATAAGAGGAGTTTTGCGAGTATGTGTGAGTGGGGGAGACAGACCAGAAAGACAAAATAAGTAATGCGGCAGAATTGTGCTCTCACACAGAATAACTTCAGAGTAACTATAAGAGGACTGAACCCTGACTCGTCTGTCTCTTCTTGTCTCCCTTTTTCTCCCACCTCCCCTGTACCTCTCTTTCCATATGTCTCTTTCTCTGTCTGTCTCCCCAGCCTTTTTTGTCTCAGAGCAGCTCTGTGGGTGTGCATATATTATATGTAATCCAGCTGGGCAATGAGAGTGATACAAGGAAACAGAGGTAGAAATAAGCTCTTTCTTTTTCCTCCTCCTCCAGTGAATTACTATTCATTGTGACCCCCTTTTTTTTTCTTTCACTTGTTCTGTTGTGTTGCTTCAGCCACCACCATGGTGACGCGCATACAGAAATGAGAAGAGAAAACAAAAGAGACAGATGAGTTTAAAAAAAAGAAGAATATGACCAAGTGAGGCTGAAAGGATCAGATAACAGAGGGGAATTTGAGGAAGTGGAAATGAAACAAGGCAATCATAAGCAGGAGAATACAAAGGAGGAGAAATAAAAAGCGATGAAAGAAAGACATACAGGAAATAATGAAGACGGGAGCTTGACGAGGAGAGCAGAGAGACAGAATCTGGCAGTCTAAACTAAGGCTGTCATATCGGCTTTGGCCAGGGAGACAGAGACAGCGTCATGATGGACACTGACAGTTGTTTGCTGACAGGTGTGAAATCTGTTGAATGTTGAACAGGCCTCTGATGTTGTTTTGTGTTTTCATTTGCTTATGTTGTTTTTCTTCCCTGACGATACGCTCAATTAGCCCTCAATTACCTACTTGGATTGCAGGGAGAGAGGAGAGTCTTGCAGCAGGACATTGGATCCATTCATCCACGCTATGTGGGCAAAAAGCCATGCAAATACTCTGTGGTTACTCAACCTCTGAGCTGCGTAGATGTGCAGCATTTATACTGGTGCCGAAATGTAATTGAATTAGTATTTAAGTCGACATAGATTTGGACCTTCCAACCGTGATCTTAGGCGCTCCTCAGTAAAGCGTTTTGGGAGAAGACTGATTCCCCTCTCACATCTGTACGGTGAATGTAAATGTAAAGGTGCTTCTGCAATGACCACAGGTTTACCTTTGGAAAGAGCTAGGCTAGCTGTCAGCACATATTTCCAGTTCTGAATCTAAGGCTAAGATGCTCTTGGTTGTAAATGGTGGGAAGTGAGTAGATGAACTTTGGAAAAAATGTTTGTCAACCATGAATTTAATATTAATAATTCACATGTTGTGGAAAACTATACCACCAAGTACCTAATTGAAATGCTAACAGTACACTAATATGCCTAAGCTTAGAGTACTGTAGTATATTAAGTATTATAAGTACTATAAGCAAATACAGCATTCAGGGGTGAAAGTGTGACTTGCTCTCCATCTCTTGAGAGTTAGCTCAAAAATTTCTTTGACTTATATTAGCTTGAAAAAATTTGCCTGTATTGCAAGAAGCGGCATATTCTCTATTACTTTTCCTGTTAGCTGACTCATTTCTAGTTACTCATTTCCAGTATACATGGTGCATTGTGAGATTCCTACTGCCTGAACGAGGTTAAGACAAAGGAGGTGTGTAAATCAAAGAAAATGGTCCTTTTTCTATTGGCTTTAACATAATTTAATTGACAGAGAGCCCTCTTGACCTGTAGTGATAAGCAGTACAGAGGCACAGTAAGTCTCAATTTGTAATCAATACTTTTGTTAAACCCGCACTGGAGGATCAATGAGGGAGGAAACAGCAGCATACACTGATGCACGCATTGTGCCCTTGGTACTCCACGCTGTGCTATTGTGCTCCGTCTCTTATACAGTGAGTGTAGTGACACATTTCATTAGTTTTTTATGCAAAGTCTTGTTAACACCCCACATGGAAACAAATGAGCCGCCTCCTGTTTTTCACTTTGTCTCGTTCTCTCTTTGTAACACTTCCTTTTTTTTTTTTTTTGTTCTTGTTATGTTCTCCCCTGCCTCTCCAGTTAGCATACTGTATGGCATACTCAGAAAAAGCCTCTCTTGTTAGCTCTGGTGTTTCTTTCCATTTTGAGACACTCACACACTTCTGTATCTACAGTGATTAGGGGAAGCAGCAGAGGAACAGGTGTAGTAGCTACATTGTTTAGTAACCTTTTCAGATTTTGTCGCCACATTAAAATGCATGAATACAAAGAGGACACAAAGTGTTTTGTAAGTGTGTAATTGTGGATTTGCTAATTTAGTCAGAGAGGGTGTTTGTGAAGTGTCCGAGAGACAGGATAAAGACAAAAGTCACCAACTTTGGGATCTTCTCAGATTACTCTGAGAATTTCAGTGTCCCAGTGAGATTAATGTGGACTCAAGGTATCTTCAGTCTAAGCAACAATATACCAGAGCTTTAAATTATACAGTCAGTAAGTACAGAACCTGTGCCAGCACTGAATTGAGTTTATGGTGACTATAGCCACGTAATTCTTTACATACAGCATGGATACATAACCACCATTTATCCTGTTTAATAAGCCTGATTTCATTGAAATTGTCAGATTAAATCTATAGAATTAACAAGGAAGTTTAAAAAAGCAAAGAAGAAAAGAAAGTCCACTCTATATTAGCGTCATTCTCTTCTTTTCCAACCAATGCTACAAGTAATTAAGAAGTCCCTATATTTACTTTAAAATTTGTATTAGTCACATAGGCCGACATGAGATTGGATATAAATTTAGGGCTCTCTATTATTCTCTCAGCAAGCAAGCAAAACTTTATTTATATAGCACATTTCACTCCAGGTGGAGGCACAATGTGTTGCAGATGGCAAACACCACTACGGAGACTGTAGCACACATGCAAAACTAAATGCATAGACAGACAAGTGCATTAATAAAATAGTTAAAACACACTAATCACCCATAAAACTTATTAAAAAACAATAGTTTACAATACTGTACAAAAATCCAGTTGTTGACCACTTTGACAGGAAATGTATTTATCTGTTAAGCCACTTAACACTGACTGATGAATCTTTCAAGCATAAAACTCAAGGGAACCACTGCTGTGTCTACACATAACTGACAAATTACCAGTGTTATGAAAAAATGACAACGATTACACAGTTTAACATGGATAAAATAGTATTCTTGCACCAACAAGGTGATTTCTAAAGAGCTATTACATGAAAAAAATGTCAAATCTTGACATGGTTTTAGTGTCTCCTTTAAAAATGGAGGAAATTGGGCAAGTGGACACTAATAGAAGTGGCAGAAATGATCTTAGTGGAAGGGTGCCTGTTGAGAAGCCATTTTTAATGAAGGGAAATAGGGAGGAAAGGATGTGGTATGCAGATCAGTGATCAGATAACAGGTCTTATGGAGTGATGAATCCAGTTTTTCACTGTTTTATTCAATTCATCGTCAGTATGTATGGAGGAGGAGAAGTACAACAGTGAGTGTCTGCAGCCATGTTTAAAACACAGTGAAGGCTCTGTTATGGTTTGAAGCTGCATTTCAGGCAGCGATCTTGTCAAAATGGATGGAACTGTGAACGCAGAAAACTGCTTAATTTTTCAGCATGACAATGATCCCAAACAGACTGTCAGTGCAGTAAAAGCATACCTGGCTAGGAAAGCACACAATGGAACACTCACTCATGGATCGGCCTTGCCAGACCTCAACATTATTGAAGCAGTGCGGGATCATCTTGACAGAGAAAAGACTAAAAGCAGAGCTTTAAATGTCCTTCAAGAAGCCTGGAGAACTATTCCTGAAGACTGCTTAAAGAAATTAAATTCAACTCAATGCAGTTTTATTTATGTAGAGCCAATTCACCTTAAGGTGTTGTAAGGTCGTAGACCTTGTAGACCTTGCTGTATTACAAAATACATGAAAGTTTGCCTTAGAGAGTTCAGGCTGGGTTGAAGAATAATGTTGGTGACTTTCAAGCTTGTTAGAGTTGTACAAACTGTTTTTGCCTTAAATAATGTATTTCCATGTGTAGCTGCACATTTCAGTGTGCCTTTTTAGCATTTCCCCAGCAAAATATAAAGAAATTAGGGGTGCTTTGAGACTTTTGCACAGCACTGTAGATCAAATTCTAAAGCCAATAAGTGAAACCCACACGAGGAAATAAAATTCAATAAAATAATAATTAAAACCAACAAATAACCAGTTAAACTTGATAAGAACGAAACCACAAACATGCACATACACATAAAAACACTGGTGTGTCTTTAAAAGAAGACACATACTTCAGATACCTTTAAAAATAAATAAATAACAGAATATATCCATACAGAAAGTCTGGGAAAAACATACAAAGATATAAAAACACCTTATGCCCTTGCCCTTACACAAAGGGCATGTTTATAGGATTATAAGTAAAAGGAAGGATCAAAGTGCTTTGATGCAGAGTGTGAGAAGTCTTTACTCCAGTCACATGCATGAATCACTGAGTCTCAGCAAGTCCTTAAATGACCTGTCAGCCCTGTACGTTGTTCGTTTAGACAAATTATTTAAATTGCTTTGAGTGCCTTTCTTGAAACCCTCTCAGAAGTTGATTTTGCAGATTGAGGCAAATACACGCCCGACAATGCAAATGCTCTTGTTTTGGCACTCGGCGGTGCACTAAATCTGAAGGCACACATCCAAATGCAAGTCAAAGTGAAGGAGAAAGCAAAGCACACTGACAGAAAGTGCACATATCGGCACAGTTATTGTGCCAGTACGTGGTGTTCATTGGGCCGGTATTGTGATTGTGTCAGTGAATTACATCATTGAGGTGGTGTAGCAGGGCAAACCCACCCCCCACCCCCCCCCCCCCCTCTTTTATCTCCTCATGGAATATTCATCACGGCTGAATGAATGAAGAATGGACAGGTTTATGAAAAATACATCACTTAAGAATTTGAAGGAATGTGCATATATTTATGTTTGTGTGTGCGTTTTGTGTGTGTGTGGGTGCGCACAAGGCATATGTCTTTTTTTTTCCCCTGTGGACATATTCCTAGATCCCCATCCCGCTGTGCTCACACAGTTGTGTTCACTTTTCCAGATGAAAGCTGCTGTGCTTGTCTTGTGATGCTGACTGTTCCCAGTACTATAAAACCACGCTGAACCGCCACTACCACACATTCCTGCTTCGCTTTCACTCTGACTTCACTTACTCTACGCTGCACTCTCTGTTGTCAGCTGAATCTAGAAGCAAACAGGAAGTCTGAGTTACTGATAGGACACATTACAGACATTAGAGTTAAGTTACAGGAGGACATTGAATTCTTTTATTACCCACCTCCCCCTTGGAATATTGATGTGGCTTTCGTATTACAAGACACCGAGACCTATGCCTGATTATTGTCATCTTCTCTATCATGTGATAAATCACAGTTCACTTTTTCTGCTGGAATCCACCAGTATAAAATGCCGTCACTTCCAGAGGCAAAAGATAATTACAGAAAATGGCAGTGAGGGTACCATAAAATTAGAACAGAGATAAAAGAGATGAAGGTGTGCTTAAGAAATCAAATACGGCCCGGTATTTACATAAATGGAGCCAAAGATATTTGAGCCATAAACTTTGGCTGTGTGCAGGAAATGATCCAAAGGAGTTTTCGTTTTGTCTTTCAGAAGGAAAATGAGAGGACAGGTGGGAAGAGCGATAAAACCTGAGATGTATTTGGTGGCAATACAAACACAGCAGGAGATAAACAGAAATGAAAAAGTGTTGTTGAGTAAAGAGGTGTCAAGGCCAACATTTCACCTACCTTTGTGGAAATCACCTGCAGACTGAGAAGAAAAAGAAAACAACAACCCAAAAACACTGACTATCATTACAAAGGATATCAAAGAAGCCATATTGGAAGAAGTTTTATAGAAAAATAATATCAAAAAGGAAAATTTGTGGGATTGTAAAAAATATTGTTGACCAGATACTTTTGAAGCCACTGGAAATGAATGCTGGGAGTAGGAACTAACGTGCTTATCTCTAGGAAGCAAAAGCAGACAGAATGGGACAGAAGCAGACTTCACTGGCCTCATGGAAATTCTCGCGTCGGGCCTGCCAGTCATTTAACATTTGACTGTGGCAATTTGAGCCTTGATTTGCATTGATTGATTTTCCTCCACTTGAGTGGGGAGCTGTCATGGGATTAAATTTAGCTACCATTACACGAGCCCCCCAGTGTTATTGCTTTTCCATTATTCCGTTGCTTTCGTGCACGTGTACATGTGTACATGCAGTGTGTGCGTGTGTCCGTCCGAGTTCCCATGAAGCAAAGTCATGTACAGTGTGTGGTACTGGACTGGAGTCTCAATGTGATCAAAGTGCCTTTGATTAAACCATGCCCTCAGATCAACCACTTACACGCTCAAGTATGTAGCTGTAAGCTCAATTCATACACACACACACACACACACACGCGCACACAAAGCTGGGCATGCAGATCTGGAGTCTCTCTATCAGACGTGCACACAAGCGCATGCAGTCATTTGCGCTCATAGCTATGCATACGTCCCCAGCTTCAAACACCAGTGATTTGACATTTCCTTCAGAGCTCTGCTGTTCATGACACGGCATCTTTCCCCATGTGGGCTTTGCAGCCTCAGAAGTAAGAACCAACTTTACTTGCTTCACACACTCCAAACTTGTGTCCCCCTGCTCCCTCTCTCATTACTGCCTCCCCCTCTGGACTGCCTGGGGTCTATTTCTACTCCATAACAGTGTGTATTATGAGAATGTGCACAACTGAATTGTGTGAATGTGCCTCAGTAAATGTATATAGTCCTAATGTCTATGTGCAAATCAGCATATTCACAAGAGTGAATGTGTTATAGCAGTCTGATGAAAACGTCCTGATGTGTCGCTTCATGGAGAGTAAATGAAGCTTAACTTTACTAAGTCAGTTACTTGTGCTATTGATAATGAAGCTCTTTTGCTGTGTGAATGTCACTGCCTAATCTGTGTGCCCAAGTGAATATCTGTGGAACAGTAATGCAAGTACGCATATGAATTTGTCTTATCTCTCGGATGTTGGTTTTGAGCTTTTAAATTGATGGATTGTAGCTTTAAAGACTGACACAATGGACCTAAGGTATCGCTTTGATTCCCAGAACAGTAAGAGGTTTGAGGCTGATGCGATCACAGTTTTAAAATAAAGGGATCAAAGTCTTCGAATCCCTTTTAAAAAGAACTCATTTAAGTTTTTATCTATCAAAGCTTTAGTGATCTGCAGAAACACCCTGGACAGTAGTGGAACTTGATGTCGCTGGAAATGTGAACAATCTTCCTTTTTTAAATCAGGATTCGTCTGCTTTTAATTTTATATTGGAAATAGTTAATTCTTTTTGGACTTGAGCATAGGCTAAATGGCCTGTGGATAATGACAGTGGATAATGACAACTGATAAGAACCTCACATGTGGTTCCAGCAGCCAGGGTGTTCAGTATTCCAGATTTAAAATAAAATAATAATGAGAATATTTAAAAAACAAATTATGTTGTTTACAGCGTTTTAGAAGGTAGCTTGAAGCGAGTCTGGCACTAAGCTGTCCTTCGTTTTAATAGAAAAGAGTGTTTTTGTTTTAAATGTATTATTATTAATGTAATTAAGCCTACAGCCAAAAGGTTAGGATAATTAGATTACCCATGTTCATGTAAAATGAAACTGTGACAAGAGGTCAATAAGAGGTCGTTATTCTCATCCTTCAGACTCTTCCTCTGGGAGTGTAACAGGCAGTGCCAAGTGGGAGAAGACCCCAGGGCAGGCTAAGGGCATGCCACGGGGACTACATCTCTCAGCATGCCTGAAAGCACCTGCTCAGCACCTTCGACAAACTCAGAAGGAATCCAAAGCTGGCCTGAGTATTCCTGGGATGAAGCGATATATATTTTCTCAAGATGGAGAATAAGCTTGTGGGAAATGTCAAAATATCAAAGAAAAAAATGCAAAAAAAAAGTGGTTTCTTCATCTGTGGTTAATTGGAATGATTCAGGCTTTTTAACACAATGTGAAAATTCTATACTGCTTAGTTTGAACCTTTGTCTTTTTATTATTGAAGTTAAAGTCAGAATCAAAGAAGGCACCGAGTAGCCAGACAGGTTAAAAAGATTCCATAGAAGTTGTGAAGCTCACCTTTGATGTACTGATCAGATGCTTGATCTTTGTGTTATAAGTTTCTGGCAGGAGTATATCTCTTGAACCCTACATGATTAACTTTGTGGAAGGGCACGGGAAGTTCTTTCAAAAGAAAGGAATTACACACCGACCTGTGATCTGTGACAGAGTGACTACACAGGCGCTGACAGAGGAGCGAACTCTCTCCTGACCTTTATAATTCATTCTTCCTCATAACCCCACTTCCACCTGCATGCAATGGGCTAGAGGGTAAAGGAGGCCATTACATCAATACAAAGCTTCGATCCAGTAGTGGCTGTTGGTTCATTTAAAGTGTAAGCTAATACACATTCGTACATTTTTGTTATTGAACCTGACCATTGGGCCTTTCTCAGGCCTTTAGGTTATAGGACGATGTGTCCTACTCTCAACATGGCATCTTTTCTATTCACGAATAGAAAAGTGGACATGTCTTTTATGCCAGCGAATGCTGCTGGCACTAGTTTGTCTTTTTAATGCAGCAGAGGGGTCCCTATTAATACTAAGACTTTATTGATCCTACTAGACCCTCTGGCTGAAGATGAATGGTGCTCACATATTATCACAGCTCCGAAATGTGCCTTCACATATCTGTGACATTTCCACCATAGACGGCTGTAATTTCCAAAGCGACACAACCCGTCCCTCGCTCTTTTATTTTCACCCTCTTATCTTTTTTTCCCCCCTGCACTCACTCTTTACGCTTTTTCTCTTCCCACCTTGCCCTTTTCTGAGTTTCTGCTCTTGGCTACTTCCTGTTATCAGCCCTTCATGGCTCTTACCATCTGCCTTTTTATTTTTTTTCACACCTTTTGCCATTTTGCTCATTTTTTTACGTTTTACATTTCATCACTTTTTTTTCAGCTTGTCTTTCTTATATGTCTGTCCCACTTTGTAGCTATCTTTCTCTTCCCTGGTCTTCTTTAGTCTAAATTGTCTCTCTGTTTATCTTGGCCTCCTTGTATACTACTTTAGCTCACTTTTTCCTCATCTGCTGCTTCACCAGTCCTTATCTACGCTCGCTCTCAGCCATGACCCCAGCCTCTCATTGGGGTCTTTTTTATTTATCTCTTTCAGTTTCTCCATCTTCTGTCTTTCTCATGCTCGCTTTCTTCGTATTTTCCCTCAGCAGCTCTGCTTTGTTTAGCACCCAGCAGACAAGACTGCTGACAAAGGTGCGCAAGAGCATATTTAAAATGTCACTGGCAAAGTGACAAAAGGTCATATGGAAAGTAAGAGACTCCCAGCACAGTTTGGACTGACTGCTAAACAGGCATTTGTGCCTCTTATGTGTGTGTGTGTGTGTGTGTGCGTTGAGGGGGTATACCAGCACATTGTTTGTTGGCGTGCGTGTTTTCTCGTGTGTGCCATTTTTGGACAAAAAAAAATAAATGAAATGAACCCGTCTGTGGATTAGTATGCCTGTGCATAGTAATCCTTGGATATTTTCATTGCTGTCTGTGTTTAAGTCCACATACAAGTATGTGGGTGTGTGTGGTTACATGTTGGGCATATAATATATGTCTGTGTAGCTTGTTGTTTATGCCACTGGCATCCTTATACCTGAATGTTGTTCCCTGCCTGGGGTGAGGCCTTGAGCAACTTCCAGTTTGATGACTGTGCTTCTAAAAAAACAAAAAAAAATTGTGCTAGCAAGGCACACTGCCACACAAAGAGTAAAAGACTGTGCATTGACCTAGCGGTTGGTAGTTTAAATCCCAAGGGAGGCAGCAGAGTAAGTCAACCATAGTTGTCATATTTGTGGGGTTCAGCAAACTTTTCAGGTGTCAGGTGTAAATCTGACTTTTTTTTCTCCTCCCAATTTCACAGCTAGCCAAGAGACAACCACGTAAACAATGCACTGCCACTGGATAAAATGAAATAAAAATATTATTGTATGTGCAGACTGATAATTTCTTGAAAAGCCAAAGGAGTCTGTTAAGTGATATTTTGTTCTGTCTAGATAAATGAATACATGGAAAAAGTTAGTTTGTCAGATGTGGTGGCTAAATGTGAGCTGTTGATGTGCTCAACAGGTGCATTATGGGGTTTTTTGTGTGTGTGTTACCTATTTGATTAATGACACAATATATGACATACATAAACTCCTAGCACATGTCCGAATTATGGGATAGTCTTGAACACTTTATCACTTTAAGAAGATAGAGGGGAAAAAAGAGTCAAGACCCAGTTTGTCTTGATGCATGCTCAATGATCTAGTTAAGGAAATCCTAGAATGTTGATTCAGAAACAACATTTTGGGGCAAGAGTCAATTTATTTATCTCATTTTTATTTCTCAACCAGGCACGTAGCTAGTTTAGTTTAATGTTAAGACCAGTGTAAGTGAAATTCACAATATGTGGAAGGGTCAGTATTTAAATATTTGGCTTTTGGTGATCAGCTGAAATCTTGCATTTCAAAATCTGTGGAGCACGACATATTCTGACAAGAAATATTCAAAATATATATATTTTTTAACTCTGTCTCATGTTTTTTGAAAATGTGCATCTGATATATGGCAGAAATGTACAGCTTTGCAGATAAAATAGTGCAACTTTCTTGTATGCGATTCTCATATTTTTATAGTCACCACTGCTATTTTTTAATGAACTGTATAATTAGTGAACTTACAGTCTGTCTTAATGCAATCTAAGAGCTAATTAAAAGAAATAAAGATTTAAATGTTAGCTCTCTGTTTAAAACATAATTAAACTTAAATAATCTATTTTTATATAGGGGAGGATGTGTTCATAAAGGATTAAAAGGTAAAATCATGGTTCACGGGCAAAAGAATAAATCAATAATTTCTAAAGATGTTGGAAAAAAGAGTACTGAGGCAGGAAAGTTCAGCAGGAACACAAAGATGACAAAGAAAAGTGAGATTTTTTTCCCCACTTCATATAGATTCCTCTTAAACTTGAGTGCTCCATGTTTCTCTTTTTTTCCATATTTATTGCCATGCTTGTTTTTACCTTGAAAGCACCTTTAATGCGGGCAAGCTGAGAACTACTGTCTGGAGTGACTCATTTTACAATGCTCTTGTTTTTTCGAAGCGCTTCAGATAGCACTTAAAGTTGTCATTTGGAGTGTGTTTTTTTTCCTGCTAGCACTTGATGTTCTGTACGTGTCTCATTTGCAGCTTGAGGCGTAGATTTTCCTCATTCTCCTGGTATATATACTGTATATATAGCCATCTGCCTTCCCGTCTTTACCTCCAGGTCTCTCCTTCCCTTTGTCTCACAATAAAGTGGTAGCATAATCCATCTCTGGGGAAACGTGTAGCTCCATGATGCATTTGTGTGCAGTGTGTGGAGGGCCGGTAATTGTGAGCCCTTTACATTGACTCCTATGGAACCACCTAAGAGTCAGCTGAAAAAAATGAGCTATGGTTATGAATCAGAATCCATATTCTTATAGGCGGTGCTCATTAATTCATTATCCTTGCTCATGGGTTTGCAAATCATTTTGTTCTTCAGAGAAGAAGGAATGGAGCACTTTGAAAACTGCACTGCCATGTAAGTTTAATTTATCTGGATTTAAGGGTAGATTATTGTTATATTTGATTTTGCATTGCATGCTTTACAGCTTTTATGTATTCAGCGTATGTATTGTCCTTTTTACTCAAAAGCCTATGCTGATTGTCTAAAGAAAGTCACCACTTTAATAACCATGAGCGCAGTTTACACATCCTCAATTTTGCGTCTGTGGGCATGGAAGGTTTTGCATTCGTGGGCAGGGATTGCAAAAATCTGTGCTCATGGATTACAAACCTAAAGGTACCAATTTCCACACTCTTTTTTGTTTTGCTTTTTGTTTATTTGTTTTTTACCCAAAGGCAGCTCAGGTTTAGCATGCACTGTCACTTTTAGCCTGTTTTGTCACTCTCTCTTTCCCTATTCATGATTTTGTAACCCAAACACACAGTAAACTTGTTATATATTGAAAGCGCAAACAGTATATCAAAAAAATGGATGGATGAATAAACGGATAGATGGATGGATAGACAGAAAAAAATGGAAGGATATCAGCAGTGTGTCAGCAGTTTTGATGAGTTGATGGTAAAGCTGACACAGCATTGGGAATAAGAGGCCAAGCCTCTGCTTATCCTTATGTCCTCCCGCTTCGTCCTCCGTCCATCTATCTACACTATCCATCTATCCCCTGTCAAACTTTGTTTCTCATTCCCACGTGCGGAGAAAGAGTGATAGCCCGAAATTCGAGTGATAGGGAATCACAGGGCAGTCTTCAAACATCTACTGACCACAGCACTTTCACCACAACCTTTGACTCCCACATTCTTTCACTGTTTCTGCATCATTAAGTACGCTTCTTTCACAGCCAGTAGCAACATTGATTGATGGGTAATGGTGTTCCTATGATGCTGTTTTATTTTGGTAATGTTGCCTGGAATTAAATGATTTGGTACAGTTAATCTTGTATTTTATTCCTGCAACAACTAATGGATTTACTGTTATTTTACAAAATACATTTTCTGAAACACTAGGAGCAAAAGTACTACAAATCTGACTTTGTCCGGAATTATAAGTTGCAATTATACTCTATAACTGTACTGGAAGCTTTGCTTTATGCTAGAGTTGCCCTGACAGACTGTATTAAAGCTGCTTAGTGAGAGGGTGCTCCTCTAATTGGTCCCTTAGGATTGTATGGGAGTGTGTCCTCCAGTTTGATTGTTTGACCTACTAGTTGTGAGTTTCATAGTCAATAGCAGGTCAGCGGCTGTGACAAAGTGCACGGCTTGTTCTTTGATCCCCTTCTGCAGAACGGTTTTGGGCTCAGTGTGTTCTAGTGCAATGTGATGCCCTGGCCAGTTGTCTGACAGCGCAGCTGATCTGTCCCTTTCTGTTGCATATGGAGATGCTGCAGCATTTTTTTCTCACTGGTAGATCAGGTCAGGCTGGAGACGACCTTGCTGCCTTTCTTTCTTGCAAGCATTTTCCCAGATGACATAATCTTTGTCAGACTCAGAGCCTGAGGACATATGGTCAGCAAATACAATAGGGCATATCCAGAGAGATATCAGCAAACTCAAGGACATGAGAAAAGTTGTGATTGTAGTCTAAAAATTGTATTGAAAGCATATTTTGTTTAAATATACTCGGTCAAACTTTCTGTTGTCAATGGCTCCACAAGTTAGGGGGTTGCCTTTTATTTTGTCTTTATCTTTAATTTATAACCATTTTAAAAATAAAAAATGAGAGATAAGCTTAAACCTAACCACTTAAAGGATAATGATAATTCAATTTACATCAGTCATCAACATTACCATTATTTAAGCCAGCCTATTTAATTACAATAAACTGTAACCTTAAAATGGGATAAGCACCAGAAGTTAAATAACAGAAGCAGTTGCTGATTTTCTTTTAAATATATAAAGGCTATATGATCCACATGATGTAAGTCCTAATTTGTTACCATGACCTTAATTAGCTCAAAATATTGATTTGTTGTGCATTAAATATTCTTATGCGACTCTACTGTGTAGATGATCAGCTGATCATTTCTCCACCCAGCTGGTAGTTCTACTGTGATGTTGCACAGACGTAGTTTTAACTACATCTGATATATTTTAATTAAAGGAAGAAAATAAAAATGAGTAGTTATTAATAGTCACTTTTAGTTTTCAACTTCTTTCTTAAAAGAGGGAAAAAATACCTGGTAAATTTTGGTCAGGCAGTCTCTGCGGTTGCATGGAGGACTGGGGAAAACCTCTGGAGTGGGACTGTCCTATTAATGAGTTTTATAGTGAAACTAACAAACAAGCAAGGAAACATATTTTATCTATTGTCTATTGTGTATTCAGCTATTTTCTTATCAGTTTGAACTCAGTCTTGTAATCAAAGGAGGATATTCCAGCAGAGACCATGGAGGGGGTACACCCTAGACAGGTTGTCTGTCTGTCTATTGTAGGACTAACACAAAGAGATAGTTATTCACACTCACATTTACTCATAGGGCCCATTTAAAATCACCAATAACATGCATGTCTTTTGGGCATTGGAGGAAGCTGGAGAAAACTCACAAAGGCACATGAAGAACATGCTCCCCACACAAAGAGCACAGCCAACTGGCAAGTTTGAACCTATTTCCTTCTTACTTTGAGGCGAGCATCCACAGAAGTATTTCATTATTAAAGATTGATAAAAACTTTCTGTCAATATGTTGTAAAGCATTAGTTTATTTTTCTGCCTCTGAAGTGAGGCACTCCAGAAAAAGTTTGAATGAGTTGGTACTCTGCTTCAAAACATTTATCCCATATGGTGAAAAATGCTGCCAGTAGTTTTTCAACCAGTGGTACTAATTTGTGTCTTAAATTGATGCCGATGGATGAGATCCACACATGATGATGAGTCTGAAAACGAACACTTTGGGTATATCTCTGAGACAGCTGCAGCTTTGACAAAAAAAAAACTGCAGTATTTTAAGCACTGGAAGTGTATACAAGTTAATAAGGCAACGTCAGGTTTCACTTAACAATTCTTGCAACCTAACTTAGTAAAGCAAAATGAGGCTCATAGAATAATTATTATAGAGTCATTACTCATCATTAAAATAATACATATCAATTTGACTGCTTGCCCTCTGAAAAAAGCATGAAAGTGTTTTGCTGTTATTTGCATTTGAGCTATTTTTCTTCATCTCTTCTGCACTCTGTTTCACTGAATGTGTGTGGGTGTGTTTACCTGCCTTTTCCCACACACAGAGTGGAGGGAGACAGGGAGAAAGCTGACTAATGTTATTTGATTCAAGAACAACTTTCCAACCATTGTCAGCCCCGACGAAGCCACCAAAATCTTCAGAGACACATTGACCATCGTTTGTGTTCTGTGCAATCAATTCATTTACAAACTAGCAAAAGTGAGTTGAATAGATCTGCCTCATAGATCTTCCCATTGTCACAAAAACCTAGTACCCCCCCACCCCCCATAAATATCAGCATGCATTGGTTTGAGCCAACAGTATCCCAGTGCAATCTTGTTTGGGATAAATCCTTAACCGAAATCTCACTTTAAAAAATAATGACCTTAGATGTAATCTGTCTGGCCAGATATGTTTGACGTAGACTTCAGTGAAAGACCTTGGTGAAAGTAGAAGACAAAAAACTGCAAATTAATTACGATCAAAGTAATTAAGTCCAAAATCTGATTGGAATAAATACAACTTAAATCAGGCTTTGATTGTTAAATGTGTCAGCAGGTGGACAGGAAATCTGCAGGTATTCATGGGTTTTATGATAACAAGGTTACTGCTCTGCACATAAATGTCTTCTGTGATTTCGTGCCTTAGCTTGGTTTCTCCCAGCAGCCTGACTTTCTCGAGTGTGTGTACTGTATGTGTGTCTTGTGTGTGCGAGGCAAGAGGGAGAGGGCTGTGCATCTTATTAATGGAATGTGAAACTATGTTGAGACTTGCTAATAAGTCCATACTGCCCAGCATACCGCAGAAAAATCTCTTTTGACTGCTCGAGGTGTGAGCCGAAGGAGTTCAGTCGCCATGTGTCAGTTTTCGAGATGACAGATCTGTGCGTGTGCTGCTAAGAAAGAGAGAGAGCGAGTTTAAGAGCATGTGACCACATTATGTACTTCTCTCCCTGTGTGGGATCACTGTCACTGGGCTGGTGACCAGGAAGTAATGAAGCTTGGAAGCTGTTAATGAGCACATCACCATGGCAACGCACTACCTAAAAAGGCATTTCGTCAGAAAACGTCTTGATAAAATCATAACGATGAGAGGCAACCATACAAGAAACTGAAATTTGGTTTGTGAAATTGGATGGTTGGGTTGTTTACCATCTGTGAACATATCTTAATAAGGTAAAGAAAGAAAACAACACATTCCCACTCACATTCCTGCTATTAGGGGATTAGATGAACACCAGTTTGCATTACTCTTTATTTAGATTTTATAGGAATCATACATGTTGTTTAAATTTGTGGGATAAAAAATTACAGCAGTGATTAGCTTTTTTATGCTCAAATAATGCATTTTAAATTGACAGTGTGTGGCGAATGTTCAAAAGTAAGCTAGTAGAAATTGTTCTCCAGGCAGCACTGGACAGTGTGCCAATATAAACAAAACTGTCTGCATTTTCTGTCTGCAGTACATAGCTACTTCCCTCGGCCAGGGGAAATAAACTTACATTTGAGCACACATTATTAGGAGCGGAAATGTGGATTCTGGAAAGAAAATTCAAGATTCTTGAAGTGTAGTGCTGGAGAAGGCCTCTTTTCATTGCAGTTTTAAATGTGTTTTTTGGTCGTCTTAAATGTTATGTGCTGGTTGACGGCAATCAACAGATCTCAGCAAGCGCTGTAAAGAGGGTTGGAAAGGTCAGTCTTTGAACCACGATCACACAATATGCAGCAACCCGTCATTAACCTTGGAGGTTGACCGTTGGAAATCATTCTTTGCCTCTTTCAACCACATTTCAAATAATAGTTAGTTTTTTAGGTTCTTTCACCAGCAAAATCCCACCTATTTTCCAAAGATAGCAAGCGGCAGGTCGACACGGCACATTTCAAAAACAATCACGTTATGCTAGCCGTTAGTACAATAAATCAAATGAGGTACAAACAGGAGGACTTTGGGGAAAGCTGATAAACTAAATTCCTGCAATTTGTGTCAAAGGGCCCAGATGTTTGGAAGATAAACTGAATGTGAAAACTCTAGACTTATGTAATTACTACAATTAAGCATCAGAGCAACTAATTATGTGTTTATATTAATGTGATCGTTCGTGACATTTTGTTCTAAAGTAAATTTGTCTTTTCTCTCTCTCTCTCCCTGCTGACACGCACCACTCTGACATCAACAGGTAAGTTTGTTGCTAATGCTGGTGTGTGTGTTTATTTGTTCATACATATACTCTGCTTTGACTTTCTTTCATTCAGTCTTGGTGTAATGCTTTCCTAACGACATCAGAGGTTTCTATGCTTTATTATATAAGTACTTTTGACTTTTTTGACACTGACTAACAATCACTTTTTTTAGCAGTAGGGCCTCTTTGTTTCCCTTTAAAGAAAATTACAGTCATTATTTTTTCTTTAAAAGATGGATAAATTGAGTTACATAAGTTGCATATCTTCTGAGAAGCTAAAGGTCCAAATAATATGCTTTTGATTGCTTTAACTTGAGTTTGATTTTACCTTAAGCCACCAGGTAATAATACCAAGTTTCCATGCTCATTCATTCTGTCAATGTGTCAAAACTGTTTAAGAAAAGAGGAGGTGAAAATATGTATTACTCGTCTACTGAATAGGTGACAGCTGCTGATTTTAAGTTCAGTGTTGTGTAGTAGTCTTTCCTTCCACTGCGGTGATGTGTGGGTGTGCGACAGGTGATTAATTTTAAAGGTGTTTCTTGTTATTTCCCCCATGGCTCTCTATTATGCCTCTATGTTTCTTTTTTCCTCCCCACTCAGGTTAATTTATTGTACAGTTGGTCTTATTGGTATACCTGTGTTTGTTATGAACACTAAGCAGGATTCATTTTTTGGCTTCTTCCGTAATTACCAGGTGTCCGGCATAATGGACAAAGTGTTGCTAAATTGCCATTTCAGGATCTGGAGTGGCCTTTATGTGTTTGTGTAGGTGTGTGTCATTCCTATTGTCTCTGCTCTTTTGTTCGTCTCCGGTGTTTCAAAGTGAATTGGAAGTTTCTTTAAAATCTGGCAGATAGAATATTAAAGCACATGGGCTAAAATTGATTTCCCCCCCCTTTCTTCTTCTTTTGCTTCTTTTTTGGTAATAACAGATGTGTGTGTGTGTGTGTGTGTGTGTGTGTGTGTGTGTGTGTGTGTGTGTGTGTGAGTGCTCATGATTTTCTTTGTTCTTGTCACATCTGTGCCTGTGAAGACTGCATTATTTTGCTCATGTCTTTGTGTTTCTAAATGGGATTGTGCCAGCTTCACATGAAACAACCTTAAGATTGCATACATGCAGACTGTATTCACTTTATGGGCATGTATCGATTCTACCTGTGTTCACACGTGCCTTGGCCTTTATTCAGTTTTCTCAAGTTATTCATCATATTCAACGCCTTGTCTCAACTTATGTCCACCATGTACCGTGAAACACCTTGAGCTCGTCGCGATCAAGCACTTCTTAATGTCATTATACATTTATGACTACCTTGGAGGGACGTTCCGGGCATCAGCTTGTCAGCAACTCATTAGTGGGAATGCGGGCAAATGGAGCAGCTTGATACAGCATCCTGTCACCTTCCCCACCCTTACCCCACCCTCCACTTTAATGAGCCACATTTGCAAGGTGTGAGACGAAAAGGTTTCTAGCCTGTCCACATCAACATGACAGCTATTAGGAGACACCAACAGCTGGTGGAAGGTGGAATTGGAGATGAGGAAGTAAGAGAGGGAATGACAGGCTGAAGCAGTAAAGGAGACAGAGGAGAAATGAGGAAGGGGGAGAGAAATAGCTGGCAGCCAGAGCAACAGACAGTGAAAGAGATGGGAAGTACAGCTGGTGATGGTCATCTTGCTCCTTGGGCCATACTTGTCCTTCATTAAACACATCACCTTGATGGAGGAATGAAGGATAGAAAAATGAAAGAAAAGTAAGAGGCAGAGAGGGGAAAAACCCTAACAAAAAAGGATGCAAAAGCCACTGGAGCACAAATAAGACTAACATAATATAGTGGCGTCAGTTCTGACATGTGCTTTCATTGCGGCAGTCATCTCACTAGCTTTGTCATTGGGAAGTCTGCTCAGGGCTGTTGCTACAATTAGTAATTTGCAGAGTTTAAAGAGTGCAAGAGACCAAAAAAGAAGATGTAGAAAGGAAAAGTTGGATAGAATTTTAAAATCATGGTTACGGATTGTGACAGAGAAATGGACACTGAAGGTGTGCCCATCAAATCACACCATCAAAGAGCTACAATTATATATATTTCTTAGAACTTTTAAAATGTTGATATTACAGTATTATAATATTATAATGATGGCTTAAAATGTGGTTTTATTTCTACAAACTTTGAAATATATGTCATGATTGCACTGTATAATGTGTGATTTTGAATTTGACTAGACTCTTACTGTCTCTTTTTCATGCTCTCTCACATCTACAGTGTCTTTTGATTACGTGCGTTTAAGTAAAACAGTAAACCTTGAAGCAGTGCAGAATGGAGAACATTCACCTGCAAAGTAAAAGTTGTCTTACAACAACCGCTACCGACACATTTCAAAAGGTGCAACTTTTACTTGAAGGCAAAGGGCTCAGTTTCAAGTTTGTGTTTCACTGTTCACAGTTTCACTAGTTCTTGGAAAGCAGTTTGCTACTTTTGGCAACTTAGTTTGCATCTGCCATGCAATCAACAGGTGACTGCCAACTGGTTTGGGTTTTTCCCTAACACAGGCACAGTTTTCCCTAGCAACCCAGTGGTCATCCAGTGGTCACTAAACAGCTTTTACGCCTATATGACTGAGGCCTAAGTCATAGTTTCTTGTTCCCCATGAGGACTAGTAGAGAGAGGGCCCCTTTTAACATTAGCGTTAGTCACTCCTTGTGCTTTACACAGCTGATGTACTATCATAAGGTTTAGGCATCTGCTTATGATGCCTCACAGGCATGTTCTAGGTGAGGTGTTCTGGGCATGTTCCACTGGGAAGAGGCCTCAGCAACCCAGGACATGTTGAAGAGATCTCCTGGCTGGCTGGGTGTCCACCTGAAAGAACTGGGTCTGTCTGCTTGGACTCCTGCCCCCATGACCTAGACCTGGATAATGGATGGATGGATGGATGGATGGATGGATGGATGGATGGATGGATGGATGGATGGATGGATGGATGGATGGATGATGAACTGGTGTCCACTGTCAGATGGTTACTCTCTCTGGTTGTCCAGCACAATTGCCTGCTGTCACACTGATTTTTGTAATAATTTTTACTTCACACTGATTCACATCACACTCTTATGATTATGAACTTTATCAGCTGCAAAATATCAGACTGCAAACAAATATTTTGTGTTTACATCAAGTTGAGTTTAAACATCACTAAACTCATATTTGTGTCTAGCTCAAGTCTGAGTCCTGTGACTTAGGTGAATACTTCTGAAAAGAACAAAGCAAGAAATATAACAACTTATACGGTATTTTGATGGAAAGCATTTAAGTGGGTGGCTGCAGAATGTTGCTGATGAAAAAATAAGATAAGTGCAAAGTAGTGATTGAATTGTGGTTGAAGGGTAATTTTCTTCTTAAGGGAGCTATGAAGCAGACAAGAATACAACGATACACTGTCAGCACAAATAACAGAGAGACAATGGCAAAACACAACCCGAACATACTTTTGTACATTTGTACTACCCTGTACTTTCCATTTATTGATGTGCCTTGCCAAGGCTGACTCACATTACCAATATGGATTTCATGAAACCTAAGCATTTGCAATGGACGTATTCACTGAATAAGATATGAAATGCATATATAACTTTTCTGTTTTGTGGTAATTAAATCAGCCTGCTATCTAAATTCACAAGTTCTGGGCAATCTATTGCTCTCCAGGGTTTACAGAGGAACTAATGGAGGTGAATCGGGGAAACCAGCCCCGTATAACTTCAGCTAAGTATAAGTTCACACCCATCAAGACTGACTCACAAGTCCAGAAGGCGCATTAAAACTAAAACTTTGTGTTCATTATTAAAAGTAGTTGTAAATAATGCATTTCAGTCTGTGGTGCTGAGGTTAGAAAATAGAGACTTGCAGTATAAATATTTAAATAGTATACTGCGTTATGTTTAATTTCATACTAAAGATTAACTGTGTACTATTTACTTGTGACTCTGCTTGTTTTGGGAATGTTTACAGTATGTGTATGGGTATCCAGCTTTCTAAGATGATTTATTTGTACTGCTAAACTGAAAAGATTTTATGCTAATTTTTAAAGTTTGCAAAGTTTCAAGTTTTGTGAAGAGGACTGAACAGCACTGATTCTATTAAGCATAACCTTGAATGAAAACGTGGTAAAATATGGTTTTCTAAACGAAAGCCTTCTGTCTTGATTTTTCTGCTTGTGGTGGTAATAATGGCCATTGAAACTGAGTTGACAGACATGTATTGTAAACAGTTTTTATTGCAGTACTATGCAGTCATTGAGTTTGAGGCAAAGCCTGTCTAAAGCAGACAATGTGTCATGTCTAAATTCTGACATGAAAAAACAACAAAAATCCACACAAAACTATTTGCAGCTTCAACATTTCCAATGGAGGTTCATTCAGGTTGACCACGATACCCCACTCTTGCATTGTGTTTAAGATTCAACCACAAAGGACACGCAAGATCTTTATTGTTTTGAAAGAGCCTAACTATATTTCCTTGAAAGGCAGTTTCTCGACAATATCGCATAAACAGCATGTCTACACAGTTTGTTAAATCTTGTTTTAAGGAGATCCAAATGTTTTTGTGTATTCATTCCTCCTTACATTCTTTTCATTTTCATCCTAGCCAGTAATGTTTGGCACGCGACTGATGGATCCCTCCTTCCACCACCTACCACCATCTCGATCTCTCTAGTTTGCTTTAATTGATTAGATACCGAGGTACAAAATTTATTTTGAAAACAAGTAGAGCAGCAACAGCTCAGTGCTGCAGTCATTTTGGTTTTAAATGCTTACTTTACCCTCCCACGCTTCACCAAAAAAAAAACAACAACAACAACAACAAAAAACTTGCCTGAGACTAAATCTAGGAAAAAAGAATCAAGCACAACATCCCCTGGCTCAAAACAAATGAGGAGCTCACCAGCATGGGGTGTAAATTCTGCCATGCATGTCATAGTCTAGTTTGAAACTGCATCTCTATGACAAAGCCAGGAAAAAAATAAACATTTAAGTTTGACTTTTTTTTTTTGTCTGTATTTCTGCTTCTAAATTGAATATGAATGAGTGGTACAAAGAGGATAAGAGGTAGCGAAGGAGTGGAGAAGAACAGCATCAAGGACCCTGGATAGAAGAAAAAAGTGTGTTTCCATAGGTGATAAAGAGTGGAGCTATGAGAGTCAAGATGATGATGGGCAACAGAGGTGGTTACAGGGATGTGAGAAAAAAGAAATAGGAATGGATAATAAGAGCGAAAGAAGGGCAAAAAATAAAACAAGAAAATACAGAGACAGGTGATACTGAAAGAAAAGGTAGCAAATGAGAGATGGAGCATGTGAGAGAATATGAAGGTAGCTCAGACAGACATACGCAGGAAGAAATAAAATATGAAACAAGGTTGTGTGGAGAGACATGGAGAGTGTTACTGTCTGTTTCTTTTTCTAAGCCTGTATAAAGACTTCAGGGACATAATGGATAAAGTGAGTTCCCTTTGTCAGGGAGATGCTGTTAGGTTGAAGCAAATACACGTGTTGCTTTAATGGATTGCCTTGAATTCATGCTTCAGGGTAAACCAAAAAAGACGTCCTTCTGCTTTTGCTTTTTTGCGATGTTACTTTTACACCCACCTGGTGAGACTCAGTTGATCTCTCCATCATTTATTCTCTCAGTTCTGTTTATTCTGAAAGGAGAGGTCAGACGAATAGAACATAATGCATTTGTCTCTGATAGAATAGGTCATTTGTTCTGAACAAGAGGACCTGTCACTTCTGTCATTCTCCTGGCACCGTTGTGCTGTAATGCAGGTGCGGTGTTCTTGCGCTAAATTTATGCTAGTTACACATCAATTATGCTTCCAGAAAATAAACATGACATTCCCTGACCTTGTGCTTTGCTTCCATTAGTGAATCAAAATTGCAATGAGAATTCATTGCTGCGGTACAGTAATAATAAGCCATGCTTTATCAGTTTCCGGGAAGGGCTGATGTATGGAGCCTGCCAATAAGCAAAATTACACGATAAAAGGAAAACAAAGGCAAAATGTGTTTTAAAGTTTGTTTGTTCGTGCTGTTGCTCAGGGTTATCAGCGCTCATTTCATAGTGAAATACATTCATTAAAATCTTGTAATCGGCTTTTAGCAATGCAGTTTAATAAATATTTTAACATGGGCAACAAAGACAGATACAACAGCTTTAGTATTTAGTAAACAGACATGCTTTTAATTGTAGGAAATAGTCATGTTTCACAACAATCTCAAGAGGTAAATCATATGTTTTTGCTTTTGTTTGCAAAGTTTGAGCTGCTTTTGTTTGTTTAATTGTTTGATTATGTTTATAGTGAAGCACTGTGAGACCGACCATTCCTTCAAATGACTCATCATGAGTATCTTTATTTTTCTGAAAAGAATAACATATCACCAAATAATGATAAAATAGTCTGAAAATTGTACATAGTTCCCTGTAAATAACATATGTAGCTATATTGTTCATAATCTACTTTTAATATTTAATATAGCCATGACTAGTGTTTCAAAATAATAATCCTAAAGAACACTATATTTATGTTGCTGAAAAACCAAAGGTTTCTGGCAGCACTCCAGTATTTGACATACGTGTTTCATCAATAGATTAACATAACTTAAGTCAGGTGTCCACTACAGAGATAATTTCTTAACTTTAACCCTACTCTGTGTTTAGGAAATGCATTTGGGAGGCTGGTGGTGGTGGTTGGAGGGTGTTCCCCTCTGTCATCTCTTCTGCCCCATGCTGTTGCAGCTTCTGCTTTCTCTGTAGTTGGCAGTGGCAAGCCTTCGCTGTGATAGATCACTGTTATTACCACATATTCTCCATTACTGGATAACAGCGGGACTGCCAAGAACGCTCACATGAGCGCCCGCATTGAGCTTAAAGCCAAGACTACAGCAAACCCAAGTCTAACATCCAAATCTATAGCTGAGAACAAAATACTTTACGTTTACTTTATTGATTTTATTGGCATGTATCCACACCATGTTAAGTATGCAACCTTGTATCTGTCTATCTACAAACTTAATAGCATGTTTTTGTTTTTCGTGAGTTTTGTCTCTTATTTTGTCAGTAAATCCAGAGGTTTTTTCAGGTCTAGTCAGTAAAAGATGGTAATGCTGTGCTATGGTGGTTGCTATGGACACTGCAATTGCTGAGATTACAGCTTGCATGCCAGTTAAATTATTGTCATTGTGTTGTGTAGTATTATTATTCTGTCATTTGTGTTTTGATTAGATTTTTTTGTAGCTGTTAAATGACGTGGTAGCACAGAAGTGCAGTTTACACTGGATATACACTGGGGTAAGTATTGTACTGTAAACTGTATGTAATGTGTGTGGACGCGTTAGTTTTACATGTACATTTCACACTTAAATACACAATGGTGACAAATTTGACCATTTATAGACTGCTGTGTATTTAACACATACTGCATGTACACATACATGTCTATACCTTACTCATTAGAGCTAAACACAAAGTCTTACACACAAACACATGATGTATCACTTACAGTGAAACTTAAGAAAAGTTCAGAGGTTTAACAATCTTATAAGTCAGAGACAGCTGGAGTTGTTAGTGGAGTGTGATGACAAAGTCGACTGCAGGCTATAAGAGTACTTACCAGTGAGAAAAATAGAACGAGAGGAAGGAGAGGAAACCAAAAAATGAGAATGTTGATGAGAAAGACAGAAGCCTGTGGTCAACACTCTACTTCAATAGATTTAGTTTTGAGACCCCCTGCTGTTTGATGTCTTGTAATGAAAGACAAAAAGAAATTACAGCCTGTCCAGACTTACTGCAGAACATACAAGTGTTATGATCCATGATGCATTGTCTCAGACTGTTATCTGCAGTCGTATCAGCCTTCCTTAGTGTGTCCATGCATGTGTGTGTGTGTGTGTGTTGGCTTGCTTGGTAAGCAAAGATTTTTTTGTAGAAAAAAAAACTTTTTTGGCCTTTGTCTCTCCTTTTGCTTTAATTCTGCATAACTCACTTAATAAACATAAAAGCTGTCAAAAGAAATTTAGCCTTTGCTGTCCTTGCAGATGAATGAAAAGTGCATTTTCCTTAGGGCACTGCTATTAACATAATGTACATCTCAGCCAAAAGGAGGTGTGAGGGGTGAGCTACAACAATACATTACCTGAAGCAAGAGGTATATATATATTGTAGGAGATTTATACCAGCTGAATGAATCTGTTAAACAGCAAAAACACATTTATTTATTGCGATCACACATTAGGCGCATTGATTGCTACATGTAATCGTAGGCTATAGGTGCATTTGAGGATGTGTTTTGCAGGAATAAGGAACTAACACTAGTAAAAATACTTTAGTATGAACATGGATAGCAACTTTACAAACAAATTTAAATCTTGAGTTTGGCAAGGAGATCGTTTATCATTTATTTCACTCCTTTTTCCTCCTCTCTCCTTCTCTAATAAAAAAACAAAGAATGCAATGTTTTCATTTGTTTGCAGCCTACAGTTGTTTTGTAATGCTTTACTGTTCCTATAGTCAGTAACCATATTAGTCACTAACAAAAAAAGCCTCATTCTTGTGTTATATTCTTTAAATATCTTTATAATGAGCAGATTAAAAAAAACAACATTCTACAGAGACTTTTTATGTGGGTTTGTACAATAATCAGCTGAACTCAGTTTGTACTGGTGGGTGTAGAGCAGAATTGGCGGAGTGCTCTGCGAGTTTTGCGAAGTGCAGATATTCACATTTGTTGAGATTTACTGTAAAAATGATATATACAAAATGTGCATGTAAAGTGCAGAATGTGTAAAATATCCACTGCAAACAAGACATAAAATCTTTCTGTGCATCTACAAAGGACAGAAAGATAGTTATGAAACCTGGAGTGATTCTCAAGCTGAGCGACACCAACCAAGCTATCAATTTTGCTTTGTTGTTACTTTCTGTTGTCTCTGGCTAAAAGCAGGATATTCGGAAATGTCGGCTCAGTATACTACTCTAAGGGGATCCAAATACTGCACTGCAATATATTGTATATAAAAAAATAGTAGCAGATAAGCAGGGTTAACACTGGCAACCTCAGGAAAAACACAAAAATGATTATTTTAAAGTGCAAATTGGAAGCAGTGAAGTATGTTTGACTGCTTTAACAAAGCACTTTCTGGAGTGCAGCCTCCTTGCTCCAATGCTCATGGGATTTGCCAAAATAAAAATGCGAGTATCTCAACCTCAAGTCAAGGTAACACTCCCTGTCGACGAATAAATAAGTCCATAGTTATTAACTCCTAACCCAGCAATGGCTTTAAGCACTTAGTAGCAACTAAGTAGGAGCATTTAAACACTAAATGCTCCTCCTAAGTTTCACGCAAGCAGCAGATGTAGCTTCGTTGGTGAAAAGCAAACGAAACTCATTTGCTAGATAATGAAAAGCAAGTGTGGAAAAAAACTGCGTCACAGAACTGTCATCTGTTTTATTGTAATAAGACCTTGTGGCTCATAGAGGCAACAAAAGGTAAATATATATGACTTGCAGATCTTTTTCAGAGCATGTGCATGAACAAAAGGTAGTATTATGCAATACAATTTAGGCAAATAACCGTTTTTATTTGTTTTTTGCAAAAAGATCGATCATAACAGAATGATGCAGTCAGCTGGGAGTTCAAAACAGCTTCTTCTGTTACTGTAAGCACAATCTAAAACCTTTGAGTTTAAAGATGCAATTAGAGTCCTTTATCTCACCTTGTTCAACAGGCCTAAACAAGTGAAATAAAAGACTTATCTTTTCCCCTGTTGTCTTAGTCAACAACAGCAGCTTGTTAGGCTGACATGAATTATTGAGAATGAAGTAAAACTAAAGCTGTCTCTATGCACGCAGAATGCTGTTTGCCACATATCCTTAACTGTGGCAGACCATTGCAAACGTAGCTACAGGCTGAAAGAGCAGCCACCTACTCTGTCTAGTAGAGATACCTGCAGGCAGGGGCATGTCTCAGGACAGGTTGACAGAGGAAAAGATACACATTGTCACATTTTAGGAATAAGAGCAAGGAAGAAAACACGGCATCTTCAGATATAAAAGAAATCAAGCACATTGAATTGTGGACTGAATTTAGGCACAGCACGAGAAAGGCAAATGTTTCTTTTTAGAGTTACTGCAGAACATGCCCGAGGGTTTGGCCAAAGTGAAGAGGATTTTACTAAACCAGTTTCACTGCTGGGGTAGAGCATTGTAACAAAATAAATATAACTGAAAGCATTGTCTACAACCCACACTGTCCTCACCCAACTTCTTATATTAGCAATCAAATACAAACAAAATCTGAGTCACCTTTTTTTTGCTATGGGGGAAGAGATAAAAAAAGACAATAAAAAAGATAGAAAGGAGCGTTTTTGTTGTCAATAAAGTGGTGGCAGATGGAAAGGGAGGAAAAGGGTGTAGAGTCAGCATGTAATATAATCAAAAATAAAGAGATGTGTGTGCTGCTGCAGAAAAGCCTCGCTCTAGGGTTAAGGTTTTACTGAGCAAACGTGTGTTAGTTGTTGAGCCATGGGACAGAGAGGCAGTCATGGGGAGAAAATGTATAGCAGGTAGTTTCCACTGTGTCGACTCCCTGTTTGAGAGAACATATGCTGATGATTCCCATTATGCCTTATATTTCTTTTTTTAAAAAGGACCACGTGAAGTAATATGAAAGTTTGCAAAAGAACACCTAAGCAAAAAACGCATCTACTGATGATCTATAACAACTGCATTGGATTATTGCAGTCAACAGGTGACCCCACATCTGGGTTAAAACACTTGAATACAGGCATTGTTTTCAAAAGAAAACTTAACTATGTTTTGTAGATATTTTGAATGCACCCCATGTTTAATGTGTGATCGTATGATTATACCATATAAAAAGTGTCATTGACTACAACTCTACCAACAATGGAAATCCCCTCTTTGCAAAATATTCAAGATAAAAGATTAGCAGATAACACAATACGTGGCTGCTGTATATCTCGGGTGTTCATAGATAGGCATCTCTGTTAATTACACATTAAGAGTAAGTAAGAATGACTCAAGTTTTTCTAATTATTGTGATTTCTCTGTCCGGCATTTTAGCTGTTATTGTGATGATTTAAAAAAAAAAAAAAATGAGTGCCAATGATCATGTCCCACTACTAACCCTCAGTCACAGAGAGCACTGATATTGTTTGCATTAAAAATGCTGTGTTGTGAAAATAAAAACGACTCAAGGTGTAAAATTGCTTAGACAGTGTGATTAAAGGTGTCAGATGTAAACACAGCTGTCATCTGGATCAGCTCCAAATATCATCTGTGAGAAATTTTGAAACAAAAAAAAGTAAAAAAGAAAAAAAATATACTCTCCACTGCCAGCAGCAAGTCTGACACATTGACACAGGTGTGGCTAATAACTGACTAATAACATAGCTGCTCCCCTCAGGGTTTGTCTTGTTGGAGTCTGCAAATTCTGATATTTGTGTAATATTTGGTGAATCTCTCCCTTGCCCTTCATTTGTTTCTTTGGAAGATATCCAGTTTGTGGTTGGCAGGACCGGCTGTGCAGTGCTTTGCCTCCCTAAAAACAGCGCAAATAAAAAAAGTAGGAACTTTTTCGTGTGTCCTCTTCTGTTGCATTTCACTTTGTCCCAATTTCACCTCCAAACCCCTTTGATCTTCTGGCCAATTAATTTTGCCCTTTCTACAGTAACAGAGCAAATCCGAGCGTGATTTTGCTTTTTCTATTGTTGCTGGCAGCAGAATACTTTACTCATCCCGCCCTCCCCCCCTTTTTTTTATCTTCCACTCCCATTTTTAGAGTCCCTCTGATCTTTTCACTTCCTTTTTTTAATCTTCATAAACATTACTGGTGCTTAAGATGTTTTAATCTTCTCTCCTGGTGCTGTCACTGGATGGATGGACATCTGTTTCTGTATTCATTCTTTGAATATTCTAAAGTTGAGATGATATGACTAATAATAATAATGATAGAAAAATAAGCAATAAAAATGAATGCATGTCTTATTATACTAATTTAAGTACACGTTCAATACATGCAGTTTCAAATCAGATAGAGGCTGGGGATTTAGGGACCATCCATCTCTCTGTAAGACCTGCCTTTATTTAAATTGTTAGATTATTTATAGATAGATAGATAGATAGATAGATAGATAGATAGATAGATAGATAGATAGATAGATAGATAGATAGATAGATAGATAGATAGATAGATAGATAGATAGATATTAGTGCTGGCAATGTTAATCTCGTTAAAATGGCATTAACGCCATAACTGCAACATCAGGAAGAAGGAACACGAGAAGCTTGAGAAGTACAAAGGGCTCAGAGAAGAGCTCGAGAAGATTTGGAGGGTGAACAGTGGTAACAGTTGTAATCAGAGCACTAAGTGCATTGACTCCGGCGAGTGGCTCCAGCAGATCCCAGGACCAACATTGGAGATCTCTGTCCAGTAGAGCGCAGTCCTAGGAACAGCTAAGATACTGCACAGGACCCTCAAGCTCCCAGGCCTCTGCTGGAGGACCCGAGCTTGAAAGATAGACCGGCCGCAGGGGCTAGAGGGGAATAGACATATTTTATAGGTTTTTTTTCTAAATTCCTACAATAGTGGAAGCTGTTGCAAGTAAGCAAGTCAGCAAGTACAGTTGTATAATACCAAGGGGCTTTTTTCTAGCTAATGCTGTATCATTAAAATAAATATAAAAATGAAATAAAAACTGAGTGATGTTAATCACCTAATGAGAAAATACAACTTAAAAGGCAGCAACACAGCACATTAAAAATGACCTTCTACTACCACATATCAGTCGCATGTATATACGTAAGGCATGCAAAACGAAAAAATGACTAAAGCTACTTTTATTAGGTTTAATTGTGTCCTTCTTTCAGTGTTGTACATCACCAACAAGTTCTAAAATCTACACAATTAGCCCCTTTCCAAAAAAAAATAAAAAATAGAACAGAATAAAACACCCTTTAAGACCAATGTAACATTTGATAAAACCCAACAACTGTGTTAAAACCATGTGTGAAACTAAGGCGCAGTAAAAAAAAATAAAGGAATAAATAAATAAAACTAAGAGCTGTAAGGAACCATCAGTAGTCTAGCTGTACACAAATGCAACCCCACAGGTTGAATTCTGAAATATGATTCAAACTGCACAGTGACATTGTGTTTTTAGAGCATAACACACTCACACTTCACAGTCATGTAAATTATCTATTTAATATAACATGGCAGTAAGAAGGAACTGACGTGTTTCAGCTGGGGGAATCCTCAGCATTTGTGATACACATATGAGCATGATTGTCAGAAGCAACACCTAGACCAAATTCTTGATGAACACTGGTGACAATAATCATTAATACATTGCCATTAACAAAAGTGCAAAACTAATGATGTCTTTTATCCACATCAGCGATTAGGTCTGGGTGGCGCTTTATTGAATAGAATAGAATAGAATAGAATAGAATTCAACTTTATTGTCACTGCACATGTCACAGGTACAGGGCAAAGAAATCCAGTTTGCATCCATCCAGAAGTGCTTTAGCCGTGATATAGATATATTACAATATATATTAGCAATAATATAGATATGTAAGTATATTACAGAAATGGGTCTATTATGGTATGTTATAATGTACACGGTATGAAGTATGTTATGAATATGCTATAACTATAAGTATGTACAGGCTATGAACAGGATGTAAATATGAAAAAAAAAACTATACAGAATATGAAATAAAAAACTATACAGAAATATGAGATATACAGTTATACAGAAATGTGAACTATGCAAGTTATAAACAGTTGTAGGATTAAAAATTATTGTATGTACAGAATGATTATTTACACAGAACTATACAGTAGTGCAGTTAAGATAAGTGAGATATGTGGATAATTTCTACAGAGGCTATATAAAGTGCTAGTGGTTGTGAGTGGTGGTTCAGTCCATGTTATTATTGTGTGTTTGAGGGTACAGTTGTCCATTGTGTGTGTGGGTGTGTGTATGTTCAGTCCATGAGTTTAACGTGGGTCAGATGTCAGGAGGCAGAGTTCAGGAGTCTGACAGCTGCGGGGAAGAAGCTGTTCCGGTACCTGGTGGTCTTAGTCCGGAGGCTCCTGTAGCGCCTCCCAGAGGGCAGGAGGGTGGAGAGTCCATGTGATGGGTGACTGGGGTCTCTGATGATTTTCCCAGACCTTTTCAGACACCGCTTCCTGTAGATGTCCTTTATGGCAGGAAGTGGTGCTCCGCGATGCGCTGGGCAGTTTTCACGACCCTCTGCAACGCCTTCCGTCCGAGGCAGAGCAGTTCCCGTACCAGACTGTTATACAGTTGGTCAGGATGCTCTCGATGGTGCAGCGATAGAAGTTCACCAGGATGTCTGAGGACAGGTGGTTCTTCCTCAGAGTCCTCAAGAAGAAGAGGCGCTGGTGAGCCTTCTTGACCAGCTTGGAGCAGTCGGTCGTCCAGATGAGATCCTCGGAGATGTGGACTCCCAGAAACTTGAAGCTGTTCACACGCTCCACAGCCGTCCCCTTAATGTGGATGGGTGGATGTGGGTCAGCATTCCTCCTGTAGTCCACGATGAGCTCCTTAGTCTTCTCCTTAGCTCCTATTGAGAATAGAAATATTTTACTGCTATTATTTGCTGCTATTTTTATAATCATCATTACCATTTCATTTTAATAGTGATGTTGTATTTAGATGCATTCAGATGTTCAAATATATTGGTATCATATTAGTCTTTATTACAGGTTCAGTATGACCACTTCAAACTGTGGAGTTGAATTTATAATTTTAAAGGCTTTTGAATGTTTTTATATTCTTACACATAGTCTTCAGTGGGTGACATACACATACAGACACATATAGTTAGAGAGGTCATGACACGTACACAGTACACAGCATGCACGCGCCCTCGCACGTGCACACACACACAGACTCATTTAGTAGGTAAGAGTTTATAACTGCAAAGTTTGGGTGCGTACGTGGTAGTCCAGGAAGTGCACCAGATGTCCCAGAAGATAAGCGACAGCGAAGACGAGCTGAGGGGAAGCACCGACCCGAAGACAATGTTCTTTTAAAACTATGTTAAAGGTGGTTGACAGAACATTTGTGGTTTTGAGTGACGTATGCTTTGTTTAAATCTGCCTAGCAACAGAAAAGGGGGCTGTACTATCTTAACCCTATAAAACCGTTGTCTGAATATGGTAAAGCAGTTCAATACTGATTGGGTTGTTGAACTCACACATGTGTAATTCATTAAAATGCCGTCTAAATTGTACACGCCTGGATCTGTGGTTATTTATGGATTCCTCTCTCAACATTTGAACCTTGACACTCCTTAGTTTGTGTCGCACCACTCAGCCAGACGATCCACCTCCTCCCTGTAGGCGGTCTCATCGTTGTCACTGATGAGGCCAATCACCCTGGTGTCATCTGCAAACTTAATGATGGTGTTGGAACCATCAGCAGGTCTGCAGTCGTGGGTGAAGAGGGAGTAGAGGAAAGGGCTCATCACACAGCCTTGTGGTACACCAGTGTTCATTGTGATTGTAGATGAGCAGCGGTTATCCAGCCGGACATGCTGGGGGCGGTTGGTCAGGAAGTCCAGTAACCATTTGCAGATGAGGGAACTGATGCCCAGGTCTGTCAGTTTCCTGATGAGTTGTGAGGGGTGGATTGTATTGAACGCTGAACTGAAGTCTATAAACAGCATTCTGGCGTAGGTGTTGTTGTTGTCCAGGTGTGAGAGGACAGAGTGCAGTGCGATGGACACTGCATCCTCTGTGCTCCTGTTCTGGCGGTATGCGAATTGGTGGGGGTCCAGGGTGGGGGGGAGACAGGATTTGAAGTGTCCTAAGACCAGCTGCTCTAAGCACTTAGTGATGATGGGGGTGAGTGCTACTGGGCGGTAGTCATTGAGGCTAGATGGGTTGGAGTTTTTGGGTATTGGGACGATGGAGGTGGATTTGAAGCAGGCCGGTACCACAGCGTGGGCCAAGGACAGATTGAATATGTCTGTGAGCACTCCTGCAAGCTCCCAGAACACGCTCTGAGAACACGCCTGGGATGCCATCAGGACCTGCAGCCTTGTGGACATTGATCCTGCTCAGCACCGCTCCTACATCGGTGGGGGAGAGAGTCAGAGGTTGGTGGTCTGGCGTCATGTCTGTTTTGGTTGTGGTTGTGGGGTTCCCTCGCTCAAAACAAGCATAAAAGTTGTTGAGCTCGTTGAGGAAGGAGGCATCAGAGGATGTGGGGGAGGGTTTGGTGGTCCTGTAGTCTGTAATGGTCTGGAGTCCTTGCCACATGGGTCGGGGTTTGGAGTTGGAGAAGTGTTCTTCTACCTTCTTTTTGTAATGGTGTTTGGCTTTTTTGATGCCCTTCTTTAGATTAGCCCTGGCTGTACTGTAGGCATGTGTATCTCCTGACCTAAAGGCGGTGTTGCGGGCCTTCAGGAGGCCATTGGAGGTCACACCTGTGTAAATATCAGAAACACAGAATACACTGATTAGCTTAAAGAATGCTTGCATTAATATTACTGACTACTGATGTCAAAAGCGTGAATGCTATGAAATGAAAGATCTTCTTTTCATGATTTTTTTAACAGGGTTTAAATACACTAGTAAACATCCATAACATAAGACAGAAACAATTTTTTTTATTGCGAGAGCAGTTTTAGTAACACCAACAAAGTTGAATTGTAAAACGTACCTGAATGCTGGGTGAAAAGTCTTTCTCTGATATTTATTATGCCATTTTCAGCTGTTGCTCAGCCAGTGTGGTCGGCTGAAGCTTATATAAAAGAGTAACTGGATATTTAAGAAAAGGCCTTTTTTCAAAAATACATTGGTAAAGTAAAAGTTTGATCTATTTTACTAGGCATTATTTGCTGATATAGTACTTCACATCTAGAGTACAACAGTACTGCTGACCTGACATACTTGGAGGAAAAGCAGAAAAATTCTTACACAAAGGACAATAAGAGCGTAGATCATATTAAATATAAAACGTGCAGCATGTAAAGTCAAACTTAAGTGGTCAGCTGGACTGTGCTACACTTCATGTGTTATTTTATTTGATTCCCCACCTGTAAAACCAATATTCACAGCTATGACTCCGCAACAAAAGACTTCATTTTTACAATGCCAAGGCTGGTTTGTAGAGTTCCATGCATTTTTCTGCCTCAACACTGAATATCTCCTTGTCCCCTCTGACAGCAACAAGATGAAAAGTAAGATGGGCTTTTCCCTTACAAAAGAAGTACTTGGAGTAGCTACTATGTACAAGGTGTGTAGTGAAACTGGAAGAATGCTACATTTCTTGGACATCAACTCAAAAAATCGCAACAGTCTCATAACTTGAATGTGGGTTTTGCCACAGTCGTGTAGGTAGTAAGATAAAGGCCTTTGTACTGAAAGGGAGTTGGACTCCCCCAGGGCTGCCCTTTGTCCACAATTCCATGAGTGTTTATGGACAGAGTTTCTAGTCCATGTGGTGGAGAGTTTCTGGTTTGGTTGACTTAGGATAATCTCTTGTGATGTGGTCCTTGTAATTTCATTGAGTGGTAACCTCCAACTAGTCAAGTGCGACACTGTGGGGAGGAGCATTTTCACAATCTTGGTGTTTTGAAACTAGATGTGATGAGAAAAAGAGCTCTGACTGTGAAATTCACTCTCATTGGCTAACTCATACTTCAGATAATAGTCCCTTCTGAAACATAGTATGAACAACATTTGTATGTCCATATATGTTTGTGATTCAGAGAGAACTGAGCATTAAAGTGAAGCCGTGTGTACTGGCTGATCTGCCTTCCTGCCCTCGCCTGTTGCCATAGCCATAAGCTGTTGGCAGCAATCAAAAAGAAACTATTATATACAAGCAACAGAAATCAGTTTCCTTAGGACGGTGTGTGGGCTCAGCCTTAATGATAGCATGTGGAGCTAAGTTGGGAGGGGTTCAGAGTACAGCTGTTTCTTATTCATGTTGAAAATAGCCAGTTGTGCTAGTTTCAGCATCTGAATTGGGTGCTTGTACTTGCATTTACTTTACACTTTACTAGTTTTATTGACCAGACTGACTCACTTTAGACTACAAGTCACATTTTCACGATACAGTCATACATTATTTTGTTTCCCTCGCATCGATGTCCAATTTAGAATCACCATTTAACCTAACATGCATGTCATAAGAGATTCAAATCACTAACCTTGCTGTGAGGAGACAGCGCTAACCACTGCACCACTGTGCTGCCCAAGTGAGAGATTTTGCTGGCTTGGGAGCACCTCTGTGTCTCCCAAGGAAAAGCTGAAAAGGAGGAAAAGGAGAGGGAGGTCTGGGCATCTCAGATTAGACTCCTGCCCCTGCAAACCAGAGCGGGATAAGAGGCAGAAGGTGGATGGATGGATGGATGGATGGATGGATGGATGGATGGATGGATGGATGGATGGATGGACAATATACACAACACCCACCACTATAAAATATTTCTGATGTTTGGCATCAAAGGCAGCGCAGTAAGCATCTTTCAATATTTAGCTATAATTACAGCTTGAACCATATTGGAGATTTCCCTTCAAACACCGCAAACCAATTATTTTGTTTAACTCACACTTCAGATCCAAATGAATGCACACAGACTCTGCAAAAGCTAACCTCACTGCCATTTAGAAATGCATTAAAGTCAAAAGCTAACATAGGACACTATCGTAAGATCCTGGAATACATAAAGGTTATATTTGCCACATTGCATACAGCACATTTCAGTGCAGAGACAAACCTTTGTCAACTTTCACCCTTGCTTTAGCACATCCTGTCTTATGTCACAGAGTAATCGTGTACAGGGAGCTCCTTCTTCTGGTTTCCACACTGCACAAGCACTCTCAAATATACCTGCACAAAAAATACTCACCTTATCCTTCCACTCACAGTCATGCAAGGGAAGCGGTCTTGATTTCAGCCAGCACGCTGACTGTGCTCACAAGCGCAGAGTCAACTGTTTTATCCACAGTGCCGACGGGAACAGCCTTGCATCTTCTTCTGTCACACTGGCACAACAAGGAAAAATGTAGAGAGAAATACAAAGCCTGAGAGATGGCGGAAAGGGGGAAAAACAAAGAAACAGAAAGAAAAATAAAATGGAAATGAAAAGAGAAAGCGGTACAGACAAAAACAAAACAGAACTCTGGCTGATATTGTCAAGTTAAGCAATGTATATATACACTTTATATTACATATCCCTTGTATTAAACTTGATAGTTTCCAAAAGAGAGATTTTCTCCCTTTTTCACTTACAGTACTTGAGATTAAGAATAATATTGTCCTCAAAAGAGGGGGAGCACCTTCTGCTAGGTCTGTGGGTTTTTATTATCCAATAGTGCAGTGAATGAGAAAAACTGTGCCACATATTACAAATTCTTGATACAAAACCTGGTTTTGCCAGCAGTCAAGAAAGCAGAATTTTTAAATTGTCCAAACCATTCCTCTGGGTCATAACAGGCAGTGGTGCTTGATGTAAAAAGACGGATGTCTCTGATGACTACATGAGTAGGAATGTGTGAAAGTGATAAGGTATTCTGTTCTATACCAAACGTAAATGTAAACTTGTGTAGGCGAAACGTGTATGAAAATCTGCTTTGATCTCCAAATTTTTTGTGTTATTACTGTTTATTTGTGAGCCTGTTTATGTGTTCCCATGCGTGTGTGTACACGTTCAAGCTGATGCGTACTGCAGTAATAGAAGCTGTCCTGCAGCACACAGTCTGGTGTTTGCAGCCGGAAAGCTGTCATAAACAATCTGCTCCAGCGTCAGTTAAACAGCTAGCGTGGGAGAATTGGGTGCTCTGTAGGCTACAACCAACCCCACGCTCTCTAAATAGACCAACCCATCTGCCTAATGCTCCGATATCAAAATGAGCAATGGATATCCCATCTGACATTGCAATAGTTATGCGACAACTGGTTGGCCAGGACTCAAGTGACACTGGCCAGTGACTCTGGGAGGTCTTGTGCTTTGACACTGAGTAAAGCTGAAGTTAGTGTTATACTACACTGTGAAAACTAACAGACTCAGGATATGTTCCTGCAGGAAATGAGACTTTTTCAGGTTCAAATGATTTCACACATGGACGTGATGAGGTCACTGTAATGTGTGGTATGAACGTTTGTTGGAAAATAGCTGGAAATAGACTTCAGGACACAGGCCAAAATATATCAGGGTGTCAAGATTTATGTAGAATAATCCTTATATATATATATATATTTAACCACTGAGGCAAAGCAGAAAAAATGGTTTCAACAGCTGAAATATGTAAGCTGAAAGCCTGTTGGAAGAGCCAAAGAAACTCCGTCTCTATAGCAGGTAGGTGGATTCCTTTTCCCTTTAAAATTTAAAAGACAAGATCTGATTTCCACAGGGTGGTTGCAAAATAGTTCCTATGTCAGTGGCTAAAGTAACCTTTCAATCCATGGTCGCGTATCTTAAAAAAATGAATGGCTGATTAGTTTTTTACTTGTAAAACTATTACACAGCCTCGCAGATATGCCTTTTTACTTTAAGACCTGACCTACTTATAGGCTAGTTCTTAAAAGGTATTAAAATTTTAAAAACATATTTATATTTGCTGTTGTGTTGGTATATGTAGCTTTTTCCCCCGGAAGCTTAAAATAATCACCAATAACAATAGAAAATGATGATATATCAGCAGGGATTTGATGCTACGGGTATGCCGATTTTTAATTACTCAAGAAAAGCAATAGTTTCACCACCCACAGAGATTTCTGTTTTTTACTGATTTTTTTTAAATTTCCTACTGAGACTTTAACCTTTACAGTCATAGAACATACATAGATTAACGGGTTTATTTACAAAGTGCGAGGTTAGCTGATATAACTGAGTGGGCCAGAGACTGCTCGCCGGGGAAGTGGGAGGGTCTGTGAACAAGAAACACAATGTTAGTTTGATTTGATTGAGAGTTAAAGGTTAACAGTGTTCACTGAGACTGAATGGCCTTGTCTTCCTTGCGATGTGGGGCAAAAATACATCAGTGGCCAGGCTGGGTTCCTGAATCGAGAAGGCTGGGCAGGCAGTTTTGCGTCCAGATGGTACCGAGTTCTGCAGATGAGAGTGAGGCAGAGGGAAATAGAGGGGGGGATGCCGACTGTGAGCTGGAAAATACACAAGGTTGATCTGATGAGACCTTCAGGTGGGTAAGTAGTGGGGGTCTTGGACTCTGTATAGGAGATAGGAAACAGGAGTTAGTTAGGAATTCAAAGACACAAGTTGGAGCCAACTTGCCAGTGTGGTGCAGTACAATCTGGCAGAGAATCACAGCCCTAACCTGGCTTTTAACTACAGAGCCTCCTGATGGTCAATGATTTGCAGGTGTGGGAGAGAGTGAGGCCAAGAGAGCAGCTCCGCCCAAAGGCAGAGGCAGCGAAGTAGCTGTCCAAAACAATCTGGAGAGGAAAAAAGGAAGAAACCCCAACAAGCCAGTCCTCGATCCTGGCATGCATTGTATGGACAAAAGTATCTGTAGGACTGTACTTGAAGTCAGGTGTTTTCTGTCCCATTGCTACATGTTTATGAAATCATGCACCGAGCCATGAGGTCTGCCTTTACAAACATTTGTGAAGGAATGGGTCATTCTAAAGAGCTCACTGAATTTGGTCATTTTACTGTAATTGGACACCACTGGAGCAAGTAGTCAGTTTGTGAAATTTCTTCCCCCCTAGAAATTCCATGATCAACTGTAAGGTTGATTATTTCAAAGTGGAAGTATTTAGGAACAGCAGTAACTCAACAATGAAGTGGCAAACAGTATAAAGTTAGACTAGGGTCCCCAAGTGCTGACAATAGTGTGAAAAATTCACCAACACTGCTCATACTCAAGAACTGCAGAGCTCCAAAACTCCTTTGGCATTAACATCAGCACAAAGCTGCACCAGGAGCTTCATGGGATGGGTTTTCATGAGTGAGTAGCTCCTGTAGATGTAATGTGTGGGTGGCCTGTATAGTTCATATCACCACTAGCTTTGGCACAGACTTGCAAGGTGCTATAGTTTAGATTTCTTGTAGTATTTTTAATGTGAATATGTAAAACCCCTTTTTTATGTTGACATCCGGCTTCTGTTATGATATTGTGCCTTAACAAGAGCTGTTTTTAAATGACACAGGAATATCTGCATATAATGTTCTTGAGTAATCAATGTGTTATACTGAAAGCAGTTTAGTATCAACTTATACAAGATTATACAGCATTAAACATTTATCAACTTTAATTAGGGAAAAAAAAAACTTCTGCTCTAGAGTAACTTTCTGTCCTCCAAATCGTGGCTGCTACATGTTATTTAATTTGATCAGAAAGAGCATCTGCTTTTATCATGACCTTTTATCTTCACACTGAATGTTAATAGACTGTACAAACTCCTTAGCTTACTAATCATGTATCTAACTGATATTTTCCTTTTTGGTACAATGACCAAATTTAAACTGTTTAAATGTTTAAAAAATGATAATAGTTATAAAATAAATAAACTAAAGGTACTATTAGTTAACAGTGTGTTCTGCACTGTATATTCCTTTGGATTATATTATAAAGATTGGATGCTGAGTTTCTAAATTTAGCAAATCACAGATATAATGAAAGTATATAATGATATACACATTGTATACATTGTATACATCTTTGTAAAAATGTGTGTTTACTGTTAGCAAGTGATTCTTTATATACCTTTTCTTTCTCTAAAATCATCAATTATTTAGTTCACCATCTTCCAAAAGACATTTAGGCAATTGTTACTATAACTTGACTCCTTTTTTACAAAGAAATTGAAACATACAGTGTTGACCTTGGGAACTAGTTGAGCAACATACAGGGTAGGTCATCATAATTAAATATCCTCAGTTTTTTTAAATGACTACCATGATGTTGCAGGGGAAAATGGTTTAAAGTGCATACTTTAATCCTAACTGTTATTTTGTTTCCTGCAGTTAACCATATATTTTTGATCACTAGTCCTTACCAAACAGGGAAATTGTGTGACTGTCTCTCCCAGCACCACACCTTCTTCATAACATGGAGTTTCAATGTGTTTTTTGAAACATGGTGTTATAGAGATGCCCGGTTGTGTTAAGGTCATTTATAGGTCTTTAAAAATGTGGTACAATGTGGCACAAATCAGTCTCTGATCAGTCATCAGTTTTTGACAAGTTGGGAAGGAGAATATGCTGAGCTATGGTGGAGTTTGTGGTGTCTCACAATCTACATGAGCTTTGTTTAGTTTTTCCAGACACTTTTCCTTATCTAGCTCCACGTCATCTCAAAACAAAGTTAAAATAAATTACTCTTCAAGAGAAAATATCTTCCAAGGCCTTGACCGCAAAATTTGCCACTGTTTAATTATTTTTTGTTTGTCTCTGCCTTGGTCATATCACTTCCTTGCTGTCTTCACTAATTAGGCATCCTATTGAACTGACTCTGTGAGCTGGGAAACTATTCAGCTAACACTGACTGAATCTTTGCTATCATGTTTAGTTGATTGGAAGTGAAAGGAGCCCTGATGTCACCTCTTAGATTGTCATTGATCGTTTTTCTCTCTATCACACTACAAGAGAACAAAATGCCGTTTCTCCTTCACTCAGTGGACTTTGTTTGTCTTTCATTACACAGCTAGTCGTCACAGCCGGATGTCTGATAAATTGATTCTGATGTTATCCTTTTTTGTTACATTATTATTTCTTGAAGGTAAAAATCTCTTGGGTTACTTGCAAGAAGAGGAGCTGGGGTTAATAGTGGGGTTAATAACTATGTTATCTTGAGTAAATCTCTAGAGCTGTTTCTGAATTGTATTTTTTTTTTGATAGATATGTAACCACTGTACTATACCTACGTAGATACTTTTTGAAATTCTATATTCTAGTGCAACCTAATGTAAAATCATTGCATGTTAAAAAGGTTTTTCATCTCTGGAGACTGGTGGTGCTTTCTCACTTTTGGCTTTATTCACATGACAGATGGTTATGACAAGATATGATCCACACATTACCACAAACAAGCCTACACACATGCGGGCACACTACATGGAACCAAGCACTGAAAATCATGCACTGACATACCTATGTGAATGACATTTGGAAGGAGATAATTCATTGGCTTTCCAAAAAAGGCTGTTTCCAGGATACAGGCCTGCAGGGATTTTTAATGCTAGGATGCTTATCGTTACGTTGAATTGCAGAGGAAGATTTGAAAAATTTAATTTATACAAAAGTCACGGCAAAATCACCCAGCTTCTTTTGAATTTTGTGAACGTAGTGTGCATATCTTTCCCTTTCTTGCAATGTCAACTTTTCTTCTATTTTCATGAATCGTGGCTGGTACTCGGAGTCCAGTCAGATTAGACAGTAGAAGAGGTGGAGGAAAATAAACTTTGCATCACAGTTGAATGACACAACTGGATTATAAAGATAGGATATTCATTGTTTCAGCTCTGAGGCTTATTAGAATATATGCCTATCTAAGAATTGAGGACACACGTATTGTGCTAGACCTTGTTGCTCTTTTAAACATACACTCTTCCACTCTATCAAATACAACATGTTGTGAATTGTAAATCTATTCTGGTCTGGTCTGGATTGGATGTGGTAATAGAGAAGAATGCAAAATGTAAAGATCAGGGGAAAATCCCTAAGCACTAGCACCAGAGCACTAAAAAAAACATGCTACAGTATGGCCAGAGTAAGTCAAAGAAAATGATAAATACACTTACTCTATACACATCTTTACTATGATAACAATAAAGATGTGTTAGTGTAACTGTGTGATTGGCTTTCCTGTTTTCTGAACATTTCCTAATGTTTATTAGCTCTCTTTAAGCAGCAAGGGTTTTTTTTTCTATTCAGGGTACTTACATTGTCTTAAAGCTTTTCTGAATCCATTTACCAGAAAAATTTTCAATGTGAAGATGTTACTTGACTTTATCAGGAAGTTTGTGCCAATGGTTAAACATTTTAGCAACAGTAAGAACAACTGTGATTGCTAATCGGCTAAAGGATCAGTTACATTCACCAACAATTGAGTTTGTAGGACTGTCGGAAAAATCTGAAAACTGTTTCTGAGGAATGTTAAGATTTATTTAATAAAACTGAGCAGTGAGTTTGTTGTACTAAAATTGCACTGTGGCTTTTTGTCACCCTGTTATTGGTTCAGTTTCCTTTTTTCAACCAAAGTTTCACAGGCAAGCCTTCTACGTTAATCACTGGCTTACAAGGCATAGTTAAAGTGACGAAATATTACCGACTATTGAAAATGTGCAGCTCACCACATCTTGTTTTCTGCACACTTCAATTTCCTTGTGACTTGATTTGTGAAGGGTAGGTGCTTTTTGTGACACCATTATGAAAGGATTAGTAACATCACAGGTTTGTACTGTTACTTCCCAGATAATTGATGCAGTACATATCACCTTTTTGTTTGTCTGCTTGACATTGATGTCATCTAACGTTGCTGTTGTGACTGCGTTCGTTATTTGATGCATTGCCGAATTAGCTGTGCAGTATTTATGAGCTACAGCAGATCTGTTGGAATTTATGGATCTTGTTTTCAGGAGTTTAATTGTTAAGCCAGTCTGTTGAGCTCAGCTTCCTCTTCTCTTGTCTTCTCTCCTCACCTCTCGTGTCCTTCTCTGCATGGTGTATCCTCTGTCTGTTTTTTTCAGGGCCCACCACTCAGCATTTACTGATGCTGCGATCTGACCCAGCCTCTCCCTCTGCAGTACCACTGCAGCTCCATCAATCACATAGCCACACACACACACACACACACACACACACACACACTGAGCAATTCTTATCAAGTGAAGACAAAGATGACTCTGTGATAGACACACAAGAAGTGGCGTGTGTTAGTTACATTCACATGTGTGCATGCAAGTCATTTCGTAGTGTTGAGGATCACTCAGTAGGGAATTTGTTCTTTTCACGTGTTCGGATATTTTAATCTGTGGTTACATAGATTTGAGATCAAGAAGGATTTCCATATAGAACAGGATCTGTCTGTGCATGCATACAGTTAGGGTCGATAAATATTTGGACAGAGACCTTTTCTTTCCAGTTTTGGTTCTGTACATTACTACAATTGATTTTAAATGAAACAATTCAAATGCAGTTGAAGTGCAAACTTTCATCTTTAATTCAGTGGGTTGAACAAAAAGATTGCATAAAGATCTGAGGAATTAAAGCATTTTTTAACACAATCACCAGATGCTGGGTTTCCTCATTTTTATTGCTTTGCCAGGCCTTTACTGCAGTGGCTTCAGTTGCTGTTTGTTTGTCGGCCTTTCTGTCCGCTTTCTGTCTGCATCCTCAACTGGGTTAAGATCAGGTGACTGACATGGCCATTCAAGAATATTGTACTTCTTTGCTTTAATAAACTCCTGGGATACTTTGGCTGTATGTCTTGGGTCATTGTCCATCTGTATTATGAAGTGCTGCCTAATCAATTTTACTGCATTCAGCTGGATTTGAGCAGACAATATGTCTCTGAACACCTCGGAATTTATTTGGCTGCTTCTGTCCTGTGTCACATCATCAATAAACACAACTTTTGGCACAGCCAAGCCATCACACTGCCACCACCATATTTTACAGATGATATGTTGTGCTTTGGATCATGAGGTGTTCCATGCCTTCTCCATACTTTTTTCTTGCCATCATTCTGGTAGATGTTGTCCAAAGAATGTTTTTCCAGAACTGTGCTGGCTTTTTAAATTTTTTTTTCTTTCTTTTAGTAAAATCCAGTCTAGCCTTTCTATTCTTGAGGCTTATGAGTGGCTTGCACCTTGCAGTGAACCCTCTGTATTTACTTTCATGCAGTCTCCTTGTTATGGTAGACTTGGATATGGATACATCTACCTCCTGAAGAGTGTTGTTCACTTGGTTAGTTGTTGTAAAAAGGATTTCTCTTCATTATGGAAATGACTCTGTGATCATCCACCACTGTTGTCTTAATAGGACGTCCAGGTCTTTTTGCGTTGCTAAGTTCACCAGTGCTTTCTTTCTCAGGATGTACCAAACTGTAGATTTTGCCATTCCTAATATTGTAGCAGTTTCTCTCATGGATTTTTCTGTTTTCGCAGCTTAAGGATGGCTTGTTTCATCTGCATGGACAGCTCCTTTGACCGAATGCTGTCTGTTCAGAGCAAAATCTTCCAAATGCAAGCACCACACCCCAAATCAACTTCAGGCTTTTTATCTGCTTAATTGTTAATGACTTAACAAAGAAATTGCCCACACCTGCCCATGAAACAGCCTTTGAATCAATTGCACAATTACTTTTAGTTCCTTGAAAAAGAGGGTGGCAAATGTTAAGGAGCTGAAACTCCTAAACCCTTAATCTAATCTGAATGTGGAGAGTCTACACATTTAGTAAACAGGTAAAAAAAAAAAAAAAAAGTGTGTCAGTGTCTAACTACATATGGACCTGACCTGACTGTACTTCAACAAACCCACCTTCATCCTTGTAAAGCCAAAACTGGAACAGTGGTCTTGCCGATTTCATGTGCAGCATCAGAAGTCTCTGTCCAGAATAGTTAGGATACTGCACCTCTACTGGAGACACACAGATAAACTAGATGGTTACCCAGTAATGGTGAGGAAGCAGAGGAAGAAAATGTAGCTATACCAAGTGATAGCAATATCAAGAAAAAGGAACATGATTATTAATTCTTTTCTATTTGAGGTCATTGTCCTGTTGCAAGACCCAATTTTTACCAAGCTTTACTTGTTGGACAGATGGCCTCACATCTGACTCTAGAATACTTTGGTATACACAGGAGTTCATGGTCAAACCACCAACTGTAAGATGCCCATCTTTGGTCATCTTGCAGTGGTTGCTGTTGGTATGAGGTTTTTGTGCTGATGTGGGGCTGTGCATTATGGCAAGACATCTATACTTTGGTTTTATCTGTCCAAAGGGTATTCTTGAGATTTGTTCAGGTGCAAATTTGCATACTGTATCTAAGCTGTGTTGCCATATCATTTTAAAGAAGAAACTTTCTCCTGGCAATCCTTCCAAACAAGCCTTTTTTTCATTGTTTTTCTAATTGTACTGTCATGAACTTTAGCTTTAAAACATGCTAACTGAGGCCTGTACAATCTGTGATTTAGCACTTGCATTTTTTCCAGTTTTTCTGAAAATTGGGGTAAAATATAACTGAATGGTCCTGACCAGCAAACTACCAAAAGTTATAGATGTGGTTACAAGTTTGTGCATTTGATTAGTGGCACCTGGTTGCTCCTTTTCCCACTCCCCTCCTTACTACTACTGCTTATTCTGATGGAAACAGATAAAGTGTACTTAGTTTTTCAATAATAATTGAATTGAATAATTTGAAAACATCCTTTTTTTTGACATTTTTTGTATGTTTTATTTTAATTTGGTGTTCATCACTAAGGGGGAAAAACCTTGCTATGGAAGACTTGCTGTGGGAAATAGAACCATGAATTCTGCTGCCTACCAAAACATCCTGAAGGAGAATGTCCGGCCATCTGTTTGTGACCTCAAGCTTAAGTGCACTTGGGTTCTGCAGCAGGACAATGACCCAAAACACATCAGCAAGTCCACCTCTCAATGCCTTAAAAAAACAAAATGAAGACTTTGGAGCAGCCTAGTCAAAGTCCTGACTTGAATCTGATTGAGATGCTGTGACATGACCTCAAGAAGGTGGTTCATACTCAAAAACCCTAAAATGTGTCTGAGTTACAACAATTCTGCAAAGATGAGTGGGCCAAAATTCCTCCACAGAGCTGTAAAAGACTCATTGCCAGTTATCACAAACACTTGATGGCAGTTGTTGCTGCTAAGGGTGGCCCAACCAGTTTTAAGGCTTAGTTTGGATTTTTGGATTTTTTTCTTGCTTAATTATGAACACCGGCATTTAGAAACTGCATTTTAGGTTTAATTGTGTTATCTTTGTTCCGCTATTTAAATTTCTTTGATGATCTGAAACATTGATGTATGAGAAACATACAAAAAAGGAGGAAATCAGGACAGGGGCAAACACTTTTCAAATCACTGTATATAATGTTGAATATTGGTTCAGAGCATGCCTCTTTTGTAACAAATTACTTTCATTTAGTGGATGTTGAGGCCATTAACTCCAGACCCATAATAGCATAACAGAGGCTTCCATTTCATGCCTTTTCCATGTGGAAAATGCCAGAGAGAAATTGCTGTTTCTTGCATAGTGGGACTAATTTCACATGAAAGGAAAATATCTCAGGACGGCATTGCTGGCTAATGAAATGCCATGATGCAAATTAAGAAATTTTGCCATGTCTTGGCTACACAATTACAGAGGACCAACAAAGCAGAGTTATACTGCATCACAGAAAAGTAAAATATAATATTGTTCAGAAGTTTCTGCCTTTAATCTTAAAACGCAAGTAAGACTAACTGTAATTTGGCCCATTTAATAATTTAATGCCATTTTCCAAAGCTTCAAAGTCAAGCTTCTTGTTCTATTTTATGCTGTGTATTTTGCTGATTGCACAGTTGCACTATTAATGAGCAGTGAGACAAACTACTCCTCAGATTTGTTTCCCCTCACAGTGGTATTTCAAATTAATCATCTTTAATTAGCAAAAAGTTGAACATAACAAGGTACAATTTCTCTTAAAAGTAAATGTGCACAGGTTTGTTAAGATGCAAGCCTGCTTTTCATGCATTGTCAATATTTTAACTTTACTTTGTTTCACTTTCATTGACTTTGCAGTATGTTCTCTGTAGTTTTCAGACAGTCTCTGGAAAACCACTAGTTTTCCCTGCTTCATTCTGTAATGGCCATACATGGTCATTATTTGATGTCCTAAATAATTATGTTATAACAGTGTATACACATGTACACTGCCCTCTGTACACGTGTGTTTGGAAATACCAACTGGCATTGATGTATTATAAGTACATGTAGTTACAGCAAAAAACTATATACTGCTTGTTTAGTGTAATGTTTTTGTAACCACACCAGTAAGCGCTATGTGTTGCCAACTCACCATATGCTCCTTTTCCTTAGGGCTGGCATGCAGTTTAGTGGTATAATGGTGTGCCTTGATGCGGTCGTGCATGCATGCACTCCCACAGCGACCTCACAGCAGGGGATAACAGCACTGACCAGCAATCCTTACAATCCTGTCTGAGAACAGGGCAACCAATAGAAAAAAGAGCAGAAAGAAACACTCACGTCTCACAGGACTACATTTTTGTTCACCAAAGTGGCCCCTTTCACACTTTCTCATTGCATAATTATAACACTTAAAGTAGGGGGAGAAAATGATGTAGTATGAGAAAAAGATATCACTTTCGAGAGTAGATCATGGTATGAGATATATAATACAACTACTGAAAAGGGATTTTTTTTAATATTACTTTTTTATATGTGAAATCTGTGACCTCTCTACTCTCAGCTGAGCTCTGTGGTTACTGGAAAACTTATTAGCTTTTCAAGAGTGGTCAAAAAGGCCACTAGAAAGAAGTATCATTTTTTAAAAGCTCACCAGATTATGTATTAAGTTTTTTTTTTTATTTGTTTGTTTTTCTGTATTATTAATTATAAGGTCTTTACCTTACAGTTTAAAGTGCCTTGAGGCAACTGTTGTTGTGATTTGGCGCTATATAAATAAAACTGAATTTAAATAAATTGAATTTAATAACAACTCAGCGTGGAGTTTAAGCTCATCTGTTTTCTAATCTATCATCTTCTGGTAATGCTGTTGGCATTGGAAATATATTGACGTCTGCTATTGTTAAAAGAATCCAGAGAGTCTCATATTGCATATCTCATTCTGCAATTCATTGTAAGGCATTCATTCTGAAGCAACAACAGGAAATACTGAGTTTGTCACAAGATTAGTGACCAGCTGTTTTATAACTGTTGGATAAAGGCAGTATGTAATATTTTAAGCAAGGAATTATAAAAAAGCATATGTAGTGAGCTGTTTGCTTTAAAAAATGGGCATTTAACAGGCACTTAGCACAGCCTGTGTGAATGTCAAACATCACGTGTGAAATCATGGTAAACGACAGCTTCTGCTTTCGATTGCATCCTCTTGTCATGTGGAAAGTGACTCATGAGTTGGTGTCATTGTGCAATCACAGTTGCTATACAATTGTGGTGTATTTGTTAAAAAGTTATAATGAAAATGTAAGAGCAGACAAATAGTTGCTCTTTGTCAAATAATTGTTTCTGGAACCAACATTTCCAATTGGAAAATTGCAGCTTTTTTTTCATTTCTTATGTATCATCAACTTTGCTACATGTTTTCCCCTCTCTTTTACATTTTTCTGTCTTCCTTTATATATTTTTGTTTTGCCTTTTTGTCATTGTTGGTGGCTTCCATCAATGACCATCTTCCTTTATTCTGGCTCTGTTACTCTCTTACCTCTCTAAGAATTTCTTTTTTTCCCTTCCTCTTCACTGGTCTCACAACCGATCCATGTACACCAGACTGTCTGAATATAATTACCCTGAGACAGATGGAAAGGGGCTAGATGGCCACAGAAGTCAGGTGAAATGACAGTGCAGGTGAAAGAGTGTGAGAAAAATCATGAGGCAACAGGATGGAAAAACGAGAGAGAGACTGATGGAGAACAGATTGATATTGATACGAGAGTAGGATATACAGAATCAGATGAAGAATAGAAAAGCTCAGGAGAGAGTGGAAACCTGCAGAGCATTTCCTTATTACCTCAATTGTGTTGTGTTTCAAAAACAAATTGAGCCAATTTCTAATCCTCTTCATTAACAGGAAAGGTAATAATCTCATCTGAGAGGGGCAGATATTGTTACCATCCCTTGCTCCAGAAACATCAGTTAATACATGATAAGCAAACACAGTTAGCGCTTTTTAGCACAACACAAACAAACGTATACCTTGCTAAGCCTCATTTTGTATTGCTTGGCCACAAGCAATGCTAATTCCTGTTAATGCTGCCAGGTATTACTGACACAGAGAACAATGCTAAATCCCCGTTAGTGAGCCCCAGCCACTGCAGGGGCTTAGCACAGCTTGGGCTTCCATTAGCTTGGCAGTATAGATGCACACACATACGCAAACACACATGAGAAAATCTATTGTGTCACACACACATGCAGACTCAACCCCCAGATTCCCATTAACCTGTGGGAGCCCCTGCGTGGCTGAGAGAGAGAACCCTAATTTGTCAGCCTACCATGGGTCTTGGAGCTGAAGGTTGTTAGCAAATAGAGTTCACCTCTAATTACTGCTGGACCGCTCCCTCAGCATGAGTGTGAATATACCTGTGTGCTTGCATATTGTATATGTAAGTTTGTTAGTGTCAGTGTACAACATCTACATATATATATATGTATTCACTTGCATGCGGATTGTTGGTGTTGTGTATGCACTTTAAATATCATCCTTTAATCTTCTTTTTAATATATGTCCATCTGTAACACTTCTTAGTTGTATGTGAATCCTATCTGGCCTTTAAGTCATTAGCCGTTTCCTGCTGCAAACTCTGCTTCAGGTCCCAAAGTCAAACTAACACTATGGCATCACTGAGAGTTACAAACTGTCTAAATTGTTTCATCTTTAATAAAATAATCAGCATCGTTGCTCTACCAGGTGTAACAATTAAGTTTAAAATCCAGGCATCCATGAAAACAGAATTTATGAAATTTAACTGAGTTAGAAGTTAGCAGGAAGTTAGCTCGCTAGTGTAATGATGTGCTACTAGATCGCTAGTGACACAGCTATGTTAGCATAATATAAACAGTGAAGCTGGCGGATGAACGCTAACTTTTTTCCACTCAATAAATGCCATTGCATGGCAGGATGCTGTAAACGGACCAAATTTCAGTTAGGAGAACAACAGAGGTAATCAATCTACAATACAAGGTTAGTCATTAATTCACTGCTGCATGTAGTTACATCTAGAGATGGCACGATACCACTTTTTTATGTCCGATACCAATACCGATATCATAAATTTGGATATCGGCCGATACCGATATGAATCCGATATAGTGTGTTTTTTAATCAATAAAACTGTTTTTTTTAATATATTGCTGCATTTTGTATAAGTTCATACTCAGGTTTAAATAAACAACAACACTAAAGCTATTCTGTTATACCTGTATGTAAAAAATACACTGCGCCCAAAATATTTCATAGTTCAGCAACACTGATCAATCTAATAAACTTAAACCTACTCCATCCTCCCTATTCTGGTATTTTAAAGAGTACTTAGCAGAAATATTAAGCAACCTAACTAATAAGGTTACAAACTCCCAGCAAAAAAAAATAGGGAACCACCCCCCACCCTCCACCTCATGATGCTTAATCGACGTAATCAACTTTAATTTGATGCAGCGTGAAAAAAAATGCACAGAAATAAATTATTTTTCAAGAATAATTAAATAGATTCAACATCTTTCTTCAACAGAATTGCAGAATTCACAGATGGTACCAGGGGCGGATCTAGAGAAATTTTCTTAGGGTGGCATGAGGGTGGCAAAGAAATCAAATGGGGTGGCAAAATCAAAGCCTTTTTTTTTTCCCAAACACATATGCAGGTGGTTACATATGGTTAAAATGATTCAAATGCAGTAAGTATACACGTTTTTCATATAAATATAGTCTATAACTTAATTATTGTCTGTAGCCCACATAATTAAACACTTTAGTTACATAAAACATGTGAGTTTTGAATCTATGTACTGTATAGCCTGTATAATAAATAAATATGTAGCCCAATAAGTATAAAATCCAGAAAGCTACACAACATGGGGCGGTTCATTTACAAACACAAGTCTAACTTAAGTTTCACACTGTTTTTTGTTAGAAAACAATCACATTGTTACAGCTTAAATTACACAAAATGTCAGAAATCTGCACTGCCATGAACAAAAATTTAAACCTAATTTTTCATGATTTGTTGGATTAACCCACTGAGGTCTGAAATACAACCGGACATTTTTGACTACTTTTGAGTTTACGTTTGTATTTCACCCTCAAATTGTTTCATTTTATTTTTTCCCCCTTGCCTTATTTGGTATCATTATTTTCAGCTCAACTGAATTTAGTTGTTTTTTTCACTGACATACTGCATTAGTATTACTGATCTGAAATCACACAAAGAACTTAAAACCCTAGTAGTATTTTTTACTGTAAAAAAAACCCACAGACATGTTGAGTAAATTTTTATAACTTGAAATGCAAATATAAATTGTACTTTTGTAAACATATACAACTATTTATCTAAAAATGCAGCCAATACACCTGCCGTTTTTTTCATTTTGTACAACCATTTAAAAATATTACTACAACTAAAATGAGAGAACAATCAGGTTTCGCAATAAGATGCCCCACAAATGACGTGTGCCAGTAAAAACAAAGTTTGTCCACCAAAAGACAAGAGAACAGCACAGGGATAAACCTGCAGGCCTGACAACAGGAGGTGTATCACTCCGCTGGTTTTCTACTTAGTGACAGTGTTTACACTGCAGTGTGCCTCTGTGACGTTCATCAGTGCCCTCACTGACACACAAAACAAAACGACTACACAACAGAACAACTACACAAGACAACACAACACACTAAGTATACACTCCACACTAAACGTCACAAATCTCCCACATCTAAAAACTCTCTCGCTCGCTCTCTCTCTCTCTCACACACACTCGCTTGCTCTGTCTCAAATCCCACGTGTTGACTTTTTTTTTTTTCAATTGGTCGACATGGTGCATTTTTCCACCGATAGGAAAGAGGTGGCTTTTTTCTTTCTTTACTGTTTTCGCGCTGTCCTTAGAAAACGCTTAAAACACACACACACACAAAAAAACGTGACGACAGTATTTAGAAAAAAGCATGGCTTATATATATTATCATAACTCTGGATTTACTGGCCTGTAATTAACATTTAAAAACTTTGAAGTCCGAACTTTCAATGTGGGCTGAAATAGAGACTCAGCGTGGCTGCAGCTTGTTGCTATGTCAGCTTACATCATGTGATTTGGAGGTGCAGCATATCCGTGGACCCCACAGGATTAATAACACTCACCTTCCTTCCATTTCCAGAGTGTAACATCCAACCAAATGTGTAAAATCCGAAATTCCCATGGTGTTGTTCAAAATGTGCTCTGGCACAATCATAAACATTGCTTGCTACTGAAAACAAGAAAAAAGCCAGTCCTGCTATGGGCTGAACCATTTGTTAATGGTGGAGGGGGGGAACACTATGCAATATATTCAGTTTTAGCATTTATATTCACTGTTGACTGTAACTACGCTCAAACTGTTAATGCTATCTTATTTTAATAAACAACACTGTCATATGCAAAACTGGGGTGGCACTTGGGGTGGCAAGGGATGATTTTAGGGTGGCACTTGCCACCCCATGCCACCCTTCTAGATCCGCCCCTGGATGGTACCTTCCCAAAGGAAAAAGTACTATAGCTTACTAGGGTATATTAGACTTAACAGTTACTATATACAGTAATGGACTTCTATACATTTTACATCAGATTAAAACTTTGGGTGTAAGATTCAGATAATTATTTATTAAAAGCTAGACATTTTAAATGAGAATAAGAAAGAAAAGTATGTCTTTGTGCCCCCTTTTCCCTGTTCATGCCCTATCGGCCCCCCTGGCTACACTTTGCTAGATCCGCCCCTGCACAGTTACCAGCCGTCAGCTACGTAGAAAACGATCCTGGTGTAGAAAGTAATATTAAATAAATTCTAACAACAGCTTATCAAGGTTAAACGTTCTGCTGTTGTTCAGCCGCTGGTTTCCTCTTTCTGGTGCAAAGTGGGCCAAAAACAAAGAAGAGAGACGGACTCGCGACAGAAAAGCCGATCAGCTGATCATTAAGCAGTTTCACGATTGAAGTAGCCGCAGGAAGGTGAGGGAGAGAGAGGCAGTCGCTCCATATATCGGTTGTTAAGCTTAACGTGGGAACGCTTTACAAACATTCAGAGATGAACTTACACACTTGCTTTACTTCTCTCTGGGATAACTTCCTCGGAGATGAAATGCTGGTTTGGTAGTGAGGCTACAAATACACACAGCTGCTCTGTCAGTGAGGCATACTGCTCAGACGTGCTACGGTTATGAGCCGAGTTACGCCGTGTCGCAAGTTTTGTGAGGTGCTTTTTTGATATTTAATGGATCGGATTACATTTTTTATTTCTCGCCGATATCCGAACCAGTAATTTAGGTCAGTATCGGACCGATACAGATACGTAATATCGGATCGGTCCATCTCTAGTTACATCGTAAGGTTTTGAAAACTGACCTTTAAAATGAATAGTGGTAATAAAAACCGAGAGAGGCCGACAGTGACCGCTGCCTTTTTTAGGGCGGGCAGTGATCACTCAAATAGAACAAGATTTAAAGCATTAAAACATGTGAAAAACACAACAGCCTTAATAAATGCAGACTAGTTTGGATCTGGAAGCAGGGTTTATACTGAAAAAAGGTATGTTCTTGTACAATGTTAGGTCACCCGATTGCATCCCTCCAATTTACTAGCATCTTCAGTTTGCTCTTAGCTCTGTTTTCAAAACTCTAGTATCAGCTGTTATTGTAGACATACACAGATATGTGTGAAAATAGAGGCCGCATCAGCAGGTAAATGAGCAAATTACTTTATGATTTGTCATCTCAACACATAAGTTGTCAGCTTGTCTCTTGCTAATAGCTTAGGTCATATTCTCCACTTGCCTTGATATAACCAAACAATTACATATATATGGATAGACTGCCACTCTGCCATTTTGTTTTCTAATTATCAGCCTTAAAAGTTGACTTTTGTAAGCATTTACCGTTTACCTTTTTTTAAAACGTTAACAACTGATGACTGTTAACACAAAGTGTAGATTTTACAGCAGACTGAAGAGATTAGATTCAATAAGCAGATCTGATGATAGTTTTTTTTATTATTTATTGTTTTGGAAGTTTTTAAGCCCCAACTCTACACACCGCTAATTTGTCCTCCTGCTGAGGTCAGTCTGTCTGTATTTTCATGCATGTTGCCCCCCATCAACACTTTTCCGTAAGGCAAACTGGGCATATTGAACACCAGCATGGGATTCTTATGAAAGGAAGCGAACTGGGTAGGTGAATATGTAAATATGCAGACCCAAATTCACTTCTGTTCATCCATGTTTGAATTTTAACACGTATGTGCTAGAGGCTCTTGTCTCTCTTTCTCCCTCATGCCCTTGTCACAGCCCTCATCTTTTACTGCCAGTCAGAACATATTGTTTCTCAGCATGGCAGAGTTTAGGGCTGACAAAGGGGTGGAGGGCAGTGAAGGGAGTGATATGATAGGCTTCGGTTGCCAGATTGGTGGCAAATCATCTTTATGAGTAGACAAGGGGGGCCAGAGAGAGGCTCATGATTTCTCCCCAACTTCCGTGGAGGAAAAAACTGAGAACATACTGAAACCTAGTGATTCAATGATTGCTTGAATTCCGAAAAGCAGTGCAGGCATCCACAGTGGAGGAAATGAAAGCAGAGTGCATAGGTTTTATTATTTAGTATGTACGCATTTTCTTTGTGTGCTTGTTTCACATGTTTCTGATAGAAGTTGTAGTAGACTTTTGAAACATGGAAAGCACGTGCAGTTTCACATGCACCATGATAGTTTGTTGTGCAAACTTCAGTTTGTAATATAATGAGACTTCTTTTATAACAAGACACACATGACAAATACAACCATATTTTTGGTGTGTTGATTTTTATTGTTCTTATATATATTTTTTGGTCCAGAGGCAATTTCATGCATGGGGTATGATACAATTTTGGTGATATTGGGGAAGCTTGTGAACTTGTTTATGTTTTTCTGCATGGAAGTATCTCTACACAGTATGTGCATGGCTGTCTAAAATATTACTCTGATGATTGTAAATTAGGGCATTAAAAAAATAGAGACAGCCAAATATTATATGATATTTATTTTTTAAACCCAATTAGCTTTATTAATTACATATATAGACTTTTTATTATTATTATTTTAACTGCATCACATTAAACGTCTGACTTTTTTTTTTTAAACACACCAAAAAAACATTATTACATCAACACTGTGGACTAAATTAATTTCTTAGTTAATTGGAATAAAGTTGTGTAACCGAGGGTATATACAAATTATTTTAGGTTCTGGACATGGTGGACTTTGCCAATAAACCCTTATTAGAACCGGCATGGATTGGCAGCCAGACCCTGCAGCTTTCTTGGATGAATTGCCGCTTCAGCCTGTTGGTTTCCAAAATACTTTAAATTGCATAATTGGCGTTATTGTAGAGTCTCACTCTCCCAGCTACCTGACGACTAGACTGTTTATTTTTTCCCGTGTAAGCCAGACAAAATTTTAAATGTTTCTGAAACAGAACAAGTGTAACATATGTTCCAAACTAAGTTCCCCTAATATAGTTTAGTGTCTCATTGAAACCTCTTGCCTTTCATCTTTGACGAAAACAGCTTAGTTTCTCACCTTTCTCATAAAAGCAGTATTTTTAAACATGTCTTTCTGCCTAAGCCGCTTTGATACGCTCACAAACCAATAAACTGAATCCCACCATCTCACTGTAGCCATCATTGCATGATGATTTTTTAATGGCCTCTCCCACCTGAGGAACTATGGGAAATAATTCATAATCCTCTGTTGTAATGAGAGCAGTGTTACTGAAAAAAAAATTGGTGGACTGCATAATCTTCATTTTTTTATGTTTTAGATATTACTTACTAAGATGCAAAGTTGTATTCAGAAATCTTTAATTAGGTAGTATACAAGGTATGATTATTGCAAGTAGTTTTTGCAACAATGCAACTAATTATGTATTTTACAGTGGGAAGAAAAGCATTGGTAACAAATTACATAGTAATAAATGATTGTAAAAAAATGTCCTTTATAACAGATAATGTGTATGCTATAAATTTAGTGATCACAGTATACTTACCAATTATGACACATGTTTCTGTTTTCTTCATAGTGACAGCAACAAGTTCAACAAATTCATTTTCATGAGCACTTGACCTGCACATGAAAAAGTAATTTCAACAACACACAGCGAGTGTACAGGGTTCTAAATAAAGAGGACAAATACAGTAGTTCCTGTTCTTTGCATAGTGAACACGAGTTGCAAATGCCTGTGACAGAAGCTTTCTTTTTGTTTGGGATTATGGTGAATTATTGGCCATATTTACACCATCTACACTCTAGCTGTTCAAATATGTGCTTTTCAAAGGCCAGCTGTCTCCTCACCACTAACTATGTGTTTCTATCGCTTTATTTCTTTGATTGTTTTGTTCTATTAACATACAAAGTAGGTCATTGCATGTTCAATCAGTAGATTCGGATTTATTTTCATACATACTGAGTTCTCCATTACTCAAAGAATCTAATAGGAAAGCAATCTAAGAGGAGTGTACTGTGAACACTAACCTCATGTGGACTAAATTAAAAATGATGATGCAAGCTTCCATTGTGATTTGGATTAAGCGTTCACCGCATGAACCACCTCTGTGTGGGAACCACTCAAGCGTATTACATTGCAAAATACAGGTCATGCCTGAGGCCACATAAGATGAATGTAGTTACACACAATTTGTACATTTCTGCCCTTTATTCTCGTTATTATGCTATTTTTTAACTTACCATCACATTTTCCATAAACAAATATCAGTGTCTGTCTCTGTCTCTCTTATTCGATCCATCTCTATAACCAAGCTCTCTTGAGTTTTAATCCACCATCCCTCTGTGCTCACACTCAGCTGCACACACCTGTGCACACCCTGACCCACACTCTTTTGCAGGTCGAGTGTATCAGTGAGAGACAGAGGGTCATGCTTCATGCAGCTCTGAGCAGATCAGCCCTGGCTGAGAGTTCACTGAATCAGGCAGGTATAACTGATCTGACCTGGCACCTTGTGGGCAGATCAAACAGCCAGGCGTATCGCCAGAGGGTGACAGCGAGAGACAAAAATGCAAAGTGTTGAAGGGTTGATTAAGTTGTTTGATACTAAAAGAGAAGCACACTTCTTACATCTCTTTTTCGTAAATGTTGCACCTTCTATCAGCAAATAAAAAGTCAATTTGAAGTAAGAGAATTCTAAAATATTACTGCATATAAAACATAAATAATGGCAAAACAAAAGCATAAAATGAAATAGCAACTGTGTGCCAAAATAGACCAGACAAACTGTAACTTCAACACGTCACAGACCAGCATATGTTAGACTCAGTGGCATCCAGGTAACACACTGGGCACAAGATGATAGTTTACTTCGCTCGTCTTTTCGTCAGTGTTGTAAAATCCCTGTGACTGCTTCAGAAACATTTGTCTTCAAAAGAAGTATTATGTGACTCAGAAAAACAATGGTATTTTAGGTATGCAAATACATGTTTATACAACTCAAGTAACAACTTCAAGAACCATTGATTATATCATGTTTAAGCAGGGGGGCTAGAACGTATGAGTAGCTGCATGTAATGGCATGAATCTCTGTTTTTCACAGCAGTGAAGGGAAATGAGTAAAACGAGTCTGATGTTATAGTGTTAGCAGACCTACTGTGCTTTTTGGCTGTGTGGGTATGTATTTGCTTTCCCTCCCTGGCTTTAGGTACCACCCCTTGCAGCTGACTTGACAGAGCAATTAGGCTAGGAAGTATTTAAGCTCAGGCAGTGCCATTCTCTTTACAGCATGAGCTATGTGCTTGTGGCTGCTTACTCCTGCTTGGTGGAGAGGAGTGTATTTTTGAGTGACTTTTGACTTGCTTCACTATGTTTTTCTTTGTATTTTGATTGTGACAGTGACTTGACCTTCTGTTTTAGTTTAATTATTAATAAAAAGACTTTTATTATATTTGCAGTGTTGTCTCCTATTGCCCTTTTACTGTTACTTTCCCACATTTGCTGTTATATTCCTAGGGAATATAACAGCTGGTCTTTCTCAATAACCCCCCCCCAGCCCTGCTGCTTCACACCTTTTCCTAAATCTGCATCAAAAACATCAGAGGAGTCCAGCTGGGGGTGGTAACCTGTCACTACAGACCTCCCATAAAGTAGCTTGAGGCACTGTGGATTACCGGTAACACAGAGAATCAGTCATTGTGAGCACTCCTTTAATTAGTAGAATAAATAATTGATGAACCTATACAGCAAACCCACCAAAGGCTTATTGAGCTTTCTAGGTTGAGCTAACTGAATCTTGAATGACTGCAGAAAGTCCACGAAATATTATTGGACATACTATAAAAGGGAGCCCATGTTTTATACAACAAACTGACTGCAAAGATTTGATTGGGAGAGGGAACTGCTGCCAGATGATATCAGGACTTTTTGTGGCAGGAGTTGGAATGTAAAACGGGACACAGAGATACACTTTTTGTTCCAGCAAATGGTTATGTGAAGTATTTTTCATCAAATTGTCACACAGGTGAAATGTGGCTTTTGATACTCTAAAGTATTTGCTCAGATTAAATGTTGCAACACAAACATCCAGCGTGAGATTTCATAAAGCATGCGCTGATGTTTGGAATAGTTTGCGAATTTAAATTTCTTCATTTAGTTTTAATTGTTATTAATGTTGGTCTTTGGTAATTCCAACACTGGTCAAACTCAAAGAATAATATCAGTTGTTTATAAATATTTTCTGTTTTATCGTTATATGCTCTGATGCATTCTGATTTGTTTAAACGCTGGAATAGATTTTGTTTTTTGCAGCATTTCAAAAGTTATGTTAGATTTCAGTTGACAGATGCAAATGTGAAAATGAAAAGGTATATGTGCGTGTGTGTACATGTGTTTAAATGTCTGTCTTTATGTGAGGTAGCTTCATCCAAAACATCTCATTATGCGCTTGGTCTCTGCTCACATTGGCACAGGGTGCTAGATCCGTTGACAAAAATTGTTTGGTAATGGTTCCAAGACATGAAAAATGAATCTGGACCAAAAAAATTAGATTAACAGCTCAAGCAAAGTGCTGGCATGCCTGCTGGTGGTGGTTGGTAGTTGGAGTGTGGTCAGGAAAGGCAAGGGAAGGGAATGTTGAAAATGAAATAAGCTGGACTGAAAGAGTAAAGCGCAAATGAGCAGCGTGAGCAGAGACTCTTTTTTTCTTTTTTTTTTAAATAGCTGTCTCCCAATGCGAAGACATTTTCGCCCTGTCACATATAAAAAATGCTGGAAGTCAGAAAAAGGGTGGACAGGACATAAATTAATAACGCTGGGGAGGACTATAGGCATCTAGCCCTAGGTTAAGTGAATCAGATTATACATGTATGGTATAAACATTTCTTTACATGAGAGAAAAAGTTGGACAAAAGCAAGTAACCTTTTTCCAAGAGCTCAGTTGAAAAACTGCACATTAAAGCAATGAGACGGAGGGTTTCTTTTGAAAAACTGCATAAAAAAATGTCTTCTTCAAGTGAAAAGATTTATTGACATCTTATTTGCAATAAATGTATTTTAGCAAAAGAAAGTTACCGAGATTTAGCAATTTGTACCTGAGAGAAATTAATTTATGTAAAAATACGATAACCCCTTCTTCTGTCTTTTTTTCAAAGAACAAATTTCATATTTAGAAAAGTTAGCACTTTGTCATAGAGAGTTAAATGGTCATTTTAATTCCCACTGTGGTAGCATGTGAACTGAAAGTGAATAGGCTCCCACCCTGAGGTCTAGATGATTGTTATTCACTCCACTGCCATCTGCTATTTCATGCCACAGGAATGTGGTGGCCCTGAGCACAAAGGCGCATAATGAGACTTTGTAGTGAATCCACTGAAATATAGGATGTGTAACGCACAACCAGATACACACTGAATGATCACAAAACTTTTACATATACATATATATAATCTGAATATCGTGAATGAAAATGTTGTGTCAGCTGGGGTTAAATTGGGCAGGAGCACACCAGAGCCTGGCTCTCGATGTTCAGATTCACCATGCTGGAACTCCTCCTCTTTCTGTATCACAGCAAAACCAACTTGCATGCAACTCTTGATCTCTGCTCTTGGACTCAAACATCTCATGCTGAATAAAAAGAAATTGATTCATACCAAATGTCACACTTCTAGTACTGAAACTTTTGTCGCTTGCATACAAATTTTGCATATTCACGTGGTACTTATAGAAATTAGATGCACTGTGATGTGTTCATATAGGCTAGAAGAACTAAAACTCATTGAAAAAGTGCCGAAAAGACCTCTTATTTCTTTTAAGTTGATTTAATTGTAGTATTTCTTCTTTTAAAATAATGTGACTTTGAGATGTCACACAATGATTAGGAACTGGAATCACTGCCAACATGTCTTCAGTGAAACCTTGGAATTTTATTTCACATCGAAGACACTGGCAAACGGTCGGAATAGCCATCTGTAATCCCAATTAGAACGGCCTTTTCTATGCTGCAGAACATCTGTTTATTTTTGTCCTATAGCTCTTTGTGAAGCCCACTTGGGACCTGCTGTCATGAAATTCCAGGTGTACAGGACAGAATGCACCTGAAGCTGCTTGCTAATTAGTCAGTGGCCATTTGACTGTTTGTGAAACTTTTTCTCTGTGATGGCAGAATTTTTCAAAACACTTTTGGAATCAGAGTTGCTTTAATTTGCAACATTTGACCATAATTAGATTTTTGGGGGAGTTTTTTTTTAAACAGGGCATGTGGAGAGAAGACTGGAAAGCTGGGAGAAACACCAGTTGAAGACATGGTGTAAACAGCCTCAGGGCATATTCAGACTCGGGCCTCTGCATTAGCCTTATGGCATATGGGTCACCTCCTACCCAGTGTGTTAAACCAGTTATAAATAAAGTTGGTTAAGACCAACTTGTGTTTAGTTACACTAGAAATCTAATATTATCTGCTGTTAATCGTAAGTTTACAGAAATATTTCTGTAGGCAATCAAGTGAAACAGTATTATTTTCCCAGAAAATTAGAAAACACCCTTCCTTCAACACCCTGCTGGGATCTCTCAGTACATGGACACGGAGTAGATGGAGTCTATGCATACCAAGCTTCTACTATTTTTGAATCAGCTCAGCCCATTAGCTCAATGAGGAGGGCAGCTTCTCCAAGACAGATATTGGGTGTACTCGGCAAGAATTGGTAAGATGGCCTATATGAATTTATAAACATTACAACAGAAATTAGCTCCCTAAAGCAGTCTTCTACAGTCTTATTTCATTTAAGGCCACTGCCTCCAGTCCAGAGATACTTCATTAAATTGAAATATGAATTTGAAAAAAAAATGGAAAAGAGAAAGCAGAGACCCCTTCTGCTCCCAGCCAAACCGGAGGACAAAGGCTTGCACAGACAGAGGCTCTCACAGTCACTGGCACTTTGGAGAGTCAGACTGCATCTCCATGCAGCTGTTGGCACTTTTGACAGCTTCCACTGTGTTCATGACATGGGTCCACAAAAAGCCCCCAGGTCCCCAAACTTCAGTATTCAGTGTTGTTGAGAGGGCAGACTTGACAGCACAGTAGCAAAACTCCACACACAATGGTTTCACAGTCATTAAATAAAGATAGCAGAGTTTTCTGTAGTGTTTTTAACAGTCTGCTCAGCGGTCTAAAGAACACTGAATGTTCTTCACCGGTTGACTGATTTACTGACCCCATTGTTAAAACACATGCAAAAGGTGAAACTGGCAGGCCTTTTCAGCTCCATTTTTCCTTTGTTTTATCAGGTGAATTTCAGCATGCACTGTTAAGTCTTTGTGCTAAGTACTCGTGAACTGTTTCTTTCAAGACCTTTTGCCTAAATGGCCAATGTGGCAGGTACAACACTTAGTCAAAGAGTTACATCATGGCAGCTGTCTCAGTGCCAAAATTAAGTCTTTTGGCTTCTACGATTTGTGATTCTATTCCAGCTAATCTTTAGGCTGTCATGAATTTTACCCCTGTTGGATTATGCTGGACTAGTGTCCAACTCCCTTTAGCTCCAAAGATGTGGCAGTGAAAAGGCCTTTGAACAGGCTGGCCAAACACTGTCTGTCTATGGCTTTGGTCCCAACTGGTAGCAGCCAGCTGACACATCTCTTGGTAGCTGTTTTTCTTCATCCTAGTTATTTACTTAACTGGAAATGTCACTAAGAAGGCTTTGGTATGTAGCCATTTTTTCTTCCTCATGTCCTGTCTTCATGTTATCTATCTCTCTTTTTACTCCCCCACACTGTCCCTATCTGTTTCGCCTCTCTTATCATTCTATCATGCATAAAACTATCTCTTCCTCTTGCACAGAGGAACAGGCTGACATTTGCACTTGGATATTGTAGTCATTTGCTTCCCCTAAAGCACCTGAACATACAGAGCCCTGCTATGCACTTGAGACCCAGGCAAATATCAGTGGCTATGACCTCTCTATTGAGTTCTGAACATATAACCATGTGGTCTGTGTTCATCAATGGTGTTTTTTTAACAACACATTTTCACTAACCAGGCATTGGTCTTATAGTAACCTATTTTAGGATGTCACACATTATCCATCCAGTGTGTAATTTATATCGTTTAGTCTATTTAATTTCCCACTATGCTTCCTATCTATTTTCCTGTATATCGTAAGGCTACATTATGTGTGCAGCAGCTGCTTCCTTTGAGGTATATCAGTAAATAATTGATGGGTATGAGTCTAGATCTCTTTCAAAGTTTAATTAGTTGCAAGGAAAACACAGAAGCTGCCCTTTCTCACACACATACCGTACAATTTACCTGTGTATAACCCTGTGCTGTGATTTAATCATTGCAAAACAATAAATCAGGGCATTACTGTTGTTTTTACAGCTGCAATCCTTAAGGACTCTGAAAAATGAGAAAAGAGACAATGCAAGATTTATTGCCAGTAATTTCACAGCTACGGCATAACCTAAATTCTCTATTTATTTCAAGTTCAAACAATTTGTACGATATCAAGGTTTCCTGATACAGCTAGTGCTGGTGTTGGCATTTCAAACAAGTTCACATATACAGTGGATTTATTATGAATGATCGAATCAGATACATGCAGTCTCCCATCATTACTGTGCTTTTTTTGTCAAGTAACAACAATAAAAAAAGACGAAAAAGACACACTTAGTTTAGATAAGGACAAAGTATATTTACTGGCTTCTTTCCACACAAGTCACATATGGACGAAATGCAGCATTATGTAGAGCACTAAAGCCTCAGACAGGGCTTTAGTGTTCCTCTCAAATATGCCACTGTATATTGGCTTTATTACAAGAGCAGAAACTTTTCATTTCCTTTTCACTGCTATGTCCTTGGTTCTTTGTTGCCCCCCCATCAACATGAATGAGCCCATCCTCATTCATATAATGTCACCGACTGTGGTTTTGTCAGCTGGCATTTCATAAATACACGTAGGGTATCCTTTGCTGTTGGGGCATTGATGCACCACCTCACCACATATAAAGGCTTGGTTGGGACCTCTTGACACCACATTCAATTGCACTGCGTAACCTAAGTGTAATTTTTCAATGTACAGGGTTAATGTAGCATTTTTGGTTTTTCAACCTGACTAAATGGCAAGTAAAAAGAAACCCGAACTGTAAAAACGAAGCAAAACTGAGGGCAAAATCCAAAGCTTCCCAACGAGACACGAGTTGCCCAAGAGGTCTTTCTTGACAGACTTCTGGCTAAGATCACCATCTCACTGACAGCCCTCTTTCTTCATTGTCGCTCTTCGAAAGAGGACTGCTTCTCAGCTGTTAATGTTGAAGCAACCAGTGCATCAAGTCTCCAGAGGACACCTTGCACTTACCCTTAAGACATAGCTTTGAAAAAGCAGCAGTATTTGACACTCAAACGATGGAAATATTTGGCATAAACAATGCTAATTCTTAATGCAAAATATTATATAAGCCTACACAATGCAAACCTCCACCATGGCAGCTCCCTCTGCTAGCTTTATTTACTTTGTTTGCTTTGCCCTTTTTATATAGACTTTAAAAAGTTTTTAGTGCAGTAAAAATCACATAAGTGTAGCATGCTAGATGCTTACTTTAATTACACAAACATTATGTAGGAGTAGGCCATGGATAATATTGATTTGCAAATAACAGAATAAGAATAACTTGGGCGTATTATGCAGTATATATTTAACTAACTAGGCAGCTCATTCTCTTTCTCTTAACCATGCCTTCTAGCTTTAAAGCTGACACATTTTTGGTTCAGCTTGAAAGAAAGGCAGATGTGAAATACAAAAGTAAAGTTAGAGGTTAAATGTAATGCAAACTATAATGCGATCAATACTGTTTATACTGTTTTCAGTGTTTTACTGCTTTATTGTATAATGTTTTCAATACAAACAATGGCAGTAAGAAACACAGTTATAGACAGCTCTATATAGCATTTATATTAGCATTACTAAACTTCAGATCAATCTGTTGACCATGAAGGAGAGGTCAGACTTGACTTTTTAGACTGGTGGATATAAGATGGATTGTTAACACGACCCCGCTCTACACCCCTACAAAGTTTTATCAGAATTTATTCAAAAGTTTTTGAGCTATTGTGTTTACAGACAGAATGATATTCACACACACACAAATGCTATCAAAAACCGCCCTGGAGGAGGTAATAATAATAATAAATGATGAACAAAACCATTAGTTGATTTACTGGCTCATTCTGTGTGTTAAAGATATACTCTGGGTTTCTTAAAATATTCAGCACCGCAATAAAATAGTCAATCAATACCGAAGCACTGGAGTTTCACTGAAGGAAAGCTACAGAGATTCTAACCTTGTCTGCATTTGAATGAGCCATTGTACATCTTTCAGTATAAAAAAGAAGAAAAATGCTACTGCAATTCCATCAACCACAAACAAATTTTTATCTTAACATGCAATATTAAAATGATTGTTGCTGTAGTTATCACCGGTCCCCTTGTGAATCAAAACAGCATGCTATAAAATTTCAACTGCGAGTAGAATCAGTGCCTGTGGAATGTTATGAAGCCAGCAGACATAAGGGGTGAATACATACATGAGTAATGCACATGGCAGGGGATACCTTTGGACTTGGGAATCAGCAACAACAGCAACAGCAACCACCAGAAATAAACTGCACACATAGAGATGCAAGGAAAATAAGAATTTGGCAGCTTTACTGAGGACCCAAATAAACAGATGCTAATTTTTATGTTTAGCTGATTTAATGGAAATGTGGTGCAGTGTACTGTAATAGCGAAAACAGTGAGTGCAGCTTATGAGGTCAAATTGCGTTTAAGTCTAATCAATCACTTTGTAAACATAGCCACCAATTTTGCCTCAGGAGGTCTTGCCATTATCAAAATTAAAGACAGTTAAAGTTTCGTTTCATAGATCTTTGTGATGGCTGCGTATATTCAGGGTTCTGCTTTCAGAGGCAAAGCACATTTTCATCTGAGTTCGTTTTCACATATTTTAAGATATTTCCACATTACTGGTCAGAGTTGTTAATAGCTACTATTATATTATTAGTGCTGTATATTAGAACCATCATTCTTCAGCCAAGACAAGCCATTGTGGAAGTATGCAATCATTACCATTTTCTGTATTTTTTTTCTGTTTTCTGCAAGGTTACTCAAATACTACCAAACTGTTGGAGAGGTGGAGCACAGAGGAGGAAAAGAATCTCATGTTGAATCATGTTACTTTCTTTAAAACTGTGAAATAGAACATTGGCCTTGGTACAGGTTGACTTTCCACCTTTTTCATTTATTTTATTTATTTTTTTAGTTTCTATCTTCTGATCTCTAAAATCTGTACATGTATAGTGGTTTTTCCCCAGAAGAGAGTTTAGAGAGCCCTAAGGAAATAAGCAAAGGCACTGAAGAAATTCACTATATTTCTCACCACCTTGATTCCTTTAAAATCTACTTTCTCTCTATTAACTCGCCTCCTCCCTTCATTCCATTGCTGACTCCTCTTCCAGCCTTTATTCAATGTATTCTGTGAGTGCATGCATGTGTGTGTGTTTGTGTGACCTACAAAGCCTGTTCATGTGCAGCTAGAGCAAGTCTTTGCCAACAAACCTATAGAAACACTCATTAGACGGAAGCTGCAGTAAAGCTGTTGCGTTCCCAAGTGTGTGAATGAAAATGAAGAATCATCAAGTGTATGACTGCATCTAAGCGCAAGTGTTTGTGCCTTTGTGTCAATCACTGCACCAACGGTTGGATGTATGGATGCAAAACATTTGCCCATAGCCCTGAAGGAGCTCTCGTGTGCATTTGTATGTGTGACAGAGGATCCTATTATCATTAATTAGGGTGCAAGAATAAATTTGGAGACTCTTGAGCATGACCCAAAGATTTCTTGTAATTTCATGACCAGATGCTGCTGCACGAGAGCTGCACCTGTGGAACAGCTGCAAAAGGAGATAAGCAGGAACACATCACTAGCTGTTCTGGCATGGGTTGCAACTGGTGACACTGGCTCACCTAAGTCATTTTAAAAGAATCCTACCTCCTCACACAGCATGCGAACAGGCTTTTTAAATCCCGCTACCTGAAACCACGTTGTTGCCCTTCTCTCCCATTCTATGATGCTGAGTCAGCCGCCTGACAGTTGCAAGTGGACTTTGCTAATATTCCAGGGTGACATGAATGTGCCAGAAATGTCATTACTTTTTATAAAGGAGAACCTTGATGTCTCTGTGCATAGCCACCTGCCAAAGCAGGCAGCAAAAGGAGAAAAATGTGGAGCTCTTTCAGACCACGAGGGAGGCTTTCCGAAGAGAAATGCACACTCACATACAAGCATACACACGGACACACCCACACACATTGTCACGATTAGATATTTTCCGTTCTCTATGAGCCCACCTGTAACACAAACTCTTTGAGACTTTCACCAGATGTAGTCTACTGTACACACACACATGCACGATCTGTCTATGCACATTCACAGAAGGAGAAACAACACTCTTTTCTAAATTTGACTCTCCCTCATACATACTCAGACTCTGTCCACACACACATAGTGGGACATGACAGAGAGCTATTGACTGTGCCTACCTGACCTGACAGACCATTCACAATTTCTCTCTGCGTGGAACCTAATGTACTGGAAGAGGTGAGTGTGTTTGTGCGGATGAGAGAGTGAAAGGGGCGGATTGAGAGAAAAGAAAGGGAAGAGACTTAATCACTGTGTGCATGTGAGGAATATTCAGTATTTCTTCCCTTTGATTTCTGCTGTGTTTGTGTGTTTCATATGTATTCCTCTGTCGTCACGTTCTTTGTTTTCTCTTGGGAGCACTAGCAGTTAGCTTGAAAGTGAGGTTATGAGGAGCACTGTCGTGGTGGTCTTTGAGATAATTTTCTTCACAGCAACCCCAATGAAACTTCAACTTAAATGAAAGAAGTTGAAATGTATATCGTCTTCTTCTTTATATTTCTTTAAATAAAACTCTGTTTCCAAGTTTCATCATAAATGCCTACTTCGTACTTCAAATTTCAGAAGTGAACAAATGCAGAATAAATGTGTGTAGGGTTTAAGCTCAGGGAATTTAGTTTAGCCACTTGTATTTCTCCTCTGTTTTGATTGGATTTTTTTTTTAAATCAGCTATGCATCTGCATTTAGTTACCAGGCCAGATTGCCTGTTAAGGTGGATATTTTTGCAATGTGTTCGTGAATTTGCCAAATTGGTTTGACTAAGTTGAGATTTTCTCATAGAATTACACTTAAATAGGATTTAAAATGACCAACAACTACTTAATGTATTTTCTATGTGTGAAAAAGTGTGTATGCAAAGCAAAAAAACACAGCTCTTTATCATATTCTCCATTTTCTTCCAACGTCCTCTTCTGTTTCTCACTCCTTCTGTCCTTATATGTGTTCTTTCTCTCTACAGAAAAGTGTGATGAGGCTCTTGCCTCTCCTCTGCCTCACACAGCCTTTACCAGCTCGTCTGTCTTCTCCAGTGGATATGCACCTGGATATGCCAAGCTCAACAGGAGAGGAGGTATACAAACATACACAGACATACGCGCATGCGGACACACACACACGGACAAGCCCACAGATGTCCATGTACTCACACATATATGCATTCTGTTGGAGGGCTCTGCTTACATGCAGTGTAGACAGAGATAAAAGTAAATACCTAATTCAGGTACGTGTACATACAGCCTTATGAATGATTTTAGAGATGACACACTGTGAGATAAATGTTCAAGCCTTCATCGAGTGACACACTTCTCAGTGCTGCACAGCTGCTCTCACCACCTTCCTCCTCTTTTTCTCTTTTCTTTCTTTCTACTTCTTTATATTTCTTCTCCTCTCATTCTCTCCCTCTCTTGACTTCAATCATTATCTCAGTGACTCAGACTGAAGCTCATTTCCACATCAGTCCACAGCAAAGACAGATAGGGACAGACAATTACGCCCCTCCGTGTTTATACAATTAATAATTCATACTTTCCCATCTAATATAGCCGCACTACAGCTGAAGCAACAACGCTGACATATAAAGGCAAGGTAATCTAGTATGTTTAATCATACCAATAGAATTATTTCTACAAAACTACAGGACTGCGGCTCCTGTAATGACACCCACCAACAACCGATTAAGGAAATAGGGAAGGAAACAATGAAATAAATGAAAAACAATTTGTCAAAAGGATAAGGAAAGGATGGTAAAAATACAGTTTAGCATTCTTTCCGCTAACACATTTTCCTTTCCTCTCCTGGAGGATAGCGGTCCTTGGGGAGCATGTAATGGAAAAAGTGTATATATTCAGTTGATTTTTGTAAAAGCTTAAGTAATACTTGAATGAAAATAGCTAAAGTGTGCATTTAGATACTTTGTGAAATATACTTACCATTTTTGGATGTGCAATTTTGGTCCACCGAAGTGGTTGTTTGTGTTGTTTTGTGTAACAAAAAAAAAATTTTCTAAATACTTTAACCATTATTATTTCATTTACATTTCAACATGGATTTTAATGTTTTTAATATTTAAAAAAAATAACAGTTTTAACCTGGTTACAAATAAATAAGGTGTTTAATTAAAATAAAGAAAAACGGAGAAATTTAAAATAACTGTCATGATCCTGGGTCCTTTTGACCCAGCGTTTTGTGTTTTCTATTAGTGTCATTTTGGTTCTGTTCTTCCTACTGTTTAGTGTTGTTCTGTTCTGCCGTCTACTCCTGTGTTAAGTCCGCGTTTCCTAGTCTGTGTCTTTGTGTGTATGTGTTTCCCGTTTTATTGTGAAGGTCTGCGTCTGATGTGAGTGTTTTCAGTTTGCCTCCCTTGTCTTGTCAGGTTAATCTCTCCCAGCTGTGTCCCCCACCTGTGTGTATCTCCCTGTGTTCTCTGAGTGTATTTTAGTCGTGTCTTTTGTCTTAGTGATTGCTGGTTCGTCTGTGTTGCTCCCCGTCATGTCCTGGTGTATTCTCCCTGCATCTACGTTTCTCACCTCAAGGTTTTAGGTTAGTTTTTGTGTAGCTTTTCCCAGTTTAGTTTATTCTTAGGGTTTGGTTTTCCTCCTCCTCGTTCTCGTTGGTTTTCCTTTTGTTAATAAAGCTCGCTCACAACTGAAGCAGTCTGCATTTTGGGTCCATTAATATTCACACACGGCCTGCCTCGGCACCCCGTGACAGTACGAACCAGCCACGACATGGATCCAGCGGACTTACCCGGGGAGAGCGATCTGATGCGAGTCCAACGCCTGGTCGAGTGGATAACCCACACCTCGAACATGAGAGCTAGGATCGTGGGGATAAATGGCATTGAGGAAATCCTCAGAGGAAATCCCTATCTCCGCCAGGTCAGAGGATGTTCGGACTTATTGGCCAACTTGTATGAAGCCCGGGAGGCGGCGCGAGCTCGGGAAATATCGGACTTTGTCCAGCAGCAACAGCCAGCCACCCCGGAGCAGCCGCGTCAGCCTCACCTGCAGGATGCGAGTTTACCCGGCCTGTCGGAGCCGGCTGCGGGGAAGAAATGTCGATCGCGCCGCCGGCGCGCCACCCCACAGCCGGACGTTCGGACTTCTAAATCGCCGGCTGTGGTGAGTGAGGACTCTTTTTCCATTGTGGATTGTGGAACTGTTTGTTCCGGGGCAGTGTGTTGTGCGACGGATAACAATGTAAACAGCTTATCGCCTGCTCAGCCATTCTTAGCTCAGTTAGCTGCTACGCAGCCACTCTCCACTCAGTCTCCAGTGTCAGTCGCTCACTCACCGTCAGCTCAGTCTCCGGTGCCACACTCTGCTCAGTCTCCAGTGCCCCAGCGTCACCTGTAGTTCAGTCTCCAGTGCCCCCAGCGTCACCTGTAGTTCAGCCTCCAGTGCCCCCAGCGTCACCTGTAGTTCAGCCTCCAGTGCCCCAGCGTCACCTGTAGTTCAGCCTCCAGTGCCCCCAGCGTCACCTGTAGTTCAGCCTCCAGTGCTCCCAGTGTCACCCTCAGTGCAGCCTCCAGTGCTCCCAGTGTCACCCTCAGTGCAGCCTCCAGTGCTCCCAGTGTCACCCTCAGTGCAGCCTCCAGTGCTCCCAGTGTCACCCTCAGTGCAGCCTCCAGTGCTCCCAGCTTCACCCTCAGTGCAGCCTCCAGTGCTCCCAGCTTCACCCTCAGTGCAGCCTCCAGTGCTCCCAGCTTCACCCTCAGTGCAGCCTCCAGTGCTCCCAGCTTCACCCTCAGTGCAGCCTCCAGTGCTCCCAGCTTCACCCTCAGTGCAGCCTCCAGTGCTCCCAGCAGCCTCCAGTGCTCCCCAGCTTCACCCTCAGTGCAGCCTCCAGTGCTCCCAGCTTCACCCTCAGTGCAGCCTCCAGTGCTCCCAGCTTCACCCTCAGTGCAGCCTCCAGTGCTCCCAGCTTCACCCTCAGTGCAGCCTCCAGTGCTCCCAGCTTCACCCTCAGTGCAGCCTCCAGTGCTCCCAGCTTCACCCTCAGTGCAGCCTCCAGTGCTCCCAGCTTCACCCTCAGTGCAGCCTCCAGTGCTCCCAGCTTCACCCTCAGTGCAGCCTCCAGTGCTCCCAGCTTCAGTGCCCTCAGTGCAGCCTGCCCAGTGCTCCCAGCTTCACCCTCAGTGCAGCCTCCAGTGCTCTTCAGCCACCCTCAGTGCAGCCTCCAGTGCCGCCTGTAGTCACCCTCAGGCCCTCCAGTGCTCCCAGCTTCACCCTCAGTGCAGCCTCCAGTGCCGCCTGTAGTCCAGGCCCCAGTGCCCCCAGCTTCACCCTCAGTGCAGCCTCCAGTGCCGCCTGTAGTCCAGGCCCCAGTGCCCCAGCTTCACCCTCAGTGCAGCCTCCAGTGCCGCCTGTAGTCCAGGCCCCAGTGCCCCAGCTTCACCCTCAGTGCAGCCTCCAGTGCCGCCTGTAGTCCAGGCCCCAGTGCCCCCTGTAGTCACCCTCAGTGCCCCAGTGCCGCCTGTAGTCCAGGCCCCAGTGCCCCAGCCTGTGTCCAGGCCCCAGTGCCGCCTGTGGTCCAGGCCCCAGTGCCGCCTGTGTAGTCCAGGCCCCAGTGCCGCCTGTAGTCCAGGCCCCAGTGCCGCCTGTAGTCCAGGCCCCAGTGCCGCCTGTAGTCCAGGCCCCAGTGCCGCCTGTAGTCCAGGCCCCAGTGCCGCCTGTAGTCCAGGCCTCTGTGCCTCCAGTGTCTCCAGTGTCACTTTCGGTTCGGTCTCCAGTGCCCCTGTAGGTCAGGCTCCTGTAGTTCAGGCCCCTGTGCTTCCAGTGTCACCGTTACTTGCAGTACAGGTTCCAGTATTACCAGTTTCACTCATTCACTCCATGCAGGGAGAAAGTCTAAGTTCCAGCCAGGGAGTTTCTCGCACTTTAGCTGCTTCAGGCACCGTTATGCACTCCAGGGCCTCCCCAGAAGCTAGGTTTCAGTCCCCAGCTGGTTCTGGACCCCTGAAGATTAAGCAGCCCTCAGAGAATAACTCCGTGTCAGCGCTGTCTGAGCAGAGCCAGTGCTCAGCACAGCACCCTCTACTTTCGTGTTTGCTAGTGGCCTCCATGACCGCTGGCTTGCTGATGGCTTCCGCTGGAGGGTCCGAGGGACCGCTCCGGCCTTTGTCTCTGGTCTCCGCTGGAGGGTCCGAGGGACCGCTCGCCCCTTTGTCTCTGGTCTCCGCTGGAGGTCCGAGGGACCGCTCCGCCTTCGTCTCAAGTTTCCGCTGGAGGGTCCGTGGGACCGCTCCGGCCTTCGTCTCTGGTCTCCGCTGGAGGTCCGTGGGACCGCTCCGCCTTCGTCTCTGGTCTCCGCTGGAGGTCCGAGGGACCGCTCCGCCTTCGTCTCTGGTCTCCGCTGGAGGTCCGAGCTCGACCTTCGTCTCTGCCCGGGACCGCTCCGACCCTCGTCTCTGGTCTCCGCTGGAGGATCCAGGGACCCGTCCAGCCTGCAGCGCCTCCGGCTTCACGCCGTCAGCTGCAGCGCCTCCGTCTCCGTCTTCCACGCCGTCAGCTGCAGCGCCTCCGTCTCCGTCTTCCACGCCGCCAGCTGCAGCGCCTCCGTCTTCCACGCCGCCAGCTGCAGCGCCTCCGTCTCCGGCTTCCACGCCGCCAGCTGCAGCCTCACCATTCATGCCAGGTGCAGCCTCATCTTCCACACCGGCTGAGCGCCTCCGTCTCCGGCTTCCACGCCGCCGCCAGCTGCAGCGCCCTCCGCGCCGGCGCCGCCGCCTCCGGCTTCCACGCCGCCGCCAGCTGCAGCGCCGCCGCCTCCGGCTTCCACGCCGCCGCCAGCTGCAGCGCCGCCGCCTCCGGCTTCCACGCCGCCGCCAGCTGCAGCGCCGCCGCCTCCGGCTTCCACGCCGCCGCCAGCTGCAGCGCCGCCGCCTCCGGCTTCCACGCCGCCGCCAGCTGCAGCGCCGCCGCCTCCGGCTTCCACGCCGCCGCCAGCTGCAGCGCCTCCGCCTCCGGCTTCCACGCCGCCGCCAGCTGCAGCGCCGCCGCCTCGGCTTCCACGCCGCCGCCAGCTGCAGCGCCGCCGCCTCCGGCTTCCACGCCGCCGCCTGCAGCGCTTCCGTCTCTGGCTTCCACACCAGCTGCCGCCTCTTCATTCACGCCAGCTGCAGCGCCTCCGTCTCCGGCTTCCACGCCGCCGCCAGCTGCAGCTTCACCATCCACGCCAGCGGCAGCCTCACCATCTCGCGCCGCCGCCTCCGCTTCCACGCCGCCGCCTGCAGCGCCGCCGCCGCCTGCAGCGCTTCCGTCTCTGGCTTCCATGCCTGATGCCGCCTCTTCATTCACGCCAGCTGCAGCCTCACCATCTACGCCGCCAGCTGCAGTGCCTTCGTCTCCGGCTTCCACGCCGTCACCTGCGGCCTCTTCGTCTCCGGCTTCCTCGCCGTCACCTGCGGCCTCTTCGTCTCCGGCTTCCTCGCCGTCACCTGCGGCCTCTTCGTCTCCGGCTTCCTCGCCGTCACCTGCGGCCTCTTCGTCTCCGGCTTCCTCGCCGTCACCTGCGGCCTCTTCGTCTCCGGCTTCCTCGCCGTCACCTGCGGCCTCTTCGTCTCCGGCTTCCTCGCCGTCACCTGCGGCCTCATCGTCTCCGGCTTCCTCGCCGTCACCTGCGGCCTCATCAGCCTCGCCTGGTCCAGCCTCCGAGTCTTCAGCGTCGTCTGGTCCAGCCCCGTCGGGGTCTGCAGCGTCGCCTGGTCCTACCCCGTCGGGGTCCGCAGCTGACTGGCCACCTTCCAGGCCACTGGCCAGGCGACATCGCCGTCGTGGGCGGCCCCCGGACCGCCTCCGCCTGGGTCGTCGCCGCTGCCGTCCTCACGGCCGGCCCCCTGAACTGTCCGGGCTCCTGGGTTGTCGGCCCCCGGGCCGGCCCCCTGACCTGGGTCCACATCGCCACCGTGGCCTTCCGCACGGTCGGCCCCCGGAACTGTTTGGACTCCTGTGCGGTCGGCCCCCTGGCCGGCCCCCTGAACTTTTCTGTTTTGGACTCTGTTTTCTTGTGCTCCGGTGTGTTTCTTTTGTTGTTGTTCTTTTGGTGCTGGACTCGCGTTTTGTTGTGGACTTTCTAGTGCTCCTGTTTTGTTTTGCCTCGAGCCCTCCGTCCTGGACCCCCGCCGCCCGCCCTGGTCCGGTTGTTTTCTGTTTTTCTGGCTGTTTTTGTTTTCTTCTTGGGCTGTCTGGAGCCAGCCTTTGACGGGGGGGTACTGTCATGATCCTGGGTCCTTTTGACCCAGCGTTTTGTGTTTTCTATTAGTGTCATTTTGGTTCTGTTCTTCCTACTGTTTAGTGTTGTTCTGTTCTGCCGTCTACTCCTGTGTTAAGTCCGCGTTTCCTAGTCTGTGTCTTTGTGTGTATGTGTTTCCGCTTTATTGTGAAGGTCTGCGTCTGATGTGAGTGTTTTCAGTTTGCCTCCCTTGTCTTGTCAGGTTAATCTCTCCCAGCTGTGTCCCCCACCTGTGTGTATCTCCCTGTGTTCTCTGAGTGTATTTTAGTCGTGTCTTTTGTCTTAGTGATTGCTGGTTCGTCTGTGTTGCTCCCCGTCATGTCCTGGTGTATTCTCCTGCATCTACGTTTCTCACCTCAAGGTTTTAGGTTAGTTTTGTGTAGCTTTTCCCAGTTTAGTTTATTCTTAGGGTTTGGTTTTCCTCCTCCTCGTTCTCGTTGGTTTTCCCTTTTGTTAATAAAGCTCGCTCACAACTGAAGCAGTCTGCATTTTGGGTCCATTAATATTCACACACGGCCTGCCTCGGCACCCCGTGACAATAACAACCAAAACAAAAAAACCCATGAGCTAAATAAATCAATAGGTCAACACATAATAAAGCATCTTTGTTGATTCATTTGTATCATGTTGATAGAAACAATGTTGATATTTGTAAATAAAAAAATATTACATTTATTAATCATGTAAATTCCCTGCACATGTCATAGATGTCTACATGACATCCAAAAAATTACAAGGTCCAAAGTTCAAATGTTGAACATCATATTGATTTTGGGAGACAGACACTATCTCTACTTTTAAGATTAGGCTTAAAACATAGTTAGGGCTGGATCAGGTGACCCTGAATCCTCCCTTAGTTATGCTGCAGCAGGCGTAGGCTGCTGGGGGATTCCCATGATGCATTGAGTATTTCTTCTTCAGTCATCTTTCTTACTCACTATGGGTTACCAGACCTCTCTGCATTGAATCATACTTGTTATTAATCTGTGGTTCTCTTCCACAGCATGTTTTTTATCATGTCTTCCTTCTCTCTTCCTAACCTATCGTGGCAGATGGCCGCCCCTCCCTGAGCCTGGTTCTGCCGGAGGTTTCTTCCTGTTAAAAGGGAGTTTTTCCTTCCCACTGTCGCCAAAGTGCTTGCTCATAGGGGGTCATATGATTGTTGGGTTTTTCTCTGTATGTATTATTGTAGGGTCTACCTTATGATATGAAGCACCTTGAGGCGACTGTTGTTGTGATTTGGCGCTATATAAATAAAATTGAATTTAATTGAACTGATGTTCTGGTTGGGTCATGGTTGGACGTTCAAATTTTGGGCCTAGTTTAGACATCAGATGTCCAGAATTGGTCATGGACCTGCAGACTCAATAAAGACGTGATCTGCACTTCTAACTGAGATCCAGTGTGTAGTGAGTATTCGAGCTATTTCGAATATTCCAAATATATACATTGCTTTAGTTCAACTACCTCAAAGTGTTTCTCTAAGGTATAGTAGCTGATAAAGGTCAAGGATTCCTCTGGAAATCAGTTTGGATGTGAACGTTGCAACTTCAAGACAGATTTACTTAACTTTAAAATACTATAATTAAACATTTATAATGGAAACTGCATTAAATGTTGATGTGGGCTAACCTTCAAAATGTAACATTTTTTGTAACAGTTAGTAAGTAAGTAAAATGTTTTGTATAGCGCTTCAGGCGAAACAACACAGAACACAAAGCACCCAATTGCTTGTCTAAATAGATGACTTTTCAGCTGTTGTTGAAAGGATGTCACAGAGTAAAGGAAAATATCAAAACATGCTGTACAGTTTCTGTGTTTTAGTAGTAGATAGTCTCCCTTCGCTCTATCATTTTGACTTGCATTTAGATGCAAACAGCTACATTTGACAGCCAAATGTACTGTTATTGGCATGAGTATGTGCTCTTCCAGTGCTATGAAACAGGGAAGACACAAAATCAATGTCATCCAGTTAGCCTAGAACCTCACTTTTTGGCAAAGCTTCATTTTTCACATCAGGAGTCCATGGCATATTGAGCCTCCATTGTGATTAACAACAAACAGTTTCCATCAGCTGTTGACTTTGTGTTAAATGTGCCAAGATTATATTGCGTTAAAAGTGATCAGTGGCTAAAACTACTATGTAATCATCACTCTGTAAGCATGGAGACCACAAAGTGGCAGAATTGAAAAGGAAAATTGTATTTTCTATGAACGTTTGTCTGTTTGTTTGTTTGCTGCCACCTAAGAAAAACATCCATTGAAATTGTTCTTTAATGAAAGAAATTGGTTTGATTCTGAATGAAAATGCTCGAATCAGTATTGATTTCCTAAAGGTCATACATGAAAATGAAAACTGGCAGCAATGTGGAGACCAAAGACCAGGAAATGTTAATGAAATTAGGCAAATATCAACAGTGGTAGGGAGTAATTGTTGCTTATGCAAAGAAGGTGGGCACAAGCAATTTAGTCATCTACCAATAGGAGCAAAGAGTAATGTTGACTGAGATATAACAGCGTGAGAAAGGGAATGGAAGGCATATCAGTATTCACATAACTAGAGACATAATGCACAAATACAAACCCTAACTCCCCCCAAAAATAAGAGTCATCCATATTGCACATATTCTTAGAATTACAGTAATTTTTTTTCTTTACAGACAAAACATGCACTGAATGAGAAAACAAGTGAAAAGCCAATTTAGCTTCTACATGACTCATGCTCACATTTACAGAAACCCTGTGAGGCATGACAAAAACAAGTCCACACATTAAACACTCGCACTTTCACTGGAACACAAACATTTCGAAACACTTGTATTGACAAAAACAGGACGGTACTACACATTTACACATATTATAAGGAGGGGTTCCTTCAAGCAGTTACATTTGGCAGCCAAATTTGCCGTCAGTGACATGAGTATGTGCTGATAATCCAATCTACTCCAATCTCCCAGTGCCATGGAACAGCCGAGGCACAAAATCAATGGGACACACCAATCATCTTAAGCTAAGCACATTGGGCTGTGAACGCTGACAGCTATTAGAGTTTTAGGTTATAGCGATGTGCGCGTCGGGTGTGTGCATCCAATTTTAGATGCACAGTCCTGTAGATGTGTGTGTGAGTGAGAGATGGAGTTAGATGGTGCCATAGTGATTTTCCAGCAGGGAGCTATCTTGTGTAAGCCTGCCAGTTACCAGGATCCTGGTGGTCATTCCTACTTTGCTTTTTTGCCTTAAGATGACACATTTTATTAGTTTGTTATAGGCACAGTATGTATTTGTGTGCCTTTACGTGCAAAATGGCTAAACAGGAATGGGCTTGTGAACATTGCTTTATGTTCTTAGAACTTTAACATATTCTTAATTGTTCCATTATAGTGCTAGACCCTTTTTTTTTACTTAACTTATAAAACAGAGTCACTTAAGATCTTTTAATTAACACATAATGTTATTAACAAAATTACATCTTATTTAAACCAGAAAAGATTGACTGTTAACAGCTTTAGTCCATTTTTTCTTAGAAATGTATTATTAGATGTGGTATGATGCTAGATTTGTTTTGTATCTCTACTTTTTTTTTGTTTTTGCAGTTACATAAATCAAGTAGGGACAGTTCTGCCTCTGCATTCTAAAAACAGTCAGAAAAAGACGTTAGTTGTCTTTCTTTTGTAAACACTTACATAGCACCTTCCTCCTCAATTATTTAGCATTTACACAGTGCTTTTGTCTGTATCTAAGCACTTCTATCTAACATTCACACACTCACACTCGGATGGATGGATGGATCGAGGCAACCTGGGTGTCAGTATCTTGCCCAAGGATACTTAGAAACATGGACAGGAGGATCTGGAGCTCGATCCCCCAGCTTTCCCATTAGTAGACGAGTCGCTCTAGCACCTGAGCCACAGCATCCTCCTTTGCCAATCTTCTTTTAATTTGCAATTTCTGTGTCTCACCATTTTATCTCACATTTACCTCCCTCCGTCTTTTCCCTTTTTCAACCTCCAGCATTCCTGCCATTGTTATCTCTCTCATTTCCCCTAATAGTCTTGACTTTCTGTCTCTCTCACCCTCACCCCTCTCCCTCTCCCAAATGTCCATGCTCCCACCCCCCAACTGTCTCCCCTTAGTGCTAGTTAATGTGCAAGGCCCTGTGAAACTCAAGGGTGTCAGACAAAGGAAAAGGTGAACCAGCTTCTTTTGCAGCCAAAAACCTTTTGGTCTAGATAGACAAGTGCAGGAAAAAAAAGAGACAGGTAGACATGAAGAAAGACCCGATGACAGCTAATGAAGTGTAGAAAAAGAGAAGTTCTTCACATCTCTTCAGCTCTAAGATTTCAACCACATGGGATCATACATGTTTGAAAAAGGTCACAAAACACTTTAAAGACTGACTACTCGTTTGATAAAATATTAAACAGTTGTAAAATACAGTGTGCATTCATTTTATTCTAAACTGCAGGAGTAACCCTCGTAAAACATGTGTGACCCTGAATAATTAAAATGGTCAAAATCAGAGCGCAGACTTTGGCTGCTGCTATGCATCAAGCATCTACACTTTCTGTGATGCAACTCATGTCAAATCTTTTTGCAGGCCACGCTTGCTTAACACCCCCGTCTGTCTTGTTTAAAGTTTCATCTAAAGAAAATTACTTTTTATTTCAAATTCGTTGTGCCCAAGGTTAACTTGGAATGAGGTCAGAAAAAGTTTTCTTATTTGCTTTGACATGGAAAAGGGCGTCAGGGCATTAGACAGGCGCTTACATAGACATGATTAATACTAATAAGGCCATGGTCCTGATATTTTCTTGGCTTTCCTGTGCCATTTTGTTTGGGTTTTGTTTTTTTTACTTTCTCCATTTCCTATCCCTGCTGTGTTATTCCGTCTTGTCATATTGTTTAGTGTTTCAGTTTTGGTTGATTATCTTTTGGTTACTTCCTGTTTGAATTTAATAACTGGTTCCCATGTGTCTAGTTTTCTTATTAACGGTCTTTGTCACCCAAACGTTGTGATTGTCTGTTTTTTTCCTCATTGCTTTCATCTGTTTCCTGCTTCCACCTGTGTCCTGTCTATACAGTTAGGTCCATATATATTTGGACACTGACACAAGTTTTTTTTTTTTACCTGTTTACCGAACATTTTCCAGTTATAGTTATATAATAGACATGGACATCATATGTAGACTCTCAGCTTTCATTTGAGGGTATCCACATTCAAACTGGATGAAGGGTTTAGGAGTTTCAGCTCCTTAACATGTGACAACCTCATTTTAAAGGGACCAAATGTAACTGGACAATTGACTCAAAGGCTATTTCTTGGGCAGTTGTGGGCAATTCCTTTCTTATGTCATTATCAGCTAAGCAGATAAAAGGACTGGAGTTGATTTGATGTGTGTGTCACGATTGCAGCGGCAGTCGTGTGGTGTCTGGGTGAAAAGGACCCAAAATGCAGGAACTGATTTAACGTGAGTGAGCAGTTTATTTACAATGGGTGAAGTACAAACAGAAACAAGGGTGGTAAGGATGGCACTAAGACACGAACCTGAACTGGGGAAAACTAATAAACCTGGAACACACAACATACAGGGAGAAACACGAGATGAGGGCAGTAGAGACACGGAGAAACACCAACTAACGCAGATGAACTGACAATGAGCACAGGTAAACACACATAATAAATACACACAGAGGCAATGAGGAATGGCAAAACAGGAGGGAGGCACAGCAGATCCTGATTGATATGACGAGACATGAGACACAGACCTTCAAAGTAAAACAGGAAATATACGCAGACAGCGAACAGAGGAAACACACGGGCAGGGATGACTTGACACTAAACAGAGGGAGCACAAAACCAAAATCTAACTAGGAAAACCTTAACAGAAAACATAACCAAAACACAAGATAATATTCATTAATACAAAAGCCCTGAGTCACAGACTCAGGCCCATGACAGTGTGGTGCTTACATTTGGAAGATTTTGCTGTGAACAGAAAACATCATCATCAGAGGAGGAGTCCATGCAGGTGAAACAAGCCACCCATAAGCTGCAAAAACAGAAGAAACCCATCTGAGAAATTGCTGCAATATTAGGAGTGCCAAAATCTACAGTTTGGTACATCCTTAGAAAGAAATAAAGCACTGGTGACCTCAGCAACACAAAAAGACCTGGACATCCATGGAAGACAACAGTGGTGGATGATCACAGAATCATTTCCATGGTGAAGAGGCAACAGCCAACCAAGTGAACAACACTCTCCAGGAGGTAGGTTTATTGATACCAAAGTCTACCATAAAGAGAAGATTCCATGAACGTAAATAGAGAGGGTTCACTGCAAGGTGCAAGCCACTCATAAGCCTCAAGAATAGAAAGGCTAGATTGGATTTTGCTAAAAAAAAAAAAAAAAATCTAAAGAAGCCGGCACAGTTCTGGAAAAACATTCTTTCGACAGATGAAACCAAGATCAACCTCTACCAGAAAGATGGCAAGAAAAAGTATGGAGAAGCCGTGGAACAGCTCATGATCCACAGCAAACCACATCATAATACACGGTGGGGGCAGTGTGATGGCTTGGGTATGCACAGCCGCCAGTGGCACTGGGACACTAGTGTTTATTGATGATGTGACAGAGGACAGAAGCAGCTGAATGAATTCAGAGCCATGCTGTCTGCTCTAATCCAGCTAAATGAGTCAAACTGAAAGAAAGACCCAAAAACAAACAGAATCTGAAAGTGAAGCCCTGGCAGAAGATGAAAAAGGAGGAAACCCAGCACCTGGTGATGTCCATTAGAAATAAACATTTTATTTTCAGTTATTTAATTCGTCCAATTACTTTTGAGCCCCTGAATAAATGCTTTAGTTCCAAACATGTTTTTGTTCAAGCCACCACATTACAGCTGAAAGTCTGCACTTCAACTGTATCTAGTTATTTTATTCAAAATTGATTGTTGTAATGTACGTAAGAACCAAAAAATGAAAAAAGCTGTCTCTGTCCAAATATCACTGGACCTAACTGTAGCATATATATAGCCCTGCCCTCCTCCATCTTTCCCAGCTGATGCTCCTTTTGAATTGGTGTGTTTTGTGGACTTTCGCAGCAGCCAAATAAAAGTCGTGCTTTCTGTTGTGCAACCTGCTTCTGTATCATAAAAATAGTTAAAACACCACTTTAAAACTTGACTATAGGCTTTGGCCATACATTCACATGACAGTTCTTTCTCTGGTTATGTCGTTGGAATTTTGGATGTAAAAGCGGACCATGAGCCAGAAAAAGTAAAAGATGTGCTCCAAATAGGTTTGCACTTGTCACATAGCAACCACAAGAGCTATGATCTGCATGTGTTCAGTGCTGCCAGCTGAAGACAGATGCCCTGTGGATACAGGTTAAAATAGAAGAGGAATGGAAAGGATAAAGGCAAAAGAGACTGGAAATGTGTCGAGGTGAAGGTGAAGTGGAAGACACTGTGGAGTGAGAGAAAGAAAGAGTGGGAACAGACAGACATGGGAAAAGAGAACAAGCTGAAGATGGGAGGACATGCAGAAGCAAGTGACAACTGAGCTGTGATAAGGCCTGAATGACTGATAATTTGGTAGAAGCTGTGTAACTACTGACATTTTGGATTCCTTTTTTTGTTCAATGCGATCTCAAAAAAGTATCAAATTTCCATGTGGCTACATCTCATTATCTCTGCCGCTCTGGAACAACACTTGATAATGGGTTATTTCCACATAGCCTTCATTCATAAAAAACAAGTCTAAAATGTATTTGCGCTTTGTACAGAGACAAACACATATAACAATGCATGCCAGTTTTATGTGAAAAGTGAGAGATGAGTAAACCCATGCCTCGGTGGATATACCTACAGGGATGATCTGATAATATCAATTCTGCTTACGGTTTATTAAAGGGTTAGGGTTAGGGTTAGGATTAGGGTCAGGGTCCGTTGATCGGTGGACAGAGGCGGTTTCTCGCAGCTTAAGTACAGTTTTTTGTTTTACGGCGGTTTTCCCCGAAGTCGCAAAAGTATGACGTCACAACATTCTGATTGGTCACTTGCAATGTTGATCCTGGAACAACATTTAGTATGATGATCTGGGAACAACACCAACACGACGATATCAGATCGTGCATACCTACAGGCGTGTGAGCACATGTGTGCGGCCATGTTGCTCCGCAGTGCAGACGTGGCCAAGCATGAGATTGCTGCTGCTAATCACAAACACGTGGCCACTGATCCTTACATTCCATTTTCTTTTTCAACCTTTCTCTAATTCTTATCCCTCTATTTCTGTGCTCCTCTGTCCTTTGTCTAGTCTCTCCCTGCCCTCCATCACATCCTCTCTCTCCTTTTGTCTTTCTCTCTAAGTCATTTTCCCTCCATACAATTTCTATTTTCTACTGTAACATTCTCAATCCCACACTCCATTTTCACAGCCTGTCTATTCTTTCTTCCCAAACCTCATTAGCTATTTTTTTCTCTTCTCATCCTGGTATATACTTTTCCAACTTTTTTCCCAAGTTTTAAAAAGTTCCACTCTTATACCTACTTATTCAAATGAAGGACGTCACAACTGCAGCACAACTTTCCTCCGACTTCCTGCACAATTAACCACATTCCCTCTCCCTATTCATGCTTTACTTTTCACTGTCATCTTGCAAACTTGTTTGATGTCTCCAGCCGTTGCAGTCATCCATCGATAATGGCGGTCCTCTCCTAATTAAATTACTCTGTCTCCATCCGCTCCCTTTGCTCCATGACAGAAAGATGAAGTACTAGCAGCGGGCTAACCAGCTGTTTTCTCTCTGCTCCCTTTTTCCGGCGGCCTCGCATTCTAATTAATTAAGACGTTATACTTTTTGTTAATGTGGTTTTGGTATCAAAAGCGGCACCTTTGATAAATACACTCACGCATGTTCTCTCGGGTGCCGGAGCACACAAACATAAAGCCACACAAAGACGCCATGAAACATTTCTGAGCAGGATGCAAAGAAATGAAATCTGCCATGTGCACATGCCAACCCACACATTCACCCACACTGTCAGCGAGACAGAGGAGAGATGTTCTCTTGTTTGATGCTTGCCTTGCCACTGTCATGTTTGCTTGTATGTAATGCCTATCAACGGCTGTTCGTCATCCCTCCACAATCACACTGCATCTCCATTACACATCCGCGCAACTCTGACCTTTCACTAAATAAACTCTTTTATTTAGAAATCTTAATTTCCAGTTTTTCTCTTCAATATCCCCTTTCCCCTCATTCGTTATGTTCATCATCTCTGACTGACTGCGAGAGCCATTTACCCAGGAAAAAATAATTAACAGCAGATTTTATATTTCCTTGCTAGGAATGAAAAATTAAAATGACCTTTTTCATTATCATACTCAAACAGATGACCACACTCCATATACCTATATACATTTTTACACTCCAGGAAGAAGTGATGGACAAACCAGTGGCTTGTCCAAATATATAAACGTAGAACAGGGAATCCAGGAGACAGCGTACCCACAGATGAACAAAAAGCAGAAAACAGCAGTGCAACACTTGCTGAGGCGGTGGAACACTGATTCGGTGTACAAAGCAACCAGAGGGAGCTTTTGTATCTTTGCTTGTGGTCTGGACTAATGACACATACTGTAGTCCGGGGTTTTTTGAACTGTGTGAGACGTGATACAAGAAAAAATATCCACACCAACTACATTAGCTGGGAGTCTCAGAAAGCATCCATGTTTTGCAATGGCTCCAAAGGCCACCTCCTGGTGTGATTTTCTCACTATTATATCCCTCTCTCTTTCCTTAATAAGTATGTTGCTGTTGGTGCATGTATCTGTGCCCCCCACATTCCTGGGCTGATTTTTATTGACTTTTATTGTATTGTCATGTATTTTCACACACACACACACACACACACACACACACACACACACACACACACACACACACGCACACACGCACAAACAGCCACATCACTTCAGTTCTTTGAGATCTTAAAAAGTGTAAAAAGTGCATTTATTTCATAACAGAACAGCATTTGATTAAATGAACACTTTGTTCTCAACAGTATTACAAAATGTATTATTTGCTATCTTGTGTGTGTGTGTTCAGTGTGTTCAGTGGGTGTATGTGATTACAAATGCATTTATATGGACTCTTATGCTTGTGTGTAAATGTTAGTGGTCACCATCAGTGTGATATTGTTATGATTCAGCTGCAGAACACACTTCAACTGTGTGTGGTTACTACAATACTGGGTTATCTGTGTCATCACAGATAGCTCAAACCTTGTTTTGCACGCTTGGAGAAACTCCAGCATTTTTTTAGTCACTCATGGTTGGCCCTTTTTTGAATCTCTTTAATCTCACACCGCATAAGGACATTTTAATTTTATTACATTTTCATTTCATCGTTCCTAATAAGCTGTTTAGTTCAAAACACCAGTTTTAGGGCCCTTAAAGGAACTAGTCACAATTAAAAGACCATTCAGGATATACAGTAGAGTAGCCGTAGATGATAAAGGTGTTTATTATTGAACTAACTGATAAATCATTAAGTTAAACTCTAATCATTAAAGGGATAGAAACTGTTCTGATTCTGCTGTTTTTCAGAGAAAGTCTGTGTGATAACCAGCTTGGCAAATCTGTTCTATGATAGTACTGTTGCATGCTCCTATAATAGGAGGAAGCCATAGCTTTGCTAGTTTTAGCCTGTTTTTATTCTTTTATGTAGATTTTGATCGGTTGTCAAAAGAAAAAAAAAAGAAAATCAATGAATTTCCTCATTTCCTAAAACCTGAAGTCTTTCTAAAGGCGAAACATGTTCCTCAGTAAATGCCAGTTAAAGGGTCTTTATTGCTAAACTATATTGACAATAGTATTGGACCAAAACTCAGTCCCATTGCCACAGGTGTATAAAATAAAACACAGCATAACATAGTCATAAAGCATAAAATAATTCATTTGGGTTTTGGTTATCTAATAGGATAGGGATGAGGTGCATAATGCTGGAGGTTTCTTCCTGTTAAAAGGGAGTTTTTCCTTCCGACTGTCGCCAAAGTGCTTGCTCATAGGGGGTCATATGATTGTCTTACAATATAAAGGGTCTTGAGGGTGTATAAATAAATACATTGAAATTGAAAATTGAATTAAAAGACGCCAACGTTCTGCTGATTGAGCGATTGCAGAGTTCCAAACCTCCTCTGGCATTAACATCAGCATAAAAACAGTATGCTGGAAACTTCATTGCATTATTACCATGGCACTGTGGGTGTAGGTGTAATGTGTAAGTGACCTAATACTTTTGTCCATATAGAAATTTTTGAAACCTTCTATTGCGCATCACTGCACAACACACCATGTATCTCAGTCACGTTTAATAGAAACAGCAATGCAGTCTAGATAAATTTATTAGGCTCTTTATTTTTACAAATTTTACCTTGATCTGCATGGTCCATATTAGTTTTTACAGGTTTATTTCTCTTTTTTGCTTCTTTTTAACATTTCTTTATTCTTCAATGCTGGCTTGTATTTTGGGGTGAAAAGCACATAAAGTGTCTATTATGAAGTCAAGCAGCTTGGTATTTGCAAAACAGAGCTTTTAAGACTAATAAGCTTCACTGGAAAAAAAAAAAGTGCCTATTCTCCATCCTTCCCCGCTCTTCTGATCTTTTTCTCAGTGCTACTCACCTTTCTCCTCTACATCGTTTCTTCCTCTGAGGCGGTTTCTTTGACCTTCTCTGCTCCCTTGCTCTCTTCCCTATCCTCCCCTCCTGCTCCTTCTCTCCTCCCTGAACATCTGTGTATGTGACAGGCGAAAGAACGGTGACAGTCCCCCGACACTCCTGCCCTCCCCTTTCTCCTCCCATTTTTTCCTCTCCTTTTTCTTTGGCTGGCTCTCCTGTTCAGTTGGTCTCAGTCTCTCACCTTCCATTCCCCCACCGTAAGGCTCCTTCATCCCTACTTTATTCTGTCAACCTCTTTTTGCCTCTCCCCCCTTTTCCCCGGGGCTTTCACCTTTAACTGCACCTCTGTTCTTTTTTTATATATATATATCACTATTCACCCTCCCATGCTAACCTCTGTCAAGCTGCCCCTCCGCCCCACTCATCTCTCGTGTTCTCCTTTTTCGAGGTCTCTCCTTTTCTCTCCAAGAGACCTTTTGCCCACTTCTCTTGTCTCTGAATTTCTTTTGCTCCACTATATCCTTTATTTGTGTCACATGTTCTCCTCCTGACCCCTAACACTCAGCTCTTTAGTCCATTTCTTTTTTTCCCCCCTCTCTCGTTGTTTTTTTTATTAGTAATGAGAATCTTTTGAAAACGCCTACCATCACTTTCATGATCTTTTGAACCCGTATTTCTCTCTGGACGTTTCTGAGCTTTCTCCTTCTCGTTCCCATCTGTTACTTTTGGTAACCCTGTAACCCTAACATGTCTTCTGCTCCATCTTTCCTCATCAACTTTTTTCCCCCTAATTATTCCCTTGTCCTTTAATTGACCCCTTTACTCCATCCATGAGTCTTCGTGGATTTCAAAGTCAACTGAACTAGACTGAATCATAATTTCTTTTTTTCCTCTTTTTCATCATGCCATCCTCAACCTTTTTCAAATTATAAAAAAAAAAAATGTGTATCCAACAAAGGAGAATAAGCTCATTGCAGACTCTTAGCCAGACCTCTTTCAATAAAATGAAAATGGCATAAGGTGTCGGCAGAAGTGGGATATAACCAACAGATGTAAAAGAATGGGGCAGGAACAAGGTGCCAGAAAGGAGATAGGTACGCTGCAAGAACGGGCTAAAATGAAAATTAGGTTTGAGCATCAGGTGACTGGGTCTGGCAGAAAAGAGCAATAAATTCAGCTGAAGTATTGGGAAGTGGCAAATCTGGAAAAATGTCAAAATAGCAGCACACCCAGAGGAAAAGAAAAAGATGTGTGAATCTACAAAATGTGTTTTTATGCCACATACCAAATCAGACTTTGTGCAGTGTTGACAACAACCAATACTACTGTGAAAGCAACTAAAACTACTTCAAACTTGAAGAAGAGTTAAAGCTACATTGAAACTAACATAAAGAGAAGTCTAGCTTCAAATGATTTTGTAAAATTAATCAATCAATCAATGAAAATAACATAATGCCCCAAAACTACTTGAATCACTAAACAAATATGAATGAAGTGGAACTACCTGGAAGCTACGGTAAAATTTAAATAAACTACTGGTTTAATTACATGTAGCTCACAACACCCTGACACTTAAAATTAGAGATTTAAAATTCAGCCCCTGCAAATCTCAGTACCCAGCAATGACCAATTAATTCGCCTAGAACAATGTGTGAAAAATTGCTAACTTCTTGCTTTGTGTTATTAATCGGCCACCAGTAGAAACTGTGCACTCAGGCAAAAGGAGAATCCAAAAAGATTACTGGCAGTATTCTAGAGAATAGAGAAACAGAAATAAAATTGTGTGGATTTGTTTTTTTTTTAACCAAACTTTCCTCTCCTTTGTTATTTTTGCTTTTGGTCATGTCATTATCCTTCTTTAGCATAACTGCATTTTACCTCTTTTTCCAGTCCATCCTCACACATCTCATCTCTGGCTTCCATCAGAGCCATAAAAGCCTCTCTTATTACTCGCTTTACTCCTCGTCTCATCCATCTTCCTTGTTCCCATTTTTCTACCCTCTCCCTTCTCTTGTCACCAGCCCACGGTGCACACCTTCTCGTCACTCTTTCCGACACCCCATCCTCCTATCTTGTTCAAAGTATCACACTGCCTTGGTCATCGTCCGCTCAGCTTGCGTTCTTAATCTTTATTTTCTGCCGTCTGTTTACTTATCACCACCGCTCTGCCCCTCCCAAACCCAATTTCTCACCTTTCCTTTCTCCCCCCTACCCTTCTCTTTTTTGATAGTGTTTTATCCCCCCACGGGAATGGCTTTGCTGCAACGGGTTTTTGAGGTATTGACGTTTCCACTGATATGGGCTTGGTTATCTGTCAGGTTCCGGGGCCGGAGTGTAATGGCTCTGTAATTGGATAAGATATAGGATTTTTGTCAGTAGGGTACATTGCAAACTGCCTCACCCTCTATTTTATCATATGACTATCATCTCTCATTCTTCCTCCACTTCACTTAGCGCTCTTCTCCCACTCTCCTGTGCCTTTGTGGTCTTACCCTTTTCCCCTGCCCTCACTTTGTCCACACATTTCAGTTTTCACTTTGAAAAAACCCCCCAAAACAACATCTGTCACTCTCCAACACTATCTTATCTGCATGTGTGTCCTTTAGACAAGTCAGTCTAGAAGAATGAAAGAACTGACATAGCCAGTTCAGAGTCTATCGACAAGCAAGCTTTGTGAGCTGTCTTGTGGACAAGTCCAGGGAAAAAGCATCTACTTCTCCATACATCTGTTTTATGCACCCCTTTGTGCTTTCTTTTGGTATTTTACAATTCTAATAGTAGGAAAGACGCACTGTAATGTTGACATTTATGCCATATCTTGTTTTTTTTTCTTCTTATCTCTCGCTTTTATTATAACGGCAAATGAAAATTAGGTCAGTGTCATCATTTTTTGTTCCCTTGCATCTTGCAGTTGCCTTGCTCTTTTGTTTCTGGACCATTTACCCTGAGGCTCATTTAACCTGCAAGGTCCAGGGAAGTTTGGCCTTTCCCGGGTAGACAACTGGAGGGGTGAAAAGGGGACAAGTTTTAGGGGACACATGAGAGTTCAGCTGGCAATGAAGACAGCGCAATGCGTTTTTAGGCTATCGCAAGGACGTTGACTGCCACTGAGGGGATTAGGAAACAAAACACAGCCATCTACCCCATCAGTCTTCACTATAGTCATAGGAAAGTGGCACTGAAACACTCTCCCTCGTTGTTCTCAGAGATACTCATTTTCAGATACTCATTAAAGCAATACATCACTTTTGGTAGAAGATTTTTCCACAATAGTGCATCTAGCCCCGGAGATCATAACCTTTAACCTTTTTAAGTTATGATGGCTTTCCAAGCATATTTGATGGTCTTCTAATCTATTCAAAACAGTAAAGAAGAGGTCAAACAATTACTCTCTACTTTTGAGCAAGTAATTTCCCTCAGGCCCAATGCCCACTTTAAAAATAACCAAAAAAATAACTTTGTATTTATTCTAACTCAGCTGTGTACAGTGAAAATCAAAATCTGTGCTCCACCAGGGGGGTAATTCCACTTTAATCTGCACTCAAGGATGCACATATCAAACAAAGGCTTAGCTGAAAATGAGCGGAGACATAACCATATGTAGGTGTCAAGACGAAATGGGTTACATGACAGCACTTGCAATTTGACTTATAGGCTTATAGTCTCATTCTGTTTGTACAGGCTGTTGTTGTATTTTGGGATGAAAAGATAGTGTTCTTCCAATTTAATTGTGTTTTGTTGTTGAAAAGCAATGATTTCAAGAATGAAATGGATGAAAGTGAACACTCGAGCATTTCAAAAGTGTCTTTATGTCTCAGCTACTGGCATTAAAAACGAATCCTTCTTGAAACCTCATAAATACTAATGACCTTCCTCTTGAAGCTGAGGCATCTTCTATATTGGAGAACATATAATTCTAATTATCATAACAGGGAGCGTATTCTCCTCATTCTTGTGAAACATCTTTATTGTCAGAAGGCTCTATCCCTGTATGCAAAGCATTTAATAAAATATTAATTCTCCTACACCGGTGCCTGCTAGGAGCAAATTTCTGGGCTACACTCTGGTGGACACTGACCATTAATAATAGGATCGACTAACCTTGTAACGATGAATGCTTTTTGCAAAATGTCATTATGGGAGTACGGTGAGTTTCTTTACCTGTCTTGGATTCTGCTCTAACAGAAGTCTTTGCCAATAAGATACAGTTGTACCTCACTTTTGTATCATTTTTTATCATACTGCTAAAATTATATAAAATATTTGGGGAAGACTGACCTTTGATGTCCCACTCATTATGAAATATTACTGCCTTTGCAGGAGCCGGTGGATGGTCACCTCTAGACAGTGACCATTACCAGTGGCTACAGGTGGACCTTGGTTTAAGAAAGCAGGTGAGCGCCATAGCAACACAGGGTCGCTACAGCAGCTCTGATTGGACGACGCAGTATCGCCTCCTCTACAGTGACACAGGAAGGAACTGGAAACCTTATCATCAAGATGGCAACATTTGGGTGAGTGGACAAGTAATTTGCGTGGCTGTTTGTATGCGTGTGTGTCAAATACACAGGTGCAAACTATAAGACTATTAAAATGTTCACATCCTCTGGCCCACACTTGCTTCTAAAGCATCCCATCTGTTTTGGATTACTTCCAAATCACCTTAAGTTACCTTAATTTCAAATATGTGAGAGTTCTAACAGTTTAATTCAGTTCTTTTCTACACCATCGCACACTGGGACAGCTATTTAAAGTAGAGTAAATGACTTGCTCTTGAAACAAATGATGGCATTTCATTAATTCAAATATTGCTAAGTCTCTTCTCAAGTCTTGATGGTATATTGCCAAACTGGGTTGGAGTTTCAGTAACAGCATCAAACTAGAAACTAAAAAAAGGGCAGTTATGTTTATAAATATTTTTCTTTATTGTGGAGTACCCCAGGACTCTGTCTTGGAGACTATTTTATTGTCTTTGTTTATGCTCCCTTTGCTAGTATTGTTTTTAATTATGTTGTTTTCATCCTTATACAGATAACATTTAGCTGTGCATTTGAATAGGGCTTACTACCAAAATCTCTGAAAAAAATTGATTATCTGAAACTAAACTTACAGCTGATAAATAATGGAACTGAATTTTTTGATCAATTACACCAAAATTCACACTCTTTCTTCAGATTCCTCTAAGAATTAATGTTATTTATATATTTTTTTCAAGTTAAAGGAAATCCCTGCAAATAGATTTAAGAGCATTCAGAAATACTTTGATCACAGAACAATGCTAGCAAATGTTTAGGTAGATTTTTGAGGCTGGAGTTGTAATGCAATTTAACATATACATATGTCAACTTGGTTACTAAACTATCAGAACAAAAGGAGATTTTGACATTCTCTTCTTTTCTAAACTGGATAAATTCGGTTTGTCTAAAATGAATTTAAAAAGATTTATACTGATGCTTTCTCTTTCAAATGTTTTTTTTTATTTAAATCAGCTGTCAAGCTCTGTTCCTAACTTAGCTTTCACTAAATGTCTTGTTAACCTTGTAATGCCAAGTGTATCATATTTGATAGGTGAGTTTTTAAGACCTCTGTATTGTCAGTGTGACTTTTCTTTCCTGAATAACCTCATGTATACAGTCAAGCACATGCAGTGCTACTGTGAGCAATAAAATGCTCAAAAGTTCCAGACTAAAACTCATATATACACATTTATTTGCATTAATTTTAATTTGTCAGAAGGTTCAATAAACACTCCAGATTAAAAAATAAAATTATACATACAGCAAGCTTCGATGTTCCTTACTTAAGTGCGAAATCCTCTTCTTTACCTACGTGCATAAAAAAAAAGCAGAAAACCTTGTTTAGGATGAAAATTCTTAAGTATCGCTTCAAAGCACAAGGAAATTTTATTCCCTCAGTTTAAACCAAATGTAATATGACTGTGGCTCATCTAATTGAAGATTTACTGGGTCTTAGAGGAAAGATATGATATAAGAACATCTTTCCAAAATGAGCCGTTTGCATTCAGTGTTTCCCTAACAGTATGGATGTGGTTTATTTTTCTCTGGCTTTATTTTCTCTGTGCCAAACCAACACATTTCCATCGATGAAGTGCTAGCAAGGACTTGAGTGGGGCACCTGACAGTTTGTGATCAGCTAATAGGTTAATAGCCTTCACTATTCACCGTTGCTGCTTTGTGAAAGGCTACAGGTGATAACAGATGGGAGGCAAGAGGACAGGAATAGCCCTGTCGTGAATAATGCTGATACACCAAACTAGACAGCAGAAATCTAAAACCTTGAAGTGCAGGGGAGGAGACTTTTTTATGTTATTCTTAACAGTAGAGATGGACAGTATCTGTTTTGCTTATTTGTCTTTTCCCCAGTGAATCTGTAAAAGATGGCCGTGTAAATTACTGCTACTGTGCAATATAGTGCCTTAAATAATAAGCTGTATCACAGCAGCTTTTACATGTCAACTTTAAATAATGTTTGAGGCATTTGAAATTATCGGATCTTTTATTTTTGCTTTTGAAAACACTGCAGATGGAGTCGTTCAGCTTTTTTTTTTAATAAAATACACAAAACCATCAGGAATGCCTTGAAGGATTTTTAATTCTTTTATTTGAGATTAAAGGATATTAAAGGGAGTGATTAAATGAGTTTGCATTACTGTTACCTTCCTATCAGCTCAAAGTAGCCTGGCAGTAGAACAGCCTTACTAATAAAGTAGTTGCTGAATGTATGTAGCGTGACTTTACTGGCGTATACAGCAGTCGGTACTATGTTCTCAGATTGTATATACTTTCTGTGTCTGTTTCCTAATGCATACAGTAAAGTTTCACGAGTATTATTGTGCTTTTCAGCAATTTTGTAAAGTTTCAAACAAAATCTTTCACATTTCATTTTTGCAAAACTCCTTCCAAAGTCAACAAGATTTTGATGCCTTTAAAGTGTGGTGAATGGTTCTTATTCATTCATCACAGAGTTGAAGTAAATCTGTGTTATGAAAAATGGCTTAAATGTTTTGGGAACTGCATTAAGTGTGCTGAGAATGACTTTTCTGCTGTGAGAATTATGCCAAATCAATACACTGTAATACACAGATGACAAAATTTCATAATGATATTTCTGTTCTCCAAACACATTTTTTTTTATAACCAATCGAAACACCGCAACTCTGTCAAAGAGTAAATATCAAATTCAACTACTACTACTTTGAATGGCTGAACATACCGCAGACATACAAGTGTTCGTTATTTTTAGATGAAACTTTGACTAATTTTTGAATTCTCCTTTTCTGTCACTGTTTAGCTAGCTATCTTTAGCCACCAAAGATGCTTTCTTCAGTTTTAGAATGATTATATGACATAAAGATATGCCACACAATAAAATATGCCAGTGACAGCAATACTGTCCTGACATCTATATAAGATAGTGAAGGCATTTTAATTAAAATCTACTTGATTTCATTACACACACACACACACACACACACACACACACACACACACACACACACACACACACACACACACACACACACAATGCACTAAAAATGTACTCAGTGCATTGCAGTGCCGTAACGCAAGACCTGACCCAGCATCAGGTGGGAGTAAGAACTATTCATCTGTGACTATTTAAAGCCATAACTTGTTTAGATGATAACAGTTTCCATTAAGAGTGTTAGTTTTCAGGCAACTTTATTTTATTTATTTTCTTTAAAAGATTTTTTAATTAGATATGTAAATACAGTCATGTATGAAAAGTTATTTTTTGTTCATATATAAAAACATTCATTACCTATGTCATTTCCTCACTTTCTCGCTTTCTCCTGTTTAATTAAATTAGATATTCAAAAGTTTTATTGCAGTACATGAAGACGTACATTTTTTTCCCTACTTCTGGTCTTACAGGTATCTAGAGTTCAGTACCTGCTCTCTCACCGACTTATCTTGTTGAGTTTGGTACCAATTCCTTGCACACACTGAAACACTGTAGAGTCTCATCATGAAGTCAACCATCTACTGTATAAGCCATGACTCACACAGATTCTTCCTGACAGACCTAATTCAGAACCGAGTACTTTTTCACTGAGTGTGCACCCTTCCTCCCGAAATAAAGCCTGGGCTTCCAATCTTTCTTCTATCTCTGATGATGGGACAACATAACAAACAACCTTTTCAATCAAACAAAAGGTGGCTAAAAGGAGATCCAATGAATTTTGTTAGTTAATCTTGGTTGTGTTAAAAACCCCTAGTTTTCACTCTGTGAGTCTGCGCCTGTGCAGAGGTGTGGTTTGCCATCCGACCAGGCCAGTGGGGAAGCCCCTGCGCCCTGAAATTACTCCACCTGACTTCACTCATTAATTTGGAAATGGCATGAATGACTCTGTCTAAACAATGAGACACAATGAATGAGGAAAGAACAGAATTAAATACTCAATGAAACAATAAAGGGGAGTTCTCCTTCTGGGAGTGAAAAAAGGAAGGAAGAAAAGAAGAAAAGCAAGACAGTTGTGGTAAAGGTAATTAATAATGATTAATAAAAGGCCAAATAAATACACTCTATTGCTGTAAGTATTTGCTCATCTGCCTTCAAATAAAAACTTAAATGACTTCTCATTCTTAATCCGAAGGGTTTAATATGATGCCGGCCAACCGTCAACAGCAACTATAACAACTACAACTCTTCTGGGAAGACCGGTTTCCACAGGTTTCGAATCATTTATGGGAATTTTTGACCATTCTTCCAGATGTGCATTTGTGAGGTCAGACACTGATGTTGGATGAGAAGGCCTGGTTCGCAGGCTCTGCTCTAATTCATCCTAAAGATGTTCAGGTTGTGGTGAGGACTCTGTGCAGGCCAGTCAACTTCTTCCACACCAAACTCTCTCATCCATTTATTTATGGACCTTGCTTTAAGCACTGGTAATGTTGGTCATGCTTGAACAGGACAGTGCCGTCCCCAAACTGTTCCCACACAGTCTTTGAACCGGCAAACCCAGACTCGTCCATCGGATTGGCACACAGAGAAGCATGATTTATCACTTTAGAGAACACATCTTCACTGCTCTGGAGCCCTGTGGCGTGGTGCTTCACAATTCTGCATCGAATGCTTTACATTGAGTTTGTTAATGTAAAGCTTGGAAGCAGGTACTCATCCATGGAAACCCTCACCATCCACTGACCCCGCAGTCAAATTTTACGTAGCATACCCCCTTAGTTGCTATCATTCCCAAATGCTTCCACTTTGTTATATTACCACCAACAGTTGACTGTAGAATATTTAGTAACAGGTAAATTTCATGACTGGACTTGCTGCACACTGGCATCTTATCACGGTACCATGGTGGAATCCACTGAGCTCCTGAGAGTGACCCGTTCTTTCACAGACCTTTGTAGAAGCTGTCTGCATGCCTACATGTTCGATTTCACACACATGTGACCCTGGAAGTGATTAGAACACCTTGATTCAATGATTTGGATGGGTGAGTGAATTCTGTGTAAATGCTCCTACTCTAGCTTTAACCTACTTGAATCCGGTAACTTCTACTAACATCAAATTATTTAACTGGCCTAGCAGAGCAGGCTGGAGTGTCCAGCTTCGCAGGCCTTGGCACAACCAAGTCAAGTACAAGTGGCTGGAAATCAGAGTTTGGACGCAGGCAGTCGATTGCTAGAACAAGAATTCATGCATAGAATTCAGAAGAACTTTCTGAGCTGTTTTGTACTGTGATATTGTACTCAATTTATTAAGCTAAGTTGTTTATCGTTGTTACTGTAAGACAGTAATAAAATTACAAAGAATGTCTTATCCTTTTTTCAGCTGTGGGTACTAAGCTCTGTAGATAATGTAATCCTTTTTTTTTTTCCTATCATGGCTTTTACTGGTTGCCGTGACGTATACGAATCGTTTACAGTTGAAAGTAAATTAAGCTGTTGTTTTTGTCTGCGGCATCGTAATTGTTTGCCAGTTTTTATTTATTCTGAAGTATTTTTCTCCTGCTATTAACCCTGATTCATTGCCTCTAATATTTCTGCAAATACTCCAAAACACATTCATCTCTTTGGCGTTTTTGTAACTATAGCCAACTTTTTTCCCCCCCTCTGTTTTGCCAAAATTTATGACATGAATATTGCTTTTTAATTTATTGCCAGTGGAATTCAAAATATTGCTTATGTAAACAAATGCAGAGCCAATAATTTTGAACTGGGCATATACCATCAATAATCCATGCAGTTACAAGGAAAAACTGAGCACATGGATTCTCTGCCTCTTGGCTTATTTAGAAGAGTCGAGGAGCTGCAGAATCTACACGAATGAATGCACACATACATGCAGACATACTTGCACTCCTACTAACCCCTGCTGAAAATTAAGCCTGGGCAAAAGTTTAGACCTGTTTTGTGAAGTATGTGGCTGTTTGTGTGTAAGTGGTGATGATATTGGAGCAATCAGTGCTATTGATCAAAGAGATAGGTGGGGGGTGGCAGGTCGCTTAAGCCAACTTAATGTTTCTCTCTCTCTCTCTCTCTCTCACACACACACACACACACACACACACACACACACACACACAGAACTACCATCAAGCCCTGTTTCAGCCCATTCAATCACATTCGGCTCAATCCCATACACCACTGGATGAGGCTCACACAGTGATCCCCAGAGAGCAAACCGCCTGTCCTGCGCTTTTATGTATGAAGGTTCTATTCAAGAACCTTTTGCCACCAATCACCACCTGCTATTACTCCACGCTGATGACTTAACTCTTTCACTGCCACTCTAAGAGAACAACTTTTTAGTTAAAGCAAGTGTGCCACTTCCAATATAACTGCTGTGAGTGTGTAATTCACGGAGAAGGATGACTGGTGAAGGCCTGGCAAATGCTGTATTGGATGTGTGAAAAACAGTGTTTTTAATAATACACTAATGCACTTCCAAGGAATCAAATGACACAGATGACTGATTGTAATAATTAAAGCACCAAATGCCTAAGTAGAAGACAATGCCTAAGAGCTTATGAGTTACTGAAATACTCCAATAAAAAACTGTCCCAACAGGGGAAAACTATTTTGTTGGACTTTGGTTGGCAGAATATTACCAGCTTAAGCAGCATAGTATGTTTTTTAGGTATGTGTGTGTACATGTGTGCTTGTGCTGGTGTTTGAGAGACCTGTAGAAATTGTCTGCCTGCGAACAAATTTTACCGATGCAAAAGTGCAGCACCTGTGAAAGATACAGCTTTATATTTGTATAGGTTGGCTCAAAAGGAAAGTTGAGCTTGAAGTTGTGAGTGGTCGAACACATGAATATTGAGCTAAGTGCTCAATTTGTTTAATTGTAAATGGATTTACAACTAATTTATATTAATATTTTATATGTATTTATATTTATATTTCATATATTTGAAATATTTATATTTCAATTTTTCAGAACTTTTACACGATAATACACACATATACACACATACAGTGATGCATACAGTGCTTTATGGGTGTATTATCCAGTAATGGTGTACTCTTTTTAATCACTCATTAAAAGCTTTTTGTCTACTTAAGTTGCTGCTTATGCTTATAACTGCTTATAATTAACCATTACTACTACTATTCATACAAAACTGCCTTTCCCTTAATATCTCTATTTTTGCAGTTTCTTTCGGTTTACGAATCTAAACTCCAGGGAATAACAGCAATTTTAAACAACAAAAAACAAAAGAAAAACCTCTTTTTCTACCTCTTTTTCATCATCTGCCTCCATCTAACCCTATCCCTAGCCACACCAACGCTTCTTCATGTTCTCCATCACTACACCGATGAACCTTCTTTATAGTGTTCCTCTTTTCCTCTTGCCTGGAAGCTTTATCCTTAATCACTTGTCCAGTATATCCACTGTCTCCCCTCTGCACATGTCCAAACCATCTCAGCCTTGCCTCTTTAACTTTGCCTCCAAAGTGCTCAATGTGAGCTGTCCCTCTGATATACTCATGTCTAATCTTGTCCATGCAGGTCACTCCCAGTGGAAATCTTTACAGATTCATCTCTGTGACCTTCATCTTCACCTCGTGTCATTCTGTCAGTGCCAGTAACTCCAGACCATACATCATAGCAGGTCTCACTACAATCTTGTAAACCTTCCCTTTCACTCTTGCTGCTATCCTTTTGTCACAAATCGTCTCCACCTGCTCCACCCTGCCTGCACCTCTCTTCTTCACCTCTCTTGTGCACTGTCTGTTGCTTTGGATGGTTGACCCCAGTATTTAGACTTGTTACACCTGCTTCCTTCTCATTCACACACATGTATTCTGTTTTACTTATGCTGACTTTCATTCGTCTTCTCTCCAGGGGATACCTCCACCTCTCCGGGCTCTCTTCCACCTGCTCCTTACTCACACTACAGATCACAATGTCGTCTGTGAACATCATAGTCCATGGAGTGTCCTGCCTGACCTCATCTGTTAACCTGTCCATCACCATCACAAACAAGAAAGGGCTCAGAGCCGATCCCTGATGTAATCCCACCCCCACCTTAGACTCATCTGTCACTCCAACTGCACTTCTCACCACTGTCACGCTATCCTCATACATGTCCTGCAGCACCCTCAACATTCTTCTTATTGTATGACTTCCTCATACAGTAGCACAGTTGCTCTCATGGCTTTCTCTAGAAACGCAAAGGCAAAGTGGGGGTCCTTGTCTATATTTCTCCATCAAAAAAGAAGAAAAGACAAATTTGAACACTAATTGTGAAATTTGAAGCAGTTACAAGATGTACCGTTATGGATATATCTTGGCTACATTAGAAACCTGCAGAAAAACAAAGAGTAGGAGACGGATTTTATTATTCCATAGTTACAGCATCACACTTTCTTTATGTAACCCCAAAGCAAAAAAATCAAGAAATCAAAATGCAATGTGTACCGAATTACAACAAGACATCCACCATTACATGTTCAAAATAAATTTACACATTTTTAAAGTCTGAATTCTCCTCCATAATGTCGTTTGCCATTAGTCTCTATCAGGTAGTACCAGGAGGCCCTCTCCTACATTGCCAGATTGTTTATTCATGTGGATGAGATGCTTGAAGCTGAAAGTACACTAGGTCAGTTGACAGTAATGTATGTATCCAATAAACTAGCACAGCCGCAGCCTCATCTTAAGCTGATACAGCATCAAAAGGGGACAAGTTAATAATAGTTTCTCACTGGACTGGTGAAAAATAGTCTAGTCTTGGAACAGCTCTAAAACATGGCATAAGTTTCAGCATCCAAAAACATCCTTCTTATTACCAGTTTATTTTCTGTAATGTATTATTGTGAAGTGTTCAGAAGAAAAGCACCTCCACCTAAAGTGAAAGAAAAGTTAGATTACCTTAAGCATAGGATGTACTTTAATACAGCGGTCCCCAACCTTTTTTGCGCCACGGACCGGTTTATGCCCGACAATATTTTCACGGACCGGCAATAAGGTGTCGCGGATAAATACAACAAAATAAAACTAGTGCCGGTACCGAAAAAAAGAAGATTTATTCATAACACACGTGAAAAGACCCAGGAAAACCGAGTTAACGATAAAAACGATAACAAAATAACGCTGAAAACCGATAAAAAACCCTGAAAACCATACATTTCACACCTGAGGCTCAACTCTCGCGGCCCGGTACCAAACGACTCACGGACCGGTACCGGTCCGAGGCCCGGGGGTTGGGGACCGCTGCTTTAATACATTAGAACAGACACTGGCTGTTAAAATTGAGGTAAGCCAGAAGGAGATGCCTGTAAATATTGATGATGAAAATAGCAAATGCAATCATGCATACTACTAAAATTTATAGAGATATCACTGTCACAGTTTAGTCTGAACAAAATAACACAGTACATGGCATGAAATAGATGTTTTTACTGTAAATTGAAAAGAATATTTGAACGGAATGCGATAAAACCCAAAAGACATTCTGGGCCTTTTGTGCATGGAAGCACATTATCTTGTATCTTGTCAACTAGTCATTGAGACATGAGGAATAAGGCTGGTAAATTGCAGTACAAAATTTTTTTCCTAAGAGTGGCTACAGATTTTCTTGTGTGTTACAAACACAGAGAGAAACACTGTACAGGTATTTCTTTTAGAATCCTTGCATTCAGTAGTTTTAACATTAAAAAGCACTGCACTTAAAAAAGCATCCTCTGGCTTCTCTCACCCACAAGCTGATAGAATAAACTTTCGATTTGTCCACTTAATATTGGTCATTTAAATCAGATTCCTCAATGATGGTACTACATAAAATATCCCGCCAGGTGCGGGATAACATTTCGAGTGTAACTTAGTCAATGTCAACATAACTAAACTAAAGCAACGATTTACACTTCTTTCTTTTAGCTGAACAAAGCTGGTGCAAAAACAACTGCTATAGCCTTCCGTGGATGTAGAGCAATGAAATAGATTTGGTTAAAGTAAATAATGGCGACACAACTTGATTATGTTGCGAGCGTGTGTCTCAGCGTGTGCCGTTCGCAGCCACATTGCTCAGGTATTTACAGATGAAATTGTGCTGAAGCCTTGCTAAAAAGGTGTCAGGAAATGTGCTGCTGTAATACACTGTGAATGTAATGCTTCGCTCTCGCCAGAACAGCTGAGGCTCATTTTATTCCTCTCTCTGTGCTAAAGGCTGTATATAAAACTGAACCTAATGATGTTGAAACGAGCACGTGCGAGCTTATGCGAAAGTGTTAGTGTTCGAGCTCGAGTGGAGCTCACGCGCTTGCCTTTGTCCAATTGTGATCGAATGTGTGTGTATGTTCTCAGGGGGGCGGAGTTGCTAGACTGTGGCTCGTCAGGTAAATGAATGGTGATGCCTCTGTGTCTCAGTGGTGGGGACTAATTCAGTTTCAAAAGCTGCAGAGCATGCACTGATAAATCATGCACCTGGATTTATGCACCAGTGGACCACATTCTCTCGCTCTCTCTTTTTCTCTTTCTTTTTCTCTCTCTCTCTCCCTGCTTACCTTTCTCTGCATGTCAGCCTAGTATTTATTTCACTGCGTGTTGCCAAGTGCCTTGGAGCCACCTCAGTCTTCACGACCAATAGGCAACTTAATGAGTTAAATTTAGATTTGAGAAAACAAATAGAAGATGGCAATACAATAAGCAGTCGCCATCAACAGGGAATCTTTTAAGTCAATTTGTGTAAGTAAAAAATATGTTTGAAATTTTCACCAGAAGTTATATATTAACATTCAGACGAGCTCCAATTAAAATGGTTTGCTACCTAAATTATTAAGGGCTCCATGAGCTTACCGTAGTGTGTAAACAAACAGAATGAGTCAGAGTGAGTCAGTGCCCCTAAAACTTCACAGTAAAGATCAAGGTTAAGGTTGATCTGGTTTAAGGTGGGGAAATAAAAAATAATCTAATAAACAAGTCACTAAATCTGTAGTAAAACTTGTACATCTTAAATTAAATGGGCCTAATTCCCACCTCTGATTTTCACTTTTGAGGCATTGCAGTTTGACTTATTTATCTGTGAAATTTCACAGTCACATCTGAGATAGAAAAGCAACGCGAATGAAATGAAGTGCTGACTTTTTGAACTTGGATGATCTTCCGTGCTGCCAGGCTTCAATCGCCGTCCATGTTTTTGCATTTTATTAGATGCAGACATGAAGTGCCTCATGCATTTACATTTTAGGCTTTTGGCAGACACTTTAATCGACAGGAGCTTACATTAGGAGGAAAATGAATAAAGCAAGAAACTAGAAAAACACCAGTAAAGCAGGTCAGTGCTGAAAATAAGGAATAAAGAAAAACAGAGAAAGGTTATTGCCTTGGAGACAAATATGTAATAAAAAACAATGCTTAGAGTATCTTCCATATATCAGGTAATGTCAAAGAGGAGGGATACCTACGAGCATACAGTAGATTCATCTGAAGTTTAGTCTTGGGCTACAATCTAAAGCACTCTTGCAAAGGAATACAATATAAATATAAATATAATATAAAATATATGCAGATATTCTTTTGTATACTGCACAAACTAACATCATATTTACATTTTAAGCTTTTGGCAGAAAGACCATCAAAGCTCGTTTATTAATTTGTTTATGCCCCTTTTTAACAGTGACACTCAAATTAAATAAGGGTATCTTATTTAATCTAATGTAAGAAAATATGATGAAAAGAACATTATCTAACTGGCTCCTATCTCCTTCCTAAAGTTATATTTAGCACTGACAAACTTGCAGCCTGTTAAATGTCAGCTTGTTACTGAGTAATCAGGAGATGTGTTTCACATCTCAGCAGGGGTGCCATCATAGTTTCACTTTGTATTTACTGAGATTTAGGTTTGTTTTGATTATTAAAACTGTCATGTCACAATATTTTTAAAACTTCACTCATGATGAATTTGGCATGAACAAAGCCTGAAATGTTGAAATATTTCCTTATGAAGCTTTTGAGTAAAAGCATGTTTTTGTTTTTTTTTATTGGTGGAATATCAGGACTAGAGGAAAGAGAGTTGTTATGGGAACCAAAATATGATCCTAATTCTTTGCACTTGACATAGCTTTGACATTGCTGGCAGAACTCGATGGCATGATGTTACACACCAAACAGATGTTTTCAGTGCGCGCTACAAGGACAACAATTTGTAAGTCTTTTTGATACAAATTATTATTATAATTATTGTGACCTTTGAAATTGGAGGTCATAATGCTACCGCTTATCAGAAGCATACTCAAGCAGAGCAGAATAGAGAGCTGAAGTCATGCTGGATGGGGATTTCCACTAGTCCATATGAAAGAACAGGATATCCATGGTCATAGAGTCAACATAATATTAACATCATCATCAACGTCCTCTTAAGAATAAAGTTGGCAAAAGGACCTCCTAACTTAGATCAAAAATGTCAGCAGAGACACTGTAGAGATGAGTAACAGAAACTCTCCAACCCATAGAAAGGCCATGCCTCAGCGGGGTAGGTGGTTCAATGTCCCTTCAATGTCCCTTTTGATCAAAGAAAGGCTGAACAAAGAAAAGAAAAATGTCATTTTTAAAGTGCAGAAATATATTGCACTCCATAACAAAGTAATCAAAATGAGGGCACATAATCATCTTTGATCTTTTTCTGTCCTTGTGTGTGTAAAACACACAGGCAAATAATCCTTTCCTTCTCGCCAAACACAAAGACTTTTTAAAATAATATATTTCTTTAAAATAACATTACATTTTCTTACTTTCTGTTTTGTTATGTGTATATGATATACAGTAGTATGTAAACATTATGCAATATTAGAAGTATGCTTTTTTTCATAAACAATTTCCAACATTATCCATGTTGCACTTAATCTAATCTCCCTACACCAGCGGTCCCCAACCTTTTTTGCGCCACGGACCGGGTTATGCCTGACAATATTTACACGGACCGGCCTTTAAGGTGTAGCGGATAAATACAACAAAATAAAAGTAGTACCGGTACCGAAAAAAGAAGCTTTACTCATAACACACGTAAAAAGACCCAGGAAAACCGAGTTAACGATAAAAACGATAACAAAATAACGCTGAAAACTGATAAAAACCCTGAAAACTATACATTTCACACCTGAGCCTCAACTCTCGCGGCCCGGTACCAAACGACTCACAGACCGGTACCGGTCTGAGGCCCGGGGGTTGGGGACCGCTGCCCTACACCATGGAGTCTAACTTGAACTAGTTACAAAAAGCCTCAAATGTCTTAATAATTCAATTCAGTTCAATTCTGTTTTATTTATTTAGCACCAAATCACAACAATCACCTCAAAGCACTCATATGAATAATGACAATATCCTACATGTCAACTAGAAATGGTTTCAAGTGGCCTTTGTTCTACTGTTTTATGAAGGTGACCACCATCTTTTTCTGTGACCTAACATGGGTCTGACTGCATTGAATCCCTGCTCAAGACCAAGTACATGATCGGGCATAATATTATGACCACCTGGCTAATATTGTGCTGGTCCCCCTTCTCCTCCCAAAACAGCTCTGACCCATCAAGGCATTTAGGACTTCACTAGACCCTTGAAGGTGTGTTATGGTATCTGCCACCAAGATATTAGCAACAGATTATTTAAGTCTTGTAAGCCCTGATTTTGCACCTCCAAAAATGGGACTTTTTTGTCTAGTACATCCCACAGATGCTCAATTTGGATTGAGATCGGGGGAATTTGGAGGCCAAGTCAACACCTCAAACTCATTGTTGTGCTCCTCAAATCATTCCTAAATGATTTTGCCCTGTAGCAGAGGGCACTATCCTGCTGAAAGAGGCTACAGCTACCAGGGAATACAATTTTAGTGAAAGGGTGGTCTTACATGGTCTGTAACAATGCTTATGTAGGTGTCACGTAAACTGCCCATGGATGGCAGGACACCGCTTGGTTGGTTTCATCCTATAGTGCATTCTGGTACCAGGTGTTGCCTAGGTAAGCAGCGAACATGAACCCAACCATCCATGTGATGTAAAAGAAAACGTGATTTATCAGACCAGGCCACCTTCTTCCATTGCTCATGGTCCAATTTTAACGCCCGTTAAAATGCTTTCAATGGTCGACAACTGCTAAGAGATGTCATGATTAACAGCCTAATTGGTATATTGTCATTCAGAATCTTAAACTTCTTTTTACTTTCTCCTTACCATTTTACTTCGATCCATTATAAATACTATTTGGTACATTATAACTACTTTCGTCTCCAGGGAGAGAGAGCAGATAACATAACCATTTGTATGTATGTTTTTTTACACATTGCCCCATAGTGGCAGTAGACAGGCCTGCAAAGATGTACATACTGTACATCAGTGCAAAACCATTGCACCATCAAACTGAGCCATTAAGGATAATTACACTCTGTCCTTGTAGTCATGATGATAGCTGCACCATAGCAGAAAGTAAGCTTTCTCCAGGAGCTGCTGTGTCAAAATGTTCTTAAGTACCAGTTTTCTTACTGATTATTAATTTGGTGCTAACACCACTATGCAACGTGGTGAAGATGAATGTGTTCTTCCATGTTTCACTGAATTCAAGCAAGCACTTCCCAAGTTACTAATGAGTCAAGTCACAGATGGAGATGATCCATTGCTACCATCCGAACAGCAACTGCTGTCTGCTGTTGAAATGAATCGGGGAAAGACTCCAGGGAGATTCATTTACATCATACGAAATAAGGCACACTCATTTGATATTAATGTAAGATTATTAAAAGGTTTAGCATTCAGAGTGATATGTGCATTCATGATTTGTGTTGATTCTTTATGCCTTACTCTTACTGACCCAAATTCCTGACACTGGTCTACAGTCAAAACTGCATCTCAACAAAAAGAAGACCAACTTGTTTGTTGACCAGTGTTTATCCCCATGCATATGCAGTCACTCATTCACTCACATTGACTGTTGATGAACAGCTGCTGTTGACCACTAAATGAATTATCACGTTCAGCATTAAAGTCCAAAATGTTTAAATTTAACTAATCAGAGGAACACTGCTGCTTGAAGTCATGGAGATTACTTTTTATGACTTCATCTTTTTTTTTCTTTTAATCGGCCCTGATATAAAGTCTGTCTTCTAACTTTTAAGTCTTTATCTTGATTGGCTGCAGCAACTTCACAGAACTTGGGCATCAGCCTATTTAATGTCAATTCATTCCAAATAAAGAGTTGAGTGTGGAAATTAAAATTTGCTGAGCGTGAATAACGAAGATGATGAATTCAAATAAGCCTTTTTCAGACATGGACTACTCTTCATTAATCTGATGACATCTCAACGTGTCAGCTTTATATCTGTATGAGCACCCTGGTATCTCTTCCTTAAGTCTGACCAGAATCCAGTTTATTGGACAGCCATATACAGGGTGGGCCATTTATAAGGATACACCGTAATAAAATGGGAATGGTTGGTGATATTAAAGTCCTGTTTGTGGCACATTAGTATACGTGAGGGGGTAAACTCCTCAAGATGGGTGGTGACCATGGTGGCCATTTAGAAGTCGGCCATCTTGGATACAACTTTTGTTTTTTCAGTAGGAAGAGGGCCACGTGACACATCAAACTTATTGGTAATGCCACAAGAAAAACAATGGTGTGCTTGGTTTCAACGTAACTTTATTCTGCCACAAACAGGACTTTAATATCACCAATCATTCCCATGTTATTACGGTGTATCCATATAAATGGCCCACCCTGTACTTGTGTCTCACTAAACCACTCTAAAGATTGTCCTAAACACCAATAATATGCACTGTGCACATCAAATTTTATTTTCAGACATTTGTCAATGATAGTTCTCTCCACATACATAGAGAATGTGCGATTATGCTATGTCAATTCTAAAAAGTGCTGGTCTTTTGCACACATGGAAGTCATTGCACAAGTGCTTTGGCTTACTCTGACACTGCCATAAGAGACCTACAGTTTGTAACCATGAATATTATCAACATGAATAATATGATAATAAAAATAATGGGCTCTTTCTTTTTAAACTCAGGTGTTGCCAGCTCCATTGCCACAAGTGTATACAATCAAGCACCTAGCCATGCAGTCTGCCTTTATAAACATTTGTGAAAGAATGGTTGTTCTAAAGAGCTCACTGGATCCTAGTGTAATAGGATACCACTATTGCATCCTTTTTGTCTGTTAATGAAATGTCTTCCCTCCCAAATAAAAAGTTTTAAGAGGTATTGTTTCAAATTAGAAAGAAGCACAGCACTCCAGCTGCAAAGTGGCAGAGTTGCAGAGCCCAGTTACCTGGTTCAGTGTTGAGACGGATAGTAGTACGTTAAATTTGCCAGCGCTCTGTTGACTCAGACTTGCAAACCTTCTCTGACATTAACATCAGCACAAAAGCTGTGTGCCAAGAGCTTCAAGACATGGGCTTCCTTGGCTGAGCTACTCCTGTAGGTTTAATGTTTAGGTGGCCCAGTGCTTTTGTCCATACTGGTATAAACGACCTATATTTGTGACTGTGTAGCATATCTGTGACACTGGTATTATTACATATGGAAGGTCTGAAAAGCATGGAACTATGGAGAAAGGGTAGATCCCAGTGAGTCATTAAAGTTTCTTTACAACTTAAGTGGCTGTAATGAAATTTTAATTGGTCTGGCAACAGTTTCAAAATGGTACTTGGGTGGACAGTGTATAAAAAATAGCACTGAGGTAAAATTCCTCTTTCCTACTGTATGAACTGTCTTAATGCTGTATGATAAATGAGAACTGTAGAAACCATTTTATATCAACAGTGCACTGATGTTGCCACTCATGAAGTTTTTATTTTTTTCTTGATACTGATACTGACGTGATACTGTAAAACTATTGGATGTCACTTACATCAGGTCCAAACACATGGAGACATACGTGTTTTCTCCTGCATGTGTGTAAATTTAAGGGAAGATGTGCTGATAAAGGTTTCTTGCAAAAATTTCCTTCATAAGCACTTTATATTTTTTTCACTCTTTCTATTACTGTACAGTAATTAATGAACCCAAAAGGCAGTGTGTGGAAAAAGTATTGGTATGAAATGTACTAGAAGTGTTTCTCATTTTTCCTTAATAATGTATGCAAAGCAAAGAAAAGATTCAATTTCCCTTTGTCACCAATTCTTTGGGTGCCCATTTTAGCAGGTAAAGCCATTTAATTGGCGACTGAACTGACTATCTGCCACATATGGATACAAAATGAGATAATTCTGAACTGTTCCAATGAAAGACTATAAAGAGTCTCTGAAGCAGCTTATCGTGCCTTTGATGTACAGAAATCAACAGAAGTGCACATAACAATGGAAGGACATACATTAGTTTTAATCAAACTTTCAGATTTTCAGTGCAAATCACTGTTCTAACTTGTAAAGCAAGAAATGTGTCACCAAAAACAGACATGTCAGAAAGTCTATATAAACAAAACTGAAGCACAAACATATACAAGGATGTACAACTAAGAAAATATCATTACATTTCTAAGCATAAATCACCACTGAAGAGAAAGAACTAAGACAACAAAACTTGAACAAAAATATGGTTGAAATACAACAACAAAAAACAATACAAAAAATACAAAACCATTACAGGAAATAGCACAGATCAAGTTCCTCATTCAGCTCATTGAGCCCATCTGGAGCTGCAGACTCAGATCAAAAATCCATTTAGCTTCTGCCTGCAGCAGAAGTTGGTTGTGGTCCTCACCCCTAGTGGGATACTTGATTGACTGTGTAGCCCAGAATTTTAATTCTGTCAGCAAGTGTCACGAAACAGTAAGAAGAGATTTCCTATTGAGGATTTGTGTGTGTGTGTGTAACGGTCTACTCTCAAGGTGTTAGGCACATGCTGTAGTATGTAACACCCAGCCCACTTTAAAACATTTTAAAGATTCATGACTTCAATTAAGCATTACTAGAATTTGTCCTATTTTCTTGGCACAGTAAAGGCACAGACACAGCCACCCACAGGGCTTCACAGAAACACAAATTTCTCTATGGTCCTTCTGTTTTGTCTCGTACACTTGTCAATAAAAACAAAAGACCAGACCAGGCCGGACTGATTTCCCCTGCCTGTTTGGAAGGAACATACACACAGATCCACGCACACACAAACACACAATAGCCCTGACTCTGGGCTGGTCTAACAAAGAGTCCAGCAGCAACAAGCAAATGCCAGAAAATAGCTTTCACTTGTTGTTTCTCAGTATCTAGAGATCTGTTCTCTGGAAGTGCCTCTCTCTGGCTGTCAAAACGCAGACACGCAGCACAAACAGAAATACGCTCGCACATATACAGACTGATTTTCAGTGAAACAAAAAAGAGAGAGAAGAGACAGAAAGGACAGATGCTCATTCAGGAAATGAAAACATGCAGCCAGGGAAAATAAGTAAGCGGGTGAGGAGTAGCAATGAGGGAGAGCTTTTGAGCAGTTAGATAATGGGCATGTGGAGAATTTTGCCAGGGTCTGTTTATGGGAACGAGCATGCCGACGTGGATGTCTATCTCGTATACAAGCGATGTGTGTTTGTGTATGTCAGACAGAGCAGACCACAAGGGTATTTTTTTGACCAGCTGTAGGAAAGTGATTGGCTTGTTCTTTCTTGAGTGACAGCCCCTGTGCTCCAAATGGTCAGCACAGAGACTGGCTGGTTCTCAGCTTCCCTCATTATTTTCTTTTCCAAGTCAAGATTTCTTTCATTGCTTTTCTCCCACTGATCTCATGGATTGCTGAAACCATGCGACAGTTCTGCAATTCTGTATTCAAAGTCTCCTTTACTAACTTGCACTGTTTTAAGTATTCCAAAATAGTATGTGCATCCTCACAGAACTGTACACATCACAGACGTACATAGTAGGCAGAATCATGCAGATCCTCAGAAGTATGTCCAACCATGCACGCATGCACATAGCAGCTAGTGAGTAAACTCTGAAATTTGCTTCAGGCACTTTGTGGCCTTTGTTGCCGTAAATTACCTCAGTTCTTGATTAAACAAAACGTCAAAGTGTCTAAGCTCTAAAGTTGCTTATAAAACACGCACACATGCACACACCTCAACATAAACTGTCACACAGGCACACTGTATGCAGTCACACACATATATTTCCAATTACTCATTGGTTTGCCGCTTAATGATTTGACTTTGGAGTAGAGGGAATTAAATGGTTCACTAGGCAGACTTTTGCAAGGTGTTCAGCATCCACAGCTTTTTCCTCATCTTCATCCTCCTCCTCTCTTCCCTATCCTGCCTTCTGCCCCCCGCTCTGCATAGTAATGCCTATGAATTGAGCTGTTCATTCAGCCAAGCACAGATAAGTGTAGAAAGCGGGATGAACACAATAGGGAAATAGAGAAAAAAAAAAGAGGATGGGGGGATGGAGCTTTTGGGTGAAGAAAAAAATGGTTTTGTTCTCTCTCTTTTTCTTTTTTCTTTTTCTTTCTCCGGTATACCTTGACAAGGGCAAGGAGAGGAAGGTGACAGCTGGACAAAAAAGAACTGAAGTCATCTGCATGCAGCCAGAAAAATTGTCAGAAGATTTTTTCCTCTTTCATTATTTTATACCCAACGATGAGGCGATCTTAACAGTGACATCAGGTTTTAACATTTCATAATTGCCTAAATGGCAAGGTGGTGCATTGGCAGTCTGTATCTGTATGTGTGCATGAATGCTTGTGTGTGTTTATGCAGATTGTAGATATAACTGTCATTGTGCTTCATATCATAAGCCAACACCACAGGCAGTTTGGAAACAGAATACTGAAGGACAAACATGCAATAGAGAGCACAGGAGAAGAAAGCTTGAGAAGATTTAACAGCAAAAGAAAAAGATAAGGGTTAGAGGGGGAAAAGCTATTGTAGAATTGCACAAACAGCTCCAAAGAGTAGCGCTAGCCCAGGTGAATAAAGGAATATCTCAGTTATGGAGACATTTCAGACTTCCAGTGTTTTGATGATGCGGCATGCAACTATGAATTGAGCTCAGCACACATTGTTTGAAGTCATAACAGGCTCCCCAAGTGTTCAAAGTTACCAGTGCTGTGCTGACTCAAAAACCTGCTCTGGTATTAACATCAGCACAAAAACTAGGTGACAGGAGCTTCGTGGCAATGGTTTTCATCACCTAGCAGCTACTGTCCATGTAATCTGTAGGTACCCCAGTACTTTTTTTAAATAGTGTGGAAGCTACTTTAAAAAGTACCAATATAAGCAGCAACTACACCTGGCAACTTCCACTTAATTGCTATGATTTAAAAGAAGAGACAAAATGCTGTTTCCAGTTAACTTGCTTTAAAAAGCAAATTTAATGTAACTTAAAGGTTTGCATTGCTGAATCATCAGTTACCAGTTGTTGCACAAGTTCAACAGTATTGTCTTTCACAAGGTCAGAGCTGCTGCTTGATCTTTTGCCTAGCCACTGATGGATGTGTCCTTAACTTCCTGCAGAACCACGACAAATGCATTTGCGAGATTTTATGACTTTGGGTATAAAAGCCATAACTCTAGCTATGTCAGGAGCATAACAATTAATGTGCTTGCTGTTTTTATTTATTTATTTATTTATTTATTTACTTATTTATTGGTGACATACATACAATACTACGCTGCAGCCTTCTCTTTCAAAAGGCATAACTGCTCTTGAGCAAGTCACTTAACCTAGATGTGGAGGACCTGCACCCCTGCAGTGCATAGAAACTGCAGTCAGAATATACAGAAGGGTTCCCTGATGACTCATGTGGATCTGTGTGAATCTGAAGCAGGACACAAAAGCTTTCAGTTAACCTTTATGGAATAAATAAAGATTAAATATGAAACTGAGAGGAATTCATTGACAATAGAAGTACTGTCCACTCCCTCACTACAGTTGAAGTTCTGTAGCTCTGAGCTAAGTGTGAACTCTTGACCATTTCCTCCTTTTGCAGATAGCATATCTTCAGGGGTACATTCTTGGGTCACTGAAGAGTCAGCTTAAAGCAGACTGTCTGTGCAAGTTATTTTTTTCCCATACACTCATGCTCTGCCCTGCCCACTCCATGTCTTATCTGAAATAACACATGGCTGTCTAGTGTCTTGCTCTCTTCTAGTTACCTGCTAGGCTATTAATGAGGCTTCTCCCCAGTGGTGTGTGCCAACTGTTCTGTGCATGTGTGTGTCGAAAGTAATGCATGGGGGAACGGGGTTGTGTTGTGTGTTTATTTCAGAGAGCAGAGGAGAATGCACAGAAGTGAAAATAGTTCAGGGACTGTGGTGAGGTGGATTAGTGGGCGGTTAGAGGTTCTCCCCATCATGTATCAGGTCAAGTGAAGGAAGAGAAACTAAGTAGGAGGAAAGAAAACAAGAATGATGCAGTGAGAAGAGGAGATCATTTTAACGAGTGCCTCTTTTAGTCGTCCAGTGGGATTCTATAGTATTTGGTGAAGTGAATGCCATCCTTGTCTCATTTCTCTTTTCCATGTAAATACGATTTATTTTTTTTTAGTGGGTGGTAAAGACTCCAGTCAGTCACATTTAAATCAAAACAGCAAGGGAGGGAAATGCACTGTCAGGAGATGTACTTCAGTAGCCTGTCATTGAAATCTGACATCAAATAATTATGCTTACAGCAAAACATTGGAGAGCAGCTCATGCTGTCAAGCCATGATGTGTACAAAACAACCAGCACATGTTCAGTCATGGAACTGGAGCCACACTGGGGCTGTGCAAAGACATTTAAAATTGCAGATAAATAAGACATTTTAATTAGGCATCACTGCAATGTTAGAAATGTTAATTAGGCATTATTTGCTTTTCAAGATGCCTCAAGCTTCTGTGGGGTCTTCTGTAATTTGAACACTGGTTTGTTTGTTTTTTCAAAAGATGAGTTTTTAGACAGTATACCAGCTGTGTGGAACAAAGTGCTAATATAGCAAAGAACTGTAAACCTCATCAGTTACAAGCCTCTATTACTTGTTGGGACACATTAATCAGTCTAGATATAAATTAATGTGAGCAGGGAGTTTCTTAATGCATACAGAGCTTAATACAATATGCAATTTCCTCCTAACATCCCCTACGGTTAGACTGTCCTATGGTGGGCATATTAGATATGTAGACTCATAATTATTTTGTATGTTTTGTGAGTGAGCACCTTCAGGGTAGGATGTGGTGAGTGGAACAAATACTCTTGTTCTGAAGTCCTGAAGCTGCTTGTTTGTCTTCAGGCTTGTGGCTTTGATGTATTTAATTTGTGTGTGTGTGTTTCTCTCTATGTCTGTGTGTATATGAATGATTATATTCATAGGCTTTCTCTGGGAACTCCAACTCAGAGAGTGCAGTTCGCCATGAGCTCCAGCAGGGAATCGTGGCTCGCTTCCTTAGGCTGATCCCGTTAGACTGGAGCGAGGAGGGACGGATTGGTCTGCGAATAGAAGTTTACGGATGCTCCTACTGTGAGTGGAGATAAACACACACACACACGCACACACAAAGACACACACACACAGGTTTGGAGAACACCTGCAACGTCTCCTCTTTCTGCCTCTTTTATATTTCTCTTACACACACGGCTAATCTAACACCTGTAACACCTTGAATCTTCACACATTATTAGACAGAACAATAATCAAAGGTGGAGGCATTAATTTGCATATTAATTGCTTTACAATCACTTGGTCGGTCTGGAATCAGCCGTATCGCAACACTCAGATACAACAGCCGTTTAAAGAAACCAGATAGATTCCACTCCTAAGTAAATATACTTCTAGTAGCCTCACAGGCTTTAAACATGTGCAGCCTAGCACTTAGCATTTCGAATTGTGGATCCATGTGGAGAACCTAATGATGGTTTGTCAGCTCCAATCAAGGCACAATGGAGCTATTTCTGCATGTGAATTAAACACAAACCCAGCATGAAAGCCTGCCAGGATACATACATGCACAAATAAAATCAATTTGCAGCAATATGCAGAGCACGGCTGCAAACTCGCAAACATGTACAGATACACAAACACTCATCTACTGTCTCTCGCTTTCTAACAAATGCATCATCCAGGGAACTGGCTCTCTTGCAGCCTCTTTGCCCTCATCCTATTAAAGGCTGCCAAATTGATTCTGATAACAATTTTCAATTAAGGCTCTGCATAAATTACTGTTATAAGTGACACACATACATCTTTCATTTGGGAGATGTGATTGCACTATGCGTGGATATGTTTGTGAGGGAGGAGGTGTGCGCGTGTGCGTTTGTGCGAGTAAATGCAAGGGCATGCGTTGTATTCCAGTCAGTCCTCGGTTCATTGATTATATTTCCCTTGTTTCATTTCCTTCCCATGTCAAAAGAAAAGCAAGACAGTGATGATAAGGACCACGAGATGTGCTGCACATACACTTAACACATACAGACGCACACATGCATGCATAGGCACCCCTAGCATGAGTAACACAGCCATTCAATTCATTTCAAGTTTATACACATTACTTCTCCCCACACATTTATAATCGCACTTAGCTAATTTTCTTGGTATTGTCATTTGACTGCCTATTTTCTCACACATCAATGGTGTTAGTGATCCTAATATGGAATTGCTGGGGCTTAGATAATGTATTTTAAACAGATCTGGTGAAAGAGCTAGCTTTAAAACATGATAGAATTGGAACAATATCTGGATGTAGTTTTCCAAATTTGGAAAAAGTCATAGTATTCCAGTAACACTCAGCAAGATATATTTCTCAAATTTAGCAAAAGAAATGTAGGAACAATCAATAACTTACATAACATTGGGCATGCTGTCAAGCACCAGTGGTTCTGGAGTTTTTGAGCAGGATGTGAAACATACCTTATGCAGTCTATACCCGCAAGCACTTTGAGAAAGAGGTTACCACTTTACTTTAGACAGCAGAAAAAGTTGGTAAATTGGGCTTGATCCAAGCTCACTGTTTCACATTGGCATTGGCAATTCTCTGTGTGAGGGGCAGAGGCAAATGGTCAGACTGCTTTGAGCTGATAGGAAGGCAGCAGTATCTCGAATAACCACTCATTACAGACAAGGTATGCAGAATAGCATCCCACAACATGTTGAACCATGAAGCAGATGGCTACAGCATCAGAGGACTACACAAAGAGCTACGAATAGGAGCTAAGAATAGGAAACTGATATTACAATTTGCACAGACTTACCAAAACTGGACAACAGGAGACCAACAGGTGGACCATTCAGATAACAGGGTCAGAATTTAATATAAATAACATGAAAACATGGATCCATCCTGCTTTCTTTCAAGGCTCAGGCTGCTGTTGGTGGCACACTTTAGGGCTCTCGGTGCCAACTGAGCATCATTTAATCACCTACTTGAGTATCATTGCTGACCATATCCATCCTTTATGACCACAGTGCACCCATCTTCTGATGGTTGCTTCCAAAGCATATCTCAAAACTAAAATCATCTCAAACTGGTTTCTTAAACATGACAATGAGTGTCTCCAATTTCTCTACCCTTGAAATTTTGAAGTTAAAGACCAGGTGTGAGATCACTTACAGTTAGTTGCTGTCTTTCAGCACTAACATAATAACACATAAAGCACTAACAAGACAGTCTGGAGTCATTTTTCAACTGAACAGCGTTGAAGTGCAGGACAGAATCCAGACATCAGGTACGGCTCTCTGAGCCATAGCCTGAACCAGACAGGGCAAATTTATAATTTATAAATGTATAAATGAACACAAACATAGTTATTTCATTTCATTAGCAACCACCTTACAACCATAAGCAGCATACTTTTGAGGCTCAAAAATGAGGAAGCAAGTAACAAAATAATACATAGTGCATTAGCTTTTTTAAAAGGTAGTGCACATGTTTCTCTCTGAAAACAGCATGGCAGCTCAAATACACGAGGGGAGGCTTAAAAATATGTTTATATATTTATGGAATAAGGGTGAACTCTTCTATTAGAAATTGGACCTGAGGACTGAGACTGAGTGCAGGATTTATCCAGAAGAGAGTTCTTATAACATTTCCTCCTCTCATTTCAAATAAATAAACACTTATAGTGCCAACTACGTAGCCGGCATAAATTAAGACATGTTTTCTGTGTTAAATTTGGTGCAATTTGTAGTAAATTGCCTGGCTGAACCTGATTGACTCAGGTTTGTGTGTTTGCATCATTGTTTGGTGAAGCAGACAATTGCACACATCAACACAATCTCTATGCATTTATAAATAAGATGGCAATTAATTTCAAACCTTTGCCAATCTGTTTGAGAGTTAAGGTGCTCACTCCAGCCGAGTTGGGCCAAGGAAGGTCTCCTCCCACCAGATGCCTTCAGACCAAAAGCGGTCACTCAAAGACGGGTGCTGCATGGTAAACCTCTGAGGACCAGTTGTTCACAGCAACTACTTGCAATTGATCCCACACAGGACAAAAAAATCAATGGGATCACTTCCAAACCACCAGTTTTTCTTGGTCACATATAGACGTTACAGTCTTATTTTTATTTCTAATCTGATTGACGCTTTCACTAAATAGCACTAAAATAAAAAAGAAGACGAGGAAGGAAAACAAAAATAAAAAACAAAACAAAAACAGAAACTTGCTTGTCTCAAGGCCCAAATAAGCTCAGAGAGTTTGTGTTTCTGACAGATATGAATGTTGTCCACCAGTCAGTGACATCTGTTTTGAGATGTATAATAAATGCAAAATAAGGAAAACACATGCTTACAACTCAAGTATCAGCAGAAACACAGAAAGAGAGAAACACAGCTACAACTACACACACACACACACACTCCCTCTGGTCAGGTGCATCATCTTTCAGAGTTGTCTGTCATCTTTGTTTTGAAGCCTGCAGTGGTTCCTCATGATTATGCTGTCACTGCTTCCTTCTTCAGCATTCAGTCAGAAAATGAGAACTCATACATTTGTCTGTTCATCTAGCCATCCTTCACTCCCTGACTCTGCAGTTCCCCTAGAATCAGCTTCTTGTAAATGTTTTTCCCGCTTCCCAGCCGGAAGATGAAAGAAGGGAGAAGTACAGTGTTGGGCAATGGCAGAGAAAAGAGGATGAAAACAGAAAGCACAAAAGAGAAGTAGTGGGAGGAAAAAGAGGCAGATAAATATAGATGTTATGTTTCCAGCATAATCACCAAATATGTTGGTTGTAGATGATAATTCTGGGTTCTGAAAATGTATGATAATTAAATGCAATGCCATATTATGACTCATCTAGGACTATCCAATGAAAGGCAGTATCTGTATGCATGTGTGTGGATGTGGCTGTGCCAGAGGTGCAAGCTGTAAAGGAGTCATGATTCACCGTGCTGTGGAATTTACATGCTCATTTCCATTTTGATTAACATAGGATCAACAGCAAATCAATTACTTCATAGATGAGTCAGTAAATAGTAGAACCAGTATGTGAGAGAAAGGGGAATCAGACAGAAACAGAGAGTACAAATTTAATTTTCCATACAAATGCAATCTCTTTCACAGCTGACTTCAACCCGTGGCTTTTTTTTTAATGCCAAAAGCCCAAATCTGTTGTCAGTATGATGTATCGCCATCATAATCTGTCAAGGCTAAGAAATGTACTTATGGAGATTTTCTTCTGAATAGTATCTAATTCTAGAGTAAGCATCAGTGCAAACATATAAACAGCTTAAACAGCATCATTCTGGCTCTCAGGCTCAATATTACATTAGAGTAAGCATGGGAACTGCATGCATGGTGCTGCAAATAAAACTTGCTTTCATGACAGATAAACAGTCTGAAACAATTATCTTTATTTGACGAAAGGAGAAAGTTACATCTCAAGTATAGTATTCAAACCAACACAGATATGTGATTTAAAATGTGAATTAGTTTTCAGTGTTATGAAAGGGAAGTCAGTTTGTGGTTACCAGGAGAGAAAATCTCACATAGTCCAGAGTGCCAATAGAAACTATAGTCTCTGGCTCCTCCCAACAAAACCTGAGACAAGTTTTCTCGTATGGATACATTAGACCAAGAAACATTTTATACTATCAAAGTGAGGCTTGCGGTTCCTAGTTTGGTTTATGGTTACTCTGATTTATCACAATAGCTTCACCTTAAAAAATATGTTTTAATCCGTTAGAATGGAGTAAATGTTTTGCAAAAACAATAAATAGGATAAAAAAAATAGTACTTTAAGTAGGCTTAAATTCAAATTCCACCCACAGTCTGGAGTTGAGCAACCAGACTTGGCACACAGGAACATCTTAGACCCCTTTAAGGTTCTTATCTATAGAACCATATGTTATGACATCATCATTTTGCCTAGCGGCCACCTACCAATGGGCGATAATAACCCCTATGTAACATCTATGCACTCATAATACCCATCATATAATTTGAATTTCACAGCATTAATGGTTAATTTATATCCGCAAAACTCATGCATGGTATATTATGATGTGATCATGTTCCCTGGCGACCATTTAACAATGGGCAAGGATGCACCTTTGCACCTGTAAAACCTTAGAAAAGCATTTTATCATTTTAGTTTTGCAAGATTCTGTAGCCAGAGAACACGAATTATGCGCAATCTATTATTTCATCAAAATGTTGTAAAGCAACCACCTACCAGCAGCTAAAATGACTAATTTACACTGTTTAAGCACCTGTATAATTTTAATTTAATGACAGTAACATCGCATTTATATCCACAAAACTTTAATTATGTATGCTATATTATGATAATTGTCATGTTGACTAACAACAACCCGACCATTAAAATCAAAAACCAAACATTACTGTGGCAGGATATTTACAAGTTAATTAAATTTATGTGTTCAGGCCACTGACAGTTAGTTTTAGAGAACTGAAGCTAGTATTTAAGCAGTTTAAAAATGCATTGTGTAGTTATAACTTAACATTTCAATGTCAAACTTCATTTTGTAGTTTAAAATGTCAGAATTTTGGGGGGCATTAGCATAATTATGAGCAACCATAAAACATTTGTATTTGCATTTTTTGTGTGTGGATGCATGTATACATGTCATTTTTATTTATTTGATTATTTTATCCATGTTGATCCATATCCATATATGCCAACATGTAAAACTGTTGGACACTGAAATACCACCACTGCCTGTACCATAAATGTGACGGAACAAAAGTCAAAGTGAAATGACTGAAGAAAGAGTGGAAACTAAAGACAGAACCAAAATAAATAACAAGTGGAGCAGAGAGGAGAGTAATGGAGAAAGATGAAATTGGAAAGAGAGTGACAAGGGTGGGGTGAGAGTGAAGCAGCAAAAAATACTGAAAGCGAGACAGCATGGGATCATTTCAGAAGTTGGAACAAAGGGAACAGATGTAAGTTCCCTCTACCTCCCCTCAACTATTTATCAGGAAAGACAATCTCAGTATACTTGTGTATTTCTGTGTTTTATATAAGTGAAAACCCAAGAAATCATATAAGATTGAGGGGCAGTGTGACTGCGCATCATTATCCCTGTATATACGATGAGCTGATCTTTCCCTAGTTATGTTATCCCATCACTTCCTGTACTCTCTTCTCTAAATTCTCCAACCAATCTTGCCACATATGTGTTCTCCACTAACCACTCGAACACTTGTGATGATGATAGCAAGACTGTAGAGATGCCTCAAGCACCGCTCTTTATTACTGAGCTCAAGATCTGAAAATCATCCTCATTCCACTGCTTGTCTCTTTTTTGAGCTCTGTCACTTATACATATAGTATATACACAGAGCATATCTTTGCACTTTAACTTTGTTTAACATGACAATCATGGCTTGAGTTCTCCTTGATTAAACCTCGGCTTACACTGAATCTGGGATAAGTTGCAGCTCTCAGCTCAGTCTGCATAGGTGTATCTGTGTGGCAGTTTTTAAATGTGTAAAAAAGGCATATCATTTTTTTTAATTATTGCAATTATTTTTAATCTTAATGTATAGCATTAAAAAGGAAACATGATTAGTAGGAAGTGTGCCAGTAAACAAAAACAGTGTTAATTACCCAACGTGTTCTTCCTACTGTGACATGTAAAAATGAAAAACACAATATTCCTTTGAAAAAGGCATATTGTGGCATGTAAAGCCATAAAGTCAGAAATTGAGCTGGCAATATAATATCTCATTTAATTTGCCCTTTTTACGTCTATTATTAGCGCACCTGTTCTTTTAAATATTACTGTCAGGTTTGAATTGAATGTATCTGAATGTTTGTGGTTTGTGTTTGTTTAAATAATAATTCATCTCTTTCTCTCTCTCTCTCTTCCTGTCATTTAATTCCATCTTCGTCCTTTAGGGGCAGACATCATCAATTTTGATGGTCAAGGCGTGATCTCATATCGTTTTAAGGTACCCAAATTTCTACTTCGATATTCGAATATTTAAAATTGAATATTCAAAATCTAATTTTGAATAAACTGGAATATAAAAAGCAATATTGACTCAATCATTCTACTACATGGAGACTAGATCCAGTAATGAATGCTAGTAGAGGGTATTGGTTATATTGTGATCATTCCTTTGCTAGTCACTTATGGCAGTCCTTTAATAAGCATTGAAAAACATACTTAACAGAGAGTTTCAGTATTTTGTTTGTCATTGTCTTGGGATCCTATACATGTTTAAAATGCTAGTTGAGTAAATATTGCAAAATATTCCTGCTTTGTAAGTTATGTGTCTGAAAAACACCCCATAACCACAAAACGAAGCCAAAATGAAATAAATGTCTCCGTCCAATAGCAAAAAATCTGATAGCTATTGTGAGACAGAGCAAACATTATGACTTTTACAAATGGAAGTAAATAATATAAATGCCTTTACCACAAATGCTATACTTTTTATTGTATTGTAGCTGTTATTTACAAAATTAATGTCACTAGAAAAACATTTGGGACAGAAACCTTTATTGCCCTTAAATATAAGTCTTGGAGTCTGGAGTCTTGTTAGTTGGTACACAGCATATTATATAAGCTAGATCATAAAATCAAAAATTAGAATCAAAAATTCAGATGTATCATGAGAAATTTGGATTTTTTATGTGAGCTGCATATAAATAAATGGATGTAGGCAAACAGAACACTGGTAGTGTCTTGTTTTGTTACCAAATATAAAAGTTTCTAAAAGATTGCTTTTCATTGTTTAGTATTGGGGTTTTTGGTTGAGTTTTTTTCTACATAATTTTTCATTTTAACCTAATCAAAAATGAGTCACCAGTGTAGCAAACAATCACACAAAGTGTTCGGTGTTTGCTAACACAGGTGAAGAAGATGAAGATCATTAAGGACGTGATCGCACTGAGGTTTAAGACGTCAGAAAGTGAGGGCGTGATTCTCCATGGGGAAGGCCAGCAGGGAGACTATATCACACTGGAGCTCCGTAAGGCCAAGCTGCTGCTGCAGATAAACCTGGGTGGGTAACAAATAAATGCCACAGAGTTAGAAAAAGCAACTTTCTCTTGAGCCTTTCTCCAACAGTGTTTAGGATTTAGGTCTTTATGGTATCAGCCTCAGACATGTCTTGCTTTACAGTGATATTTAAACATGTGAGGATGTTTTAAAACCTCCATCAATGTGTGTCTATAAAAAGCAGCTGGGAAATAATGTAAATGATTTGGGATACAAAAAATAACACTTTGCTGTGCTTTGATGGGATCAGTGGATATACTGATGGACGTTTGTTGAAATTATATTAGTTAAGGGCAAAGTTAAGATTCTAATGCACAATTTCCCCCCTTCATAAAGGAAACAAAAGCCCAAGCCATCCATACGTCTGTGAATCATGATTCACTGTTGACCAGAAGTGTGTCTGACACACCAAGGGTGTCTTACTGCAGACATCCTTGAAAGTTAGACTTTTAAAATTAAATGAAATCAGTAAAAAAATGTTGTGTTTGCTTGTGTGGGACTTATTTGTTTTATTTTTACAGCACCTGGTTGCAAACACATGAAAGTAATGTACTGCAAAATGGGTCGTGTTATGTGCTATGAATTTAAAACTTTAAAGTATATGGTTATGGAAACCTATGCGAAGCACAGAGTTTGGAAGTATCAGGATATTTTTTGAAGGACTAAAAATTTTCCTAGCCAGTTTGACAAATCCCTCCCAGAGAAGTCACACCATATTTTGTATTTACAAATTTAGCCGCTGTTCTCATGTCTGCATTTTAAGGCTTATCCTGTGTTTATTACAGGCAGTTATCTGTATGGCTCTAGCCTGGGTCATACCTCCGTGACCACGGGGAGCTTATTGGATGACAATCACTGGCACTCAGTAGTGATTGAACGCTACCGTCGCAATGTGAACTTCACCTTGGACAGACACACTCAGCACTTCAGGACTAATGGAGAGTTTGACCACCTCGATTTGGACTATGAGGTGAGTCGACATGAATCCCAACCAATACACATAATAACACAAACAATAAGGAAATATGAGAAAGTTGAAAAGTTCAAGATGTTCTGCCACTGCCAAGATAAATATGAATAACTATATGATATTTGAATTTGACTGATAGTGCTTTTGAGGTTGCGTCTGAGCAGCCATAAACTGCTCCCAAAGCTCCTTAGAAGTCCCAGTCAGATCACTTGAAGATGTGCATTTGTAATGCATGCTTGATCTCCTTCTGTCTGTCCATAGGGTTGGCTTGCAAACCTAATAGTTAAGAGAGAGAAAAAAAACGCCAAATGATTCAACAGCATAACATTAATAGGTAGTCTTGGTATTGAAGCAACTTAAGATGGTGACATAATGTCAGCCAAGACCAGCTGCCTATTATACGGATGACTGGTTACCAGGCAAAGAAGAAACAGACGTGTTCTTAGTTCTTCAGCTATGATTGTTAATTGTAACAGTGCAACATCTGTTAGAGATCCTGCTCATCTACCAAATAGTCACTGCACTGTGTAGTACCAAACTGTGCACTTGGTTTGGCTAATTATTTACAGAAACAATACTAAAGTTAAGTATTTAATTAAATAAGTTTGGCTCTATTTATTAATTAGGATCAAACTTTATGTGCTACAAAGTCAGAAGGTATGCAAATGCAGTTCTTATGTCATCCTGGAAATATCCAGGATATATCACATTGTACTGTACAATGTTACAGACTTTGCCAAAATCCCCCAAAAGGTTAAGTCAAAATCTATCAGACACAATAATTGTCCGGTTTGATTGCTGCCATCAGTGCAGTCTTACGTTTGAGGGAAGAGTCTCATATGTAACTTATGTTAATGTTTGTAGATAGACTATAAATACCAAGCTGAATCTCTACTTGTAAAATAATGTCTTATCTTTATTTTCCCATTCACATATAATACACCCAGCTGACTTGAATTGCCTGCATGAAGTACCTTGCAGTGTTTCATTCATTAACAGTTATGCCAGTGTGTATTTGGATTTTGGAGCTTAATGATTCTGGTTTAGGTGACATTTTGCAGAGAATGCTGTAATGTGAGCAGTTGTAAGCATAAGGTTACATTTGTCTGTGTTTGTTTCGTTTCTTTACTTGCTGCCTTATGTCCTTGTGCTGTTTACTAATTTGCAACTGCATTTAAACTGCTCTTCACAAGTGATCAGTACAGTAAAATAAAGCCACACAGGAAATTAGATATTGGTTTTACACTCGGCTATCATGCTACTCGGTAAAATCGACATAATGAACATCAGCTAATGAAATGCAACTCGCTCTGCTAATAATACCTAAAAGAGGAAATTGATTATGGGATACATACAAGTAAGAAATTTGTTTGTAATGTGAGAGTGCACATGCATGTGTGCAATTTTGAATACGCACGAGGTTTTCAGGATGTGAATGTCTGTGTGTTTGTGTTTTTATTGATGTGGTTGTGTGTAAGTGTTTGACCTTTGCTAGGTATTGCTGATATGCCTGATCTATTCCAGTGTTAAGTAGGATGCTGAGAAATGGGGCAGGACAAACCACAGTCCAATTAAAACTGAAGCTGTTGAATTAAGGGATCTGGAGGGAAATCTATACAACAAGGGTGTACCAGGAGGCTTTGTGTGCATGTGTGTGGTGTGTCTGTGGTGAACCTTAAATAGATTCTACCAATGTTATTGCCTGACTAAGTCTATCTACAGTTTGTGACCAGCTTTTAGTCAAGTGTACTACTGTACTCAGTACATTTAGTCTGCACACTCTATTTTGTGTGCATCTTTGTTTGTGTGTCCTCTGCTCCCATTTAGGGCTGTAGACTAAATATCCGGGTGCATTTGTGTCTACCCTTGGCAGTAATTACTAAGACTATTGGAGCGTCACCACAGATGCACACACAGCACAAGCAACAACACACATGCACACAAACAGACAGACAGACACATCGACTGGTAATTGCACACTGCCCTCCATCATTTTGGCTTCCTTCAGGGCTCAGAGTTGTGTGTAAAATGGGGAAAAAAATGAACACATGTATAACTGTAGAACAAATACAAACCCAGTTTACATTTTATCAGTCCTCTGTTCTTCAGTGCTTCCCACCAGGTGCCAGTTTATTAGCTCTCATCTTCACACCTGAATTTTCCTCTCAGCACATCTGTTCTCCCAAAAAGACCATGTTTCTCCTTTAATGCTTTCTCCTACCAGTCCAGTGGTTGTATTTCATGTACGATATATATAATGTGCAGTGTTTGGGTCTTTACTCATAAAAAGTAATGTATTACACATTGCTCATTACTTTTCTTTAAAGTAATGCAGTACATTGCTTAATTTGTTACTTTCTCTGTTTCACAAATCCACAAATCATTACAAATCCCTGTCCTAATTAGGACAGACATACAATCTTTCTTTTAGTATTTACTTAGAAACACAAAGCCAACAACACAAAAATAAGATGAAAAAGAGTCTAAAAAGACTTCAAAGTCATGTTGATTTTACCTTAAGAACAGGTAGAAATGGAGGCTGCAAGCCTGACTGCTCATTACTGCTTTGGTTATATGTTGAAGTTCAGGGTCTGGCTGCTGCGCTGGCGTCGGCATTCACTCAGCTTTATAATCACTCTGGGGTTTTAGCTAGCGTTGTGTTAGCATGCTGTCTAGCAGACGTTTACAAAGAGCCAAAGTTCTGTTAGCAGCATAATGCAATTGTTGTTGTCCTGGATACAGACTGCATCTCAGCTCATTGCATCCTTGTGTGCAATAAAAATAAAAGTAAAGTCCATATCTGTGCTCTACCATTTTCCTCCTCCCGCACAAAGACAAAATTAGCTGATTGTAGCGGAAGTGCGGAGGAAGAAAACCTTTTTTTTGATATTAGCAAGTATTGTTTTTCTATTTCCTGGTACAGATAGCTAAAGAACCTTCATAACACAAGTAACAACATTACTCTTCTTATATTGCGCTTTCCTATTCTATATGAGCACCCTACACCTGGTGTTTAAGAGGACCTGCACACAGGTTTACACAACATAATGCCACCGGATTTTCAAAAGTCATATTAGGTAGAGAAGCTTTGAGTCTCTCAAACAATGCTTGTAATTTTATTTTGTTGTCATTGTAAAAAAGTTATTTATCTATTAATGGTAACATGAATGAAAAACTAAAATATTTTTATACTCACTCCTGACCAGTATTTATACATGGAGCTCTTTTTTTCCCTATTCAGGCTCTCTACTAAAATAATGGCTCCTACATTCAAGTGCTTCCACTTTAATTTGAGCTTTATAGTAGGTCAAATAATATAAGTCAATAATAATGGTGGGCATGTGGTGGGGGAAGCTGAAGGGCCAGATTAATTGGACAAATACTATACAGATGAAGTCACAGTAATTATTTTATGTCTGTGTGAATATTGAGTGAAAAATGTGTTACAGTAAACGACTGCCAAAGTCGTTTACCCACAGGCATCATTGGACATATTGTATCATCCCTTGTGATGCTCTCTCGGGCCCATACTGAAGTCACCTTTGTTTTTGTTTGTTTATTTATCTTTTTTGCCTGTGGGGTCTCTTTGCATTTTGTCTGACTTTCAGCAAGCGGACTGCCGCTTCATCAGACTGAGATCTTGGGATGTTTCCAGGATTTTCTAAATGGGGTGAGACAGGAGGGACTGAGAATAAAGCAGAGGAGCCCACAGGAAATCACAATATTTAATCAGAAATAAAATTAATGTAGAAAATTCACACTTAAAAAATTAGGCATGATTTTAAGGCTCATGTGCTGCCCTGTGTTCTACCACGCATTTATTATATGAAATGTGGAGCTGCACAAGTTTTAGACATAATTTTTGGTTGAATAATTGTTTTTCAAATTGGGAAAAAAGTATTTAGATTGCCTGCTTAAGTAACAATTATTGTATGAGTGCACAAGTTGTATAGTCATGAGGTGTGCCATCTCATACCTCCATTCTAGAAACATCATATGAAAGTTCTTTGGTTGTGTTGGCTTTGTGTTTGTACATGATAATCAATATTATAAACCAATTTCTGATTTCAATGCACAAACCCAGCACTGAAAGTGTGTTTTGGGTCATATGCTGTTGCTTTTTTCCCCTGTACTTTCATCTTTTCATGATTTTGTTAGAGGTTATTTTTGTTTCATCAGTCAACAGAACTTTGTCCTACAGAGGTGTTTTTCTGTTGTGGTCAGTCCTCTAAGGCTCTGGTTATGAAGCTTATGAAATTCTCCTTAGATTTCTGAAAAAAGAGAAGAAGAAAAAACAAACAGTTGCATCCTGAGAAGCATTGCACTCACAATGGGCGTTTTTACACCATGCAGATGATTTTCCGATCCACTTGAGCTTGTTTGCCTTTTTCTGTTATTTCCTTAAGACAAAAAACACTCTGAAAATCAACCACATTTGATATCTTTCTGATAAACATTTACTATTACCATTTTTTCCACTTCTGTGGTCACCTGATTATATACTGAGTCAATCTAAAGGTCAAAGCTCAACTCTTAATTAACTCTGAGCCATGTGTGAGCTCTTCTGTGCATGAACTAACACCGAAACGACAACCGACTGCCTTAGAAACTTTTAGTAACCAAGTGTCAAGCCAATTACTTTTGAGCCCTCGCAATTTAAAGGACCGTATCTAACACAAAGTTCTTGCAATATTGATGTAACCTCAAAGTGCAGCTATGGCTTGGCACTTTAACGTAGTATTCATTGTTTTCCTTCAAATCAAATATGCTTAGTCACAAAGCATGACGAACAAAAATCATGTAACTGCCCAAATATAGTACTGGAATTTATACCGTCTTCTATATCTATCAGTGACTATTCTGACATTTTACGAACGTCAATTTAAAACTAAATTGACTGATTTTTACAACCTGAAAGTGTGAATGCTTTATGCCCCACATGTACGACTTTTTAATATAAACAAATTACTAGCACCACCCTAATCCATAAAATGGACATAATGAACATCAGATAATGAAATGCAAAGCATTCAGGGAATAATACCTAAAACAGGAAATTGATTGTGGAATCCATCGAGGTAAGAAATTTGTTTGCAATGTGAGTGTGCACAGTTGTGAATCCATAAAAAGCAACCAGGAGGAGAAGCCTGAAAAGCTTATTAAAGAAAAATTAAAGGAATTCTTGCCATGCGTTTTTTCTCACTCTCTATCTCTTTTTACCTCTTTGCACTATGTCTCTCTGTAGTTGAGTTTTGGCGGGATGCCATACAGTGGGAAGCCAGTGGGAGGAGGAAGGAAAAACTTTAAAGGCTGCATGGAGAGCATCAACTACAATGGAGACAACATTACAGACCTGGCCCGCCGAAAGAAGCTCGACACCTCCAGCTTTGTAAGGAAAATGTGCAAAATATAAATCTAAACGTTTTGGAATAGCACTTATAAAGGCAGCTGCCTGCTGAACATGCTTATTATTGTCACACTAACTCCATACTTGACCCGACTGTGGCGGCAGATTATTCACTGAACCAAAATGCTTGAACAGATTCATAATTAATCAGATACAACTGACCTGTCAGTGGCCCCTCCATGTGTGTCCTTGCTGTCTTTCCAAGTGTTGTTATCATGGCTGCAATTTTACCATGACTTACAGTGGAAAGACAGGATTTCCCTGCATTGACTATTCAACAGTTTGTTTTCAACATATCTCGATGGCACAAGAGGCAGATTAAAGGCCTTGTTTCTTTTCATGAAATGCACCCTACTTTTTCAGACTGCAGGATGCACCTTCAGCACATTAGCTGCCCTGCATTCCTAAAAATTAGCTTCTGAAAAATCTAAGCCCTTTCTCAGGGGACGGCCAGTGTATCTGCTTTGATCCCTGTTGAACTGATTGAACAAATGGTGGGACTAATCAAGTTCATTCAAACCACACCTGTAATTCTCTCTGATGACTTCACACAGCCATTTATTTCTAATCAAAACAGATCTGCTCTTAGATTTTACAGACACACTCACACACACACACACACACACACACACACACACACACATGCAATCAGGAATCATCTATAGTTGGAAAGGCAGCTCAATGCTGTGTGCTTGCTAATGACTAGATTAAGAGCACAAGGTTGGAGAAATTCAATGATAATTAGTGCCTAAATACCACAATAGTGTTTGTTTTTCTGCAGCACATAAAATTCACCCAGGTTCCTGTTTCTCAGCACAGCAGTGCATTAGTTACTACTATTGCTCACAGCAGGTAGGATCTTCTGGTCAGCTGGACTCTAGTTTGTATGTTCTGCTTTTTCTTGATAGATGGGTTTTCTTCAAGTTCCCGCTTGTCCTGAGACATGCATATTAGGTTAATTGGTGAATCTAAATTATACATAGTTGCTGATGTTAAATAAAGGTAGATAAAATTTTAGATAAAGTGATTAATAAGATGAAAATAGTTAAATTTCAAAGACAGGTTCAGTTAGAGGAAAAGATGAGTGTGTTCAAGCTTCATCAGTGTTTGAATCTCGCTTCAGTCGCAAATATCTAAAGGTAATCACGCTGAAGCGAGATTCAAAGCAACAAAAGGTGGTGAAGTACAAGATTTCCTTAAGTGTTTGAGGGATTTATTTCACAGGCAAGCCCCATTAAAGGCATTAGCTCTGTTTCTGATTTCTCTGTTTAAAAACTAATTAATCTCCTGTTGTCCATCTTTGTTCTTTCTTTTTTCTAATTCTGTATGCTAACAGCGAAACCTGTCCTTCACCTGTGTGGAGACCCACACCTTCCCAGTCTTTTTCAACGCCACCAGTTTCCTGCAGTTGCCTGGTCGAGCCAATCATAACACGGTATCCGTGGGCTTCCAGTTTCGTACGTGGAACCCTCATGGCCTCCTCCTCTTCAGCAATCTTGATGATGGCACTCTGGAGATCTCGCTTGAGGAGGGCAAGGTTGCGTTTCACATCAATGTGACGAAAGCAGCCAAAAACTACCGGGTAGATTTATCATCAGGTGGGTTTGCCTACATAAAAACATATCACACAACTTGTGTACAACGTTTGTTTGCTTACATTATATTTGCTATTGAACCATGTGAAAAACATTCATGTAGGAAACTCCTTCTAGGAAAAACCATTGCTACTCAACGGCCGTATTGGTTATGCTTCTTGGGCAGTGTTTTTTTCTTTCAATGGACAGTAAATGACAACTCTATAGAACCAATAATCAAGCCTGATTGCAACAAAATAAGGTTTAATAAGGTTTAAAGGGTTTTATTTTCTCTACAGCATACTAAAACAAAAATGTAATATGATGAGTATAGATATACCTACCAACTCACAGCTGAAGTGGCTCATGTGTTTCCCACATCAGCTGTTGTTTTGCTCTTTGGGGACAGGAGCATGTGAGCGGTGTGCTATGAAGATAAAACTGAAGCAAAAATTGATTCATGAAATTTAATGTGCACGGTGCATGATTAATTGAATTCTGAACAGAAGCGAATCTGACTTTTCGTTGCATATTGGGAGCATTCAAACCAGCCCTAACATGAAGACAGTCCAATAGGTGTTTCATAATTTCATTTCAGCATTTGATCTCTTGTTTTTTTTGACAATTGCTTTGTGTGGTTTTAAACCCAACAACACTAACAGGCGAACCGGTGATGACAGCAGTCGACCTGTTATGCTCGTATCAATCATGAGATGTATGTGCAGGTAATCCTCATTAGCCAAAAAGTTCAGGCTTTTTCTTGTTCTAAGCACTCTGTTTTGAACTGCTTATTACTATTGTTCATGGCTCTGTGTGATATCAGTTGACTTGGGGCATGGGAGGTTACTAAAATGGCTCAGTTTGAGACAGGGGATGAACTGAGGGGGGGGGGTCACATCAAGTTCTACTACAAGGTAATTAACCGTGATTTTGAAATGCTAATTTTCAAAGCCACTCTTGTCGATTCCAAGAATAAAAATAATGAGCTGAAAATAAGCAAACTTGGTGCCCATTAAACTGATGCACATAAAGCTGGAATTTATTATTAAGGTAGAAACAAAATAAGGTTCAAAATAAATTTAGCCATGATGCTTTCATCTGTGGCTCTTTTTATTCCACTTATTTCATTCCTTTCCTACCACCTTTCTTGCCCCTCACCCCTTCCTCCCTTACTCTTATTTCTTCCTTCCCCTTCTTTCTTTCTCCCTCTCTATCTGTAGACACACTCATTTATTCTGTCCACTGCTGCTTTAATAGGCCATTATGCCCAGGGGTAGGGATTATTACAGAGTTACCCTCTAGGCTAATTGGGATTGAGCCTGCGATTACATCAGTATTACCAGAGTACATAGACACACAAACACATACCCGCACACGCAAACACATGCTCCCTCCTTTGATTCTGTTATTAGTATCTCTGAAAAAGAAAGCCAAACTGGCTTCTAGCTTCAATGACACAGTGGGAGCTCAGTAGACTTATAATGAAATGCTTAGTCCCTCTTAATGGCAAATATACTGGGGAGAGACGTGCAGATATGCACACATTGAGGAGCAAAACGAGAGTGAGAGAAAAGAGAGGCTTCTTACAGACACAACACCATCCAGTTTTCTTTTCCCACTGGGGATAATTTGTTTATGGAGCATTTAAGTGACAGCTTATTCAGACATATACCTATTTCCAAACAGATAAGATAAATAAAGTATTTCTCATTTTCTCTGTTTGCTTGAAGGAAAAACACACAAGCACACACATTGTTTCATTTGGAGCTTTTAACCCGAGTAACCTTTTAGCCATCTAAGACTGCAAATTCACCAATGATGGTTAATCACAGAAAGTGTTTTCTTACTAAATCCCTGGTTTAGGCCAAATAATATGCCATTGCATGAGTCAGAATAAGGCATGTGATTAATTCCTGTAAACAGAATTGAATCACATACTGTAAAAAAACATACAAAGCTGATTTCAGCAAGTCTGTTTATGAACACAAATATCTAATCAGCCAGTCAGATGGCAGCGATTCAGTGCATTTAGGCATGTAGACATGGTCAAGTTGACCTGGTGAAGTTCAAATTGATTATCACAATAGGGAAGAAGGGTAATTTATGTGTCTTTAAATGTGGCATTGTTGTTTGTGCCAGATGGGCTGCTCTGAATATTTCAGAAACTGCTGATCCACTGGGATTTTCTAACATTACCATCTCTAGGGTTGACAGAGACTGGTCTGAAAAAGAGAAAATATCCAGTGAGTTCTCTGGGCAGAAATGCTTTGTTGATGACAGCGGTCAGAGGAGAATGGACAGATTGCTTCAACTGATAGGAAGGCAGCAGAAACTAATCACTCGTTATAACGTATAAGGTATGCATAAGAGCATCTCGAACCTTGAAGCACATGGGCTACAGCAACAGAAGACCAGATCAGGGACTAATACTGGAAGCTAAAAACAAAAAACTGAGTTCATGCGAGCTGGACAGTAATGCTGGCTGTTCTGATGAGTCCTGATATCTGCTGCAACATTCAGAGGGCAAGGTCAAAATTTGGTGTGAACAACATGAAATCTTGAATCCTCTGTGCCATGTATTAAGACTTCAGGCTGCTGGTCATGTAATTGTGCAGTGGATATTTTCTTGGCACTCTTGCACTATGTCATGATGCTCAAATCATCTCAAACAGGTTTCGTAAAGATGAAATTTAAGTCACTGTACTCAAATGACCTCCACAGTCACTAGATCTGCTCCTTTGGGATGTGGTGGAACAGGAGATTCACATTCATAGATGTGCAGCAGACAAATTCACAGCAACTACTGTATGTGATGCTATCATGTCAATATGGATAAAAATCTCTGAGAAATGTTTCCAGCACCTTGTTACCTCAGAGAATTAAGACAGTTCTAAAGGCAAAAAGGGTCCAACCAGGTGCTACCAATGTGTATATTTTAAAGTTGGAGTATATTAGTATAATTTAACATACAAATCCTTAAAAATATATGGCGTTCCAAGCATTTCTTTTTTGCCCCCAGAAACGTATTCTTTAAAGCTCCATTAAGCAGTTTGTTTCATCAAATGAAATGAAATGCTGTAAAGATAGTGTTATTGAAAGCTAGAATTAGAGGAAGGTCTGTAATAAGCCAGTTAAACTGAGACATTTTCTTCCCCCCCTCAGGAGCTATTGGATCAGACCGCAGCAAAAATGCAAACCAATGTTAGACATTTACATAACGATAAATATTATGATTCCCAATAAAAGGCCCATGCCAGTCTGTTTTTGCTCTAAATGTGTCATTAATGACAGACAGTTGTTCCACATGTTCATATATATAATACTTTATCTAGGAGAATACGTTTGGGCTCACTGATGTTGTGATTGTGGCCACTTTTCTTTTACTTTTTTCTTTTTTTTGCCTAATGTACTTTTAAGCACAACCTGGTAATTAAACGCATTTTTCTGAAAACTAAATGGGCAGGTGGAACACAAGAAATAGGGAGAGCAGATGAAGCAAAGAAAGCTTGAATAAAATCATCATATATCTTCATAACCTCTTTCTTGCCACTGTGGGTCTGAGGTCATTAAAGTCTCCACCCCCACACACCAAATCCACCAGACCATAGATCTTCCCCACTATGAACACACACATCCACTAAGTGGATGAGAAGTATGCTTATTCAAGATGTGTGTGTGCGTGTGTGTGTGTGTATACAGATAAGTAGCTGCTTTTTGTGTGTGTGTGTGTGATAGCAACAACTTGCAGTAAAAGTGTTTGTGACCACTGAAAACATGCTCTTCTGTTCTCTGAGAAAACGTCTGTCATTTCATCCATTTATCTCTCAGTCAGGCAGATAAAGAGTAAAACAAAAGGGCACATGAAGCTTTTGGGAGAACTCTCCAGGTGAGACTGTGGGAATCCTTCGAATAATGTTTTTGTGAGCGTGTTTATATCTAGTCGATTCTCTAATTTTCCCATGACTTTCCCACTCTCTCATTAACTCTGTTTTTGTTTCTTTTAGTCTCATCACTCATTTCTTGGAACAAAATAACAGTTTTGTTAGAGTGTAGCTGAAAATTGTTGTGTTAATGACCATGCAGCAGGACCAAAGCATGTTTGGTATATCCAAACTAAAATTAAAGTTCTATTTTCTCATTTACCCACCATGAAAATTTCCAATAAACCAAAGCCAATGAAAGAGGATCTCTTTGTACCTGTAGCTGGTAGGTGGCAGGTATTTGAGTATATGTGTTGAAGACGCTTTCCTCTGATCACCTCTTGATTAAATATTGAATTATTAGGCACCAGCATTGTTTCCATGGAAACAATACTCACTGTCTCCCCTGCTTTTGCACAGACCAAGAAATCTAATTTCCTATGAGATTCCTGTGATACATAGTGAGGAAATATATTTTATACTCCTGTTTAGCTGTCGAAGAAGACAAAACATTAAAGTAGTGGTAATTAATCTTATTGAATTAAACATCCCACTACATCTTGAAGAAAATATGACTCTATTTATAGACTTTATCTATAGCTCTCTGCATTGTACACCACCATATTTTACTTTAGACTGAGACAAGTAACAAGAAGGCATGAATGCATGTGGAGAGGCCAAAAAATGTTATTTATAATAAGAATTATCAGTAGATTTGTACATTTCCAAAATAGTTAATAGCCTGCAAATCATCAGTAATGTTATCATATATGTTTTAAAAGCTACTTTCAGCTCCTCACTTATATACAAGTGGTCGCCACATCTCCGTATGTTTGAGACTTGCTCCAGGGATCTTTGTTAGACAATTGTGTACACCACTATGCATTTGCCTAACAAATGTAGCTCAGGACATAGATCACCTATTAATCACAAGGTTAATGGTTCCATCCCTGGCTCCTCCAACCTGCATGAGAGAGTGGCTTTAACTAAAAACTAAAAAAAAAAGCATTTCTATAAATGTGTGTGTGTGAATTGAATAATCAAGGCTTGTATTGAGTGAGTTCTTAAAGTGATTAGAAGTGCTATAAAAGTACCAGTCCATTTATCCCTACACTATGGAGGTGGCTGAAAACCTACCAGTTAGTGAAAATGAAAAATTCTGAATGATTATTTATGCCAGTGTCACTCCACCTGCCTGTTTAAACACTACTTAAAGCATGTATTATTAGTGCCAGAATAAACTTTTATGACAGCCTATATATAAGTACTGTTTTATTAACTTTAATTAAAGTAATTTACTAACCAACTAATTTGCAAATTTCTAGCAATAGTTATTAACATCACCCAATGTAATATCAGAGTCCAGCATTTTAAACTTTTTTTTTTTTTGCGTTAGATATTTTTGCACATGCTTTATGCAGTGTTTCATTTCTCAGGTTTATAAATGGTTAATGTTGTGCAAACAACTTTTTCATCTGCTTTGCTTTCCCCTACTTATTTTTTTTTTTCATTTATTGACTCTTCTCCTCATTATTTTTGTAAATCACCGTATTTGCTTGCATTATTTATACAACTAGGGAACTATATCTTCCCACAGAATCATTCTCTGTCAGAGGTAAGCCTCACTACAAAATTGGACAAAGCCAGAGGCAGCAGAAACTATTTGAATCAAAGTTTAAATATTTTGCCATTTTAAAATTCTGCATGTGCGTATGCACTTGCATGCATGCTTCATACCCATCAACTCGGCAAGAAGTCATAAAATCAGTTCTTTTGAGATGCAGAATTGCCATCAGTCACACATGAGGTTACTTGCACAGTCCGAACAGGAAGCATAAAGCATTACAATAATGGAAAGGCCTGAGGCACACATTTGAGAGGGAAAAAAAACACAGTACAGCCACCCGCCGATTATAATGTTATATTGTTTCATTCCCCCAGAATGTGTGTGTGTGTGTGTCCGTGTCCCAATGCATTTGTATTTGTATGTATATATGTGTGCATAGCCAAAGCTTAATATGTCATAGTCTGGAGCTTTGTGTGGTTGGTATATTGCCATCTGTGAGGACGTGCAAAGCTCTTTGAATTACCTTGGAGGGCTGAATATTTAGGAGTGGAGGAGATGGGTGGTAGTGGGAGTGGGGAGGAGGGGGTTTAAAATTCATGAGTGCCAGAGGGTCCCATAAATTTATAGCAGACAAAATTCATTTATAGTGTACATACAGGATCAATATGTAATAGAAACAGGGTAAAAAAAAAAAGGAGAGGAGAGACCTTTGACCCTTAACAAACACTTTATTGGTTCAATTTTTCGTTTACAACAAGAAAATATTAAATTGAAGTTTAACATGTACCCACAACACGCACAAAAATAAATAAATAAACAAAAATAAATACATGCATGCATAAATGGTATGTTGCATGATTTATTTTGCATGGAATATGATGTTAAGAATCCTTTTTTCACAGTTTTATTGCACAGGACAGCACTGACTCCCCAAACATAAACATATGTTTTAATGTCTGACACTATTTTATGATACACAAATTTTATTTTAAGACCTGAAGCCACCAACTGGGTGATATTGGAAAAAAAATCTCATTACATTTTTTTTTAATATCAGTCGATACCAGCATTAATCAGGATAAGAATCAAATCACTTTTTTCTGACAAGCTTTAAGGTTCTATTTTACTATCAATTAAAGTTATGAGGTTACCTAAACATTTCATCCGCGCCCCGTTCTACTGTAGTAATGTTTGTTGTACTTTACTGTTTCACTCTGCAAGCAAAAGCCTGTCACATTTTGACCAGTTGACCACCATAGGGCCAGTTTCATCATCAGCACATGCAGACATGCTCACTGTGCTTATTACTTCACTTGCAAAGGTCAACCCTGCAAGACCTTGCCTGAGTTGAATAAGAAGAGATCATTTGTAGGAACTGAATACAATTTATTGAGATAGAGAACTTAATGTATTTGGCAATTAGACTCCGATTACTCATCATGGCACAACAGAATCCCAGCAGTGATAGGATTTAGGACAGGACCTCCCTGAGTCTAGACGCTGAAGGTGGTGAACATGAAGATGGAGGGTTGGATGGTGCTCTGAGTCACTCGGGTAAGGTGGAGATGGGAAAGAAGTGGGTTGCACACCTGAAAGGGAGAATGACAGAGAGCACTGAGATTGAAACCACACAGAGTGGAGGCTGACTGGCACAAAGAAGGCGGGCAAGAAGATGACTGGACTAGAGTAATGATGACAGCATTGAGTTTGAGGGCGTGGGAAAGTGGTAGTGATGTAATGATTAGACTAACAGCCAAACACCCAGCAAAGCAGGTAGAGGAATGATTACAGATCTTCCTTATTGAACTTACAAATAAGCTTCATTTAGTTTAGGAGGAGTTCAATGGCCAGAGCATACAGCATCCCAGAAAGGAGACATGCCTTCCTGGTGCCTCTTTGACCAGGGACAGGTCGACTAAGGATTTCAACCACTTTTAGTATAACACTTGCCCCCCAAATACAACTTGTGCCAGTCCTTCTCAAATAGTGGGGCACATTGGAGGGTGGGGGGGGGGCATGTGTGACCCTAGGGCACATGCTTTTTTTGCAGTACTAGAATAAAGTGTAATTGCACATCTACTACAGCATCAACATCAACTGGTTCAATTCGGTCAAAAAATGTTTATAGTTTGAATAAAGATTTTATTTTATTTTTTTAATTTCAGGAAAATTGATGCACTTTAAATGTATCAGTAGTAGTAGTTTAGAGAGTTGCAGTACTACAAAATGCACTTTAAATCTTTTCTGTTACAGACTTTAATGTTAATACAGATACAATGTTATGCAGAGATGTACTTATAATTATAATTTTATAGACAAATTATACTTTTTATAGTCGTGGGAGAGGGGCAGAGTGGGGGGCGAGAAATGTTTTCTTCTTCCTAAGGGGGGCGTAAGAGAAAAAAATTGAGAAGCACTGACTTATACCAAGAGTACAAGCTTTACTAAAGCCAAAGTTTTACTAAAAACTTTAATTTTTTAAAAAGGATAAAGATTAACTCCATGAAATGACTTTTCCTGGTAAATAGAAAGAAAAAAATGTGTGCAGGAAATCCATCAACCGACCACAGCTGAGCTGCTGAACTGCTGCGGACATTTCATCAAAAGAGATGGTGGTCTCCAGTGAAGCAGACTGCTTCACCCACTCGAGGCGAAGGCCCAATATCTTAGCCAAACAGTCCACATCACAGTTGTCAGCACTAAAGCTTGAGTACAACTCTGCAGTGAGCTTCCTCAACCCTCAAGAGTCAGATGTTAGAGACCCATCTGAGAGCTTGAGGTGCAGCATTTGATTGAACTTTTTTCTCCAGCTTAAAAAAATATTGGTTGGAATTTTATTTTATAGTAGGGATGTGAGTTCTAATTAAAGACCCTTTAGCTTTTTCTTGGAGAAACCGACCTAAAACCTCCTATTATCCATCCCAAGCACTGTTATCATTGTCTGTCCCATTAATAATTGTGTCTTCTTTAACCCTAATGTCCCTTTCTACAGCCGCAAACCAATTCTTTTCAATAGCTGTTATGAGTGTAGTGTATTGTTTGCAAAAGAAAAGTCTGTTTACATCGTATCATTGAGATAACTTGACAAAAAAAGCTCAGTCTCGTTAATTCCAGAAATCATAGAAAGACTGATAAAAATCTTTGTTTTGGGTCAGCCATACATTAGCGTGCAAGTTCAGACAAAGCTGAGAATGTGCCAGCATTATTATACACCGGTACTGTAATCCCATTTAGATTCAGTATCTCATTTACAAGACCTGTTCCAGACAGTATAATAAAATGACAACATTAAAAAGAAACAATAAAATAGCTATTGATACCCTAATTAACCTATTATTGTATATTTGATAAATTACAAAGATAAACTGCATCACGCCTAACTGCCCTCACCACTGCCCTCAGAGACTTTTAGGTATGTATAATGTAGGATAGAGTTTCCGCCACAAATCTGTGAAATTAATTTCATTAGTGGTGGTCAGAAGGGAGGCTGAAGGTGGGTGAGCTTCCTCTATATTCCTATCAGCTGTAGAATAGGTGGTAAAATTCCAGTCCTGTACGTACCACTACAACTGAGCTACTGTAGTACGCCTTTCATTTGTCACTTAGTTTGTGAAATTACAGTTTACAGTCAGTACCAGAGCTCTGAGCATTTATGAATGAACATTTATGAATAAAAATAATATATCCCTGATTGGTGCTTCCACTACTTGGAAGCTACTCTGCTCCACTTCACACATTGAAATGTTTGTTAAATGAAGGTGCTGAGAAAATAAAACTGCTACATGCACACTAGGATTACTGCCTTGACTAAGAAAACACTGCCCCCTTGAACTCATTCCCCATTCAGCTTCATTATCTACTGAGCTGTGTGCTTCCTGTTAAAGGACCACATCAATGTTTTTATTTCTACTAGGCTCAGTTAGCAGTGCTGGCCTTTCTCTATCCCTATACTCTCATTGATGTTCAATGTTCCCACTATTAAAACCAAAACAAAGCAGAAAGAATAGGGGGAGAAAGAGGACACTGATTCCCTTCCTAAGGAAGACCTCCTCCTGTGCGTCAGCTATTTTATTAACTTACCTTAGATTAGTTTCCCCTCATTTTTCCTTGCTTCTCTCTCTTGTCTATCTGACATCGTCCACCATTTCTTCAATGTGCAGCTTATCAGTTTTTGGGGTAGCAGTTGTGACCTTCACCGTATTGTGCTGCATTTTATGTGGGTTGTTGTTAACTGGGGGGTGGCCACTAACTGTAAGGTTGGTGGTTCAATCCCAGTCTGCTCCAGTGTGCATGCCAAATATGGGTATGCAGTCTCCATGTCCATATTTGTATGCAGTCTTGGGCAAGATACTAACCTCCGATGCATCCATCGGAGTATGAATGCGTGTAGAAACAGTTTAGAAAAAAAGTGCTTGTGTGAATGGGTGAATGTATAAGTTGTGTAAAGAGCTTTGAGTGCTTAGATTAAGTAGAAAAGCGCTATATAAGAGCCAGTCCATTTACCATTACCCGCAGCCTGCTCGTCTGGAGCCTGCTCAACAGCACTGCCGTCTGCAGCCCTCTGCTGTTCACTTAAGCCTGAATGTATTGCTCAGCTGTACGGCTGTCCACTCCCTGGTCTTTGTGAGGGCAGGATGAGCATTTGTGTCCAACATTTCATACCGCCTAGACATAGTGATGTATGTTTAAGGCATAAATAAAGGCAAGATACCCAACAACAAATCATCGAAGGTCATACCTCTCTAAATAAACAAGTGGACTAAATGCTTCTCTCTGAGAAAATCCACAGCCTTGGTCATCTGAGAGTCGTAAGTGATGTCTTCATGGCCAGCCTGTTTTCCTACAGCCAAAAGAACCTGCCCTATCTGTGGGGCAGCCATCAGTCTAACCCCATGTCTAATTGACAGGGAAGGAGAACACTCACTAGGGAGGTATGCTGTGGCTCAAAAGAAAACAAACGATTAACTAAGTTTTGTTCACGCAACACAAATCAATGAAATAAACTTCTCTTACCTTTTCATCAAGGACAAGATGTAAAGGAAGAAAAAAACACAGTCGAGAACTCAGCAGCTTCTCACTAAGCAGCTCCTCACGATCATCAGCCACCTTCACACACTCACTCACTCACACTCCCAGCATGCAGCGCAGTAGGGAGAGGAGGTAGGTGACTTGCCCTAGTCTCCAAATGATTTATTGCACACAACATTCCTAGCATGTTTGATTCAATTCAATTCAGTTTTATTTATAAAGCGCCAAATCACAACAACAGTTGCATCAAGGTGTTTTATATTGTCATGTGAAGACCCTACAATAATAAAACGGAAAACACAGAAAACTCCAACAGTGATATGACCTCGTGTAAGCAAGCGCTTTGGCGCTAGCAGAAAGGAAAAAACCCCTTTAACAGGAAGAAATGTCCAGCAGAACCAGGCAAGGGAGGACTCGGGGTCACCTGATCCAACCCTAACTATATGCTTTTTCAAAAAAGAACGTTTTAAACTTAATCTTAAAAGTACAGTGGGTGCCTTTATCCCAATTTCAAATTCGATTCTGAATTTAATAGTAAGCCAATGAAAAGAAGTCAATATAGGAGAAATACGCTCTCACTTTTTAGTCCCTGTTAGAATGGTCAGTTGCTGCAGGATTTTTTATCAACTGTAGGCTTTTCAGGGAGTTTTAACTCCATCCTGACAACAATGATTTACAGCAGTCCAGCCTAGAAGTCATAAATGCATTAACTAGTTTTTCAGCATCACTCTAAGACAGAATGTTTCAAATTTTGGAGATATTACACAAATGGAAGAAAGCATTCCTACATATCTGTTTAATGTGCATACTAAAGGACTTAGCCAAATCAAAAATGACACAAAGTTTCCTCAGAGTGTTACTGGAGGCCAGGGTAATGCCATCCAGAGTAAGCATCTGGATAAATACTGCATTTCTAAGATTTTTAGGGTTGAGTGCAATAACCTTACTTTCATCTGAATTTTGAAGCAGAGGAGGTCATGGATGGAGGTCATCCATGTCTTTATGTCTTTAAGACATCCCTGCAGTTTTATTAAATGGTGTGTGTTTTCTGGCTTCATGGATAGATAAAGTTGGGTGTCATCCGCATAGCAGCGAAAGTGTATGCTATGCTTTCTAATGATACTCCCTAAGAAAGGCATGTATAATGTAAAGACAATTGATCCTAGCATGGAACCCTGTGGAACTCCATAATTAACCTTAGTGTGTGAAGAGGACTCTCGATTTACAGGAATAAATTGGAGTCTGTTACATAGATATGAATCAAATTTCAAATGTACTTTTGATTTGAGGCTTTCTTTGTCATAGGAGCTACAGTATCTAGAGTTGTAAGCAGTGAAGAAGTAAAAATATTAACAAGATAATCAACGCTCTGTGGGAATAGTGTTCAGGTAGCTGCGCTGCACTGTGTTTGCACAGAGAATGAAAAAGATAACAGTGGATGAATTAAATCCTTAAACTTGGTTACAGAAAGACATCTGCTGTCATGAAATCTATTCCCCACTTCTGTGTAATCCATTATTGTAACCAGACAAAAGAGGGTAAAACTAGGAAATACTGGTAAATATTCCCTTTCTATGCCATATGTCAGGACAAGATCTAGAGTGTGGTTAAAGTGGTGGGTGGGTTCTTCTACATTCTGAAAGAAGTCAGTTGAGTGTAATAATAGATTTAAAATGTGTTGAGGCTGTCATTTTTGGTATCTACATGGATGTTTAAATCACCCACAATAATTATTTTATCTGAGCTCAGCACTGATTTTGATAAAAAGTCTGAGAATCCAAACAGAAACTCTGAGTATGGCTCAGGTAAATGATAGATAGCAACAAATGAAACTGCTTTTTGAGTTTTCCAGCTAGGGTGGACAAGGCTAAGCATCGGGCTTTAATATGAATTATAACTCAGTCTGGGTCTTTGGTTGATTAACAAGCTGGAGTGGGAGATTGCTGCCACACCACACCTCCTCGCCCAATGCTTCGGGGATGCTGACAATTGATATAACTCTGGGGTGTTGGTTAATTTAAATTAACATAATCGTCATGCCATAATCAGACTTGTGTCCGGCAGAATCATTTTGTTGAACAATTATTAATTCATGTACTAACAGAGACAGTGACAGACCTAATGTTTAATAATCCAGATTTTACTGTTTTACTCTTTACAGTTGTGGATACAACATTGGTCTTTCTTTGTGATTTTTTGTATTTACATAATTTTTTGCTGATTTTTCTGACACAAACTAAACATCTGACAAAAAGAGCAGGAAAGTTCTCTTGCACACTTTAAGAACAGACTGACATTGTCAGGTGAAAGTGAGGGACAGGTGAAGGGGCCATGCTGGTAGTGAGTCGGCTACAAGCTGTGCTAAGCTAAGCTAGCAAATCCCTAAAGGGAGGGAATGCTGTGAATATAATTAGCGGGTGAATCAACAGAGAGTGTGCTTTGGAAAGAGTACACTTTCTGAGATTACACTATGAAATCAGACATTATCTATAAGTTTTTAATTAAATTGGCTGCTCAGATAAGTTACACAAAAACACCACTGTGTGTTGAACTATAACAGGAAGTGATACTCTACCGCAGAAAGAGCCAACACCAAGTCTTCCCTAGATGAATAAGATCGTGAAAAAATAAATAGGCAAACATAAAATTATGTTGTCCTTATTTTTTTGTTTTATTAATTTGTTTTGTTATGTTTTTTGTCTACAGTGATAACTATTACTACTCTTTGTTATGTGTATAATCAGTCTCTACATGAGCTCATCTCTATCTTTAAGAATTGCACCATTCTTAAAACACCATTTTCCTGAGTCAGGTTATGATCCTCTAAAATATATCTCAGCTTCCTATTCGTAGTTTTACAGCACATATAATGCAACTTAGATATTTAAGAGGCTAGTGTCCTTTTAATTTATTTACCCACTTATAAGAGCACACACAAAAAGAAAAATATGACAGTAGGCATTTGCATATAGTTTTACACACAACACATTAATCTTGTCTATTCATTAGCTACAAAGTGCATCACTGCAGTTTAGTTATTTTTCTCATTCAGTTTAAAAGCTAAGTTTAAAAAGAATTTATTCAATTTGGCCCTTAAAGAAAAGAAAAAGAGCAGTACAAGATATTTTCATGGACTTCAACAGAAATACAATATGTCCACAATTACCAAACACAAATACAGTATGCACACTTTTAAAGCTTGGAGGCTATTGCAGTTAGTTAGCCACAATTGGTTCTTGAAACTTTGTGATAACTATTATCCCAGCTGTGTGGTGTTGTTTGTCTATCCACTTGTCTGTGCACTGGCTTGGCACTTTCTGCTTTACAAGATTTCTTTTTGCGCTTCACTGTTGGAGCGCATGTCTCTCTCTCTTTCTGGCACAACTGCAGTCAGACTAACTGTGTGGATAATGGAAGACTTCTCATGATCAGGCAGTTCTCTAAAAGACTCAAACTGTGCAGTGTTGGAGAGCTGTTAGTATTATCATTCATACTGTTTTTCATTCAGCTAATCTTTAACAACCATTAGCTCCAAGGTCAGGCCACAGCAGTTAAAGGACTTAACTGGTTCACTTTGACCTCAATATGTAGCATGGCATCGGTATAAGTTATCTCATGTTACCATGGTTGAAGATGTAGTGCGCATTGTTTGTCACTAAGAAGGGACAATGCCAGTCTGTTCTTTTTCTTAGATTTTTGCTGAGTATTGGTCAATCTATTGAATGTTGTCAAACAAAAAACGTATTATGTTAACGAAGAGGAACAGTTTTAGTCAATCATGATCAGTAGAAGATAATAGGTCTTGGCTTTGAAAAGTTAAAAGACAGTTTAGAATCTTCAGCACCATTTATTAAAAGATTTAAGTTAGTGTATTTACATATTCGTGTCTGCACTAATATGAATACATAGAAATCTGTGTGGAGAAAATGCAAAATAAGTTCATAGCTTTGGCATTAAATAGCTTTGGTATACAATCAAAAAAACGAAAAAGCCCAAACACATAGTCAGTATATAGTTTTACATATAGTTTTACTACAGTATTAGTTCATCCACACATACATAGATTATGGGGCCACACCATTTAATCTTATTGCAGCAGGTGAATCAAACACCTAGCCATGCAGTCTGCCGGTACAAACATTAGTAAAAGAATGAGTCCTTCTAAAGAGTTCACTGGATTTGAGTGTGATACTGTAATAAGATCCCATGGTTGCAACAACTGGCAACTGTAAGTGGTATTACTGCAAATTGGAATTTAGGAACAACAATAGACCAGACAATAGACAATAGATCAGTGGGATCCCGCTATATTCAGAGGGTATTGAGTTATATGCCTTGCAGATTCTTGAAAAGATGTAACCTAAAGAAACAAATGGGCCAGTCCTTCTTGAAGAGGCCTTACAAGCACAGAAAGCAAGCTTTGAGATGTAAACACACAATGGAAACACTTTGCTAGGAAAGTTATTTTTCTGGAAGTGTAAATAAAATTGTCAGGTATTTCTATATTTAGATTATTATTGTTTGGAAGTAGAGGTGCAGGTATGTATGTCTTCTGGTGTCTTATCAAAATACCTGCATTCGTCATCTATATTTTATCCTTTGTTACTGGTGAGCTGCAGTTCAGTCTTCTCTCCAGGTCTTCACTCAGAGCTGTCATCTCCGTCTCGATCTGCTCCTGCACCGCGTCGTCACTGGTTGTCACTTTTTGAACTGAGGACTGCCAGTTCTGCAGCTTATACTAGAAACATGAAAGCTAATAATTTATCTACAGTTCTTTCAAGATTTTCTAAAATTACCAAGTCTGTGATTTTCATACCTGAAATCAGTCTCTTAGCCTCCTCCACCATCTTCTTCTGTTCAGTCTCAGGCGCTTGAAGCTTTGCTGTAATTGCTGTCACTTTGTTTTCTGTGGCTGTCAGTCTGGTGCTCATCTTGAAACATCATAGAGGATGAGGTTTTCAGTGAAAAGCACGAGCAGTAAGCTGCACCAGGCTTTGTTTATTGGTTGAAATTTCTGAATTATTTTGAATTGGGAGTAATTTGCAGGAAAAAAAAGTTGTATTCTCTCAGTGATGATTTTTGTTAGGTTTAATGGATAAGTATTTAAATTGTTGCTATTCAAATTTAGATATCGATTGAGTTCCATTTGCTTACGTTGTATGCATTAAATTAACACAGGCTAATTTATAGCAGAAACAGACAAGTAAGAGCAACAATTAGCCATTTAATAGAGAATATTTGTGCAGTGGTTTTGCTTATCATTTAAGTTATGTTTAAGAAAATTGCCTAAAATGCACCTTGAACATCTCACACTTCTTGTCATAAACATCTGCGCTTTTCTTTTGGTTTGAAACTGTTGTTTGCACAAAACAACGAATATTAAAAAGTCAGCTTTGACTATAAAGAGATATAATAGATACTTCAGTATTTTCTGGCATTTTATCAGCTAAATTGAGGCAAATTAAAATAATAATAACAAAGTTTCAGTTTCAGTTTCAGTTTCGTGTTCCTCAGTTCTACCTTCTGCTCTACCAACATGTCTCTCGGTGCTCTCAGCTCACCTGAGGAATCGTTCCTAGTCTTGCACTTCATCTGTGGTCAGCTCAGCTCTTCTTCATGAGTTCACATCACAGACAGATAGAACTGCAGCACCAGAACTGCAACTCCTGGTGTTGCATAAGCCCACCACTGCAAATCTATGGACATGATGCAATGTCGAAAAGCTGTTTCTACATGCTTATTCATTCTTTCATGCCTTCTTTACCCCCCCTTTTTTTGAAAATGACCCCAAACTAATATTGCAGAACATTAATTAAACAGTTTCTCATGAACATTGTTTATCGTATTTATACAGATGGTGTCTTGTCTATGCAGATGGTCAGTGGTTACAAAGTACACACACCTTTAAGATGTGCATTGAATTAATTCAATTGTTGACATGAATAATGAATGTTAGATTTTCTCAGATGGAAATGAAAACTAAAATGTTGAATTTATTTTGCATGACCTTAAAAGTTGGTTTCCCAACAGATACCAACAAGGTAAGGGTGCTAGAGATATGATGATAATGATGTCAAAACCTCAATCCAATCAAGTTCACTGTTTCACAGCATGAAATCATCACTTTTGTGTAGTGATTTTATTTTCTGTTTGGATGATATTTTTGCCACAGTTGCATTTATTTACTAAATATTCAAAGATAGGATTCAATATAACATGCATTAACCCCAAGTTCAAACCAAGCAAAGTAGCTGGTCAGCTTGTCACTGTGTTAACAGACCCTGCATTTGAATGACAACAAAGAAAGCCACAACTTTATCAGATTTAATCTGACTAATTCTCCTCCTCCTTCATCTTTTTCACTTTTTTTATCTGTGACAGACAGCTGGTGTGCGCATGATTTTTGCCAGTGTATTTGGTGCTTTCGACAGCGAAAGAAAGACAGAGAGACAGAGAGAGAGAACACGGATCGCATATTTGAGCATGAGGGTTTCAGCAGGCACTTGTCTGTTTGTGCATGAGTGTGAAGGTTCAGTTACACCGCCATCACTGATAAGCTCATCATTCAAAGCTATTGCAGGTGATGTAAAACAGATGAGGGAACACAAGGTTATACAGTATCTATTTTCCATTACATTCAAGAGGTTATAGAGAGTGGGACAGGATGGAGGAGAGAGCTTGGTAGTGATTACATCAAACCAATATACAGGCAGAAATGTGATTGTCACTGAAGGAGGTTATCAAGGTCGCTTTCTGCCAGAAGTAACTTTTTTGTGGTTATCACTCGGACAACGTAGACACTGTCTTCTAGATTTTGTGTTATTACTTTTGGGATCATGGCCTCTTGACAAAAGAGCGTTGTTAACAATATCATTTTTTATTATTATATTTTTCTCCCTGCTAGAGCTAGTTTTTAAAAAAAGGTTTTACGTTTTTAAGGGGTACCATGTTGCGTGTATGCAAGTGTGTATTTTTGCATGCCCAACCACGTTGCCCTGAGCGTGGCTGCTGTGGTCACAACTCTCAGCAAGTGACCATCTTGGCCCTTAATTTCTTTGGTCACAGCCTCGATCGCACACAGCCATACAAGCACAGGCACACATGGCCACCCTGCTGATGAAGATTAATTAGTGCAGACTCCCTGCTGATATGAAAGCTAGGGTCTTCAAGTGCATTCTGGGAAGAAGTAAACAATGTGAGAGTGCATCTTGCAGACAGCGGTGACTCACACGGAGGCCGCCACACAAAAATGCAAACGCACCGACATAAGCTTGCCCACCGTCTATGCAAAAGTGTGTGTATTGATGTGCATGCAGATCCATGAGTAGGTGCGCTCTGCCAAGACTGATTTACACATGACCGTACCTTGAACTTCGCTACAGTGTCCTCAACAGCTATCGATGTATTACAATCAGTGAGGCAGTGTGCTAAGCCCAATTGAAAAAGAAAGACACTGCAGCAGATGGCCGCAAACTTAGAGAAGTAGAGAAGAAAAGATAAGAGAGAAAGAAAAAGAGAGGACATTTTAAATGCAGAAACAGAGGAAGGGAAATAAAGACGGAGAGATAGAGGAATCTGGGATAGAGATCGAGGTGAGGAGGAAAGGATGAATAGAGATTGGTGTCAGTAAGAGGTGATGTATAGAGGAGAGGGCAATGAAAGGAAGCTGGCTTCTCTCTCAGCTCCAGTAGTAATGTCCCTTTCCAAAACATCACTCATATTTAATGGAGCACAGCTACAAGAGAAGGGAGAAGAAAGGAGGGCACGAAACTTGCATGCACCAAACACTCATATGCAGACAGAGCAACACATTAGAGCCTCGTGCACTTTCAAAAAGTACTCAAAGTTGCAGGCACATAAAGAACGCACACACACACATGCATTTGGATACTCGGCAAACAGGGTTCTGTGAGACTTAATAGAGTTGAGTCACACGGGCTTTGAGACTACAAAAGGGAGCCAGGAGAAAGAGGGAGTGAGAGAACAAAAGAGAAGGGGAGAAGAATCGAGGAGCACGGACTTGCATATGTGACTGTGCGCATAAGTGAGGGGAAGCCGAAATAGAGGCAGGAAGATGATCCTCGATAGCACTGAACTCTGTTGGAATCACATTCAGCAGGCACACAGGAGTGCCATTGTTGTAGAGAAAAAAATATGCTGAATATAAAAGTAGAAGGTAAACAGAGAGGGATAGCCACACATAACAGAATGAATCACCCACACACCTCTCACCCAGCCAATTGTCTTATTGACAAATCCCAGTCAGGGCCTTACATATTCTTCTATATTCTCCTATTAAAAAAATAACTTGGACCTATGGGGGTAAAAAGTACCAGTATTGAGTTTTGTGTGGTGGGATTTTTTTTATTATTTTTTTATTTTTATTTTTCTCAGCAAGTTTTATTATTACATCCAGGGATTTACACAAATGCTTTTGCCTTATTGCTTTTTTCCAGGCTCAGGCCTCAATGATGGCCAGTGGCATGCAATACGTTTGGTTGCCAAGGAGAACTTTGCCATGTTGACGATAGACGGCGAGGAGGTGTCTGCTGTGCGCTCCGTCTCACCTCTCAGCATCACCACGGGAGGAACCTATCACCTCGGAGGTAAGGGTCAACCCAGCACCAACACCACATTTCTAATGAGAACTAGACACCCTTTACTACCAACATCATTCATTTCCATCACATTTCTCTACAGTGTGGGTGTGTGTACTCTATCACATGCTCCCTATGTTTGAGGAGGTGTGCTGCATGTTTATTTTTCATGTTTTACAACTAGGATTTAAGTTATCTGTGCTGTTCATATAAAACTTTTGTTGGTTTTGTGGTTATTTGCAGATAGTTTTTCAATCTAAATCAATATTTCTAAATCACCCATATTTGCGCATGTGTGTGTGTGTGTTAAGGCAAAAATGATCAAAGTTTAACTGAAAGTTGCTCACGTAGCAAGAACCCAGGCACAGCAACATCACCATATATATAGGGGACACAAACTATAACAAACAGACACTCACAGAGAAATAGAAAGAGCGATAACACAAGCAGCAGCCTCAATCTGTCAGAATTAGGAAGACGCCAGGTTAATGATGCCAGACACCTCTGTCTGTCTGTTGGAAGATGGTCCGTATCTAAGTGTACTTGTGTGCATGTGTGTGTGGGTGTGTGTGTGTGTATGTGTGGGCACCTGTATGAAATTACAGTAACTTAGAGAGATAGTCCAGCTCTGATAGCTCCATCGTGCCTCCCCCACCCCCACCCCCCCCCCACCGCTCTCTATCTGAGCACAATCTCCTCCATCGAGCAAAATCATTTCCCCAGGCCAGTCAATAAGGATCAGAGCACCCGACAAAAACACAGCCCAAGTACTTTTATTCTGTTGTCTATTTTAATTTACTCTTAGCTGGTTTGAGTAAATCCCCCAAGTCCATGATGACTCTGTACTTTTTTATATATGAAATCAAAGTCTGTGAGACCTTGATGGGCTAATGGATTTTTAGTCTAGAGTCTGTTACATCTTTGAAGGATTCTGAAGGTCTTCTGTCAATCTAGGCTGTTGCAGAATCATTGAATTTAATTCTTCATTTTTCATTATTGATATCCCAACTTTCTCTCTCTTTTTTTAGTCTTTGTCTGTCTTTTATATCTCCTCTCTCCTTTTCCTTCTCACCCTCTAGTCTCCACTTGATGCAATTGGTGATTTATTGATTTCAGTAAACTGAGTTGTGAATCAATAGTGGCTGAGAGGAGAGGAGAGGATCTCCGCAATGTCTTTACTCCATGAAGAGGGCAGAGGAGACAGTTAGATGAAGGAAGTCCAAAAAAGAAGAGAAGAAATAGTACAAAAGAGTGACACGCAGGAATGGCAAAATACAGAAAGAAGGTTTTATAAGGTAAATAAAAAAGGTTAGCACATTAAAGAGTAAGGCAAGGCCAATTAATCTGTGATGAATACTTCAAGCAAGTTTCCTGATGTTTTTATTTAACCTATGGTACTTGAGTTGAGGCACATTTGGCAGTTTTTGCATTTTATTTTGAATTTTATTGGGTATGACACAAGAAACTTTGCACACGGATTTGGAGATTTTCTGCCATTCTTGTCTGCAGATCCTCCTAAGCTCTGTCAGTTTTGATGCAGATGGTCAGTGTTCATTTTTAGGTCTCTCCAGAGATATTTCACTGAGTTCACAGCAGGGTTGTCGTTGGGCCACTCAAAGACATTCACAGAGTTGCCACTCCAGTTTGTTTTTTGAGGGGGGACTTTATGCTTATGGTCATGTCCAGTTGAAAGGTGAAACTTTGATTCAGTCCTGAGTGCTTTGGAAAAAGCTTTCTTGAAGAATATGTCTCTATTTTAGCTGTTAACCATTCCCCGAAGCCCAACTAGTCCATACAGAAAACATCAACTCTACATGAATGTGGCATAAGCGTACCTTACCACTGGGATAGTATCAGGTATGATGAGCAGTAGTGATGGCTGGTTCACTTTAGAAAAGAACTATCTGGTTCTTGTTAGCACTATGTACTATGTTTTCTGGTAGTTGCTTAGTTTGGCCAGACAGCCAGCTCCAGGAAGACTCCCAGTTGTTCCAATCCTACAACAGTAACAGTATTCACTGTCGCCAAGCATTTGATTCCCAGATCATGTCCATTCAGTTAAATTTACCACATTACCACATTCAAGATTCACTGAATGGGTTTTTATATGGAAAAAATAATTTAAAAGAGCAAAATACTGCACCATAGGTTGAAGGCTGATGGTGATACATAAAAACCATGTACAGTGCAATGTAATATGTATTCCACACCACTTTGCAGTTCCCTTGCATATAAGCACATACAGTTTGTAATCACATATAAACACTAAATACACATTGCAGCAACTGAAAAAAACCCAGCAATGTTTTTCAGTCGTTTCTCCCCTTTGATGGAGGTAGTGCGCTGAATTGGCAGGAACTGTGACTGGGGTTTTTCTCGTTAATTTTACATGACATAATGAATGCTGAGGAGCAGGGAGCCTGGTGGTAAACACAAGTTTGAAGGCTGCAGGGGATACAAAACTGTTGATTATTACTGTGGAAAAAACTACAAAATGATATTTAGGCCAGCACTTTAGTGGCTAGGGAAAAACTTTTAGGAGCTGTTTCGTGGAAAACAGTGTGCACTGATGCAGCTTGTGTTTAGCTCTTAGGGTTATTTTCATTTTCTCTTCATTTTGCTGTGATTAGGTTTGGTATATTTAAATACTGTAGAAACAGCGAAATTCCATGTGGAAAAGTGTCTGAATTTTAATGGCAATTTACATCTTTCATTCAATATCTTCCCTCCTTGTTATCAAAGAGGTAGCCGAAAATCCTATGTGTCAGTTAAGTTAGTACGCAAGTCTGTAACTGACATGAAAAGATGTATGTCTGTGACCATGGCTATGGTCTCCTACATACACACAGAACTACGTTAGCTCAGATAAAATATGCAGCATATGTATTGAAACCATCCCGCTCATCACATTCAGAGGCTAATTTCCATCTCAGAGGTAACAGAATAATATAGTGAATGTACAAAAGATAGTTTAGCCTTTGGCTTGCCCTCAATTACTCTCTCTGATCGCTCGGCTTGATGAGTCAAAGAGGCCAAGCCCATTAAGCTGTCCTAAAGCTCTCTAACAGTATTCCATCAGCACTTTCACTGTGACTGAGACTGTTCTATCAGTGAGCCACAATTAGCAGAAACCTCACAGTATTATGAGCAATCCCTGTTTTTTTATATACAGGACAAGGCTTGAGTTAATTGCTGTGAGTAATTTATGTAGGTTCAGCCATCCAGGTAGCCATCTGCTTCAAATCACATGGCTGTAAGGCATCAATCTGCTGTGCTTCCGCTGGCAACAGTTGTAGATCAGAGACCACCAACTGAACCCTACTTTGTAAACAAGTACCATGCGACTATGTAATAGCAGAGATATATTTTATGCTCTTGGTTTTATGTTGTTTCTGTGCTGTTCTTTGTTGTCAACCCCATCTTTGACTCAACAATTTTGAATAGGGATTTTATAATAACAAAGTCGTTTTTAGTTAAAAAGTTAACTAACTTTTATATATTATATATATATATATATATATATATATATATATATATATATATATATATATATATATATATATATATATATTAATAACCACAGTGATGTGTCATCTCTCTCTTGGATCTTGTTCTAAGTCACGAGCATTTGGTCTCCATGAAAAATAAATTAGCTCAATAGGAAATGTCAGTCTAGAGCAGGCTTGCCCAACTCCAGGCCTCGATGGCCGGTGTCCTGCTGGTTTTAGATCTCAACTTGGGTCTACACACCTGAATCAAATGATTAGCTACCAGTTCTCTGGAGAACTTCAAGACATGTTGAGGAGGTAATTTAGCCATTTAAATCAGCTGTGATGGATCAAGGAACATCTAAAACCTGCAGGACACCGGTCCTCGAGGCCTGGGTTTGGACACCACTGGTCTAGAGTAACTATTCCATTCACTTTGATAGCATAGCACCCTAACTTTGCTAGGGAGTTACAAGAAAGTGGGTGTGACTATCTGCCTCCTTCTATAATCATCAGTTATATTTTTTTTCTGCCACAACTGCAACATTAAAGCACATTAGCACCAATAAGGGTTTTATTGAGGTGTGACTGTCACTAATAAGTAAGGCTGTACATACAGTAAGACTAACACTAAGTCTGAGAACACATGTTTTACATGCTTTACTTATACCCACACACACACACAAATACGGCATATAAATGTCAGTCTGTATTTAATCAAATCACAGCAAAGGTTGTGTGCATAGAAATGGCTTATATGAAAAAGACTGTTTTTTTTCTTTTGCGTAAAACAGTCTGTCAATGCTTTTAACATTAAAATTAATGTTATTCATATGTTATATGAAGGCATGCATACTGACATGAAATATTTGCTAATTCATGCTTTTATTAACTAAATAAATTACCTAATTTAAATCAGTGGTAAATTTTAATGTATTTTTACTTGATTTGATTTTGACTATGATGGAACATCATGCAAATGAAGTACCATTCCCAAGGAGTTTAAAGGCTATGCAAATTGAGTACATAATATTTCCCTTTATTGAATATTCTTCCTTATTTCCTTTTTTATATATATATTTATTGTCTACAATGTGCAGTTTTTGTGTGTCGGTTAATAACAGCTGAGATAAGACTGCTTTGCTTCCTCTGAAATTACTTAATAATTGACAGTGCAAATCTCTCTTCTGCAGCCATTCAGAAATTTTCCTTGTGATGTAATAGCCCTGCCATTTAATTTCTGTGGCATTAAAATTCACTTGGCACCTCTCCCAAGGTTGCAAGGTTATAAGATATTATACTGAGGATGTCAGTGGCAAGAAAGACCTAGGCTTTGAGCCTTTGAACGTGCCCTTTACTCTGCCCTCTTTCTTCATTCTATTCTTTTCAGGTTTCTTTCTGTTTTGCTCCTTCAAATTTCCTCCCTACCTTATGTCTTCATTTTTCTCATTATTTCATTTGCTTTAACCCCTTCCTTTGCCTCCCGCTGGACTCCTCTCCTGCTCCTCTCATCTCCACTCCTCTGTCCATTGAGCACCTGCTTTTAGAAGCAGTCTCCTGAACCCAAAGCCCATTTTACGGAGAGTAGTTTTTCACTCATGACGCTACGCTTAGAGAAATTAGTAAGTGACTGGCAGAAGACATCCATAAATTGAATTTCTCAAGAGGCACGACAGGGAGACGCACACAATCACACATAAGTGCACATACACGGAGACACGAAGTCATATTTTCTATTCAGGAAGAGGGGAAAAAATTGATGCACTAATGAGAGAGCAGTCAATTATGGGACGTTCCACTCTGAAGCTTTCTAGCATTTGATAACTGTCTGTAGGGGGGTGCGAAAAAGAGTATGTAGTGTTTCCTATTGTAGTGTTGAAATCTTGACTTTCTTATACATTTGATAATACTGAGTCGTTCCAAATATTGTCACAGCTTTTCATAGCTCATTGCTTCTTTTCATCATTTTGGAAATGATAGAATGACTTCTTTCACATTTTCTATTTGTGAATAAATGACTCATCATGACAAAAGTCCTACAGTTGCTTTCCCATTACTACACATAGACTGTACACCATGACACAGTATATTTTTTTACCTTCTTGAAACACAGCATTGTAGTCCTCCAGTGCTTTCTTTTGGTCATTTTAGTATCTTAAGTTCTTCAATTTTTCATTTTGCTGTAACTTGTAATGAATAGCAGATTTTCAGCCATGCTTCCTGCATGCCATTCCCTTTACATCCTACCTTTACATCCCAAGGCTTGTGATGAATAAGACATGACACTCTGGCAACCACATTTATCAAAGTGCAGTCCATGTGCTGTATGTACATCTTGTGTCATTTTGACATTAATGCGCGTTACGTTTGTTTGAGAGTGCTCTATAAGGTGCTCTGAGGACTTTTTTGGACAGTTAGGGGAAATTGCTAAGGGACAAACTGCAGCAGGTGGTCAGCAGATAAGCACTTTCCTTTCCTGGAGTGCATTCTTGGTTTTGTGTGAAATTACATATTGTGTTTGGCAATAGTTCTTGTCTCTTCTGAATATATTCTAGAGTTACATCCTTGGAATATTTGTTTAATAATTTACCTCTGAGCATATTGGCAGATTTCCAACCTGCCTCCTCCTGAAGCAGACACATACCTCTAAATGTAATGGGATTTGGAAACATAGCCTGAGAGCCAGCCGTGCACAGGTAGAAGAACGCTGGTGCTGGTCTTTCCAATGTGTATTGTAAGACGAGCTCTTTTGCCCCAACAGGGGGGTTGTGATAGTGTGCCAACAAGACTGCAGGGGATTATTGCTGTTGTTCCACATTCTGAACGGTTATAAGAAACAGAGTCCTTCTGTTTGTAGTAATACTGCAAATTAAAGCAAAGAATGACATTGAAATCAGGGAGAAATAGGTTCTGCTAATTCTTATCTAGAATTTAGACTAGAAGATCGACTGATGTATGGTGATGCATTTGCTTTGCTTCCAGCAATTGTTTTATCTTTGTTGGACTTTCTATTAACAGCGGTCTGAATCTTGAACTTCTTGTCAGTATAGCTGCATTACATTCATACAGTAATACATATTTTAAAATCATAAAAAATTAATCTTCTTGAAGCTTCTTGGGGAAATAAAAATGTTCCCAGGGGGGCAGACTAAAACAGAATTGTAACTATATATTAACATTGGTTATGTCTGGCCATGGCTTTAGAATAACAATAAAATAAAATGCTGTACTTTAAATCTATTTAAAACTCTGCTACTGCAAAATGTACATACTCTCTGAGTCTTATTTATCCATCTATTAATCATTTAATATGCAATATGGTAATAGGAGCATTTATAGCGCTCATTCATATGGATAAATGATCACCTGTGTCTTTTAAATAGTGATTTACAGACGTTTGGATTCATTTAGCGTATTCTAGATATCAGATTTTTGCCTTTGTTTGCTGATTGATGATTAACTTTTAACCCAAAGTCAGCTGTCACCTGAAGCATGCCGGTTTTAGTAGAAATACAGGTGCATTTCAATTATTGCTCTTAAAAAAGTATTTTGAATCAAAAGAGTAATTTATAAAGTGACACCTAATAAACTAATTGGATATAGTGTTGAATTTTAATTGCAAAAAACACCCAGTTGGTGGCTTGAAAAGAGAAGCAGAGAAACAAACCTCCCGCTGGCTTTCATGGCCGAGCAACATACATATATCCACCCATAGCTTCATGCATGGTGCCACTCATTCTGCCAAACTGTCAGGATAGCTGGATTTCCTTTGCATTTATAAGCTATCCACAGGACACAAAGTGCTGCCAGCCAGCTGCAGTCTGCTCTGTTTCCCATCTTCTCTTCCTTTTCTATGTCTCCCTCTCTGTCTTTCTCTCTCTGTGTGTTTCTCTCTGGAAAAAAAAAAAAAACACCAGGCAGGTGTGGCAGGAGAAGAGACAGATGGCAAGGATGACAGGAGAAACTTTTTGGGAGGAGGAGATGAAAATCAAAAGATGTGAAGAACTGGATGAATCCAGCAAACGCACACAGACATACCCTCATACATACTGTTTACTTTCTACTGTTTTATATGCTTTGTGTCAGGGACATAAACTACAATTATGTCGATGTATACACACACACCCAGTGCACACGCCTTGTATAATAAGTCTCTTTGATGCTTTGGCCTTGAAGCTGATAGGCATGCTGGAGAGTGTGACAGCTTATATCATCACGATGATGGAGATGTCATTGAGCGGTTGTGTTTTATGAGTGACCCGTGTGCTGTTGGACTGCCTGTGCTCTGTAGATTTATGCTCGCATACTGTATGCTGTGCAAGTATTAGACACAAAGCACGAAGGCACATTTAAACATGTAGAAGACATGCATGTAGAGTACATGTAAACCTGTCATATATCAGTGAAGTTTTGTAGAAGATAAAGAATGTTCAAAAAATACACACAGGAATAATATTGTGTGTATAGTTTTGTCCTACCCTTGTCCCCTCTTCAGTCAAGGCCCAGTGAAACCTCTGGACGGGCCATTGACTCCTGTACCTCATAAACGTACAGTATAGAGTAAAATCTGTATGTCCTCTAGCCTATTGCAGTCTTAGCACCAGCATTAAGTCTAATGGGCCTTGCGGATAAGCTCTAAAACAAGACAAGTGATGAAGGTTCATGGCTGTAAAAAAGGGGACAATAACCATTCACTGGCCAGGTGTGTTGTTGCTCATCAAGGATAATGTCACTGTTTTGTTTGACGTCTGCTTTCTCGCAAGGTCTTCTTTTCACGGTGTGTTTTAAATCGTGAGATTGAAAGAATCCTATTATGCTCTTCCTCCAATCTCCCACTTCTTTCATTTCACCATTAAAACAAGCTTTTATGCATCCCTTTGTTTCTGTTCCTTCTCAAAAATAGTTACAGCATTTTTTCCACTTCCAACTATCTGTAATTGTCAGTAGAAAATTGCCATTTTTTATGTAACAATGTTTTACTTTCTTTTCTTTTGTTTGTTTCTTGTATGGGTTCCAGGTTATTTTCTGCAAACACTGTTTCCACCAACCCAGCGTTCGTTTCAAGGCTGCATGCAAGCAATCTTGGTTGATGACCAACCTGCTGATCTACATGCTGTGGAGAAAGGCACTGTGGGAGCTTTTGAGAATGTCAGCCTGGACATGTGTGCAATCATAGACAGGTAAGAGTGGGTCAGGCATGGGCAGAGGACAAAAGCAATGATTGATATAAATCAACTGGTTTTAAATGGGAAGAATCATATGGTAGACAAGAGCGCCATGTGGAGTCTTTGAATTCCGATCCAGAGACTGCTTGTCAGATAAATGCGTATAGTTGATGGGGCAAAATTACAGTGCAAGGAGGTGTGTATTTTATCAGTGGAAAACAGTGAACAATCTTAATCAAACATCAAAAATGAGCCATGCAGTTCTGTTTTATTGCCAAGTATACCAGACATGGAAATTCTGCACAGCACTTCCCAATGTTGGCTCACTGTAAGCATTCATTAAACTTGTTGACATTTCAATTTATTTCGTTGTCATGGACTAGACAAACGCATTGGAATGGATTCGCCATACATGCAGTCACCCATGCCTTGAGCTCTATTCCAACATTTGTCTGCACTGAAACGGATGCCTGTGTACAAAACCATTTAAACTTTGAGGACAAGTTTAACCCCAGCAGTGTTAGTCACGTATTATTTAGTGATTTGTCTTCAGGTGAGGTTTGTCAATGACCTCCATCGATATCCTTGGTGAGCGAAGAACACACCAAGTACCCCTGCTTGATTGTGATCAATTTAGGTTCGCCACAAGTGGTCTGACTGGCTGGGAATCTTGAGTTCAGACGACTGCTTGGGCACACACTTACACAGGCAGACTCATCAGAAAATCCTGTTTATGTCAGTGTTGTCATTGGCATTTAGGCCACCTAGTTTACAACTCTAGTCACAAAATCCTTTTTGTGCTCTCCTCTCCTCTAATAATGAATGAAACGTATTGTATTTGTTCATAACGTGTATTCTTACAGTGTACCTGGAGGGGGTCAGGAGGAGGGGTTCTTTGAGGCAGAGTATGACACAGTGTGTGTCATACCTAATATGAATGATAATAATAATTTTGATTTGAAATGTCATCCAGTAAATAGCAAAATGCTTACAAAGTCAAAATTTGCATTTTGACTCTGTTTGACTCTGTTTTGCATTGTGCTGTGCAATCAAATGCCCAATTGAGAGGTGCTAATTGACTGAGTCAGCCAGAAGACTGCATTATTATGATGTTTTAATTTGATCAAATGTTACACACCAGTGTTACAATTTCACATCAACAGAATACTGAAGCTGTTTATTTTGAATTCTGTGCAACTGCTTCTATGTGACGTACACTATACTGTACGGAGGAACGATCACAAAGATGAGTGACCGAGAGTGTTACAGACCACTGGAAGTTGGCTTTCTGCTGCTGCATACTGAAAATGCAATAGCAGATGTGCTGACAGTTCTCCAGAAAAGTTCTGCATTCACAGGTGGAGAAAAAAAAACTGTCCATAGCCAAAAAACTTTATTTTGGACATGAACTAACACTGAAGTTTCCAAATTTAATGAAACTATCCTCCTCTCTGTGCTCCCAGTATTGCCCAAGTCTATTACTTCAAATGTTTTGTATAAGCCCTGCAGTACTTGAGGTGGGCCTTGTTCTGCCATGGAAGATGAATGGGTGCACTGTTACCATCTAACTAATCAGAATGTCTTTGAAGGCAGTTCAATAGCCCTGTCTGACCTCCCTTTGATCAATGCCGTTCCACTGTGAGATTGTGTTTAGGGTGAGATAGTGGAAAAAACAAAAACTACACACAACCTAACAGACACACTCTCAGGTGGACACATAGCTGTGCCCATGCAAATTCCCACAATGTCACTGTTGTTCTGTAATACTGCCGAGGCAATGAGTGCAGAGGCACATAAAACCACACACGCTCATAAATTTGCCGAAATGTCTTTGTTTTCAGGAAAAAAAAAAGAAAAATCTACAAAGCCAGCCGCATATATAGTTAGTATACTTGAGTGATCACAGCTTGCTGAGCATAATGTCTTTTGTGATTGTCAATTGCAACACTCTGTGAAAGGCCCTTTATCTGAACCTTGTTACACTGTAAAAACAAACTTTTAAAAATATACTCAATGAAATTGATGTAACAATTAGCACACAATTTGTTAGGTGTGCTCTACTCTATATTTGTACTCAAGTACGACTCAAATAGGTAAAATCTACCTAACCGTTACACCACTACGAACCTTTTTAAGAAATGACTAACATTACCTCTGGATTGGAAACGCCTAGATTAAGTAGGAACAGGGAAATGTCTTGAAAATTATCAGGAAAATTTAGCAGTATCATAACAAGAAGCCAGGCTGAAAGATGTAACTGGAATTGAATCATAGATTGTTTTTTTGTTTTTAGCGCTAATGCTAGTGTAGTCATCAACATACCCTCTGCACCATTGATGAAACTGCAATAATCTACTGTTGTGATGTACTTTATGTTTTAGTTTAGTATTAGATACATCCTGCAGACCTTAAAGTCAAGTGAGCAGGATTTGTATTCATCCCATTTTCATATATGCATGCATATATATATATATATATATATATATAAAAACACCCAGCACGCCCCTGCGGGCGGTTTATCCTTCAAGCTCGGGTCCTCTACCAGAGGCCTGGGAGCTTGAGGGTCCTGCACAGTATCTTAGCTGTTCCCAGGACTGCGCTCTTCTGGACAGAGATCTCCGATGTTGTTCCCGGGATCTGCTGGAGCCACTCGCCTAGCTTGGGAGTCACCGCACCTAGTGCTCCGATTACCACGGGGACCACCGTCACCTTCACCCTCCACATCCTCTCGAGCTCTTCTCTGAGCCCTTGGTATTTCTCCAGCTTCTCGTGTTCCTTCTTCCTGATATTGCTGTCATTCGAACCGCTACATCGATCACTACAGCCGTCTTCTTCTGTTTGTCTACCACCACTATGTCCGGTTGGTTAGCCACCATCATTTTGTCCGTCTGCATCTGGAAGTCCCACAGGATCTTAGCTCGGTCATTCTCCACCACCCTTGGGGGCATCTCCCATTTTGACCTCGGGACTTCCAGGTTATACTCGCACAGATGTTCCTGTACACTATGCCGCCACTTGGTTATGGCGCCCATGTATGCCTTGCCTGCTAGCATCTTGCACCCTGCTGTTATGTGCTGGATTGTCTCTGGGGCATCTTTACACAGCCTGCACCTGGGGTCTTGCCTGGTGTGATAGACCCCAGCCTCTATGGATCTTGTACTCAGAGCTTGTTCTTGTGCTGCCATGATTAGTGCCTCTGTGCTGTCTTTCAGTCCAGCTTTGTCCAGCCACTGGTAGGATTTCTGGATATCAGCCACCTCCTCTATCTGCCGGTGGTACATACCGTGCAGGGGCCTGTCCTTCCATGATGGTTCCTCGCCTTCCTCCTCTTTCTTGGGTTTCTGCTGCCTGAGGTATTCACTGAGCACGCTGTCAGTTGGGGCCATCTACGTGATGTATTCGTGGATGTTTCTTGTCTCATCCTGGACTGTGGTGCTGACACTCACCAGTCCCCGGCCCCCTTCCTTCCGCTTAGCATACAGCCTCAGGGTGCTGGACTTGGGGTGAAACCCTCCATGCATGGTAAGGAGCTATACATATACATATATATATCAAATTCAAATCAAATCAAATTCAAATTCAAATTCAAATTTTTATTTGTCACATACACAGTCATACACAGTACGATATGCAGTGAAATGCTTACACAACTGCTCGTGACCTAAGGAAAAAAGAAAGGGCTATGAATAAGACAGGAAATAAATATGAAAATTAAAAAGGGTAAATTTAACTAGGAAGGAATAAAATAAAATATATATATGAATTTGTTGAAAATAAAATAACTGTACAACACAAATTAGAATGAAGGGTAAATTTAGCTGGGAAGGAATAAGATAAAATATATATGAATTAAAGTTTAAAATAAAATAACTGTACAGCAAAATACACAATACACAGTATAGAAATATATAAGAATGTATGTATGTAAGAATGTATGTATATATATATATATGTATATATATATATATATATATATATGTTTGGGGCTGCACGGCATCAACGCGTTAGTGCAGTGCGAAATGCGTTGACAGAAGCATTTCAGGGATTTTGAGTCATTCTGCACTCCAGATGCGTTAATTGCATTAAAAAATTGTAATCACGTTGACCGTGATAGCAGATTAATTTGCGTTAACGTGCTAATATACTATGCTAACAAACATACACAGGTAAGATCTTTAGACTTTTAGTTGTTTCATTTGACATCCTCCGAAATTAGTTTTACAGTGTAGTTCATAGAAGCTACCATGTGCTGTGCAAACTAGTGTCACACTAGGAAGCTTGTTTTTCACAGCTTTTAAATTGTCACAGGGTCAATTTTGTACATAGCCAAATGCTTGTCAAATAATTTGTAGCCTAGCAGACAGGCAGGATTTTCATTTATTTTATTTATTTCATTTTTTTACAGCACATGCTGTCTCCCTCATTTTCTAAGTACACTGAGTCCAAATATACAAAGAAATCAAAAAGTGGGGACAATTACAATTGCCTCTGCTGTCGGTGAAGCTATCGTATGTTATGTGAACAAGGCCAAAGTTGTATGTCACTTTCATCGGTATTGTGTGCACAACAGCAGTAATCATCATGTCTAGCTCCAGAGGTGGAATATTTGTGCTGCTTAACTGCCCGACTCCCAGTGAGGCTGGAGAAGAACTCAGCATTTTAAAGGACCCCTGCAGCTTTTATGAGTCAGTGTTTGTTTGTCCTCCAGCTCGCTTTCCTGCTAACATCATTTTATTACATTCAAGTAAGCAGACTTAAAAATTCGAATCGCATAACTCGTACGTGACTGTGTGTGTGGAAAACCCCGCTTTAAGACTCCCGTGCCTCGGGATCCATCCCCACAGGCCTGCAGGCAGATCAAACCACAGAACTTTGATGTGCTTGGGATTTGGGTTGGTATTCAAATTTTAACAAGAAAAACTGTGATGTCTTAACTGCTGTGTGCTCAGTGCTGTGTTCACACTCTGTTTACTTCCATCTGTGAATATAGAGACTAAATTTTAACAATAACAATATGCTGTATGTTAAGAAACCTAAAATGGAACAGTGAGATTCAGCATCATTAGCAGGTCAGTCGCCTCGTGCACTCAATAATCAATGACGTTTTATTTTATTATAGGCAGACACACACTTCAGAAGTCACACATGGTCCGATTAAAACTGTGAGTTATTCCAGACTGTTTACAGTTAACCAAGGTCACCAGTAGCTCCTGCATTTTTTTCACTGACACCTGGGTGTCCGTGCCACAAGTATTACTGCTTTCTTTTTGTTCTTGTGAACACCTTGAATAGAAATGTTGACAGATTCATTGAACCTATAAAGCTAATAACGACATCACTGGTTGTGAAAAGAGTCCAAACAGGGAGAAAATATGTGGAAATTCAAAGAACGAAGGTTCTTTGCTGAGTTCTATTTTAAATCATTAGAAATTATCATCATACTGACTGAATGGTTTAGATCTTATCGCTGGTTTTGTCCTTTTGAATCAGCTTTTTTTTACAGCATAAATATTTAGTATCCTTTGCCTGCAAAGGTATGTGTGATAGTTTTCAAGGGCCTAAGGTCAGTGAAATCATAAAACTTACATTAATCTCAACTCATAGAATCAAATTCTTTTATTATTATATTATAAATCTTCTGTGTAGTCTCAGATGAATAGGGATGCCTTTCTGTCAGGCCTGTATTTCTTTAGATAGTAGCTAGCTATAGTAATGGACTTCAAAAGAAAATCTCAATGTGGTCACAGTTCATTTAACCTATAAGTAATCACCTTGGGCAAGTTTTTCTCTTTAAGATGAACATTGTTTTAATGTATTTCCTTTCCTTTTCAACGAGTTAGATATAGTGCACCTTAACATTGTTTATCACAAAATTTAGATACAGTATATACTGATCTCATCTGTTATAAAAAAGAAAAAGCACAGTAATATATATATAATATATAATATAAAAATTAATTAGAGTTGTTGTGGTAATGAGTCATGAACCAGTTTTTAATGAGATGTCTACATGGGCATACAGAAGTCACCAGCTTCCTATTGCAAGTTTGTCACATTAAATTGTTAATTCTTCATGTTACCATAAAAACCCAGAATATTCTGTTGTTCTATGAAAAGGAGCAAATTACCAAAACAAAAAGCAACGAAAATGTTTTGTTTGTTTGTTTTTTGTTTTTGTTTTTTAGAAAAGAATCCACTCCTCTCTTCACAACCTAGCACCATCTGACTCAGATGGTGCTGCTGTAAGAGATCTGTTTCCAAGTCAGAGACTCTAGTGTATTTGTCCCATTGCTCAGCTGCGAATTAGAATGTCTTCTTTTTTTTTCTTTTATAGTTAGGTTCAATTAAAGCTGGGAATAGAATTAAGTATCAGAATGGAATATCTTTTGTTTTGGAGAACAAAAATACTCTAGTGAGTTTGGGCCATTTTGAGAAAATATTTGATAAATGGTCTGGCACTCACATGGTGCTTTTCTACTCAGTTGAGCACTCAAAGCGCTTTCTGGCTCAAGCCCCGTTCAGCTAATCACAGAACCATTCATACAGCGGTTTTATCGATGGCACACACTTTCTAACATTCACACGCTGACTCACGGTTCAAAATGTTTATAGTTAGAAAAGCTTTTGTTGAAGCTTTTATTTTTTTCTGATCAATAAGCTTTTTACAGTCATAAATTGCATTAAGTAACACAATGTGCTGTTGGATGGGTGCTATCAAGGTATCATTAAAAATGTAAAAATAAATCTATAAAAATCGATGTGCTTTCCTTTTGAAAATAAGAACATTTCTGAGTGGCAGATATTGAATGGTAGTGTATTTCTTTATAAAGCAAGTTTTTAAAGCAACAAGTGTTGAAAACATTTCCTGTAAAAGTGCTATTGCTGTGGTCCTTTCTCTAGATGTATGCCCAATCATTGTGAGCATGGTGGTCGGTGTAAACAGACCTGGGACAGCTTCAGCTGTACTTGTGATGGAACTGGATACACTGGAGCAACGTGTCATACTTGTAAGTGTGTGTGTGGTGAGTTGTGTGTAGAGTTGTTTGTTCTATTCATTTTTTGTTTCTTTGTCTTCCCGTCAGTGGAACAACACTATAGGCCACTCTGCTCTGCCCGTGTGTGTGTGTGTGTGTGTGCATGTGTGCGTGTGTGTGTTTGATTTAGCCTTCCTCCATTCGACTTTGAGTGATTAAGCTGTTTGTTGTTTTTTTTTCCTGCTCAAAGCCACAATTCTCATTAGAGGGACAGATGAACTTTTGAAGTATTCATGGGATTCAGGCTTTTCTGACAACACTGTGTGTTTTGTTCCGACAGAGAAAAAGGAATACGACCCAAAAAGCCCCACAACACAAAGAGAACAGAGTCGGAGAGAGCAAAGCGGGGATTTTTTTTTTTTTTTTTTAATGCTTAACAATTTGAGAATGCCATCCCTCCTCCCATAAGCCTCAAAGATTGTTCTCTTTTAAGAGAAGGCGGGGAAGTAAAGTTCTGGAAATAAATCTAAAAGAGCAGATTTAATATAATGGAAGTGAGAGAAAGCCAGAGGAATAAAGTGAGTGAAAAAGACATTTTTCAAATTTAGGCACTGCAGAGTTGGTCTAAGTAGGTAATAATGAATAGATCATAAAAAATACAGACACAGATGAAGCAAGATGCACATCGAGAAATGTCTTTGTGCGACTGCATCTCTCTATATGTGTGAATCTGTGTCCAAAATTGCATCCCTATTTACTATACACTTACTGTATCACATACAGCTCTGAGTTTCTGGGGCTATATGGAAACACTATGTAACCACATGGTGCTCTGCGATGCATTGTGCTGCATATGTGCCAAAATAACAGCTGTTGGTGATGATACATGAAAGAAACAAATGAGGAAACAAGGTGCTGACTTCACGCATGCCCTCTGTAAAAATTTGTCAAGATTAGTTAGGACTAATAAGAGACAGCCTAAGGCAGTAGTAACCTAGAAATGAAGGTCTCTAGTTTCCGGCTATAAAGGTGTGAGGCAAATCTGGAGACCTGCCAGTAAAGTGTGGGGAGAGAGAGTGAATGAGCAACTCTTTTCACTTCCTTAAAGAGCCACATCTTTGTCATGGACCTCTAAATAGTTTCTCTGGTGGAGCTTGTCGGTGGCAAAGTTGATGAAATGGAATGGACGGGCATTTATATAGTGCTTTTTCAGTCTTACTGACCACTCAAAGTGCTTTAGAGCAACTGGCTCATTTAAGCATGCATTCATACAGTGCTTTATTCTACATTTAAGCACCTTATTAACCCAACATGCACAAAGAAGCTGAGGTACCTGCAGACAGCACACATGGGTACAGGGCAAACCTGATGACCACCAGATTTACACTTATAATTTGAGGTTAGCATCGAGGCAGCAGTGCTAACCTCTGGACTACGATGGCAGCGTAAATAAAGAGTGAAACAAAACAATGGTGTAATTTGACGCCATGAAATGATTTAAAACATGTCACCAATTAAAGACCCAGGAGTGTGCAGTAGTGTCCCATCCTTTCGTGATTAGGTACTTAATAGTCAATTAATGGAAGAATAAATATGTTTTAACCATATTCTGAGATAAAAACAATAACTGAATGGTTAATAATTAACAAAAAGAGGATACAGTTTTGAAAACTGCATTTTAGTTCATGACAATTAAATACTCTGACTATATTTTTTTGTCATTAAAAAATAAGCACAGTGGTTACCAGCATTTACAGCTTTTATTTTAATATTGTATTGCCATAAGCTCCTTTCCAAATCCCCCTAGTATTCCACTCTGATGGTAAATATTTGCAGACATAATTTTTGTATTGACTTACTAAATATTCTAATTAAGTTCCCTCTGGAGAAATTTCTCTGAATTTCTCTGTTCCACATTGAATCTTTCTGTTGTGGTACATAACACTGAAGTAGTCCTAGGAGAAAAGCTGGCTATTAAACTACCATTGTATTACAGCCTTTGACCAATGGCTTTGAGCCAGAACAGAAACCTCAACCTCAACAATTCTCTTGATCCTTTGAGATTCCTCAGTACGGTTACATCCTCCCAACACTGGTTTTGGTTAACAAAAAAAGAGTCTCCTCTTATCAGAAAACCACCCTGCAAAACTCTGAGATCAATTAAGTAGTTGGAGAACATATAGAAAAGAAAAGGCTGAAAAATAAAGAAACTGCAGACAGAAATAAGGAGGTGATAGTAGGCAAACTAAGAAAGAACTATGAACAAATTGCAGGCTCTTTTTCTTTTTAAACTCATTGTTAAGCCTGTGAGGAGTCACACTTCAATCAAGAAAGTTTCACTTCAAGTCACGCTCGCAGTTCGCTTTGATGTGTAATTCTTCCTGCTGTCCCTGTCTGTCAGTGTGTACGTCAACACAAACACAACATCAATATGTTGTCAGCTAGATTGCTCGAGTGTTAGGGAGAAGACGCCGCTCCTTGACAGGCACTGAATAGAGACAATGCGGTGAGAGAGGCAACCATATGAAATTGCCTTTTGGACGAAGGGGAAAATAAAAATAGGGGAAAAAAAGAAAGAAAGCAGCTTTGGAAACTGAGTTGCTATTTTAGGTCCATCGTGGATTCGGAAACTTCAGTTGCTGAATTAGATAACAAAACAGAAATGTTACTCTAGCATTTGTCTATAGTATATTTTTGAGTGGCTCACTGTAGCCTCTTCTCTCGCACCAGCCTCAGGGCAAAAAAAAAAAAAAGAAGAAAAGAAAAAACTGTCAATCTATGAACGCTTTTCTGTTTACGGGGAATCAACTGCTGATTTTGCTGGAAAGCCAGACCTTAACACTGCCACCACCCACGGCCATTTTTTATTTTTTTTTTATTTTTTATTTTTTTTGCCTCATTGGTTAGGATTTATAAATAGGAAAAAAAGTGTTTCTCATCTGTCATCCATTCAACAGTTGTGCTCCTTTAAATATGGATGTTCTCCAGTGTCAGTGTATATCTCAACATGACGTGGTGTCACACTGAGTAGGTGTCAAACACAGACTTGTATTGTAAGCCTAATTTTGGGGAGGGTGTATAGTGCGCTGGATTTTCTTGTGTTTTTCCTTTAATACCCATCCTCCTTCACCTGCTCATGTTTGCTCTCATTTTTCTTCACCCTTGCTCTGCTCCAGCGATCTATGAGCCTTCGTGTGAGGCCTACAAGCATTTGGGCAAGTCCTCCGATGCCTACTGGATCGACCCCGATGGCAGCGGACCTCTTGGCCCCTTCAAAGTTAACTGCAACATGACAGGTGTGTGTCTCCAGTGTGTGTTTGCGTGTGTGCCTTCCATACTGTCTAGCCCCAGTGACCTATGAAAGGAAATAAACTCTGCAGCCCTTCGCGTTCTTAACCTCAGAAGACAGCAGCCTTAACCTGTTATATCTGTGGTTTCCATGGCAACATATTCACAGTAACTGACATTTACTTCTGAAGCAGCAGCAAACACACATACTGAGATGCACATGCACATCAAAACACACGCCACAAACATATACGAAACGAAGCTGTTATGCAACTCTAGGAGTGCTCTAAGGGTCTGACTGACACTTCTTCTGTCACACACACACCTGCACACTTCCATGAACACACACACAGTGGAATAAGTAGATAGTCTGGAACAGCAGAGCATGCAGGCAGAGCAAAGGCGAGACTTTTAATGAAATGTCACTGCACTCCACTGGCTGGCCCCTTAGTCACGCTGAATAGCGCACTCACACACACCTCTGAAATGTTAAGAGTTTCACGCTCTCTCTCTCTCTCTCCCGCACACACACACACCTCAGAAACCTGAACCGCACACACACACACACACACACATTCCCTGACTGACAGTGTGAATGAACAAGGAGCTGTGTGAGTGACTGGTTCGTACTATAACAGGACAGAAGTGTCTATTAAACCCCGGAGTCTCATAGCTGTAACTTAGATTACACGGAAAGAACTTCACTGCCATGACAGCTAAACTGCCGCTTTGTCTGTGCACTCATGTGTTGCTATGTCTGCATGTGCGAATCGATTGCATGTGTAAAATTAAATGAACGATGTAATAAGTCTTCTAGCTTTAAATTGCGCTATGGCTTGTTTTCATTTTGAATGTGTTTTGTCTTTTTTCATAGAGGACAAAGTATGGACCACAGTGATGAACAACCTGCCTCCCAAAACCATAGTCACAGGCTCCAGCAGAAACAGACGGACCGTGTTACAGGTCAACTACAGTGCCTCAATGGACCAGGTAATGCACTTGAACACGTTATGCATAGAAAGTGTTTTGTCTGCAAATAAGGCAAAAGTAGTATTATACTTAGGTTTAGAAGCCAAAAAATGTTTTTTAAAAAAATGAAAAGGAATATATTATGAGGTGGGGAAAAAAGGGGTTTGATTTGTTTGAATTGTAGCCCTCAGGCTCTGGGCTTCTCCCTTAGTACATGTTATGAACGATGAGAACCGTGAGGATTTTTTACTGACTACTGCTAACATCTGTTTTGTTTTAGATGATTTTATCCCACCCTTTAAAAGCAAGCCTAATATGGTGATGGCACACTTTACTCTGCTGTTGCTGACAGGACCATAGGGTTTCATTTTTGGGCTGTTTTCCCTGAGATCTCTGCTTTTGAGAAAGCAGCTGCATTTTCTTCAGTGTTAGCAGTCTTCGTATTGTTTGCTGAAAAAAAGGCCTTTATTTTTCCTTGTACGGCTAAGTCACATGGACTTGAATTAGCATTAGCATTATGCATGCAGTGTGTGAATTAAAAAGTAGTGAAGCAGTTATAAAACCCATGTCTCTTTTCCCATGGCACAAAACTGTATTTATTAAATGAATATGTGCCGAATAGTTCAATCATTGCAACTAATCATTTATCATTTTCTTGGCGAATACTGAATGTGCTTGTGGAGCTGTGCCTCGAGTTGTATGTAAATTGAAGTTTTCCCAGAGCTAATGTGTTCCCCAGCCTCTGTAATTTCTGGTTAAGTAAACATACAGACAGAGCATGAATTTGGGATAGCTTGAGTTTTTACATATCAGTAGATACAGTGATTAGTGCATGATAATTGAAAACTAAAAGGACACTTCATTGGTTATACTGTCCTAGTGTCACATTCGACCCCCATTTTCCTTAAAAACTGTCTTAATTTCTTCATGTCATAGATTTAACAAGTTGCTGGAAACATTCCCCAGAGATTTTGGTCCATATCGACATGATAGCATCACAAAGCTGCTGCATTTTGGCTGCACATCCATGATGTGAATTTCCCTTTCAATCACACCCCCAAGGTGCTCTATTGTACTGAGATCTGGTAACTGTGGAGGCCATTTGACCACAGTGAACCAGACACCAGAATGAGATGATTTGAGCTATGTAACATAGTGTGTTTTACTGTTAGAAGCAGCCATCAGAAGACACTGTGGTCATAAATAAATAGGCATGGCCAGCAACAATACTCAGATAGGCACTTAGACACTGCAGCACTTAGGCAACCATACGTACTTAAGACCCCAAAACGAGACAAGAAAACACACATCATCATACCACTACTAGCCTAAGTGCGAGGCAGTTGCTTTTATGTCGTTCATGCCGGCACTACTGTCAAAATTTCTGTCACAGCAGAAATTCAGAATCATCACAGCAGGCAATGTTTTCCCAGCTTTCTTTTGTCCAACTCCTGAGCCCATGAGAATTGTAGCCTCAGTTTCCAGTTCCTGGATTGACAGCAGTGATACACAGTGTGGTCTTCTGCTGCTACTTCAAAGATGACCTCTGCCAACAACAAGGCGAACTGCCGCTCACTTTGAACTTCAGCAGGCCGTCTTGATCATGTCATACCTAAATGCACTGAGTTGCTGCCATGTGATTGGCTGATTAGATGTTTGCATTAGCCAGCAGTTAAACAGATCCACCTAATGAAATGAAATGAAATTTCTGCATGGTTCTTGTAATGATCTCACACACACAGGATGGTCTTTCACTACAGTAACATTTCAATCATTTCTTAGCTCGGAGTATCAAATACATTTTTTCAAAGCTGCACCCAACTTGTTACTTTTGGACAGTCAAAGGACTGGGTTAGTATCATATCAGTGTGCCAGGTTAATACTGTGAAGGGTCATACTTTAAATGAAGCCAAAATGTCTTCTAAAACTTTTTTGGTTCCTAAACAAACCGAAGCAAAAAGTGAAAGTGAAAACAAAGTCACACAAACACACTGAGCCCCAAAATGGGAGACAAACCACGGTCTTCTGACTGACAGAGCTGTTACTTCCAACCTCCAAATGCGGATTTTGTTCCTCTTTAAGAGGATTGTTATCGCTCGGCCTCTGCTGTTCCTGCAGCTGGTGCTTCAAAGCACTGACAGCAGAGGTCCTGGGTTTAGAACACAGTGAGCATTTATGCTGCAGCACAGTTTTTCTTCTGTTTTGACAAAGTTACTAAGTTTGTGATCGCAGTATAATACAGCCAGAGCTACAGCACTTCACGTATTCAGCCAGTCTTTCAAACACACTGCGATATACTAACATAACAAGTGTCCATCATCATCCCCTCATCACCTGCCTGCTGTGCTTCACCCACACACAGTTCAGACTACCTAAATCTGTTCTCACACTCAAGAGTCAATATCTTAATCTTTCTGGTGAGTGATTATAGATTGCAGTTGTCACTCACAGTCAAAAGAAAACTGTGTGTGTGAAGTTTAAAGGCACCCCAATGTGAAGTGACTGTAGGATGTGCAGGATGACTATGACATTACATGGTTTGAGAAGCATATCCATCAAATTACGTTCTTTCATAATTCGTAGGGGCCGCTTATTCCATTTTCAGCTTCTCGGAGTCACAGAAGGCAAAAATTAAAACAACTTTAGAGTGCGCTTTCTTTCGTTTCACAGCTCAATAATTTGTTCTTACATAAAACGGGCCTGTCTGGTCGAAGAACATAAAATGAAAATACATATCCCTGCTTGTGTTTTCAGGTGACAGCCATCACCACCAGTGCAGAATACTGTGAGCAGCAAATCGCCTACAGCTGTCGCATGTCCAGACTCCTCAACACTCCAGGTAAAGGCTGAGGATGGCATCTTTATTCACCGCTGACTCAAACACGGGTAGACAGTGCTGACACAGATAGGTTTGGTTTTCACCACATAGTCAACCTTTGATGGAAAATTCATAACATATAAAAACACGTCTGCTTCTGTCTGAGAATTCTGCATAAGGGAGACTGAAGATTGTTCTATGAGGGATCTTTATGAGTGTTAAAATCATGGGGATTTAATGACATGGCCTTTGGTAGGTCTCATTATAGACCTGTTACAGATTTTCTACTAATATCACCAAATCAGAAATTACAAATATATTTTAAAAAATGGTTTACTGCCCCACAGGCTGAATCCCAGACATTTGCAGTATTTATGCCAAGGAGCTTTAAAGCTTTTCTGGTGGCTGGTTGCTGTCCAGCACCATGGCAAGATACCCTTCATTGGCTTTCCCATGTGTATGTTTGAACCGTTGCCTGCATCCTTGTTTTTAGCCACCAACAGAACTACACACGATACAACTGCAGCAGACCTCTGAAAATGAGTTGTGTTTTGGCTTTGCTCATTCGGACTAGATTAACTTGGATTACACACATTTGCATTAGATTTGTTTGGACTGAGTCAGTTTGGCTGTGGTTTGCCTGAGCAAGGCCTGGTAGGGTTTTGTGTCAGTTTGGTTTATATTAGTTAGGCTGGCGGTTGTTTAAGGTTTGTCGTGGATTAGATACATTTGATTTGTGTTATGGTTCGGTTTAGCCATGTGTGAATGGCTTAAACAGCTAAAACGCCTCTACGCACCAAAAGGAGGGCTCACAGCTGTGCAGCTGCCTCTGGTGGTGACAGAGGCACGCTTGTGTTTAGTTTAATATCTCACTGGGTTTGTGTGTTTGTCTGTGTGTGTGTGCATGCTCATGCATGTGTGTGGGTGTGCATAGTATTGTTCACAGAGCATTTGTTTTTGTTTTATTTTTTTTACTACGAGAATTACAAGCTTCCTGTCGCTGCGGAACAGCTTTCTATTTAGAATTTCCCTCTGTTTCCCAACACACACTCATGCATACACACACACACAAGTGCCACACACACATTTATATTTGCGCACCGTGACCCACCTTAGGGAATAGCTTCATAAAGACAAGACACACCTAGCAATTAAAGTGAGACGAGACAGAAAGAGACTGAGATAGGAGTAGAGGATGGCGAGTTCATTTGATGTGTGTGTGTGTTGATGCGTATATTTGTGTCCATGGTCCTTGATTGACTGAGTGGGAATAAAGCAAAAGGTGGTTAGTAATAGTTGGGTATTAGTGCAGCAGACCAAAACTTTGCAATTAACTTCCACTCCTCTCTGAGATTGCACCTCCATCTACAAACATAGTATCCGCATACTCACGCATACAAAAACCCATGCTTTGTTAATATTCCTCTTTTTCTTTTTAACTCTCAAGCTCTCTGTGGCGTGTACACACATACCCTGCCACAACCACACACAGACAGCCAGTAACTAGTTTACTCCTAATTCAGTACCTTGCAAGTTAGGGGAAATCCAATTACTAGTCTAGAATGACAGAGAAAGCAGGACCAGGAAAAATCATTTACCCAAAAATATGCTTCATAAATTAGCTGTCAACTTTCATCAAATTACACTGTCAACAGCATTTCCACTGTGAACCACAAGCACACAGGCACGCGTCACTATACACACTTGCTACTCTTCCACTTCCACTTTTTTCCCATCCAGATCTCATCTATTAGACTAGGGCTGGCATTTTGGAGCTAAACGAACCGTTAAATGGGAATTATATTCTGCCACCAGTGACACCCTTAATTTGAATCCTTGGCAGTAATTGTTCTAATTGCCTGACCCCTTTCTCACCTCCTGCACCTATTCTGTCCTTTTTATCATTTTTTATCACCTCTCTCTCTCTCTCTCACTCAAACATCCACAAACTCCTTCTCGCTCTCGAACGCTCACTCGATGGCACGATTGGGAGATACAATAATGGGGGACCTCGATGCTGATGTGTACAGTAACACACAAAGAAACACGCGCACACAAGTACATAGAGAAAAGCAATATTTTCCTTCTCTTTCCTTCGGTCCTCCTTCAATGTCATTTTCCCTCTCCCCACTGCTCCCTATAATCTTCTGCATGCACATTTATCAATTTCTAGCTATCTATTCTCTCCTCTTCCTTCACTCTTATCTCCCCTATTCTCTCATTGTTCTCCCCCTCCTCCAATTTAACATCTCAAGTCTCCGTTTTTGCCTCTTTCTCATTCTTCACCTCCGCTTTTACCTCACGGTATTGTCTCCCTCTCTCTTTAAAACCACTTTTCCTCTCATCCCACCTCTCTGCCCTGGTCTTCTCACTCACGCCGTTGAACACTTTTTCCATTAGTGTTAGAATCACAGCTTTTAGATAAGAATTAGCACCCTTCACTAATGATTTAGTATCATCAGTACTCCCTTCACTGCAAACAATCTGTAAACAAGCGATAGAGCAAGGCTCGCACAAACAAGCCTTTGTTTAGATGCAAACATGGATAAAAACACACATCCGTAATTCCCTCTGATACACACTCTCACACCTACAAAGGAGTTTAGATAAAGCGTTTTTGCTGAAGTTGTTGCTGCACAGCTGTCCTTAACTTACAAAGCATTTTCATTCCCCTGTTTTTCTAGTGCCTTTGCTCCTTCATCAGCTTGTTTGTGTCCTTGAAGTAACCCATTACAGTTCCCGGCAAATCTTACATTTTGTATATTTAGTATTAGATTACCTGTTTATTGTCATCTACACCCATTGGCTCAAACATCTGATAAGAACAATTGCCAAACAATTCATTGTAAATCAGACCGAATGTGGCGTCTTTTTTTAAGATAAGTACAAATGTTTGCAGTTTTCTTCCTTTCTGTAATATCTGCAAGGGCAACCACAGTTAAGATAAGGTTAAGGTTATCGTGAGTGTTTGTGTTTTTCTTTTTCCCTTTTTTTGATTGAGACCTCCGTTTTATGAGGTTTCGGGGATGTCTAAAGGGCCAGGCCTTTGTGGAGCATGATGGCTTGCCCATGTTCCGCTGTGCCTATTTGGAGACCTCAAGGACAGCCTGACTGCTTATCTGTTACTTCAGGAGATTCCCTGAACTATACCCTGAATTTCCTTATTATTTGAAAGGAAGAGAGGACGTGGCAGGGAGGTGTAAACACATTTCTCTGTGGTTGGATACACTCAGGATGACCATACTTCTGTAACATTTGTACTAATCTCTCTTCTTGAAATCAAGCATTTCCTGGATAAATGTAGCAATATTTTATACTTTGCAGAAATGACCTCTTGGGAGATATTTTCGCATAAAAATGCATGATCAAGCATATGATCAAAGTATGATTATTCAGTTAAAGCACTTGCTTGAGATTTTTTTTTAATAAAAGAAAAACTTACCACACTTCAAAAGGTAAGCTCTGAAGAATTTATAGGTCTAGCAACATCTGAGTGATGCAAGCCAAAATAAATGCCTTGACAAAGCAATAATATTTCTCCATATAACAAAAGAAAAACATTTATTAAAAAATGTCAATATGAAACATTTTTTGTCTCTTTTTTAAAGGGTTTTAGCCTGGCTTTGTTTAGCTACTTCATGGATAAAAATATTGCACTGCACCTCTTAATCTTTGATTTTATACACCTGTGGCAGTGGGACTGAAAATAGCACCTCCTTGAATTCAAACACCTGGCTATGCAATCTGCCTTTGCAAACATTTGTGAAAGAAACGTTTCTGAAGCGCTCACTACTGTACTGTAATAGGATGACACCTTTACAAAAAGTCGTTTGTCAAATTTCTTTCAAGATATTCAGCGATCAACTGGAAGTGGTATTGCTGCAAAATTCCATTGTTCAGGAAGCAAAGTGGCAGATCATGTAAAGTTACAGTGCAGGGCAGGGTTGCATGGTATGGGTTTGCATGGCTGAGCGGCTTCTTAAGGTATCATGTCTAGGTAGCCCGCTGCTTTTGTCCATATAGTGTATTTAGCGTGTTTCCTCACAGAGAAACTCTTCTGATGCTCCATTTTCTCTTCCTCTTTTGTGTTGTTCACAGACAGAAATGTCTAATACGTGCAGGCAACACTGATACAGTCACTTTTTTTTGTTTATAGGAATAAATGCTGGTTACATCTACAGCCAAGCTCATGCTCTTATTATAACATCCTATTATTTCGGGATTTTATCACATTAGCAGCATACTTATAGGCCGTGAAAATGGTACACAGAAGAAGAAAAGAAAGCTGAAGAAATACTTGAGATGTCTGTCACTCCTGCTCTGTTTACATTCCAGTCACATGTCAAGCCAAATTACTGTTTTTTAGCCAGCAAGGATACTGATTCAGGTGTTGACAAGGACATTAAAAAGTGCTTCTCTGGCTGGCAGTCGAGGCAGAAACAACTCAAAGCACCAAATGTGAACAAGTGTTTATTTGATTTTATCAAGTTTACCTTATTATTCTTTTAATAAGCATGTGCTCCTTACTGACTATACCTTGCAGGTTTTGGGGGTTTTACTTGGGCAGACTTCTGTTGTAAAGTCCTATTTGTAACAACCTTGCATGAAAAGCAGGTTAGAAATTGGTCGTTGGTACAAAAAAGGGTATAAAGGACAAGCAAGGAGAGAGTCAGGGACACAGGAGGAGGTGAAAAAGGAACAGGGTGGGATAGAGATGAGAGATGAGTGGGGTTCAGGATAATGAGGCTGTTTGTATGTGTGGCATTGTTACAGTCCAGTCCTTGGGCACTTCTGGTCTCAATTATTGCCTCACAAGTAACAGCAAGCCAACCACTGTCATATTCCACGCACGTCTTCGCACACGTTCTCGAAGGTCTTGCATTACACCCTAATGACTTTATTCCGTGGATCTGGTTAACCACTTGTTGTTGTTTTTTCTTTCGTTTGTGGTTTTGGATGTTCATCATTAACCTTTACAAATTCAGCAGTGGCAATTGCTGTTTTTTCCCTCTTTTCTCCTTCTCTCTCCCTTCCCTCTTAAGCTCACATGCCTATAAAAATAACAGGTACCTGATAATGGTTGCACTGCTGTGAAATGAGAAAATGGCTAGCTTGCATCCAGCTGAACTCAAAGTTTGTCATTCATTATGTTTTATGGAAAATATGCAATTCTTGACAAATCTACAATGAATGCTACCGCCTCCCTCCTCAGAGTGGCTTTTAACATCAACACACGCTCATATGTATTTATTTAGCAGTTTTACTACTAATGGGAAAAAAAAGGATGAATATAGTCAACAGGGACCTTGCCTTTGGATTGTAACTGTTTGGGATTATTTCATTAATAACTTCTCTTTATATTTCTTGTATTACCCCCTTTTATTAGCCTATTGTGCCCACGCTCTGCCCGATTGTGCCACGTCTTTCATTACTCGACTAATGTTCTGGTTACAGTGTCATTAATTTGTGAAAGCACTCGAGGCAAGAAGCAAGTCAGGGAAGGAGAGAGAACAAGAGCTAATAGAGTAAAAGAGGAGAGAAAGGAGAACTATCTCTAGGATCCTCAGGCATCCTCTCTCTCTATGTCTCCCCAGTTTCTTCCTGCCCTTGCTTTTCTTACTCCCTGAAGACAAGATGCTAATTAACATTAAACCATCATTTCTAACTTCACCCACTTTCACCGCATTGATAAGAATCTACCTCAGTTCAAGGCTGCATGTAGTTTTTTTTTTGCCCCGCGCCCATTGCAGGCAGGGGGTGAGAGTGTATTCACTCAGATGATAAGAGACACTTGAGGCTGACATGTAAAAGTTCAGCTTTTTATAGCACAGCAAATTAACAGATAGAATTACCCCGAAAGATTTCACACACCTCTCTGATAAAAACCTGAAACAGTCGAAGACATCTGTGATGGTAAAAGATCTGCTAATAGGAAACAGCAGATGTGTGTGATGATGACGTGCAGCACCGAGCCTTTCTGTAGCTATGTGGCATTTAGCGGGAGAGACTTTACAAGAAACGGCAACAAAGTGCAATCCATCACAGAGGAGCCCAGATCATTTACATCGCATAACGTGTGCTCTCTGGTTGCTGTTGCCTTGGTAATGCGTCATTGCCCGGGATAATGCTGTCATATGTTGTGTTGACAGAGTCATGCGTCTTATTCCGCCCATGTTTCTCTACCTGAGTCCAACACTTACAGCTTATAGCCGAGCAGGTGCAAGTGTCGAAAAGGAAAATAGTTTAACACTTTACAGTACATTAAGCTGGAGTAATAAGGTGTTTGCAAGAGCAGCGTGTCTTTTATTTCATTTCTCGCACTTTTTTTTCTTCTTCCATATTTCTTTCTGTCTTATTGTGCTTGTCGTTTTCTCCGGCAGTCTCTCAAACTCACAGAATCCCATGGGTGGTCGAATCTTTTTGTGACAACCAAAATGTGTAGCTGTGGTAAATGTGCAGTGTAACTGATGTGATCTGTGGAGGGAATGCCAGCTGGCTATGAAGCCACTGATGTCTATGTCTATGTGTGCCTTTAAAGTCTGTATTTCTTTTTTACCCAGTCATTACCTGTGTGTATGTGTGTGTTTCCCCATGTGTGTTATCATTAGCATTGCCAGAAAATAATCTTTCTGAACCTGCTGCCCACTGGCAGTTACCCCAGCATGACAAATACTCACTTTTCAGCTTTCCCAATAGTGAACAAATCCTTTTTAATGCAATATAGACAAAAAGAATAAGTAACCATAGGAAATATACTTTTCCAATACATCAAAATTTCATTCGGCATATATTTTGTTTGATTTAATGATATGCTTATTCTAGTGCGAGCAATAGCAATGGATGTAAAAAGAAAAATAGTTTTTGCTGGTATTGGATGTGCACTGGATGTGCACAGTTATAGTTTTAGCTCAATTAAACCAGCCCAAGCTGTAGAAATAGTCAATGTGACTGTGATCTGTCACATATCGGATGAGTTAAACAGTATATTGACTTCTGTAAATACAGTCTCCCTGTTGCATCTGAGCTACATCAGCCTCAAACTGAAATCCAGCCTTCTATATTGGAGGTAGTGAGAGCAATTATCCATCATAGTTCCCAGTTTGAAGTTTTCTCCTTCACCACCACCTGCAGAGAGTCCGAGAGAGAGAACCAAGGACAGAGTTGGGCTTCCTGATTAACTTTCTTCACTTCATCTTAATTCCCCAGCGCCAGCAGCACAGAAGAATGCACTCATTACCACGGACTGCAAAAGCATGTGAAGAATACTGCAGTGGATGCTGAAAATCCTCACACTTCTCAGTTATTAGTTATCGTCTGCTCTGACCATTTCAGATGAGTGTTTGCAGCCTCCTTCCACAAACAGCACCCTGGATAGGGATGGGAAATGGGAATCGATTCCAGCTGAGAGCCAGTTCTGTTGACCAGTCCATAAGAAAAGTACACCTCCATGCTTATCAGTTCCTCTCAGTAATGCTGGCCTTCTTTTTCTGACAGTTTCACATAGCAAAACCGGATCATCCACACGTGGATGTTTGTGTTTAGGCTCATAGATAATAAAAAGCTTGCTTGTATAGATCTACTGTCTTCCCAGACAGAAAATCAGGGATCACTAAGGGAACCAGACAAATTAGCCGAATCAATTGTGACACTTATAAATATCTGTCCCTAGAATTGATCTTGGCCACATTAATTTAAAGGTGGTTAATCCCACACCCCTTCATCAAGCTGTTTCCTCGCTCCCTGCTTTTCTGTTCCCACCTACCAAGAGTTGAACTTAAAGTTAGTGGTGTGGATTGTGAACAGGAAGGGAGACAATATATGACCTGTGTAACCCCCAGTGTTGAACACAGCTGTCTCATGTTTCTGAATTCTCAGGGACTGTGGTCTTGCTGGCAGGTAGTCTTTGATGCATCTTATCATAGGAGTGCACACCTGCATCTCTCCCAGCTTTCTCCTTAGCAGTCTAGGCTGGAACATGTTGCAGAATAACTCTTACAGTGCTGCCTGACCTGTCCGGGTGGGAGCAAGGCCTCCCCAGCATGTAGATGATTGTATCAGCTCCACCAAGAGCTGGTAGGCAAATAGCAGTATGGCCACTAGAAGACTCACCAGGGTGCTGAGATGTGCCAGAAGAAACTGTGCCATGTCTTCAAAGGTTAAGGCCTCTGGTCTGTAGTGTTTATCTTGTTTTTGTTTTTGGAGCTGGAACTTTGCAAAGATAGTCTGGGGCTCTCTGCAGACACACGTTCAGGTTGAACAGCTGCTGCAGTACATCACAGAGCTGGTTGGCATAGATCTTCACAAGTCTGCTGTTGATGGCATTGGACCTTGATCCCTTTCCCTGATGGAGCCTGTGCAGTTCTCTACTGATCCACCGTGACCACCAGTCTGTCCTGAGAATTAGTGTCACAGCTGAGGGCCAAACACCTCTAACTGGTTGGGGCTGCTGTGTCATGTGAGGTGGTTCAAACTTCAAAGTAACCTGGATGTTTACTACTCAGGACAACTATTTTTGTGACCTAATCGGGAATGTTAGATATTTAAAGGGAATTTTTGTGTTTTTCTCATAAACACTTTTTTCACATTTTCATAGACTTGATGTTTTTGTTAATTGTTTGTTTGATTTTTCCGTTCCATTGTACCTCGAGCCTTCATTCTATGCTTCACTTCCTGTTTATTCACATTATTCAGTTGAAGGTTCATCATATTACTTTCATAGCCTTGCCCCCTCTCAGTTTGCTTGTGTTTCATGTCGCATTGTGTTGTTGTCTGCATCCTCTGCATGTTACTAAGATTTCATTTCTTTGTGGTTTGGACTCTGTTTGCTCTTATTTTGGATTAATCTTCTGGACTTTTATCAGCCTATTAAACAGCTCGCTTCTGTTGATCTCTGCCTCTCTGCATTTGGGTCCTTACTTCAGCACAATATGACACTTGCAGCTGCTGGCAGCTGAAATTAGTGCTGTGCTTCACAGCCAAAGATCAAATGGTATGGGCTGCTCTCGGTAATGTTTTGCTCCAGACTAGTTCACACTCAGAGGTAAAGGTAGTCCTTTGAAGTCCTTATTTGCAACATGTTTATTCATTTGTAATTCAGAATGACAACCAAAAAGATTCTGGATAAAATATTACACAGTGCGTAGGCTCCGTGGCTGTCGTACTCCAACCTCGTTCAGATGTCAGGGATACACGTTCGAACACAGAGCTGTGAATAAAAACAGAGACATCCACTATATCGACTTATCAGAACCACTTGAAAAAGAAAGGGGGGAGAAACAATTCAAGTCCTTTGCAGGTGCTTTAAACATCCTGCACTTACTCTTCTGCTATGTGTTGGAATAACAATTATTTCCAGTCACTCACACAGTTTTGCATGCTACATCTGTGATTAAGTGGTTTAAAGCATTTTGTTGAGGTGTATGGATTGTTACTGAAAGTATACAACGAATGAGAACTCAGTCTTGCAGCTTCTTTTTAATATATCCTAATTCTTTATCCAAGTCCACTGTTAACTTTTACTTTTAAATTCATCCTTTATTTTTTTTTAAAAGAGCTAGGAATATAATTAATGGTACAGCTTAATTCAATTTAATTCCATCTTGCCCTTCATAGATTAAACTTGCATTTGAAGTTTCTATCTTATTGGCATTAAAGCTATATATGACTGTGCAATACAAAGCCCCTATATTTGCAGGGTCCACAATGATTATGGCTGCTTTAAATTTCATTTTCAGTTTTTTGGACATGCAGAGTAGAATCCACGCAGAACCTAAGTGTTTTTTAAGTATCCTAAAAGATACTTGAGTTTTAAAATGCTGCACCTCTTATGACAAGCTTGTTTTTTTTGTTTTTTTTCCAGAGCCGGTTCAAACAGTGCAAGCAGGTCTGTTGTTTTCTGTCTTTGCTCTTTTCAGCCAAAATTAGACAACCACTATTATAAAGAGCCTATGAGGGAGTCCATTATCCATAAACAAAAGGCACCACTCAGCACACAGTACTTTGAACAATTTGCTAATGGTTTTGTTATTGCTACTGTGTGCATTATAAGTCTTTGTAAGAAAACCTTATTAATAGCCTTATGGGATTGAACCAACAGTATGCTCAGTGAGGTATAAGGGGGAATGACTGTTGGGAGTGCGCTGTGACCTGCACAACACTGCAGCTATCAAGAAGGAAAAAAGTCTAAAAACAGGAATCTTTCTAATAAAAGCGACACACTGCAATAGATGTTCTGCACACCTGCCTACCCTGTCGCTTAACTCACAGGAAACAAGTTATTATTCAAAAACATGTACCAGCAGCAAACACTCAATACCAAACAGTCACGCAAGAGGAAGGTCAGAAATGTGCAAGGGCACCAACTAAATGTGTAACTGTGTGGAATGAATGTTGCATTGTCTGATTAAAAACATCCACACAAAGCTTGTCTTATCTTATTTCTGTGTTTATTTTTGTCTCCTTTCTTTGGCTTCTTTCTTTTGATTTCTGTTGTGTATTTTCTTCCCCGTCTTCCACATATTTATTCGCCTTTTATCTCGTCACCTATCTGAAATGCTCAGTGCTGAAGGCTGGGCCTTAGGCATTACTTATACAAAAGTAGCGCACACACACATATATATATATATATAATGCACACATATATAATACACACAGGCAAACATTATGGCAGAGCTTTCAACAAATCTAACATGTATTATTGTGTGGCTTTCTGTTTTTAAAAAACAATTGCCGATGCTGCATAAATTAAACTGTTTTAGTAAGTGCATTTTTCATCAGGCGTTCTCGGTGATACAGCAGATATACTGAGGATTTTAATGTATTCATTCAATTCAGTGTTGATACATGTAGATGTGGATGTCCATGCTCTTGATCCTACTGGGTGGAGATTGTTGTGTGGCAGCAACTGAACCCTCTTGAGGGAAAAGCTCTACATGGTTAGCATTCAAGTGGGTGAGATTTCTGATATAAGCATGGTGAGTGATGATAAAAATGAACCTGATAGGTTATTGATCTCCTCTGGGAAATTCTCATTTTCACAGCTCTGGGGAGTGAGAGTGTTTCTCATAGGAATATATTAGATATTTTGCATGTCATGCTATTGTTTCCTATTAAATATTCACAAAAATGTTTATTCACTGTACGTTGGCTCATTTGTTAAAATATAAGACGACTGAGTGCAAAAAAATAACAGATGAGACAATGTACTGGACCTATCAACGTACCATGGACATTAGTCAGTATTTTCGGCACTTATCATGTGAAATAGACCATTATTGCCTCACCAACACAGATGCTGTTTTATGAGCTGCTGATGAACTCTGATATAATTATCCTTCTGTGTAGATTTATACACTTTAGAACCATCAACAAAACTTTCAGCATCAGTATAATTACTTCTGCAGAGGTATTAAACAACTCATCCAATTTTCTGCAATCCTGGAATGTTGATAATAATATGTTGTTGCCATAGTGCATACAGTATGTATTGTTATACTAAATCTCTGTGCTTAAATGAAAAATACCAATTATTCTATCACAACCATTACTGCATCTTTGATAAAAGCACATTTGATTGGACAAAGTTGAATAACTGAGTTTTAGATGTTCATTGAAACGTGCAAATATTCATGGAGTTCTTCAACATAACCTGAAATTTCTTAGTCCACCTTTCCTGTAATTTCTTTAAGTGGTCTTCAGGAATATTTCTTGAGACTTCCTGAAGGACATTCAAAGCTCTTCTTTGGATGTTGGCTGCTTTTTGTTTTGTTCTCTGTCAAGATGATCCCACACTGCTTCAGTAATGTCGAGGTCTGGGCTGTGGGGAGGCCAATCCATGACTGATAGTGCTCCATTTTTCTTTATCTATCCAGGTATGTTTTGCTCCATTGGGAGAGTGTTTGGGATCATTGCTGAGAAATGAAGCCATTGCCAATCAGACACTTTCCAGATGGTACTGCATGGTGGATCAGAATCTGACAGTAATTTTCTGTCTTCACAATTGCAGCAATTTTGACAAACTCTCCAACACCACTAACTAAAATGCTGCTCCGAATCATAATAGAACTTCCACAGTGTGGATAGTGACACCAATCTGAACCAAACATTTCAAATTTGGATTCAGTCATCCCCCCATAAGTCCTGTTGCCACTGATTTGAGCCCAGTACTTGTGTAATTTGGCATACCTCAGCATTTTAACCCTGTTTCATTTCATTGAGAATGGCTCCTTGACAGCTAGCCTTGCATTGTCATCACTTCTGATGAGGCTTCAGCAAGTGATGGACCAAGAGGAGAAATGCATCTCCCAGGTCCTGTCTTAAGTCTATGCTGCTTTTGGGGTTTTTTTTAAGGACATTACTTTCAGATGCTGTTCGTCTAATGTACATTGATTTGGGGCCAGTAGAAGACTCACAAGGGTGCTGAGATGTGCCTGGAATAATTGTGCCATGTCTTCTTGATGTCAAAGGTTAAGGCCTGTCATCTTTTGTCCTTCACTTGTCCAGGTTGCTTATTTTATTTTATCTGAGATTCAAAGAAATGGAGACAAGTGATGTGTTTTTGCAACAGGCTGCTAGTAATAATGTCCCTATAGATACAATTTAAAAAGGTTTTTTTTGAGTTAGGTGTCTTTATATGCGTTAGTGTATCATAGGTCACTGTTAAGTGGCTTAACAAAAGAAAACATTCATTTGTCAGATAAAAGAATATGAGTGAAGATAAATGAAAAAGCAGCCAAAATCCAAAGAAAACCTTTGAGAGACCTCCAGGAAGCCTGGAGAACTATTTTTCAAAACACGTTAAAAGAAAATCTGGCCTCTTGGACACAAAATAAAAAGAAATCAGGGGTAACTTATGACTGTATAGTGCTGTAGGAACATATTTTTTAATGGTTTTTTTTATTTTGCATGTACAGAGGTAGAAAATATACTACTATAAACCAAGTTCAGCTCCAGAAGGAATAAAAACCCAAGTGCATTGATAGCTTATCAGTACACGCTTTCGTGGTATTAAGAGGACAGACAGAAAGGAGTTTGAAACAAAATGAAGTACCTTGCAGCAGCATAGAGAGGAGGGGAAAAGGAAATAAAAAAGAAGCTAAGAATTGATGTAGAGCAACAGAGAGGGATGAAAGCAAACTTTCAAAAAGGAAAAGAGAGAAAGTGGGGGAAAAGAGAAGCAGATTAGTTTGTTTTCTGCCGTTTGCACTGACATTGAAAGATATGTCAGTACTAATGTCCCAGAAAGCTTTGAATAACACAGCAAACCAATACATATCCCCCTTAATGGGATTTTCGGAGCTATACTTGCTCCCTCTCATGCGCACATACACACCAAAACATCGAAACACGCACATACACATAAACAATGCACCATATGGCCACCGCCTGGTGGAAAGATAAAAGGCAAATGGAAAAACAGAAACAGCTCACTTGAGGAGTAATTATAATATTGTCTTCTCATTTGTGACGAGCTAAGGGGTTAATCTCAATTTTGAAGCTTTCTGCAGCAGTCCTCGACTCTCTGTTTGTCCTCCACAAGGTTGCCAGGGAGAGCAGATGCCCGGTGAGCTCTGGAGTACGACCACAAACCGATCATCAGACATTGCCATTTCAGTGATGGATGACACAAGAGAGAAGATTCTGCTTCATTTTGAAAAAAAAAGTGAATTTGCATACACATGCTAATGATCTCACTGTCATTCTACCTGCCTCTCCCTCTATATTATGAACCATGAAGTGTTTCGAGGGTCATTAGTGCTTATGCATGCAGCAGTGTGCCTGCACCAGGAAGTGCACTGACATCTGTGGCTGTGTTTGCCGCGATCACTAGAGGCAGTTTTCACACAGCTCTCGGATTACAGCGGGATATTGGGGCACAGAGAGATTAGACCAATTGGAAAAACAACAGGAGAAAAAACTGAGGAAATATCGCTCAGCGGTGCTAATGAAGCAGCACAGGCAGGAAAGTTGATTATCCAACCTGACCTTGAGGGGTTTTAATTTTAACCCAGGGAAAGTTAGAGAGACAAAGTTGGGGAAGAGTTTTACAGCTGTCATGTAGAGCGAGGGCGGAGGATGCGTTTGTTTACGTGTGAGGAAAGCGAAATTATTGTCTTTCCCATCTGTGTGTCATGTGATTTTTTTTTTTGATGAAGTCTTGTGTGTGTGTGTGAGAATGTGTGCGCCTTTTACTGCTTGTCGTAAACTTTTATCAGTGTAAGTGAATCAGCGTGTGTGTCCGTGCCTGTGTCAGAGTGTGTTACTTTGGGCCAATGACATATCTCAGTGGAACGGTTTTTGTCTTGTCTGTCACTCTGGGAGAGTAAACAAACTAATGAATATTCATGATGTTTGCCTTATCGAATATTGATGTACCATGCAGCACTCTCTCGTAATTACTCAGCTTCAGCTGTTTGTGTGTGTGCCTGCGCACATATTCCTCACATGTCAGGAGGCACATTTGCACATTCAGCCTTTGTTTCCTGAGCGCTCGTGCATTTGACTTCTTAAGTATCAACAGATCAGCTTTGTGATCAGCGTGACGTAGTCCTATTATATCAGTTATGGATGTAGGACCCTTAATTAGTTTCATACTATGAAAGCGTAAGACAAAGGAATGATTTTACAAATCATAACTCGATATGACAACTGAAAACAAAACAAGCATTTAAAGCCATTCACTATATCTCTTAAATTATACTGAAAAAATATACGTCATGTGAAATTGAACAAAATTAGTGCACAATTAAGATCTAATTGGCATTTATACATTTATTTATAGTTGTTGTTTTTTTGTTTTTTTTAAAAAAGGCATTAAAAGGATGTAACTCTACAGAGCTCCTTCATTGTCATGAGCCTGGGCACTACTTTAAGTTGATCACAGGTGTAAAAACTTTTAAGGGATGGGTGGACTTACCAACACATTATATGAAAGCAAACAAAGCTTGTCTCTTGTCAGAGTTTGTCTCTTTCAGACACAGTGTAAGTGTTAAAGTAATAGCATATGGTATTATTTATACAAATAGTATGATTCTGTCTTTTGATCACCACCATGGATAACAGCTGCAGTCAGAGGTCTTGCTATCTTCTCTCCTTCCTCCTTTGAGCACCACTTTAGTTTTCTTGTGTAACATAATATAAAGGCCAACCACTACTCTATAAGAAGCATGCCAGAAAACAAATTGTTGCATAGGTTTGTGGGTATTTTGCACAATTGACAGGGGAGCAAGGTTAGGAAGAACAAGTTTTTTTTTCTTCCCAGCATACCCCTCTGGCTGTTTTAATCAGTGTGGTGTAAAACGACTGAATAAATATTTGCAGGAAAATACATACTGCATAACAAAAAGTTAGCCTGTAGTTCTCAAGATGGAAACATGACTGAAACATATAGTGGAGCTAACGTGTTGAGCTTTTATAATGTGCCCACTCCTCTGTAACACGGTGAATAAATAATTATCTAGTGTAATGCAGAGGAGGGGTCCATTTGATTGGGCACGTCCTGACCTTCTGGGCCCCAGTTCACTGCCTCAGCCACCCATTAGGTCTTATACCTTTGGAGTTGATTCTTTGTAAACCATAAAGTAACTGCAAAGGCAGCTGCAAAGCATCAGTATCATACCAAATCGCAATAAGTCACATTTAAAAAAAATTATTCCCACACAGCATATTTGTCACTTCTACTTACTCAGGGGTTTTCCTGCCTTTAGGCAGTACTAAGCACTTCAACAAAAGCCAGTTGGGGATGTGTTGCCTTATGTGACAGAAATTTAACTTCCTTTTGGCTTCCTAGAAAAAAAAAATATTCAGTAATATTTTCTTAGCTTACATTGTAAACTAAAAAATATTACTGTGTTTGTGTGTGAGTGTGTGTGTGTGTGTGTGTGTGTGTGTGTGTGTGTGTGTGTGTGTGTGTGTGTGTGAGAGAGAGAGAGGGAGAGAGCTTATTAAAAACCAAACAATACTTTGCTTGCCTACTGCTCTTTATTGCAGAGTTGTATCCAGCAAAGATTCCTCGCCCTATGCTGTTGTCATAACAGATAAAAATAACAACCCAAACCACTAAAAAGTTACATTGCCGAACTGCTCTGGCTACAAAAGAGTAGTAGTAATACTCAATAGTAATAGTAATGCATGTTCCCCCAGTTGGAAAAAAACTTGGCTACCACAAGTGGGGAACTGCCTTCAACAGAAAAATCATCACAAAGGTAGAAATACATTGGAGTTCCCGGCTGAAGATGATAGAAAAATAACTAGATGGAGTCTTGTCCTGTAGCTAGATAAATAGACCAGGTACACTGCTTTATACTTTGTACCCATATGGCATGAGATGAAATGCTTAAGTGAATGAAAAAGCTAAGATGAAGCTCAGCTTGAACTTCACAGGTTCATTTTCAGCCAGCCCTGTAGGCATGTGCACAGAGTGGATGAGAATATAACTTGACCTTGCGAGTGATCACTTTGGACATTTTGACCAAAATACAGATACCCTATTTCACTTAGCCAGCTTTGCCAGTAGTATTTGAGCACCAATTATCTCCTGGCTATTCATAGTTCTCAGTCATGTGAAAAGGTGCAGAGTCCTGGAGGGCAAAGCACTGTTACAAGATGCTGGCCAACACTGGACACTAAAGTAGAGCTGCAGCACAGACATGTTGAGGGTCCATCTGTTGTGTCACAGATATTTAGATCACTTCAAAAGAGAAAGAAATGGCGAGCTTTGAGCACTTTTAAATATTACATCGCCTGCCACATTATTTTAATGTCCAAAGACAACCTAAAACAGCGTCTGCCAGAGCTCCATTTTAGTGGTGTATTTCTATCGTGAGGAGAATCCCTCCTAAACATATTCACAGTTTTATGTATGGATCTTATGGGAGATGAAGGACAGGAAATTATTTGTTGTCAAAGAAATGTTAAATGCTAAAACCACTGCTGCACATCAGTTAACCATATAACTGACGTGTAGTAGTGCATGAATGATTTCACGAGTAAAGAAATGTAGAGAGTATTCTAGGTCAGTAGTAACATTTTGATCAACTTAACATAATTTAATAACAATCATAAGATATTATCTTATAGTGAGCAGGAAGTGGACACAGATGCAAGAGTCATCAGATGGAATAAATTTAAAATTTATGCTGGTAAAAATGATTAGACAGGGAAGGAACTGACAGACAGAGCAGAATGACACAGACCACAGACACAATAAGAGAGCCGGGAGATGCAGAGAATATATATACAAGAGGATGATTAGGGGAATTGGAGACACATGAGGACACAGCTGAACTGAATCATAGCTAACGAGAAAAAGGAAGCAAAACTCAACATCACGCACACAAGACAGAGGACCATCAAAATAAAACAGGAAGAAACAGACTAAGACTGAGACACATGGACTTGACAGTGGGACTGGGGCTAAACAGACATGAAGACATGACAGTCTGGAGAGGCAAAGGGATGAAACGGATGAACATGGGAACAGGAAGGGAGAAAACATAGGAACTCCAAATGTATTAGATGGACAAGACAGGGAAACACAGACAGCCACCGAGACAGAACACAGAGAGATCAGACAGACACAGGGACAGGACAGTGGAGACTGAGATGAGACTAGAACAGACTGGACAACAAAAAAATCAAGAACTAGAAATATAGATAATAAAGAGTTAGAGGTCAAAGACCCAGGACCACGACAATGATATAGAAATGTAATCAAAAGTAATTTCCATCAGTTTAAATTAGCCAACTTTGACCAGACAACCTGTTTTGCTGTAGAGAAGTAAAGGTTGGTGGTATTTGGCCACAGCAATTGTATGGCATGGTTAAGAGGAGTGTGTATGCTTTCAGGGCCATCCATGCTCTACACTTTGCTAGCAGGTGTGAACAAATTGAGCAGTCAGTCATTAGCACATGTGAGTGAACAACAGACATTTTATCTTAACAATTATGGTGAAAAAAGAAAACCATCTGTTTATCCTTTTAGTTTTTATCATATAAGAATGTAATGGAAAAAGAATATGAAAGCCAAGAAAGGTCGCTTTATCAAAGAAAATTAGAAAAGCCCAAATGGAATAAACTAAAGTCTCAGCTTGATTTCACTAAAGACAACACTGCATGATATTTTATATATTTTAAAATCCATGTTTATCATGTTGTCATGTCTTTTAAAGATGCTTGGAGACATAATATCTATGATATCTCATAATAGCCAAATATTTGGTTACATATTCACATTCCTGCACATTTTTCTTAAAGTTGGGGACACATTTCTGGCGTGTACGTTTGTGGATTTGCATGTGCACTGGCTGATTGATTTGTTTTGTTTCTTTTCTCAGAAAAACAACAAACAGAATATGTCCCCTATAATTTTAGCTTTGGTACTTTTTGAATATATAATTTAATGCTCCGGCCGATTTTGTTTTCTTTGTGTCTAATTGTTTTACATGTTTTAATTATGTCCCTTGAGTTAAAAACCCCAAATCAGGCCGGCCATTAAAGAGACACTTGATCCGATGAAAGCATTTTTTAACAGATCAAAACAAACACTGTGTGTCTCTTGGCTCGTGAGGTGTCTCCACAAGCACTTGTATGTTCTGAATCTCACTTACGTGGGCCCACGCACAAGCCTGGGAAAAAATGAAACTAAACTTTATGAAAACAAATCAGAAATCCATAACCCTGTCTGCAGTCTAGTTGTGTGCAACCATTTGAGGTTTTTGTGTTACATCTTTCACATAAACCAAAGAGAAGGAGTCATTTTCTCTCAGGGTACTCTATCTCAAAAAAATGTGTTGCGAATGGTTCATATTTCAGCCTTTTAAAACTCATTCACTGTTTGCTTGCCCACGGATGGTTTTGAAACATGTGCTGGTAGTTTTTGAGGATTTTGTTTTTTTATGTTGTTTCTTTTTTTTTCACCTTGGTAGGCACTTTGTCAAAAAAAAAACCCTGAGAAAATCCTGCAAACAAAGAATCCCGACACTCTTTAGTGTTTCCATACTCCCGCAGGGCAATTGATTTGGTTTAAGATCAAAAAGCCCCATTAATGTTATGCAACAGTAACAGAAACCTGGGCAGCGGCTTTGAAATTTATACCTTCATAGAAAACAAGCAGCAAGCTGCTGTTTGTGATTGTTAACGGAGGAAGGGGATGGTCCTAAAGTTTTCTATTTTTTTGTCTCTTTGGTTTTCTTTTGAGCTATTTGTTCACAAAATAGTCATGTGGTTGTGTGCCAGGCTAATGTGGGATAGAGAGAAAACACGAGAGACAAAGAGGAAGACAAGGCAAGTTGGATGGTGCTGTGATACTCATTAACCCATTAGATGGAGTAACAGCTGGACACCCACAACCATCTGCAGCTTGTTTCTTCTCTAAACAAGACTGCTTAACCTGATCTCTCTCTTACACTGACACACACACACACGTCTCACACACATTCACATACCGTCTCTCTCTCCCTTTTTTCCCCACATTCAAGACTGATCTATGAGTGTCTTTCTCCTTCCCTGTCACGCACACACATTAACACACAAACACCGTGAACCTTCCCGCCCCCACAAGTTCTTAATTTTCCAGCTGTGTAGGCAAGCAGCGGTGGGCAGTTTGTCCCCCTGACAAGGGTCACAGACCCAGGAGAGAGAGAGCTCTCTTTCTTTCCACTGACTGCTTGGATGACTGGAGCGCAGGCAGCGAGATAAACACTTGAAGCAGGAGAGGGGGTGAGAGGGAGTAAGGGAGACTCACAGGGCGGGAGGGAGGAGGAAATGTTGTGCAGATGGGTGGGATTGAGGGAGTGTGGCACACAGAGCGGGGGCATAAGAAAGCGTGATGAGATGAGGAAGGTGAGTGGGAGGAGGAAGGGGAAGGATTGAGGCAGGTCAGAGTGGCAGCTTGGAGGGTGGAGGTGAGGATGAGAGCAGGGGATCGTTGTGTGTGTGTGTGTGTGTGGGGGGGGTTCCAGTGAACCACAGCATGATGGATCACGATGTTAGCGGATAAGACGGGTGTTGAGAGGGGGCAGGCTTGGCTTGTCAAGAGCAGCTTTTGTCAGAAAGCAACGTACAGGCGCACACGCGCACACACACAGTCACATCAGCACCATAGGAAGAGGAGTATGGCTGCAGAGACAGAAGATAGAGAGGCAGAGAAAGGCCACACATGCATAGTCCTTTCTGATTTATGTAGCACCGTGAAAGGCAATTTATATGTCTAACACACTAAAAGGATTCCAAGATTTCAACCTGCCTTTTATGCAGATGTGCTCCATTGCTCAAGAAAGTGCTCTACTTGCAGTTCTGTCCCTTTCTCTCTCTCTCTCTCTCTCTCTCTCTCTCTCTCTCTCTCTCTCTCTCTCTCCAACACACACACGTTTGCACATACACACACTAACACACAGATCATTGACCCGGCCAAGGTGGGCGCCATTTTCAATTTGGAGTTTCATTCTGTTCGTCCCAGGGTGTTGCATTGCAGTGGGTCCTCTCTACATACTTTTCCCCAGACCTTGACTTGCCCACCGCAGCCAAATCGTATTAAAAGAGCTTAGACGAAGGACGATTAAGACAGCCAATGACTTAAGGCAGTGTTATAACTTTAGCAAAGGATAAAAACGTATTTCTGCTATTTGAACTTGAGCAGAGCACGCATAATGGATTTGACAGCCTTGTGTTGAGTTATAAAACCAGTAGGTATATTCAAACCATTTGATCTTGGATGTATTAGAATTAGGATGTCATATTTGAAATACATAGACAGTTCTTCGGTGGTAGTAATGTTAGTAGTAGTAGTGCTGATATCAGTTGTAAAGTTGGCTTTAGCAGATCAGTATACGCTCACTGGCTACTTTGTTAGGTACACCTGTTCAACTGTAATCAGCCTATCACATGGCAGTAACCCAGTGCATTTAGACATGCAGACATTGTCAAGACAACCTGGTCAAGTTCAAATTGAGCATCAGAATGGGGAAGAAAGATTTCTGAGCACAACCGGGACCTCTTAGTAACAACTGAGCATCCTATAAATACTACAGCCTACCTGTGTATTGTTCCTGATCAACTCCATTGTACATGTGACCCATCTTCTGACGGCTTCTTCCAGGAGGATAATGCACTATGTCAAAAAACTCAGACTATTTCAGATATGGGGCAAAATCTCCAAGATATGTTTCCAGCAACTTGTTGAATCTATGCGATTAAGAATTAAGGCAGTTATGAAGGTTAAAGGAGATCTAACCCAATACTAGCAAGGTGTACCTGAAGTAAAGTGGCTAGTGAGTGTATATGAGTGGCTCCCAAACAGTTTTTTTGACTGGAAGTAGAAAAACTGCATCAGGGATATTGAAAAAAGGGGGAAAATATGGATTAAATAGAATATATAAGGTTTCCAGCGACACCACTTAAAGCATTTTATTAATTCACACACATACAGTAATTTTGTGATATAGATGCATATATCTAGGTGTCACTTTCACTCTTGCACACTGGCACACACCAATGGCACACACCAATGGCACACAGAGGTTGGGAATTCGGAGACTTATCACTAGACTGTAGGATGAACTCAAATTATTGACCTTCTCTTTGGTGAACTATGGCACATCTACTTATTGAACTGTAATACTGTACCTCAAAAACCTTAAAAGAGTAATTGATTGGCTAAGGGTTTAAATTTTAATTCTGTGTGAGTGTCAGTGGAGCATTTGCAGAATTTACAACATTTACAAGACTACATCAGACTGACCGAAGACCTGTGCTATTCACTAAAAGGCCCTTTGGGTTGTAACATTGGTCTTTGAGCCGTAACATTTGTAGTAATAGTGAGATTCTAGTTGAAATAACAAGACACTATCTGATTTAATTTAGGTTGGTTTACAGTCCTGAAGGAATTGTGTGTGAGCTGTAGCCTTAAAACAAATTTTGCATCACAAGGATTTAACTATGAAGTACTTGACTACAAACAGCTTTTTATCCAGCTGTGTATTGTTTCAACATTATTTCATGCACCAAAGAGTGCTTAAAATGTAGTAAGTGCTAAAGAAAAGTAGAAAGTGAGAAAGAAACTGGCAGACTGAGAGGCACAAAAACAAAAAACCCTTTTATAACAGCACAGCAGGTCAAGAAGCTTCTCCAGGAGTAGGTTTGCTCGTTCCCTTGTGGATCAAAACATTTTGCAGATGCACAGGGGATTAACCACGAGGTGCAAACTACTGGCAAGCTTCAAAAACGGAAAAGTCAGGCATTTACCTCAACATTGTAGTGATTATAGCAACAAAACAAAATTCAGCTTTGGAAATAAGAGAGGCTGTAGAATCTGGAGGGGTGGAGGTATTTTCTGAAGAGAAGAGGAATGAACGTCAGTAAAATAAAAAGCAGAATACAGTTGTGTGAATGAGAGGGAGAAATTGCGTAACAGTGAAAATGAAAGGAGTAGAGGTAGTAAAGATGTGCAAGTTAAAATACCTGGGGTCAACCATCCAAAACAACAGACAGTCGAGCATGTGGAGTGGGAGGAGACAAGTGTTAGGGGTGGATATGTGGTGGAAAGATAGAAGCAAGAGTGAAAGGGAAGGATTACAAGATTGAAGTAGTACCTGCTATGATGTATGGTGTCAAGACAGCAAGACTGACAATAGACAGGAGGCCAAGCTGGAGGTGGCAGAGCTGAAGATGTTAAGATTTCCGGGGACGACATGATTCAAAACAAGCACAACAAGAAGGATTTTGGAGACAAAGAGAGGCTGAAATGGTTTGGACATGTGTTGAGGAGAGATAGTGGATAGGTTTGACAAAGGACGTTCAAGATGGAGCTGCCAGGCAGAAGGAGAAAGACCTCAGGCAAGATTCATGGAAATGGTGAAGGAGGACATTCAGAAGGTTGGTGTGACAGAAGAGGATGCAAGGGATAGGGTGAGGCAGATGATCCGCTGAAGGGAGCAACCAAAAGAAGAGGAAAACTAACAAAAGAGAAGAAGGAGGAAAAAAAGAATTTGTTCATGTACACATCTGGACTTTTCAGTCAGCACCTAAATCAGAAAAAATAATGAGCCAACAGTGTGCACACACTTGAGAAAACATCATGTGAAGAGTAAGAGAACTAACAAGGATACCTGTATCAGTGGGAGCACGACATAGTTGTCTTGACTACCAAGCTGCTGTTTCTACCATGGCTAAACATCTAAGACTCTCTATGACATCAAGCTTTCATCTGTCTGTTGATTTTCTAGACTCAACCTAACTAAATAAAGGTAGGCCCTTTCATTATTCTTCCTTCAAACTTACTTTTTACAAGCCCCTGAGGTTTTGAATTATGCAAATTGAGTTTGAGGCTCCGTCAGTTTGGGGCTGCTTCTCTCAACCCAGACTAATCCCATCTAATTACAGAAGGAAAGAGTTTGATGTCATTTGTGAGAACTCCTTTAGATATATAGGCCTGTGTCAAGCAAATCGAGCAGCACAGTTCATAAATTGGGACTCCAACAAGAGTGCTTACCACCTGATGTCCAAATGACTTCCTCAGAGGATACCCAGAGGAACCCACGTCGGACCACAAACTGGAAGCTGAATTCATAACATTAAATGTGTTCAACAAGCAGAGAGAAGAGAAACAGCAGAGAATGCAATACCAAGCAATTCACTGGGTTTAATACAAACACAGTCTTTCAAAGTTTGGTCATAAATTAAAAGGCTCCCTCTAATGACCTCAGCTTTTTATGCATGGCACACCCAGGTGCTCTACAGTCCTTGAACTCTAAATTTTCTGCAGCCCCTAAAATTATCAGGAAAAGCATAACAGTCACCACTTTTGTAAGCATTCATTGTAACATGCTTGACAATAGGGCTTGTTTGACTTGAAAAACAAAATTTGGCGACTAAACAGTTCAGTCAAGGTATTCAGGCATTGTAGGCATTGCATATTTTGATCAGTGTTTACTGTATATTTAGTCACATGGCACTCATAAGTACAATGCTAACCAAATACGTCTATCCATTTTTCAGTCCTTGGTAAAATAGAAAACACTAAATGACAATAACAAAGTTTTTCTTTCAATAAAAGCCTCTTCTTACTGTGTCCATTGATTTCTCTTGTTTATGTTTCCCTTTAGACATATATATGTTCTTCCCATCTCCATTTGCGTCTCACTGCCTCATTGTCTCTGTCATTGCCTTACAATTGGAGCACCCATTCCTGGCACAAAGTCAGCCATTCACAACTGCAGGAACTAAAGAAACTGAGGAAAATGGCTGTGAGGTTATTTTCTTTATATGCGTTTACTTTTACTTTTATTGTAATTCGAGTAGGGACCTTCAACTTCTCACTAAGAGAGTGTATTGCTTTGTGCATGGCAGTTTTTGTGACTTGTGGGGTGGAAAATAGCACACCATCACAACACTGTGAGAAATATTACAGCCGGAGACTCCAAGATGCCGTGTCGCTCTCCATCCGTTCTGCTTCGATGTGAAGCCATGGCTTTTTTTATTGTCCTTGTTGTCAGCAACATTGCACACTTACAACGGGCACCATAACGGGGCTTGATGTTGTCACTAAGCTTTCATCCATTTCAAAAGGGGCTCTAGCTGTGTCCGTGCGGGTTTGTTTGCGTTTGTAAAGAGTCGCCCAAAGACAAAAGCGGTTGGAAGAGTCAAACAAGAAAGGGAAGGTGAAGATAGATTGGAAGTGCGGAACAGGGAAACAGGGGAAGACAAGGAACATGAAAGGTTGCGCAGAAGTATGTGTTATTAGATTTCTCCATTGCTAACTCCCGCAGTGCACCTTAGCAGGAGGTAGCAAGGGAGGCTACTGATCTTTCTGCAAAACTCCAACAGACTACTCCTTCCAAGGCATTTATAGAATTATAATCCATTTTCAGTGTGCACTAGAAGACTGATACCATGGTGGGCTGTAAACTGAGATTAGACTCACAGCATGATATTGAGGCACCTCTGTGCATGCAAATATAGATGGGATGTTAGCAGAATCTCATCTTCTGTGTCAACACCTTAAAAGGACATGACATATGATGCCCTTGAGAGGACCATAGACTGTAGGACGCAAGTGCACCTCACTGCTAAATGAAGACTTGCTTTAGCTTAATTGCAAGTTTCCTGTTTGGACAGAACTAATCAGAGCAGTCTCCATTCACTTGCTGAGTCAGAAACCAAGGAAGAAGGCGTAGCACAAAAGCGACGTGGTGGTTTGTTTTCCTTCAGATTTGGGGGACGACAAAGGCTACATGCGAACAAGCCTTTAAAATAGCATGGCCCTGTCAGCCTTTTTCTGATTTGTTCTTGGAATGCAGATTTGCAAAGGAAGCAGCCCCTGAAATGAAACACAGCAAGTACGTTGAGTGTGTGTGCTTGTACAGCAGCTTGTGTGCATGCCTAGTATAAGAGTCCTCCAGAGTTTATCTGTTTGAGTATGCAGTAGCAGTGTCTGTGTTACCGTAAAAGGGTACTTGTCTGTGGCTCCCAGCTTGCCTTGGGCCATCCTGTGGTGTTTAAATCTGTGTATCATCTGTCATTTAGCCTTCTATCCCTGTGCCTCTGAAAGCCTACTGCCTCTTCAGTGCTTACCGCCCCACAATGTTTCCAATACAATAACTCAGGCAAGCTAACAGGATCACATAACGTAGCATGACTATTGTGAACGCCAACGGTGGAATTCACTTTGTTGCTCAGCCTTTCTGTATCTGCCGTATCTGCTTTTCTCTCCGTTTGCGGGTGTTGTTCAAAAGCCAAGCTTTGGTCTATGTCGTGCTCCCTTTAAATGCTTTCTGTGGTTCAGAATAACTGATGTTCTTAAATCTTGTCTCTTTATGTAAATGTTTCATATATGACCTACTCATCAGTGGGTACAGCTGAGTAACTTTCACAAAAGTTTGAATTTTTAAACCTTAGAGGACGCTATTAAAGGTGCCATGGGTAGTCTGGAGTTAAGGGGATAATTTTCTACCTCAGCAATTCTCAGTTGGTCACATCAAAGGATCAGTTTTTAGAAAGTTGCATGCACATTAATTAGAACTGTCTTGTGTAGGAAAAAAGCACTAATTGGCCTAATGGGGCACTTTGGTACGTCGGTCAAGCATAATATCCATTTTACCAGTCATAATAATAGTTTAAATATTATGCAGACAGATGGATCTTGTTTCTACTTTCTTTCTGTCACCTCTTATGATTCTACAATTGATTGTTAAATGAAACTCATCCGGAATTTGTTATTCTTGCACCCATTTGTACATACAAAAACACATTAACGCGTGCCGCTCACGCGCGCATGAGTTAGATCGGTCACCCACAGTCACGAGTGCAATCAGTGCCCTCCAGTGCTACTTCAGGAAACATTAGACTGTGGTGTACAAAAAAGGCCAGAGAAACATTTACCGCTGTCAGTCGAAGCTTTTAACTCCTCATCAAAGCCAGCTCTTTGAATGGCTTTCATCATTTTATACTCATAACCTTCCCTTTGATTTAGCGATGCTGAATGGTTTCCACAGATTTCACTGATCATTAATTTGAGGGCAGTCAGAATTTATTCTGAGCAGGAGAGGACAGAATGCTTTTGATGGTGTCAGATGTATTGTGAGTCCTTATGCAGGCATGATATGAGTTGTGTTGACCAGGACCTTGCTTTTTTTATGGATAGATTTGACTGAAGAATTCCTATTTCTTCTTGGAAACGATAGCTTAACTGCACAGTTTGTCATTAGGGGCCTGTGATGAATAGCATGATGCCGAGAATTGAAATAGCACTCTCACTTTTTATCTCCTATGGTTAACTCTGGTTTCTGGTGGGGTTTAGCTTCTGTGGAGTTTCAAGGAAGAGGATGCCAGCCGAGCAGACAATCATGCCCACGTTGTCACCCCCAAGGCCTCATGCTTCATCTCAATAAGCCCCTGTCTTCCCCCAGCTCCAAAGCAGTTTGAAATAGCATTTGGGATTTGGGTGGTATGTGAAGGTGTGTGGGAGTGTGTGCATTTGTATGTGTGTGTTCCTTAACAGAAACCAAGGCAAAGCGAGAGGTCATGTTTCATGCTGTCAGCTGGACTGCGGAGGAAGATCGAGAATAGAATGAAGGAGCGAGAAAGATAGTAGAAAACAAGGAGTGAAGTTGTGGATAGAAAAACACAAAAACAAAGACTAAGAATTTTAATCAGACTGAGAAGCAAAGGGAGAGAAATGCTGAAAACAGAGCAAGTCTGAGGCAGAAAGACTGAAAGCTAATGTTCATAGGTGTTCCCTATTGTGAAACATCAGCTTTACTCCCTGTAAAGAAACAGGGCAGTGAAACAAGAAGAAAAAGGAATATATAGAGGTCAAGAGGGAGAAAGCAAGCAACACATTTGGATAATAAGGATTCGCTCGAAAGATTTAAGAGCTTGTTTGTTTTGGGGGTTTTTTGTTCCTCTGTTCCTGTGAATCTTTCTAGTATACTCTCAGCTGAAATTACAAGGCCTCATTAGTGTGGAGATTACAAAAAGAAGTTGCCACAGAGTCTAAACACAAGGCGTACCACTTGCGTGTTGTGCTGTGCCTTATTAGTAACAAATCTGCCGTATAATTTATTTTAATGTTTCTTTTTCCTTATATATTCTCACACTCTGCTTGCTTTCTATCCCTCTTTTGCTCTTTCCCTCTCCCTTATTTTATTCCTGTTCACTGTTTGCTGCCAACATTCGTGAAGGTCATGACAGTCCATCACCTTTGTTTGCAACTATTCACTCTCTTGCAAAACACTCTCAGTGCATGTAAATTAAGATTTCTCTGTTTTATCAGCAAGGTGTGTATCATGCTGTGAAAAGAGTATTTGCCCCCTTGCTGATTTCTTTGTTTTTAGCATGTTTGTTGTGCTTAAATGATCACCAAACAAATTGTAATGTTCTACTAAGATACCTGAATAAGTACAAAATGCAGTTATTAAATGATTTCGTTTATCAAGGGAAACAGTTTTTCAAATTAATCTGGCAATATATGAAAAAGTAATTACCTACTAAACCTACAGTAATAGCTGGTTGTGCCACCTTTGGCAGAAAGAACTGGAATCAAGCATTTGCAATAACTGGCAATGATTCATTCACATCACTGTGGAGGAATTTCAGCACACTCTCTTTTGCAGAATTGTGTTATTTAAGCCACATTGGAGGATTTTTGATCACAAATAGCCTGTTTAAGGTCATTCCAAAGCATCTCCATCGAATTCAAGCCACTCTAAAACTTTCATTTTGTTTTTGTGAGCCATTCAGAGGATTTGCTGATGTGTTTCAGATCACTGTCCTGCTGCATGATTCAAATATGCGTGTGCTTCAGGGTACAAATTGATGGCCAGGCATTCTCGTTGGGGTCTTCTGGTAGAGCAGAATTCATGGTTCCATAGGTTGCAGTAAGTCATCCAAGTCCTGAAGCAGCCCCAAACCATTGAACTACCACCACCATGTTTGTCTCTTGGTATGATGTTCTTTTTATGACATGCTGTGTTAGTTTAACACCAGATGTAATGGGACTCAAAGATGTCTCTTTTTCTTTTTGGGGGGGGGCGAATGTGGGGCGAACCACTGTTTTAGTTTCAGTCAGTAGTGGTTTTCACCTTCAATGCCATTTTTGCCCAGTCTGGGTTTTTTTTTACTTATGAATCATGAACTTTTACCTTAACTGAGACAACTAAGGCCTGCAGTTCTTTAGATGTTGTTCTGGGTTCTGGATGAATCATTGCTGTGCTCTTTGAGTAATTTTAATAGGTTGGCCACTCCTGGGAAGCTTCACCACTGTTCCATGTTTTCTCCATTTGTGGATAATGGCTCTCACCATGGTTCATAGACTCACAAAGCCTTAGAAATAGCTTTGTAACCCTTTCCAGACTGATAGATGTCAGTGACTTTGGTTCTCAGCTTTTTCTTTAGATCGTGTCACAATGTGTTGCTTTTTAAAACCTTTTAGCCTCCATCACTTTGTCACTCGGTTCAGTTTTAATTCAACAGGTGTGGCAGTAATCAGGGTATAGCTGGTGAAATTGAACTCAGCTTTCTAAAAAGAAATGTGGTTAATCGCATTTAATTTGTGATTTAACAAGGAGGAGGCAGTTACTTTTTCACATAAGTCTGGGTATGTTTAGGTAACTTTTTTTCCCATGATAAAAGAAATCATCATTGAAAAACTACATTTTGTTTTTACTGTGGTTATCTTTGACTCTTGTTTGATGATCTGAAACATGTAACAGTGACAACTATGTGAAAAGATAAGAAATCAGGGGGCAAGTACTGTATTTGTGTGTGTGTGTGTGTGTGTGTGTGTGTGTGTGTGTGTGTGTGTGTGTGTGTGTGTGTGTGTGTGTGTGTGTGTGTGTGTGTGTGTGTGTGTGTGTGTGTGTGTGTGTGTGTATTTGTGTGTGTCATGTTTACATTTCTTTGTGGGGACCAAAAATTGGAATGTTGCTTTACTTGTGGGGACCAACATCCCATATGGGGACAAAATGCCTGTCCCTGTGAGTTTGAAGGCATTTTTGAAACTGTGGTTTTAGTGCCACCTGTATTTTCTTGCAGGTGGCAACTAAATTTAAATCAAATTAAAATTTCAAACATAGTTACGTGTTTAGCGTACTCTTATTTATCTAGAGGTTAAAATCAGTAAACCAGATCATGCTTTCAATCCTTGGACTAAAATAGAAGCCTTGAAATAAAAACTAAGTAAAGTAATGCTTGTGAATATACAATCCTGGGCTCCACCTTTATAATGGCTTTTGAGAATAGACATAATAATATGCAACTGAATTCCACCCATAGTAATTTTTAACATTGGAGCAAAGCACAGTTAGAAATGCAGTACATTAGGCTGCAAACTTAGAAAAGCATACGTTTATGTCTCCAGAGAGCAATGGCTTCCAGTAGTAAACTATACTGATATCGGTTACCTGTTGTTTATTGATGATTCATGGACAGCCCATTCAGCTAATTATTTTTTAGTTAATTAACTCCATTTTTATTCTCCATTACTGCCAGCTTTTGCACACACTGACACTCAGTAGTTTCATGTCAATAGCCATTTGCACTGCCAATTGTGTTTAACTCGATCACTGTCAGCTTTGTGCCCTGATGTCAATATCATGCCTGCATTCATTTTGCTGTGCCTGTACATGCATTCATGCATGTATTCGTTGATTAAAAGATGTTATATTACTTTCACAACAATGCTTCCACACTCCAAGGAGACCACTTGCACAGTGAATAGAACCTATCACTCATCAGCTGTAATATGTGGAAATGATATCCCTGGAATGACCTGTAGGAATTATGGCTATGGGTTTTTCATTTGGGAATGTCGGAGCTTCAGGACAGGACCGAACTTACTTTCAGCAGCCAGTGATCATGTTCCAACGAGAGATCATTCCACTCATCTTGTATTTCCCTCAAGCACTCAGAGAATTACATTTTCATTTTTGCTGCAAGCGTGTTGATGCATTGCTGTAATCCACCAAATGGCTCAAGTACATCCCACACAAGGAGAGTGCTGAGGCTGCCCCTAACCTGCTAACACTATAAAGCCATGATTAAAGAGTGACTATGGTTTATCATTACAGTGAGGTTCAGCATATGAGTTTAAAGATGGAACTGCATGTCAGCTATGTTTTTCAAAGTACCTATCAACAGTACAAAATATTCACTCACTGGACACTTTATTATTGTTACACTGCTAGTACTGGGTTAGGCCCTTTTTACTTTCAAAACCTTAAGAGCCTTAATAGTTCTTGGCATACATTCAATAAGATGTTGGAAACAGTACTTAGAGATTTTAGTTCACTTTGATATCACAGATTTTCTGCAGATTTGTCAACTGCAAATACATGATGAGAATTCCCAGTTACACCACATAACAAAGGTGCTATTGTACTGAGATCTAGTGACTGTGGGGGGTGCATGGATGCAATGATCTCATTGTTATGTTCATGAAACCAGTTTGAGATGATTTGAGCTTTGTGACATGCCACATTATTCTGCTAGAAGCAGGCATTAAAAGATGGGTACATTTTCATGGTAAAGGGATGAACATGGTCTGCAACAGTACTCAGGTAGGTTGTGGCATTTAAACAATGCTAAGTGGGTACAGAGAGGGCCCAAAAGGTGCCAAAAATATCCACCACACCATTACACCACCACCAGCAGCACCTAAAATGCTGATTCAAGACAGGTTTGATCTGTACTTTCATGTTGTTTAGACCAAATTCTGATCCCACCAATGCACTGGAGATAAATGCTGCTGAGCAATTGAGACTCATTAGACCAGGCAATGTTTTTGCAGTCTTCTGTTGTTCACTTTTGGTGAGCCAAGGTTTGTTGTTCTAGGTTAACAGCAATAGTGTGGCCATCTGCTGCTGTTGTACATTCAGAGATGCTCTTCTGAGCACCTTGTTTGTAACCAGAGGTCATTTGGTTTACTATTGCTTTGCTATCAGCTCGAAGCATTTTGGCCTCAAGCTGATAGCAAAGGGTTATTTTGCCCAGAGAACTCACTGGAGATTTTCTCTTTCTGACCATTTTCTTTAAACCACTAGAAATTGTTGCAAAGAAAATATCCCAGTAGATCAGCAGTTTTTGACATACTCAGACCAACCAGTGGCACCAGCAACTATGCCACATTCAGAGTCATTTAAATCCCATTTTTCTAAATTCTGATGCTTGATTTGATCTACACGGGTTTTCTTGGCAATGTCTACATGCCTATGTTTTGCATTGTTTTACAAAATGTGTTTTGTTGCTCCAATGTGATTGGCTGATTCGATATATGTGTTAACAATGGTACAGGCTGGTGAGTGTACTTTTAAATAACAGAGTACTCTCTTTTTTTTTTAAATATTATTGGCGTTCTTGAAGTAAAGCATGACTTTAACAGATAAAATATTTCCAATAAACCTAATAAAAGCCATTTTTGTCAACAAACAATTAAAATAAAGTTTGAATAAGGTTCGACATGTGGTCGATACTGGAATACTGTCTTCAGGAGAATAATAAATTTATGAATGTAGCTTCAAAGAACAGACAACATTGCAACAAAATAAAGAGCAAACACTTTCACACTAAGAATTGATGTGTAATAGCAACAAATCAAAGTGAGAGTGTGATAACAAGAAAAGAAGACGCCAGAAATAAAGACTGTCAAACAGCAAGTCAGAGCAGATAATTGGGAACATGTATAGGTGGTTATAGCTGAGCTGACAGACACTTTGAAGTCCCTATACTGAAATCATGACAGTCCTACATCAGTGTAAATTCCATAAAGGGTCATAAACAGACACATTTTTGACATATTTTGTTTCATTGTTTGTTTGTTTTTTATTCTTAACATAGCAGTCTTATTTCTGTCAGTGCTTCACTTCTGTCTATAGATCAGTGTTGATAGTCGCATGGTTACAATGTTATTCGTGTAAATATAGCCCCGTCCTAAGTGACATGTTTCCTTGCTTTCTTAGTCATTGTAGACTGTGATTGACAGCTTTTTATGGAGTCGTGACTCTATTCTGTAGCCTCGATATGTACAACAGGTAAAGGCAATTCTCCTCCAGCTCTAAATGAATCAAACACACATACACAGAAATAGATGATGCCTAAACCCCCTGAACTCAGAGTGTGAACTGTTAGTGAATTTATGTTTGCAGCAAGCTGTGTCCCTGTTTGTCTTTGTGTTTACATTAATCAACTGACTGCCACGTAAATGCCTAAGGATGCATTGGATGCATACCTAACATTAAGGCACGTATATGTAAGTGTGAGCTTGCATACGTGTAAGTGTGGTCCCTGGGGGAAGGTCAGGGACATTAGTAAGATCAGTAAAGCGGTCTTGTTCATTTTATTAACTGTCTTCCTGATTACATCTTGCCCTGGGGTATGCTGCCTCCATTAACCAGGTCAAAGCATGATTACACCAGAATAGATTAGCGTTCTATTTCTCTCACTTAGAAACCACTGTGGAGGAGTTAGACCTTGGACGTAAAGGTGAACACATACCAGAGAGTAAATTCACTGCGGATTTTGGAAAAGACAGCTTAGATCTAGCTACATCGTTGATTTATTTCTTTGTGTTTCTGATGAAGCTCAGTTGGGGTCTCAAATTGGAGAAATTGGCAGCTTTGTTCTGTGGCAAAGAATGTAAAGGTTACTCAGCTGGTGATTTAAAGGTTAAAGTCTTTGTTTTTTGGTTTTAAAAGTAGCAATCAAAGAGTAACTGAAAGGTTTGAAAGATAGCAGGTTTAAATAAGGGAGCATTCTGTAAAATGCCAGCCACATGTCTAATTTTTTAATCGATTACACAGTAAGTAAAAAAATAGAGAAGCAACAATTATTCTTTCAAAGAAAGAGATTTTAGTGAAGTACTGAGATCAGCCTGAGGCATATTCTCATACTGAAACTGGCCAACATGCCCCTTGTTAAAAATGAACAAATCTCCTACTGGTGATTCTCTATTGACAAAAATGTTGAACTTTGGATTGATAGGTACTGTCAGGTCTCTACATGCTGAGCGCCCACAGGGATCTCCCGGTTTGAAATTTAGATGGACGGATACATGTGACATTTCTAAACTCAATTTTCAATTATGGACCAGGCCTTCTCTCCAGCTGCCTACAGTGAGCCCTGATAACTGTTTGACAGCTCCAACAAATGATGAAGGCCCCCCTCAAAATGATTGAAGTGTATTCATCATTTGCTCTCCTCTGCAGGACCTGCAAACTTCGACTCACTCATTCTGGCCCTCATTAACTGGCACAGCATCACTCTCTCTCGCTCACTCACAAACGCACACACCTCACACTTAATGCACTGTATACCTGCTACTTTAGGTGTTTCAAAAATGAATACAGTATAAACACATATGATTTTCAGCTTCATATAAAGACATAAATGTAGACCAGACCTGGGCATTTTTTGACCTCAGGATACATCCAGGCTTTTAGTTGCCTGCATGAGGTCAATGGAAAATTCATGTGTAAATAAGTATGAATCATATAGTTTCCCTGATTTAACTACAACTTTGATAAACTCACTCTCAGAGTATGGCTTATTCTTTTTTGTGATTTTGTTGGAAATACCATTGCTTTTATGAGAGATGACAAGACATGAATTTGTTTACCAAAATCAGCTGTAAGCCATGTGCTCAGCTTGGGAAGAGGAGATTGCCATGTTTAAGGATTACAATTTAATTTGTTATTATGAGTCTGGACACGCAAAGGAAGACAAGAACTTGACTGAGGCAGAGCGGGATATCTAAACCTTTGCTAGCAAAGCTGCAAAAGAAACAAGGAAACAGGAACCAAGTCAGCAGTCAAAACCAGCTTTGTGTAATTTCCCACAAAATTGCAAAGAACAGCAATCCATTCTTTCTTATTAAAGAACGTTTGCTGGGCTTTCCCACACTAATGTGCCCTGAAAATAAAGAAAGCACTGAGAACGTGCCTCTTCCAGTTCACCACAGCAGTCAAGAACATTGTAGGAAATCTAGAGCTTCAATAAAAAAGCAAAGCTGGCATTTTTTTTTTAACTTTTTCTCCTTGGTTCTGGATGTCTTTGTACATATGATAACAGAAAAAGCTGAAATTGCAGAGGGGCGGGCAGTAATGCACTCACTGAAAGAGACAGCAGCAAGGAGTGATTTTTTTATGGTAACTGGATGTTGGGATGCTTGGGATGAAATGGAATAAACTGGCAGGTGTTACAACTGAGGGATGCCCATGTCTAAAATAAAGCTTGGTGGTATGCTTGCGTTGTGTTAAACACCAAGAGATCACACGGAGTTCAGTGGTGAAAAAAACAAACTGTTGTTGATGTTGTAACTGAAATAGTTAATTTCATCAGAGCAAGAGAACTGGATGACATGAGTGTTTGTTGCACTTTTGGACAACCATCAGACTTGGTGACATAGGTTCCCACACAAATTTGATCAATTTTATTAGAGCAGGAAGACTGGAGATGGAGTAATTAAACTACAAACAAAATAGTAATTGAATAAGGTTAAAAATCTTGGATAATCTTTGCAAAAGCATGCATATTTTGTTCACAATTACTTTTAGAAATCTTGATTAAATTGTGATGAATGATTTTTTCATTGCCTAACTGTGACTTCTAACAGTGACAAATTGGAAAAAGAAATTTATAATGCTGAATTGAATTAAGCTTATTGGTATGACCATAACAAATTAATTGCTCACCCCCGATATAGACTGTACTTAAACTACCCATCCATGCATGCATGCATCCATAACTGTTACGGTATCCTAGAATCAGCGTATTTTTTATCTCTTTTTTGTCCGTTTTTTTGTATCATAACTTTAGTTCAACTCCCCCCTGCCCAAAGTGGATGTGTTTAAGTAACTCGTGATCTCGTTCATGAATGGGGGTAGAGCTCAGCTTGCTTAGGAGGTGGGTGTTCCACCAGATACGCTGGATAAGGAGGTGATTAGGATGGGAAATATGGGCTTTTCTGCTTAGGCTGCTAAACCAAGCAGAGAAAATGGATGGATGGACTTTAGTACAGTTAATAAAACCATTCATAGTGTTATGTTGATACCATCAAATGTTAAACAAGTACAGATCTTGTTTTTATTCAGAACCATTTTTGTAACCCACATTAAGCATCAGTATCATGGGATATATCATTGTTTCAATAGCAGAACTTCACTAATTTAATGCCTATGACATGGAGTAACAGATAAAAGCAGTCCCCCACATGGTTACTAATAAACTGCATCTTCAAAAAACAAAAAAAAGTGGCTCTTTTTTCTAAAATACCATATGTGATTGTTGGGTTAATTTAGATTTTCATACCAGGCTCATCTTTGAGCTGTGATTCATTGTGTTTCGAATTTTCCAATTAGCAACTAAACTTTGTTTGTTGTTTTTTCTCCTTTGGGAGGGTTTGCCTTCTTTAGTTGGCACTGCATGACATGTCTGCCATCAACAGCGAGCCGCAAAAGTTTTTGTCATGTATTCAGTGAGAGCTACATGAAGATAACTGTACAATGCACCAGAATAACTTATTTTTGTATAAACCCACCCCGTTGTCAGACTGGCTTTCAAAATGGCGGACCACTTCACATTTTCACCTGTATTGCTGCAAGAAATCTGGGCCTGCTGCGCTCATTCTGCATGACTTGACCTTGTCACACAAAATTTCCATCATGATGTTGTGGTTAGTCCTAACAACCAACAAACGACACTGAAATCCTGTTTTGAATAAATAATCCCAAAGACTGCTGGTGCTACTGTCAAAATACTGTATTCAAATACAGATAAAAATACAGTTTTTGTACTATAAAAAAATAATTACTATTCCATGTCATATTAACAAGTACAGCCACACACAGATATACAAACTAATATTTGCATAGCCATGATTCACACAGCCTACGTCCAGGTTACTGAGCGTTACATAAATTACAAGTAATATTTAAAGTTTAGTAAAGTAGAAAAAAAGATGTATACTTATTAAACATAATCAGCCACAAATATATTTTCAAACTTGCCAGCTCTCAGCCTTTAAATCACTCCTCCTTATATCTTATTATTATCCTGTATATGCCCTGAAAGCTCCTGCACAACCTTCGACTGGCACATCCAATGAGTGCTCCACAGATCTCGCAGACACTGTGTATTCGAGCTGTCAAACCAAACCAAAGCACTCATGCTGCCCCCAGCCAACGCTGCAACCAAATAGGGAGATTGGACAGACAGCTGAGAAGTTTCCTAATTATGGAACACAGCACATCATTAAGACTCTGTAATGAGCTTCCTGAAGCCAGGTGCAGCCTCACCTGTCAGCCACATCCTCATTACTAATATGGTCATGTTTCCCAGGACATCACGGACAGGTTATTAGGGAATGATGGGCAGGTGAGGAGCACTTAGTATACAGATGAGATATAGTCTCATGCTTCTTAAAATAAATTGTCATCTAAATGTAACATAGCCGTTAATTACTAACCATATGCACCAATATAATGTTGCATCCTTTTTACATGTCTGTATACTTTATATAATATGACATGTCTTCAATTATGTGAGCTATCTTTATTCCTGTGTACTTTTGTGATTTAAAATGGCTGTATTGCCAGACTGCAATATGTTTAAGAGACGCTAAAGGTGAATTTCACTATACTAAAGATAGACAATTTTGCTGTTTACTCAAAATTTACAGCAATTTACACCCACTGCTACTAAAAAGGTGAGGCAAAATAACATGAAGCCACAGTCTGTCTCAACCAGGAAGCACTTCTGCTGATCTGACATACTTAGGTGATCAGCATGATGTATTAAACATAACCATATTACCATCACTGATTTTATTCATATGTCCATTAATGTAATAATAAATATTTATGGTTATCTTCAGTTGCAGTCTGCACACATTCTGCTGACATTAATATAATATGCGTGTCTTTAAGCAGTCACTGTTTCAGCAGTTTTAGTGATATCAGGTTTTTTTTCTCATTAATATGTAGATTTATGTGGCAAGGTTTTACAAAATCTAAAGGGAAACATTGTAAGTGACTCTGAATCTGAGTTGCCATGCTCATCAGAACTTATCTTATCTTATCAGATATAAAAAAGTTAAGAGTAAATGTATATGAGGTCCACATCAGTGGCTGTCAGACAACATGCTTTGTGCTTTTGCTTTAATTCAAGATATAACTATCTAACTCTTCTATACAACTGACCCTAGATAGCAGCGTAATATGCTGTTTCCATCCATACCTGTCCTTCCGTTAGCTGCTGAAATAAAACTATGACCTGTCCAGGCTGTAACCTGACAATTATGTAATTTCTCTTTTTTTAAATAAATTGAAGTAATTGAAAATTATTTAAATTTTTTTTTAAAAATCACATTATTAGATTTTTATTTCTTCAGGGACTCAGACATATCTGTGTAAATCCATCTGAATGTATGAACTATAGATGAAGATATTTCAGAAAGAGAAATCATATGCTCTTTCTATCATGAGACTGACACATTTAGATAGATTTGCAGAGTCCTGAACTTTTTTGCTTGACGTTGTTCCAGAGAGAAGGTGAAGTTTGGAAAGAAATATAGCAACTGAAAGAAACACAATGTGAACCCCCCCCCCCCCCCAAAAAAAAGTGATAGCCTCAATGGCAGCTGGAGTCAACCTTTGCAGAAATCAATAACTCCAGCTAAGATTGAGACAGAGAAAGAAGGGAAAAGGGAATGGGGATATCGGGATACCAAAGAGGGAAAAGAGAAAGAGAGCAGATAAAGCTGAAAACAGAGATTGAGTGTGTAAGAGAAGTAGAAGTAGATAAAGAAGGTTGCCAGTTCGTTGTGTGCTCAGGGAAAAACCCAACGGGTTAGTGGCCAGCCCGCTGAGGTCAGCCTCTTCACCTGCGAATCGACTCCAAACAAAGACCAGGGTGGAAATGAAACAGAGGAGAAGAATGTAGTCGGCTGGATGAGTGAGGCATGTCAGAGGTTATTCTTTGTTCTCCTTTGAAAGACACCATGTATACCTTTGAAACGTCTCCACTGTCAAAAACCACCCAACCTTCTTTTCACAAAGCTGTGGCTCTCAGTGTCTTAGAACATAATACATGCCTGCAAGAAATTCTCAAAGCAAGAAATCCTGCAAACACAATATGCTTTCCTACCAATGAGCACAACTATAGTGTGTACCTGCGGCTTGCACGCCGGATTATTTTGTTTGCTTGTTTTTTTGCCTTTAGAGGTCTTCAGTCGGACACCCGAGCTCATGCAAGTGATTAAATAAGTATTGTCAGCAATAAAGGAAGAAAAAAGAGAGTGAAGCACGTCTAGGCAGGAATCAGCCCTTCTTGATGATTGTTGACAACATGTATTTCTCCATCTGTCTCTCAAAGAGTTCTTTCTTCAGGTAAATAAATTTCTTTGCCCTGCATGTGAATTGAAAGGTATATTGTTTGATCATGCCTCTTGAGAGTAAGACAAAAAAGATGGAAACGGAGTAGCAGTTGTTTGGGTACCCGCACAGCTGGACCATTAAAGGAAAAGAAATGGGGGGGGAGTCAGAATTTAAGAAAAGAAAAGTCTTTAAGGATAAAAGCCTGAAATCCATCATGGTTCTGACAACAAAGTCTTGCAATGATGAACAACAGCTGTCAGCAGGATACACATCCCCTTCATGAGTAATACAAAGCCAAAATCCAGCAAGAGCTTCTTTGACAACTGACAGACACTAGAGAGAGTTTTCTGTTATTTTGTGCCACAGCTAAAAAAAAAAGAAATGTAGAATTATATTGAGTGTGTGTGTGTGCGTACATGTCCTAGCTTCTGTGTTCAAGTGCATGCATGCAACGTAGTTTATATGATGAGCTGTGATGAGTGACACTGTTGTAATTATGCCTGTAACCGAGGATTAATTTGATATTAATTATTTCTGAAACCCCAAATGAAAAGTCTACACTGAAAGGTAAACAGGAACTGATCAGAACAACACTGAATTTGAAGACAGCGACATACCATCAGCTAGTCACGTGAGCCTCTTGTTTCACTAAAAAAATGCTCTAAAAATGCCATTTCATCTTTGTGCTTTACATAATCCTAAATCCCCATGAATTTGTGTTTACCAAGCTGCAAACACCACAGCTGAATGTTAAACATCTTGTCATGTGCTCTAATGAATAATTTCAAAACAATATTATTCCACTAAGAAAATATTAACATTTGAAGAGAGGGGTGTTAAAGGTGTTATCGCTGTGTCTGCGCTGGCACCGTGTTACACACTCAAATCAGAGATAAAACCCTGTTTGACATTGCTGAAAGCCCTGAAGCTGAATTCCCAAGTGTGATCTTTTCCCTACACTTATTTATTTTATTCCTTTTAAGTGTGTGTTTCTGTGTGTTGGTTAGTCAGTTGCAATAATTTGCCTGATGTGACATTAACTAAAGTTCTATAGGAACAACACAAACATACTGATATCACACAAATCGTATGACATCATTTGTATTATGAATTTTTTCACTGATGTCAACAAAAATGTGAGGTTTTCACTTGAAGGAACACGTCTTTTGATGATAAATCTAAATAATTATCAAGGCAACAATGGAAGTTTTTCCACATGAATTCTCTACTCAAAGCTAAAGTAACATGACAGCGTACGCTGCCCCCCTCCCCAATTTGTTTTTTCTTTCTGGATGAAACAGCTTCTAATTAACGAGGTGAGATGAAGTTTAGGGGTGACAATTTACCTTCGGGGATAACACAAATCATCACACCTTAGCTGTGAGTTTTCTCACAACTCCTATAGTTCTCTTGTTCTATTCAAATATAACAATATGTCAGTGACGGACTGCAAAGCTGCTCCCGTTTTCGCTCTCTTAACGATATCTCTGTCACACCGATCCTTTGCTTCTCCCTTATCACTTGTCATGTCCTCGTAATGTGACATTTCCCTTTCTGTTTTCGGGGTCATTTTTTTTCCTCTGTGCTTGTTTTCTAAATTCCTATCACCCTCCCCTCTCTCTAATTTACTTTTTGTCTCCCGCTTGCTCTCTGCTGCCGAGTTGTTTACGACCCGCACATCCCCCTGTGCAATTATGAGTGTTGTTCACTGTATCCTCATCCATATGACGAGTCTGACAGGTATGTATGGAGATGGATGGTGTGAGTAAAAGAGGGGAGTGGAAATGGAGTGTGTCTTTACAAAGACCATTTTCACCATGACATATATCTCATGAGAGAAACTTAAAAAGCTTAATCTGAATCAACAATTACTTGATAACTACAAACACATTTCTAAACTTTTTATTTTAAACAAGGTTATGGAGAAACCAACATAGCAAATATCTTTTATAAATATTTTTTCAACACTTTTCTGTCAGGTTTAAGAGAAGTTAAATGAATGCTCAGTCGTAGTAAACTGAGATTTAAGTGCACACTTCCACCATCTTGAAGCCTGAGTTGGGATCAAGGAATCTGCTTTACATCTTTTACATCTTTCAACTTATCCAAATGAGGCCCAAGGTAACACTTCCTCCTCTGCTGCCCATTTTAATTATGGCATTCTTCAAGGCTCTATCCTTGGCCCACTTTTGTTTTCAGTGTGCATGCTTTTTGATAGTAATGATATCACTTACCACAGTTTTACAGAAGACACACAATTATCTGTCCCTCTGCTATAAAAAACAAACAAACAAAACAGTTCTCTTGATAGTCCTGGCTTTGTCTTCATTATCTTCATTAAACTTTGTAAAGTTTACTGAGGATAAATCCAGTGTTTTTGTTATTGGCCTGTGTTTAGCTCTCAAATAGGCCAAGCATATTCCAGATATGTCAAGGAATCTTAAGTAAAAAGAACATTGTCCTGTTATGTATCTATCAGCTTGAAAAACTTCCTAAAATTAGATCATTCTTATCTTCTAATGACTTGCATGCTTTTATTTATTCCCACCTTGATTATTGCAGTGCTTCTTATGCAACTGCATATTTGTTCTGGTTAGTTCAGATTTAAACTGGCACCAAAACATGTCAACATATTACTCCAGTACTAGCAAATTCACACTGGCTGGCTGTTACATTTTGGAAATGTTGTCCAAATTACACTAATGACTTTTAAAGGATTAAACAGCCTTGATCTGAATTATAAAAATAACTTTTTGTTCCCCAATGTGCCTGGGCACTTAAATACTTGAATTGGTGAATGGGGTGCTGCTGGTTATACTTTAGACCTTTTGACAAACTGACAAACCTTCTGCTCATTGAGATCAGAATTTCATCTTCCTTATTGTCTTTTAGAGCTCTTGAACATTTTTTATCATAAAGCCTTCAAAAAACATATAATAGGTTGCAACTGCTGGTTTTATTTCTCTTTAATTTTTCTTTTATTCTTTCTATTTGTATTGTTTTGTTTTCTTTTGATGTTTATAGCAAGGTCTTGGATATGTGAAAAAAGAAAAACATTTTCTATGAAGCACTTTGTAGCTTTGTTAAGAAAAGTGCTATATAAATAAACTTTATTATTATTATTTGCCCAACAACCTTGACTTGAGAGAACACTTAGTGTGACTTATGCTCACAGGCACTCAGACACACAGAAATGCACACACAGATTTAGATTACCTTGTGGTAATGATGATTATGGTTATTTACAGTCATCATCGGCCCACAGTTTTGTCAGCTGCAGTTGCTGCTGGAGATGTTTTTTTGTCTATGCACGGACTGTATTTGGAAAAAATACCTATGTATGCCCCATGTCCTTTGAAAAGCAGGCAAGCCAATTAGAGGTACAACCACTGATATTAATTTCAACTTCCTCCCACTCTCTACTCTTTACAATGTATTTTCATTTAATGGACGGATACACAGGTTGATGACCTGTGAAGAATAAGGTAGATGTGTCCGCGAGTATGCAGGATGAATTCACTAGAGCATAAAGTGCTGAGCGGTATGTGCAGGAAGGCAGCTCAGAACTGTCAGTATGGTGGATCCCTTTACGGGTGCTCTCAGGTAAAAACTGTTGAAATTACTCATTATCCTTCCACAGTGGTGTCTGCGGTGTGTTCTGATGTAGACAACGGAGATGTCTTTCCTGACATTGCTTGCACTGCAGGCAGCAACAAAACTCATTTCTGCAGTGTTTCTCTTTAACCTCTTCTCTCCATTACCAAAATGAGGGATTTAGAGACTTTTTTTTCGCTTTGTGCATCAGAAAGCATTAAAAAAAAGGCTGTTATGCTTTTGCTTTTTTTTTTTTTCCATTTCTGCTGCATTTAAGAGAGAATATACCCATTAGCAATACTCACACAATATTTAATATAATGGCTAGCTTTTCTAATTGTGTGTCTCCTTAAGGGCAAAAACTTTCATTAAATCCATTTTTGTGCTAGCAGTACCACCCGCTGTTGGTCAGTGAAAGAAAAACTGCTTTTGAATGTCCTAACTCACAAAACAAGCACTAGTTTATAAAATTTCTCTGCTAGTGTCAAAAACATTAAGGCAGTTGACTTAGTGTAGTCCTTTTACCCATCGATTTAGTCAACGAAGAGTTACAAGGGCTTTCAGATCACAGCCATTTGATATTTTGGTATGCAGTGTAGTTCTTTGCAGATCAAACCAAAGAGGATAGACTGGGAGGGCGGGGCGTGTTTCAAATACATCTTCAGATCAGGATCAGAGCAAGAGGAGATTGCAATTAGCATGGATTAAAGGGTAGATTATAACAGGACTAATAAGAACATAAAGAGATTATTGTAGATGCTAGGAAAGAGTTATGGAGACATGGGATAGATGGACAGATATAGAGCATGCAGAGAGGGAGAGAGAGAAAAGCCACTGAGACCAGCCGATATGAGAGTGCAAGGCAAAGGTGTGCAAAGCAGATATGAGAGAGAGAGGAGAAGGGGAAAAGAGTACCCTGATAGAGCAAGAGATCCGAGAGCGCAAAGAGAAGGTAGAGGGACGTAATAGGAAGAAAGATAAAGCAAAAGAGGCCTCTGAGACCAGGAGATAAGAGAGAGCAAGGAAAAGGCGGGCAGTGTGAGGTAGAGAGGCCTAAATATGTTGGGGGGCAATAGAGATGGGAGAAACTGGGGAGGTTCACGTAGTGTTTTGATGGATAGGTGGTTAGAAAGAGGAGAAGAACTGAGACAATAGAAAGAGACAGGGGAGCCAGGCAAAGTCCCAGAAACACATTAATAGGAGCAAAGAAGAGAATACAAAGACACGCATGCACTTTTACAGATAAACGAAAGGATGAAGACAAAGAAAACGGCACACAAATACGCTCTCTGTTTCTCAGATATGCGCAGAAGCTCACAGTGCATTTATTCAATTCTCCATAGAGATCTCAGGGCATGGCTAATGTCCCCACAGCTTCTCCTCCAGAAAAAAAACAGAAAAAAAGAGGACAACAAAGAGCAAAAGTCAACAATGCCCTGACAAAGACGATTTGATCCATGACTTAGTGTGAAAGCTTTTTAAAACTAAAAGTGTTTGCATGTGTTTACTTTCTCCAGAACACTTTAAGTAAGAGCAGGGGCACATTTGTGTGTAAATGGGTATGCAGGATTTTGTTAGTGGTTCTTTTTCTTCAAAGACAAGTGTTTGGCAGCGTGCATAAGACATATTCTGGCCTTTAACTCTTTTTTTCTCAATAATACAGAAGCTGCTCTTGTTAGAGGAGAGAGAAGAAGAATATTGATTTACATTCACACCCCACAGAGATCAATGCAGACAGCAGAATAAAAGCGTATTCTCATCCATGCATGAGTTTGTACATACTGTGAAGCAGCTCTCTGACAGACACCTGTCAGTCAGCGGGGTCAGAGAAGAAATCGATAATGACCGCTCTTATAGCTGCAGTGACTCCAGTAAGGCACAAGCTAAAAGGTGACGCCTGAGACAGGTTTATGAGAAAGCCAAATAGGGTTATGAATGCCATTCTGGCATTTCAACTCAAACTGCCCACCTTTCTTAAAAGCCATTATCTCCTACACTGGGGATATGAGCAGCTGAGCATATCAAGTGCCATTTTGGATCCACTGACCTTTCAGTTCCTAGTCTGACTGGCAGGGGTGTGATCCCCTGATATGAACTGAGCGTGGCCCTGGTACTTGTGCCTAGTATGAGCAATTTTAATGGATATTATGGGTGTTATGGACTTTAAATGATTGTTGTCTCTGTACTTCAGACCAGTCTGGCATTACAATCAAACCACAGGCTCCTGAAATTTCTGCTTTTATATAAGGCAAACACTACACCTGTCTTTTTTTTTTCATTGCAAAAGGGCAATAATTGCAAAGTCTAATAGTCTAACAGATACAAAACTTTTTAAACACATTCAAAATATTAAGAATTTTAAGTATATTTTAGAAATGTTGGAACAAAAGCAGGTTTACTGCTCTGTAAATGGCCAGTTGCTTCACACTAAAAGTGAAATATTTTCCTATTCTTGTTTAATAAAGGATTTCAGCTGATTAACAGTTTGGGGTCTCTTTTGGCATATTTTTTCCTTTTATAATGCATCACTAGGTGACTAATAAATACAGCAGCCACAGCACCCAGATTCTTTTACTCTGAAGCCATATTGTTGCAGTGTGGTTTGTCTTTGTCTTACTGAAACAGCTAAGTTTCTAGTACATTTGATTCTAGAATATATTGGTATACAAAGAAGTTAATGGGCGACTCAGTGACTGCAAGATGTCCAGGTCCTGTCCTTGCAAAACAAGCCCAAATAATCACCCCTCCACCAGCATGGTTGACAGTTGGCGTGAGGTGTTTTTGCTGACGTGCTGTGTTTAGTTGTCACCAAGCATGGTGCTGTGCAACATCTCCATTGTGGTGCTGTCTGTCCAAAGATCATTGTTCCAGAAGTTTTGCAGGATTTTTTTTCAGATGCAACCTTGCTAACCTAAGCCATGCTGCCATGTTCTTGTTAGAGAGAAAAGGCTTTCTCCTGGCAACCCTTCCAAACAAACCTTACTTGTTCAGCTTTTTTCAAATTGTACTGTCATGAACTTTTCAGATGCTTACTGAGGCCTGACTGACTATATATTGATCAATATTAATGGCGCTTAATTAGTAATAGCTTTCAGCATTACACCTTGCTTGCAAAGATTAATCTAGGTTTTTTGAATTTTTAATATTATTTCTCAGTGTCAACATTTTAAATGTCTTTCAACTATTTGCAGTAATAGTTTTAAATTGTTGTTATTCATGTGTTATACATCACATTTACCGTTTTAGACACAAGACTGTCTCCGATGATGCCATTTGTAAATAGATATAACAATATATGAGTTTGGTTCTAGTCATAATATAAATATATTAAAAGGCTGCTATGGACCCGTTTGGTTCAGTGGCACTCATTCAGAATGATCAGATTACTTGCTAAAAGATCAATAGTTGTAAGACAAGGATCTCACACTTTCCTGATCTTTTTTTATCCACTTTCTTTCTTTTTCTTGCTGTCAATACTCTTATCTCAGTTCCCACTATGTGTCTTTTACTTCTTCTCTTCCTCTCTCATTCTTTGCTTTTACTGTCCACTGCTCATGTGTCTTTGCTTTGGGGAGTATGAGTCTCCACAAAATACAGCAGAAATGATGAAAATAAAGACATTAGCTTCTCTGGATAAGAGCAGGGATAAATATATGTGAGTGTGGCTGTAGGTGTGACTATGTGCCTGTTATGTGTGCTTTTGGGATAACAAATAGATAAACCCATCACAATAAGTACTGTTGTGTGGCTGTCCCCGAGGACAGAAGAGGAACACAGCCCCGGGCCTTATCAGTCTGTCATGTCTGATTCCTCATCTCCTGTGAACATTTAGCACTTTTGTTGGAGATTTTGCAACGAAGGAGAAAGTAAGGGTTGATGACGGCTGTAAGGAGTGACATGAGAATCATGACGCAAAGACAAACATTTTTAGCATGTGCGAGTGTTTATTTATTCGTCATTTTATTTTGGAGATCATCTCAGTTAATGTTAATCCAATACTTGGATCTCACTGACGTAGTTCAACTCTAATTTCTGGGTTATCATCTGGCACAGGTGTAAATGTGAGTTTGATTGGTTAACCCTGTGGCCTGTTTGGTGTGTTTCATGTTTCACAAAGCTTTTAGCTGGGATAAGCTCCAGGTTAGATAAGCATGTAAAAAGATGGATTGATAAACGCTTTTGTCTCTTGTTCTCTTGTGTTTTTTTTTTTAATGTTGTGAATGTGTTTTTCTTAACCACGGAAAAAATCTGCGCCTTAATTGTCGCCTGTGGTCTTCCAGGACGAGTGTTTCTGAGCTGGCTGGTGCATTCATTCATTTCTCTGAGTTTACCAGATTGCTAATTTGGCCACTCCAGATGTTTTTGCCATCTCGCTGAAAGGTTTACTTTGATTTTTCAGCTTAATGATGGTCTCCTTTCTTTGCATCGATAAATTATAATTAAGCCAAATTTTCATTTAATATGACACACAGAGGATTATCTACTACAAATCCGAAGAGAATGCAGCACATTTTTTTAATCACTTTTATATCACATTCAAAGCAGCTTTCCTGATGTTTTGATTCGGTCAGATGGAATTTCGAATACCCACATTGATGTTAATCATATTTATGTGGGAATTGTGATAGTTTGCACCTGCTTTTTAAACCCAGGACTTTTGTAGATGCAAACACATGGTCTCTGTTCTTCATATACTCAGAGACATGCTCTTGCACACACAAACATGCTGCTGAGCCTCATCTTGGCAGTGCCCTCTCTCTCTGCGGATCTCCGTATGAACTCCCTGCCAGTACGATTCTATCTCTCCTCCCTCACATCTTCATCCATCCATGCTGTCGTGCTCTCATCTCCCCCTCCGCCCTCTTCCTTTCGTTCTCCGCTCCTGAGTTGTTTGTTTTGGCACGGCCAAGTGAATCACACAGGAGAGTTTAACTGGCACAATACATAGCTCTCATTTCACCTGATGCCCTGCTGTTACTCCTACACATCTTCTCCTGTCTTCTCCTTTTCTCGACATACTCTGAAAAACAAATTATGAAATGGGCCAAGTGGACTTTTTTTCTGTGAAAGCAATTTTGTGCTCTCTCCTCACCTTTTGAAAAACCTGTGTTATTATATGGTAGGGAAAGTGAGAGGCCCAGCAATGAGTGTAAGGACTAGCCGGGTGATGGAGGAAATGCACTCGGAGGCTTGGTAATGTTTACCTGGTGTAGCCTAGGATTTATTTACATTTCCTTACAGACAACACAGGCACTGACTGATGTTGTGTGAGGGAATAAAAACATAACGATGATTAAAAAGAGTACAAGAAAAACAGAGTTATAGGTCTGTCCCATAGCTATGAGGAGCTGTCTAGAAAGTTAAACTACAAAGGGCAGTATTACACTCTCTTCCCTAAGGGACAACTTATTATTGTTAATATGTGGCCCACACAGAAGCCTCAACAATATACACAGTTTTGTGATATTCTGAGACTGCCATTAACCATAATGTTTAATTATTTTGTACTATTAACAGCTGCAGAAGAGCAAATAGCATCCATGTATCTACAGTATTATATGAATCATTAGCTTGCAGCTTTTTCTCCTTCTGATGAATTTATCTTCAGACACACTTCTTGTAAGCGTGTCTGGATGCAGTCCTTTGCATGTTTTGGTTTCTGTCACTTCTGCAGTGAACCTCTGTGACACCTACAACATAACCTATGCAAGGGGCCTTGTGGTCATCTCTTGACATTTCTTATGAGATGGCAGCTACTATGTTCTTTGGACTTTTTCTTTGGACTTGGACTTTTTTCTTTTTCCACTTCTTTGTACATTCCCTTACATCCATTCCGATAGTTTTAGCAATCTCCCTTCAGGAATTTGCTGACAGCTGATTAATGCTATGATTATTATTCCTTATATTGAGGCTGTGGCTGTTATTCTCTCACTGAGCCATTCAAAACTTGAGGAGAAAAAAGCAGACAGACATCCATAGGAGGAGGAATAGATGGTAGTAAACAGGCCAATCACAATACTTGCTGACTGTGTCAAAATTATTTGTACTTACATTTCTAGAAAGGTGTATTTCAGGTTACCACTCAGGGGTTGAGAAAGGTTTGCAGTCACAACCAGGGTCCTTCAGTTAATAAGTGATTAAATCTAACAGGCAAGTTAATATATATTACTGTCGAGTGAGTTAATATTATGTGTGCTGGAGGCTGGTGTTGCTTCTGGTGACAGCATGGAGATAAATGCTCAGTAACAAGAAAATAATGACATCCCACGGCACACTTGTACCTTCAACACATCCCTTTTCGTGAGCTCAATGAGTGTGATTGGTTACACCTGAGTTTGCTGAGTGTCTCGGCAAGCTGCTGCTTGATTGTCATATTGTATTTTTACTTTTTACTGATTATTGCACTGTAGAGCCTGGTGAGAAACAATATTCCATTGCAGTCTGTTTATATCTGAAAAACCATGCAAAATGACAGTGAGCCCTTTTGAGCCTTGAACCTTGAATCTTAAGTTCATGGTACAGACATAAAGTTGCTTTCTATTTAAGCACTAGCTAGCCACAAAACATTATTAAAATGACAGGTGATCAAATGCAACTTTTCGACCCCGGCAACAAGCATCACCAAACACAAACTGCTTCTGCACAGTTTGTCTGCTAGTAGCTACTACTGTATTTCCAAGGGAGAGAAAAACATATATGCCACACTGATAAATGGAGAAAGATGTTAGTAAGATGCAAAAGTTTTTTTAAAAGGTAAACCTTGCTCACTGCTCTTTGTATTATAATTTTATAATTTAAACCTAAATCTTACATTAAGTGTCCTCATTTGTTTTAGAGTTTACCTTAGTTTGGTTTTGGGGGAACCAAGGATGGATGTAACAAAGGGTTAAATGTAACAACATCCCCCTTCCTCCCTGATACTAAATTGTAGAGCATGGGTGGGAAACTCCAGGCCTCAAGGACCTGTGTCCTGCAGATTTTAAATATAACACCCTGGGTCAACACACCTGAATCAAATGATTAGTTCATTACCAGGTCTCTGGAGAACTTCAAAACATGTTGAGGAGGTAATTTAGCCATTTGAATCAGGTGTGTTGGATCAAGGACACATCTAAAACCTGCAGGACACCGGCCCACCACCCCTGTTGTAGAGCTTTATGAAGAAGTATTCAGATTTTATGGCAAAATCACAACTAAGAACTTTTTTTTATTCAAGTTTATATTTTGATTGTTACTGATACTGCTGAAACTGGAATTTTGTAACATTATTTTTTATTTCATGTCAAAATTTAAGAACTCTTACAAATATTATGTGAGATATAAGCGCTAGAACAAAAAAAAAATTTACTATAATCCCCGGACTCCCTTACATTATGCTCGCTAAATAATGTTTTAGGGAAGTTTGTTGCAAAACTTATTGAGGTAAATTAGTTTAGTCTTTTTCCCAGGTTGCATGAAAATACCGGGCTGTTTAGTCCAGGCAAAACTGGTCAGTTTGCAGTATTTTGATCATGTTTAAAATGATGTACTATGCTGAACTGGTTATACCTAGGGTACTGTTACTAGGTTACATCAAAGGCAGCAGACATCAGCTCATATATAAGATGATGATGCAGATTAGTTTCAGTCACTGAGTTCTACCTTTTATGCTAGCTTTATAGTGAGTAGAGGTTGGAAATCAGCTATGCTGTTTGGGTAGCATCTGCTTATATCTTACTGAATTCAGCTGGCTAAATTCATAAAGAGCAGTGAATATCAGAAGAGGAGCACAGATCACCTGATCAGAATCTCTACGCAAAGAAAACTAAAACAGATTATTATTTGCCTTATTTATAAGTAATTCTGCACCATGAATACATCATATGTCATCATTCTTTTATTACTAGATTGTATCTTCATGCCGTCACTGGAAGCAACACTAGGCTCCAGCATGCAAAAAAATTGACTGATCCAGTAGTAATATGGATTAACCTATGTGTCAGATTTAATCACTCATTAATTACATTAACTCCAGGTCATTTCAGCCTACTCTAACCCCTACCCATGGCCTGCATTCAGTATTCATTCTGAACAATTTGCTATAAGCATAAGTCTCTTTAAAAAAAAATGGATGTATAATGAACAGCAACTTACTACAAAACAACACATCTCTGTGAGTTCATGTTCTGCTAGTTCGACAGGAGTTTGTGAACATACTCCTGCTCGCTTACAGTCACTTTTATTTCACTTGTGGATGAAGCATTTTTGTCATCGACTTCAGTGAAATATAACCTCAAGTTCCCTGCTCTCTGTGCGTGTGTGTGTGTGTGTGCGTGTGTGTGTGTGTCGGACCTCAGCAGAATAGCGAGTCAGAAAAGAAAAATCACTATTCTGAACCAAGCTTTAAATGCAGCACCCACAGCACAACCATACTGTGCATAATCAGACATAATTACTGGCTAACCTTCCATTATCAGCACAATAACAGTAATTTTAAGTCCTACTTACAGTGATAAATTAGCAGCCAGTACATGTGTGTATTTATGCATGTTTTGTGTTTATAGAGAGTCCAAGCCTACATTAGGCATGGGCCCGAGATACTTTTTCTCCTTTTATGTCTTTTTTGTGCTGTAGAAAGAGGATTGTGAACACATTGTTATTGAATACAGGCAGTTCCTTTGTTCTTGCAGTCATAAGTTTTTCCCTAATGCTTAACAACTTTTACTCTGCAGTTATACAAGAGCTAGAAGGAACATCCCTTCGTCTTTAATTATGTGTTTAAAGTAGTCACCCAAGGTTTTATGGGGCCTTAGAATTTTGATTTGCGTCCCCATCACCCACCACTCACCTCAGCACCACCAGTATTAGCTATAGATTGTCCATGGTTGATTGTTTATGCATTGTACAAGAAATACAATCATTATCATGGCGTGTGTGTGCTGGAAAGAGATCAAATAAACCAGCAGAGAGTGCATTTACAAAACAAGTTATCTATTTTAATTGGTTTTGTAATGTGCTAATGTGCAAAGGGACACAAAAATCACGCAGTTTTATAAAGACCCAGATTTTATTTTCTTATAATGTAAGAACAGAAAATATTTTATAAATTAAATCTTAACTTAAATAAGAAATAATTGAAATACAAAATATTCATTAAGAAAGTTTTTATTTACAGAGAACAATTGGTCTACAAAAGAAGTACCTGCCCTGTCATATTAGAAGCTAATGTGTCTGTCAACAGCAAAACTCCCTCACAGGTTTGTACATGCTGACCTGGGGGAAATGATGCTTTGTCAAAAACTCACACATCAGCTGAAGAAGCACTTTGTGAAGCGTCATGAGCTGATGTTATTGCCGGCGTTGTTGTGTTCTAAAATATATCCATTGGGGAAATATTGCTGGGGAGTCAGTTGATGAATGAGGATGAGCTTATAGCAAATTCAGATATCTCAGAGAAATAATAAGCAACACAACAACGCTGAAAGTGGGTCTAATTAAATAAAACAACTAGCTAATTGAGGTGTAACAATGTCGGAATATAACCACAAAGTTATGTGCGTTATGTACGGCTGTTATCAGAGTCAAGTCTGTGAATAGTATGTCTGTTTCATAACGAGACAAAGGTGCTAGGACATGTTCAGGATCCAGTGATTGAGCCTAGACCCTTAGTTCAGGAAATCGTGGTTACATTTCATGACAGAAAAAGTAATTCGATAGTTATTTTACACAGAAGAAAATCTTTAACACAAATGAATGTGTTTTAGGTTTATGCCTTGGCTGCCCTAAAATAATAGCACTGATAATTACCAAAATAAATTTTTGTGTGTGTGTGTGTGTGTAATGGTTCATCCACTAGCATGTGCAAGCTCTTTAACTGAAATTATGTTTTTAGTGATAAAATATAATTATTGCTGTTATCCACAAATTTTCAAATTAACAGTTTTACGAAAAAAGCAGAGAAAATAATAAGGTACAATATTATTGTTTGATTAAGATGCCAAATTACAGTTACAGTTACAAGTTGTAGTGGATGAACATTAGGCTTTATCAGTTTCTGACTTCTCAGATAGGTCCAGTGTGCCTGCTCAAATTTAGGTATAAAAATGTGAATTCAGTTTGTTATTGGCCTGATAAATAACAGTACAACTTTTAGTTTGAAACAGGTTTTAGACAATTAAAAATATATATTTATGTTTTCTTTTTTTTATGACACTATAACTTCTTTTTGGTTTCAATTTTTAAGTTACTGATACTGTGAACAAAAACAACAACAACAAAAAGTCTGTGTGTCTGAAAGCAGTACTTGATACTAGTACTGGGTTGTTTGTTAGATGGGTGCCATCTGTGATAACCACTGACCTTAATGTGAGACTATGAGGTCTAACTTTGACTTAAATTCAAACTTAGCCTCTCTGTTGTATAAAAATACGACAATACACACACACAAACACACACACACGAATTGAGAGGATTGTGAAGTCTCTTGAGGAGGCACTGTTAATCCTATTGACAATGGCTTGTCTGAACAGTAGCTTGAAGAGAGATGAGGCTAATTCTCTTTATGAAGGCAGTAACCCCACAGGTCACCAAACCAAACACGTAACCATTTAGACACACAATAGAAACACGTCTGTTTCTTCTTCCTGGAGTTTAGCCCCTAGTCCCACCCAAAAAAAAAAAAAAAATCAAAAGTGTAATAATACAGTATATCACACCTCTCAATGCAATTGTGCTGCATCAAAAGTCTGCTTCAATTCCCTTCTGTAAAAAATGGGGCTCGGGAGATTTCATTGTCTCTAAAGAAATTTGACAAAATGATATTGACAATGCGGCGTATTTTCCCGGAATAAAGAGGGAAACGTAATATTGTTTCATTCTCTCTTGCTGTTATTGTGATATATTGCCAGCCACCGAAATATTTACACCTATCTCTCTGCCTAGTTACTGTCCCATGCCAGAATACATTATCCATGGAAAAGAAAACAATATTACATTTCTTATTGAAAAGCAGCGATCCTTCACCTTTTATCCACTCATTAAAAATCACACACACACACACACGAACCCACACACATGAAAGGGCACATACAAACACAAAGAGGTGTTTGTGTGTCCGCACATGTGGTTTTGAAGTACCGACACTCACTCCAACAATTACACGCAGTGGTTTGCACATAGAAAAGATAAATGTACGCAACAGCGCTGAAGCTGTTTTAATAGATCTGTAAAAGCACAGGTGTGATGTGTGACTAAGTGTGCCTTCCGGTCTCAAAGGCATTTACCATCCAGCTGCATAAAACATGTTGAGCAAATGAATTATATTCACCGCGCAGCTGCCAATTGTCACTATAATTCACATGGATGCAAAAAAAGAGCCACAGACAGTTAAAATTTTGAACAGTCAATCACCTGTAATGGGAGTGTCTTTGGGCACTCTAGCAGCACAACTTAATCGCCTTTAGAAAAAGATGTTTTCATCTGTTTTGTGCACTTCTCTGTGAGGGTCACATTGACATGTTCTCCATTTCGGAAATAACCTATAGGCTTGTTTTCTGGGTGTTTGTCTTCTGTCCCCAGACGGGACACCCTACACGTGGTGGGTTGGCCGAGGGAACGAGAAACACTTCTACTGGGGCGGATCGGGGCCTGGCATCCAGAAATGTGCCTGTGGCATCGACAGGAACTGCACCGACCCCAAGTACGACTGCAACTGTGATGCTGATGTCAAACAATGGTGAGTCAGACTTTAAAGTTCACTGTTTCAGTTCTACAATTACAGAGCCATTTTTAAGTAGTTTTCAGGCTACTAAGTAGCTCTTTTTTTGTATTACATGAATACTACATGTGTCATGGGAAAGCTTTTTCCTGCATTATGCATTAGCTTTTATCCATCAAGCTTCTTGGAGACCATCTTGTGCAGCTAAAGTCTTCATTTTTACCCACTGCAAACTACTTTAATCTTCCTAATAACCAGGATACCACTTTTATGATAATAAGCTGAATGCATGTGTCGTAGAGTGGAAAGCTAACGCTACAGTTACTAATGAGTGGAGAATTCAGTGGTGACTTTTTTTTTTCTTTTTGCCCACCTAGATAAAAATGATTCTGTCACTTATTATCACTGGGCCTTTGCTATAAAAACAAGGAAGTTTCACAGGGTTATGTACATACATACCACGCTCATTGGCACTTCAGTAAAGAAGAGGAGTGTTTGTTATTCCATTAACTCACCCACAGATTTTCTCACCAGGGCAGATGAATTCCTCAGACATACCTCAGACATTTAACTGCTTCTAAAATAATTGCAGTTTATATGAAATTGTAAAGGTCAGTTTGTCTATTAACTGCTTGTTATGTTTAATAAGTGCATGTTTGGTAGTATAGAATTTCATTTTGGTTGACATTCACAAGGCCTCCTACAAACAATGTCTTACCTGAAAGACCGTCGATTCTTTTTATTTTTCTTACCACATAAGCTGAACCCAAAAATGAAAAACCCACGGATTATTTACATTTTTTTTATTTATTAAATTTTTGATAGCACTAAATTCGTCACTTATGCTAATGCAGCATTTGCATTAAGCTGACAGTGCCGAATCCGCCTTAACTGGACAGTCTGGCGATGTGTCAAACTTCAAAGGCTGAAGTGACTGAATGATGAATGCGCCTATCAGTGATGTGTTTATTTAAGAGGGATGCTTACATCCAGAACCAACAGTTTGCGTTTTAAAGCTCTTTTAGCCAGCTGATGGATATTCTCATTAAAAGGAGTTGCATCGCTGTTTGTGAGTGTGTATATGCGTGTGCCTCCTCTTTGAGAGTAATTACTGAGCGTTAGCAAGAAGAAGAGATTTAATTTGCTTTCATGTCTCCCTCCTCATCTCTAAAACTGATGAGATTACAAATAAATTTTACAGTGCCTTGTTCTCTCTGTTAATATTGTACGCATCAGTGTCTTATTGTTTGGCTAAGTTAGCTTTGAAATTTTACCAACTGTTTGCACTCATTACCCATACTTTTGGCAGCACATAGAAATGCGCAAGTGTCTATCCACACATGCTTACTCAGATGCACACGTCCCTGCACGCTGTCTTTAATTAGAGTTCTCATTAGAGTTCCAGAATGCATTGGTCAGCACAGAAATGAAATTAAAATATGGTATCAAAGACAGACGGAACACATGAAAACATAATCCCTGCAGCCACATCTGTTTGCTGGCGAGGAAGCATTACCAAAAAAACCCTCTAATATTGTACAGGAAGTCTACAGTGCTGTCTGACATGTAGGTGTGCACTTTTTCACATCAATAAACATGCAAGGACATAAGCAGAGTCTTAGAAGAAAAAAAGCAAACAGCTCAGAAGCCTGAAGAAGAGAAAGGCCGGGTTGGCTGGGTTGCAGTTTGCAAAAACACTCGGAAAAAACTGAACAGAAAAGAGGAAAGATTATCCTCTATCAAAGCAATTAAAAGAGAATATGTGGTGAAAAACAGCAAAACCTAATGTACAACATGCAGGGCGTTAATGGAACTAGGGCACTTGAATTTGTTGATAATTTTACTATAGCAACAGGGTGAATACAGATACAGACATGCTCAGTTTCAGCAACTAAATCCTGAGGTGACATGACCTTATTGTGACTGAGCAGACTGGCTAAAGACAAGAAGAAAGAGCTGAAGGCGTCTGCAGACGGTCCTCAAAGAGGATCACCTGGCTAGATCTAAAGACATCTATCGATGTCTAAAGGGTGAATCTTGAAATTGATCTGTGTTAAACACGGCACACCTGTGCAGTTGTTACTACATTGATGTAAACCTACTCAAATTAAAAGTGAGACTTGATTCATTAGAGGTAATTGGATCAGACCCTAAATGGTGTTTAACCTGCTAGCTATCTAACACAAAGCCTGTGTGATGTCTCATTGCACCGACGTGAAAATAGAGCAGGTAATTCTCTGGTGAATTCACACTGTGTGAGTGAACTCCTTGTACGCAGCCTCCCTTACGCTCCCTTGTCTAAACCACATAACGTGTACTGAGGTGTGAACATATCTGAAAGTGACTATTTCATGTGTGCTACATGTAAAAAAGACCAAAGTGACAGTCTTGATACTGTTTGGAGGTTTACTAATAGGCTCAGTTAAAAGTATTCTTTAAGTAGTAACCAGTACTACAGCTGGTACAGCATCTAACAGCATAAACAAAAGAAAATCTTCATGCCTGTGGATATGAACACTCCTATGTGTATAAACAACTGCTATACCTTTTGTGAGATTATTATGTACTTTATATAATTTACCGTATCCTGATGTTTTTCTGAATAGATTTCTTTTTATATTTAGCTTTTCCCTTCTTCATTTCATACTCAAAATCACTTACCTGAGATGTGTCACCTCAACGCTAAGGAATTGTTTATGGAAAATCATATTGACACATTTGTGAATAGTGTCAGGCAGATATTTCCGCAGTTATTTCATTGTTTGATTTTTTTTTATTGTGCTCTTAATAAACTCTAAATTGAACTGAATAGAAAAATGTTTCTTTCACAGCAAAAGATATAGCAAGGTGAAAAGACCATAATTCCTCAACCTCTATGATTTTTTTCCAAATCATCCAATAGGAGAGAGGATTCTGGTCTCCTGGTTTATCAAGAACACCTGCCAGTCAGCCAGGTCGTGGTGGGCGACACCAACAGGTCAGGATCTGAGGCCAAGCTAACTGTTGGACCACTCCGTTGTCAAGGAGACAGTAAGTGTTGTGTCATTTAAAATAAAGTTAATGTACTTTGGTGTGGAGCACGTGGATGGCGCCAAAACAGCTGCCTTTACTCGTCTGAGTGACAGACAGCTGGAAAACCATTCCAGCATCATGAATGAGTATTTACTTGGTCCAAAAATCAAACTCATAACTGCTGACATAAAAGGGGTTGAATGGGCTGTGTGTGTGAGGCACTGGGGGACTTCAAGGTGTTGAAAGTTCAGGTAATGAGTTCAGATAAGCAGATACACAGAAAATTAATTGGAAATAAGTAAATAGTTTGTTTTCTCCCCATAAACTACATTTATGGGGGGAAAAAACATTGGGAATGCATCAGTGATATCATTGATATTTCACTATTTTCTCACATTTTACACCAGCTTGTCGAGAAAATTCATTTTTCATCAAATAATTGATAAAGGAAATAATTATTACAGCTCTTATCCAACATATGGCAGCCAACAAGTGGTTTCAGTCAACTTTTTATTTAGTTTAATATTTGTTACTGATTTATAATGAGGAAGGCTGTGCTATTATATTCAGAAAACAGCATGATTAAGATTGTTTTAGCAGCAATGTAGGTAATTTCAGGCTAATCCACAGTATTTTGGAACAGACAGCAGAGCTCCATAGAAAGGCACCGAGGTGTACTCTGATTCCAGAGAAACTAAAGGGTTAATAGAGTATCCAGGAGCTAAATCACACTGTACAGGTGAGTCATCTGTAAGGTTGTAAAATGAACTTTAAACTCAAGAGGAGCCTACACAGGATGGGGAAAGCAGGCGTGAGTTTTTTGGAGTCACCGCAGGCTTAAAATGAGCCTTTGAGTGAAGCACAAGGACGGCTGTTGCAGCAGACTAAATGAAAAAGCAATATGAGCAATAATGACCATCTCCAGGTCGACTGCCGAAAGGAAGTGATTTTATTTTCTCAAAAATTCACAGCTGGTTGCTGAAGAATGGCTGCATAACCTTTGTGAAGGGCTCATGAAAGGTTGAATCAATTCCTCTTTTGACACTGTACGTAACTTCTGAAGAGTTTGTGTGCTTGTTTCTTTATTTGATGTTAAGCAGTATGACATTTTTAGATAGACAGTTAATGGTACTCCAGCAGACCTTACACTGGAATAGATACATATTCAAATTATAGAGATCCCATTGTGCTTAAAACAAATGCCACCAGGCTGTACATGATATTAGCAGATGAAGCTTGTCTAATGAAGATACAGATTGCACTATTATTTGCAGAAACGTCAACGCAGGGATAAAGGGGGTAGCGCCAGTATTGCCTGGTGAATGGAACGAAACAACTCAAAACAAATAAGATCGCTTGTCCTTGTCTTTTCCGCTGAATCGGCCTGAAACCAGATTGAAACATTTAAATTCAAACAAGTGTGAATGAATTAGCTTTCAGAAAATTGCATTTTCCTGTAGCAACTGGTGAAGTGGCAGGTGATTGACACAATGTGGAGCAACATTTTTAAGGTATGCCCTGTGGCCTACAGCCTTTCTCAATCCCGCCTTTCTTGTGGCAATTTCTGTAATAGGTGGAAATGACTCATAAAAAGCCAGCCAGTGGCAGCCGCCGTCATCACTGTTGATGTATTCACTTACTTTATGAAAGAGAGGAAAAGTGAAAGGTTTGTGTAGTAGTAGCGAGCAAAGTGCCAGGAAACTTAGATTGATAGCTGGCTACCTTTATACACTCACGGTTAAATTACTACCTGAATTGGCTATTTTAAGTGGCAGGTGCAATGTGTGCAATTCACCGGAGCTGCAGTTCAGCACAACAGCTATATTTGTTTAAGGCTGATAGAACCTGAGAGAAATTCGAGGGGTCAGTAATGGGTTTATACAGTCACCTAAAAGCAAGCAAAAAAAAAAAAAGTGACACTGTGGTGCAGTCACACAGTATATAGGGAGCTTTATTTAACCATAACAAATTAAACGAATGGTAACTCACACAAACATCAAAAATCAGTATGACAGGAAGGGCACTTTGTTCGTCATTATCTTTGGCTTCCTCATGTGGAAGAAATATTTGCCATTTCTTCATCCTGAACCCCAGTGGAAATTAAGCATTATCAGTGTGTCTTTGACTGTACAATACATCCATTGTCAGTCAAACTTTTGCAAAGTACCAAACCCTTTTTTGACTGTTTGCTGCTGATGGTTTGAATAAGGTCTTAATTAAAAACTATCTTCAGAGAGAACAAGAGAAAACACTTCATGCATAGCGGAGTACAATTGAGCACATTGTCATTCTGGGTTTGCACTTGAGTCTGAAAATAGCACATTGCTTATTCTCGCAGTGTGCAAATCATTCACAGAACCTGTTGTTTTATCTTGATTGTCTTTCTATTTTGGAATCTTTCTTTATCTGCCTCTGCATATGTGTGTTTTTGTGCGTGAACGCACTTGCATTTTGTGCTAATGTGTATGTGTGTGGTGAGATAAATGCATCTGAACTCCGTTCAAAGCCTTTTCATCTAAGCACTCATCCTTTTATTCCCTTCAGTCAACTCCCGGTAGTTTAGGTTGTTTCTCAGGTAAACATCAGGTGTCAGATCTAGCAGAACACTCACACATACACACAAACACACAAACTGAGAGGCACTTTAATCCTTGCTGTTTCTCTTCCTGTCTGTGCTTCTAATCAGTGTTGGCGCACTGCTCTCATTGGGACTTTGGGTCAGTTGGAAGATACACACAGATCGTGCAGAACTATGATATTGACCACTTCCCTTTTCATGCAACCTGGGCCAGTTCACTTTGTCCGCATCTTACCTGCGATATGTGACTCCTGTAGCATGTACAGAGTTTCTGTCAGATCAGCACGGATCAACTGCGCGGTATAGCTGTGATGCAGCTGTTTGCTCGGTAAATTCAGAGGTGCTGTAACATAGTGGGCTTCAAGATAAACTTAGAAAAGTTAAATGGATAATGGAAATCGTATTCTAATGGTGTAAGCTTTCACTACATTAAGGCTTAGCTGTCATTATGAGAGGATATTCAGTGGCTTTAGCCACCTTGATCCCTGCGAGCCAGCAGGCTCTTCTTGCCAGTCAGCTTGAGGCCTCTTGTCAGCTTGTTGAGATCTGCCACTGCCTTATTTCACAAACGCACATCTGATGTATTTTATCTTTATGGTATGACCAGTTTGTGATACTGGCCTAAATAAAATACTAAATAAATTGATTCAAACCATCATACTGTAATACGATACTGATTTTTATTTGCATATGTGCATTTTTTTGGGCTATGTGCCTTTATTCTGAGATTCCCCCACTCTTCCATGTACACAGCTGTGTGTTAGGCATCAAGAGCCAAACACAAATAGAGCACTTGACTTTGATAAGGCTGGGTACTTCATGAAAGGAAAAGTTGGGGTTGCAAAGCAGCTTGCAAAAGCAGCAGCACCTGTTGACAGGTTAAGGCAACTTTAAAAGCATATCCTACAATCTGTCACATGTGTACCACTAAAACCATTTAGTGGCCCCTTGTACAACCTTTTTGGAGGAACCCAAGGAGTAATTTTGTTTTTTTAATATGCCCCAGGTCTGTATTGTGACCTGAACATGAAGCAGAAAACTGTAAAAAGCAAGCGTATCTTTTTTTTTTCTTTAGCGCAGAACAAATGAACCAATCTACGAGTTTAAAAGCAACCTTAATTTCATTCCACTTTTCTAAATGTATTATCCGCTGAGCAATTCAAAACAGAATGAACTCCTCAATTATGTTATATCTGAGAGATTGCTTCTGTCACTTCCAACTTCTCTTGTTTTTTTTTCTGTCGCCTAAGGAAAAATACATTAACATACTAAGAAAGGAAACTAATATTGGTATCTGTGCTGTAATGTAACAAAGCACCAAAGTGGTTTTGGGGGAAATAATATCCTTTAGAGAGAAAAAGTAAAAATGGATTTAATCTTTAGTGCAAGACAGCATGATCATTGCACTAATAATTCTTCATAAAATGTCTATTGACTGCTCATTTTTCAAACTAAAGGAAATAAAAGAATGGAGCTATGCTATCTCAGTGGGCTGTGCTTTAGAGATAGTGCTGGATTTAAAACTACAAAGGAATTTAGCCAAGTATACCACAGATATCAAGTATGCCTCAGTTAAACATCATGCACTGGAGATTTCGCTGTCATTTTTATCTCTAACAGCCCGTCCTCCGGCAGACAGGAAGTGGCCTGGTTCTGTCGAGGGTGCAGAACATGACAGAACACCTGCCCTTCTTTCTCCCTGGTGTCACACCCATTATGGTCCCTTCATCAACAACCCGTTGCCACTCACTAATGTCCCTTCATCGCCGAGCTGCCAACATACAAACAAACCATGATTTAATGACCCATGACATCACATCTGTTTGTGTGTGGGGGTCTGAAAGTGTGGCAAACACAATTAATAAAGATGGATTCTTCTGTCACTTGGACGGCGCAGTACTCTCTTTGTCTTCCTTGTTATCACCGCATGTGTCTTTGTGGGCGCCCAAGACAAAGTGAGACATCTTCTTTTATATTGAGTGACCAAATTAACAACCTTTACAATGAAGATGACTTTGAGGTATGTTTGCCATAGTGCCGGCCAAGACACTGGAACATAGAGCATACATTATACATTGGCCCATTAAGGCATATTAAATGTATATTAAAAATTTCACACGTGAATAGGTCCCGCTCATATGATTGATGCTTCTCATACTGTGCATGGAGCTATGTCTCAGTAAGAGCAATGATGATTGGCTGCCATGTAATGGGTTTTCATAGGCAAATGACTAATGTCTTGAGCAGTCAGAAAAAGTTTTAGCAAGGAGGTACTTATGTGTCTGTGTGGAAGCACAAAGACACACTTTTGTGTGTGCATTTGTTTCTTTTTTTGTGGTACGCACAGGAGCAAGTTAGAGTGGACTTTCTCTCTCTCTCTGTCTCCGTTTGTGTGTGTGTGTGTGTGTGTGTGTGTGTGTGTGTGTGTGTGTGTGTGTGTGTGTGTGTGTGTGTGTGTGTGTGTGTGTGTGTGTGTGTGTGTGTGTGTGTGTTAGCTCTGGCATTAATGAAGCCCATTTCCACGGCTAGTTTAATGGCAGCCTATACAGTCAGAGGGAGACAGAGAGAAATTAGTTCCATTTATTGATGTTAAAAGGGTTTGGACATTTTAATAGATGGAAATTAAAATAAAAGATAGCAAGTGAAGCAAAGCAGCATATGTATTCTGCTATTATGATCTCACGCACCTGCTATGAGACACGCTTGGCCTCATGACTGACCACAAATGAAAGCTTACACAAGTCACCTATTATAGTTCAAAACTAATTAAGGGCTCCGTCACCATTCTTCACTGTTCGTGTGCCAGGGCATCGGTAACTGAGGCCATTCAACATTTGAAACAGTGAAATATCTGTTCATGTGTGTCCATCAGTCAAACAATTTTGAGTGTCAAGGCACGGTGCACTTTTTAAATTTTTAATCAAATTTACAGCCATTAAAAACCATTTCACAGCCCAGTATATTGAGAAAAAGTGAAGGGGCCTAACTACTTTCTCAGTTCATTTCAAATAACATTATTCGTCCCAGTCAGCACTTTGAACTTTGTTTTATTCAGATGATATGATTTTATATACGCCTCCCCATTCCAAGCTCCAAAGCATTTTCTTCTGCCTCTCCTTGTCCATAACTTAAGCTCAACAGGAAATTGTTATTGAAGGTTCATACACAACTTATGGACTTACATAATGTCTACACTACTGCTGGGATATTCTGTACTTTCATTCCCCATTATTACTTTAGCAACAAAACCCTGTATATCAATGCACAGTAAAATTGTATTTTTATAATTGCTCTCTACATCAAAAGACTTTCTTACTGATTTCATACAAATATTGGCAGAAATTCAGAAATTTCTCCACAGTTTCTGCAGGATGCCAGTTTAACCTTTTCTTTTATATAGGAATATAACCAGAATGTAACAAGTTGGGAAGCTGCTGAGATGCAAAGAGGCACTGACTAAGTCAGATTGCAACATGCTGGGAATCTGTCTGCATTTCTAAATTAGCGATTATTTGCAAACCTTCACCAATATGTCTGAGACCGATTACTCAGTGTTAGTCGAACCACAGGGTTTGAAGACAGGTTGCCTCCTGCCAATCACCAGGAGGTCGAGGGTGTTGCGCACTAAATTTCAATGCAATCACCAATTTTTCCTATTTGCAAGGAGGCTGCCGTCTTATTTATGTATGTGACTGAGCTTTTGGCGAGAATGTTATCTGTGCTCTGGTCTCTCATTAAAAGATGATGTAAACCTGAAGAAGCCTAGAAGGCATTAAAGAATTACAGCTTTTTGTCCAGGTTCGTGGACTCTTGCACCCAAAGCACTTCCATTAGAATTCTTTATGTATTTCTTGTTTTAGTAAATTTACAAACAACATTGGAATGATGATTTATGGACGTTATTTGGAAGAAAACAAAGAATGAAATTATTCTATTTTCAGCCTCCCTCCAGACTGCTTGGCCATTTATATACCTCTGAGCACTGAAAGTTTATGCTGAAAATGTATGGCAAACAACTTAATTACAGAGTGAGATTGATAAAGGCTTTGCAGGTCTCAAATGACAGACACAAACTAATTACCTGAAGATTCAAATGCTACATTTAGCATGAATATACAGCACATAGACCATAAAATTACTTGCCACAGACGGCTCAATTATACAAATGAGATGAAATACAGGTCTCAGTGGAAATGGGGGAGAAAAAAAGTCAGCGATGAAGAGATATATGCTTGGTGTGCCACTGTTTAACACTCTGCAGAGCTGTATATAGGTTCAAGTGTTTTAAACATTAATATCTTAGACATGCCCTTAGGGACAACTCAGAAGTGTGACCTTCGAAGATAGGTGGCGTTGCTTTCCTTGTTAGATGAGCCTATTCTTAGTCCTTTAATGAAAAATCTCTCAACAGCTTTACCTGACGTATACGTCGCAATAAGTAGCAAGTGGAAAAGTTAAATTAGATGGCAAACTATGAGTTTGCTCTGAGAACTTGAGTAAAAGGTGCTTGTACCCTGAAATACGGTGGCCCTAAGGGGCCAAACGGACTGCAACTTCAGAAAACACAGAAAAAAACACAGAAATAGGAAAAACGAAAACAGAAATAGGAAAAACGAAAACAGAAATAGGAAAAAAAAAAGAGATTTCAAAAAGCACAAAGGAAGTGTTTCTGGGGAGACAATAACCCGACGGACCAGTTGCAGAAACCCAAAACATGCTAGGTGTGTTTTATCATGATTCATATAATTCATATAATACTTTTAGGCTAATAGTTAGGCTAACACACTTACCTCTCATCTTTTCTTTCCTCACAAAACCCACTTCTTTTAAGTGTCTCCCAGTGCAATTCTTAGCATATTTTGGTTCCTGCAACTGGTCTGTCGGGTTATTGTCTCCCCAGAAACACTTCCCTTGTGCTTTTGGAAATCTCTTTTTTCCTATTTCTGTTTTCTTTTTTCCTATTTCCGTTGTGTTTTGTGTGCCTTTGTAGCATTTTTCTTATTGCTGGGGTTTCCTTAAGTTGCAGTCTGTTTGGCCTCTCAGGGCCACCGTACTGAAATCCTAAATGTCACAAATTTACAATGGAAAAGCATCACCGTGTGCACGCATACAGCAGGACACGTGTGAGGCCCAGTTATTACTGTAGCGGTGTGCTGTCGCCTGTGTTGTCTGCTTTGCCCTCCAGCAGTGAGTGTACATTATTTGTATTTCTAATGGGTATGTACATGTACTGCATTTTATACGCGTGATTGTGTGTGTGTGCCTGAAAGTGCACGCATTAATGACCTGAGACGGGGCAGTCAGTCATCCTTACCATCTGTTGGTATTGGCATATAACCCATCTGGTCAAGCACAGACAGATGAATCATCTAGTTGGCTTCCAGACCCAAACTTCACCTTATGCTGCATCTCATATCAAGTCAGCATCTACAGCTCAGTGAACTTTGATTTTTTTACGGTTCTCCGTGCGGGCTAACGTAGAGGTCAACTGCTGCTTTTATCTATTTCAGATAAAGACTTCATATGGATCAAAGTGTACAACATGAACATACTAAATGGGAAACTGTTTCATTAAATGCAAACAGAAAATGTTGAGCAACAGTTTAGCCTACAGACAGATCTCAGTTTCTCTTTGATACAAACATAAGTCAAGAAGACACGCAACCACGCGACCACATGTCATACGGCTGAGAGTGGCCGGCCCAGGTTCGAGTCCGACCCGTGGCCCTTTGCCGCGTGTCTTCCCCCGCTTTCATGTCTTTTCTTCACTGTGTCTATCAAATACAGCAAAAAAGAAGATGTGTTGTTAGTTTAAATGTCACAAGACACACACACACACACTATTTTAACCAGGTGACCGGCACAACTGCCTTATGATTGAAACTGGTCAAGCAGAGATTGGGGGTGTGGCACACTCAACCTCTGGGACCTGTTAGTCACCAAAACTACTTGTAATTGGTTGAATTGAGTAGAATCTCCACCATGCAATCAAAATTAGAGGCTTTCCTATTTGCAAGAAGGTTGCTGTTCTATTTTTAGTCTATCGTGACTGAGACAAGGACTGCCTGTCTGCCTCAAAACACTTTTTTACCAACAAAGATTTTTACATCACCTGATTACATAACTGACCGTCAGTGAATGTGTCAATTATTTTATAAATCAGAGCATAAAAGTTACAAAGCCAGACATCAGATTTAATTGTGTTGTGTAGTACATCACAAATTTTTATTTAAATTAAAGTTTTTTTCACTTCTGTATTTCTTACATGTAAAATGACTTATTTCAAGCTTCTTCTTTTTTTAATTTGATGGTTATGGCTTAAAGCTCGATCCAGTATCTCAGTATTTTATTTTCACTTTGTGTATGACAGTTAAAGAAGTATAACTACAATCATGGGGAAAACTGCAGATCTCTGCTGACAACCTTCAAAACATAGGGTTTTTGCTGAAAACACTGGCTGTTCACAGAGTGCTGTGTCAAAGCTTATAAATGGAAAGTTTACTGGAAGGGAAAAGTTGCACCAGCAACAGGAATGAATGCAGCCTTGAGAGGACTGAGAGGGGTCCTGGAGTCTGGGAGACGAGTAGGGAGGCATAAAATCTAGTGTGTTTGAGGTCCAGCATGAAGTTTCCAAAGTTCATGATGATCCGGGATGCCATGTCATCTGCTGCTGTTGGTGCTGGGTGATTTGTTCTGTTTTTTGTGAGTCCAAAGTCAATGCAACATCAACCAGGAGAGCACTTCCTGCTTCCATCTGCTGACAAACTTAGCTTAGCACCTGCTCACAGAGCCAAAACTGCTGCCAAATGGTTTGCTGACCATATCATTACTGTGCTTGAATGGCCAGCCAACTCGCCTGACCTGAAAAATACAGAGAAACTGTGGGTTATTCACAAGAGACAGACTAGAAATACCTGAGTATGATGAGCTGAAGACCACTACTAAACAACCTGGGCTTCAACAACACCTCTGCGGTGCCACAAAGTGGTCACTTCCATGCCATGCCACATTGATCCAGTAATTCTTGTTAAAGTAGCCCCAACCAAGAATTTAGTATAAAAAATAAACATAACCAGACAAGAAAATCTGTACTGCAAATCCTTTTTTGCAGTTGATCTTACACTATCTCATCTAAAGCTAAAAGCTATATTTCTGATTTTTATGATATAAGCCAAAATCATCAAAATTTTATCTGTAATGATTGTAGAATATATGAAAATTTACCTGATTTTAATTAATTGACAAAAGAAAATTGAAAGGCACTAGAACAGGAGTGTCAAATATAAGACCTGGACATAAAGTTTTTACTTTTAACTGTATTTTCAAAAGTTTTACAGCTTTTACGAGTGATAATAACCTCTCCCATGTCCACTCATATTACACCAAATAATTAAGTTGTAAATTTCTGTATTTTATACATTTACTTGTTACAATTTAAGCCCAAAGAGTCATGCTGACAGATTTCTTTCATTTACAGCAGCATGTCTTTATTATGTACAAAAAGTGAGATGTACTGTGGAAATTGTGCTTCTTTTTCTTATATTAAGATATCTCATTGATTACATGTATAGTTAGAGGGGAGTTTCACTAGTCTGGCCCACATAAGATCAAAGTGGGCTGTATGTTGCCCGTGATGTGAAATGAGTTTGACATCCCTGCACTGGAATATCCTTGATCAGTATGTGGCTGGTGGGCACAGAGGGGATGTGGATTTATACAGGCTGCTAAAGATGATGGTTCTCGTCTCATCATGGACAGGCTGCTGTTTTTCACTGCAATATTTTACGTCTTATATGTAGTCCTGTTTTCTTGTTTTCATGGTGAGGTTCTTTTAATTGTGTTTTAATATTAGCCACACCAGAATGCGAGGTCACAAGCAAACACAGAAGGGAGAAGGCCAGTGGCTACAAAGAAACTTAAAGTATATCTGAGATAATCTTGACTAAGCCCCATATTCTGCACAATACACCAGACAATATGACCAAAGGCATCTAGGAAAAGAAGAAAGAACAAGATGAGAATTTCTTCTTTGGTATTACCTTGAGAGCCAATTAGACAGAAAAAAAAACTCTTGTCAAGAAAACCTCTTCAGATTCCATTTGAAAATAACCTATCTTGGAAGCGCCCTTCACTATCCATTGATGCAGTTCTCACTGTAGGTTTTCTACACACAGTACATAAAAGAAAAATGGAAGATTGCAGACAAGAGTTGACACACGACTGACCCGTCTGTCTGAGCCTGCCGGTGTTGTCCTGCTTGCTGTGGCATATGGCCGTTCATTTAAAACTCCCTTGACAGAACCTTGATCAATAAACATGTGGCCCTGCCTTCAAACATCGCATATCAGGCATTACGGATGGATAGCCTAGTGTTTGCCATGTCTTCGTCAGAAAAGACATTTATTTGCTGGATCAGTTTGTGAAGCAGTTGTTTGATAAACATTTCAATATGGGAGTGATAAATGTGCCATACTGCCTAGCCAACCAGTTGCATCTGTGAATCTGGCACAAGGGCAATCCGAGGTTTATGCTTTGGCTTCTGTCTTTATTCCTCTAACACTGTTTTCTCTCCGACACTCTGTCAACCGCCTAATTTTTTTTTTTTTTTGGTCTTCTGTTGGTTCTCACGCTTTGGATCCCTTTTGAACAATTTCTCTAACCTCCCACTTCTCTCTTTTCCTGCTGTTTCCTCTCCCTCCTTCAAAAAGAAAACTTGCCTCCAAGCTGTATTTCTTTATCCCAGTGTCCTTCTTGCTTCTGTATCTTGCAAGTCTTCTTTTTTACTCTCTTGCTCGAAGCCCTCGTGGTCTCATTCAGCGCATACCAATAAATATCAGAGGGCATGAAACTTTGTCATGTTATCTTTGTATTTGTGTCGGGGTTATTTTATGTGTGTGTGTTTGTACTTTAAGGGTTGGTTTTTATTGATGTAACGCACACAAAAGAAAATGAAGGTACTTGTTATGTATCAGTGTATCAATCTGCTCCACTTTTAATTTCCTATAGATTCTCATTCTAGTTTAAACTGCCACAAACCAGTGATCGTATATTTTTTTTAATCACTTCTGCAGCCCTTGAGTCTTTCATATATGACTCAGCATCACAGTAAACACGATGTTATTTCTTTCCTTTGCCTCTGCAGGAATCCCCCTGTTTAGTCCTGAATTAACCCTGTTCAGTAATTGGCTGTGCCTCCCATGGAGAAGTGAACCATAGCCCAACTTCAAATGCAATAATCGCAACGACAGCATCAGCGGGTGGTTGTCTGTGTATGTGGGTGAATGGCCGTGTGCATGTGTGTGCTTCGCTGCTATCTACCCTTGCCCCTGGTGACAGAATGTAAGGCAGGGAGGAAAAAGGGAGAACCTCAGCCCTGTCATTGGAGGGATGCTTATCACACTTGTCCAGGAGACAGACACGAATGCAAAAAGATGCACGGGTGTTGGTGCATACATACATGGACAGGTGACACAAAAGACACAGTGGGAATGCACTTGGACTCTTAAAATGGGTACAAGCTGACAATTTGGCAACTGTAAATCATTAATGGAACTGTTAATTTATCTAAAAAGTGCAGTCTTTTCTTTTTTTCATTGAAGGTGTCATCTTGGGATCAGTATTTTTACAGTCTTTAAGACTCAGAGGTAGACAGTGTCAGATTAGAATAAGAGTTAAATTAATCATCAGTAGCAGCCATACTCAGGTGCATGTTGCCATGTTTCTCTCCTGTGCACAGCTGTTCCTATTTCCCCAGGATAGAGTGAAGGGTCTTAGGCCAATCCTCTGAGGCATAAAAGAGATATCACACAGCTGATAACACATTAGCCTTCACTTCCTCCACTTGCCCCTCATATCCCCCCCCAACACCAGGCCCTGTTCTTTTTCCCGTCAACTTCCCTCTTCCTCACTTAACTCACCTATTTTTTCCATCTCCTCTTCAATATTCCATTCTCTGACCTATGCCTGGCTGATTTCCACTTCTCAGCTGTCTTCTCCACTCCTCTTCTCCTCCTCCTCCTGCTGCACCTCCTCCTTCTTCTTCTTCTTCTTCTCTCCCCCCAACAATACTCTTCATCCTTCTTGAGTGATAGGAGCAAGACAGAGACACGGTGAGGGGAGAGAAGACAGGAGAGAAGTCACTTCATCAACCACAGTCTGATAATTCATCAGCAGCTGTTTAGCGTGCTGCTACTTTGTCTTCATTAGCTGGCCCTGCTCTCCCTTCATTCAAAAGTCATTAGTGAAGTTATCAAAAATCCCACATTTTGTCCGTGTACCCTTGTTGCCCTTTTCAGCTTCTCGTTTTGGAGAAACGAACTCTTTCTGCTTTTTTGATATGATCAACTTTCTGCTGCATCTGATTAAAGATGCAGGAAATTACTGTCTACTTTCTGTCCAAAACATGCAGAAATAAACTTTTGGGTTAAGAATTTATTTATTTATTTTATTGAGAAGACATCAAAATGAGCCAATAGACATGAGATAACTATATAACAATATTCTATCCAGAATAGATTGATTGCTCCTGAACAAAATGAAAATGGATCTATTTGAAACAAAGTCATTTCTACCGTGGATTTATTCAACAGCTTATCAGATGAGGATGTATTATGATGTTTGCTACAGTGCTAATGGAGCAGGTGTTGCAGATATGTGGAATGGGTTGGTTCAGAGTTTTGATTTTTCTGTTCTTATCCTTTTTTCCACAGGTAACTACTGGAATGCGGCATCGTTCACGACTCCATCATCCTACCTGCACTTTGCCACCTTTCAGGGTGAGACCAGCGCTGACATCTCCTTCTATTTCAAGACAAGCGCGGCCTATGGCGTCTTTCTGGAAAACTTGGGCAACACTGACTTCATTCGCTTGGAGCTCAAATGTAAGATTTTTTTGAATGATTCGGTGTGTGCACAAGAGTCATTCCTCTGTCTTTATCTCACTTTTTCCCTCTCTTACCCTGCCTTTTTCTCTACCCTAGTGTGAGATTTATTCCAGCAGTCCGTCTGATAGTGTCGGGTGTAACCTGTCACGCACACACACACATAGGCACAAAGGCTAATGCAGGCGCACACTCGAGCAACAGTCATTTACCTGCCTGATTACAGCACACGCTTTGTGTGATTGCATGAGAGAGCAATCATTTATTTAAGGTAATTGGTGTGTGCAATAATTATGTCCATTATGATCCTCTGTTTAACCAAATCAGCCATTTTCAGGGATGACACAACACAAGCTCTCTCACACACATACACAAACACAATGTGTCTGTCTCACTCTTTTATTCAATACTTTTTTCACAAATAGAAGCAGAGACCTTACAGCCTTTTAAAACACACACACAGGCGCGTGCACGAACACACACACAATCATACACCCGCTTACAATGGGCAAATTCTATTTACTTCAGTGTTCAGTGTGTACTATCACACAGAGATACAAAAGCTTTGCACCAGTATAACTTTCTCATGTTTTAGAATCCATTCACAAACACACACAGTCATATATGTGGTGTGTTAAAATAAAACAGACACACATTTTTAGCTGTTATAAAGTTGGAGGTTGAAAGCAAAAGCTTAAGAATTTGAGATCTGTGATACTGTGCAAAAGTTCTGAGTCAACTTTCATTATATTTTGCTTCAAAGCCAGACTTTCTTGTTTTTCAGGTGGTCTTGAGCCATAGTTCTCAAGGCTTCCTGAAGGTCTTTATCCATCCATTCTTTTCCACTTATCCTTGTCAGGGTCGCGGGGGGGCTGGAGCCTATCCAAGCTACCATAAGGCGAGAGGCAGGTTACACCCTGGACAGGTTGCCAGTCTGTCGCAGGGCTAAAACATGGAGACAGACAACCATTCACACCTACAGGCAATTTAGAATTACCAATTAATCTAACCCTACTAACTGCATGTCTTTGGACTATGGGAGGAAGCCAGAGTACGCAGGGAGAACCCATGCAAACATGGGGAGAACATGCAAACTCCACACAGAAAGGCCTGGGCCAGGTGGTGGAATCAAACTCAGGACCTTCTTGCTATGAATCACATGTGCTAATCAGGGCACCACCATGATGCCTCCGTGCCACCATGCTGCCTGAAGGTCTTTCAAAAGTTTTCTTGGCTGTTTTTTCACTCATTTTCAGACCAGTCCTTGTACATGACCATTTTCAGCACAATATTTTTTTGTTAGTTAAGTCACTTTAGACTGGCCTGTGAATCCTTCAAGCATAAAAAAGTACCTAACTCAAGGAATGAACCATTGTTGTGTCTACAAACAAAAGACAACTTAACAGAAAACCAATTTTAAATTCTGTCCTAAGGCACTTTGTTACTAGCAGCCTGTTGCAAAAAAAAAAAACATAATTTGTTCCCATTTCTTTAGTTGGATCTATAAAAATTGGCAAAGATAACACAGTTTGACAGGCATAAAATAGTATTTTTGTAACAACAAGGTGATTCCCAAAAAGCTATTATCCAAAAACTTGGCATATCTCAGCATGGTGTGTAGCATGTACTAAAAAATGTGACGAGACTGAAGAAATAGAAGAGAAAAGATGAAGTGGCAGGCCTGAAAAGAACTATCTACACCAGATGAACAGTTATGTCCTTAACAAATAGGTACAACAGTAAGGTGAACCTCTCTCTGAGGTACAACCACGTGTAAAACACAGTGTGATGGTTTGGGGCTTCATTTCAGCCCTGAATATAATTTCAAATGCCCTGAATATCGTCTTCTGCAATGGAACAAAAGCCTGGCCAGAAAACCAAAACAGCCATAAAATCTCTTACAGTAAAAACTAAAATAACTTCATTAATTAAATAAAACCTATTTTCATGCTTGCAGTACTGCTAAGAAAAAGATGCACCTTTTTGACAAATTGTGTTTGAACAATGCTCAATTTAGTATAAATTCTGGTTCCTCTGGTGGAAATTCAGGTCAAGAGATCAGTTCTGTCACTGGCTTTTATTGTGGATTACAAGATAAAGTGGAGGTTGATACCAAAGGTTGAAAAAAAGTTTTAAATCTTGGTTAGAACACAGAAAAAAACAAGCAATCATGTTAAAATTTAATCCAGCACTAACTTTGGTGAATATACAAGACTGTTTGTCCGGGGCTTTCTGTGCTAGCAGTAGTTGTACAGAAGTATAGCAGAAGTGTAGCTGTTGGATTCCAAATTACCATCAGGGTGTACACCTCACCCCTGGCGTCGTTGCCCACCTCTCAATTTTAAATACACGTAGACATTGAGGGCTAGCAGGAGGGACTATACGCTTACCTGCTGCTCTGGCAGGTGGCTCCATGCCCTCCTGGGTTTTAAATGCACCTTAGAACACACATACATCAACACTACATAAGAGCGGGTGGAGGGAGGTTTGAGTCTTCCTACACCCCTGTTCTCTGCGGCCTGCTGGAGCGGGGGGCTAGGAGGAGGAGGGGCCGTCCGACTGGGGTCTGGAATGTGGGGCCTCCTGCTGCTGCGGAGTCGGGGCAGTCTGCTTCTCCCACCGCAGGGAAAAGGGTAACATCACCTGGGTCTGGGCGCAGTTTCCCCTCCAGGGCAAGGGTACCTAGACCCGGGGCTTAGAGTACGCTTGGGGGAGTGTGATTGTGTGTACAGCGTCTCTTTATGTCCGTCTCCATGTTGGGTGAGTGTTGAGTAATTGTATATGAGAGCATGAGGGTGGGAATGGATGTTTGTATCTGTGTGTGCCTGTTTGTCTGTGTCTTTATGTCAGGTTGGGTATCAGACGCCACCTCTCTGGGGACATCTCAGGCCCTCCAAGGTTTGAGGCCCATCTCCCCACCACTTCCCCTGCCGGTGGCAGACGCCCTCAGACATCGGTGCGTTGGTGGTTCTTTGTGTCCGGGGTGGGCGCCCAGGTACCCACCGCTCACTCCTTGGCGGCTGCTTATCGGGGCCTGGAGCCTGGGGCTCGCTCGGGCCACTGGGGGATGGGGTGCCTCGGCCTCTCAGCCCGGGCTCGGTCACTCAGGCACAGCTGGCTGCCGGCGGAGCTCACGGGCACGTCACTGCAACCCCCCCCGGCTTCTGCTCCGCGGCTGCTGAGTGACCCCTCATCTGGGACTCTCCTCAGCTCTTTCTGGGATAGTGGCGCGGCTGCCCCTCTGTTGGTCTTCCTTGGTCTCTTGTGTTCTGGGGCCTCTGGATGTCTGGAGTTTTGATCTCCTCCATACCTGCTTCATGCCCTGGAGGACGGGGCAGTGGCCCCCACACCCTCTAGCAGATCATTACATGAAGGAACCTTTTAAAACAAAGCGCGTTCATGCTCACAGGTGCACACACGGGTGATCACACACACAAACTACACCCTTTTGGCTCCTACCTCAAAGCACACTGTGCGCTGTCGATCCTACGTGCTGCACAATAATGTTTAATATTTAGTATTTACTGTCATATTCCCATATATCATTGTGATGTTGTTTATTACTCTCGTTTTCTTCTGCTTGCTTTCTTTTTTTTCTTTCTCAACAGGTGATCCAGGTGATCGATATATGTATTTTTTGTCTGCTTATTCTGTTGGTTTTGGTTTTTGCCCTTCTCCCCGTCCCTCTTCTCAGCTGTTTTTCTTTCCCTCTTTCTTTCTCCCTTTCTTTCCACCAGTCAAGTCTGTCCCGTATTCAGCAAGTCAAAATAAAATAAACAATAAAGGTGAATCAAATGGACCATTACGGCAAGGCTGGGATGGTCCATTTGGTAAAGTAAATCCGTTGGGCATCTTTCTTCGCCTTTAGACAATAATTCTGATGGCAAAAGAACCAAACGGGACAGGTTTAAAAAAAAAAAAAAAAAAAAAAAAAAAAAAAAAAAAAAAAGAAGTGTAGCTGTAACTTTTCAGCCAATATTGGTTGAAGACCATGTAGGAGATTTCAGGAGACAGACAGTTACTCTAGAGAGCTGTGTAGGGTCATATAAGGTCCTTAACCCATTAGCAGGAATGGGTATCTTCTCCTTTGTGCAAGCAGGAGGACGATGAATACTGCCAGAACCCTGCAATCTCCAGCAGGCCACTGGTGTAAATGCTTCTGACCAAACAATCAGAGACAAACTTCTTGAGGGCGGGTTGTCCTTTAGTAGGCCTTGTGCTCACTGCCCAGTACCATTGAGTCCGGCTGGCATTTGCCATAAAATATCAGAATTGGCAGCTCCCTGTGCTTTTCACACATCAGAGCAACAGCACCCTGATTGACATTAGGTATCAGAATTAAATTCTTGGACCCACTGTTAGACACTACACTGGTGCAGTGGATTCTGGGTTCCCCCTGGTGCATGGCATTGCCCAGCATCATGTGGCGAGAGTAGGCAGCTCCTGGAGGCTGAAGAATGCATACTACCTGTCAGGTTGTACCTCAGATTGTCCAGGAGTTCTGTGATGCCCTGGTCCAGACCATGAAGCATCCACAGGCGACCACAGGACGCCATCTGTTGTCTCATTAGGAGGATGCACCAACATTGTCAGGCATGCATACAAGCACATAAGGGCAATAGAAACCAGTACCATTTTCAGTTGCTGCAGCAACTCAAAATGGTACTGGTTTGGTACTGGTTTTCATTGTTTCTAACACACTAGCCAGTCTATATCAGTATCCATATCCAGCATTATCTTTTTTCCCCCAATGAGATCTGATGCATTCTTCTTAGGATCTGATGAAAACCTTCCTTTAATTTTTTTGAGCAGTGTGTACATGTGTGTGCATATATGAAAACAGATACCATTTTGTCAAACATCAAAGCTGGAACAAACAGACTGTGACAAAGAAGAGCTAAACATTTAAAACACCAATCAATGGGGCAGCTTTGCCCAACCCTCATTTCACAGACTCTTAGTCCGCTCTGAGAGCTTTGATTGACGTGTCATGCAGCGGGTTTCTGTGATCATGTTCAGTGGCTCAAATTAAATTCCCCGCAGCCACAGTGGTGCTGTTCTGATCAAGAACTTTAAAATCTAGGGCTTTTATTTAATCTCGAAGCTGCATTGTGAAACGGGTTCCTGGCACGGCGTGGCGGTCGATTGATGACTAATTGCATTCATTGGGATTCATTGGGATTCAAAGGGATTTGAACATTTGGTGTCAAAAGCGCTTGCTGACCATTTCCTGCTGGTGCGCCTGGCCCACCATTTTGTGTCAAAATGCCAACCAGTGAATAGACACAAAGTCGAATTTTGAGCCAAAGTGCTAAAGCCGTTACACTGAATGACATTATGTCAGCTAGTTTGCAGTCTAAGAGCTCAGTGAGCTTTTTTCTATCCCAGTTCTTTCTTACACACGAATACTCATCTATAAAGAAAAAAAAATCTATGTGCTGACACTATTCTGTACATTTGAGTGCTGAAAAATGCTCAAGGGGTTTGGTATTTGTTTTTTTCCAAATGTGCACTTCATAATACACACCCACACACACACAGAGATACAGTAAATATCTGGTCTGTCACAGTTGCAGCGAGTGTGTGTGTGCTTGTGTGCGTGCATGTGTCTCCTGAGGCTTTCAGAATGCCCCCACATCGATTTCCTCTCTCCTCTCTCTTGCTATCATCTTGCATTTTGCCCCACAGCACACGTTTAGACACACAATCCAGAAATTACTCGCATGCACACTCACACACACATAAACACACACATAATCTTTGCCCTCTCGTTGGCACAAAAAAACTCTATCTGCTGCAATCCAGTCAGGGCATGAAATGACTAGCATTAAGCTGGAATAGCATGGTTGTGCCATTCCAGGAGCCCAAAGCACATAAACACACACTCAGTGATACACACTTTAAACCCTTGGACAAAACACACATTACTGTGACCTCAGCAGGCTCAAAGACATGAGGTGGACTCTATTCATTTTCTAATCTTAATAGGAAGAAATAGGCATAGGCACATTTGAGATTTTTTCAGAATCGTAGCCTCGTAACTGGACTGAGAACAGATGGAAAGATCCCCAAATTAAAAAAAAAAATTGACTTCTGGGATGTTTTGTGGCTCAACCGTACACATGTGCCAAATTTCATATTTTTAAAGGCTCCAGCTAAGAAATGTACTTTCCAGCTGGAGACATGTCCTTCCAAAACTGTATAATTGTCTGTTTTTCATGTGAAGACCAGACATTTACGGTTTACATATGGAGTATAGGAGTGTGCCGTGCCGCTTTTGTCACATGTCAGACTTGTTAAAGCAATATCTACTTAGGAGAAAAGCAAACTGCCACCACTAAGAATATTTTTTCAGCCTCTTCTTCAGTGCTCAGTCAAAAGTTAATCTTAATCTCACCATATCTGTTCTCTGCGCACGCTGAGAAGCAGTCGGCATTCTTTGTATTGCGTGCACTTCCTTTTTTTGCTGATAAAAACGCCTTTTTTCTTTTCCCAGCCTTTAAGAAGTTCCTTTAAATCTCGCTTCAGCCTCTACAGCAGCAGGTTTGCTATGCCACTTAGGGTTGGCTCGCACTTAAACCGAGCCTCCATCCCCAAAATACACAAAAGGTCCAGCCCGTTCCAGCAAACCCTCGAGTTAAAAAAAAACCACAGAGCCGAAGGCTAACAAAGCAAATGAGAGAAAGAACAAAGAATTTGCCAGTCTAACAGAAAAGCGATCGAAGAGATAATGCACTGCCAAAAAAGAAAAAGATGAAGAACAGCAAAATTGAACCTCACATTAGACAAACGCACAAGCACACCCACACAAGCAGTGATCTTTCACACAAAGACGTTCAGTCGCTTTCACTATTTATCATCATTTGGTTGTGCTGTGCTGACGCATAATTTAAAACTTGGCTCTTTCGGCCTTCATATTAAAAGATTAATAGAAAAACAAATGGCAAAGATAAAAACCTAAGCAGGGCTTTTTTCTTTTCTTTTTTTTAGGCCAACATGCAAAGTATATGGACACAACACAAATATTACATTTACACACGCACAAGCATTTACACAGGTTACATCTATCATGGCTATGCAAATAGATGAGGCGAGCTCTGTGCTCTGAGGGCACTTTAGTTTTATTCGCGCCCGTTGACAGGAGGTTGTAGGGCATACATCTTGGTTTGCAGTGCCACTAAAACAACACACAAATTATCAAACACACACACGCATCTCATATATGACGTTCAGCATTGTTGTTGCAGCATTACTAAAGCTTTGTTTCTGCTGGGGTATTGTGATATATGTTTGGCCGTCTTTCACCATTTAAAATAACTGATGTCTCTCCTCCCTGCCCCGCGGACCTGCTCTGTGCATACAAACATCATTAATTCAGTATACTAAAGGCTGTCAGAGGCCTTATACTGTGTGTCTGTTTGTGTGTGTCTTTGCTGAGGTTGGTGTGTTTGTGCATTGCTGGTGTTTAAATGATGAAGCACTATTTTTTCATGAAATTGATCTGATAGGTTAATGTGCTCAGCACATTCAGGCCTTTACTTGGATCATTTCATTAAATGTTGTGTACAAGAAAGGGTTCAAGGAAAAATTAAAGGAGGAAGAAATGATATAAGGGAGGCCAAAGTTACAGGTGGGTCTGTAAAGGCAAGAGAATAAACAGAAGCATAAAGAAACAACCGATGAAGGGAAAGTTTGAACCGAGCGAGCAAAGAGAAACATAAAAGAAAAAAGAGGGTACAAACAAGCAGGACAGGAAGGAATAAATGGAAATGGATAGATTTAATGTAGAAATGATACCAAAGGCCAAAGAATGGGAGAGTCACTGAAAGATAAAGGATAATTAGATGAAAGCATTATGAAAAGGAGAAAAGGGCCAGAGACATTAATTAAACAAAGGAAAAGAAGTAAGCTCATTTCTTCATTGACTACAGTATAAATTTATTCACTCTTAATATCTGAGCCTAATGAAGCTATAATAGAACGGTAACATATCAAGCTATTTATCACCACTCGGGCTGCAGCACACTGGTGCCAATACCCACCATATGCCACCATCCAGGATATAAAGATTTTAAACATCAGTCTCCAAACATTAAGGAAAAGTCCATTTGGGTTTTAATACGTAAGTTCCGAATGATCTTTCCAGCAGCAAGTCCAAAAGAGTCCTTTAACATTTTGCTGAGGCATTCAGTTAACACATTGTCTTTTATTTAAAAGCTAGAGAGACTTTGCATTCTCCTCTATAAGGTTTATTATGTGTGACTTGTGGAGTCACACACATATTCACAGAGTATCACTGTGCAGATGCAACATTGCAGACAGGTTCAAAGCAGGACCAGGCAGTGACACACAATGCAAAACAGCCAAAGCTGAAATTTATTGAAGTAAATCACACACAAAGGTGGTTCAGAAGCATCAATTAACTTTTTACCTGATCTTGGCTATAAAAGGTAAACTGGTGCCCCCTTTTGGTCTACTGAGATAAATTAGACTATTAAACTACAGAAAAGCACTAAAACTTAATGACAACCTACTGTCTCGTGGACATACACAATCAAATCAACTCAGCTGAAGATAATGAAAAATTAATCTGTTAGATAAACAGCACCGTCTTGCACTGTTCGCTCTTTTTTTCTTCTTTCTGTGGAACCTTTCCGTTCCTCTTTATTCACACACATTTCCTGACATGTCTTTCCAACTGTCAAGCAAAAGTAAGTCTCAAAGAAAAACATCAGGGAAACTGCAGCAATACGACTTTATGTCACAAAAAACCAACCGTTCCTGGCAGTTGTTGAGATTAGGCCTGTGCAAAAGCTGTGAGCAGTCATGTATTGCAAAGCTGAAATCTATACAAGCCAAATGAGTGGCCTTGAAATAAATGAGCCATTAGATTAGAAATTTAATGCATATCTACCTACAAAGTGGACTACAGCAGAACAGGGGGTGCTGGGTTTTATAAAGCTGTGAATTTCTTGGATTTTTTTCTTTCTGCAGCTCCTAAGGTGGTCTCCTTCTCCTTCGATGTCGGAAACGGACCAGTGGAGCTGACCGTGCATTCAGCTACATCCCTCAACGACGACCAGTGGCACCGTGTAATGGCCGAGCGTAACGTGAAAGAGGCTGTCCTTCAGCTGGACCAGACGTACAGGACGTCCAGGCTTGCTCCCGCGCAAGGACACACACGGCTCGAGCTGTTCAGCCAGCTCTACGTGGGTAAGACGCACACCCTCGCTAGCACATCATCCAAACAACCCTCGTGTTCAAGACCGACTCGTATACACACATTTGATTGCAATTTGCACATTTAATATCCGCTTTGCGAAGGACGGACACTCACACAACAATTATGAGCTCTTAAGTGCGGAAACCAAACACTCCAGCACACATCATCCACGTAAATGTAATTGGATTCAACTGTTAATTAAAAAACTTTCTGTACTGTCTGTTTTGTTGCATTTTTTTCAATAATGCTGCTGCCCTCAAATACTGACAACCTCCGTGAGAACGTCTGATTGTCTCACAAGTTAAAGATGTACCAGCTTTACTGGAAATCACAGCGTTTTCTCTTAAGAGGCTTCAGTCCAGCTTAGCCACAGCCACTGCTAATTAAGTTAATCCAAACACACACACACACACAGGTTTTACACTTAATGATAGGCATGCGGATCACACACACATCCTTGGAAACTCATCCATGTGAGCGAACAGACTTTTAATAAATTTAAACATGATCCTCTGTATTGGCTGTGAGGGCATGTTACTTACAGAGCTCATTTATTTAATATGTTAATACTCTGAATCAACATGTAAATGTCTTTGCATTAAGATACTGTTGCATAGAGGGGATCAGCTATTGGATTTTCTCTGTCCCTGCATCCTTTAATTATGGATCAATTATCAAATAGACAAAGCCTTTATTATCACAGAAGCTGTGCATAGCTATTGGGTAAAAGGTCAACCATCTATCTCTCCAACACAGTGCTTCTCAAACTCATTGGGATTTCAAATGGAAGATTTGTCCAGTTTTCTCCCTGCGCTTTCACTTCTCTGTCTCATTTCGTCTTTTGTGCTGAGCAGTCAATACGCTATAGACCAAACTCCAGGGCTAAAATAGTTTTAGGGATTTTGCGGATAGAGGGAAAAGTGCTGAGGCGGATCACACACTTCCTACTATCTCATTGGAAAAAAAAGTTCTGCCCAAAGGAGATTGTTGCAAATTCCAATCAGGCCTCCCAATGTGATAGCCTCAAACCTCCTGATCCCCGTCTATAATATAATTTCATCGTCTCATCACTTTTGCTGATTTGAGCGCTGCTGAAATATCCTCACCTTACCATGTCCCAATTTGCCTCTCAGTGTATTTGTACTTTCATTTAGAGAAATGGGAAGGGGCAAAAAGGGTCTTTGTGTGACTCGTGGCTATGAAACCGGGAACATTATGGCTTTCAGATATATCTCCGGCCACTCTCTAATTTGCATGTCTGTATTCTGGCCTTTTAGCTTAGGCCTGTGCGCGTGCCACCAGATCTCAAGGAATAAAAATACTGTAACAGAGAGAGAGGAAGTGAGAGAGAGAGAGCAATGGATGGACTGTATGTAACAACACCAGCAGAGGTGACATCACCTTCCTATATCTGATCTCTAATCCCCGCTTAATCCTGATTTGAGGATTTCTTTGAGAAGTTAAAGTGTTATACACAGGAAGTGACCCCCCCTCTACACTCAAGGGAAGTAGTTTAGACTTGGCCTCCGACATCCAGAAAAGATAGAGATCTTCTTTGTGTTTGATCAAGAGATTTGGAAAGAGTGGGAAGAGCCCTGCAGGCAACAAGATTTTGTCTCAACTCTTGATTCTTTCATATTACGGAAGACTCTGCATGGCTGTCAATGACTATTACTGATGCAACTGTTCAAAGGCGCTGAGCTAGAAAAAATGAAACCCAAAAAACTTCAAAACTGTGAAACTGTGAAACTTTGAAATTCTACTGCAGCCATCTTTGTTTGAAAGAGTTGACTGTAAAGGCAAAAAAAAGAAAGTGAATCCTCCACATCTACAACATGGAGCTTTACCATGGTCGTGTGTTTGTCTCTCTGTCATCTCCCTTACTCTTTCTCAATCAATATGCTCCTCATCAAGCATTTGATTGCTTTAGTGTTTACTGCACAGTGGCTCATTTGCTATAATGGCCTTCAGCGTAAATGTTATACCATCAGCATGCTGTCATTTACTTCACATTGTTAACTTTTAGCTCTCCAAATACGTGTTCATAACTATAAATCGCACCACAATTTATTCATTTCGTGGCCACCATCTGCTCCTTTTTGAATTCCCTCTTGATTAATGCTCACTATCACATTGATTTTTATGGTTTTGCATGTTTTTGCTCATGACTTGATTGTTTTGTCTTTCTTTTGTGCGCTGCTTTTTTCTTTCCCCCTCTCCTCCTCCGTCTCTGCCGTCGTGAATCGACATCATGCTTGTTTGCTCGTCGCTGCATGCATGCGACACCTGTCACAGGGAAACCAGCTTCGCTCACCTGCCAAGACAGTAGGTAACATTTACTGAGTACAGCGAAATGTCTCTGTGACACTGATACAGTTTTCACCTCACCTACAGCTCAAAATAACTGTGCTTCTGTTAGTTGATTCTGATTTTATGGCAGCCTCACTTTAACAGTTGTTAAAGTCCGTATTAGTCTTCTAAAATCTCACTGCTCATGCTTTGATTACCTGTTTTTTGGGGGGGAGGGGGGGTGGACTCATGATAAGCACATGAGTCTTATAAATTACAGCAGGTGGCAATTTAAGTCAGTACTCATATATGACTTCCTTTTATAAAAAGCGAAGTTATTATCAACCTTTTAGAGAGATGCTTGAAAAAAAACAGTGTTATAACCCAATAGATATGAAGCATGTGGCTGCTGATATGAGCTTTTTATCATAATATCCCCCTCTGGAAATGCCAGTGGGTTAGGAATGCTTTTGAAATGGCATTTAGACCCAGTGAATCAAAACACCCATCAAAAACTAATACAAATTGAATCCTGAAGTGTGCTTCTAATAAACACAGAGTGTGCTAAATACTGTAGTTAAAGATATCTCCAATGTTGCAAACAGCAAACACTCGCAGAGAAAGAAAAGCACATGCCAGCATTCGGCTTAACCACTTTTAAAATGGTAATGGAAGCAAAGCATTGGAGCAAATCTGCAGCCGATTCTTATTTAATTTAATTTATCTGAATATGCCTCAACGGAACAGTACACATGTGGCGAATACTGTCAGTACAGCGTTAAAGTGCATACTGCATGTTTATTCAATGCAGAGTCTTTACTTAGTAATTCAGCATTCACACTGATACATCCATACATGCAGTGAAGGTTAAGCGGTCACATATGGCTTTCCTTCTAATTTGCCTGCTACTGCGTGTTTGTGTGTGTGTGTCTGTGTCTTCTAATGAAAATAAAATGTTGCTTAATTAGTACATCATTACAAGGTAACATCCTCTTGGGGCACACACGTTACTCCCATAAATAAATTGAGCCATACATATATATATTTCACTTTAATAACTGCTTATGTGTTCAAATATATGTATTAATGCCAATATTTCTTTGCAGTCATGTGCTGCTGAGACTGTGTGTCATTTTATGTGCATGTAGACTGTAGAGCCTGACCAATATTAGATTTGTAAGCCTACTGCTAATATTGAGAAAATGAAAAGTCTGGTAGTCATGTATACACCGAGTGAAGCCAGATATTGAAATTGGGTTGCAACAAAGGGTATAGAGGCATATTTTTTTGTTGTTTAATATTAAGCAGCTGATTCAACTCTAACAGACAAAGTCTGCTTAAGGAGAGCTGGAGAGGACATAATCCACAAGACCTACCAACCAGTAGACTAGAGTGTCATTGCTATGCCTGGCTATTATCTTATGCATTATCAAGTCCGCCAGTCCTACACCATTTAATACAATCGTGGAAAAATTTTCATAGGACTGTGTACAGCCTTACTATTTCCATAGGAATTATGAGCATAAGCAGCCAGTTGTTGCTAATCAGATGCACTCGCCTAATTGATCATCAGCAAGTATGATCACCTCAATAAAAGCAGGATATTTCATAGTTTGCTGATCTGGAGCATTCAGGTGTTTATTAACACATGGCCAAGATTTGACGTCCTATCAAATTCAAGTCAGACCATGTAATGTTCACAGAAACAACAAAAAAACGCAAGAGCTACATTTCAGACTCTACAGGCCTCATTTAGCAAGTTAAATGTTGAAGTTTGTGGTAGTAGAATTAGAAGATTGAACACAAATGGTTTGCTTGGAAGAGTAGCCATGACAAAGCCTAGAGACAAGAGAAAGGGACATGGTAGCACAGCTTAGATTTGCAAAGTTGCACCTGAAGAGACTATGGAAAGATGAAGTTACCAAAGTGAAGATGTTTGGCCATGATGAACAGCACCACATTTGGTGTAAACTAAAGCATATCATCCCAAACACCTCATACCAACTGTCAAGCACGGTGGTGGAGGAGTTATGATTTGGGCGGTGATCTTAAGTTTGGCTGAAACTGGGTCATGAAACTGGACAACAATCCCAAGCACAGCAGCAAATTTACTGGATGGAGAAGTGAAGCAAAGAATCAATGCTGCAGTGGCCCAGTCAAAATCCAGACTTCAACCTGAAATGTTCGTGTGGGAGTTGTCCATAAATGAATGTCTGCAAACCTGCACAGAAAAGTGGACCAAAATTCTGATGAAACCTGTAAAGTCATTTCTGCTAAAAGGTAGTTCTACAAGCTACTGAATCATGCAGTGTACTTCTTTTTCACTTTTTTTTAGAGTATATGACGATTTCCTGAAAAAGGCTAGAAAGCAAACACATATGTATGTTGTACATATACATAAGATTAAAGATATGCTGATTACACAGGTGTTTGTAAAAACCTTAAAAATAAATGTAATGAAAATTTTAAAAAGTAAAGTATACATATTTTAGGAGACAAGTCTTGTTGATTTTTATCTTAATCACCAAAGCTCTATAAATGTATACTAAAAAAATGTAACTATTAATTATAAAGAACTATAATTACATACACAGAAACTACGTGTTTACTAATATACATAAAACTTGGGCCTTATGTACATATAAAAATGCAAAACATGTATTGGTTATCTCTGTAGAGCTTCTTTTGTTTGAATATCTGAACCTATATTCATAAGAATGTGAAAAAGCGAGTTTTTCTAACATATATATTAACAAGCATTCATTGAATTCTCTTTGATACAGTGCCTACATGAAAGGTGATATACTTGATATACTATACGATACCCACTAGATATGTAAGCCTTTTAAATTATTTCTTTTGAAAAAAATCAATAATTTTAATATTCTTCTGTTGAAAAAGTAGCCAGAGCTGAAGTTACATCTTCTTGGCATTTAGCGCAATTATTCACCAGCCTTTGACAACAGCTTGAATGCAAAACTCAAAAGGTGTTACAGTGTTTTTCTTGCATGTAGCACCTATTTTGAGTTACCCCCACAGGTTTTGATTTAACTAGATTTTTTTTTCTTATTCATTGAACAACCACACATCTCCTCCTTTTGTATTTGCTGGGGGGATTAGGATAAATATTCAGGCGCGAGGTTCACTTCTGGTTTAATTTAACTTCCAGACAGATGGCATCACATTTTCTTCAAGCACACTTTGGAAAAATGTAAACTGCATTACTGAATCAGTGACTGCAAGCTGCCCACTCCCTGAGGCAGTGAAGGAACCCCAAACTACTCTATTCCTCCACTATGCTTTACAGTTGGTGTGGAGGGGGTTTTTTCAAGTAAAGCTGCCTTTATCCTGTGCCAAACATGTGGCCAAACAGCACCATCATTGATTGCTTTGTCCTGAACAGATCAGTGCAAAAGACCTATCTAAGCCAGTGGCAAATTGTTGCAGCACATGCTTTTTTTTCCTGGCACACCAACCCATGTAGGTCACATTTGTAATTTGACATTAACTCAGTTGCCTGCAGATCCTGTGATTAAATTCAGAGGTTTTTGGAGACTTCTTTTTTACATCAAACATGCTGCTTGGGCTAAATTTCCTAGGATATCTAGTCCTGGACTAACTATTTGAAATCGATGGCACTGGTAGATGTGGTTTCTTACATTCATATCATAATATGTCAGTGTTTTGTTTGTTTCTTTCCTTAAGGCCTTTGAGAGCTTCTGGCATAATTATGCAACAGACTTTGATAGCAGAGAGCAAACAACACCATACATGTCAGGGATTTCAATAAAACTGCACCTAATCTCCTGATCTCCTTAGATTGGAAAGTGTGACTGCAAGTTATCAGTTTTGTTATTTCTTTGAGCATATCGCCTTTATTGCTGTTTCAAGCAATGGCTCAGATCAGCTCAATTATTTTGGTTATGTGTCAAACAATTATTTCTATTTCTGTACTTACTTTTTTAAATGATTGTAACTGCGATAAGCCAATATTGACTGCGGTCACAATCAGTCAGGCTCTATTACACAGCGTTTGTGAGTAGCACAGAAACCGTATGCACCTGAGTGTGTGTGTGCGTGCGTGTGTGTGTGTGTATACGTGCCTGCCCCGGTCTCCGCAGGCTTCGGAGCCTGCTGTCCATTTAATCAGAGACTGATTCAGACCTGGGTAAACAGGTGGCAGAAACCTCCAGCCAATCAGTACTACAAAATAGATTAATTAAGGGGCCTACTAAAAGTCTAATTCTTCATGGGACTGAAAATAGGAGAAAGCATGCAAAAGCTCAGCTGCATCCCAATACGTGAATAATGTATCGGCTGGAGAAAATCAAAGTACATGTATTAGTAATCTTATTATGCCTCTATTGTACCTATGTGGGCAAGCTAAAATTGCATAAGTGAGAGTGCAGCTGTTGAGGGACGACCCCGCCTGCTAGAATGTGTGTTCACATTTCCTTTACATGTCTTCCTGAATGGAAACTCTTCTTTAAGCCAAAGGATGCCCTTGAGATGTTTTACAGTAATAACTAAAATGACCCTAGGCTCTCGTCTCCGATAGTGTGCGCAAGTATGCGTGTTTACGTTTGTGTTTACCCATACAGAATATTTATGCTCGGTGGGTGTGTTTGTGTATTTTTGAATCTATACCTGTGGGTGTATATTTATGAGTGTGTTTATTGCTGTGGTCATTTAGGTCGACATTAATCTATTTAACACCCCTACTTTGTCCAAGTTAATGGGTAGTTAGACTGTAATGGTGCAAGGCCAGAATGACGATGGAAGCACTTTAGAAGAATGGCTATCGACACCCCAAGGCTAAGCAGTAATGCTTATATTGACTCATTCAAATCAGGTGCGCGCTGTGCGGCGTTTTTAAAACGTGTGTGTTCATCTCGAGCATGTAGTTTACGTGCATCCGCGCATCCATTTGCATGTGTATGCTAGTGCGATGTTCATTAAGAGACAGTGTTCATTAGGCTGTTGTAATTAGTGAAGAAATCAAACGAGTTGAAGGTTGTTTCAAGAACGGCGTCACAGTCAGAACAATTAGCATGACATCAGTGGCTTCCTCCAGGCATTAGGATATTAATGTTTCTAAAACAGATTAAAATAGAGCCTCTTGCATTCAGAATGACTTGTGCGACCCTGACTTCCAGTTGTCCTCCCTTCCTTCTCTTTGTTTTCTTTTCTCCTGACGCTACATATCCTTCCCCGTTCTGTTCCCTCCTTCCTGCTCCTTCTTCTGGTCCTCAGGTGCTGCAGGGGGACAGCGGGGGTTCCTGGGCTGTATCAGAGCCTTACGAATGAATGGCATCACTCTCGATCTGGAAGAGAGGGCCAAGGTCACACCTGGGGTCAAGCCCGGTTGCCAAGGCCACTGTAACAGTTTTGGGATGTACTGCCGGAATGGGGGAAAGTGTGTGGAGAGGTATAACGGCTACCTGTGTGACTGCACCGCCACCGCCTACGATGGTCCGTTCTGCACCAGAGGTAAGAGGCATTTTCAGACAGGCAATTTGACTCTAATTAAAGACAATGGAACAAAATCATTTAATGTGCATCTGGCTTTTCTTTGTCCTCAAAACTTTCAGTGCAAAACAAATGAAATTTTCTCTGTGTGGGTTTTGAAGGGCTTTTTTTTCCCTTTTACATCAGGTTTTGTTTTCCCATTTCCTGGCCTTGCAGGACTGCTTTTCTGCTCTGAAATTTAGGATGACACACTGAGCAATAATCCCTCGGCTAACATTTTCTCCGACAACTTTTGCAGGCATATTTCTGAAATCATGTTATCATTTGCGCTTTCTCTTTTATTCACAAAGCCAGAGTCAAACAGCACCAGGATTACCGCTGGAGTAGTTATGTTTCAATGAGCTTCATTCCCCGACAACCCACCGTGATTGTTGCTGCGCTTTGTGATCGTCCCCCACTTCCTATTCAGTTTGGCGCTGTCGTTTTTGAAAGTGTTTGGGCTTGCGATAAAAGGCATCGATTGAGGGTAATATTATGCTTACCCACCAATTCTCCCTCACTTTAGAGTGCTCTCGCTGAATGCTGATACTGTGCAAATGCAGAGCTGAGAGATCAAACTCAGAAACAAAGCGTAAGTGACTTCAGTAAGAGGTGTGTCTAGTGATCTGATGTTTTCTTTGAAGATCACAGACAAGCAGTGTCACACTGTAACTCTGCTTCTGCGCTGTTGCATATTGCTAAAGCATCGTGTTTGTTTCACTGGGATTCATTAGATACACTATTAAAGTTCTATTTCCCAAAACAAGTTTTCATGAAATTCTCTCGGGAGAAGAGCAGCGGCGCTGTCAGAGGCTTTCTGCTCACTCCCAGTCAGGAAGTTGATCCCCGACACGTGAATTAATTTGTTTCCTAAAGTCGAATGGTGTTTTCCCCCTGTGTTCTTGGCAGGGGGGTGACAAGATGACAGAAAGGCAGAGTGTGTGTCTTGGTGTGGGCTTGTGTGCGTGTGTGTGGTGTGGAGGAGGGTGACAGTGTGTGGTGATATGCTAGTGTAAGACATGAAAAGAACTCCTCAGAATTCTGTCATAACCAATCAGGCATTTCAGGATTTAGAGAATAAAGATTACTGTCTTTGTGTGTGTGTGTGTGTGTGTGTGTGTGTGTGTGTGTGTGTGTGTGTGTGTGTGTGTGTGTGTGTGTGAGAGAGAGAGAGAGAGAGAGGCAAAGAAAGGGAGAGAGCACACCCTTGTGTCTATTTGTTTTTGTGCATGACATGTGACTTATCCCTTCTTCGTCTATTTCCTCCTTTCATATCTTTGTGTCCCTTTTCTCCCTCACTCTGCTACACTTATTCTTTTTTCCTTTCATTCGGACTCACTGTCCTCTTTGTCTCTTTGCTACTTTTCCCCCTCATTTATTTTGCTCTGTTTTTCCTTTTCTCCTGCCACTCCTTTACAATTATTTTACTCTTTTCCCCATAAATATGTATTCCACTTATTCCTCCTCCGTTTTTTACTTTGCCACACTTATTTTCTCGCTCCTCTCTCAATTGCCCCTCTCCTGGTTTCTCAGTTTTCTGCCCTTTCCCAAATTTCTCCCCTTCCCTCTCTTTAATGTACCACTCTCTCCCCATCCTCCCAGCTAGTGAAAAATGCATGAAGTCAGCCATAATTGCATAGTGCATTTCCATTGTATCCATATTTACACACTGCTCAGGGGACCCTGCAGTATTGTTATTATACACTCTCATTCTTTTGCTTTTCTGCCCTTGAGGGTCTCGCGTGGAGCCGGTGTGCACATGTATATGCGTATGAACACACGCATGCACGCTAAAACTTGCAGAAATGCAATTGCACATGTACCTGTTGAGATTTGCACTGCTCAAAATCCCCATCTGAAACTGTTTCGCATACTGACATGAAGTACACACACACACACACACACACACACACATGAAAGCTCCAGCTCTGCAGCATTGCTCATACCCCATTAAGGTTCCAGACAATTTTGTGTGTTGCTACTGAAGCTCTGAGTAACAAGTTGGAGTACTTTCTTTCCTTCTTTCCCCAGCAGGAAAGAGAAAAAACTTACTGTGAGAGTATTTTAAAATTGAGAATGCTCTCCATGACTTACATGAGTTTGTTTCTAGTGTATACTCTATATAACATGAACACATCGCTAAATAGATCTAACGGGTGTCGTCACACACACAGCTCATTATACTTAACAGACTACAATGATTGTTAGTACTTGTTGCTGACAGTAGCAGAAAAACTCACCTTGTCATCATAGACAGTATAAAAGATGTAAGTAACTACCTTGAAATGAGTAAATGAGCATTTCTGCCAATGTGGTTGCATAAAAGAAAGGATGTGATGTGGAGTGGTGGGTCTGACTGTACAGCTGGACGCTTATTTGCTAATGATTCATGAATTAATTTTAATTAGAATTTATTATTTATTCAGTAAGATCAGAACTGAGCCCACAAACACATCATAATATTGTTTACAGAGGTCAAGACAAATATTTTCTCATAGACATCTATAGGAGTCTTTTTGCAACCACAGCTGTTGCCATTTAGTGGCATCAAATAGAATAGAATTGTCAATGTTAACAAAAAAAAACCCAGCAATGACCTAACTTAAGTTTCTGCGTGCTCGTGTACATGAAAGCCGCTAACTCTAAAATACTCTATGTCGGTGATTCTCAAAGGGTTGGTAGGGCCCCCTGGAGGGCTACAAAGGTACTGCAGGTAAGCTTGAGTAATAACAGAAATTCGGTTTGAAGTTTATTTAAAAGCATTTACATTTAATTCATTCATTTATATAAAATGTTGATCAAAACAGGTAATAAGCCGCTCTTACATTGAAGTTTGTGTCCGAGTCACAGGTGGTCACACATTGGCCAACATTGCCAATTTCTAATGGCAAATTGCTAATGGTAGCATTAGCGATTTATAGCCAACAACCTGTGCTGTTTATGTTTTTCAAATAAAGATTTTCAAGGAAATGTTTTTTTTTTTATTAGAGTGAAAATAGGAATAGATAGGGTATGCCTTCTTGACTTTGGGAATGGCTGCTCTATGTATATTTAAATGAAATAAATTAATTATTCTTATTTACTATGGTTAATTCTTCCTAACCATGTTTAAGCTAGGTTTACATTTGCCTAAACACATCTTTTTTTAAGTTAATTTTGTCAAATTTAAAATTAGTTTGACACATTTAGGGAGGATAGAACTTTCTAATATGGAATATCTGAGCTTACCCATAACAATAAAGTTCAGTTATTACAAAAAGATTGCTAAAATGGGTCTCTGCAGACTTCTGAGGCTTGAAACTATATGATTGCAAAGCTAAATAAAGGATAAAATTGGTAGGTAACCTGAATAGAGCTGAGATTTTGCTTCTGTGGCAATACTATTCAGAGAACTTACCCATTTTCGAGTAATAAGCGTTCTATTAAATTAAAGTAATGTAGCTTGAAGTATTTATTGTACTGTGTCTGGTGGGAGCTGATGGGTGAAGTGAAGCTTTAAAAAAGATGCATAAATGTGTTCGCTTGGAATTCTGGACCCGTAAGGGCTGTAATTTTACATTTCACCGTGGCTGCAGAGGGAAGGCGAACATGTTGAGGCATATTGCGTGGCATTTGCACACATACACACACACATACGCACTCAACCCTATTCTCTCTGCTTTCCCTGCAACCATTCTCTTTAATTTCACACGTATTATGCCTTTATCTCCTTTTTAACTGACTCGCAGACATGGCGAATGAGTACACGTACACACATGAACACAAACAAGGAGTGTAACAGAAATGGGCTATAGAAAAATAAGGTCTCGTCTTCTCGATATTTGATTATGAGAATCAATAAGCCTCCTGGTATGGTTGAAATATGCCATTAGGTTTGTTAATGTACTGGTAAACGGTGCATTGTTTGGTTTCAGATGCTGGACTACAGCAATTTAACACCCGCTTTACTACATCATCTGAACACAGCCTTATTTATGTGTGTGTTTATTCCCCTCTGGCTATATAATATGTCTACCCTGTTGTGTCTTTGCATCTATGAGCTTGTGAGTGGCTCCCTGTGGCTTGTTTTTGATGGAAAATTCTCTTTCTTTCTTGGTTTCTTTCTTGCTTGTGTTTTAAGCGCACATTCAGTTGCAGATGAAGCAACGTTTATAGCATTTGCATGAGAGCTTTATTTTGTTCTTACATTTTGTTCCTTCTTCCATCATCTCGCCCAGATGTTGGAGGTTTCTTTGAGGCAGGGACGCTGGTAAAGTACAACTTCCTGCCTGAAGCAGTTGCGGGAGCCAGTAAGGACACCAAGGTGTTGACGCACCAGCTCACGCCACATGAGGTGAATCTAACAAAGGAGGATGTGGCCTTTAGTTTCAGCACATCCAGTGCTCCAGCTGTTCTGATGTATGTGAGCTCCAAGACGCAGGACTATCTTGCCGTGGTGTTAAGACAGAATGGTAAGGCTGACACACAGCACACACACACACACACACACACATTAAATTGTTGCTCACCATTGCAGACAACATATAAACGTCTTCCTTGCAGCACACATTGGTATAATCTCCAAAGATCCTCCTTAGTCAACGACCAACCACTGAGCAGCAGTTGACAGAAAACTGCTTTGATGATATATAAGGCCTAAAAAACTGACGGCGCCATCTAGTGTCTGAGATTTTAAACTGCTGTATCTGTACGTCTCCAGGTTCGCTGCAGGTGCGGTATAACCTGGGTGGTCTGAGGGAGCCGTTCACCATAGATGTGGACCAGCGTAACCTGGCCAATGGACAGCCACATAGTATTAACATGTCCCGTCACGACAGGAGAATCACCATCCAGGTACAGACCCAACACACGTGCTCATCTAAGCTCTTTTAGTTTATAGTCAGAGTAAAGATTACATTTCAACTTACTGTGCAGCGCAGGGACTTTTGGGTCCCATACAAATTAAAAACACTCACATATTCTCAGTTACGGGTACAGAACTACACGAGTGCAGGAAGTGTTAGCTCAGTGGTTTGCAGTAAGTCAAAGAGGAGTGCAGTGTCCTGTGCTGTTTTCAGCTGTGATGAAACTGCTTGTCCTTTGCCACTGTTAATCTACTTCCAGTAGACAGCCTAAGTATAGCAACAGAAAACGCATCGATCTATGTGCGCGTGTGTGTGTTTGCGTAAGCGCGTATTGTTGTGTGTTTACAACTCCACAAATTCTTTCCTGTATGCTGATAATTAAATGCGTGTGCTTGTGTGGGATATTTTGTGCGTGCGCATGTGTTTGTGCATATCAATTACTTCTATCCATGTTGCTGTTGTATGCGTTTTTTTTCTCGTGTGTTTTGTGGGACTGAACAGCTTAGCTCTGATCGATACAGTCGAGCCTTAGTCAGTAGCTGTCAAGGATGGAGTGAGAATTCAGCTAAACTATTACTGGCTTTATTCTGGGCTAAGATGCACACATTTGGCTGCAGGCTGGAGTTTAAGGAGGGCTCTAAATGGATAGAAGCCACTTGTAAAAGCCAAAGATTGATTGCATCCAGATCGGAATAAATTTATATTTGCACCGACAGGTCGGGGTTTGGCAAGAAATGGATTGTCACAAGAAATGAGAAATAAAAAGAAACAAATGGTCTTGGATTCTAAAATTAAACAACAGTTTCCGCATGGCTTCCTATAGAATGTGTAATTTGAATACTGTATCTGCACACTAACGTAATATACTGATAATATCAGACACTTGAATGGCTTAACCATTTCATACTGTGGGCATATTTATATTCCTTATACGCACAGGAAACCCCGTGACTCGAGAGCATGGATGTCAAACTCATTTTCCATCAAGGATCAGATACAGCTCACATTGATCTGAAGAAAAAATTCCCTTTCTGTCAGTGTAAAGACGTTGAACTACACATTTATTTTTAGGAAGAAGAAGTGCAATTTTAACAGTACGTACAGGTTTTTTGCTGTATTGAAAATGAAAGAAATCCATCAGCATGACTTGAAGTGTAAGGAATAAATGTGCAAGATTATGGAAAACGTTCTGCTGGCTCATTGCCCAGACTGGCCTGTAATTATAAGTAGAAAGTTTTGTTAAGTCACTAAAAATGTGCTTTTTCTTAAACTCTTGAGCCATTGTAAAACCAAAACAGTTAAAAGAAACATTTCTATAGTCAATAGTGAAAAAACAGGAACTTTTCTGTCATTTAAATGTTAATCTATTACTTTAGTATAAATGGCCACAGGGAATTATTATTAGGAAAAACTGTAAAACTTACGTAAATACAGGTAAAAGTTCAACATTTATGCTCTTCTTTACATTTTCCAAAACTGTATAATGGGCTGTATTACACTTTTTGCAGGTCCAGTTGTGGCCCCTTGTCCTTACATTTGACACCTCTTATTAAATGGGTAAGCCCTTCACATATTCACTCCCCTCTAGTGGCCAGAAGGCACCATAGCATTAAACTTGGCTATAAAATGATTCCCATCCTCTGAAAAATTGCTTGGCTCAGAGCTTCAAGCTGCAGTTTTGTATGAGCATGCGATAATTAATATAGCAGCAGTTTGCTTACAGTTTCTATTGATTGTAATGCTTATACAGACGGAACTGTTTCATCTAATCAATACTAGCATGATATGTTACGAAACAAACACATCAAAAGTTTGCAAAACATAATTTAAAAAAGAAAATGTATGTTAAGTGCAGGGAGACGTTGTTGAGATGATTTCTGCATTTGAACATATAAATATGAATATAATGAATGAGAATACAGTACGTGACTCACAGGATGTTTTTGCAGGATGCTGTCATTGTTATATTTAGAGTATATAGACATAAAGGAAAAGAATGAAACAGTCAAATGTTAATATAAATTTTAAAAGATCGGTTTCAACACTGTTAAAGAGAGTATGCATCTAATGTGAAGTCTTTTAATTCTTGCTTTCATTAAGTGGAATAAAATGCGAGCTACAATGAATCACAGTCGCATAGTCCCAAGCCTATAATCATTCAATCTACACTACTACAGCCCTTAGATCTCTCTGTCTGTCACCTGCATGAAGCAATGACCTCATCCATCCTGGAATCTCATCACCTACTTTCACACACTGCAGCGAAAAATTTCAGACAGCAAGAAAATTAAACTGAAACATCCAATGATAATCGTTTTCAAAGCAAATTGCATTCCTGTAGCTGCTCATCACTCCGCTGGGAGTACTTTAACATAACACATGCTTTCGTGGTGGCATAGAAAGTGATTGGAGCATCCGCTAGACTCCTTGCTCATCACTTACACACACACACACACACACACACACACACATGCATACATGCACACAGTGTGCTCTGCGCTGATTGAAAGCAGCTTAGCTGTGTCTAGATCGACAGTGTCGAGGTTCAGTCTTGCCCTGAGTATGTGACTGAACTACTAACTCTATAGTACACAATCCCAGTGTGGTTCTTTCGAGGTGCTGCGGCTGTACTTTAAAAAAGAAAACAGAAAAACAATCCTTTTTAAAATTTTCTCCCTTAATAACAGGTTAACAGTTAAACATTGAAGCGTGTTAAGAATTCAGACGAACACTGATGGGCACGATGTGGTAATTTGGATTTAAGAAAAAAAAAGCCATCAATGAGTGATCTGCGGGGTGGGGAGATGAGGAGAGAAAATAGATGAAGTTTACAGATTAGGAATGAGAAGTAGAGCCAGAAGGTACGTTGACAAAGATAACTTTGATGAGTGAAACTTTTTCATGTTGCCTTACCGCCTCAGGGCTCTTTTCAAGGTACATGCACTTGATAGCCGCACGTAAACAGACGCAGACTTGCATACCAACAGACACGCATGCACCACTGAGATCCTGTCAGATCAGCTAACTACAAAGGCTTCACACTGCACTACAAAAATCAACATTATTCAGTCTAACTCATCTGTCCATTCCAATACTGTATAGCTTTCCTTACTTCCCAAAGGTTCTCTCACAACTCACATCCCGCAGAGGGATTTTTTTCTACTTTTGTTTGCTTTTCGATATCAACCTTGTCTGCAGGTTGCACTAATGAGTAGCAAAGAACAGGACATGTTCTCCTCAGGAGGACTGCAACAACAACAAGGAACCACGCTAAGCATTAGTAGGCAGTAAGCAGTCGGCATCAGTGGGGTTATAACTCTACCTCTACTACTAATTCTCAAACAGAAGATCTAGATACTTGTGGATGCAAGTATAAAAGTATAACCAGGGGTGCACATAAGTGGTCCGCAGGTGTGCATTCGCTGTCAAAATAAAAGACGCGCACCAGATAAGAAGTTGCAACGCGCGTTTGCGTACATAAGATTTTCCGGAGGAGGACAGACATTTGTTTAGAACTCTTAAAGATGTCGAAGAAGCAAGCTCCTTTAAGCAATTACTTTGGCAAAAGAAGCGCGTATTCTCGGAAAAGTGGTTGCAGGAGGTGAGCTGGCTTCAAACAAATGATGAACGCACAGAGATGTGGTGCAGAATATGCAGTGAAAATCCCACTCTAGCGGACAAAAACAGTGCCTTTTATATGTATGCAAATGCGCAATGCAACTTCTTATCTGGTGCACGTCTTTTATTTTGACAGCGAATGCGCACCTGCGGACCACTAATGTGCACCCCTCAGGATAACTATAACTATGTGTATACAAAAATTACTGTCTTTACTTTGGCATCGTGTCTCAATTTATGCAGAAAAGGCACCTTTTGCCACTAGAGGTGAAAAGAAGAGTAACTTTTCTATGCTTTTGTAGGCAAGGCCTGTTGGCTGTCCATCTGCTGGCACACTTTGCTCACTGCACTGAGAGTGTGTGATTATTCTGTTTATTCCATGGGTAGCAGTATTTTAATTCCAAAGGTTGGGTCCATTTGACAAGAATAGAAGGACATGGAAAGGTGGCAAAAGTCAGTCAGTCAGTTTGTTTCTGAGTGACCAGCTTTTATCTTTGGATGAAAAATTTTGAACCTGGGAGTAGTTTTGTCCAGAATGACAGCGCCAGCACCAGGGGTCAATGATTTGTATGAGTATTAAAATGATGTGAATCATATCTTATGGCTGTAGTCTCCATATCTCAACCCACTTCAACACCTGTGGGATTATTTAGACCGATGTGTTCAGTAACACTCTGCATGCCCAAAATCAGGGGATCGAAGCAGCGGTTATATTTAGGTAGCATGGTGTATCATCCATCCAGTAAAAAAGGGACTTGAAATGTGCCAAATCACATCAACGGTCACCTCAAGGTGCTTTATATTTTAAGGTAAATACCGTAACCCAAAAATCAGAGAACCCATGTGAGTAAGCACGTGGCAATAGTAGGAGGGAAAAACTCCCTTTTAACAGGAAGAACTCTCAGATACATTGTGAACACATTGTGGAAAATAGCAAGAGATTATTAATAACTAATGATTAAAATAATAACTAATGACTGAAATATCAACTGTAAGGTGGACTGAAGCTTTTCTGGCAGTGCATGTTAGTCCTGCACCTTATTATACAGTCTATATGAAGATTTTTTTTTTAATCATAACCATAACATCCATTTGTAAAGCATTTTTCAGAGCTGCCAAATGGCCTGCGTCTTTTACATTTCAGTTTGCTCTATGAGCGGCCTCCAAGAATGACTCAGGACCAAAGTCAGGATAGTAAAGCATGAAGAAGTCAGCAAAATATTTAGACACCCTAAAACCCTTAAAGGTGATCATCAAATATTTGGATCTTTGGTCACTCTGAATATTCGGTCACTCTTTGATGGCGAGTTGTTTGACGCACTATCCATCATATGAAGTGTACAGAACTGCATGCAAATGTTGAGATGCTTAATAACTGCTTTTGAATGCTGGAAACTCTACTGGCTAATTCCAATGCTTGAATTTTTGTTTTGTTTTTTTAATTTATTGAATTATGCATTAAAGCCTAAAATGCCAGTTTTGTCAGTAGCTGCCATCAGCACTGAAAATGGAACTAGCCTGTTATTATTTTTGTGCACACGCTCATCAAAGGCCTAGTTGCTAGCATCTGAGATAACAAAATGAGTGAGAGGCAGAGATATGAGTCAGATGCAATAAAAGTCAGTTGTGCTGGTGGGGCTGGCAGTGGATCAAATTCAATTTCCCCAAGTTTAAAAAAAAAGGGATAAGAAGCAGTGGACTGTTTACCTCAGGGTGCAGAGGCCTCACTTCTCTGCTATCAGGGCTGCAAATCTTAAAGCCATTTAGACAAGCGACTGTTTAGTTTAAAGACAAAGCAGAGGAAATGTGGCAAGACAAGTCAGCATGTGGTAATTTGAATCAGAGAGAGAAACGAGAGTCAGAGAGAAATGTAGGACAAAAGAAAAAAGGCAGAACAGAGAGCCAGAGAGAGGGGGAGAGGGGGGTTGAAAGAAACAGATACTGTTGTTAGATAAAGAAAGTAGACCCACAAAATATAATGACAAAGCTCACTTTGATACATTGAGATTATCTGAGGATTACTCTAAGGTGAGGCGTTCGCATGCGAACATAAAATACCTGCTGACATGTACACCCGGGCATACAGAGTGCAGCAAACAGAGCAGAGTGTTTGGTTTTCGAGCAGCCTGTGAGGTCTCGTTAGGTTAGCTCGCTATCAAAGGCGCGCCAAGGCGAGATTAAAATAAGTTCCCCATCTCGCCATCTCTCACTTTCCCTTTCTCTCACACTGTGAGGGTTTAGAGATGAAAGTCAGGAGTCCCTTCAGGCGGCAGACGGCTCATCTCCGTTTCCTCTTCTCCTCTCCTCCAGTTGCTTCTCTGGTTGACTCAGCGGTGTAAATGGCTTGCTTCACCTGAGACGCGGGCCAGACGAAAATTCAGCAGTTCACTTAATAATGATGTTAAACAATTTATTCAAGAGGAAAATTAGCATTTCTTTGCACTTTTTGTTCAGTGTTAAATCTGTGATGGGAGTATTTTTATCCCTTAGACATCATTAAGGAAACAGAGGTGCCACGAAGGTAAAAAGGCTCTCAGTGCACTGTAAATGAGTTTGCATATAAACAGCACATTGGCTAAATTAGATTCTTTTTGAGCACGTAGTCAGGGAAATAGATTTCACCCTTTGTTAATTTTCTCTTTGCCTAACCCCTGGTTACTTTGCTTATGTAAGCTTTGTGTGACTTTAGAGGCAACAACTGCGTTTTCTAAATGGCAATGTGTTAAAAAAGAAAGAAAGAAAAAAGGAAAGAGATCCCAATGACTGCAGTTGTAATTGACAAAGTTTGGTAAAATGAGGTTTCTTCCCAGGCCGTCTTCCTCAGTGGATCGTTTTGTGGGGGTTTCAAGACTCAAGCTTCCCTCCGTGGTTGTGCAGCCAATTTGTTTTCTCAGATAAAAGTAAATAAGCTGAGCGCAATTTAATTGTGCCCCATTATCCCACCCTCCAGTCACAGAGGAAAACAAAACCCACACAATGCTCCACTGAGACCAGGCTTTTGGAAGGAATCAAATTAGGATATGTTGTGTGTCTGCATGTGTGTGTGTGTGTGTGTGTGTGTGTGTGAGGAGAAAGAGGGAGAAAATAGTCTTGCGCAGCAGTGGGTAGAAAGAAATTTCTGTATGGCAGGACTCTACTGATTTAAACCTGTAAACAAGCACTACCACACACATACACACGTAAATCTCAGGCCTTTAGTGACAGTCCCGCTCAGCTCCCAGCTAACAGGCCGTGACAGCTATTCAGCACATCAACGCAACAAATGTCCAGGAACAAAAGTCATTGTTTCCAACCAACCTCCTCTACTCCAGTCTGCTTTCTGCAGACTGGTTCATGCTTAGATACAGTCCTCCTGTGGGCAGGGAGAAGGAAAGAAGGAAGATCTTGTTTTTTGTTTGTTTTTTTTTATTTCTAGAACACACCGAAAACCAATTTGTTGGTTTGAAATTATTCTCATCAATAGCATCGGCTGCAGCTTTCAAGCTAATTAGAAACTTCATTGAAACAGCAATAACAAGTTAATTATGTTGCAGGGATATTAAAGTCGTGCATTCCCTCCTTCTATCACCCTCTCTGCTCTCACATCTCCACTGATGCTCCTCTTTGTAAACATGCTGCTCGCCTTCCCCCCGCCCTTTTCAAGTTCTCAGGAATGCCTTTGAACCCCCCACAGACTTTTGAAATTGCATATTATTATTAGGCATCATTTGTGTCATCGTTTATTTCTAGTGCTGGGAAGAGCTGTTTGTTTGCAGGATAATTGTAGAAGATGACTTTTCAGACGTGACTAAAACGAAAATATCACAGCTTTCCTGAAAAGATGTTTGAGGTAGTCTGACATCTTTAAAATCATGATAGATTTTAATGTTCGAGTGTTTATAGAATAGATACATCTAAGGTGATGTTTTTAACAGGGTTATAGTTTATAGCATATGGTAAGAAGAAGCGATAGATGTAGGTAATGGCCTGTTTTGTTTGGGGGTTTTTTGGTCCAGAGACATTTCTAACCCTCAGATTTTATGATCATTGTTTGAAGAGTGTAGTTATATATGATGTGTGTAGAAACGCCAGAAGAAAAGAGAAATCAGGAACACCCTCGGGTTAGTATTTGACGCAATATCTGTTCATCCTTTTTACCTGATTTTTGCAAAGTGTTTTTAATTAATTTTCACCGACCTGATCAGGATTCATGGGAATTTAAAATGAAGGATAATCAAGGTATGAGTATGTGAGTGGTTTCCTTGTTACTAAGCTACCATATTTAAAGCTTTCCTGGCGTTTGGAAACCACAAGGGGGGACCATTGAGCTTCTGATTGTGCTGTGTTGCTTTGCATTGCCTGACAGCAATGAATTACCATCTTTTGTTCATCATCTTGTGTACTCTGCTTAATGTGCTGATGCAGATCTTAGCCTGGGTCTTTTCAAAATGCTTTGGTCAGTAGTTTTAGTCTAGATTCGACTCCACAAGGATGCTAATGGATCTCTCTCCCTCTCTCTTTCCTTCTCACTATCTCTTTATATCTCTGTCATGTCTCAGCTGGATCATTATCCTGCAGTCAGCTACAACCTCCCTGAAGCCTCAGATACACAGTTCAACCTGGTCAAGACGCTGTTCTTGGGAAAGGTTTATGGTGAGTGTGTCACTTTGGCTAAACCTTTTCTGCTCACAATTGTGCATTAGGGTCATTTTTATATGTATTGTCTCCCATATATAAGTATAACACTCTGAAATTACACTAATGTGTAAATCCAAGTATCTTTTCATATACATTTAGAGTCCTTTGTCCTACTGAGCATATATGGAACTAACAAGCTCCTCTGACCTATGTTTTACTTGTAAGTTATACAATCTGAGAATAACAGACAAAAGATTCAAAACCAAACATTTCTGCACTTTCCCATGGATATTATGATAGTCTAATATTCTTTATGTTTTCACAAAGCAGTTAAAGTTATGACTAGTTTTAATTTATAAAGCTTTCTTCCTGGGGTAGCTTTTCTGTTGTTTAACTACTTACAAAGTAAGTGTTTTGTAAGACCGGTACAGAGTAGTTTCCCCAACACTCTCCAAGAATGTGATTGATTAGTTACTCGGGCAAATATATACCACACTTTTCTAAATCTATCTATCCGCTGTGTGAAGTAAATGTACTTTTATATTTTGTCCACTAGAGAACGCCAAAGACCTGTATAGTGACTTGGCTTTGCCTCATTCATCTTCTTCTGTTTGGTTGTACATGTACATGTGGCAGATCCAGTGCTGTGAAAAATAATATTTTCCCAGGATTCTGTTCAGTCCTGGGTACTCCCTGTGATTTATTAGCTTGTGGAACCACATTTCACAGCAATATTTTGAAATAATCAGCCTCCGACATTGTTGTGGGGGAATTTTGACCCTTTCACCTTGTTGAAGTTCATTGAGGTTTGGCGATTCATTTATGCAAAGCTTTCTTAAGGTTCACAGTGCTGCAGTGTGTCAGTCAGATCAGTCGTGTTGACAGGGCTTTGGGTCATTGCAGCACCTTAGTTTATTTCTTTTTCAGCCATTCTGTTGTAGATTTGCTGCTGAGCTTGGGGTCATTGTCCTGTTGCATGACCAAGTTTTAGCTTTTGGACAGATGGCCCCACATTTGACTCTAGAATACTTGGTATACAGAGAAGTTCATGGTGGACTGCAAGGTGGCCAGGTGCTGTGGCTGCAAAACAAGCAGTAATCATCACCCCTCCACCACCGTGCTTGACAGTTTGAGATGTTCTTCCTGATATGTTGCGTTAGGTTTTGGCGATGCACATCTCCGCTTTGGTCGTATCTGTCCTAAAGACACAGTTCCAAAGTCTTGTTATTTGTTCAGGTGCAGATTTGCACATCTGAGTCCAGCTGCCATGTTCTTTTTACACAGGAGTGGCTTTCTTTTGGCAATCCTTTTAATCATAACTTTTTGGTATTTTTCTAATTGTATACTCATGAACTTTAACATTTAACATGCTTACAGAGGCCTGTAAATTCTGAGATGTAGCACCTGAGGTTTCTGCATATTCGCTAAGCATTGCACGGTCAGACCTTGTGCTGAATTTGCCGGAAAGGTTGTGATATTATTTTAACACATGACTGAATGCTTCGAACGAGCAAACTGTCCGGATTTCTGCCTTTACAGAGGTGCTCACACTTGCTTATTCTCAATTAACCAAGTGCATTTGATTAGCAGCACGTGGCTGCTACTTACACTAATTGCTATGTTAGCGTTAAGCATGTCATAGTCCTGTAAAAACATTCTTTTTCACGACTGTATTTTTAAATATGCAAACCCTACTGGGTGGTTTTTGGATGTGCCTGTTTGGATCTTCCCAAATAATTTAGACATTCATCAGTATGGATTTGACATACATTTTAGTTTGTTTGTTTTTTTAAATGGCTTAATCTTTTTTAGATTTTCAAAGTGGCATCCTTTGCTGCATGAGATAGCCTTTATTAATCCCACAGTTGAGATTTTCATAATATCAGTTGGTTTTATTCGATTTTACAGTGACTCGTGATACACTTTATTGTCGCCACCCCCTCCCCCCTTTCTCCTCTACTGCAAGTGGAGAGAAAGTCACTGAGGTTGAAGTAACATGTGACTTCTCTTACCAGCCAGAACTACTGATGCTGCTGCACACACCACAAGAACCGAGAGGAATAAAACACCATCATCAATCTTCAGCCAACTAAACCAGCACATATGCTTTAAGGACAAACAAGTCCTGAGATGTTTGTTTATAACCAGGCTGACACATCAGTAAACCGAAATGTTAATTTTCTACATTGTAGCAAACATCATAACACTAAACCACAGAGAGAGAGAGAAAAAGAAGAACAGAGAACAAATGCGGGTGTTTCCACATCTCATCGGATCTGCTCCACTTCTGTGTTTGGACCGCAGAGACAAGAGAGGCAGTCAGACAGCTGAGCTATCAGATTCTCTGTTTGTGGGAGAAAGCCACCCTGTGTTTGGTGCAGTGCTCAAACGCACACGCACACACTGATCACAGAGACATCTCCAGTGTCACCTCACAATCTGTTGATTGTGGGATGTGATTAGTTAACTAGGATAATGAAGGAAGAAATATAATAAGTAGACATTAGAGAAGCATAAAAGGGAAGACATGATCACACAGATCCAGACACCTTCATGATCATCAGTGTACAGTGAAGATAGGCTTTTTTCTCAGGTAATTAACAGCACCAGAGTCGTGCTTCAAATTCACAAACACTATCAGATAAACACTATTAACTGAGCCTTAAATCTATGACGCATTTACCTATTCACTGCTCAAAAAAATAAAGGAACACTTTGAAAACACATCTGATCTCAATGGGAAGCGAAAACCTGCTGGATGTCTACACTGATATGGACTGCGTAATGTGTTAGGAATGAAAGGATGCCACATCGTTTGATGCAAATGAAAAGTATCAACCTACAGAGGGCTGAATTCATAAACACCTCAAAAGGAGGAAAAGTAGAAAGATGATGCAGCAGACGCAGTTACCGAAATTACATTGCAGCAAATCTGAACAGTACTCAGAAGATTGTTTGGCTCTAACACGCATGTATGCATGCCTAACAACCTCAGGACATGCACCTAATGAAATGACGGATGGTGTCCTGGGAGACAGTCTGAGGTGCGACGTGGTGGCGTCAGATGGACAAAAACATGAAGTCCCAGAGGTTTTCTATTGGATTTAAGTCAGGAAAGTATCAGTTCCTTCATCCTCCAAGAAACTGCCTGCATACTCTCCCCACATGAAACCGGGTATTGTCTTGCAGCAGGAGGAACCCAGGAGCCACTGCACTTGTGCCTGTAGTCCGTAAACGTCTGTGCATTCGTTCATACATATGCCTCACCAGGCTATGACTGACCCACCACCAAACTGGTCACACTGACCAATATTACAGTACACACGGCTTCTCCAGACACTGTCACGTCCATCTCATGTGCTCAGGGTGAACCCATTCTCATCTATGAAAAGTGGAGGCAACCAGAGTTGGACCTGCCAATTATAGTATTCTGTGGCAAATGCTAATAAGGCTCCAAAGTCCACAAGGCTGTTTGTAATAGCTCTTGCCTAATCTTAATTTTTTCACATTATCATAATGTAAGCTTTTAGATAGTATTTCACGTTGACTATATGATGCCAGACAACTGTTGATAGAAACTTTTACCCTGAAAACCATAAAAGCACTTACTATTACTGTTAGAGCTACAGTAATTGGTCAGTTCTTCAGTGAATCCACTGACAGAAAAACAACTATAGCTTTGATAACAGAAAAATCGAATTATTCTAATGTTTACATTACCAAAGAAAAGGCTCTATAAAAGCATTTAGTATGTTTGCTGCTCCTGCTGAAATCTCAGTTTCGTGTCCTGAGGTTTGCAGTGTTTGCTGCCCAGGGAGATTGTGCTAAAGTAGTATTGATCATGTAGTGCAGGGATGATTCAACACATGCTTCTGTAAATGATGAAACCTTATGCTTAACGTTACCGTATCCTGTGTATTTATGTGTGTGCAAGTAAAACAGTGTCCTTACATCAGCGCCTAAGCGGAGGATATTTATGGTTAGAGCAGGATGGAGAGTGCACGTATTTTGTTGCACATATCTGGGGTAATGGAGGGGGGAAGTAAGTCATCATAAAAGAAAAAACTAGATTTTAGTATCAAGACTTGGTTGAAGGTTAGGTTAAGTTAAGGGTTAGGTAACCGGTGGTTATAGTGAGGCGAAATCTGCAAGAAATTACTGCAATGTCCTCTAAAGTGACACAACTGTGTGTGTGTATGAATGTGGTAGGTGGGTGGGTTGATGTACGGCGTATGGGCCTAGATCTATGCGTCCCGGTGGAATAGATGGGAGAGATGAGTCATACATCAGCCAGAGCAGCGGGCACGCTCCAGACTCTGTCCTCTGTGCTGCAAATCTGTCAAGTGTCTGTGTGTGTGTGTTTGAGTGTGTGCATGGACCGTGTGTGAGTCTTTCTAAGGGAATAGATTCAGAGGCAAAGTCAGAGAGAGAAAGAGAGAGCACTAGAAATTGTGACAGTGTGAAAGTACTATCATAGAGAGATGATTGTAACCCTGAGGGTTAGTTGTAAAGGACATGTACATCAGTACCAGTCTGAACTTCTGATTTCTCTCTTCTATTCTTTATCCCCCTGGACTCTATTTTTCTGTTAACTGTCCACACTGAATGAATGTGTCCCTCCCTTAAGGTGATACCAATTATTTTACACTGGATTTAAGAAAGATTGCCATTTCTTTATGTGACAGCTTTATTCTGAAGAAGCTTCTATTTGCAGTGGCTCCATGGTGTAGTTGTTAACCCATTAGCCTTACATGTGAAAGATGTGAGGCAAACCCAGCCTACAAGCTATTGTACTTTTAGTCCAAAGTCCAAATAAATGGGAGGGTAGCATCAGGAAGGACATCTGGCATAAAATCTGTGCCAAATCAAACATGCAGATCCAGCCACTGTGGCGGCCCTTTTGGGAAATAAGAGAGCAGCTGAAAATACCTTCTATTAGCTGTTATTTGCAGACACTGGTCTACTTTTTCATATGCTTTTATTTCAAAATGGACCTGTTCTTTCCCTATAAATCTCTTTGGACTCTCCTATTAGCTGTTTTCAGCAAGATGTGATGTGAGACAGTTGCTGTGTCTGTAAAGTCTGTTATATGGATTTTAAGGAAATGCCTTTATAAATAAAGTTTATTAGTCATGTTACTATGTAAGCACCTGGAAAAACTGCACCATTGCATAAAAACAGGTTTATCTGTGCTCCACGTTTATCAGCATACAGTATAAAGTTGATGTTCACAAAACAGGATCTGCTGCTACAGAGTTCGCTTTGTTTTACTTCCTTTACATGTAATGATTTGCAAGAAAATAATATGGTGCAATGCAGAACTCTTGAGCCAGCGTCATGTCCTTACATTTTTTGTCCAACTAAAGACTTTCTTTTAAGTTTTTAAAGTAGTCTTGCTCATTAGCTCTCTTAGGTGACTCTGACCTGTGAATCATTTAAGCATGAGGAAAAACACATAACACAAGGGATGGACCAGTGTTGTTTCTGCTGATAACAGACTAGCAGATTAGCAAGGAATCAATTTAAGATTTAAATTTTAGTCACTTTTTTACTAACAGCCTGTTGCAAAAACACATCATTTGTTTGCATATTGTTAGCTGAATCTAATTGACAAAGGTAGAACAGTTTGATGGGTATAAAACAGTATTTTTGCACCAGCAAGGTGATTCCCAAATAACTGTCAGCCCAAAACTTGGCATATTTTGGCAGGGTGTGCAGTATGTACTTAAATGATTTGAGGATACTAGGCAAATGGATTACAAAAGACAAGGGACATGAGAGATATATTAAGATCTTTCATTGATCTATCACTGAAGACTCATGAGAAATAAATAGACACTTTATTGATCCCACAAGAAAATGGTTTCAATGGGAGGTTGGCTGTCAAGAAGCCATTCTTGAGGAACAGAAACATGGAGAGGTGTGAAAATTACACAAGAACTGGACTGAAGATCAGTGGCAACAGGGCTCATGGGGTGGAATTTTTCTTTGCCATCTAGTAGTGTTTTATATTGTTGATTATACTGATTTGTTGTTTTGTTTTGCATTGTTACATATTGATAAATGTTAGAGTGCTTTTGGGGTTGTTGGTGCCCACTTGTAAGAAAAATTGGAATTCAGACAGGGGGCAGGTGCTAATAAGAATTTATTCTTCTTCCTGCTCCTTTTCACCCATGGCTGCAGTGCTATATTAATGGGAAGGAGGATTTGTATGTAATGAAATACTGTTGAATGTGTGAAACAAATAAATAAATGAATGCAAATGTGAAAGATTTGGCTCAAATCGTCATCAGTATGGAGAGAAAATGTCAGGAGAGAGGTACAATGGTCAGTCTCTACAAACAATGTTTAAAAACTGGTGAAGGGTCTGTCATGATTTGGGGCTTCATTGGTGTCGGTGGGATCTTGTCAGCATTGATGGAATTATTAATACCATCAGATCCACCATGCAATACCATCTAGAAAGTTTCTGATTGGCAACGGCTTTTTTGTTAAGCACGTCAGTGGTCCCAGAACAGTCCCAAACACCCTGCAAATGCTCTAAAAGCATACCTGAATAAAAAAACAGAAACACACACACACACAATGGAGCACTGTCAGTTATGGATTGGCCTCCCCAGTTCCTGGACCTCAACACTAATGAAGCAGTGTGGGATCATCTTAACAGAGAACAGAAAAAAAGGCCAACATCGAAAGAAGCGCTTTGAATGTCCTTCAAGAAGCCTGGAGAACTATTCTTGAAGTCTACTTAAAGAAATGACAAGAAATCTGCCTCGCACAGTTCAGGCCGTGTGGAAGAAAAAAAAGTGGTCATAACATTGCAGCATACTGAAACACCAGTGTATTAGTAAATCATTTGAACTACTGTCCTGCTGATGACAGTTTTTTGGAAAGGTTAATGGCTCATCACCCAGTTCTATGCAAGACTGCTGATTATGCATGCTGTTGGCCAATTTCTAAAGCATGTCAGGATGAAGTGCAATCAATTTCCTCTCTTCTAAGCATCTTCTCAGAAACTGCCTTTTGGGGTTTTTTTCTCTTTACATTTGGATATACAAGACATCCTGACGCTGGGGAAACTTAGTGTTAGATGAGGCTGCTGTCTGTCTCCATTTCTATAATCTGAGTGTGCCTTTTTTGGTGCCCGCTGTTTGTGTGTGATAGGATGACATCATACTGTCCTCTGGCTGTTACCCTTAGTTGTACTTGTACCGGTGAGTCCTAATCCATGCCAGTATTAGTCCAGATCCAGGTTTTCTCCAGCTGCTGTCTCAGAGTGGGGGTGGGACTGCACTGCAGACAGAGAGAGAGAGCGGGCAAGAGAGAGAGAAGTGCTTGCCAGTGTGGTACTGTGCTAAGAAAATCCACATAACAGGCAGAAAGAACATTTAAAAGAAGAGGAGAGGAAGAAGGCTTGCTGAACAAACTGCCTGTAGACAGTGACGCAAACTCCACATAGGTAACTACACTCTGATGCATGCATGTTTCACCATTTGTTTGTGTTAGTCCCTGTGCATGAGTGTGCCAAGGTTTCAGCAGTTCAGAGTGAGTCATTTGAATATGAACCGCAAATTGAATTTGCAGCAGAGGTAGCGAGGTAGATTCTTTCTTTTTCGTGCTTTGAGCAATTTTTGATGCTTTCGAATTTACAAGGAAATCCACCCGCTGGATTAATTGGATTGCGGGAAAATACACAGGAGGAGAAATGAGCTGTCACAGAGAGCCTGGCATTAATTTTTTTTTTCCCTGCTCTGTTTGCTAATGCGTGTTTTCTGTTATGGCTGTTTTTTGGCTCATTGTCTGTACATCCCAAACATCCTGATGAAGCAAAAAGCTAGATTTGGAACAGATGAATATGACTGTGTGTGTGTATGTGTGTGTGTCTGCATGTGTGTAGTCAGTATGGGCAGATGTTGCCATCACAGGTGCGTTTGCCATGTCAAAAACACAGATGGTCTTCACCTGTTTCTCTCTACAACCCCTCTCATCATCCTCTACATCACAAATGCCCTTTTTACACGTGTCCATTTACTGCAGCTCATTTTATTTATTTATTTATTTTTTCTAATGCTCCTATGAACAGGAGGCTATCGCATTTGCAAAAGTACTACAGTTCCCAAATACTGCAGTAAACAAGGACCAAAAATTCAAAAAGCAGCTGTGCTCAAGGTTACATGTTTTTTTTCTTCTTAAATTTAACAAGATTTAATTTTCGCTTCTCTCTCCATCTTTCTCACTCTCTCTCTCTCTCTGACCCTCCCTGCATCAGCCATGACCAACAACCAGACAGCATGTGTGTGTGTTTGTGTGGTTCAAAGGGTGTGGTTTGTGGATTCACATCAGTGTTATTTTTGATGCATCTCAAATGCTCCATACTTTCATTACCCACCTCCCCTATTTTCTCCTTCTGTCACCCTTATATCAGCTTCCATTTGTTTCCATGGCAACTGTGTTTGATCTCCTCCACCCCTCCATTTGAGGACCCTTCTTGTCACTCCATTCCTTTCCTACTCACCCCCCCATACACACACACACACACACACACACACACACACATCAGAGACTTTTCTCCCACCCCCTATCTTCCCCTCATGTCTCTCACCTTTCCATTTACCACCACTTCTTCTTGGAGAGGCAGCCACACCCTCCCTCCCTCCTAGTTCTGCAGTTGTCTCCATCCTGCCTTCTTTTTTTCATCCAACTTCTCGTATTTTTTCTCCTCTTCAGGCAATTCTTCCACCTCAAAACACATCCCCTACTTACCCATTATCTTCACAGCAGGCCTCTCCTTGCAGCTTTATGTGCTCCCTCACCTTTTGAATTATGCATATGATATCACCGGTCACATCTGATCAACATGCTGACCTTGTTGCAGTCGTGTATGCGCGTGCACTAGCAAGCATGTCTTTAGGTATATTTACAAGGGTGGCTTATATGAGACAATACAACACACGCTCTGTGTATCGTATGATGCTACATTAAATCATTCCAGTCTAAAGCATAATGGATTATGCTCCTCTGTTTTCTAATTATGTTAAGTGTGTGGAAAGCTGTTTGTTTGTGCCCATGTTTTATTGATTAGTCTGGGAAGCTCCATAAGACGCCATCAGGGCAAGCTAAAGAAGCGATTACAAGCCGCAAGGTTGTGGTGACTGGCTCTGACAAGGTGATATTACTTGTTAATGATCACATATTAATCTGTTGTTAAGCACTGGAGCCAAGCAACTCACCCATTAGAAATCTCTGTTTACCTAATGTTCAGTTTGTCCTGAACTGAGATGCTGCATGATTTTATTTGATAGAATAATACTATAGTTGAGTCTAAGGTTTATCCAAATACAGGAAGCTGACTGATGCACAAAGGTTGTTTTCTTGCAAGGTAAAAATCAGTGGAGTGTTTTCTGTACTAGTATCACTTATATAATGGTGTCGCCACGTTAACATTAAATAGAAAGCATGGTGTAAAATTTGTGATGTTTAAGAATAATGTTCATATCGTTTAAACTACAAGCATGCTGATTTCTAAGGGAAGCTTGTCAGCTATTCTCTCAGTGCATTGCATATGGCATTATGTGGAGAGGAGCCTCCCAACGGAGAGCCTATTAGTATTCACACACAGACCTCTGCAGTGATCAACACATGTTCAGGCACACAGGAGAGAAAGAGCTTCATTCATATTCATTTTACGTGTTATCAGTAATCTGCTGGCTGTGTTTACTTTAATACTGCAAGGCCCTTGTTTCCCTCCTGTGCTTGTCTCTCCACCTATTTTGCACACCCCCACACATATGCAAATTCCTACAGTTTCACCATCCGAGGCATTTTCAAGGTGTGAAGAGAGACTCGGATCTGAGACTGTTTTTTTGTCAGTTTCTGCAGAAAGAATTGACCGAGGGATGCAGAGCTGCAGTTCAGTTTGAGTGCGTCTGTACACGTATAAAAATGAATACCTTCAACACAAAACTGCCGAGCCCATCCAGTGTCTGCATAATTATTGTTTTCCACCTACAAAGACAAACTGCACAGAATACAAACAGTGCACGTGTCTGTAGGAGGTCTGCTCAGCTGAATACTAAGAAAACTCACGTAGTGCTTGGCTCTGTTCCTGGTAGCACAATCAATAGTGCACAAGCACACACATGTACAGTACATACTTGTATTGGACCCATGAAAATGGAATAAAGAGAGAGAATTGCATTATAAGCCATGTCCAGATACTCTGAACCCCATCATCTAACATAGCAGGATTCATTAAATAAACCAGTGCACACACACACACATACACGCACATACACAGAGCACTGTAGTTAGCCATTCCTTGTTCATCTGTGGGATTGTCCAGCGCTTTCCTCTGGGTGTGGCATGGTTGTGCAGAAGCATTGCAGCCATGCATGTTAAAATTTAAACCTGGCTTTGTCTACACACACAAGCAGAGGTCGTGTGTAGAGGTAGTACATTTTTCAGCTTCACAAAAGTGTCAATGGCAGCTTTTTTGTGTGTGTTTTTGTTTTTTTGAATTTTTCCAGGTTTGTGCCAGCATGGACGCTGTCTGAGAAAGTTTATTTCATGTCTACACAGAACTGTAGGTGTTAGAGGGATTTTTTGTTTTTGTTTTTTGTCTGCAGCCTGCAGACAAAAAAAAAGCATCTCTTCCGTTTTCTCTGAGGATATGTGTGTGAGTGTGTGCGTATACACATATAATTTGTTTCTTATATTATGGAGGCATTAATGTGTACAGTCATGCTGAAGGGATTTAGCTTCTTTTTGGGGACCAACACCAGATCTGCAGTAGACTGGCCATTCAGTTTTAGTGTGTAGATTCGATATAAGGGTTGGACACTAAGGTTTAACGTAAGGACTGGAGAAAACAGGGAGTTTGTCTAGACTCGTCTGCAGATTGTGTCTCAAGGCTCTTTTTCTCTGCCTTGGCTATGTGTTGCAATAAAGGGTTTTAATAACTGCAGGGCTTTTTCTCCTGCATGGTGTTTTCCATCACATGGGTTATAATTCATGCGTGGGTGTACTATTATGTTGTTCTGGTGATTTTTATTGGAATAACCTGACCTTTTTGAGGGAATTTTTGTTTTTTTGTTGTTTTTTTTAACGCTTGACCTTGGGCCATGTGAGCGCTAAAACAAACAACTGCTCAGTCGCCTCCGAATAACTGTTAGGGTTTAAAAAAAACATTTAAAAAAATCGATATTTCTCCACGCATGAAAATATGCCGTGTGCAACCTACAAACAGCCCTGAAAATCGACAGATTGAACAAAGATATTGGCCCAGCTGGACCGAGCTCGGCAGGCCACCTGCAGTTCAGGCGCTGATTTATGTGTGAGTCTGTGTGTTGAAGTACTTTTCGTTTGAAAAACAAAAGGGGATGAAAATCAAAGGATGGAGAGAGCGAGAGGGGGCTGGACTGAGAGGCAGCTGTATGAGTGCACAAATTGCTGCTTTTAAACAGGCACATCTGAATTTATCAGAATTGCCTTGGCAGTAAGTGGACCTCAGGCAATTTCCTAACCTCCAAATTATGGCAGTTATTACAAATTATTTCTGTCATGTGTTAGCACAGTGGACAACAAGAAGAAATCTAGCTTTTTTATCATTATTTTAACTTATATATGTGTTTATGATTATATACGGATTACATTTCAATGGCCTTAAAAAGAACGAGAGAAATGAACCCTCGTGTGGGCTTTCAACATCCGTTCGTACACACAAAAGTGTGATAAACATTTGTTATATGATTATAAGTGCCGCTTACAATAAGCAGAATGAGCAACGTGTATTGAAACCAAAATAAAAAAACGCTGAATATGAAATATCACCTCACTGCTGTGCTGCTAAATCAACCCATGAATAAAAGAGTGACTGCAGAAAAGCAGAGAGAGACAGAGAAACAAAGCCAGTGAGAACAGCGGGGGTTTTAATTCATTATTCATCCTCTAATTTGACATTAGAGGTCAGTGTGTGTTCCTCCTCTGTTTCCTACCTCCTCCGCCTCCTCCGCCTTGCCTTCACTCTCTTGTGTGGATTCCTAATCTGACCGGGCGTATTCAACTTGCAGAGTATCGTTTTGTTTTGTCTGTGCATCAGCAAAAACTGACGCCTACAAATGCTTGACTGTTCAGAACTGTACGTGGAGTTTGTTGTGTCTGTCGATTGTTTATTTTGAGCTCTGTAGTCATTTGTAGAGATCCTGATGTTTCTTCTCTCAGTATCTAATTACAAGTTGTAGTTCCAGATAACTAACTTGTCTCAGTAAACATTCAACAGATAGGTTCTTTAAAAGTCATCTGGTGATGACAGCTTCTCTCCAATCCTGTCTCTGTGCAGAAACTGGACACATAGACCCAGTCATCATCGAGCATTACAACACCCCGGGTTTCATTGGCTGCCTGTCGCGGGTGGAGTTCAACGGAATCGCCCCGCTCAAGTCTGCGCTCAGAACAGCCGTAAAGTCTCAGGCAACGCCAACAGAAAAGCAGCCTGCAGCTGCGTCACCTGCATCTTACCAGGGTAAACTGGTGGAGTCTAACTGCGGGGCATCACCTCTCACTATCCCACCAATGTCTGCTGCGACAGATCCCTGGCATCTGGACAAAACAGGTGAGTGGAACATGCTCAACATGTTGATTTTTCATTTTTCTCATTGAGAAGAAAAAGCAACGCTGTGCAGTCTGAACTGTTAATGTAGATGTGTTAGTTCTGGGTGGTAAAGGAGAGCTTATAGCCCCAAGTTTTTCTTCACAGCAGAGCAAGAGTTCATTAAGTATCCTCGAAATGCTAGTTTAAGACTTGTGTGTTTACATGTCCATACACACACACACACACGCAGACTAATGATATATCCAGCGGCAGTCTTTAGTATTTTTAGTGTCATCATTCTGGAAGCATCCGTTTTCCTCAGGCTCCGTGCCAACTGTGCCTTTGGGAGCGTTGAACTCTCTGAAATTGATCCAGTCCATCGATCTCGACTCCAGGTCCTCACTCGAAGTCAGCTCGCAGCCATCGGTCTACAAAGTGGATTATTATTTATGTTGCCTTAGGTTCTCTATAGATAGCTCAGATCTATAACTTATCGAGACCTCCCTCCATCCTTCCGCTTTTGTAATGATGATTGTGCGATGCCAAGTCGACTCTTTTGCGTTAGTTTCTTTTTGTTGGTGATGACATCCTTTCCCGTTTCTGTCAGTTTACTTTTCTGTGTTCTCACCTTTCTATTATGTTTTTAAATACATTGTAGTTTCATCCAATTACATCCAAGCACATGCAGGCAGCAGAGGTAACCATGATTTAAATTTCAAAACAATAAATAAGAAAAAAATATTTTAAAAAAACACCACCAGACAATGCACAACAATATAGTCCAGATAAGAAATACATAACATTACAACATAAAAATACATAAATAATAAAAAAAAAAATCCATGGTGCGATAAGAAAATACAAAGCAAATAAATATGAAGGCGTACACCATGAAATATGACATTTAATACATAATTAGCATAAAATGAATGCTCACAGATGTGGTCCCTCTTTAGCTGTTGTTTGAGATGAGCTTTAAATGTATTGAAGGTAGTATATTCTCTAATTACAGCTGAATTATTATTATAATCTCATTACCTTTAACTGCCTCTAGTAGAGGCTCTGGTAACTTTTCCATTAAAATTCAGTTTTAACATGATGAACTCACCCAATCAGGGTGGAGTGAGTCCATGTAAGGAGCTTATAAGCAAACTTAAATTAAAAGAAAAAAATTGAAAGCTTAAAATATTGTATTTTTGAAGTGTGACCCAATGATGGAAGGAAAAAACATTTCTAACACTTTTAATGTCTTTTCATCCCTCCACTGTAAAAGGCTGATGGGATTTTGCCGTCACCCTGCTGGGCGGGGACATGAGCACCCAGTTATGTAAATGCAATAACTTGAGAACCAATCATCGTAGTATTTTTTAAAAATCCATACCATAGGTGCATCTACTACAATTCTTGGACAAGTTCAAATCTTAGTGACCTCAACCTTGAGATCAAGGTCAGAGGTTAACATATCTGCAAATCACCTGGGATTTTCACATCTATACCATAGATGCATCTACTTGGAGGCTGAGTGGTAGCACTGGTGGTCACCAGTAATCACTGGAAAACATTTAAACAGACATTAATAACATGTACATGTAAATACATATTAGCCACCTAGCTTAATTGTTTTTTGCATACAAGGACCCTGGAATGTACCTCATATCTTCCTTTCTTACTAGTGACTTCTCGGCGTTAAATATAGTATCTCGTCCTACGGGCATGCGTGCCAGTCCACGCTTTGGAGAGCCAAAGCGTGGACTGGCATGTTTATTCTATATGAGCAAAAAAAATAATAGAGTAGAGAAAAATTCTAGCTGTATTTTCTGCTTAATTTGCCTGAAACTATGTAGGTTCAAATTATTGATTTAGATTGGGCCTTAACCCCTTTCTTTTCCTTTTCTTTTTCTATTTCTGAACTGACTTCTACTGACTTTCCCCCACCTGGCCCTCACCTCCTGTCCACTTCAGCGCAATACCCACTCTGATAATAATGTGAATAATAAAATAAAATAATACAACAAAACAAAACGAATAACAAGAGGCGCCTACAGAGACAATGTAGTGGTCGTCTTGGCAAAATAAATGCGCTTGCCACAAAAAAAGCATTCAGGCCATGATTCTGCTTGCTAAAGCTACCGGAGAGGATTTAAAAAGATATATATCTGAACTTCTTCTCCTTTCAGTAAGCCGTTTGATGAACCTAACTGCTGTCCTGCTTTATATTTCACTCCTTTTCTGCCCTCACAGCATCACCCTTTGATTCTTACTCATGCTTGTGACTTCCCAGGAGAACCATGGGCAGTGCAGCCTGCATTACAAATAGCTGACGGGCTCATAGCAGGGTGATGTTTTTCCTGTGTTAAAATATGCATATTGAGGTTGTGTTTGCACAGAACTGCTCGATTATGGAAGCCTGCAGAGAGTTAGCAGCTCTCTGCTGAGAGAAGTTATTGGCAATTTCAGCAATGTCATTTTACTTTTTTCCTTTATTACACACCACACCCTCCACTCATCTCCTTTCACATCCACTCATTGTACATCCAGGGAATATCACTGCAATTAAACGGTGGCAGTAGGCGTGTAAACTGCTTGAGCTCGATGAATGATTAATGAAAACCATGAAATGCATGAGACGGTGTAGTAATATATTTGTTTATCCATCAGCAGTAATTTTATATGCATCTAGCTGACCTTATCGTGTAATGTATGCATTGAAGCTGGACACAGAAGAAACAAATCACTGCCTATGTTTCTCTGTTAGTACTTTACAATTCAATTCAGTTTTACTCATTATGCACCAAATCACACCAGGAGTTGCCTCAAAGGGCTTCATACAATAATACAGAGAAAAACCCCAAAATTCATATGACCCCCATGAGCATGCATTTTGGCGACAGCAGTAAGAAAAAACTCCCGTTAACAGAAAGAAACCTCGAGCAGAAAGAGGCTCATGGACATGCAGCCATCTGCCACAACCCGGTCGGTTTGAGGGAAGGAAGACAGGACAAAGACTCACTGTGAAAGCGAGCTAGAGATGAATACAGACCATCCTGTTTTTGCTTTAGTACAGAAAATGAAAATACTGCCAATATTAATCACGAAACATTCTCCAACCAATTGTTCCTTTTGACTTTTAACTGCTGAAAATGATCAGAGACTCCATTACGCTCTGTGTTGTTAGAGATCGCACGTATATAAAAGGCACTTTCCTGATCTGCTGGGTATTTCCATGTGCACTGTTGTTTCAGCTTGTTTTTGTGTCTTTCTCTCATTCTTTGTTTAGATGCAGTGTTCCCCTTTAATGAGGAGAGAGTGATTCCCGATGGAGTCAACAGGGACTCTGCCATCATTGGAGGTACAAAGTGCCATTATCATATCATCAAGTTAAAAGTGCTTAAAGGTGGTTGTTTTTTTATTGCTAATTGATTTTCCACATTTAAGAGGTCTTTAAAGTTTTCAGTGAGTTTATTAATAATTTATTATATAGTTCTAAGTATAGCCTAAGTACTCTCTATAAATGGAACGGAGAGCAATTTTGGGTTCAGTATCTTGCTCTATCTTGCTTGGCATGCAGACTGGAGCATAGTGGGTGACCTTCTCGGCCTCCTGAGCTACAGCCACATGGTTGGCATTTATGTAGCACCTTTTGATCTTCACTAGCTTTTACTTTGGGAGGGGTAAGTGTCTTGCCCAAAAACATTTGAGCAGGGCTTTATCGCTCGGGACGGCTGTGGTTCAGGAGGTAGAACGAGGCGATCCCTGGGTACTCTAGTCTGCAGGTCAAAGATTCTTTGGGCAAGATACTGAACCCCAAGCTGCCACCTGATGCATCCGCTGGAGTGTTTGTAAATGTTAGACAATGAGTTTTGGTATGAAAAAAGCACTTGTATAAATGTGTGTGTGACTGGGTGAATGAGGCTTGTAGTATAAATTGTCTTGAGTGCTCAGTGCCCCTTTTACTATTTATTTGCTCGCTGTGCTTACACATTACAATAACCTGTGGTTGTGACAGATCGTGACCCAGATGAGCTGCTACATCACAAACATTCTGATCATAGTTAACTATTAAAAACGTCTGCTTTATACTTTTCAAGTGACAGTCAAATTCCTTCTTTGTGTCCAAAAACGACCAAAAACAGACTACAGTTCACTACTGTTTCTAATTACATTACAAACCTTGCATTACATACATTTTAATTACATTAATCTCCCAGTTGAGACGGCAGAACCAAGCTGTGTTTGCCTTTGCTTAGACATTGACTCATATGAGGAATTTCATGGTCGGAGCAGGTTGGTAGCAGTATTTGAAAAAGCCTCTCTGTCTCTACTGCAGGTATTATCGCAGTGGTGATCTTCACCATCTTATGCACTCTGGTGTTCCTGATCCGCTACATGTTCCGTCACAAAGGCACTTACCACACCAACGAGGCAAAGGGCAGCGGGGAGTCCGCCGCGGAATCAGCGGATACGGCCATCATCGGCACCGACAACCCAGAAACCATTGACGAATCAAAGAAGGAATGGTTCATCTAACAGCCAATCAGAAAGAACTCTGAGAGAGGGAAAGCAATGTTTCAGATCATCCGATGCCACAGAGATAGAGGAGGTTTAATTCAAGGCCAATCGCAGAACGGACGGAGGATTGACTATTCAAAAGGACAATAATCTCCCAGGGAAGGTTGGAAAAATGGGAAAGACTGTACAGAAATCCTTTTGTTTTGTTCTTTTTTTTGTATATCCAGAGTATTAGAAAGAGAAGGAAGGGACACTTATTCAACTGAGCACAGCTGTAAGAGACTGTACATGTATATACTAACCGGCTTGTCCTTCTTTGTATCGTGCTTGGGAGTTTTCAGGAGTCCTTTGAATACTGTATATGACAAATAATTATACTTACTGGGTCGTGTGATAGCAAAGGTTTATTGCCAGTCCCTGTTGCGTTTTGATTTTATATTTTAACAAAAATCTTATATCAAAAATGATCAAATCGACATGCCAAACCTCTGCTTTTGTTTTATTGTTTCTTTTTTCTTCTTCTTCTTCTTTTCATTTTTTATTGTTTCAAACTGCAGATGCACCAGTTTGTCACATAACTCATGTCGTGGTAATATAGAACTGATTATGGATGCCAAAAGTCACCTTGTAAATACGATATTATTTTCTCCCGTTTCTCGAAAGATTTATTTAGTGTCAGACGCATAAAGCAAATTAGAAATTTCATATCTATATGAGAGTGGCGCCACACGTCTCGTCTGTCGCATTATAAACGTGTAAAATATAGAGCTTTACGTTTAAATCTTATGACATTCGATTGTAAGGGACATTCCTTTCTGTGGAAGGGCACCGAGGGGTTTCTCAGTGCATGATGGGGAAATCATGACGCCATCATCGCCATCTTCTTCATCATCATCGTCACGGCAGCTTTCTTTGAATTTGGAATGAGTGAAACTGCGAGCCTTTACTCGTGCGGGCTTCACCATGTTTGTTTGTTTCTTTGCCAAACACTTGAGTCTTATGTCAGATTTTCATGTTCAATTTGATATTTGAGTTGTTTTTTTGTTTTGTTTTGTTTTTATACATCTGAAACCAGTGTTGGGCTGCAGTTTTAAAAGCACATGCATGCGTCTGTGCGTATATGCGTAGGTGAATTAGGGCAAAACGAGCTTTAGAAGGGGCCGTTTGGGCATGCGCGAAGACCAGACCAAACAGCTTGACTGATGCGTACTGAGTTTTTATCGATGCACTAAACTCTAGGCATTGAGTGGGCGAAGCAGCGTGAAATGAAAAATCAATTTATATCTGAAAAACACCTGGGACGAAGTTAAGAAGATAATTGGCTTATTATTCCAGCGTGCCTTCAAGGTGCTGAGCCGTTTGGCCTTGCCTCACACTACTTATCACAAACCTGCGAGAAAAACTTGACTGCTGCTGCACGAAATCTGACTTAATAGTGTTTTCAGGTGTTTTTTATGTTGTATTTAAATGGTGCTGTGTTCACTTACCCAGAAAAACCTTGGTTGGAAAAAAAAAAACATGTTTTGAAATTTGAAAAAAAAAAGCCAGACTTTCCAGGTATTTGTGCAGCAGTAGCAGCTTCAACGCACAAGCTTACACCTCCCCTCACACATGCACACAACAACATGCATGTTTGATGAAGCATGAGTCATTTGCTCGTTTGCAAGAACAACATGTTTAGGATGAGGAGGCAGAAACGAGCGCCACCCTGCAGCGTGGAACTGCGGTCCAACATGCATTCAAATCATGTACAAGATCTATTTATGTTTATGTTATTTTTATGTTTACCTGTTTACCTTACCATGGCTTCTACAGAACGACGTGTTACACCTGAAACCTGCTGCCAACTCTATTTTGTTGTGAAGTTGCTTTATTTTGTATGTCTGTTTGATCAAATTGCTCCCACGGCGCTCGCACAGTGAATCACGAATCGCCTCGTGATCGAGCGCTTGCTGTAGATCACTTCATGTGCGACATTAGGAGCAGCTGCTGAGCTCAGCTTGCCTTCTACTGAGGCCTCAAACAAGAATTCATCTGTTCTTACGTCGCATCCCGTAGGGCAAACAAGTGACTCTACCGATGCTTTGTTGTTTTTGGATTTTGATTTTCAGACTTTAAAATGTATAACTTCACCCTCGATATATGTTTTGAACTTAACCGCGATGATAATTGATTATCAGCGCAGACAGGCAAAACCTTAACCCACATGTTTTGCTTTCAGTTATCTTGAGTTCAATAAAGAGTGTTTGATCTTTAGTTTCTTCGTCTTCTTCTTCTTGTTCAGACATTCGCAGCGTAATGATGCACATCAAAGACAGTACTAAAGATATTCAAGGAACATTTTGTATCTTAGCCATGTAACCATTAAGAAACAGGGACTATGGAAGAATCTAACCCATTAGCTTTAGTTTGACTTATATAGGTTAAAATTATATGAAACTGATATAATACTTAAAAAAATGCTATGTAGTTTTTCCTTTTGATTGTATTGCAAGCCTGTAATGAACAAATGTGGAAGTTCCAGAAGGTCATATGCTGCCCTCTGGTGGGCAGACAGTGCACCTTCTTAGTCACCCAGATTTACAGAGCACACACACTGAGGATTAATGACAGCTGATCACCAAATTAAAGAACGTTCAAAGCTCATAGCTGATGAATTATATTCAGAATCAGTAATAAGTATTATATGAAAGTATATCAAATATGAACTTGCTGACAAAGGTACCCAAAGCATGAGGCGCTACATAAGAAAGAACTGAAGTGTCCTTAGGACGAAAAAGTTGCAGATAAATGTGCTCACTTAGGTTGAGCATGTTTGATTTTAAAGTGATGACAGGTCTTTATATCTCTTACTCTCATCAGAAGTTTAGTGCTACTCTGCTTTTCCTCAGGAGGGATTTGGCCAGCGTGCCTGGTAATTAAATAATTCTGATTACTTTGTGTTTGTTTGTCTGCCCAAACCTTTGAACCGAGGCATTGTCTTGTCGTTGTTATTACTGTTGCCATGATCCAGAACTAAATAGCAATATAGCTTCCCCATAATCAGTTTGTGTTATTATAATCTTCATTTCCTTATGTCTGTCGATTGAATCGCTGCCTAAATCATACGCAGCCGCATATTTGCATAACTGCAACTCATCCTTAAACCCTTTGACAAGGACTGACTCTCGCATGCCTGACAATGAGCCGATAGGGAGCAGTGTGTGTTAACATATTCACGTAGCTTCCAAAAAAACCTTCACAGAACACACAAACACACACATGAAATTATTGTGAAATCAGACACTTTTTAACAGCTTTATTAGCTTCGAGGTTTATTGGAAAATAGAAAAAAATAGTCTGCAAAAGAAATCAGCAGTTACAAAAGACAACTTATAATATTTCCGTGTACATCAGTCCCTTTTTTTTCTTACAATCAGGCCTTTATTGTTCCACTCTGATGGCCCAGTTAATGTGCATGTTGACAAGTATGAGAGCTCATCAGGGTTGTTCTTTGGTGTGCAGCAGAAAACAGAGTGAAATGTTTGAGGTTCATTGTCCCAGGGTGTAGCTTTGTGAATCCGCAGTCGTGACTGTAAGGGGGAGAGGGGTTGGAGGAATATGGTGGGGGTGGGGGATGCTGCTGAGATGGAAGATTTGGGCTCCTCAGGCGTCAGGACACTCACCTGTAACGCATATTAGAAAGGCTGGTGAGCGAAGGTCTGCCTCGCTCACAGAATCACTTACATTGTTGATACTGTTAACTTACCATTCTTGGGCAGCATAACAATGTTCTCAGCGAGGACACCAGTCTCCAAAGAGAACTGCGTGAACTTCTCCTGCAGGACAGCGCTGGTGTCGGGAGTGCGACCTACAATAAAAAAATGACGGCGCTCTTCAAGAATGAGCAAATCCTGGAGTGCATTCCTAGAAAGCTGCTCTTATTTTGGTAAGACAAACTCACTGTAAAGCTTGTTGAGGACCTCGGACACCCCATTCTTTGTCTTGATGGTGTGGACCACAGCATACTCATCGTAAACGACGTCAACAATGCGCATGTCGTTGTCATTGTTCCAATCTGGCGGGTAACAGAAATCCTGTTAAATCTAAGTATTTAAATAGATGTCAGATTTTGGGACGGTGTTAAAGGCATCTCTACTCACTTTGGCTGTGGAAGGTGAAGCGTCCAGGAGTGTCTGTTTTCTTAGCCAGGTGAGTCATTCTCCAGCAGGAGCCATCAGCACTTATATGGGGGGGAAAAATGACCAGTTTATTAGATATCCTCCCTAAAAAAGACAATCATTGCCATTTAATTTATTTTATTTTATTTTAATTTGAAAGCACGATTATACTCACTTCAGGTTGGAGTAAGAGAGGTCCAGATCTCCTACATCAGTAGGTTGTAAGAAAGCAGTCCCCATTTTCATGGTTGCTTTGTGGTTCACAAACCACTGAGCATTTGTAGCAAAGCCAACCATGTACCACTTGCCCGCCACCTGTAAGAAAGAGCAAACACTGTTTAAAAAGAGGTTATCTAAACCCCAACTGCATTACTGCTTCTCCTCTGTTTTCTAAAAGTGAGGGGTTGTTTTTGTCTGTGCAACAACCCAAAGACAGACGCAAATAACTTCTTTCTTCCTTTTTAAACGTGTTTTTGTTACCTTCTCCAGGCTGAAGTCTTTTACGGGCATGACATCTGCACATGCAGCCAGCACGCACACCAGGGCGGCCAGCATCCTCAGCAGTGGGCTCTTCATGGCTTCTTCTGTCTGAGCTTCAGCAGCAAGGAGTGATCAGGAGCGTCAAGGCGGTGTGATGGGACGGAGCAAGTGGAGGCTTCTTATATTTGCTGCAGGGTACTGCCCTACCCCCATTCTGTCTCCTCCCCGCTCCCCCTCCCCACAATCCTGCTGCTCGCTACACCATTACAAAAAACCCTCTGGCAAATCACGGCTGTTACACAACTGGCACGTGTGAATGGAGCTGGGACACAGGGGTTGGAGGGACGGGGTTGTGGGGGAGAGGGGTGTGCGTGTCGCATAATAGAGGTCTTTTAAGACACCCCCAATTTCCTTTAAACATTAGTGTCCAGGCATGCCTGGCCTATCAAAATGTCACATGTATAAAATCAGTGTGTTTTCCATTTTTCTGGATATGATAAACCATTGGCATCCAGTATTTCCTGCATGGTCAGGGATTTTTAAGAACTTCAAGGTGAAAAAAATAAAAATCATTCTTATAAATAACTTTGCCAGTGTTGCATACAGTGGCTTGATTGTTCCTTGCAGCCTCTGAGCACTGACTCACATCGTTGTACTGGTTTCTTTCTTTCTTTCTTACTTACTTTTTCCAGTGTTAATTGTTTCATAAAACCTTTGGTGCATGCAGAATGTGGGTGAGAACCTCTGAGTTTTGTAACTACCAGGGAGTTGTAACATGCACTGTTGACGTGTTTAACTTTAAATATTGCAATTATGTTCGAACAAATCCCCCGTAGACTTTGTTTCTGTGTATTGTATCATTTGCCTGTTACATAAAGTGCTGATTAGCTGTGAATTCTTTATTTTTGCTGACAAGTACCGATGACTTATCAAACCTCTCCTCTGTTATGAGACCAGACGAGCACAGACTTGTAATCAGCTGGTTATGAAACACTCACACATCCACACAAACAGGGACACACACACAGAGAGAGAGAGGTGCTGGTTGGAGCGAGGGGAAGTGGTAAGAGGCACTTTCGGTGAGTTTTGTAACCAGCCTTGTGACATCTGGGCCTTATTATCTCCATTCCTGGCCTCCTCATCCAATTTTTGTATCCTCACGCACAAAACAAAAACACGCATTCACCTCTCAATGGTAAATCTTGGGATTAAAAAACACATGTTGACACTTGCATCTCACCACAGGATTAGCAAACAGCAAATAAGGACAATTAAAAGCATTCAACAACAGCTTGATTTGACTCTTATGTCCTTTTATTCAATGTGTGGCTGAGGACATTTAATGTTAGGGCCCTAATTCAGTCTTTGGTAAATTCAAAAGCGTTGCTCTCCATTGTCCCTCAGCTCCGCCTCTTCAGCATGTGGGAACACAATCTGTTAAACAAGGAATGCCAGGTTAAATTACAGAGAAACCGTGCTGATGTTTTTCAGCAGGCAGTGGAAGTTAGATAACGTGTTGACAATGTTTTAAAAACTGACTGCAGGAGCACAGCCTGCAGGAACAAAAGTCAGCACTGTTTCTGAGAAGGTCTGGCTCACTTTTCTTTTTCTTTTTTTTCCCCCAAGTGATACATGATGCCATTTTTAAAAAAAACTGTCATACTGTTATTCAACAGTGGGTCTCCCACTTAGAAATACTCTGTGATATCTTCCTACTTATAGCTGTCAAATCTTTTTTCTACAAAATATGCAGGTTGATCAAAAAGTGCATTTTGACTCAGTTTCGAATGGTCACTTCACCACATAGGTTGGTCAAAACTAGTAGAATCACATGACATGTACCATTTTACCCACATGTTTGATACCATGCTCTAGCCATGATTATAACTTGCTTTGACCAGCTACATGTCCCACATGGTGAGAAGAATCTTTATGCTTCTGTTAATCTACATTATGGTGATATTTTGCCATTTAACCCATTTGTCTCATAAAATAAAAGCGCTCTGAGCAAAAACAAGATTTTGACTTTAGAGTATGCAAAACTGATTTAGTTGAGCTCGAATGTGTGTTTTAGCATTGAAAATGTCACATCTGTCTGCTGTACTTAAGAAATTATGAGGGATCAAAAATGTCAAACTCAGTTTCAGGTTGCATGACCTCATTAAATTTCTCAAAGTTACTGTACACAAAAAATCACGTGATTCTGAGGAGGTCAGTAGGGAGGCACTCACCGAGTTCTGCCCCAGTGAGCAAGTACTGTTATCACATGGTGATTTTAGCTTTCACAACATTTTTCAAGCTATTCAAATCAAATCACACTGCAGGAAACTAGTCGAGAGCTTTAGCCTAAACTAAATGTACACTGTTGCTGTGCTTCAGCATTTAATACATTTAAACTGTTCATTTATTTCAATTAAACATTGTACGTATTAACATTTAAGTTACTGCCCAAAGGGGATCTGAATTATTCTCCTCATTTTGTTTTGCACACTGGTTATTGCCTTTGGCTTAATTAAATTTTTTAAGTCAACAACTTGTATTTTTCATAACATACTGCTTAGCTTAGATAATACATAGAAAACTATAAAGAACATATTAACCAGGTACTGCAAAGAGATCGAGACGAGAGTGTTTTTTTTCCTCCAGTAATATGTGAGGAAAAAGTGCCGTGAGCCACAGTCACAGCGCAAAGCTGCAGCTCATTTGGGGTGCCACTAATTCTTGTTTGCAGTTCTTTATGTAAAGCATGTTGTTAAGAAAAAATCTGCATAAATACAATTTGTTAATATTATTTATTATATTCCACTGAATCGCTGAAGCTTCTTACACTATATGGGAAAAAATGCTAGGAAATAAATCATGAGAGCTTTGCTAGGGAAATGCAATGCAATTACTCGTGGATGTACTTGTCAGCACTAGGCCTGCATACTAAACCAGTAAGTAAAAACCTGAAAAATAATATGAGTTTGGCTCAGTGGCATTTCACACGTTTATCTTGTTTCTGTCTGGCCATTTTGTTTGTGACAAATTTAAACATTATCACCCTTTCTTTTGGGGGGATCGGTTTTATGTACACTTAAGTTAATACTTTAAAAAAAATGTTTAAAAAGAAAAAACAGCATGTAACTTACTGATCACATGATCTCGATCCACATCACCGCAGTGACCTGGAAAGCAAAAATACATTCACATGCCATTATTTAGACCTCTGGGGAGGTTACTATATAGGAACATATGACTGGTAGTAGTGTGACTTACTCTGACCAGTCATTTACTACATGTGTAGTGTGTTGTTGTGTTATTTTTTGCAATGCACTGTGTTCAGAAAATATTTGGATTGTGTTCTCAAATGTAGCACGGTATATTATTTTGGTTAATTTAGCTATCAGAGATCCAGAGCTTGTCTAGCTATGCAGTCATCATGTGTTTCAAAATGCCAGCTTACATGAAATAAGATTGCTATTAGTATTCTGTATGATAAGCGTAAAATTAGCCATACTGTAGGTGGGGAAGGGGAAGTGGTAGGCCCGCTGCAAATTCTGTTTTGCAGCAAGCTCTTCAAACTTGGTTAGCAGCGGCTCTGGCAGATTGTCCACAGACTTCCCTGCGAACACAGCACAACACATAAAGCCCTTTAACATATTTACCAAAATAATAAAGCATCAATAGTGCTGTGCTGTTCAATATAAAGTACCTAAAAAAGAGAAGAAGGAACCTACCATAGAGTTTCATTGTGATCTTGCCCTGTTTCTGGTAGTACATGATGGCATAGGAATTGTAGTCTGTATCCCCAATCACTATCTCAATATTCTGCTCAGGGTGAGATCCTGGTATAAAGAGAACAGAGAGCAAAGTACATAAAGGATCCTGCTTTATTCTGGGGCACTAAGAAGAAAAACTGACCTTTCAGTGTCAGTCTTCCTGGGACTGACGTTAGATGATAGACTTGTAATATCTCCCAACACTGGTGATTACTGAAGAGAAGAGAAGAGAAGAGAAGAGAAGAGAAGAGAAGAGAAGAGAAGAGAAGAGAAGAGAAGAGAAGAGAAGAGAAGAGAAGAGAAGAGAAGAGAAGAGAAGTCTCAGACTTTGTACTTTTCAGACAGTGCATGACAAATTAATCAATAAAACTTGTTTTTTCTCTGTTGAGGCCAGAAAGGTTTCATAGCACTCATACAACAACAAAAGCTTTCACAGAATGTTCTCCAAAAACAACACAAGCCACATTTTTTCCATTTAGATGGGAAATTATACTTCTAGGTCAGTTTGGCCAAAAAATAGTTAGCAGAAAAGCTGACGGATTTAACTGTTCTACCTCATTCTTCCTGCTTTTGAAGATGCATAAATAATATTAAACACATGGCAAAGAATAATATCAGTAAGAATGGAATGAGGGATTCAAGACATTGGCACCCTCTGCTGCCAAAAAAATAGAAAGAAAGCAAAAAACATACTGAAGAATGAGCAACATGTGCAGCTGTACTCACTGCCTTGTTTTGGTGCTAACAGACAGCGTTTCATTAGAGGTAGCGGTACGAGTAATGGTGATTACTGTTGGCTCCACCTTGGTCCCGTGATTTATCAGGTAAGAGCATTTGGAGGCAGTATTAAGCAGGTACCATGTTCCCAGCATCTAGGACACATGCAATCAGAGAAAGGAAAAAACAAGATTTCAAAATATCTCAAAATCAATATTTTTGTCTAATTCATCCCATCCCGCTGAAATCAAAATTCCAGAAATGTTCCACTGTCAAAACAAAAACTATAACATTTCTTTTAAATGTCATGCTCTATCACATTCATATCCGTTCACCTGCACAGAAAAATTCCCTCATTGCCTCAAACACAATATTGACACAATTATGCAAGTTTGCCTGCATCATCAGCCCCCACAGTAATCGATAAAAATCAAAGCTTTCACGGTGATCGAAAGTTTGAAGAATAAAGGCTTCTCAGAACTGGCCTTTGACATGTTCAAGTCTCTGAATACTTTACTTCGAGTCCACATAGAATATAAGAACAAAAACATGTTGGATTATTCTTAGACCAGTGAGACAGGGAGCTTTTTTTGTATGTCTCATGATCTAATCAAAGCAGTAAAATCATTTTCTGGCCATTTTCTTATGTTTATATTGACTCATCCACCATTAAGTTACTTTCACATAGTTTCCACAGATTCTTCTGCAGTCCTTTTTGTATATCATACTGTGACACAGTACAACAATCAAAAAAACTGCAGTCTGCAACTGCCTGGAAACAGTCGGTCTCTGGGCAGTGCAGCTTTTTCATGAATCTCACTGTCTTCAGCTGAAGGTTAAAAAGATCAGTTTAACTAAAAAAAAAAAGAAAAAGATCAAGTACTGCTGATGTCATTTGGTACTATATAAATTGAATTGAATTGAGCAGCCAGGGCCCAGTGCAGCAGTAGTGAAAAAATTCAGCTTCTTTATCTTGTTTCTTACCCTTTCTATGTCTATGTCTTGTTCGGGTTGGGTCAGGTCAATAGGTGTGATCTTTGGCTTCTTGGGAGGTCGTCTTTGGGGTCGGGGTCGACTCTTAGCTCCACCTACAGCCTCAGCAGAATCCCAGAGGTGCACGCACATCAACATCACCACTGCAAGTATGCAACGCCATAGTCCAGCCATTGTATCGCTGACAGGTAAGAATCTGTGTTCTTGTTCTACGCCCCCCTTTTAATTTTCTTTTTTCTAAATTCTTGTTTTTGTTTTATAGGTTTTCTGTCCACCCTGCTCTGTTTCTCCCTTCAGCTGTTCTCTTTCTGCTTTACTCAACTTGCAACACATATACCCAGAAGATATGGATCAACAAACAGAGTCCCAGAGACAAACAGTGTGAAACGGAGGATGGCATGCTGAGTTAAATATTAACTTCATGGTAGAGATGAGGCCATACTAAAGTGTTGTGGTGTGCACTTCTGAACAACAGGAGGCAGCAATAAATTACCGGCAAACATCGGGGGTCATCGCAGCACAGCGCCGGATTCAGACGTGCATTTATTGAAAAAAAAAGGATCGGTCATGTTTGCATGATTCCTATCAAAGACTTCAGCTGGATATGTACACACAACTCCAGATTACAAACCAAAAACACAGCAATGTTTTTGCAATCCTGCAGAACAACAAGTCAACCCACATGGAAATATGCTAAACATTACAATGCTGTTAAAAACACATATGTTCCAAGTGGCTCATATGAGAAGACCTTCATTCAGATGACAGTTAAGGGAAATTACTTAACAAACATTAGTAAACAGTAAAAACACCAGTGACCAGGAGGGAACACAAAAAAGATTATTGGAGCAGAAAAATTATTTACTGTGTGTCCTGTAGTCCTGTCCTGTGTAGACATCTCTCCAGTCCATATATCCATTAACATATGCAATATAAAACTGGGTTCAATTCACTTCCAGTTTAACCCACAGTTCATGCCACTGCACCTCACATAGCTTTTCACTTTAAAAAAACAACACAAAAAACAGAAGGGAAGTTCTTTAAACTGGTCCTGTTTTTTTTTTTAATGTTTTGATTAAGTCCATCAGTTTCACTCATCCTCATCAGGTTTGTTGTTTTCTCTGGTTTTAAATGTGAGGGCAACACTGTTGATGCAGAAGCGCTGTCCTGTTGGGTCTGGTCCATCATCAAACACGTGGCCAAGGTGGGCATCGCACTGTGTGACACAGACACACAAACACAAAAAAGTCAGAACTACACAAGTCTGGTTTGGTTTGTGCACATTTTTTACTTTAATCTCTGCTTTATAGCACAAACAACAGCAAGTATCACAGCTAAACTGACCGAAACCTTGGCTTCTTTTGGTTCCTGAGCACAACTCACATTTTTACAAAGGACTTCTGTCCCAGGGCTGCCCAGGCTGTTGTCAGGGCGCCGAATGATGGAGGTGTGGCTTTCATCACCCTCCCATGTCCCGTGAGCCTCATTGAATGCTGGCCAGCCTGTCCCGGAGTCGTACTTAGCCTCGGAGCTATGAAGAAAGGAAGGAATAGTTTAGTAAACACCTGCTGATTTTTTTTAAAAAAATGAGCAAACAGCAAAATCCTCTTATACCAGTAAGCCCTAATTTTTTCAGGTTTAATAAAAGATTATGGTCCAGTCCAGACAATGTGCATACCCCTTTATTGGTTAGATGTATTACCTGAAGAGTGGAGCATCACAGCAGACACAGTGATACATCCCCACTTCAAAATGGTTCAGGTAGATCCCACTAAAGGGCTGAGAACATCCACAAATACACACACACACACCAGATCACAATGTAAGGAGCAGAAATACAGCTCATTTTACTACCTGTGTGTTCTTCAGCACCCTGGTTTTGTAAGTGCAATACAATGACTTGTCCTTAGTCCTGTTATAACAAGCTGAAATATCTCTGCGTTTCATTTTTCGGGCTGTATTTCACTCATAACGTAGTAAAAGTGTGTCGTTGTGATACTGTGCAGATCAAAGTCCACCTGAGAATGTGTTGCTGTTGACGAGATAATGTATGTCACTCTGAGAAAGTAAGATAAGTGCTGGCATGCTTATCTGCACATGTAAACCTCCACTTATTAATTCTGAACACAAAGCTTCTTTGGCATTAGGTTACATAATAATTATACTGTTTTTTGTTTTGCTTTTTTTTATACACTGGACTCACCTCCTCAGTTCCTTTCTCTCTGGTGACTACATACTGCTCTGGGGTCAGTTTTTTATGCCAGTCTGTAGTCTCACTGTAACGTGTGAGGGACTGCAGGCCTGCACAGAGCAAAGGTCAGACATTTTAGATATGCATGTTTAAACCACATTTTTTTTTGTGACAGTGGATCATTAAAACCAGCTATGTGGAAGAGTTTCCTGTAATTCCTGCATTTTCTTATCTGATCACATTACCATTAATAATACAGACTCTGAACAATTTGGAGGAAACCTGAGAAAATGAGGCTGCTTGGAAATATATTCTTAAAGAATAACTAAGACTAAAGTATAAACAACCTGATCTCAGATAATTTCCACTTAACTTTTGAAATATGCTTTCAAACAGAGATGTAGAAGCTCTAATAGTAAACATCCGTGCATGATGGTGCAGGTGCAGGGAGCTGTAGCTCAAGTACAGCGCTGATATAAATCAGAAGTTCGCTCACGGTACCTTGAGATGTGGACACGGGACGGATTATTCCGGGGATCCTCCTCGGTAACTCTGCAGCTCTGGCTGTGGCGTGTTGAGAGGCAACAGCGACAATCCGGCGGACGAAACGAGACATGTTTGCTCCAGTGGAGTCAAGTGCGACTAAAGTCAAGTGCAGCTTTCAGTGGAGTCAAGCGAACTTGTCCCATCGAGATTTTTCACGCCGCGGCGAGTTTGGGCTGGTCCTCGCCCGGCTTATCCGGGCTGTTAGCGGGGTTACACGGTCACAAAACACAACTGAAGCTACAAAGGTCAAAGTGGATGGAGTTCATATTTTATTGCCAGCACTGTGCAAATAGCGCAGTAAGCGCTGCTGAATGGGAGTCTGCATATTAATGGATTAAAAAAAAACAATTAAAAATCTAATCTAATCTAGATTTTAGATCATTTAATTTTAGATTTTCTATTTTAGATTTTTTTAAGACTGATACCGACATATTTGTTGATTTAAAAATATGACATTCAAATAGGTAAGCCATATTTTTTTTAGTTCTTTTAGAGACATGAAACATGAAAAGATTTCTCTAGCATTTTTTATTTATTGTTATTTATTTAGGCTGCTCCTGTATGCTCTGCTTTAGTTAATAGCTAATATTGGCTATTTGCCAGTCTATTACACAAATATACACATGTATATAAAATCTCCAGCTCATCCCCTGAGAGGTGGTATGAATGGGATCCTCAGGCTCGGGTCCACTTAAGGGGACTTTGAGGGTTCTGCGCAATATCGTGGTTGCTCCTGGGACTGCACTCTTCAGCACCAAGACCTCTGATGTTGTGCTTGGAATCTGTTGGAGCTACTCTTCCGGTTTGGGGATTACAACTCTTAGTGTTTCCATTTCCATTGTGACTACTTTAGCTTTTTCCTTCCACATCTGCTCCAGTTGTTCCTTCAGCCTTAGTTTGTGAAGTCAGTTGTGCCATTTCTTCCTAGAATTGGTGTCCGCTGGGATTGCCACATCTACTATCTGCTGTTCACAACCATCTTTGCTGATGTCTATTTGAATACTAATTGGTATTATTATTACTGTTACTTAATGCAAAAATCTAATGAGTTATCAGATGGTAGCTACTCAGCACATTTATACATGATCAAAACAACCTGCTGAAGTTCAAATTGAGCATAAAAAAGAAGAAAGAAAAGAAGAAATGTGATTTAAGTGCCTAAATCTGGCCCTAGTTGTTGGTGCCAGATGGGCTGGTATGAGTATTTCAGAAACTGCTGATCTACTGGGATTTTCCCCCACAACCATCTCTAGTGTTTACAGACAACAGCACAAACAAAGAAAATATCCAGTGTGCAGCTGTTCTCTGGGTGAAAATGCTTTATGATGCCAGAGGTCAGAGGAGAATGACCAGACTGCTTCAAGCTGATAGGAAGGTAACAGTAACTCAAATACCCACTCATACAGCCAAGGCATGCAGAAGAGCATCTCTGAATACAAAACACTTCAGACCCTGGAGCAGATGAGATACAGGAGCAGATGGCCAGACCAGTTGCCATGTCTCTCAGCTAAGAACAGGAATGTACGTCTACAGTTCACACAGGCTCACCAAAATTGGACAACATAAGATTGGAAAACGATGCCTGGTCTGGTGAGTATAAATTTCTACTATAAAATCTTTCTGGCAGGTTCAAAAACATGAAAGCATGGATCCAAAGCTCCAGGCTGGTGATGGTGGCATGAAGCTGTAAGAGATATTTTCAATTCTCTAACAACTACAGCTTGCACATTGGCAAAAACACTGCTTCACCATGTTGAACCCATGCTAAAGTACAAAGGTTGAATCACTGTGTTTAACAGAGAAACACCACAATAGACAAGATTTTGCTTTGCTTATGCATATGTAGAAAAATAGTCAACTGATGATGTGGGTAATAATTTATTATATGATTACTCGGGTCCGCCATGCACACATCATGTACACATAAACACACATTACATATAAATCGATTGATGCACATCAGACAAAATATCATGTCAAAGCGTTACCTTCTGGGGTATTTAAACAGTACAGTACCGGTTATATAGTTTGATACTGGACTGCAGCAGGGCTATTGACTGGAAATAGGTTTCCAGGTTGGTGCATAAGGTCTACTATGTAGCGGCAGGGCTGTGAAGAGTGCAGCTTGTTGGAGGAATTTCTACTGAAAAGGAGAACCTCATTCCAAGCACGGTTGTAGTCTCCCCTAACAAGTGTGCAACTCAGTCCAATGCAATCAGCCAGTGACTAAAAGAGGAGACGGAAGAATGTCAGACTGAGAAATAGGCTGGGCAACAAATATTATGGAGAAGACCTTAAAGAGACAGAGCTTAAATTGGGATGTCAAAACATGTTGGTCAGGAATAAAAAAACATTAGGAAAGATGACGAACATAGCCGCTCATGCTAATGCTACCACACGGGTAAAGAATCTGTACCTTGAACAGGAGTGCCCTGTGATAGTAGATTCCCTTTTTGATGAAACCAATGGGAATAACATTAGACTGAAGTTGAATCTTCAGCTCACTGAGGTGCAGAATCCAAGAAAACCCGTGCATCTTTTCCATCTCCACTGATCCCCCCATGGCTTCGCTCACCAGCCTGAAAATAAGACCAAACCCAACCAAAAAAAATGCAGAAACCTTTAAAATAAAGTCTTTGTTTTCCATCCTGATCTCTCGGGGTATTGTTTTTCTATGTGTTAGCAGAGTGTCTGCATTGCATACCACTGCTGTCATTCTTAGTCAGCTCTCCTGACATTTTAAGAGTTGGTGTGCAAATGTCCTTTTAATGTGTTTCCATGACTCCAGAGATTTGTTTTAAACAATCGCTGCTGATAAGTTACTTCACTCTCTCTTTGCATGCCAGTAATTGCATAAATACGTTACCTGGCTAAGGCTTCACACTGCTCTTTTTCATCATTCAGTGGAAAGATGTACTCTTTGGCAATTTTTATTAGAATCTGCAATGAGACATCCTCCATCATTCCCCCTGGTTTCTCTACAGGAGACTCAGGCTGGACATTATCTTTCTGTTTTTCTTCCTTCTTCTTCCTGAAGAAACACAGTAAATTAGAAAAGAAATCTGAGTCAGACCTTAAAATAAGAAAGAAAATTACTACTTAATATTCCACCTTTGTGAACTCTATCACTCATTTCAAATCATGTGATCAATGTTAGTGGCGCTGCTTTATGCTCATCCTTCATATTAACAAGCACACTCTTTTTAGTGTCTAAAGATCTCCTTTATGTTATCTGACTTTATATACAATAATGAAGAGAGCATATCATTACAAGATTTAATCATTATCACTATGGGGCATGATTTTTAATAACATATTTTAAAATCAAGATCTTTCAATACTTTTTAAATGTCAATGTTTTGGCACTATATCCTGTTTAGCATGCGTCAGAGAGATTGTTCTCATCTCCAAAGTGTTTAGACAGTTTATAAAAAGGTATATGAATACAGCACATGCATGCATTTGAACAAATATAAACTTTAGTAATATCAATAATAATAATAGAGTACATGTGGCCATAATCTTTCTGTTCCTCTTCCTTCTTCTTCCTGTACAGAGAGAGAGTGAATTAGAAAAGAATTCTGTCGGTGTCTTACAAGGAAAGAAAATCACTACTTAAAATTCCACCTTTATGACCTCTATTAATTCATTTCACATTTCGTGATCAATTTTAGTGGTGCTGCTTTATGTTCAGCCTCCACATTAATAAGCACACTCACTTTGGTGTCTTACGGTCTCCTTTAATTCTGCTTTCTGACTCTGATGGCTTGCTCTGTGTTTCTTCTAGCACATCTACTGTCGCCCTGCAACCAAAGGACATCAACAAAATGGTTTATATGGACACAGAGCACTGTATTTTATAAATCTTTGCAAATATATCATGGAAGCATTACTCTTTATGGCTGTTTTTCTGCCAAGGCTACAGGGAAACTTGGGCTTCATGGACATTGCCAAGAACTAAATCAGGTTTTGCTTGGGGATATAATATTTATTTCAATCAATAACTTGCAAATCAATTTATAACTTGTATGAAATTATTTTTTTCTAGATTTTTGTTTGATATTCTGCCTCTCTCCATGATTTTTTTTTAGCATGCAGCATTTATGTAGCTACATTTTCATGTATAAAAATGTAGCATCATTTAATATTGTCTTGAAATGTCATTATTTTTGGCACAACTTCCCATTTAGCATGTGTCAAAAAGAGTGTCAAAGTATAATAATCATAATAATAACAATAATAATAATCATAGCTGTGGCCAAAAAGGGTTTGGACAAAAAAGATTTTTGTCTGCAGAACCTCTGATGTTAGTGGCATTACTTGTTGTACTACTTAGCAAACACACTCACTTTGGTGTTTTACGCTCTCCTCTGACTCTGCCGTCTGACTCTGATGGCTTGTTCTGTGTCTCTTCTGGCACATCTACTGTCTCCCTACCAACAAAAAACATCAGTTAATTGGTTTATAGGAACACAGAAGAATAAGTAAGAAAATGAATTCAATCGTGAGGCCTTTTGCTTTGAAGATTTGGCTCATGCAAAAGCTATGGATGAGACCAGGAATCAATTACATAACAGACTGCTTAAGAATGCCTGAAGTGTTGCGTGTAAATTCATGCTGGTGGAATGGGGGTCTGGGAGGTGTGAAGGGGTGAACAGAGGTACCCTGAGGGGGTACTGCTCTCTTTTCCAAAGTTAATTCATGAAAATGCTGAAAGCATTAAACAGTGCATGCATATACAACCTTAAACATCTAAGATGTGTTTTTTCATTGCGTGCATGCTTTATGTGGCTCAGTGAACAATACGCTCAGTGAAGTGTATTGTGTGTGTCTTTGTGCTTTTGCACATTTGTGATTTTGGGTGCAAGCTTAGAAGTCCATTATTTGAATCACAAGAAGCCCTCTGAGTGTGTTGCCACCCTAAAAAAGGGCTTGCGTACCCTGCCACACTAATTATGCTACAGGCATAGTGGGGGAGAATGGGAGGAGGCAAGGGAACGAAGGAAGAATAGAGCACAGGATTGGAGCAGAGAAGGGGAGGGTGATTGTAATCTAACAGCCACAATAAATTTTCTGAGCAAACAACATGTTGTGACTTCTAGTGCAGGAACCTAATGGTCCCAGTCAATTTCTGTGATTGTTCTGGTTAATTTACTTTTATTACCAGGTGGGAGGAGTCAGCTGTAACTGTTTAGAGGGCTATTACATACAATATACCTTCCATTTGTCCTCAAAACATCTATCTAAACTAAAAAAAATGTAATAATAAAGCATGCTTCTTTAAAACAATTGGTGTCTTTTAAGCACAAGCATTAAAAGAATGTAGTTTATATTTCTCCCCTTAAACTATCAAAACATACTCTAATATTAGATTCATACTCTGGCAATACTGTTGCTTTGTTGACAAAAATAATGGCTCGCCGCTGGTTAACCGGTTGCTTGGACAGTTCCTCTAAAGTCAGCATCCTCTGACCAGGGCGAGCCTGAGGGAAAACACAAGAGTTGCAATTTAATTATTATGTGAAAAGTCATGTTGCATTCTTGTGAAAGACTGCCAATAACAAAAAAAACAACAACCAACTAATGCTATGTTAATAAGATTGCATTAAAAAGTTCTTGAAAGGACTTCTGACAACATACCTTTCCAGCATCGTAGAAGCCGCCGGTGATGATGTCAGTGGAGGCCAAAGAACTTGTCAGGCTGTACTTAAAAGACAAGTTGGAGTTAAGTAGGCTGTTCACAGCCAACTCACTAAAACTGTTCCTACGAGTCTTTGACTGGTTGATTTCCTGAAGTATTTCCAGGGCTCTGAGACACAGATAGAAACAACAAGCGCAGACCAAAAGAAAGAAAGAAAGCAAAATATTCTGTCATTACTAATAAATATAAAAATGAACAAATGAACAAAGGCACATGTAGTCCCATCTAATATTGTTTTGCACTGCCATCTGTTGGTTATTTAGGGGATCACATTAAGCAATATCTATGAAGATATTGTATTTATTTTACTCGCCAGTCATTTATTTGGTGACACATCAGTCATGCTCTAATGACAGTGTTATCTATCACGTCTTACCCAAATTTGCACATTTCCACAGCAGTTGGCTCATCACTGGCACAGACATTCACTGCCAAGCATGCACTGTGCAGCACCTCCTTGGAGTGAGACCGCAGTAGATCGACCAGAAGCTGAAGACCTCCAACTCTGACTAGCTTGGGTTGAGTTTTAGTTATTTAGTGAAAGAATTTCAAATGTAGTATCACAAAGTGAAACCAAATGCTGTTTACAATAACCCTGCTGTCTTGAGTAAAGTTTACAGCAATGATTAAAAACAATGATCATTATTTATTATTACCGAACATGAGAACAAGCCAGCATTCTGAGGTCACATAAACACCAACCTCTGCCCTAGCTTCTTCATCACTGGCCAGCACTGCCAGGCAATGTGCAGTGTTTACCAGGACTTGTGTAACTGTAGATTTCAAGGGTTCCAACAGAGCCTGTATGGCTCCATGTGACAAGATGCTACAGCGGATGATCTCATGTTCTGCCATGTTGCAAAGTGTGGCAGCAGAATTGGCCACTATCTTTGGACAGCTTTGATACAGTTGCTGGACGAGGAGCTTGTCGCCACCTTCCTCATACACTTCACTGGAAAATACAATAAACAGGGAGGGAGGTTTAATGAAAAGTTAGACGGCTGACAGTTACTGTAGTTTTACAAATTTATACGTTGTTAAAGCATATTATTTCCAAGCATACAATGTGTGGGTTCGGGGGTTCGAAGGAGACTTGTCTGGAAAAAAATGTATAAGACAAGAGTGGAGAAGAGAATGGAAAAGAAGTAAAGAGATTCCGTGTCTCATTTTTATGAAAAAAGGGGAGGACAGCATTCTAGTCCAGAGTAGAACACACACCTTTAAATCCCTGAACTCATTCAGATTTTATGTATTTTATGTAGCTAATAATGGGAAAACAACTAAAAGGGTCTAGAAGTTTACAAAAATAATCATATTTGGATGCTTTATGCTGGACATAAAAGACAAAAACAGGCACTTATGTGCATGCATTATGGGAATTTTCAAAACTTCTTCCTTTTCTGAGAGATGTTTGGGATTATATGGGCCAAGGGTTGAAGTGTGATTTGCCCAGGTCACCAATACTTTGTCTTCTTGGGGACAGGGGTGTCCCAGCACACCTGAATGATTGATATGAACCAGACAGTGTGTACTGGATGTCTGACAAATAAATATTACCCAGTAACTTATTATACAAATTGTCTCGTATGCCTCATTCTGTGTCTTTAAACTGCCTTGTTCGTTGTAGATGTTTTTATACATAATTCCATAAATTTTGAATTGTTAAAAAAAGTGCATATTTCTGTACAAAAACAATGAGGTATAGGTAAGACATCAAAGTCCCCCGTCACTCACAAGGCATCTGACGCGCTGTTATGAGTGAGGTTGGAGAGGGCCTGGGTTGCCGCCTCTCTCAGTGCCAAACTCTCCCTGCTCAGCAGTTGAACCAGGACACTGATACAACCTGAAACACAAAGGAATCCAACTCAATTACACTTTGTTGTGCTGACTGCACCTAATCTCAGGGTGGCTCGGTGAAGATGTACGTGCCAAGTTCTCTGAAGCGTTCTTTGCTGTTTACGTGGAAGCTCAAGGCGGCCACAGCCTGACAGGCAGACGTTATCACACCAGTGTTCTCCAAGGACAGAAGCTCAACCAGAACCGTCTCCACATCCTGCTCGTGAAGCACTTTGCAGCTCTCAGCTAAACACACAGGCATGCACCCGCATACACACACGCATAACAGAATAAATGAAAAGGAGTAAATTATGTGGGAAAGTTGAAAGAAATCTGTTGTCTCTAATTGCCTTCTGTGCTTACAGCTCTGAGCCACCCTGGTGATGCATTTAATAACACCTGACCGGATTTCAGGCACACTGGGAGTGAGGACAAATTCCATCAACTTGGTCAGTCCTCCACTCTTGTGAATGAGTTGGACACTTTCACTGTCACTCAAGCAGTTAGCCAGGACATGCAAGGCCTCAGCATGTAGGTCACTGAAGTTCTGTGAGAAATAAAAAGATAGGTCCAGAGGACACAGATTTTAAAGGATTCTCTATTATTTTATTCTTATTAACACAAACCAACAGAATGAAGACATATGTTACCTAAACCATATACCTACCACATTATTCAGGATACCCATAAGCTTCTCAAATCCCTGCTTGTCCCTGAAGGTTTTGTTTGCATCTCTGTCAGTAGTGACATGTTGCAACGTCTTTAAAGCCAAATGCTGAATGACAGGGAATTCCGAATTTAAGAGCTGCAGAAGTGGAGGGATCCCACCTAATTCGTGTACGACCAGGCGGCTTTTGTAGTCCTTCATGGGGACAAAACAGCAGAGGTTGCAAAAGGTTCACAAAAATGTTGAAAGCATTTTTTTCAACAATCCTAGGAGCAAATTTGAAGCTGTTTTCACTCATGAAATCTGTAAATGTTGGGAGAAATAGGTCAGGACTTTGTGAAGTTGCTCTTTCTCACACGTAGCGCACAGCAGGAAACAGTTCGCATTAACTGCATTCTCATTACTAAGAAATACTTTAGGTTTGGCAGCAGTGCTGCCTTAGTAGAGCAGGAGGGAGGCAGAACACAGTGTGACCACTGACACCAGAGTTATTACCTGCGCTATTATCACATAGATGAAACTGGACATAATAAATACTTTCCCTTGCAGAGCTGACAAGTTAAACACATTCTACAGCATTAAACATCTGCACTGTCACATGTACCTCTGTCACGTTATATCTAGAAAAGTTCAGGGGTTCAGTAAATACGTGAAGACAACTGTATTGTCTTTTAGGACTATTAAACATCACGTTAATTTTTCACAGTGAAAATCCTTATAATTTTTACATAAAATAAAATCCCAAAGCCTGATGACTTTGGGTCACCTGTACTAGGTTGGAGATGGTCTCTAGTGAATTCTTCTTGACATCTGGGTCAGAACTAGACAGCAGCTGAATTAGAGTTGGCAGCCCCTTGTTGTCAAAGATCTGGGCCTTACAGAGGAAATCCTCTGACAGAGAAGCCAGGCACAGTGTTGCAAACTCGTGGACAACTGTATCATCTTGAACAAAAATGGAATTTGATCATATGACGAGAACCAGAAATAAATAAGGATTGATCACAGAAATACTGCCTATTGCCATAAGTAAACACATGTGCTCTATTTTGATTGTATGCAACTTATACAAAGTGACACTGTTTGCTTTAGTGATCCAAATATATCTTAATCTTGTAAAATCTATTACTCACCTTCGAGTGATAGTTTTTCAATAATTGATGGAATGGCATCTAATTTTTTCAACGCAGTCCTTACATCACCTTTCAGATTTAAACAAGAGACACTACTCAGTTACTCAGTAAGGCTAGCACCCTGCTCATTGTTAAATCAACAGAACAAGGAATCCAACATCTGGTAGATTAACAGATACAAATTCCTGACAAACACATAGATGGCCGGTAAACTAAAGGGTCATTTGTAGAATCAAGATTGTCGCATGAGCTTGTAAGCCACCAAGTCCACTGCAGTCGAATCTGCATCAATGACGTAACTGGTCTGACGCACCATTGGTGGCCATGATGCCCAAGGCCATGAAGGCATTGCGTCTGACCAGCTTGTTGTTGTGAGTAATGAGTTGGCAGAGAGGCGCTAATGCCCCAAGTCCCAGCAGAGAAACCTTGTTCTCATCTCCTAACAACAGGGGGAGACAGTGAACAGGAAAATTAGGCAGATGGTGATGAAGTGAATTGCAAATGTTGCAATTTCTGGATTAAACAAAATGCATATCAAAAAAATACACCATTACAAAACATCAGCCTGAAAGCTAAATTATCTGTACGGATTTTCTGCTATTCAGCTGCAAGGTTGCCCATAGAAATAAAAACAATAAATAATATGTGGAAGGGTTAGCGGTGGGTACCCTACCATACCTTTCTCTGCAAATGTCTGGATTGCTTCACACGCTTTGATTAAAATGTCCTCCTCTGGGGAGTTCAACAGCAGCACTACTGTTGCTGGGGCTTTGCTCTCAAGGGGTAGCGGCTCAAACTGTGAGAGTCAACAAGGAGAAGGAGTGTTTGCAAAAAAAAAATGTATAAAGTCAGGTCTGTCTTTTTGATTTTCATACTTCTAGGACAATAAGACAGGACATATCTCAATGCCCAGCATGTACCAACAGGCAACAACCTGAGAACATGTACATGCACATGATATCCTGATGCCGTTTTCAAACAATTTTGTGCCCAAGGCCTACTAAAGACCAAGCCACAATTTCAAAGTACATGTCTATTTTTATCATCAGAACATCAGAAAACTTCATCATCTGGAATGAAGTCAAAGACTTTTTTATTGTAGTGGCAGATGGACACACTTTTGAGCATGACATCTGTTTTTTTTTTTCCCTTTCAGTTTCACACTCCCTCTTTAGCTTTCTTCAGACTGTTAGTGTCAATTTATTCCTTCCAAGAAATTATCCACTGGGAAAGGGGATGTTTCACCATGCAAGAAACTGATCATTCTTACCTCCTCACAAATATATTCTTTACTATCAGTCAATGCTTTTGATGTGTCAATCAGAGCATTTGATATGTACTAATAAAGCAAATTCAAATTTCATTCATTAATTTTTGTGTAGTTAGAATAATCATGATTTGTTGACACAAATACCTGCTTGTATATCAGTCTTAATGACCTATGATGCCAAGCCCCAATGAATCAAGTTCCATAGTAGTAGTTCCAATCAGAGAGTTGTGCATGCTTTTTTATTGATATGTTCCCGGGATGTACAGTAGGCTGTGTGTGGACATGAATTAAACCTTGTCAAAGGTTCAAAAATGCATTAATTAGGTTTTGCCAACACCTAAAGAAACATTCGTCACTCACCGTTTCCTTGACTGGCGTTTCCCTCTCGTTCCTCGACTTCTTTCCCATATTATGGCCTAAGGAGGAGCAATATTGATGAGAGGCAGCGGTCCAATAATGGTTCAATGCGTTCAACTCTGTGAACCCATAAAGCTAGCTAGCTAGCTAGTTATGCTACTATGCCACTACTCAGTAGCACTGTCGACAGATTAAGCTTACAAAACAGGCATATGGCAAGCTCTCTAATTACTATCTCAAAAATGAACCACGACTTACTTTTTCTTTCCAAACTAAGAGGCAACTTCGAGGTTTTAAACCGACAACAATAACCTCACCGTACTGTGTTTTGGAAAAGGAGGTTGACGCAACGTTGCCAGGCAACGGGTGCCATGTGGAACTAAATAATGGTCTAAACAATCGTTATTTTAACCTGTTGCAAAAAGTTATGGCTCCTATTGTCTTAGCAGTTTACTTCGGAAACACTGACAATGCATTTATGTAATCGGGACTCGGAACAAAAATATATTCGGTGGTTATTTATCCAAGTAAAGTAAAAAGAAAAAAAAAACAGTATAGTCCAACAAGGAAATGCTAAGACACGCAAAAAAGGCAATGCTACTGACAGGTATTAGCTATGTTGTTTGTGTGTTTTTGAACATATCACACACACATTTACACAAACTGGTAGAATAAATCCTGGGTAACAACGAGGAGGGCACAAGTTTATGTTGAGTGAGCGTGAGGTCAGGTGAAGGGGTTGTGAATAATACCACTAAAATCATCATTGGGACATTGTAGCAAATGTGTCAGTAGCCATCAAAAAGTGCATGTAAAATGAGCTGGAGCTCAATGGATTGGGGTCTAAATCTTTAAAGGACAACAGAACAGTCTGGCAATTAGATGTATAAGTGTCTATTACATTATTTTATTTATTGAAAACACAACTTGCATGACCTATGGAGGGGTGAACCAGACAACTAAAGGTTCTGTGCTGTTTTCTAATGACACTGTGTAGTTTACTATTGAGAACTACTAAGATTTGGAAAGCTCCTCAGTTGTCCTTGAATCTGTTCATTGAATTACACTTAAGTTTGGAAGAAAGCACATTCCATCATTAAATTATCATAAATTATAAATAATTTGCATTCATTCACTAGAATAATTTAGAATTTAGTTTTACAGCCCTGCTTTGTCACATATTACAGGTTTAATACACACACACACACACACACACACACACACACACACACATATATATATATATATATATATCAAAACATATATTTTAATTCAATATAAATAGAGCTCAGTCAATATGAAAAGAAATGCGCTGCCGTGAAGGGTGAGCCATAAAACAAATGAGCTCTATATCGCATCAGCACATTGAAGCCTCCTGCTTTTACAGAGGCACTGACACAGCATTGTGCCAGTGGAAACAGCATAGTATGCACCAGAAGACCAAATGACCTCCAAAGACATTATCTCTGATGGTGTGGTATATATATATATATATATATATATATATATATATATATATATATATATATATATCGTATCTACAGCAAGCCAAAAGTAGGGATTGACTTGGATGGTGCACGTCTCTGCTAATCCATTACTATTAAAGAGGCTGCAAAAAACGGGGGTGGGTGAAGAAATCAGTCATGTAGGGCAGCCTGACTGAAAAAGTGTATAGTTTTCATTCAGTTATAACCTTTTTGTTGCTGACAAGAAGGGTAAATCCAAATGCCACATATAGACTAATATAGAAAAGCTCTTGAGCTATTAAAATACAACAGAAAGGTAACATGGGCCCGGTAGTGGAGGGCAGGAGTAGCAGCGAATCAGAGCAGGAGACACTGCAAAGCTCAGCCCGTCACCTCCCATCCGCCGAGCTGTCAGTTGCAGCGCACATGAACATCAACGCTGCGGGAGTGGACCAAACGTTGATATTCTTGTAACGTCGAAATATTTGCTCCTCAATGTTTTCATTTAAACCGGGCAAGGACATCGCAGGATACACGCCCTGTCATCTCTGTGGACTAAGTACAAACGCGTAGGAGGAGGGCTGAGCCGCTCGCTAGTCACCGAGCAGCTGGCTAATGGCAATAGTTAGCTTGCAGGCTACTGCTTGATAGCTGGTGAACGGAGTCCGCTTCTGCTTCTCGCCGTCATTTGGTTAGAGAAGGTCGGGGAGGCTCATGTTAGCTGGTAGTTCTAAGCGTCTAGCTACCCTTCAGCATCTCTAATGTGCTATTTTTTTAATATTTAAAAAAACAAGCTCGTGTTCTCTGGGTCATTTGCCACGGGGGCTTAACAATTGTTCATCCTCCGTACGTTTACTGTTTTTACGAAATTTAGCTTTGATGTTTGCTAGCTAACAAGCTATTCTCGGCTATGCTAACGCTACCTGGGTGAGACTTTACGTCGCAGGAGGTGCGGAGAGCTCCAGTCGAGAGTCAAGGAAGGAAGAGTGGTGACTTATGATGTGGGCAGGCGGAGAAGCGTATGACGGTTAAGTGAAGAAGAGCAAGCAGTATTAGGCTAAACGCTTCGTATTTCCTCACGTTAGTCTCTTTCGAGCTAGGGCCACAGCGACAGTCGAGCTCTGTGAGACTTTAGATGAAGAAAAGAATTGGGGCACCTTGGTTTGCTGGGCTGGCTAAATGAATAGTACTGACATTGCTGAACCGTGAGCTGGTGGCCGCTGTGCCAGCTTCAAGGGAAGATACGCTGTCGGGATTATCGCACAGTCTGCAATAAACCAGCCAGTTTTCTTAAAGATGGCTTCGGCGAGCAGCATTGCCGCATCCATTGCGAGCAAAACCAAGACCAAGAAAAAACACTTCGTTGCCCAAAAAGTGAAGCTCTTCCGTGCCAGCGACCCTCTGCTCAGCGTGCTCATGTGGGGAGTCAACCACTCGGTGAGTCAGACCGTCCACTGTCACTGTGATGATCTACGGTCATGTCTCCCTCGATCTTTTGATGTTCCACATTAAGGCTCACTTGCTGTCAGATATCAGCTTTTGTGTTACTGCAGCTGAGTAAAAATACGAGGTGACAGCTGTCCAGCGGTTCACTGAACTGTCACCGTAAATACAGGACTGGCTTCAATTAGCGCAATCCATTAGTAATGTTTGCTTTAGTGAGCTTTTTGTAGTTGCAATAGTAATGTCGTGGATCTTATTAGTCCGTGGTTTTGATGCATGCATGCGCGCGTGTGTTCGTGTGCGGTGAACTCTCTTTGGCTTCCTGTTGTGCACATGTAGGATAAGCTCCTAGGGCTCTATGTCATGAGAGAGCAGATCTTCCCATGCAAGACAGCTTATCTCTGCTGTCTTTCTCTTCCTTTGCTGAATAATTGCTGCACTTGGCCACTTCTCAGATGTTGGAAAAAGCACACAACTTGGCAGACAGAGCACATGCAAATATTTCTGGCACCAAACCACAAGTATTAAACCTGTAAGCGGTGTTTTGCAAAAAGATTTAGGCTACGAATAGATGATGCTTAACTGACCAAGGCAGGTAAGCTGTACTTCTGGCAGCTCCTTTTTTGTTACAGTTTTAGTATATAGCTTATCCTTGATTTTTGCCCATTTTTTTTTAAATCGTAATTATAGCAGAGTTATAACTGTAGGGCCAATCTTTTGGCACCAGACTGATTGAGGAGAACTGATTTCCAAGGTATAGCCAAATGAGCTGAGCAGCAGCATTCATATATTTATTAAGCACACACGTTTATTTTTATGTTAGTTATAGATTTTTTTAACAATGATGGCAGTAACTTTTATTCTTTGATTGTAACTGATGCTGTAATTTCTCACACTTTATTTTTCTCTGCCTGTTATTCATATATATAGTAATATAACAACAATAAGAATTTTGCATGGTAGCAAATTAATTAAGAATGAATGGAGTGTCTTCTAATGACATCTCTTTTCCTTTTGACAAATTAAAAAAAATATGTCAGGTTGAGGCAGGTTGAGGAGTATTTGGTGGATATTTGACATACTTGCAGCACTGTGGGCAGATTGAGGGGAAAGTCTTTATGAGAATGTGTTACAATTTAGTTTTTTACTCTGCAGCATTTGATTTTTGGAGTAGGGTTCAGGGTGGCAGTTTAGTGTGGATTACAGGACCTCAGAATAGTCTGGCATACATGATGCCAAGGCAGCTAAAGATCTGAAGCTTTCATTCTTTATCTAAGCTGTAGTCTGTAGCAGCTTTGGTTAGTGTTAAGCCTGAAGGCTCAAAGTAAGAAACACAAGAGTTTTACCTCTGTGAAGCTATGCACTACAAATTAGTCATTCTCTTTTTCAATGTCATTGAAGTGCCTACAAAAGATAAATGTATATAAATATATGCCATTTGTCCTCACTTTACTGGTTTTGCTTATCAGATATGATGTAAGCAATTGCATCAGCTAGATGGCCACCAAGCTCTTAAAACCCTTCAATAAAAATTTATGGTTATATCATGGATTTTTTATTTTTTTTTGTCACATCAGTAAATTTAGGAGAAAATCATTTGTGTATTTGTGTTTGTCCATGCATGTCAAAGCTAGGATTATATCATAATCATTTGTCTGATTTAGGTGTCTACTTTTGTGCTGTGTCACCTGTCTGCTGAAACATTATTGGTCAGTGGCTTGTAACCATAAAATCCTAGAGTTTGAAGAATCATTGAATACATGTTCCAACTGTACTCGGATTGCTCAACAGTGCACTGGAATCGTCAGCACATTCCCTTGTTATGCCTTAGGCTACTTCTCCTGCAGTTTTTCTCAGCAGGTACTCAGCTTGTCATACTATCAGCTACGTAAAAATTACATTCCATGTCAGATCACTTGATTGAGCCACTGAGTTGCTGCCAAAGAGTGTTTAGGCCATCAAGTATTGATATAAGGAGGGCCACCCCTTACCAAATTTGCCTTGTTGACAAGTAGTTAGCTACTCATGCACATTTATGATAGCCATCCATCCATTTTTAAACTGTTTATCCATGCATCATTCATTTTTTTTATTAAAATAATTATAATTGTATGTATAGGGAGCATCTAAAACTGCTGTTAATTCCAGAGCTGAGAGCTATTATATCATATTATATTTGAGCTGTTACATAACCTTGGTAACACTATGCATAATTACAGAGATACAGAACTCTAGTATAAGCCTTAAAAATCTAAATTTTACAACACCACACAGGAAGCCGCCAGTTAATGATACCATTAAAGCAACAGTCAGCAAGGACTCTGTTCCAATAGTAGAATGAGTGTTTAATTGGCTATTATTGGGCTTTTTGTGCATTTAACATGATAAGCCATGTTTGAGGTTGATAAATGGTAGGTGAATGTTTGCCTGTGGGGTTTGCCGCTCTATTGGGGCTATCGTTTACTCTTGCAATAAACCCGCTGTTTGGATTTCCTGCCTGACGTGTATAAAATTAATAAATGGAGGAACCAGCTGTGTAAACAGTAATATCTATCTGTAAGTGACTTTTAACACTTCAGTGAGACTTTGAGTTTTGTTGTTTTGTTTTGTTTTCCTGGCAACCAACCAGTGAACTAACACTCTTCTCATAGACTAATGTTGGGTTGTTTATTATGGGTCAGCCCGAGCTAAAGGTCATTCCCTGCAGCAAGGAGATTGCAAAAGTAACATGAACTAAAAAAGGAGTGAATAAAAGGTGAGGCTTGAGAATGCCACCAGACTGCAAAGACAGTAGGACATTGAAACACATTCATTCATACACATGTTCTCCAGTTGTAACCACCCTCTTTAACCACTGTGGGTTATCATCTGAATAATCCAAATTGTCTTGGCTTAAAAACCAGACTTATTTGAATTACTGGTCCGTTAATTTCTCCAGTGCAGATTAGATGCCAGTAGTTCCAACCTTTATATTAGTCCAGTGAAGTGAGAATGGCATGCAGAATGAGACAAATAGAGTGCCAGCAATCATAGGAATAAATGAGATGTTTAAATGATCCCGTAAACTATGTGTATGTCTTCAGAATTGTTGTTGTGTAATAGCTAACCAAAGATATGTATTTTGAAGTATTTAAAAGCTTCCTTAAAATAACCTGCTTAAGCAAGTAGCCCATTTTATTTTAATCCTAGTACTTTGAAATGTTGTCAGCATATATAACATCTGTTTTTGGCTGCACTAAGATTACAAATTGTGATTGGGGTGCCTCAAGCCATAAAAATTGCAGTGTGGATTTTCTAAAAGAGTGTTATTTGGTCCTTTTTCTTGCCTTCTACCATTGTCAGGAAGATTTTTCTCACTATAAAACTTAATAAAAGAAACTTACATGACAGCGGATTTAGACCATAGCTCTAAGTGTCTAGCTTGGGGGAATGAAACAGGACCTGTAATGCTTGTTTCCAATTCTAATTTTTAAATCTTTTGCTCTACTAGAGTAGCTATGAGTGATTCACATTTAAAACAAACAAACAAACAAAAAAAAAAAAAAAAAAATCATTTGTTTAATCTTGTTGGTGCAGCCCATGTTCATGTACTCCCCAAGCAAGGCTCTCCCATAGAGGCCCCATGCCTTTAAGACAGATTTCTTCTGATGGGGTGCCCCTTGCACACAGCAGGTTTGCACAGCAGGTGTGTGGGACTGCTGTGCTCACAAGCAGACCTTCGTGCCCGCAAGACCATATTACACTTTATGCGACCTCAATAAAATGCAAAAAATGTTTATTTTAACCGCTGACCACATTTCAAATAATCCGAAACGGTAAACTTATATATGACAGAAAATAAGGAAAAGCGTAGAATTAGCACTTGGAGCTTGCAGGATATGGCAAGTTAACTAACAGTGTGCATTCTTGCTGAAAGTAGTGGCTTTCAGAGGGAAGGAAAAGTGTGGTTCTTGGCTCTGTCTTATAGTAACGCTGTTATTATGCTTTAGCCTGAATGTAAATGAACCTAGAATAAGACAAACTAGCGACCCATTTTAGCTTCTTAAAATTGCAACATCATAAAGCGTTTTCTCTGTATTAATGTTTTCACACTACAAAGAACACTTTACAGATTGCATCTCTAACCTGTGAATATTTAGTAGTGTTACCATGGTGAGCCAGGGACTTCATAGAACCCAGTCTGTTGCAGAACCTGTTGGCATGAATTTAGGTCCTAACTCACCTGATGTGCCAGATGGTTTGCAACTCTGAACCATCTGGGAAATTGTACTTGGAGTCTTTTAAAAGGGCAGGCACTTAAAAAAAAAAAAAAATACTTGGCTGTAGATTAGATGGCCACTGGGCTACATCAACCAATCAGATCAATACACTACAATAGAGTGTTAAAGAGGAAAAACAAGCCCCAGTCTGGGGAAATTTGAAACCTTTGAAGCTAACTATTCCATAAGGAAAATTTGTGCATAAAAGACGCTCATAGACATTCAGTTTCCCCCCAAAAAATTCTAGGCAGATGGCTGTGTGACCCATCTGTCTGTTGTCACACCTTAAACACTCCTGTAGCTGTGACCTTGATAGGCTTCCTGACGGGTCGCTGTTGCCGTCATGATCTGTAGAATCTTTCCAGCTACCCAATGGTGAAGTCAAAAATACTTGTTTCCTAGAAAGATGCATAAAAGTCCTGGCTACCGCAAGCTAATTTTAAAAATGTTTTCAGGTGCTAAACACCTTTCATCTCCAGTTTGATTCTGCAGTGAATCTGGCTCACAGCTTCACCCTGGGAGTCTGTAAAAAGGGATAAAGTTTTGGCTTGTCTGTCAGGACTATTTGTAAGTCCTTGTGTTGTATGAGGGCGGTGTTGGAAGAGAAGTGTGTCAGAATGTGTTCTGCTGTTGGTGTGTGAGTAGATTTGTCATTGGCTGGAAAGCTGCATTGTGACTGTTTAAGGCATCCTTTGCATTAATGTAGCTTTGACTCCAGCATTTTCTGACATGCTGTTGCATATAATCTGCTCCAGTGCTTTTAAAACTAAGATAAATTTGATAAGTTGTGTGTTGCTTTTTATTTTACCAGACAGGCTTATGTAGCAGGATCTAAATTTATCTTTGTAGGTAATCATTTCAAGTTTAAATTTAAATTATTTTGTTCCTTTTTAAAAAATCTGGCTCCCCCTGATCTAAATTTTAATTCATACTAGCGCCACTATTCATTCTTTTAATTTCTGTTTCTTCATGAAACTCCTCTCCTTCCTGCAGATTTTTAACTAGTTTTGTGAGGGTCTCTTTATTTGCCATCCTGTCTATGTGGCTCAGTTTCATTCCCTGTCCCCCTCTCTCCTGCCTCATTGTCTCTGTGTCTGACTCAGAGTAGCTGTGTCTGCTTCTGTGTATTACATAAGAGTTTGATTCTATAAATATCTGCAGGAGTGACCTACAGCTAATACGTGTGATGATTATGGAGAAAAGCTGAAACCTCACATCCTGGCACCCTGAGGCAGTGACAGACAGAAGAACTTGTGGAAGCATGTGGTTTTTCTTGCGCTGAGCATGTAAAAATTTTTTTTTTTTTTTCATTTCGTTATCGCCTGCTTATGTGCATGTGTGTCGCCTTCAATACTGTGTACTTGCTTGTGACCATGGTAACTGTAGAAACAAACTATAATTTAATAGGCGCATTTCTGTTTTGTATTTTGTTTTTTAAAAAGAGGTGGAGAGAGAAACACAATCTTAGCAGTCTCTTGGAGATCCTAATATTGAATAATAATGGTTTAAAACATACACAGGATGTGACGAAATCAATGGCAAAATTACATTACAAAATTACATTACATCCTGCTCATGTCTCTGTAGTAGGGGTGAAATGATTCTCCAGATCCATGGGTAGTTTGTATCTTCTTTGTTTTTATACTTTTCGTTCTTAATTATTTCCATTTCATTTGAACCACAATAATCTATAAATGAAACATCAACCACATCTCCACATAGCTCAAATGCGGATCAGTGACATACACGTCACCAAGCTTTATTTTGCAACCTATATGGCTAAAACCACATGGTTTAAAAGATGCCTTTAATAAAAAATAGTGGAGGAAATGCTTAGCTAACAGTACTTTATTAGTGGTGATATTGGTAGTGAATCTTCAGTGTTTTACTTCTCATTTCTACCCATCGGCCCTTTATGGCTGATGGGGTGTTGTCGTCACCCTGGCAGGCAGGCGGGTGGGTGACATGGACACCCAAGTTTGTGAATGTGATAACTTGAGAACAAAGCAACGTAGGAGTTTCAAATTGATAACATAGGTGTATCTACTAAAAATCTTGGACGAGTTCGTAGCTCAGTGACCTCAGCCTCAAGGTCATGGGTCAGAGGCCAAGTTTTCTAAAAATTTTGTGAATGCGATAAGTTGAGAACAAGGCAACATTGGATTTTGAAATCCATACCATAGGTGGATCTATTAGGAAGCTAAGGGGTACCCCTGGCTACTGCCAGTATTTTTTTTTTTTTTTCTTGTCCCCAGTACATATTGAGTTACCTCGTAGTAAGGTAACTTTTTGTATTTCCTGTAAACCATAGAAAGAAGGCTAACCTGGATTATGATGCAGTATTATGTACTATGTCGTAGACCACCACTGCTTGGGACTATGGTGAAAGTTGGTGTACCAACAGTTGTTATTGTTCAGGCTCAAATCTGTTTTGGCATCATTGCATTTAGAAGAACATGTTATCTTACATTGGGATCATACTTACGTTGACATGTTTTCAAAACCACACCCATTGTGGAAAAATTAAAATCAACAGATAAATAACCATGGTTCTAAAGAAGTTAAAAATGCAATATACCGAGTAACATATTAGCTTTGTGAACACTGTAGGTAAATCTTTTCAACAGTTTGCAAAACAATAATAATCAAATTTTAGGATATGACCACAGCAACTGAATGAGTTAAACCGCAACTCACTTCAGACTCCTTAAATTTCATCCCAACTAAACACCTGGAAAGTTTAATGACAGTCACGACACTATTGCAAAATAAAATTGTTATGATATACAGTCATGTGAAAAAACTGTTTTCACATGACTCTGTGCAGTCCTATTAAATGGAGTACCCTCCATGATTTAATACCTTGTAGAATCACCTTTTAGCAGCAATAACTTGAAGCAATCATTTTTTAATTTTTTTTGGTATCTTTTTTGTATTTTTGTAAATCAGTCTCTCACATTATTGTGGAGGAATTTTGCCCGACTCTTCATTACAATTTTGCTTCAGTTCAGTTAGGTTTGCATGCATTCATTCATGCACAGCTCTCTTTATGGACTGCTGGAGCATTGTAATTGAGTTGAGTTCTGGACTTTGACTGGACCTTTCCAGCACCTTGAGTTTTTTTTTTTTTTTTTTTTTTTTTTTAGCAACTCTGTTGTCGATTTGCTGCTGCAGAATCACTGTCTGGTTGCATGAACCAATTTAAAGACTTAATTTACAGAGGAATTCATGGTCAAATTACCTTGCAAGGTGTCCAGGTCCTGTGGCCGCACAGTGAACCCAAATCATCACCCCTTCGACCACAGTTGGTATGAGGTGTTTGTGCTGATATGGTATTTGTTTTTCACCAAAATAGCTCTATGTGCAGCCAGACACCTCCAATGGAGTGTCACTTGCTTGTGGAGTGTCACAAGCAAGTGTCACCAATCTCTGTAGATTTGGTGACACTTGCTTGTGATCAATCAAGTGAATTTGATGAGCTGTACCTAAAGGTGTGCATAGTTTTTCACTGGATTGCACAATGTCCTGTGGAAACTATTTTTTTCATACGGCCATAAGCTAAAGTACTCCAAATTGCCTTTGTGGCAGTTCCTGTTGCAGTGTATCGCCTGCACCACATTTTGCTGTGATGATTCACACATAGATGGGTAGATTGGTGTTGGCTTCACAAGGATAAACCAACACCAGCAAAACTTTTGCAACTGGTAAAGATAGCAAAAACAGCCTAAAAGAGCTTTTAGTAATAGCTGTCAAAGTTGATTAAAACCAGTTATGACTATGTCCATGGGAGGACATAGCTGTCACTGTGTTTGTCGCTGTAGGCTGTGCTTCATTTATTCTGATTCTGGTTGTGACACATTTGTTTAATAGGTGTAAACACATGCAGCAGCGCTGGTTATGCTGTCTAAATGTTGCACTGAAGCTGCTGTACTTCTGCACTCCTGTGATGTATTGATAGCAAATCTGTCATAGAAGAACTGCTGATTCAAATAGTTGTACAGCAGGTTATATTCACAGCACCATACATTAAACCACAGGCGCAGCAAAAGGCTGAACAGTACTCATAGCCAGCAGTTTCCTGACAGATCAAAGTGGTTTTATGTTGTTCAAAATTAAATCAGTACTAAGCAATTAAAATGCATCACACTATACTTGCAGTATCTACTTGCACTGATGTGTACCGTATGGTCCAAAACAAGAGGGGAATCTAATCTATAGTTAATAATCTTCTTTCACATTAAGAAAAGAGAAGACAGAAAGGTGTAAGTACAATAGAAGTAGCTTTATAAGTAGCAGTCCAGTCCATTTACAATGTTAACCTAAGGCTGTGAATTACTTTCATTTACTTGTCTCCTTAGAGATGTTTAAGGTTATTTTATATGTGCCCACCAATAGCCTATTTAACAGTTACAGCTAACGTCTAAAAAAAAATAAAAAATAAAAATCTTAAAAAGACATTGACAAAAATTCCCCTGAAGCTAAGATCCTCAGGTCGCAAGGCTAACAGTTAACTGGCAGAAACCCTAAATAAGCTTTCTAGCCGTCACTAGAACAATGGACAATTTTCCCCACCTACAGCGTAGTGAAACATGTTTTTCTTAAAAGCGAGACCAGACCTATTGTATGCAACTATAAAATAATGGTATGTGAATATGTTTCCTGTTTCTCTTTCTAAAAATGTTATGTTTGACCTTTACTAACAAAGGTTCAAGAGGTACTCATCAGAATGATTACATTACCAAGTTAACTTTTTCCACTGATAACACATTCTGCTTATAGTTTGCAAATCAGTAATGGTGTTATCAGAAAAGATAAGTATGATCATGATTGGTCGCATCTTTCCTGTTCATTGTCAAATGTGTCCCTGAGGGCTACCCATCTTGATTGCGTGTCTGATTAGTTTTGCTTCTTTTATATAAAAGTCTGGGAGCAGTTTTCTTTTAAGCTCCGTTTCATTCGCTCTTTCAACTATTAGTGAGTCATCTGTCATTGTGCAGAAAGATGAGGCTATGCCGAGCTGCTGACAAAGCATGCTATCTTCACCAACTTCCTGTCCAATGGAGCAACAGCGCACACTTACTTCACTCTGGGCCGGAAAACCAGTCTTCATCACCATGGAGACAAAAAGGAAGTGGTGGTGTGAAATTGTCTGCAAGTTTGATAGATGGAGGAAAATAAGCACATGAACTGGATGGTCATATGAGAGCCTGAAACATGAAATAGCTCTACTTAACATTATATGGTGTGGGCTAGGCGCAACTATAGTCAACTATAGTGAAGTTTATATACAACATTTCCACAAAGGCACCTGCGCAGATGTTTAGCATCAAGGTAGAAGCTATAAAAAAATCTTCATTTGTAAAAAATAGGGCAGCATTGTCATCCTGGGTAGGCACTTTCTCATGTTTCCCTTTGCTGTTTTTATGGTTGTGAAATTTAAAGGTAGCAACAAGGACATTTGCTGAAACTGTAACTCTACACAAATGGTCATATGAGGGTAGTTTGGGGAAAAATGAACCTCGAGGGACCCATCGTCTCTTTTATCTAACAGATATTTTCATCTCAATTGTCATTGCTGAACACTAGTGTCCTCACAGACACGTGTGTGTGTCTGTGTCTGTGTGGTGTGATGAGGCATTGTCTCTGCTCTTGTGTGAAATGCAGCTTTGTTGAATAGGTGACATCTCCCTTGTGTACCCAGGATGCATCTGTTGTATTACGTCACTGTGACGACAGTGCCTGTCACAACAGGGTGCTGAACCATACTTGGATATGACATCTGTGAACTTGCGTCCAGGTTCAAGTGGCAGAACAGGCTCAGATTATACACTTGACCAAAATAAATTAATATCACGAGCCTGTGGGGAATTAGCCCTACATCTTGGCTGTGCTGGGAATTTGTTAGTCATTTGTTACAGATTTTTCTTAAATTATTAATGCTGAATGTCTACATTTTAATATAGCAGTTTGGCCATATATAATAATTTGAGAGTGGACAAGATCATAGAAGTATTCTTCCACGCTCAACCTGTTAATACAGGTCTTCACCCGACTGTGACTGGTATTATGAACTTTCTTTTGCATACTGTCTCCAACATTTCTGCAACTTTACAAGGCTGCAGTTGATCTCCAATGGTAAAAACATTGGATACCTCGTTTAAGTGAGATGCTGAAGTTGTGATATGACACCTCATTATGCATCTCAGCACAATCCTAGCTGTAAGCAATGTAGAAAACTTAAATCACATTTGAGACTTGGCTGCAGAGGAACATGCACATGTCTTGTTATTAATCAGTCAAAATGAAATATTTAGGCTATTCCCTGCACCGTCATCACGAGTGTGCTTGGTGGAATGATTGGAGGGTTATTAATAGATTCAAGCAACCTGCTAGGAAGCCTGCCGGCAGCCAACAACAAATACTCAAGCACACACACAAATACACACATCGTATGTGTATCAAGCTGTGCCTGATTCATAACAAATGTCAGGTCTGTGCAGTGCAGCAGTGTGAAGCATGGCCAGCTCCAAGGGAAGCTCCTGCAAATGTACCTTAGGTGATCACAGCTCTCCTGTTCACTGTATAAGGTTCGTTGAAGCATCACTCTTGAAATTCAAGGTAAACGTCACTGGGGGTTTTGAAAGGATGAGTGCTCAATTTTTAGCTAGTAATGAGGACACCCCAGTTTCTTTTAAAATTGCATTTCAGAGACTAGAGAAATGGCATTGCACACTGAAAAGAAAATGTCATTATGCTCTGAACTGTAAACATGTTCTATCAAGAAGATTAGAAAATAGCAGGGCTTCACAGACTGCAGGATCTTGAAGAAGCATATTAAGATTAACTTTTCTGCACACATTCTCTTACTCCTACAAATCCACGTTATCTAGACTCTATTTATGTCTTGTATTAGACATTATATAGACATTACAGGCCTCGTGTCACTCTTTTTAAAGTCCCCATTTCCATCATTGTCTGTACATTTAAAAACAACGTCAAACATTTGCATTTTCTGGAGCATTTCCTTTTGATTCTCTTCACTGCCTGTCCTTCAGATTTGTAGATGACATGATCCTAGAAATGTAATCTATTAAAATGTTCACATTGCCAGTTGTTCAGTGCTGAAGATTATCATTAATTGATGGCCCTGGACACATTGGTTAATCCTCTTTTAAATAATAAAGCACAATAACTTGTATATCTGCTTTAGTGTGGGAGCATCTTAAGTTACAAATTCATCCATCAATGTTTTGTTTTCAGGACCCCAAATTTCAGATATTTCAGTTATGTAGGATTGATAACTGTAATATTAGAACAGCCAAACCGAGCACAATCTATGTTCTATCTTAACTTTCTTTCCACATTGTGTAGAAACATAAAATTAATGAATCCTTTAAGTGTTAATTTCCTCGGTCACTACATCATATTTTGTCTAGTATTTCTGGGACCTCTTATACACCACATGCTTCACAGACATGCTTTAAACTGCTTTGTTTTCCTAGATGCATGACTGATTGATCCTGTTTTTGTGTTTTTCTTTACACAGATAAACGAGTTAAGCCATGTCCAGATTCCCATCATGCTCATGCCAGATGACTTCAAGGCCTATTCTAAGATTAAAGTGGACAACCACCTGTTCAACAAGTAAGTTCTTTTTTTAAATTCAAAGGTTATTGTGCATCACAAAAATAAATGTTTTTTAAATTAAGCATAAAGGAGTAACAAAACATGCTAAATAGCATTCATGAACTCTCCATTATGTTTCTCTGATTTTTGTGTACACACAGGGAGAACATGCCTAGCCATTTCAAGTTCAAAGAGTACTGCCCTCTGGTGTTTCGAAACCTCAGGGAGAGGTTTGGCATCGATGATCAGGACTTTTTGGTAAAAAAAGACTTGTACCATTTGTAGTATAAGATTGGTTTAAATTTGAATATTGGGTTGTCACTTACTAAAGATAACCATGTTCTTTTTACAGTTAGTACATGTTTCACAGTCTAATTACTTTAACAATCTAAGCACACTTAAACATGTAACTACTCCAAAACAAATGCAGTCATCTTTTCCCTCTTTTGTTTGAGCCCACTCCGTCTTTAGTTTTTGCTCTTTCCCAGTAAATCCCTGTTTCCTGGTGCAGTCAGTGAGTTGGCTGTATTTGGAGGTCATTGTCTCCCAGCTCAGTGCAGCTGTCCTTCTTACATGTTTACATTAGGGCTCAGCTGGCTGCAGTCGGTGGGCAGTAGGAGTTGAAAGTCACCGGTCCAAAATGCCACATTGTCACTATTAAACTGATTTTCTGTATTAGACACTTGTTGAAGACAGAAGGTTTAAAGGTTTGTTTGTTACTTTTCATGGTGCGTAATGTCAGAAGTATTAGTTTAATGACCTTCCCAAAACATAGAGTGCAAAAGTAACCATTATGTTAAATAAATTATGAGAAAAATTGGCTAACACTGCAAAAACAGTATACATTTAAGCATTTCTTTAGCGTGTTGAGCTTGTTACGCAAATAATTTCAATCTTGCACTAGGACTTGGTCATTTCTTAGTTTTCATACTTTTTAGCAGTCTCAAAAAGCAAATCTTCAGTAAGCTTCTAAACATAAGAAGAAATTATATTGTTGTTTCTGCCACATAACTCCAAAGTTTGTTGTCATTCTGCAAAATAAGCAACATAAGCTAACAGTTTAAGAGAGGGAGTGAGTGGTGAGGAATTCTTAGAGAATGAGGGATTGAGCCACAGGGTATTGGATCATCTTACTTGTGAGCTCCAAAGTCTGGGCAGCAGCTGTTTGCGTCTGTGTGTAGCTTTGGCTGGGCAGCAGCCGTAGGGGTCAAACCCTCATATGTTTAGACTAGAGTGTGGGAGGTGGTGAAACAATAAGAATGCAGATCTACTTGCTGTATTTCTGAGCTCACTCACAACTGTGCACTACCTCAGAAATGTAATTTCCTTATCAGCTATTCAATAATGAGAGGTCAATATGAGTTCTGACTCTTTTTCAAAACAGATTTTATAGGGAAGTGAGGATTGTCAAAGAGCAAAGATGACATACTGCTGTCATTTCATTGTGCACATCCTTATCCTTGTTTCATCTTTGTTTGTGCTCTGTGTTTGCAGAACTCTCTGACACGCAGTGCTCCCTTAAACAGTGAGGCCCAGGGACGCAGCGGGGCCCGCTTCCATACCTCTTACGACAAACGATACGTCATCAAGACCATCAGCAGCGAGGATGTGGCCGAGATGCACAACATTCTAAAGAAATACCATCAGGTGAAGAGGGCTTTTTTAACTATAGTGTATGACTTACTGTCTATTCTTCCATAGGAAGAAATAGATTATGCTAGCCCATGGCTGATAGCTGATGAAAATAACATCACAAGGAAAAGGGACAAGCTGTTGTCTTTAATACTGCAACTTCCTATTGATCTTGCAGTTTCAGTAGTGATAAAAAAAAAAAAAGAAAAACTTTATGGGTTCCATAGTCATGCCATGTCCTCGGATAGCTGTTGTAATAGGAGCCCCTTACTCCCTTTACTCTGTTTATAATCTCTCAGGAAAAAGCTAAGTTGTGCTTTGCTCTTTCTTTATTCCATAAACTCTCCCTGTTAGTACAGGCATTAAGTATCCATTGTGACTGAAAAAAGGGTCATATATTTGTCTTCTTCACTCTTTCTGTAGTTTATTGTTGAGTGCCATGGCAACACGCTGCTTCCTCAGTTTCTGGGGATGTACCGGCTCACAGTGGATGGGGATGAGACTTACATGATTGTTACTCGCAATGTCTTCTCTCACCGCCTTTCTGTCTACAAGAAATATGATCTCAAGGTAAGAGGGAAGGAAAGAAGAACACACGAAAAAAAAATATAGCATGAATGTGAAAAGAAGTTAAATCTGTGTCTTCATTTTTTGTTTTGTTTTTCTAAGGGGTCCACTGTGGCAAGAGAGGCGAGCGACAAGGAGAAGGTATAGTCACCTGCTGAGAGCTAAGGTCCACTCTTATACATAATCATGAATACTAAATATCTGGATAGGACTCTTAGCCATACCTGTCTGCTTTGAGCAGTAAATGATATCAATTAAAATATTAGCTAGAATTGTTAATAAAAGTAAAAGCTTTAGATTTCAAAGCAAACTAAACAAGTCCACCAGACTTCCACTTAAATTTGCAAAGTGTTGCTTAATGAAGTTCTGAGGGGATTTGTGAGTCAGTGTCATCTTAAACAATGTACAGCTGTGCTGTGTACCCTGCCGATGTCTTGGTTCTGGTACTACTGAACAGTCCTGGCAGTCTGAGGAATAGTTTAAATATAGTATATTAAACGTGACTATTTTGTTTAAATAACATGTCATAGGAAAGCCGTGTGGACGATTAGAGAATGAGAAAGAAAACAACCTGTTTCCAGTGTTTTCAAACAGTTCCAGGCTCACTGTCATCACCCAAATGGTTTAACTAACAGGACTCTGGTGTCTGCTTTTGTTTCCCTTTGGGTGGGGATGACAGTAGCAAATATCCATCTCCTCCAGGTAGCACCTACTTTGTCACTCCATTCCCTTTCTAGCCACTGCATGGTATTTTTGTTCCTTTTAATTTGCTTCATTCCCTCTAACCTGGCTTCTGCTGATCCATTAGTTCCCCTGCTTGCTGTCTGTGTGTGAAAGACGGATGGTTGTGTGCATCTGCGCGTGTGACTCCATGTCTGGCTGTTTGTTGTTGTAGTGTTTTTTTTATTCGGACAGATGTTGTCTCATGATTGAGTATGTTGTGTTTTCTATGTATTTGTCTGGTTGGTTGGTGTGTGTGTGTATAAACAGTGTATATGAGCAGGACATTTTGTGTGATGGAAGTTTTGCTGTTTGATGTGAGAAACAGCCTATTTTTTGAGCTTTTGGCTGCTTGAACAGAGTCACTTGTTGAAAATGAGTTGTCACAGAATTTGCAGAAATCTGACTGGTTTTGTCTTTTGTGTTAAATGTGTATTAGCTAACAACAGTTCAAATGGTTACCTTACCTGAATAGAAGAGTTTTATTTAGCTGTTTTTTGTTTGTTTTGGGTTTTTTTGTTTTTTTCCTTAAGGTTGAAGGTTTGATCTAGAGCAATGATACTTACAGACATCGTCTTTGATTGCTTTGCAGTGCAGTGTATCAGCTTAGCAAGATAGAAAACTCACTGCTCTTTTCATTATCTGCATACACATTTATTTCTGCAAAGTTTAGTCTTTGCCTGTAAAAGGTATTTACATAGGCTGCCCCAGTTTTGAACCACAGCAGCTTGAAGCGAGTTATATGGGGGGCTTAATTGTGGAACACCATGCAGTGAGACATGGAAGACTTCAGGGAATCCCTGAACTAAATATAGGCCCCTGTACATGGGGGAACAAGCAAAATATTATTATGGTTAAAACAGATGAGTGGAAAAACAAAGCAGCTGAGGATTTAACACACACGTGAGCCTACTATGTGACCTCTTTTCGTCTGCAGCGCAGCTGTGTGAAGCACCATTTGCTGTCTAGCAATAGAGATTAAGAAGCAACAGGATACATTTTGGCAAACTCGCATGTATTAAGTCAGATGTTATATTTTCCGAGACAAACTGTCACTCTTAACTTAAACTACAACAACAATTTCAGAGAAGTTGGGCCGCTGTTTAAAATGTAAAATAAAAATGGAATGCAAATCTCATGAACTCATATTTTATTCATAATAGAACAAAGAAAACATAAATGTTTAAACTGAGAAAATGTATTTGTAATTTAATGGCAGCAGCACATCTCAGAAAAGTTTGGGCAGGTTTGGACTTGGGGCAGGAATGTTGTCCCAGTCTTGTCTGATATAGGATTCCAGCTGTTCAACAGTCCTGAGACATCTTTGTCATATTTTTTGTTTCATGGACCAGATGTTTGCAGCTGGTGTAAGGTCTGCATTACAGGCAGGCCAGTTCAGCACCTGGACTCTTCTATTATTAAGCCGTGCCATTGTAATAGCTGCAGTACGCGTTTTAGCATTGTCTTGCTGAAATGTACAAATGTGCCCAAAAAAGACATGTGAATGGAAGCACGTGTTGCTCTAAAACCTAAGTATGCCTTTCAGCATTTATGGTGCCTTTCCAGATGTGCAAGCTGCCAATTCCACAGGCATTAATGCACCCCCATACCATCAGATGCAGGCATTTAAACGGATGCTGACAACAAGCTGGATGGTTCTTCTATTTAATCAAAAACTATTTCAAACTTCGATTTGACTGACCACAGAACAGTCTCTTCTATTATTTACTTATTATTTACTATTTACTTTACTTCTCTGGGCCAAACAGTAGTGCTCCTGGATTATGTTCACGTATGGCTTCTTTGCAGGGTAGAGAGCTTTAACCTGTATTTGTGGATGGGACAGCGAACTGTGTTCGCAGACTGTGATTTCTGGAAATGTTCCTGAGCCCATGCAGTGATTTCCATGACAGAATCATGGATGTTTTTAATACTGTGTCATCTGACGGCCTGAAGATAACGGCCATCCAGTATTGATCTTTGTTCCTTCCACACAGAGACTTCTCAGAATCAGAGTCTCTGAAACTTTTGATTGTAGTCTTTGAAATTTAAAGTTGAAGAACATTATTCTGAAATTGTTTCCTACAATTTGTAGACCGAGTTTCTTGTGGATTGGTGAACCTCTACCCATCTTTACTTCTGAAAAACTCTGTCGCTCTAAGATGCTCTTTTTACACCTGGTCATGTTACCGACCCATTGCCCGCTAGCCTAATTAGTAGTAAAATTTTCCTCCAGCTGTTCCTTTTTTAGTACCACTTACTTTTCCAGCCCTTCATTGTGCCGTTGCAAAGTTTTGAGACATGCTGTTGTCATCAAATTTAAGATGAGCTAATGTTTTTCACGAAGTAATAAAAGTTCTAATTTTTAACAGTTTTTGATATGCTTTCCATAGTTTGTCAATAACGTGGCTTTATGGGATTTGCAAATCATTGCCGCTTGTTTTTTGTTTTGTTTTGTTTTGTTTTGTTTTGTTTGTTTTTTTGTTTTTTAGATTTTATTCAGCATGCCAACTTCTTTGGAACTGGGGTTATACTACACGTTGTTGCCTGTAGGTTGTATTGATTTCTTTGCTTAGTTTAACTTTTAGCTAATAGGCAATACATAACGAAATAACAACAAGTAACAATACGTGAAGCTTCTTTACTCTAATACTTATCTTATAGTTAAACTGCAGAGTGCAAAATACAGCATCTGATCACACATACATTTACACCAGACTTTGAACAGATCTCACAGAGTTAACTAAGGTTCAGCCTTTAGAGATCAAGCTCTGGCCACACACACACACACACACACACACACACACACACACACACACACACACACACACACACACACACACACACACACACACACACACACCCCCCACACACACAGGAATACAGACATGCTTAAGTTACGTTTGCTCTCACACACTCAGTGGGGTCAGTAAGATGTCTAAGAAGTAAAATGGTGTCGAATAAGAATAAAAAAGGGAAACGGTCCATTTTGCTCAGTCTGTATTCTTAAAAAAAAAAAAAAAGTTTTAAAGAAACGCACACAAACAACAAGCACGGCAGAGTCCTCTCCTGACTGCATGGCCCTCTCCCTTTCATGCATGCATCTGCATGGTATATATAATGTTTTTCTGCATCCTTTACGAAGTTACATGATTTCAAACACATTCCGATGTGTATGAACACCGGCCTCATTCTTTTGCACATTGTGGGCATTTTCTGTTCTACTCACGTATGACATGTATATTTTTTTTTTTTTTTTTTTTCATGAAATAAATTCTGTGGTTCTTGTAGCTGCTGTCTCAGGGGTTTGGCTGTCAAACAGCAGCAGCAGCTGGCTTTTCTGACACATTTTATATACAGCATTTACCAGAAAAACAGTCAGGTGGTTGACACCTTAATTTATTTTATTCTCAAACTAAGTAGAGCTCAAATGAGGTTATGCTGGTCTTATATGGGCCTATTAAGTCATGTTATTTATATTATTTGTGGTTAACCAGGTATTTAGGACACTGGCAGTAACTCATGAAACTCTTACTGATAAAGATTTGTGCAATGACAGCATTTTATTTGGTGATCTGTAAAATTTAGAGGTTGTGTTTGTTTGTCATAAATAGTCGCTGGACATTGGTTTGTGAAATAGAACTAATATCACCACTAGTCTCTGTTCAGTGGCTCGAAACCGCATTTATTTTCTTTTTAAATAAAAAATAATGTCCTCTCTCTCTCCTTCACAGTAGAAACAGCTGGTATCCGGTGGGGCCACATAGCTTTCATGTGGCCATATGAATGAGTCTGAACTCCTTGTTATTTTATCTTTCTTCCTTTGTCCGGTAATTTTAATCCCCTAGAAAAAGTTCCACGCCTGATAAGTTGTTTGGCAGGTTCATAGGATGCAAGTAAGTTTACAGTTGTTTCCTTGCTCTGCTAAGTCCCAGATCCTTGCTCCATAGAGTAGCTTTGCCAGGCTGCTTTCTTTCTCTGCCAGGTGTTTAAGCTGGGAAATGAACAAACACTAATGTAGGCGGTGCAGAGTAATGCCTTTATGTAATATCGATCTTAAATTTCGATGTTGAAGCTTTAGAGGGAGTCTAAAAAATTTATTTTAGGTCGATGTGTAGTAGGAAAACGGTGTAACCACAAAACAGTGTCATCTTTTTACATCTTCGTTGGATGACTGTGGTCATGACTGTGGTGGAGACTGATACGCACTTCTTGGCACATCCATTGTAAAGACATCAGATTTACAAACGTCTAGACGGGTCATGCAGATCTTTCGCGCTGATGCCCTTTCCAACCCTCTACCAATCTGAAAACAAAACTATTGTATTCTGTTACATTTTAAACACTTTGCCTTTACTTCCAACTTCCTTCCTCCCTTCCTTTCTCCTTTCTTCTTTCCTCTCCTCCACCCCTACCGTCCCTCCCTCGCTCCCCCTTTTCTAGCAGCCACCCCCATCAGAGGATGCCCCCCCACGGCCCAAATCTGGTAATGTTCAGCAAAGGCTGCAAACACTGCGGATTGCCACGCGCTTTTACTGCGCCATGAAACACGTAAGAGATGTAAGAGAACCAGGGCTCATATACCAGGCATGATCTATTAAATCTATCTTATTATTTTATTTATTTATTTTTGTTCTTTTTGTATGGCCGAACATTTCCGTTTGTTCTCCAGGCTGATCCACTGTTATTTAAACGCCATATTTTTTGCAAACATTTCATCCATTTACAGTCACATTTTGGTCAACTTGTCAGTAAGTTTTAGTTCGCCGAGTGATTCATTGTTGTTCCCAGCATTCACTCAGTGGCACCTTTTATTTGAAACACTGGAGAGCAAGAAGCAGTAAAGCAGGACGATTTGTTTTTAAACTTCACATTTTGATGTCTCTTCTAAGCCACTAAAGTACTGAAGAAAATGAAAATGTCTGTGTGATAAGGAGAACCTTAGACCTGAAATACTGAAGCGAAACATACTTTTCTATTCTTGTTCACAACATAACTTGTTTTGGTGACCATGTTTCATTGTTTTGCAGAAATACTCCAGTATATTGAAGCCCTGCTGGTTTTAGGTGTTCTGCTTTTAGTACAGAGGCAGCAATATGGTCATTGGGTCTTTAAAGAGGGTTTTGTAGAGCAACTAGTAATCGTGCAATCATGGAAACCCACACAAAACTAATAATTGTACATAAATTATGTACGCACTCATAAAGACACGTTCTGTCCTCAAACATAACAGTGTTAAATGAAGTAAGTGGCTAATTTTGCATTTACGTCTGAGTGGTTATAATACATCTGCTGATTTGCTAGTAACTGATACCAAAGTGCTGGATAACAAAACTGAAATTAGGAAGTCTTCATAATGTACAGACTACATGTCACTGATGTAAAAAGTGCACTGTAACGGTGTATAAAGGTATAAAAATCAGCAGACAGCAAAACTACGAGATTTATTTCAAGCCAGCTGACAGGAGAAAAAAGAAACAACATTCGTTTTCAAGGCAGTGGAAAAGTTCACCTGTCATACAGTTTTGTAAGGCTCATCAACAACCTTTCCTTTTTTTCCTCCCCTCTCTCAAATAAATCTTTCTCGCTCCCTCAGCGAAGCACACCAGTCAAGTGTCAAACCCAAATTATTTTAGTCAGTGTAGCTGAGAAAATCGATGAGAGTGCAACTGAAAGCATTATTTTTTTTTTTTTTTTTTTTTGTGACTTGGAGGAGCAAGTCGAAGGAAGGCTTGGGCATGGAAATAATACAGTTGAAATGAGCCCACAGAAAGGTGGATGAATTGCCAGATTTGGGATGTCTGATCCGGGTACAGGCATCTAAAATGTTTTGGGTTATTTTCGCCTTTTGCAGTCAGCCTCATTTATTTTTATGTCGCATCTATATTCAGTCAAGAAAGTTATACATTTCATTTATTTATTTTTCATTTGGAGGTCTATGTCTGTATATATATGTGCTCAATTGTCCAATGTTGTGAGAGATATTCCTGTAAAGGCGTCTTCTGTATGTATTTGTATATGTGTGCTGTCTGAGTTTGTTCTAGTGCCACAAGGTGTTGTGTGTTGCTGCTCCTCTCCTGCTGCCATAGAAACATTGTAGTAGCTAAACTGCTGCTGCTGCCCTCTTACCTCATTTCCTGCTCTCTTTTTCCTCAGTGACTCAGAACTAGGCGCCTCCCTACCCACGTATCACCTATTCCACCTACAGGCTGCTGGTAGTTTTGCAGCAGCATGGTTGAGGAGAAAATTGATCCCTGTAGACTGACATTTAAATAGGAAATTACTTCCTTCTGCTTCTAGGCTGAATAATAGCAATTAGTCTCAAAGCTAAAGTGGCTTTATAGAGTTATAAAAAAAAAAACCCATCTTTTTACCTGCAAACCAATATTTGGTATCTGAAAAGCATCCTAGTAGAGCAAGAGTACTTCTGCGAAACTAAGAGAGTGGATGCTTTTCGGAGTCTACTCTCGTGCCATAAAAGGACCTGTAGTGGCTTTGAGTTGGACGTTCTTTTTTTTCATGACACGAAGTATACGGATCTACCAGATGCATTTAAAACGCTGTACAAATTTCTGTACAATTTGCCAGAAAAATGATGATAATACAGACAGGAAATACATTTAAGTGCAAGTGATACGGGAAGTTTTAAACTTGGAGCATCAGGTGGATCTGTACCCTGCTGTGTGCATGTTGCATGCATTGTATTAAACAGTCAAAACATTCAGCTCGAAAAGAGGAAAGCCTTGGTTTGGACAGACAGCTTGTACCCTGTTAGCCAACTCGTGTTATGTTACCAGTAGTACTTGTTGTGTTTGGCTGAAGCAGACAGGCTTATCGAACAAACCACAGGCTCAACGCCTCATATATGTGAATGGGGTATTTCAACATGCAGGATTGTTAGGCCGATGCAATTACATGCACTCTCAGTATGAGTCATTTCTAAGATTAGAATTAATCTTTCTAATCGTGCTTTTTGAAATACCCCCTAATGCTTAAAGTTGAGCAAGACTGTGCTATCTTTAAGTCCTGTGTAATGACACATATAATGTCTTGTGAGTATTCTGGGGAAAAAACGATAAAGAATACAGATGCTGGTGTTACCACTTTAATTTGATATTGTATTCAGGTATGTTCAAGTATAGAATCTGTGTATGATTGGGTGGAGTGATATTTATTGACACTTCCTCATCTGCACTTGATTTAAGCACCAGAATTCTGTCTGCACATTTTTGCCCAGGTCTGCTGTATACAGTACCATGCTTTTTGGGTTTGTGTTGTAGTTTTGGCTGTTTCTATCTGGTCACTAATCTCCAATACTAATGGGCAGGCTAAAGAGCTGCCCACCTACAAGGACAATGACTTCATCAACGATGGGCAGAAGATCTACATTAACGAAGAGAACAAGAAAATGTTCCTGGAGAAGCTTAGGAAAGATGTGGAGGTATGTGTTCGACATGATTTTTTTTTTTTTTTTTTTTTTTTTTTTTTTTCTTGTCAAATTGTGATTCAGCTTTTGGGCTGTCTGTTGGTCCCATCAATGGCTTTCCATGCATTAAGTGCGGTATGTAGCCAGATGTGAGGTAGCAAGTCATGCTGTAAAATAGAGCTGGGCGATATAAGATTTTTTCATATCACGATATGTTTTTTTCATCTCAGGCGATAACGATATATATCACGATATAAGCCAAATAACTATATTTGTAAGATTTAAATGTGCTGTTGCTCACAATTAAAATTTGAAATAATTAGCAGCTTGTTTTAATTAAAATATTTATTTCCCATAATAAGTTCAACAGGGCAGATGTACTTAAGGAACATGAGACTTCAGTTTCAGATAAATAAAGGCAAATATTGCAAACTACACAAAAGGCAGCCGCTAAAGCGTTTAAGTTTCAAAATAGAACAAACAAAACAGACCACTAAATTGTCAATTCCACTTAGAAAGAAAATATTAATTCTAAAAATAAATCTTAGGTCGTTTTACAGAAGAACAGACAAAATTGACTAACTTTTGTCAATATCAAATAAACTGAGAACTAAAAGGAAATTCTTAATCTCTCCTTGTTGTATAGCTTAGCTTTTCAAACAGTTTTAACAGTTACTTTAGTCTGACAAAAGCCGAATGACAAATTAGCGCTTTCAGTCAGAGATTGAGCATGCACCGCTTTATTGTATTTCCAGACTTGCTTTCGGCACAATTTACAGTGCGCGCTACTCTTGTTTTTTGTCAGACTTGAAATAGCTGAAATACCTTCACACTACGGAACTTCTGTGGCCCTTCCGTTCGACAAGCTCTCCGGCATTGGAACCATCATCTGTTTTTTCTTCAGTAACCTTCGCTCACGCTCTCGGTTGATTTTTCTCTAGTCGGCAAACTCCTTTCCTTCATTATCCGGGCTGCACGGCTGCAAAAACAAATACACAAGTGCGCCTTGGCGCTTGTGCTGTACGTAACAAGTCACGTGACGTGACGCTGCGGCTGTGATTGGTTCGGCTCTGCCCTACTTAATTTGGATTGGCTGTTCTTTTTTTTTTTTTTTTTTAAGAGGACAAGAGAGATGAGGCCTATCGCAATAGTTTAATTTTTCTATCGAGAAAAAGTTATTTCGCAATACATATCGTTATCGTTTTATCGCCCAGCTCTACTGTAAAAGATCTTACTTGATGTCACCATTCATTCATCACTAGTTCATTTTATATTTTGCTACAAACTTTTAACTCAACCTCTATTTTTTTTTTCCCTCTCATCTACTCCTCCATCACCACACATTATTTTACCATCCTGCCTCCATGCACCGTCCTCAGTTCCTGGCCCAACTGAAGCTCATGGACTACAGTCTGCTGGTAGGGATCCACGATGTCGAGCGAGCCGAGCAAGAGGAAGTGGAAAGCGAGGAAAACGAAGCCGAGGAGGAGGGTGAGAGTGACGGAGGAGGCATTGGGACCCCCCCTGACAGTCCCAGCAACACCCTGGATAGTACCAAGCCACTGTCACCTGGAGAGTTCGACCCCACCATCGACGTCTATGCCATTAAAAGCAATGAAAGTGAGTGAGAAATGCAAGGAGAAATGCAATCCTTGCATTGTGATGGCTGTATGTAATCGGAAAAACAAAACAACAAAGAACTAAGAGCTCCCCCTACTGGCAGCTTTGGTTTTCACTGCATTTATCACATCTGGTATTCAGTCTCTCAAGGAGATTATTTGTGAGAAATGTGCATACATTAAACAGCATCTGCTTTTTTCCCCTCTACTATGCAGTTGTATGGTTTCTTATTTAGGGTGTATTTGCTTTAAACTCCAGGTGCTCCCAGGAAGGAGGTTTATTTCATGGCTATCATAGACATCCTGCAGCATTACGATGCCAAGAAGAAAGCTGCGCATGCCGCCAAGACTGTCAAACACGGGGTACGTAGCTGCATAGAGACCCATTATTTCAGTGGCTCAGTTGTTAAACTAGCCCAGTGATGATGGATGTGTGTGTGTCTCTGCAGGCCGGAGCAGAAATCTCCACGGTGAACCCAGAGCAGTACTCGAAGAGGTTTTACGATTTCATCACCACTATCCTGTCATAGCCTCCATGAGTGACGGGGGCAAAGAGGCACATGGGAAAGGGGAGGGCAACTGGGGAGTTGGGGTGGAGTAGAGAAAGTGATGGAGAGGAAAAGCATCCAGAGGCCGAATTAATAAGGTGCTGTGATGGCTTTGTGTCACTCTTCCTCATCCGTTCTCCTCACCTCTGTTTGTTTCCCTCTTTCTCTGTCTCTCTTTTCTGTGGGGTGCCACCTGCTGCAGCTAAAAAGAAAAAAAAAAACATTGTTCGTTTACATTCATCCTCTGTTGAGTTCTGTTTTTGTGTTACTTTGGATGATAAAGGCGTTAAAAGGAAGTGTCCAAGTCATTACATTTTTTCTTGTTTGTTTTTGTTTACGGTTGTTTATTTGGGAATATGGCTTCTTTTTTTTTAATTGCCTCTAACACATCATCCAACTCCCTACATTTGTTTTTTTTTTTTATTTCAATTTCCCTATTTGTTTTTTCCTTATGATGTTGAGGGGAAAGGGAAGGGTCTGATGTGGTTAGTGTGACAACAAGTGGAGGTTCCTCTCAGAGGTGTGAGCGGGGATATAACGAGGAAGTTTACGTTGAGCCTCGTCTAATGCAATTGCTTCGTATAAGGAAGTAGGAAGCAGTCTTCCAGCAGGCCAACAGCCAGACCCACTCCCGAATGCTGAACATGTACTCGGCCATATAAATCTTCCCATTTAAATTCCTTCTCCAGCATTCCCCCTTTCCCCTCTCGTTCCTGTGGTTTTATTGAATTGAGCTTCTGGGTTATTCTCTGGCCACAGATGACTAAACCTCATGTAAATTAACGCTTGCTTCCAGCTCCAGCACTAGCTGCACCTCTGTGTCTGTCAGCACTTTGCTATCTTTCTGATTAAGGACTATTAATGGAGGAACATGGATCATAAGATAAGAAGAGGAGCTTCTGTTTGCTGTCCACTTTTCAGTGTGTTCGATATAGTTAGCAAGTCACGCTTTCTGTTCCATGGCAGCAGAGAATTGCCCAGAAGCCATGTGTGGCTGTTGCTGCTTAAGAGCAAATCAACTCCGTGTTATGGCGTCTTTGTACAGGGTGTCAGATTGAAACATGAACAGCCCTCAACTTTCTGTTGCCATCAGCACCTTATGAGTCAAATCATAAAACGTTGCACTTTTATTTGTTGTAAGAGGTTGTCAGTCTGTTACACGCGCAGCAACAACAACAAAAAAACAAAAAGGAACTCGACTTGTTTAGATTTTAATCTTAGAAGGTTGGATTCAAATCCCATCTCCTCCATTTGTCACCTGTGGGCTCTTCTTACAGGGATTGGTTGGGAAACGATTCAATGCAATATTAGGTAAAGTGGGCGAGTTCTCTTAATCCAGCCTTTCTGACCCTATAAGAAGAGCCCACAGGTGCTGCATTGGTGGGATTTTTGATACCAGGCGGTAGTTGTGGTAGTGTGATTGTGTTCAGGGCAAACACAAGACAGTTTACCTCCAGCATCGTACCAGCACACACCCAGTGGCGGCAGATGGAGTGTGTGTGTCAGTGTTCAAAGGTCGTAAAGGGGGAGATGAAAGGGGAGGAGGGAATAGTAGATGTAAAGATACGTGTTGTTAAGTCATTAACACCAACAGCATCGTTCTCTAACCTCGGCTGTGAGTCTGTTATTCATCGTTGTCATTATTATGTCATTGTTGTTGACTGTTTTGTTTGTTTGTTTTTTTTATGGTGGATTTCGTGTATTTGAATTTGGTGGATTTATGAATTGACGTGCTAATATTTGTTTTGTTTCTGAGTTTGTGTTTTTTTTCTTTGTATATTTTGCACAAGAGGAAAGGAACCAAATGTTACGAATACCCAATTAGCTGAAACGGTCTTAACAAGGGAAATGCAATATTTACATGTATGTAAGTGAGAAAAGCTGTTTTTGCGCGTGACGTCGTCTAACACTTCTGGATAACCAACTAAAACAAGTAAACTCGTCCTTCTTGGCTGTTATAACCCATGCAAAAACGCTTCCATCACAACATGTTTGTTTAGATATCGTAGATTATATTCACAGTTATTTTTTTACATTGGATTTTAGTCCTGAAAAATGGTTGTATTTAAAAGGAAAATTTAAAAAAAAAAGAGTCACCCTTCAGATTGAATGATGGTGCTGTGGTAAATGAAGAATGATACTGCTTGAATTTTTACAATTTATAGATGTAAGAAAAAAAAGTTAAAACTCAAATATGCATGTCACAGGACTACGTTTCCTTTCCCCTTCCTTGTCTGTGGTGTTGGCTGTTCTATTCTCTTTGTGTGTGCTCCCCCTCCCTCCACTTTTACCACATTCGTGAGATGTCCAGCATAAAAAAAAAAAAGCCCCTGCCATGCTTTAAATAACTGTTTTGTTTTTTTCATTGTATACACTGTGCAAGATGTGTGCCTTTATACTCCAAATTATTTAATTTTATATTTTGTAATTTTTTTTAAACAACAGTAAAATGTTATTTTAATATTAGGGTGTTTACTTTGACGTTTTGTTTTCGACTTTTATTTCCGACCTTTCACAACATCTCCATTTAGATTTGTAACCGTTCAATAATTCAATTAAGTAAAACCAATAATTGTTTTTTAACCTACGTTTAAAAAGGAAAAAAAAAAAGTAAGGAGGAAAAAAGCAAGCATCTGTGTAATGTTTGAACACAGTGCATTGGTTTTGGTTGTGTAAATTTACATTCCCAGGCGTCCTTTTCCTTCTCCTCAAACTGGAGATGCTGTTTGTGTCTGTTGTTGGTTCATGCTGGTTCTGCCTTTATAATTAAAAAAATTAAAATAGGAAGGAATAAAGTGTGCGTGTGTGGAAGTGCATTGTGGAGTGTGTTTTTTGTTTTGTTTTTTCTGGGGTTTTTTGTATATTTACCCACCAGTCACAGATGCATTTCCAGATGTGATTTTTTTTTTTTTTTTTTTTTTTATTCCACTTCAATGTATTCATTAGTGAAACCAGCTTCTGTTCTTTCTGTGTAACTCACCTGCTTTTTGTCAGGGAGGTTATCAGCTGATAGTTCATCCCGTGTCAGTGATTAGTGAATATTCTTTTTGTGTTGTTTCACTGTAAATGGGCTGTTTTGTTTCTGTTGTTGCGTAGCTCCTACTGTACATAGGACGTGTCGGAAAAGAAAATGTGGAAACGAGGGAGCTGATTGGGCCCCAGAGATCTCCTTGTGTAAGTGTAGGAAGCAGGGCGCTGAATTGTGAGGAGGGTTTTTGTTTCGCTTTGGAAAGGAAACGGTGAACTTTACCAGATACAAATTAAAAACAGTAACACCCATGTCCTGCAACTGTCCCGTGAAATGAATAGTCCCTGCTTTTGTGACTTCTTTTGTGAATGAACTCCTCCTCCCAGTATCCGCCACCCACCCGTCGACCTGCTGCTACCGTTAACTTGCCAAAAGCATCTTCCAGCAATCAGAACTACCCCACATGAGCTTGAAGAACATTGTGTGTTGTATAATGTGTTTGTCTATTCGTTTCAACTTTTTTTGTTGTTGTTTTCCTTTTGTGGTAGATGGAGTGAGGTGTGCAGCACTCATATGTGAACATGTCCAAAGTTATGGGAAACAGCCCAGCGTTCGTGAGGGTTTATCAAGTTTTAAGGGAATTAAAAATGCAAAACCAGGAAAAATCTGCAGAGGTGGGATACCAGTTTTTGTTTTGTTTTTTGTTTTTTGAGCTTTGTGAACAAACGCAAACTTTTAAAACTCCTCGGAAACAGTCACGTCCATTCATTTAGTATGCAGATGTCAAGTCAAACAGCAGCCCACCCCTGCAGGGTGTGTTTTGGTTTCATGACGGCAGCGAATCCTTTCAGACTTGAGAATTGGTTCAAGCGTTGCTGTGTGTGTATGTGTGAGAGTGCGTGTTTGTTTTATTGCTGTCTGACATTGGTCAGTGAGAGTCCTCTTTCAGTGGCAGAGAGGCCAAAACTGTTGTATGTTTATTGTTATTCACATTTAATGATGACAATGGTAATAATAACAATAATAATAATAATACACTCCATTCCATAAGCGCACTCAAACATATTAAAGCACTGGTCCTGCTTAACTCAGTCTGCTGTGAATTGTTTATTTTTCTGTGTCTCTCTTTTTAAACTCTAAAGGATTGTCTGGATAAGATGGCACAAGATATGCCACAAAATGTAATACTGTGTGCAGAGGACAAAACCCCCCATTCAAGCTACTGTATGAGAAATGTTCCCAATAATTAATATTGGTTAACAACACTTAAAGTATCTGTTTGTTTGGGGGGGGTATTCATTTTTTTCAATATGATTAATTTAATTATTTCTAAGATGGAAATTCCATGTTAGAAATTTAGAATATATGAAGTGGCATAACATTTTTTAATCGCTTTTATTTATTTATTTTGATAACGGGAAGTAGAATTTAAGGGATCTCACCAAATTCTCCACACACACACAAAAACAACAACGCAAACATCTGAAAGTTGCGCAGTTGTTCAACATGTCTGCTTTTTCCACTTAACTGCTTAAATATTTGGCACTGCTAATTCAACAGGGAGCTGAGCCTTACTAAAAGTATTAGGTTGTGACATTTTAACAGTGACTAAATATATTAAAATCGTGACATTTAGCTAATTATTGCGCTAATTTTGCAATACAAGTTGTGTTTCCTGGTAAACCAGAGCGCACTTCAAAGTTAGTTTTTCACTGAAATATATATATATATATATATATATATATAAAATATATAAAAGGAAAAAAAAAAGGTGTTGTTAAAGATGAATGCGCGTACACAGAGTCTACAGGTGTGTTTCAGTTTTGAGCAGATGCTCGCGGCCGTGTGAACAAACGCTTCTCTCGTACTGGGACGTTTTCATCAGCCAACAGCTTATTATTTTTATACATAATAATAATAATAATAATAAAAAATTTTTTAAAAAGCTCGTCACCATCAGCTCGATTGTAAGCTCGGTGTACTATCATTAAGTTTGGAAACCCTGGTGATGTCACCTCTCTTTAAAACAGCCTATATTAATACGGATATATACTAATGAACCATCGGCGTCATGTACTCGTATTACAAGTCTTTGGATCAGTATAACTATATCCAACTTTAAAGTTGTTGTTTTTAATTATTATTATTGTACGTGTTAGTTTCGTACAGTAGTTTAAGGGGAACGAACGCATGAAATTAAAACACTGCCTCTGGTCGTCCTGTGGCTTTGGATGAAGGTTTCACACTTTTCAGTACGAGAGTCCAATGAGGAAGAAACACGGCAGCTTATGTTTTCAAACATTTCTCTAATTAACCTGTAACCTCTACAGCATGTTTATTATTCACACGGAACAAGGAGCTGCAAGTGGTTCAAAAACCAAATAAATAAATACAAATTTAAAAACAAGAAATATAAAACGATCAGTGCACTATGAAGAGAACAGCGTTTGGTCTACAATCATTCTGTACAATTCACGTGACACTACAGGCGATCAAATGCGTCCTGTCGCGAGCACACGTCTTTTTTCTTTTTCTTTTTAATAAGAGAGTGTGTCGGCAGCTGCTGCCGTGATGCGTCCAGACCCGTGCAGCGGTAAGAGGCCGGGGCTGACTCGCACCGTCCCTTCAGTGCGGGAAACCCAGCACACAATAAACAAAGAGCGACTCGCCATGTGCGCTGCAGCTGCTGCACGCACACGCGCGCAGCTGAAGTGCAGCGGCATTCACAACCGCCAGGGGGCAGACTGAGCCCTGCAGAGCTCAGCAGCGGGTGAGCACACACCAGGTGAATTCATTGTCATATGTTTTTCTCTTTTCTTTTAATGCATTTATTTATTTTGTTGCTTTTCTGCATTATCTGACGTAATAAAAAGCGCCGATGAACACCAGCTTTTATATAAGAGCCATCTGTTTCCCGCCATGAGCCGAGTAAAGAAATAACACTGTAACATGTCTCTATCCAAGAGTATGATGTCTCTGTCTCAGGAGCTGAGGAGCTTAGACAGCGGGGGCTGAGTCAGATCCATGCGTCAGCGAGCACGCAGCCTAATTAAATCTCTACCACCTGCTGCTGTGTCACTGAACATGACCTTTGACCTCTCTGTGCAGAACAGAAACACTTCCAACTGCATGAAATGTCACGCTGGCTGCGAATGCACCGTTAGAGTGCAGAAGCAGGTGTAGCATCTAAAGAGAACATTCTAGCCTGGATGCTGTCTTTTTATTGGATATTCAACCTTTTAATTTAACAGTTGGCATGAAAACCTTTGGGGAAAAACAAAAGAAAAAGAAAAACATTTGTAAAGGCACAGTATATTTTCACATGAATATCGACACCGGATGTGTGCTGTGAGCCGATGTCAGGCCGGCTGGTAGTCATCTAATCGCTCAAGCAAGGCCTCCGAGTAGCCGGGAGAGTAGTACCTGAAACACAAATGACACATACTGTAAATACCACTGAAGAATCGCCATAATATAACCTCCATTTTTGTTCATTTTCAAGCTTTTCATTTAGTCACATTTTTTCTAAAAACATGATATATGGTCAGATGATCTGCTGTGGATAACAAGGTTCGGAAATCAAAAAGTATACTCCAGCATGCACAAGCGTGGCTGCTGGGAGGAACACTGTACCTCACTATCTCCTCAGGGAAACAGCCGTTGATGGCATTGATGTATTCCTGGAGGGGAGACCCGGGCTCAGCCTCGATCTCTTGGACTTTCTTCAGTCCACCACTGGTCACAAAGAGGCGGCGTGCTCTGCTGTCATGAGGCAGCACCTTTGAGGAAAGGACTGGCATGAAAAACAGTCTTGAACTAAATGACACCAAAAAAAAAAAAAGACTGATGTATATAGAATTGATCTGATTATGGTCCTGCTTGTAGAGTTACCTTGCTGAACTGACAGACCACATGTTTAAGGATGTTGCTTGGAGCTTCATAGAGGAGGGGCTCCAGACTTGGCAGGTAAGTACATTTCTGCAGAACGCTCTTCAGAGCTTTTTTACTCTAAAAGTGCACAAGAAGAGAAAGTCCTTCACATCTGATCCCACTCAGAGACATTATAGGAGAGAGACACTAGACTCAACGAGTCCTTCAAAACAGCAAAGACTGGGACAGAAGTGTAACTTCCAAGTGGAACAGCTTGGTGTTGATGTCCAAAAGTCATGTAAACATAAAAAATCATAAGCAAACACTTTTGTGACTTTGTGCTGTGAGAGAAAAGGCTGATTCTCTGGATGCTCAGAGGAAACCCTTACTTTGGTCTGCAGGTCCTCAGAGCTGCTGGCGTTCATGTAAAGCTCCAGTATTTTGGGCAGCAGGTTAGCTGTGGCCACTGCCTTGGCGTGCTCAGGGGTGTGATGCCCTATCTGGCCCACTGACCAAACTGTGGCCGCCTTGATGTGATCTTCAGACTCCTCCGACAGACATAGGGCCAGCTGGGGCACCCCCTGCAGGACAGGAGGGCACACAGCACAACAGGGCTGGCTGAGTTAACATGACCTACATAGCAAGCATGAAGAAACGTCTCTGGCTTTAGTGGCTGGATTAGCTGTCACATAAAGAGTTATTACCACCTTAGAGACAATGACAGCCATGGCAAGGCTTTCACTGTGAGCTGCCACATATCCCAGCATCATAATGCCAGGCAAACGCACGTTTCCATGGCAATTGCCCAGGTAGTCAATCACTGCTTCCAAGCCCCCACAATTCACAATCACCTGGGCCAGCTGGGAAAACAAACACGCATGCAGGCACTTGACTGTGCGTCTCTTTTGTGTGCGTTTGTGCCTGCAAATGTGAGTGCGCGCCGTACCTCTGGAGTGTGTTTCACCACCTCCCTCATTAGGGTGACAACATTTTTCTTGACGTACTCATCTGGATCTCTGAGACAGGACATGGCTGCGGGGAAGATCTCAGCCTCTATCACCATCTCTGCCAGGCTCACGGAGTGCTTGCTGATCTGAGTGAGGGCAGCGAACACCTGCCTCTAGATGGAGACAAAAAAATGCCTAAATATTTTCAGAGATCATTTACAGTGTTGAAAATTAGATTGAGTCAATACTGCATGTTCTCCATTTAAATTTACAGCATCTGTTTCTTCTGATAATTTTGTTTTATTAATAAGGAATTAGAACATAATGTGTAATTCCATCTGAAAGTGAAAACCTATCCAAACTCTAAGCCTGGTAATTTTTTTAACAGTGATTGGGTTCAGAAAGTGTCTTTATTTTAAAAACAAAAAAGGTTTTCATATTTTACACAAGACTTTTTTTCAATATTTAAACCTAGCAGATTTTAAAACACTGATCATTTATAAGCTTTAACTGTATTTTTTACAATCATAATTTGTGCTCAACAGATCTGTACTGAATAAAGTTTCCTGTTAAGTATTCATGGTGAAAGATATTTTCATGCCAACATTTCAAAATAAAATTCTGCAGGAATATTTTAGTAAGTCAGAAATAATAAATTATCTCGGGACAGGATAACACTTTTTGAAATGTGAATCAATGGAGTTGCTAAGTAACACAAAAAAAGAACAACTCCTTGCGTGGTAGTAATTATAAAAAAATTCTTATAGTACACACTAACATACACACTTTTTTTCAATAATACTACCCATACCCCTAATAATAAGTGTTTATCATTTACACCAAAATATTCCAAAAATATTCACTACATAAAAAAGATTAATGTAAAGTAGAATATGGAAATCCTTACTTTTATACTCCAAAAGTATTTGGTGATCAAAAATATTTAGAATATGATTTGTTCTCTTTAAAACTGCCACTTGTTAGGTCCTCATTCTACTCTTCCTATTTTAAAGATAATTAGGGACTGATAAGTATTTTAAGTACTGAAAAGTACACCTTAAATTTAGATAAATTGTGTAGTAAGTGTTGGAAAATCACACTACACATTGCTAATGTACCCATGTTGAGATGACATATTTTAGCATAAAAATTATTAATATTCTGAGGTTTTTGCACTTTATGTTTTGACTACTTTTTATGTATTTATTTTGTTTATTTTAAACATTTAACAAAAAAAGAACAAATAAGTTATTTAAAAAGATTATAAATGACTGTGTAAAAATAATAAATTAATGTATTTAAATAAGGCTGGCGTTTCTTTGATTCGCATTTTGACACATGTTAACCTGAGCTAAAGCATCAGCTGTTCTGACGAGACAGCAAAACAGTCATTAGTGCCTCACCTTGAGCTTGGTGTCTGGGCTGAGGATCATCTGTGCCAGGTGTGCGATGGCTCCAGTGTCCACCACAGTCTGTGCCAGCTCTGGCGTGTGTTTGGAGATGTCACTGAGAGTGGAGGCTGCGATGCGTTTGAGGGCCATCTCTGGCTCCAGAAGACTCAAGACCAGCAGGGGAACGGCACCCGCGTCCACCACTGACTGAGACAAGGCTGCATGGGAGAGGAGGAAGAGGCGGTGAACACATACACAAACAAAAAACTGTTAAACAAAGAATGATGTTAGAAAAATGTAGTAAAGTGTTGCATGCTCGAACTATGAAATCACTCCATGAAGTCATTCTCTATCAGTTTCTTGATGAGTGTACCCTCCTAACCCGCATTGTGTCGTGCAATGTTGCCCAAAGCCCAGGCAGCAGCCTCCTTCACCCCGGGGTCAAACTCCTCCAGGCACAGAACCAGAGCGTCCACCCCCCTGCAGGCCACCACAGCCTGTGACAGCTCCGGGGAGTGTTTGGCTACTGCACGCAGAACAAATGCTGCTGCCTTCTTATAGAACCTCTGCACACAAACATATACAGACACCTGCATCAGTTTTTAAAAGAATCCCATTAAAATGATCTGCACCCTTCAATTAAACTGTCATCTTATGTAAATCGTATTAAATATTTTACATTTTTGCTGCTTGGGTTTCTCTAAAAATGTCCAGAAATATGGCTTCTGTGCTTCGAAGCTTTCCTACAAAGTATGTAAATAAAAACTTGACCCCTGCAGTGAGGGGATGTGTTAATTCTGTTGGGCTTCCTGATTGGTATTTTGCTGTGGGGTGGGGTTTGGGTCCACTTGTTCCCCTACAGGAAAAGAAATCACTGCAAATCAATACAACAAATGTTCTAAAATGATCTCTTTTTACCCCGTGATGAAACATTGCAATTCCATTCAAATGATTCCCATGCTGTGGCTTACAAAATCACTAGATCCTGGGAGATTTTGGAAAAGGCGTGTTGTTTTTTTTCTCCACTCCTTGTAATTAGTTATCTGCCTGTATGTTCACTTTGCTATAAACAACAATCACAGTGGGAAATGTGTCTTTATTTCTGGTCCGTGAGCTACCACAGAAATCTCACTCTGATATTTCTTTTTGAGCTTTTAAGGAGGCCCTGGGTTGGTCTCTGTAAACAGATGGTATGTTGGGGGTTGTCACCCCACTTTTAAAATCTGCAAAGCACTGTGATCTTATTTTCTACTTGTTTTAGAGGAGGGCTTTTTGTGTGTTTTGTTTTACTTTTGTCTTATTTGACAAATACAATAACGACAAATTTTAATATTAAGAAAACAAGAAAAAAACTGCATTCTGAGCCTCTGAGTGGGCTGACAGCAAAAAGAAAGAGGAAACAAAGGCCTGCTTGCTCTTAGGTTTTGAAATAGCCCCCAGGCGGCCAAGTTACCCCAACACACATTCTCACATTCAAATGGCTGACCCTGAGGTCCTAAAGGGTGACAGCCTCTGACTGCCTCTTTCCTCTCTCTCTCTCTTTCACACACACACACAAACACATCAAAACTGGAAAATCAAACTGAAGTAGAAAACTGTCAGGAGGATTGGATGTTCACATTCTGCGAGGCCAGGGAATGGGCCAGCTGTGGCAAGATGTCCTCCTTCACCACAGCCTCTGCGAGGTCCTCGCTGTTGTCTGCCAGGCGGCCCAGAGCCAAAGCTGCTGTATGCTGGATACTGGGGACAACATCAAGCATCAAGGGGCGCAGCAGGGACATCACACCTGCAGGAAAACAGAGGTGAGGAGGTGAGGAGGTGAGGAGAGGAGGGGGCAGGAGCACAGCTGGGCTGGCCATTGGGCGTACCGGGCATTTGCCCGGTGGGCCGATGGCCAGTCCCGTCTCTCTTGTTTGTTTGTCGCCCACTTTGAGCCAGAAAGAGGAAACCAGCGGAGGTCGCGCTTAAACAACAGCAGCACATTTAAGCTTGATAAGCTGTTGTTAGAATTGATTTAATATTACGTTCTAGTATCAGCTGATGTTTGCTGGAGCCACAGCCGTAAAGGTGCTGGTCATCATATCGGTTTGGATATGTGGTGAGAGGGAAACATGAAGATGAAACCAGGAGATGTCCTTACTGAATCATCAGAGCTGAACTGGTGATGGAGAAACAGGTTTACCTTTTAGGTGACATGAATGAGTTGAAGGGAAGTTATCTGCTGCCGTCTGGCAGGAGGTTCAGGCTGCTGAGGTCCCGAACAAACAGACTCAAGGACAGCTTTTACAACAGGGCAATAGCGCTAATCAATGCAAATAGCTGACCTGATTGGCTACCTGCCTGGACTTTTTTTAGGGGGAGGTAACAATGTTTAAAACAATAACAATAATAATATTTATATTTATAACAAGGTGCAATAATAATTAATGTGCAATAATAACAGTGTGCAATACACATAACACTTATTCTTCTTTTTTATTTCTAAGTTAATATACTGTGTTGTGTTGTTTGTGTTGCGTTGTGATGTGTCATATCGTGTCGTGTTGTGTTATATGTAGTACCGATGTAGGACAGTTTTTCCAATTTCATTGTACTACTGTACTATGTATGACTGTGCAATGACAATAAAGAATTATCTTATCTTATCTTATCTTATCTTATCTTATCACTGTTTCTGAGAGAGAAATAACACCAGGATCATTTTCTACGTAGCTGACAGCTGGTAACTGTGCAGTGGCGGCTCAAAGTTTTGCCAGGGGGCCAGGTAGGACATTAACAGGGAAAGGGGGGCACAAAGAAATACTTTTCTTTCTTATTCTCATTTAAAATGTCTCGCTTTTAATGAATAATTATCTGAATCTTTCGACCAAAGTGGTCATCTGATGTAAAATGTATAGAAATCATACATATATACCAACAAGACACTGTCACAACAGCATTTGTTTTCAAAGGCTTTATGGCTTTTCCTATAATACCTGGTGGGCCGGTCTCTAGTCGATTTTTTGTCCCAGTCCAACCCTGGCAAGGAGTGAGTAAAGGAAGCAGGTGTCGGCTGTCTTACCTGCATTTTGGAGTAGTTCTATATTTTGTGGCCGGTTCGCGAGATCAGCGACAGTTTGCACAAACTGCATCCTGGCTTTCTGATATTGCTCGAAAACTGCAGAGAACAGAAGTGACAGAACAGACGGAAGACTTGAAAACAGTGGAGTGAAATACCCGCTCGGCCTCGTCACTACACCTCATGAAGTTCACCTTGAACGACGTGCCGCTGCGACATTGTAGTGTAATGTGTGGTATTGATGGATACCGCGTCCTCTCACACTTTTTACTCCGTTATCTTCCTCCCTCCAACGAAACACGGTGCTACTTTTCAACACAGGTCTGGTCCTCCACAGGTAGTGTTGTGATTACGGGTCGCCACAGCAACAGACGGGAAGCAGAGTGTCCTCGTCGAAGATCGTCTACTAGGGAAAAAAAAGAAAGATGAATCACTCCCTGTGCGCTCGTGTCCGCTCGCCACGGCTCGTGTTTTCCGAAAATGTGTTCAAAGTGAGAGATCTAAGGACTTCCTAGGTTCACTTTGCGCTGTTTTCAGTTCCCGCTAAAACACGACGCTGTCTCACTCTGCGGGGACTTATTGAACAGAAAAACACAACCGAAAAATTAAAGCGGCAAACTGAAGAAAGTGAAAACACAGCGTGCATTATGAGTGAGCTCTCAATATGAGTTTCTTTTATTTTTTTTAATCCCTACATGTGTCCTCATATAACCTTCCTGGATGAACTCATGTAGACCGCTCTAATTAATGTGGTTGCTATAAATGAATAAATGAATGAATGAATGAATGGGGCAACATAAAATTTAATAAGTGACATGGGCCGAATAGTCGTCATTGTTTTTGTTGTCTCTAAAATATCGATCAGTTTTATATCTTGTTTTAGCGCTGGGGGAAAAGAGGAATAAATGTAATCAGGCGATAGAGGAAGCTCAGTCTATTAATAAATGATTATTTAAAAAAAAAAAAAGGGTTTATGCGCTCATGACAGTGTAAAAAGGTTTGCCTATAGGAGTTAAATGGCTGATCCAATTTATTTCTTACTTTTTAAACTTGTTACCCGGAGTTCGCAAACCTGTCTGCATCTGCTAGCCTACATTTGAAATACTGGCAACTTTTACCGAGGATTCATATTATTATTTTGTAAATATCAATACGCAAATATTTCGTTTTACTTCGCTTTCTTGGGAGGTTTCGCCAAATAAAATATGAAGGCTTTAGGAAGTGGAGCGTATTTCTATATGAGCCTTTATATGATTCTTTTTTTTTTTTTTTTTTTTTACCTTTGTTATGTACCTTTCGATTTGCATTTTTCATTATTTCTCGGGGGATTTTTTCAAATAAAAAAATCAAAAAAATTAATTTTATGGGGACAAAACTTTAAAAATAAACACCTCCGTGTAAAAATAAATAAAAATCTTAAAAATGCCCCGCGGCATATAAAAACAGCGCAGGCTATCAGATAAAATATATATATATATTATTATCTAAAACCATAAAATACCCGCATAGCGCAAAACTAAATAAAATAATAATAACAATAATGAAACAAAAAAATAACTTATCACAGAGAAAAAAATTTTTTACCGTAGTTTTTGTATACTTACACATTTTATATTATACTTTGATTAAATCGGTGAAGTCTAATCAGGCCACTTGTTAAACAAATCAAAATTAGGTCTGAACGAATAAACAGTGGTTTGTCTCTTTGCACAACGAGGAGAGCATGCCTCTCTAACCGAGTCATCTACTTTAAATCCTGCTCATTCAGACTGACATCTGGCCCTCTGCCTGCCTTTTAGTTCGACTTTTTCATTTTAAACCCATCAAACTGATCGATGATCTCCCAAAACTCAAAAGGAGAAAGAAAAAAATCGAAGTGAGTTTGCCAGTAAGTGTAAAATGTTTTATTTAGATGTTTTATACTGTGCAACAGTAACAATACAACAACTTGTCCATACAATCGAGCGATACAAATACGGAAAGAAAAAAAAACAAAAGAAAAAAACAAAAAACAAACAAAGAGACATCAAAACATCTGTCGTTGAGCATGAAATGAAGCTGAAGAGGAGCCCAAGTCATCCCCACGGAATAAAGGGGAATAAGAGAATAACATCGCCGCTGATTAAATATGCATTTTGCTTCTATTTACACACGGATTCTCTAAAACGGAGCGTTAAAGACGTGGAGGACGAGCAATCCGAGTCCACTGCAGTTACAAGAAACGTTTTTCTTCTTCCAGTAAAAAGTAAAGTCGATTCTTCTTCCGTAGGTTTTTTTTTCACCCTACAGCCCTATACAAACTTTTTTGTTTTCTCCTTTCATTGGTACAAGGTGTGCCTGGACACTTCTTTTAAAAAAAACAAAACAAAAAAAAACGTCCAAAATTACACTCGTGGGACAAACAAGCGAACCTTCTCTGAGACCAAAAAAATAAAAAATAAAATAAGGAAAATGGCGTTACCATGAGCATGCATGTTTAAAGTTTCCACCCCACACGCACATGAAGTAATCATGATAAACACTTTTAATTTGAAAGACGTGAAAACAGGAACAGAAGAGTCACCTTCAGTCACTTCAGGAAAATAAAGATGCAGCTTTTTCTTTCAAAAAAAGTACATGTTTGTCCTTCTCCGTCCTTCCAAACTTCCTTTTCCCCTCCTCCTCCACCCTAGACATCTCGTTTTCTTTTTAGAATTCCCACGCCGCTTTTCCTTTCTTCTTTCTTTCTTTTTTATTTTATTTTGAAATGTCTCCGATTCCACTACGTTTAAACTTACAGATGACGCCATAATATTGAGAACAACAAATGGAGAGAGAGAGAGAGAGAGAGAGAGAGAACATTGTCTACACAATGGAACTACGTTGGCATGAAAACAGTATTAGCTGAGCGGGTGTCTGGCGTTGGCTGGTCTGGTCCGGTCCGGCACTGCATGGAGCCCCGCGTCATCCGGATGAGGTCGACGAGCCGTTCAGAGAAACCTTTCGGGGTTTGCCGCCGTTGCCGCCGCAGAACTGGGTGAAGGGTCGGCTAGGGCTCGGGGCTGTGGCGGTGGGAGTCCCGTTGACGGTGCTGCCGCTGCTGTTGTTGTTGCTGTTGCCGTGCGGGTGCTGCGGGTGGGGGGACTGCGCAGGCGTGCCGGGGCTCGGCAGAGACGAGGACGTGGACGGAGCCCCGGCTGGACTTCCGGCTTTGTCGCTGGCAGAATCGCTCTCCTGCCCGGATCTGCTCGCGCTGTTCTGACCTTCCTGCTGCGCGTGGCTCACCTTCATCTTCTTACAGTTGGGTCGGACTCGGTACTTCAGCGGCAGCGGGCCGTTCTGCGGAGGAGGAGAAGAAGTTATTAAAACATTAAAACCTAAACTGTTTAGGAACTTTATTCGGTTTTTATTTTATTTTTTTTTTAAATGTAATTAGTTACTCAGCTAACCCTGAAGTGATCGAGCGGGGTCATCTAACCTATTTTATTCGTTAAAAAAAAAAAAAAAAAAAAAGTCGTAAAAACTAGTTTATTAATCGGTTTCTCCTACAACTTTTTAAACTTGTTTTTAATTTTTTTAAGGAACTGGTTCATTGATTTGGCAAAAAAAAAAAAAAAAACACTTGGAAAGATATGTGGGGGTCACTTACTTTTTAATCAGAATCAGAATCAGAATCGTGTTTATTGGCCAAGTATATGTGCAGACAAATACAAGGAATTTGGTTCCGGTAGATGGTGGCTCTCGAGCACAGCAATGTAAATCACACACAGACACACACACACACACACGCACCCACACACACGTATCTATATATACATTACACATGCATACACAATCCCAAATTTCCATTTTTAATCACTACTGTATAGAGATAAAAACATCCACTCATGTCCTGGCATACATTCAGTTTGATAACCAGACCAGAAAGTAGCAAGTTTATAACAAAACTTGCTACTTTCAACTCAGTAACCCAGATACATCTAAAGCGGTTTAGTTTCAGAGGCCACATATGGGATAAAGATCTTGTGCCCTTTGTTGCCCCTCCCCCCTTTTTGCATACACATGATAGAAAACCATAACTAATTGCAGAATGTCCCTGACATATATATATATATATATACATTAGAGAGAGAGAGGGTTAAAGGAGCAACATAAAATTTAATTATGTTCAAAATACATATTATTTCAGGTTGAGTATAAAAACATGATACCATACAAATTCGAATATAGCCATGTCCATGGCTATGTATGTGTTCATTTGACTAAAATCTTAAACGGAAACTGATTGTAAATTTTAAAAGTTTTTAATATCGTAAATATGAATATATTTTTATTATTTATTTACATTTTGGCATCTTTAACAACATGTATGAACAAAAACCCTCTTTCTCGAACAGCTTCCCCATTTGGAGATTTCGTGTTTTTGAAGACTAAAATAAGCAAGCAAAAAAATATATATATTTAACTGACCGCACGCTATACAACACCAGCTACAAGAAAGCGATAAAAACCTATATATAACAATATACAAAAACTTCAATGTAATGATAAAATAATATTTTAAAAGCTCAGCAATCAAAACGTAAGTATGTATTCTATTTATGTCTCAAGGTTAAATTTCAAAAGTGCCTAATTTTTGTTCATATTAAATTTATTTTTAAAAATAAAGTGTGATTAAATACATTAACTGACACAGAGGGACATGGTTTTATTTAACAAATAAAATATTATTAATATACTGCAATGTATCGATAAAAATTAATACACTGCAATTACAACTCGTTAAATGCAGTGTATTAATCACATGTTGAGATAAAAAAAAAATCACAATTAGCCTGTATAAAAATATGCAAAAATGTTTCTTACCCTTCTCCAAGTATAGATATATGCTATATCCATTAGCGTGTAGTAATCTTTCAGAGGTTCATCTTCATACATGACTTCAACCTTAAGAGGAAAAAAAAAAGAATGGGGTTGTTTTTTTTGTTTTTAGTAATAATCTTTTGTAAGAGGAAATCATTAAATATGTAGATCAGATATCTCTCAGTTCTTTGTGATACATTTATAGTAAGTATCCCTGAAAATAAATAAATAATTAAACTAAAACAGACCTGGTAGGTGTTTGGGATGTCCATTTTGCTGCGCAGAAACTTTCTCAGATGCATAACTGTCATGGCTGCTGGACACTGCAAGTACCTCTTGTTAGCCACCTGCAGATAAAACACATTATAACAAAAAAAAAAAAAAATACATATGGATATACATACGTGTGGAATAAAACATTTATACACAATGACTATAATCTACACACGGGCTGGTCCACCTTAAAAGCAGCAAAAACAATGTAGCCCTTTACCACTGGAGAGATAAAATAATTATAATTGTTTGTCTCCACACATGTTTGATTATCCCTCATTCTAAGGCTGTTTTAATCTTAAAATGTTAGCAAAGATGAAAAAAAATGACAGAAAAAAAAATGTGGCTAAATCAACGTGCGATACCTGATCTTTCGACTGCTTGTCCTCCACTGCTCCTCCCAGTCTGTGTGCCAAAAACACAGGAAAAACATTAGTAACTTTCCAGCGTATGTATAGCTCTAAAACTAAATCATACAGAGTTAGCAACAGAATTCAAATTTTGAAAGATTATTTTTAAAAAAAAATCTTTTTAAACATACTGTTTCATGCAGTACGTTTTTGTGAAGTATTACTGTAGTCAAGTATTTCGGCAAATTCCAAACATTAGAATAAACTTAAAATAAAGTCTTGAATATTATTTTATAATGACCGCAAAGGCAGCTAAAATTTACACACTATTAAAAAATAATTAATTAAAAGGCATTTGAATACAAAAACCAAAATCTGTTATATTATATGCATGATCCTATTTCTGTTCATTTCATCACGCTGTGGGTAGGACATGTCATATTTTGATCTATAAAAAAATGGTACCAACGTCAGTTAAGCTGGTTTTGCTGATTCTAATGCAGACTGATAATATCGGCTATTGTGGAGCAATATCTGTATCTACTAACCAGAAACCTCTATAAATATTAGATTTTGTAGTCTTTTAGGAACAACTATTTTCCATTTCCACGTATTTTTAATACAAGCGTACCTGCTTTGATCAAAGAACTCAATAGAGAGGCTGATGATCTCATCGTCCGTAATAATTCTCTTGTCCTCATCTGCCACCTCTCCACGATCTTCATTTGTTCCATTAGACGCTATAGAAACACACACATGCACGCTTGGATGTGAGGGTGGGTTTATATGTTGCGTTTACAGCACAGCAGACTCTCTGATGTGGAAAATATTTTGCCAAAAGAGAAAAAGAAAGAAAAGAACATTTTCTTTCTGACTCACCATCTACGGGGTGCTCTGCGTAAAAGTCTCTTCTCCTCTTCATCTCATCTGAAGACATTCAGAAAGGCGTGTTATTAGCAATCCATTCACTTTCACTTCCCACTATTACCTTATTTCAGAAACCGTGTGCCAGAGTTCTCGGTGCCCTTAATATTGTGACTTCCAGGAATAAATATTTGTCGAAACACAAGAAAAGCTGGATTAAAACTGTGGCATTGATGTGAAAATTCATGGAAATAATGATTTGATTTGGTTAAGCAACGGAATAGCCACTGCCAGTTTCTTCTACATTTCTGTCTTACAGAGGGGTGATATGAGACATGGCAATGAAAACTGTTTTGCTTGAACCTGTCTCAGCTTGTTTTAATGAACTTCTAGTGCTTGCAGCAAGAAAAGCAGACAGATTTGATGACCATACCACTCAGCGTCATCCCAATTCAACACACCTCTGCACTTTACAACAAATAATTTACTGTCAAGCTGAAACTTAAAGTTTTTCAATGCAAAGCTTTCCACTACATAACATACACACCATATCCAAATGCAATTACATATACCCTCATCGGTAATGTTCATTTATTCTTATTTTAATATACCTGCAGAGACAAATTTACTTGCAAAAGTCAGACTGAACAGTAAAAATGGGACTCGACCGCCGTGCTCTTACTTTTGAAGAGGCCGGGGACCAGTTTGTACACAATGTCCTGTAAAGTTTTGTCAGACCTAAAAAGAGAGAGAGAGGAAAAGAAACTTCAGTCAAGTATTTAAAACCAATTCTTGTTTGAAAAAATAAGACTAGTACCTAGTATTCATTGCTGTGGAAAACCTCAAACATGTCATGTCGCCTACACGCCTACATGTGTTTCTCATGTCTGAATATTTAAATCAGAGGCTGATTCAGCTGTTTAGTGGGGAATCCACAGAGGGAAGGAAACCGAAAACAAGCAATGCATTCGCTTAAGATTGCAAAGGCAGAAAATATATGTTCTATACTGTTTAAAACAGAACAGAAAAATCATATTTAAGTGGTTAAATTCAAGCCATCGGGCGTCACTAAACTTTTAGAACCAAATTTATATGGGCCCTGAAAAAGTAACAATAACAACGGGGGGAGCTGAGCAAAATGCAGAGAGCTTGGTAAACACAGTTCTCACCTAATGTTGAGCAATGGCTTGGTTTTGTGCACTTGTACATCACAGATGGGACAGTATTTGCTGGTTTCCAGATAGCGCACAATGCACATCTTGCAAACTGCAAAACACAGAAAAAAAAAAAAAAACCTGTTAATGTCTGATGAGATCTGAAAGCATTTCCTGAGGAGCCAAATTTAGTTTAAAAGAGAGCAAGAAATACATTTTGCAGCACTGAAAAAAGAAGACTGGGAATGTTTAAATTTAATCCAACATATCTCACATTTAGCAGCTTCGGGTGATATGAACTGATTGTGACCCATAAAAAATAAAATTAAATAAAATAAGACGAGTTTTGCTCACATGAATGAAGACATTCGATGATGGTGGTTGCATCTATGAAGTATCCTCCACACAGGACGCACATGAGGTGAGGGTTGAGCTCGGTAATCTTTATCCTGGTCGTCCGATGCATGTTGAGAGGAAGGAACAACAATCCCTGCGCGCAGAAGGAGGACAGGTTAAAACAAAAGCACGCAGAGGTTTGTCAACGCACGGCGGACCATTTGGAGGAGACTGCTGTTTGCTTGGACTGTGTTAAAGCAACATCATCTTTTATGCCGAGCCAAAAATAACCAGAGGGAAAGGTGTTCGTTGGCAGATTGACAGGCAGCGGCGAAATGCGGCGAATAATCATAAATCAATCACTTCCGCTGAGATCGATGGAGCCGTGCGCTCCCCACTTTCCTTCGCCTTAGCTCAGCATCTTTAATGACATAGTAGGGGCAGCAGCGGTCGAGCTTTGAGGAACCAAATCCGGATCCAAATCTGAGGCACAGAACGGGAATATTGAGCTCCCGCAACTTCAGATTCGCACGCACTTTTAAAAACGTGGATGGTTTAAACTCTAAGCGAAATCGAAAACGGTTTAAACCAAGAGCGCAAATGTGGGGGTAAAAACGAAAACCTATGCGAGACAATATGAAAAATTAAATAAATCAGACCCAGCTAGCACCGAAACCTTTAGGTAAGTGGGTAAACCCTTTACTGGGTTGCCATGTTCTGTAGGGTTTGGCGCATTTTGCCAATATTGGTGGGCTAATATCATCCACAAGGGCTCACTGGGGTGACTGGGTGAAAGTGTGTGTGTGTGTGTGTGTGTGTGTGGGGGGGGGTAATATGAGGCACCCACTCACTGCGTCAGGTGTGCCACACAAGCCACGGGGAAACCTGAGCGTTTCTATGGCAACCCCGTTTGCTTTTTTAGCCCACATGGCTCGTCGCCAGTGACCAGGAAGACAGGATGTCTAACCAAAAACAACACGGCGAGCCGTGCCGGTGTGCAAAGCGGGAACGAGGAGGGACAGAGTCTCCCAGTCCCTCCGTGCACACACACACAGCCGCTGGGCTGCCAGGCTGCCGACAGCACGGCTGCCATTTTGTGGAGGAAAAAAAAAGAAGCTTGTATCGGTTCAACGGGCTGCGGGGTTTCCTTCTAACGGGGGCAAATAACGCCCACCCCCGAGGTGTTTACACTAGCTTCATGTATCCGTGAGCCAGACACAGAGGAGCGTACGAGTCCGACCGGGAGAGAGAGGGGGAGAGATCTCAGCTTTATTTTGCTTCGCTTTGCGCTTTTTTTCATCAACACCGAGCAGCACCAATATGGCCAGACGCCAGCGACTGCGCCGAAGTTGAGGCGCACACTGGGTCATTACAAACCATTTATTCTGCGCCATTTCCAGTTCAAGCACCGCACAGCCCATTTATCAAACACGAACGTAGGCTCCACTCTGTGCTCGAGTGCATTTCAACAAAAAAGCGAGGGCGGTATAGTAAAGTCACCAGATGCCAAAGGATCTCGGTCTTCAGATTTTTATCCGGTAGTTACGATCCGGTGGGCAAATTGGTCTTGAAAAAGATGACCAGTCTGGCGCACTTTTTTGGTTTTTAAAGTTGGACTTGTAACGATTATCGCGGCTGGGTGCTGTCACTTTTTATTTTTATTTTTTGTTACTTAATGCAATCATTAAAAGTCTATCCGGGGTAAAGAGTGAATATGAGCGGGTGACCCCTCTTTAAACGCTGGATGAGAGCCAGCCTGCTCAGCTCGGAACCCACACTGTTACTTTATGGAGCCACAGTCGGCACCATGCCCGAGTCCCGGCTGCTTTTCAATGCTTCAACCGACCTCTCCTTGGCCGCCTCTGAACAGACCACTGCGGGCAAGTTTGGACAGCAAATCGGTTCAAAGGATGTCTCACACACGGATAATGATGGATAATGCCTACATATATGCAGGGAGCCTGTTGCGCCATTAATCGATTGGCTGGTGTTTGGACAACTGCTTTCCCCTCTGCCAGGGTGTGTGTGCGTGTGTGTGTGTGTGTGACCTGCCTGCTCACTTTATAAGACTTCAAGTCAGGTCAGCCAAGAAATCCAAAATAAAGTTAATACGCTTTGGGAACGAATATTGCTGAATGGCCAACAATCAAACAATACAGTCTGGATTCAGTTGGGAATACACTGAATGCAGAGGTTTGTGCACAGCACGGGCTTTCCCCTTCTTTTTTCTTTTTTTTAACTGACTTTTTGGCTTAAGCTGTAGCTGGTGCTGACAGCAGGCCATCAATTATTTCTCCACAACTAGTAAATCTTTAATTCTTTCAAACAAGACACGTTAAATTGGAGATTTCCATCGGTTTCTGTAGTGACCCGTTAAAGTCGTGCTAACCTCATTTATTCACAGACGAGACCAGTTCCTCTTGTAAAGCGTTCCTCTCTTACATGTAGATCAACAGCAGCTGGAAATAACCCAATTAAAAAAAAATTGGGATGGCAAAAAGAAAAGAAGAAGAAGAAGGAGGAGAAGAAACACATCAGCCGCTGTCAGTTCATTTAGAAAACCGTGGCTTAAATAGCTCCTGATTAGAACTGACCACAGGACTAAAACGTATCAAAGGAATTACGTTTATTCCGTGTAAATGCCTCCTTACTCAGTGGATGTACTCCATCCAGTCTGGTGGGCTACATGATCGCTACTATTCACATACATGTGAGCCTGTCAACCTGCAAAAACCAAGCGGGTGGTGGTGGTGTGTGTGTTTCGGGGGGGATAGATTCATTTAACCCATTATAAGTGCACACAAGGTCCACACCAGCGTTCATGGGTAAAATGATAATTTTTACCCCCCCCCGCTCTCTACAGAGGAAACACTAGCTTGCGCCCATCACCAGACTGGGAGCTACAGTGTGCGCCAACACACAGACCGTATAAAGGTGGGAATTATTGCGATCCATAATGAGCTTTTAATTGTCAAACAAACAGTCTGTGTTGGCTACAGCTCATGTGAATTTAAGTGGAATTACCAGAGCTTCAGACTGCCTGGAGAGGCACAGCCACTCCTTTGTAGTCGCCAATTTTTTTCTCTCTCTCCCTTCTTAATTTCTTCTTAAAAAAATAATAATAATAACCATCCTTCCCACACAGGACAAGCACACACCAAAACGTAAACAGCCAGTTGTAGTCCGTATACGCGTTTAACGACGATCCAGTGTTTACAAAGCAGCCGTCATGAAACATTTATGCTTGGTGGAAACGGTTTGCCTCCCTGGCACGTTCACGGGAGCGATCCAAGTTAAGTTAATAAATCCAACATCCGGTCACGGTCACCGAAAACCAACCTGCCACCCAATTCCCATCACCCCAAAGATCCAAACTCTATAAAATGAAGACTCTACGTGGAAACACAAACGCAGGGGGACCGTTTGAAGCACTTGCTGCTCCTCGCATCGCAGCCAACACAGCCTGGTTCGCCTCGGGTCTCCCACTTTACATAAATCCCAACGACGCAATGCAAACCCGAACCGTGACCAACTTATACAGACGCGTAACTGAACGATAGGAGAAGCAGGAGCGAATGTGCCCGACCCTTAATTGGCGTTTATAGCCGAGCGGGGAACATCTTTTGCGGGGGTAAAAAGTGGTGCGCAGACCCACACACGGAGCTCCACGTCGGTGATCGCTGCAGCCACCGTTGAAAGCTCCACATCCACCGCTGGACGTAGCGGAGGGAAAACACAAAGACACAAAGCCCAAACCTCGCCCTTTCGCCCCGTTAGTTAGAGACGATATCGAAGGAGACGTACCTGAAGGCTCGGCCGGGAATCGGTGGGCACCGAGGCGAGTAGACAATGAAAGTTGGGAGGCGATCAGCAGAAAATGAATAGGAGTAGAGCCGCCATCTTGAAGCAGGCTGCAGACGCTGTCAGTGGCGGAGAGCGCACGGCGGACTGGAGCGCATTTCAGATGTGCGAATAAAAACTCCCCGTTTCCTCGGCGATTGCGCGGGGTGTGCGTGTCCGACAGATGCCTTCAAAGAGATCCCGGTCCTTCGGCTCCGGCTCGGAAAGCTTCCCACTTCGGCACCGATAACTTTGCCTCCAAAATATCCGCTTCGCCCCCCAGTAAAACGCAGCAGTGTGTGTGTGCTCCGTGGAAACTGACACCGTCCCCAAAATGGCTTGTAGTTCGACCGCCCCGCTCTGGTCACGTGGTCTGGTTGCTTAAGGGTGCCTAGAAATTACTGTCGGTGTATGCTGTTTCTACTGATCTACGTATGTGCAAAGTAGCAAAGAGGTGAAGGAAAAAAGGCTGATTTACACGCGATGGGCACGTTTTTAACAAACATATCTTTATTTTAGCGGTTTGTGCCTTTTTCTCGACCTGAAACGACACCAAGAAGCTGCTTAAGGGCGCTCACAAATTACTGTCGGTCTATTCTGGTCTTTTTTTAAAGTGTGACGCATGATTTAAAATAACACACGGTGCACATCCATGCAGATGCGTCGCTTTTCAGCACGACGAGGCTCAATATGTCCTGATCTGTATCCAAAATTTAAAAGACAAGAAAAGAAAGACAGAGAACGGCACAATGGTTGGAGCAGGCAGATGTAGAAAGTAGGCTATCTGTGTGCCCTCCTCTCTCTGATGTCAAAAATAACAGCAGCAGCACACGCGCTCGCACAACTTCGTGTCGTTTTGACCATCAAACGCATCAAAGTCTACTGAGGCACCAAGTGGCTGTCTTTTTAATCCATCCAGCTCATTGCTTTGAAGATCCCACGCACTTGGTGGAAAATACGCCAATATGACAAATGGCCCTGGTGTCAAACCTTTGTCACAGTCTGTCCTGACATGTGCAAAAAAAAAAGAAGAAGAAGAAACTTCCACACTTGATGAATTGGAGCCTTAACCCTCCGCTGAAAACGAAGGCATCTCGGATGTTTACGGAATCCGAGCCGCCGTGCTGCTTCAGCTCAGGAGCTTTGAACTTTTCAAGCTGAGGTGGACGCAAAAAAGCTCGGGGAGCTTTATTTTTGTTGGCTTGTTTTGTTTTTTAGTGAATGGACTAAAATTCTTATGACGCGAGAAAGCCGTAGATCTCTGATAATAGCCTTTTAAAAATAGAGTCCTCCAGGAAAGGCTGGGCTGAAACTCTTGTGGTAACAAATACTTCGAGAGAAAGAAGAAAAAAATATACCGCTGTCGTGCAGCTATGTCAGAAATCCTACACAAGCTGTTTAAACAACGCGAGGGTGTAGTTTCTTTACTGTTCGCACGTTCAAATTATTTCTTTTAATAAAATATTTTTTTCCGGTCCTAAAGGGGAAATTCTTGGGAGACGTGTAACAAACCAAAATCCTGAAATCAGTCAAAGAACAAAGATTTTATTTATTTTATTTTTCTTTCAAATACATTTGTTGGGTTGATAACAGTCAAACGTGACACATCAGTGGCAGGTATAAAGGGGACGAAAGTGGACATAAGCTTCACATCTGACTGGCTTTCTCCATAGTCTTGGCAGCGTCTTTCAACTTCCCCACCAAATCCTGAAAAGGCAGACACCGATCAACATTTATCCATTTATATAAAAAGATATATTATTTATGCACAATGATTAGACTAATTTCAGACTTTAGATTCAGGCTGATTAGACTGAAGATGACTGAGGGCTTGCATTCATCAAATCATTACAGAGCCGCTGATATCAACAGGTCTGTGATTTTATAAAAGGCACTGCTGATGTTTCCACGATGATTCCAAAACATTTTTAACCTTTTTCAAGTATATAATAAAAAAAATCGGGTTCTGTTCATTATTTTCTGTTAAAGTGAGCTGCAGTAAAGGATGGATCGTAGCGCTTCTGTCTCTTTTAAAATCAGAATCCGTGAAGAAAAAAATAGCTACCGCATGGACATAATAATACAATTTCCCACGTGGACTTTTTTCCTGAAAGATTCACACCCCTTTCGAGAAGCAGAGCTACCACAGAGCAATAAGTTCCGTGGTTAGAGTGTTTATGACTGCTAATAAATGTGACTGTAGTGCGTAATGGCACAGGTACGACGCAATTGCGAGACAATTATCCACCCCAAGAGTTTTCCTCTACCTGGAGCTGCTCCACTGTGCAAGTAAAGTTGATGTCCTCTGAGGATCCTTCATTCTAAAAAAATAATAATAATAAATAAATAAATAAAGGAAGGAAGGAAGGAGGAGCAAACATAAGCGTCCTGTTACCCATTGAAATATACCAGACTTTATATAAATGCTGGAAAGTAGAAGAGTAAAGCTGCGGCTGTTACCTCGGTGTTCAGTGATATCAAATAGAAAGGATCATTGACTTTATCCACCTGCCCGTTCTGTGGGAGAAGCAACATTTTAGAAACACACAACAAATGATATACCACTAACAGACAAATTCGTCTCGCGATCTCACCTTCATGTGGTACTCCAGGCGCCACGAAGCGTCGGTAATGTGAGGTAGACCCCTTCCTATGCTATAAGAGAAAGACAGGAGAGACTGAGTCCTCTTTGCTTCTGTAGAAAATATTGCCCATTCATTCGGCGAGGAGGCAGAGAATTAATGATATGACCAAAACTCTTAAAAAACTCTTAAAAACTCTTAAAGTTGCTGTGCGTAACAGGAGTTTTACGCATCAGATGATTTTCTGCAGTTAAATCCGTTTAACTGCAGCTCTTCTACAAACAGCTGTTTGTTAGCACGTCATAAATCCACATTTACATGTCAATTAATCACGGCACGGATAAGTTTCATTACTGACTAGAACAACAGCTCGCCTCCTCTTCCTTCTACGTTAGCACACCCGTTTCAGTGCTTTCAAAAACCTCGAATATCCAGTTTTCAACGTGTCAAATCATTCGGTTAATAATTGTGCAAATTTGCGACTCGAGTTTTATCAAAACAATTAAGTAATTAATAAATAATAAACAAACAAAGCTTAGGCAATAGTAGGCTGTGATGGCATCCCCAGAGAGCGAAGCAAACACCTTAAAATAACATGAGCCCCACAAATCTCTTAAGCACTGACAGCTCCGAACACGCAGCGATGCCTTACCTTGCTAAAAGACGCTCCAAATCTTTTTTATGTTTCTGCAAACAAAACAAAACAAAACAAAACAAAACAAAAAAAGCACCAATTAGCTGCTGGCAAGGAAAGGAAAAAAAAAAGAAGGATGAAATAAATGCGTCCTAGTTTGGAATGTAGGCGTACCTGGTATGCGCTGTAGAATATTTCTGTTCTCTCTGCGCTGAATGTGAGCTCTTCAAGGCTGGAACTGAACGGAGAAGACAATACTTTAAAACGCAGCTGGTTCCCAGAAAGGAAGTCAACTTAGACAGCTTTACATAAAGCAGCAAGGAGTTCATATGGAGATAGCAGAATTGCATGCATTCCCTTCGTCATCCAATTCCAAGGAACAATTAATTTACTTCAGCTTGTCACACAGGTTCTGTGAGCAGACTTTGAAAACCGACTTGCCTGCAGTTAAGACTGTGGAGAAGCAATGAGTAAAATATTAATAATAATAATAATAACAGTAATAATAATATAATAGAAATCTAAAGCGTTTGCAGCTTTAAACTAACGCTTGCTTGTTCGGGTCATGCGTACAGTTCATCCTCTACACCTTGAACATCCAACACCACTTGGATCAAGGGGGGAAAAAAATCTTCAGCTGAAAAAAAAATACTCAAAACAAAGAGGAAAAAAATGCTACATTTTATGAAAAACTCGTGAGAAGTATAAATAATACCACAGATCCAAGTATAACAGTGTAACTACAGCATCAATTTGCTGGAGACATTGTGGCTCCACTGGCAGCTTGCAAGCTCCTTCATACCTACTCCAAGATGAGAATAAGTGCTGCTACACGAACAGAACATCCCATCTAGCTTCAGAACTTCAACGGATGCTTTACTAAAACCCCGATTCGCTTTGTTCTGCAGTAATTATACATAAAGACCACACTTAAAAGCCCCCTTGGAGGTGGATTCTGGAAGTATTGTCTCCTTGCATATTGTTAGAGGCATGCAAACAACGTGGTTTTGGCTCTACGTCATGAAATGACCTGCTTGTAAATAGCGCGCTACTTCAGGTGCTTCGCTTTGAAAGGGTTAGATTTGAGGTCAGGGTCAAACAAGGCGGGACACACACACACACACAAAAAGAAAACAAAAGAAAGTGGTGGCAGTGTAGGCTACAGGATCCATCTGTATCATAAGGACAGGCTGTTACGTGTGTTATGGGAGGGAGACTTTCATGCGGGCAACAGATAAGGTTGTTTGTGTCCAATTTATAACCACCACCTGCACACAGGGTGGACAGTAAATGCTCTGTGTGCCGTCTCGTACCTTATCGTGGACTGGTCTGCGTTTTGTTTGACCGCCTCCAGTATGAAGGTGACGGCAGCTGTGTGGCTCTGCTTTAGCAGGATTTGGTCTATCTGCTTAAACTCGGGCTGACCTGAAATGACAAAAAAAAAAAAAAAGACGGAATGAAGAATGCTGCTGTTACAACATTCTTACTGGGCGGAACAGAGAAGCCAATTCGTGTACGTCTGATGCAGGGTCCATATACTTTGGTTTCTCCACACTGACGCGCAGAATGGAAATCATTGATAATTTGCATGTGAATGGGACCCCCTGTGCTGCATCAGCCTGGGGTGGGGTGGAAGGGGTGGGGGGTGGGGGGTGTCCTTTGTTTGTTTGTCTAGTGAGTACTTCACTTTCTAAATAATTCCGCCGTAAAAATGAGTTTGGGTGCCGCAGAGGTTAGACGACACATGGCCTGTGGAAACAGCTGAAGCAGCTGTGATGAAACTAGAACCTACATTGCGCAAAAGTCTGCTGTCATTTTGCATCATTTATATTTACAAGACAAATTCGAGCCGATCAACAGCATCAGCATGCAGGGCGCTTCGCCGGTCTGCTAAGAGCGATTACAGCCGTCAATCGGATGTGTGTCCGAGATCAGATCGGACTAATAGAGTCTAAAATGGCCATCGTGGTCTTTCTAATACACCGAGTGGACTTGATGCCAGTTTAAATGACAAAAGGGATCCCGAGTGGCCGTGTGTGATTGTGCGACTGCTGCTGAATGCAAAGCAGGCAGCTCGAAAGGACTCGGATCGCTTTAAAGCAGCTGATGGGAGGCAGGCGGCCACTCGGACTCGTGAAATATCTTAAAATAAACGCGGGGATCCGTCGGGTTAATTCGCAGCGCGCAGCAGAGCCGTAAAAATCCGCAAACATCGAGGCAGCTCCGCCGCACGCTCACACCCGGAGAGAAACCGGAAGCAACCGCGGAGACAAAAGCAGCGGCGCGCGGAGAGGCAGCAGCTCACCGAGGACTGTGGGGTCGCCGTGAGAGGAGAGCAGACTTCGGAAAGACACGTCGACCAGCACCTGGAAGCTGCCGTGGTCGAAGACGGACTGGTCTGCTAAAGACTGTAGCCCTCTCTGCACAGACTCAGACAACTCCATTTTGCAAAAGGGTGACCCACGACATCAGACCACGTGACGGATCAGCTGATGTGGAGAAGCAGAGTGCTGTGGGAGGTTATAGGGAGAGAGAGGGAGACTCGGGGCTGCTGAATGGGCAAGAGACTACAGCGTATTGTGGATCTCCGACAAGACGTTCATTCATTTATTGTATTAATCTAGTTTGTTGTTTAGTTGTGCGATTCATCACTGCTGTTTTATCCTCCAGCCGGATCAGTGATATACAGAACAGCGAAAGAATTTTAAATAAATAAATAATAACATCTGCGACCCCCAAGCTTTTCCATTGTCGGTACCACGGATAAGTTTAAACGATTTGTCATGCAGTTTTATTTAGATTTGTAACCTATATCCATAGCTGGTTTCTGACTGTGGGATTTACCGGGTTACAGTTGTCCCAGGTATTAACTAGACCTCCAAGTGTTCACACATACCTCTCCATGAGCAATATTATCCACAAGGGTTTAGCAGCGATTACACTGACACTGGGATATTGGGTTTATGACTTGCTGCCTGTCAGTACTGCTCAGTTATTTAGCCAGATACACAAAGTACGGGGCGGGAGTCTGTGGTGAAGTGCAACACAGGGTAGGTCAAAAAAAAAAAAAGATTTTTAGGTCATATCCTCCCGAGAACCGAAGAAAAACTAATCTTCCCATTGAAATTGTTTGTAATTTCCTGCCACCCAAACACATGAGATATCAATGGACAGCCCAGGATTCCCCCTATTTAGTATATCAGGACTTAGTAGAGTAGCGCAAATAAGTCAAAATATCTATTATATGTAGACCAAAAACAAATGTCCATTATAGAGGACATAAATAAATAGGCTGTTTCTAGGGAAGATATAGATCATGTAAGGGAGATAAGGGTGGGGGTGTGGGGGTGAGATTAAGCATTTCTAGTTTAGATAGCAGAGACGTGGATCGTGTCAGATGATGTGCAACATCGTCGATATCTTGTTACACTTCATACAGCTGTGCTACAGTGTGACTTTGCATGCTGTGCAGTCCAGCCCTCAGAGCGAAGACACCCCCACTCTTTCTTCATCATAACTCTGTCTGTATTGTATTAGTTCTGATATTTCTACATCGTGTCTAATCTATTAATTGAGAACGAGCACAATGCCACCGTCTTCCACCCTCTGAGATCGGGACGGACCATGATGAGCAGATGCTATCGTGGGCGACTTATTGAGGTGTGGACTGTGTAATATTGTCATTGTATTGTCAAATCGTTACACGGGCACATTTACCGCACTAATTATTGCTATATATATCACGGCGCATACTTTTATTCGTTTACTCATTCAGCGGTTTCCAGGAACTTTTTTTTTTTTTTTTTTTTTTTTACACAACTTTACAGTTATCTAAAGCAACGATCTGATTTGCACAGCTGGGTTCTCATGATAAATCTAATATACACATCCAGATAAACAGATGAAACGAGGGTCTTTTTACGCCTTCGAGACGTGCATGGGCATCTTCACCCACTTCGCATTTGAGCTGGCATTACGCATTTCTTTTTGGGGCAGTTACTCTACACAGCTCATGTTCATGTTTGCTCCCCGGTGCTCGCCAAAGCATTTCGGTCAGGGCGTTTATATATATAAGTATTTATTACATGTGACGTCGTTCTTTTTTTGCGCGTGTCGGAAACTTCCTCGCTCAAGCCTCGAGGCAGTCATGAGGTGAGCCGTAAATAGGTCACTTTTAAATTTCCATTATGAGCCTTAAATATGTGGAGTCGGTGCGTAACGCAGTCCAGGCTTCGAATCCAATGAAAAGTACAAATCTGCCACGAACTGAAAAGAAAAGAAATTCACTTTTGCACATAGAAACTAGAAATCAGCGACCACTTGACTTCTTATTGGCTACTCTTTATTCTTCTTGACTTGGAGTTTGCCCCCTCGAGCTGTCTGTTCCATCTTTATGCAGCTCGGATGCTTAAACTTTTATTTTATGACTTCCTGCAGTAATTAAAAAGATATCAAATCCATTTATAGTTGTCAATTGTTGTCTGTCGGCGGTTGCATAAATTGCGACTCTAATTTTGGACAGCATCGCATCCTCTCAGTGAGACCGTGGTCTGCCTGCCGTTCATTATCTAGGAATGCTCGGGACTGCAGTCTATTGCTCGGCCACACAAGCTGCAGCTATCGGAGTGACCTCTGACTCCGCGCTTTGTCCAAAGTCCATTTTGCCCGGGGGTCCAGGCGCCAATCGTTAAGTACCATATTACATGACGTCTGTTCTTTTTCAGTTTTCAAATGTCGGAAACTTCCCCACGAAGCCTAGTTGTGAAATAGATTAGCCTTCACTCCCTCAGTGCCGCCGTGCTTTTTCCTCCAAGATAGGTCTCAGTGCGTGGATTTCTCCAACCTCCTGCTCCAACTTTGGTTGGAAATCTGCGTCACGAGCCTGACGTCAAACATTCGCAATTTCCCGGTCACACATTGCGCGATTGACCGAGGCTCAATATTTTTAGACGTGTACAGTTTAATACATCGCATAATGTGGTTTACAAGCAGTTTCTAATTCCTTCAAAATAAAAGTCTTGCAAAAAATTAAATATGAATAAAAAATATTCGAACTCGGACTCATGAATTAAAACTTAATACTTAATCATAAGTTTTGTTTTTCTCTTTAACCTTTTATTTTGCCTGATCTGTTTAACATACAAACGAACCGTGAACCACACGTGTGCCCTTTTTATTCTGCGTCATTGTGGCTGTTAAATGCGCAACTCAACAGACAGTTTCTCTTAACCTTTACCATCCTTGACACTGCTGATGAAGTTGCTTCATTAAAAAAAAAAAAACAAACCTGTTTAACAATGCCACATAACCAGCTTTTTGTATTTTTAAATGCCAAAGGGAAGTTTTGTATCTGCACTGTAATCGATTCCGCTTTGTTCCTCTTTTCTTTTCGTTATTAACCCATAGTTGACTGAGGGCCAGTGAAGTCAAATGATCTCATTGTTTAACCCATAATTCCCCCTCACTGTCTGTCTTTACATAAAAACAAACTATAAACATCCCCTTTAAGAAGAGGCCGGGGTAACGTGACCTTAGAAAATGTGTGCATTGTCAACACCAAGGCATTTCCAGAACCAGCTTGTTAGGACAACACATGGTCACACACCGTCACTGTGTTTATTTCTGTTGTAATAAAGCCCAAAACGAGGTCTGACGTAAAGATGGAGTTAGAACTTGTAACCTGCCATTCAGATCTGTTTCTGCAGACTCTGGTCTGGATTGACAGCGTGCATACATTTTATTAATTTTTGATGCATTCGTTCATTTCTTTCCACAACCGCATATTCTCCTCTTAGCCAATCATTAAGCACACAAATCAAGAAAACTGCCTGCCATCGTTCCTGTGACGTTTTCTACATTTGCTGTCTTCACTCTTGAAGACTATTTGTTTTGTTTGGCCTGTGGCTTTTTACCACGTGAACGAGCTATATGTAAACAGAGAAGGCTTCCTTACCTTAATCACCTTCTTCTCTTACATGGAAGCACATTCAGGGGAAATGCAGTCATTTACAAGCATCCGTGCTGATCTTGCCTGAGCTCATTTTTGCAAAGGGAGGCAGCACAGTGCAGCTGCTAAATATTCTTTTGTTAAATTTTAGTTACCTGCTTTATTGCAAAACTGGTAATAACTCTCTGTGTGGTCACATAAGCAGGGTAAAGTTCAATTATTCTTTTCAACAATTAAATTCAGACACTAATGGTAACACAACACTGCTGATAAAAGACAAAACTGCTCATGAAAGAAGCAGAGGAAGTAGGAGTCTAATGGTTTTCAGTGAGCAGCTCCTTCAAACAGGGGCTGATCTTCCTTTTTTTCTACACTGACCGGTCTTTTATTACTCCCAAAATGTAAATTAATTACAGAGCTCATAAAAGTGCTGAATCTTTGTGTTAATTATCACTAATTATCCCTGCCAAGCACAGAGAGTTGAGATCTTATCATAGAAAAGCCAGAAGCAAGGGGGGAGAAAAGGTGAAGGGGAGCTGATGTTAACACTTTTTTTTCCTCCAAAAGACTGAAATTAACTAAGTTGTGAGCTGCTGATTTTTTGAGTTGTTGCTGGTTTAGCTGTTGCCTGTCCTTTTTTTTAGTTTTCAGTCTGGCCAAATATCATTTGGAGCTGAATTAAACAGGATTCCTTTAAAATCCTAAAATACAGACACGTGTGGCGGCTTCTCGGCATGCAGTGAAGCTTTGAACATGAGCAGAAATCTTACTGAAGCACAACCTGAACTTTAAAAAATCCAGGAGTTTATATAGCAAAACTATTCAGGGTTTAAGCAGGTTACTGTGGCCTGATTTTAGACAAAACTGTCAGCGCATGCTTGGCCTGAGTTTCATGTCTAAAGGTTGGAGAATAAATCCAGTCTCTATGTGTGTTGCCTGAGCGTGGATGCTGGTAACTAAGACAAACTGAGAGTAATGTAAATGTATTTCAGAATATGCTGAACTGATTTTTTTCTTTTCTTGTCTTTTACTTAAGCAGAGACACTTCCAGCGCCCTCCATTTGTTCTGTTTCCCTAATGCTCAAACAAGATCAACGCTGATCGACATCTGATCGTTATTATCCACACTGTGCAGTAATAACAAGCAGGGTTAGCTGGTGAGATAGATATCTCTATAGATTTGTGATGTTCTTAAATTGTCTGGCTTATTTACAGCTCTCACATGCAGAGCAAAATCCACAGATTCCACTGAGTGTGACTTCAAAGTGTAAAAAATTGTGCAAAGGTTTAAAATGATAATAAACCCTATTTTAAAAAGAGAGACTTTACAACAAACTAAAGCAAGCTGCTGTTAGCTTCACTGATAAATTGGTGCTTAAGCTGTGCACAAGTATAATCTGTGAGTTTACAGGCATGAACTGACATATTTGACATATTCTAGCAAAAACAAGAAGAAGAAGAAAAAAGGAAGCTAAAACTAAAATGTGCACATTTATGTGCAGAGTAAGATCAATGAGAAAGTTCTCACATCCTGGAACAAAACATCAAACAATCATTTCAAACTGTTTCAATGGGATTAATACATGTTTAGTTTTAATACATTTTTTTCTTTATATTTATTTTTTAGAAGTGGCAATTTGAGATTGAACCAAAGTTGGTCATCTAACATCAAACCAAAAGCTCACATCTTTTAAATACAGACATATATTGAACCTTTTTTCCCCTTACAGTCTTTTCTTTTTTTGTGAGTTAAAAATGTAAGTAAACCTGATCACTCATTAGCTAAAATAAATACAATAAAATAAAAATAACAAAGAGCTTTATGAAAGCATTCGAGTGAAACGAATGAAACTTTAACGGGGGGAAAATGCACCTATATGCATTTTCGCACATTGATTCCTGACATTTTTCCAGCTCCAAATGAGAAATTTTTGACTTCAGCTTAAATTTAATTGAGCATGGAGGAGCATGAAACCACAACTCCCAAATAACCGCCTCCGGGGTCAGGACCTCGGTGTAACAATGAGGCCCCTATGAGAATAAAGATTAAGTCCGAGCAGACTGACTGTGATTCATATCTATCGCTTTTATTGTAAAACTGTAAACTGATTCCAAACCCAAACATTGCATCACTTAACCATTGTTCCCGGGAGAAAAGAAAAGAAAAGAAAAGAAAAGAAAAAAGAAAAGAAAAGAAAAGAAAAAAGAAAGTGCTTTCTCTGTCAGACTCTCAGCTTCATTTTCTAACATAGATCAGAAACACAGGAGCGAGCTGCTCGTCCCCGACCTGCTCCACAAGTTCATTTGTTAAACAAACAAACAGCGCAACTGAGGTGTATTTAAATATATAAGCGTATTCAAAAGGTAATTTTTTTAAAGTCAGCTGCTTATTTGGATGAAAATGCTTTCAGGGAAACACAACAGGTCCCGAAGCGTCGCCATGAGTGCGCGTGTGTGCGTACGTGACAGAGGCAGAGAGCAAGCGAACAGAAGAAGCAGATTTCTGTGCAGTGACTCTGCCCCCTGTTGGAAAAAAAAAAAAGCGCCCCCCTCCTCCTCCTCCTCCTCCTCCCTCCTCCTCCTCCTCCTCCTCCTCCTCCTCATTTTCTTCTGCCTTCCTGTGCCTGCTTCTCTTATAGAGTATGACAGATCTTTTAGTGAGTCTCACAAGTATTTTTTTTTTTAAGAAGAAGCGATAAATAAATAAATAAATACATAACCAAAGCAGCAGATTGGCTGAATTAAATGTGCGAACATGTGATTCATCCCAATTCCAGGATGTGCGAGGAAAGCAAAGGATGCCCTGCAGAAAGAAGCGGGGCCCATATAGAATCTGTAATTAACGTCTCGCCGTTAAGCAGCTCATTAACTGAGTTATACATAAAGCTAATTTAATTAGCGTCGCGGGCAACCTATAGTCTCCACTTTATTGAATCATTCTGCTGCCTAATCCATCAGATACGCCGGTGGAAAAGAAATCAGAAAGAGTCTCGGATGCGCCCTCCTGATGATAATATGATCATCTCCGCAGGACAGAAGACCCCTCCGCCCCCCTCCTCCTCCCTTGACACACACCTCCCACCCTGCTTCCACCCAGAGTTCAGCATGGGGTCAGTGTCTTGCTCAAGGACACTTCAGCAGCGGCTCGATGCGACGACACCCTGAATTTAAAGTGTCACGATCTCACCTCGGCTGTGTTTGTTTCATGTTTTTTGAAGCGTCGCGAAGACTTCTGTACAAAATACCAAGCTGGTGGAAATCAGTTGACTAACAAAGAGCACGCGCGCACGGTGGCACGCGCCTCATCGCCGCTTGGTGGCACTGGTGTGGTTTCTCTCTCTCTCTCTCTCTCTCTCTCCCTCTCTCTCTCCAGTGGGGAGCTTATAGGGGAATCATCTGAGAGGAACAAAGAAAGGAGGGAGACAAGAGGGGGGAGGCTCTCTCTCTCTTTCTCTCTCTCTCCCCCTGTGTATGTGTGTGTGTGTGAGGAAAAAGAGGAGGGCTGGTGGTGGTGGTGTGGGGGTCTCCCAGGACATATATGGAAATTTGAACGGCTCACATTCGCCAGAGCGCACATGGCTGCTCCGATTCACCATCCCGCACCATCACCACCACCACCACCTCCACCACTTTCACCACCATCACCTACCTACCATTAAGACTTTGGGGCGAGGGCCCGAAACCCCCCTCATGTAACGGCGATTAGAGCTCCGTGATGATTTCCTGCCAGTCCACAGAAGAATACGGGCTACATCTACAGCCTGAAATAAGCTTGGCTGGAGCTCCGTGTGCGACAATAAAAGCTCAATGTGACTGCAATTATGCTCCTTTAAACCTGCCTGTCACACTAACAACATGGCAGACCAACATGTGGTTGAGTGGGTATTAAATGCAAATATCCTCTGACGTAAAACTCAATAACAGGGCTCAAAGTCTTTAACCTGCGGGTCACCCTTACATAGCGTACTTTTTTATTTTATTTAATTTAATTTAATTTATATTTTATTTTATTTTATTTACATTTATATTCTAAATAAATTAATAATCAAGTACCCTATTAAAAAATTGTTATTATCATTATCATTATTATTATTAAATGTTGCAATTCACCCACTTTTAATGTAACCACTGATACTTTAAAAATTAAAAAATATATCTTTCTTTTTTTTAAATTTAATATTAAAACACATCTGTCTAGCCCCGTGTATTATTATTATTATTATTATTATTATTATTATTATTGTAAATCACGTACGTATTGCTGTACATGTAAACCTCACAGAAGAAGCCGGTAGGGGCAGCTGTTCCTCCTCTTTCCCACCGGTGAAAAGCAGGCTTTCAGCGACTGCCGCTCTTCCTGTGGCCGCTGTCGGGAGCTCGTTTTCCGCTCACATCCTGTTCGGCTCCCCGCTGTACTGCGGCTCTACGACCTGACCACCACAGGCAAAGCGCGCAAACAGAAACGTTTAGGCACCACTTCCTTGGCTTAAAGCGGATTTAACAGTTTAGAAAATGAATGAATGATTTTTATTTGATTGACTGGTTGATTTTATTTTTATTTTTTGGTCTATTTCACTCAGATTTCTTACACTGGAGCCACCATATTTTTGGATCTTTTATTAATTTTTTTAAATTTATTTTAAATATATTTGATGCTTTTATTTACTCTATTTAAATCAACTTAAAGCCCCCCAACCCCCTTCTTGGTGTGTATTACAGTTTTACAGTTTCATGTCTTGACATTACACCAGACTCACATCTGTTTTTGCAGCAGTGCAGACACTCTGAAGTTTATCACTGCCCTGTTAGTTTGTTAACATTGTTGCTGCTGGTTTTGGGGAGTCGTACCCCACCCCGCCTCCCCGACCCTTACGATTGGCTACGCCCATCAGACAAGGGTTTGCCAGCACTCCGACTGCGTGCTACTGTTGAATGGTTTATTCAGGGCTGAGCTTGCTCAGGGCTCGTTTTAGCCAGTCCACATGATAAGGCCTCAATCAGAGAGGCAAGGGGGTCTGGATCAAAGTGAGTTAAGCGAGTAATTGAACTTTGTGGTTAGAAAGGTTCTCGTTGACATGTTGCCAAAAAAATTCCAGCACCACCACCACCCACTCTGCAGCTCCCACAGGTTTTGTGTGTGTATGTCAGGTTTGCAGCAGTGCAGAGGAGAGCTCAGGGAGGAACAACTCCTACTACGCAGCGCATCTGGTAATAAATTGTATGAATACTCCTCCTGTCACCTGCTTTGTGCAGAATGCCACTCTTCATGGTTGGCTATCTGTGTTGGGAGGGGTGAAGGGGGGGGTGCAGTGAAGTGGTTACACAAGCAAATTTCTTTCAGGCACAGTTGGGCTGCAGCCCGTGGGAAACACGGGCATTATGAAGTCAAGGCCAGTCTGATAGCCTCAACGGAAGACTAAATGATAAGAGCCAAGCATAAAAAGATTGCTGTTTGTATTATGAGCCGGCCTCACAATGAATCTGCAATGGATGTTTTGTTGATGCTTGGAAACAGGGCAGAGGAAAAGCTTTGATATCATGTAACAGTTGCCCACAAGTGTAGATACAAGCGCTTTTGTGCTGCAGGCAAAATTTATCTTTCCTTCTAACATTTTAAGCCATGTTAAATTTCTCCAGTGGACTATTCTATTGCTGACTATTGGGATTTAATAGTTCATTGTAAAGTGCACACAGTTGTTTTTTAATTAATAGCCAAATCATTCATTCATCAACTTAATAAAATGCAACTTTGGAAACTGTTTTGTACCTAACACGTGATGCCTGAGGCTCGCGGGCAGGGTCGGTCAGACAGACGAGGCTGGCACATGTCCACTGAAGCCCAAATTAAAACGCTTTACAATCAGGCAGGGCGAAGGACGGCCCTGAGGCTTTTCAGTTTCCTTGTACAGGGGGTCTTATCTGAGGATCAACTTTCATGCAAGCACTTCCAAAGAGGGATGTTTCTTTGTTCTATCAAGACCAGTCTCCCCAGCTTCTCCCTCTCTCTGCCCCCTCTCCCTCTCTCTCTCTCTGTGTGTTTGAAATATATGAGGAAATGTAATAATGAGGGGGGGGGGGAAGCCCAAAGTAGTCCATTTGTACCCTGCCGTATGCTGCAAAGACAGAGGACAGCTACATGACTGTTATTGAGTGGCAAGCTCCAGTGGCAGCACAACAAATAAGAAATATTTACTGCTCTATTCCCTCTCCTTTCCACTTTCCCGGGAATGCCCAGTTAATTGAAGATGGTAATCATTCATTCATTGTTTGCTGATGCAAAATGTAGCTGATGTGTGCAGAAATGTGCTCTCCGTGAGGCCGCCGTTGGTTTGTGTGGAATGAATACAATGTTGGACACAAAAGGAGCGCGGCAGAATGAAAAGTGTCAATCTCCACCTGACTCAGAGCCCATTACAGGGTGAGAGAGGAGACAGATGTATGTGTGTGTGTGTGTTCCTGCTAGTGTGTGTGAGTGAGTGGGAGAGGTATGAGAAAGACAGCCAAAGGTGTATAAAGAGTACACATCCATTCACTGTCATGATTAGCAGCTATTATCAACAGCCTGAGCTGGTTGCCAGTCAGGCTGAATTATTCTGCAGTGAATCGACTTAGCAGGCAGTTTGACCGATGACTCTTTCCTAACGCTGAGCACTAACTCTGCTCAGTCTGATTTCATTTCCTACCTTTTCTGTCACTCCTCACATTGATTGGCTCCCGTGCTTTCAACTAGAACCTCTCTTTTATCAAACCCACCCTCCTTTATTTCTGCTGCTGCTTTTCCTTTGTCCGCAGCATCGAGTTTGTCCCTTTTTTTCCCGCTTTAGCTTAGCAGGAAAAAAAAATGTCAGAGTGGGCCTTCTGTGTATGCACACATGCATGCATGTGGACAAATGTGCATGCATGCATGTTTGTTTGTGTGTGTGTATGTGTGTGAAGTTTGCAGGGCAGGGCAGTGCAAGCAGCAGTCTGATCCATACTAATGTTCATTGATAGGAAAATCAATGGTGCATTGATCCAAGCTTTGGCTCTGACAGAGGAGAGAGGGGAGGTGAAAGTGTGATGACTGGCGGAAGAGCAAGAGAAAGAGGAAGGCGTGAAGAACGAAAGGGCTGAGCAGATGAAGGCAAAAGGTAAAGCACCGCAGGGCTGTGTGTGCCTGCAGATGACAGAGATGGGACTAAAGCCCTGATGGATGCTGTCGGTGATGAGAAACTATATGTGTGAACAACCTGTCGTGGCCTACTATTCTCTTTTCTCTCTCTGTTTCGCAGAACTGCTCTCGAGAGTGGATGAACAAGCCTCAAATGGAACCTGAGAAGCAAAAAAAAAGGAAAAAAAGAGGAGAAACAGGAGAGGAGAGTAGGAGGGGAGGGAGAAAATCAATTTTCCCAGACAGAGGCAGGCTGGTCTAATGGAGGTCTAAAAGAAGAGGAGGAGGAGAGGACATATTTTCCTCTGATTACCTCCTGTAGCCTTCCTGGCAAACCTTCAAAGCTGTAGCGTTGCTAGAACGGTCTCACTCGGCCCACCTTTTTGTAGGAGAAGGTGTGGAGACTGGTTGCTTCTTTCATTCAGCAGCAATCAGGCTGTGAGGTGGACAAGACGGTGCAGCAACAACAACAAAAATCCCAACACAGTGAGGAAATGGCAAGTAAACACTGACCTGAAAGACACTTTAGAAAATAAAATCCTGCTCCGATGAGCAGAAACGACCATTTTTCTCTTTTCTTTGAATTCTGAACATTTGAATGAGACATTGAAGGTAATTCTCTCTTTTTCTAATCTCCATGCTGCCCTTTCATAGCAGTTATGTAACCTGTTAGATCTCCAAGGGAGAAGATGAGCTGGATTAAAGGGATAAAGGCTTCCATTTGGCCAAGATGACCCATTTATAAAGCATAAAGAAAGGAAATTTGTCCTTAGTGTCTCTATCAAATGAAGGGAGATATCTGGAGTACCCCCTTTTGCTTGTGCTTCTCCGCTCAGATGGCCTATGACCAGGTTGCTATGTTCAATTTCCTGCAACAGGCTGGATTGTTATGAATTGGAGTGGAGTGGACCTTCAGTGCTATGCAGAGAAATTGCGGGCACTGATTTGTTCCAGTTCTACCTAAGTGAATTTTAAATCTTGTTTATGGCTGTCATCATAAAATAAAAAGTGTTGCACGCCGAGGAAACGAGACGAGCAGAAATTTGGCTTGTGAAGCATCAAACCGCTGGCCGAGAAAAGCAACAATAAATCCAAACGCTGCAGATTGCAGTTGTAGGAAAAATAGACTCGAGTGGCTTAGGAAATGATTTCAAATGTAATGAGAAACAAGGCATCTGAAGCTGGAACCTGTGACCCACAGTAGCACCAAAGAGGAACAAAAGAGACTCAAAAACAAAAAGAGGGGGGACAGATGTGGCTCCAGTATCCTCAAACTCCCTCCACTCCAATGGCCACTGTACGTCTGCTCCTGAAGCTTTGGGCTCGTTAAAACCAGTGAATGTTCAATCGGCTATTAAACAACGTTTCAATGAACTTTTCCTTTTCTTTGGACCACTTAATGTACAAATACAGTGTTTCCCTCCTGGGAGAAAAGACACTATAGTATGGAGGGAGAAAAAAGCTCAGAAGGGTTTGAAAAGCTATTAAATGTTGCTGAGGGAGAGCTTGAAACACTGTCTGTCTCTCTGTTTCTCTGTCTGTCTGTCTGTTACTGGGTTTTTTTTTGCTTCCTCCCTCCCTGTCTAGTTGGCTCTTTGTGTTTTTTTTTCCTGTCTCTCGGCCTGTGAGGTGAAAGTGGCTTCCATGGTAACGACACACTCTGTTTATGCCACTACGTCTCACTTCATCACAAGCTGTTGATGGCTTTGATTTGCATGCGTGCCTATGTGTGAGTGTGTGTGTTTGCCCCCCACCCTTCCTGAAAAATACCCCCTCCTCCCTGAAACACACTCGCACATCATACAGGTGTTCACGAGACGAGCAGGACAGGTTAAAACTATTGTTCAGCCGTTTGATGGTTCACATTCCTCCATGAAATAAAAGAGAAATCAGGCTCTGATGCTTTTATTCTGTCAGTTTTTAGAGGCACAGTTCCCCCTTTTTTTTAATTAATGGCAAAACGAGGGGGAAAAAGCAGACTGTGACCTATGAAAAGCAGATGCTTTTAGCATCCCGAACAATGCTTTTCAATCTGTTTCCTCAAAAGAGAGAGACAGAGGGGGAAAAAAAAGCCAAACAAAACCCACCGAACATGCTCCGACTTATGCATTTATCTTGTTTTAGGTGCCATATGGTGCTCAACTTTCAAAAATCTTCAACTCAACAGCAGAATGGAAATTGGCACTTCAGCTGCTAAAACTTAAAAAAGAAAAAGAAAAAAAAAAGTAAATTTAATCATACTCATTTCCTCGTCCTGCGGGCTGATCCCGTACACTTAACCACTTAAATTAGCAGCAGAAACAATGATTATGACTTCTTTTCACCAAAACCAGTCACCCCCAATTAGTGGGGAAAGGGGTGTGGGGGGGTGAGAGTTGAGGAGGGAAGGAAGGGAGGGCCTGGCTAGCCGGACCCCCTGCAGGGCAGAAAGAGAAGGGGGTGGGGGGGGTGGTGGCAAAAATGGATTCCATACCAGGAAATCCATTAGGGCAGGGAACGGCGTGGAGCTGGCAGCCACAGAGTGGTCGCCGTGTTTTTAAAAATTCCTCATTAGGTGTAATTTCTAAATTACAATCAGCGCGGGCAGAATGAGAAAGCGAGGATCTGACCAACTCATCAGGATAATCAGGGTAATAGCATGATCAGGCGTGCGCACGTGTGTGTGTCTCTGTGTATGTGTGTGTGTGTGTGTGTGTGTGTGGTGGAGCAGAGAGGCAGAAAGACAGATGAAAAACCAAAGGGAGCCGAGGAGGATGGAGGGTGAATTTTAATGTTGCTGCTGATGCTGCTGGTGGACACTGACTTTTACTTATTATTCTGTTTTGTTTATTTATTTATTCATTAAATGATTTTTCACTTATTTATTTATTTGGAAAGTAACTGATCTAGATAATTGCTGCATGGGTGTTGGGGGGGGGGACTAAAGCAACAAGCTAAATGGAAAGCATGAGTCTCCCTCTCTCTCTCTCTCTCTCTCTCTCTCTCTCTCCCTCTCTCTCTCTCCGCTGTGGTCTCACTCACTGAATAAGAGGATGGGGATCGAAAAACTAGTGAAGGCAACGCAAAAGAGTGGGGGTAAAAAAAAAAGGGAGGAAGACGAGGGACGGTGGGGAGCGAGAGAGGGAGTCGAGGGGCCTCTGTAAGGGAGAGAGAGAGAGAGAGAGAGAGAGAGAGAGAGAGAGAGGGGAGGGGAAATGGCAGGAAGGGAGGAGGGAGGGAGGGAGGGAGGAGAAGAGGTTAATTTGCACATATTAGAGAGGGCAGGATTTTTCATTAAAAAGAGATTGAAGTTGATATATGCCTGTGCGCTCCTGACACACTGTACACTCTGATTGTGTTAAGTCCTTGACAGAACAAAGGATTGCCCCCCTTTACTTTCTCTCTCTCGTTCTCTCTCTTTCTCCATCTATCTCTAAGAGCCACTGCAGCCCCTGCTGCAGCTCGGCAGCCTTCTGCGGCTTTATGGAGCTGTTTCATGGTGAATAGAAGCTCAGCCAGAGTGTCATATCACCTCAGGTCCTACTCTTTAATGCATATGCATACACTTGCTTTCATTCCCATGAAAATTAATTGCGGAGAGAAAATGTGTTTTTATTGCATCTCTGTGATCGTGTGTAGGCTGGATCTGGTGGTCCGGAAGGGCTTCAGAATAAGTACAGACTCAACAAACAGTTTAGTTCACTTGCGTCACAGGAAGCATAACAAACCAACGTGTTTTTGATATTCCTATTTCCGCGACTGAAGGAAGCGTTAAATAAAAGAGCCACATTCAGCACATTGTGGCGGCACAGTTGCTCGTTTAGCTGGTGGTGCTTCCAGAAAGGTGGTTGGACAATGACAGAACCTGCAGTCCATTGTTCAAGGCTGCCATTCAGGTAAGCTGAGCTCTGCTTGTCGAGGCGCCCGAGGAGAAGTTATACCTGCCGCAGAAACAACAGAAGCAATCACGGCGATTCCTGTTTTTATTTTTGATCTACTGCTTTTAGGACACATGCAACTGGTCTAAATTGCTCCCTTCTTCCATGTTTCTCTCTCTCCGTTTCTTTTATCTTGTTTTCTGCGGGCCACATCTGTCATTCCTCGCTGGAGGGTTATACCTGATCTTTGACCTTAGTTAGCGCGGCCCCTGAGACCTGTTTCACACAAGCACACACATACACCGAGGCCTGCACACACAGAACAGGAGGCATCGATTGGCGATAGATAGATAGAGCGGGGCTGGCCTGATAAGAAGGCCATATTTGATGTTTGTTCTCACAGTGGAGAGAGAGGCAGAGAGAGATTAAATCACAATGAGCAGCCTGCTCCGTCCTTGGCTTCGTCCCCACTCGAGGCTTTACAGGAGTTTAGGGGTCGAGCTGAAAGAATGACGGGTGAGGGATTGTGGACAAGGGGCGCCAAGCCTGCTTAAATCCACTGTGCTAAGAGCCATTGATTAACATGGCCTGTAATGTTATTCAAGAGGTGTGTGTGTGTGTGTGTTTTTGCACAGTCCAAGGTTTTCAGCATTTCAAGCTGCACAGTCCTTTGTCCTCCCTGAGCAATGTTATAAACTGACTGACAGCCATCAATAGATGCCTGTTTCACAATGGCTGTGCACTCAGGTCTGCTTCCTGTGCACACTGAGCTCCTGTACCTACTGCTGCTCTGCATATTCTTCATGTTTTCAAAGATCTCCATGTGCAAATGGTCAAATATGTCTTTTAACCTGCCTTTGAACACTCGTGTAAGGGTTTGTAACGTAACAGGAAGCACTGTGCTCACACATGAGAGCATGTGGGTGAAAATGAATCTCAAAAAAAATTATCACAATCTACTGGTTATACAGCATGAGTGAGCGAAACTGTGCTGAATATAGCAAAGCTGCTCATGAATTCAGTGCTTTAGAGGAAGAGCGTTATCACCAGATGAGTAAGACAGGAAGTGAGGAAGAGACTGCTATGTTTAAAAAAAAAATGGGCACGGTAATAAATTCATGTCTGCTTACGTATTTTGTTAAAACTGCACACGTGTGATCAATAAAATAAAACGAATTTGTGGGAAACATAGCTGTAAACATGTGCAATGATAAATGATTACATGCACAACCACACACACACACACACACACACACACACACACACACACACACACACACACACACACACACACACACACACACACACACGTCACTGACAGACACACTTGAGCCAGTTTGAAGCTGATTATAAAACTGTTCAAAACTCAGGATGTCGTATGTCTCGTGATGGGTTTTGGAGCATTAATCAATTACCTTTCACCTCCCTTTCCATGGCTCAGTGTTACAGCTACATTGTTTAGTGTTCACTCGCTGTGTATGGATTGTAAAAATTTTTGTGTCTCACAGTGAAACCATGCCCTTAAAAATCCTCAGTGTGGTAACTGAGACATCCACACCCTCTCTCTCCCATCCTAACCTAAATTTTGTCCCCGGTGCTAACTCATCACTAAGATTCAAATTTAAAAGGTTTCTCCCTATTGATTATCACCCATGAGTGGTCGAATCACAACACACCAAACCCTTTTCTGGCTGTTCTGGCAGTGCACTGACCTAGGAGTCCCTTTTACATATGACCAGAGCCAGCTCGGGATTCAAATCCCCCAGCCGAAAAAGCAGCATGTGTACGTATGAAAGGCTGTATATGTTGGCCAGTGTGTGCGCGGTCTCAAGGGCTGGGAGATTATGTCGACAAAAGGTGCACCTGGTGCTTTAGATTGAGTTTCTCTCCTCCCCTTCCTCCCTTTATCCCACTTCCATCCCCCCTCTCCTTCTCTCGTCTGGCCATTTTCAACATTACCCTGGGACTTTTAAAAGATTAGACCAAGTCTTTTCTAATTGGGCCACTAATGCCTGTTAACAGTTTGCAATGAGGGAGACTAATGGAGAATGAGACTCTTTAATATATATATATAAATATATGTATGTATAAAATACCTCCTGCTTATGGGAATACACTTTTGAGTTATTTTAGACTCTTACATAATCAAGTGTAGTGTGTCAGAGCAGATTATTGAGTCCCTTCCCTATGTAACTCAGATCTAATGGTTTTCTGTGCAGCCACTGATTAACAAGATATGCATGTGTTTAGTTACATGTATTAATGTGGGTGCAAGGGTGCAATGATATGGGCACGGTAAGAGAAAAGAAATTATTGTTGTTTTTAGTGAAGGTCTAGAGTCTGATGCTGCAGGTTTTTCTTATGTTCTTTCTCTGTCACTTTAATAGAGGATGTGTTACACTGTGGGTAAAACTGGGAATTAAAAAAAAGCAGCAGGGTGTTCTGATAATATAGCATTGTCAGTACTGGTGTATCACTATGTTAGTGTTAGAACTGCAATACTTACACAGTTCAGTCCATAATTATCCAAGCTGTGGGGTCGATCCCACTCCAGATGGTCAACAGATAAGTCAGAGGGGGTCCTGAGATGATTAATGGGTAAGGGAGTCAGCATACAGAAAGCTCACCTTCACAACCTTATTTTACTTTTTTATTTTTTAACTTTGTCTTCAACTTTACATTTAAATGTGAAGTTTTAAGAGGAAATATCTGTATGTAGGAACTCCTAATACGTGACACTTCAAGCTAGTAATGAATACGAGCTGGAGCTAATATTTAACAGTTTTAACAAGTATTCTTTTCTATGAAAATCGAATTTTAAAAGACATTTTAAAAAAACAGAAGAGTTGAAAATATGCTGACAAATGGGGGAACATAAATAACTACCTTTATATTTCAACTGTAGCTTTGTAACGCCAAAGGAAATGCATTTGTAAATGGATTTCACATACTTATCACACCATTCGTGTAACCTTTTTTAATCCTCTAGTAGTGCTGCTGCAGTGTGGTGGCCCTGAGAGGTCGAATGCACTGCAGTGTAAGAAAATACCAGAGAAGGGAGGCGGGGGTAACGAAAGTAGAAAAAACAGGAAGGAAATTGAATAAAAAACAACGGAAGTGGAAAAATAGAGAACGGAAGTTGAGTAAAACAAAGGGGAAGCAGAAAAAGGAGAATTTCAGTCAAACATGACAGAAGTAGAAAGAAAATGCAATAAAAGCTCACAAAAAAATAAAAAAAAAAATTTAAAGCTGAAAAACCCAATAGAAGTGATTTAGAGGGGATAATAACATGAAAGATCAGCTGTAGTAAATGACTAATAGCAATCTATACAGCATTATATGAATAATGTGATTTGAACACAGCATTACCATCCCTCTTTTTCTCCCTCACAACACCAGTTAATCCTCCACTTCTTCGTCTCAGTGCAATCCTTCCCATGTTTCTGTCACCACCGCACCTTTTTTCCTGCTTTTCTTGTGTTTCATGTGCTTCTGCAGCATTTTTCTATTTGCACTGTGTTTGGAACGAAAACCTTATTTGAAAATTTTGTTGTTGTTGTTGATGATTAACAGATGTTCTTATTTGGATTCTATTCCCACCTTTATAGTTAGAATATCATTTTTCAATTTAAACGAACCTCAGCAGAAAACCTCTGGTTTCTGCAGCTGCTTGAAAGAGAAATCATGTAGTAAAGTAATCTGTTTGCACGCGTTTTTCTGGGTGAAATGCAATCACGGTTCACCAGGATCAACCCTTTTTTGTTTTTTCCTTTTGTCTCTCTTCAGAGAAACAATAAAGAATTAGCATCGGCTTCTTTGTGTTTTTCAAGGTTCCTACTACGGCATTCGCACGACCCTCGTCAACCTTTCTCATCTTTTATTTCAAGGAGTTATCCCAACTCATGCAACAAGTCCAGCACACATAAACATTTTCACACACACACCCCCTAATCTTCAAGTCTTCAAATGCAGTACCCCGTTTGGCCGCTTACCTCCACAGTATTCATTTTATATATAAGAAACTGAGTCGGTGAGCGTGTGTGTGTGAGAGAGAGAGAGGGAGAGAGAGAGAGAGCGAGAGAGAGAGCATCACATGTGTACCCCCTCACCCACCCTCTATTTCCAAAACACACACACATACACACACACATACATACACACACGCCTTCCGTCCAGCCCAAGGGTCTCCAGTCTGCATAATAAATGAGGCTTGCTGATAGGTGGAAGAACAGGGGAGGGAGTTGGTTCTCTCTCTCTCTCTCTCTCTCACACACACACACACACACACACACACACACACACACACACACACACACGCCTGTACCATTACACAGCTTGGGTCTATACCACTTAACAGCTGCTGCTGGAGAAATCCCAGGTCTCTTACCATGCCTGTTGTTCGCTCATTTATCCTGATTGCAGCAGCGGCTGGACTTCTCTTCAATCTCTGATGTTCAGATTTCAATCCTAGAAATTAGCTTAAAGTCTCCACAGGGATTTCTCCTTTCACGTCAGCTACAGTGTCCTTGAGCAAGGCACTCATGCCACGCTGGGGGCAGCCCCCGCCCCCAGGTGTTTGCATGTGCAATACTGCCTACATTTGCAGCTTTTCCCTGATATTTATTGGCTAACTGTAAAAAACAAGAAACACGCATACAGCAAGAGAGGCAGAACTATCAGAGGCTTTGCTTTCTTGAGGTCGAACATTTGTTAAGCACGTGGAGGCTTTCTTGAATACTAAAATCACATTTCTCACCTGACAACAAGTACAAAAGAGGAATAATTAATAATATTCCTCTCCTCGACTCTATCATTATCATTTATGGACACTCACATACATGCACACATGAACCGGGGCCGAAATTATTTAATAATATGAACCCCCCCTAACCCCCACCCTCCCTTCACATAGTCGACCATTTGAAAGTAATTATCAGTAATGATCTGCCGGTGACTGATCTATTTTTACCTGATGATCAAACCAGATCTCATCTTAGATCTATATCCCGTGACATTCATTATAGCCCCACAAGATTACATTCATCTCTGCCAGCACCACCTGTCCTTGCGATGGTGTTTCATTCTTCAGCCAGAGCCCATTCAAAGTGATGGTAAATATAGCAAATACAGATTAGGATGTAAGATTTTTATTATTATAATTAATATTACTTGTAAGTGTGTGTGTGTGTGTGTGTGTGTGTGTGTGTGTGTGTGTGTGTGTGTGTGTGTGTGTGATTAGCCTTATCCCACTGTTTTCTTTAAATTATTTCCGGTGTTGAATTTTCACCTGTTTAAATCGGGTTAACTCTTAATCCCTTGTACGTACATATATATATATATATATATATATATATATATATATATATATATATATATATATATATATATATATATATATATATATATATATATATCAGTTTTATGTATTTTGCTTTTTTTTTTTTTTTTTTTACCGTGCATTTACATAGGCACAGCACACCTTTTAAACAACATAACACAATATAAATAGGAGCTGAAGGGGGAGAAATGCCATTTGGAAAGAAAACAGGGGCTTTCTAAATGAGTTTAATTGAGTTTATACATAATTCAGTGCATTTCTGTGTGGGTCATGCAGCTTCCCTGCAGTGTGCTGCTGTGGTCGATGGTCTTCAAAACAACAGCCCGCAGGTCGCCACAGTAGATAGGAGGCTCTACTTCTTTTTTTTAAAGAGGTAAACACTACAGAAAAACAACCAGCTGTGACGACAGAGTAAAGTAAGACGATGCTGCTAACACCCTCCATTTATAAACGCCATTAAAATATATATATTCGCAGGAGATCACATAAACACGATCCTAAGGTCACACGTGACTTTAAAATATTTCCTGCTGTCGTCTCACATCATTAGATCCCCATTTAGCATAATATCACTGCGCTAAAAGCGCATTACACCAGTCTGTCTACAGTGGGGGGGGTTTATTAGTGTGTGTGAAAATAAGAGTTTTTAAAAATTATAAATATTAAGAAATCAGCCGTAAAATGTAAAAAAGTGTTTTATAATTTATTGCAATAATAGATTTGAATTTTGATGCCCTGAAACACAAATCAAAGCATCGCGGAGCTTCACGTTTAGCCCACACGGCTGCACTGAGCACCGCTCCTCGATGGCAGAGTGCTTTAACCGGGGAGCTGCATTTCCCCTTCCCCGCTCAAAGGGGAAAAGCAGACGCGGAAACAAGAAAAAACAACCGTTTCTTCAAACACCCCCCTCCCTCCCTTCACCGCTGAATTGTTGATGCCATCAGCTCGCGGTGAAGTTCTCTTTCTCGCTTCTCTGCGGTTTTCCGAGCTTCCTTTCTTCTCACTCGTAGCGGGAGCCGCGAGGGGCGCGAGGCAGGGCGGCTCTCGAGCCGTGCAGCGACACACTCTGAGCGGCAGGCGAGCGGAGCAGGCGCCGCTGAGTCACCGGGACACGCTGCAGCTCAGAGAGGCGACCAGGAAACTCTTGGCTGTGCTCCTCCGCATTGCCAACACTTTTATTATACAACGCTTTTTATTTAAATTAATTACTCTATGGTAATTATTGAGACTGAACTCAGCCTATATCTAAACTATATTTTATTGCTATTTTTAGTTTTATTTATTTAGGCGTGAGTTTTTATTGTGTTGGAAGCAACACCACAAAGCCCCCCAAAATACATTCCTAAAATATAGTTTAAAAAAATATACGATAATATTGCATATGTATTAATTATTATTATTATTTTACACAATTTCCACAATTGTGATTTTTCCACACAGACAGATTCACTCAGTTTTGTGAGCTTTTACTTCTGTACTTGTTTACCATCTTTCCATAGCTGTGTGTAGTTTTAATCTCTCTGTAATATTTCAGCATTATTGTCATAATTTTCAAGCTGCGTATAACTTCTCACCGCTATAGGCAACACAGTCTATGGCGGTCCAAATGCTTTGCAGAGGTTTTCAGATCTGATCCAGGGTGACATGTGGGCAAATTTGACTTTGAAAGTAAAAAGGGTGCTCTGCTTGTTTACTGTCAGTTGTCCTGCTTTGTAATTTTTGCAGTGGCATCAATAAGCTTCGAGGAAACTGCGAGGTGTAATTCAGCTGGAAGGCACACACACACACGCGCACACAAAGAAAGAGAGGATTCTGAGAATAGTGTATATATGCATGTGTGTGTGTGTGTGTGTTTGTGCCGGGGGTGACAGAGGAGTGTCACTTAGCAGAAGAATACGAGCTGTCTGAGAATGAAGAGGGATGAGGCTGAATCCTGCTGCTTCTCCTCGCCACCATTATCCCACAGGAGAGCGACCTGTGGGGGGGCTGACACACAAATACACACACGCGCGCACACACACTCTCTCTGGGAATCTCCTCAGCTGTTCCCTCCACACTCTGTCTCTTGCACCCTTCCTCCTCTTCCTCCTGCCCTCACGGCCCTAAACACCTCTGTTTGCCGGATCTGGTTCCACTCGGCACCGGATCAGGGCCCCTGGCAGCTGACTGCAGGTTTCTGCCCAGGATTAAGTCTCCTAATGGCAGCCACTCTGTGATGATTTACACTGCATTACTGTACAAACCAGCGACAGCCTCCTCCTTCCTAATGGTTTATTACACCGAAGCCTCTCTCGGCTTTATTGCTCTTTGCTCTCCCTATTTGAGGCTGGGGTCTAATTAAATAATTTAGCTGAATTACCAAACATATGCCGAAACCCGTGTAGAGGAATTATTTTTGGCATCTGGCGAACTTGTTTTATGGCTTTTGTTGTAGTTTTATTTCTGCTCGGTCCGGAGTGTGACAGAATGGGAGCGATGATTGCGACAAATATTGTAAGTATGTTAAAGTTCACGTCCTGTGGAAACTGCGCATCTTCAACCTGTCGGCTTTTCAAAGTAATAGCCCCCTGAAAGCATTTTTAGGAGGTTTATTTAACATCAAGTTTGACTTTTTTTCCCCCCTTTTCACTCAGTAAAGGAGTCAATTCGTTTACACACTCTAGGTTTTCACTCCATGGGGGTGAATTCACGTTTTTGATTTTAAATTATGCTGGAACAAGAGGCTGACGCATATAAGACAAATAAATTAAAATCTTATAAATGGAAAAAAAAAAAAAAAATCACACTTGGTGTCAACCTCCAGCAGCAGCTTACTTTTCTAGGTTTTCTTTAATGTAAGGCCTCTACTTATTTATAAAAGTCAAATGACACATTTACAAATCAAGTTTGATCTTTCTGCATTGCTAGTTGAAATATTTCTTTAACTGTTGTAAAATGTTTTCCCCCAAGATTTTAAACCCATAAATATAAAACCTCCTTTTCACTGCACTTTTCTCCATATTTATTTATTTATTATTTGGGGCTTATTCAAAGCCATCACGAACACTAATCAATTACAAAAGCCTTACCTGGAAAAAGGGAGAACATTTAAGTAGAAACTGAACCGCAGAGTGAGCATGCTCAGTGTGAGACAGGTATCTTTAATGCTGCAGAGAATTCCTCGGTGACAGCGGCTCAGCCTGCCTCTGAAGCCGCAGATATCTGCCCTACATTTGTCTAATCATCCCGGGCTTAACCCTCCTGCTGGCCTGCTATCTGCTCTATGTGTGTGTCTGAGTGTTTTGAGTCTGTATGTGTGTGTGTATAAGAGAGAGAGCTCTCCTGTCTCCTAACACCGGGGCTTAGTCATGTTTTGACTTTGTAATCAGGCACCTGGTTGGGCAGCACACAGGGGTCCTGAATCAGCTGGTAAGCCCTCCCAACCCTGGAAAATGCTTCTGGGGGAGTGTGATCGATGATGGACACAGTGGCTCTGGCCCGCATGCGTGTATGTGTGTGTGCGTGTGTGTGTGAGAGAGAGGCAGGGCTGTTAGTGGGAGGCTTATAAAAGATGGTGGAGGTGGGGAAGTGGTGTTGCTGGGGGGGGGGGGTATGCGTTTTAAACAGCCTGGCTTTGATTGACAGGGCTGATAGTGAGTGGAGGGTGGATGGATGAGGGGAGGTCACAGTGAGGGATAGTTGGCAGTGGGAGGGGTGAATGAGCAAGTCCTCGGGTAAAGGAAAAAGGGGGGTTGCGTTGTTGAATGCAGGTTAGATTCTGGGTGTATTTGTGCGTGTACATGCAAAACGCGCGGGCGGGGGGGGTTCAACACTCCTAAGGAGGGGGTGTATTTTCGAGGGAGTAGGGGGGTGCAGGAGGAAAGTGAGCTTTTAATTACCAGGGCAGAAGCAGATGTAGCAGAATGGTGCCCCCACCTCTTCAACGCAAACACAGCAGCGGCAGCTGGAAGTCATCAGCTTTGGTTGTGGGTGCATATTTGTAAGGACAGGAGCCCCGAAGCACAATGTTTAAATTTAAAGATGTTGAGTTTCTATTGGCACTTTGGTTGCGCGATGATTATTTATTTTTCTCCCCCAACCCCCCCTCACCTCCCTTCTTGTTACAGAATAATTCACATCCCGCTTAGCGCCTCTTCGTCCACGATTTACAGTGTAATTAATGGCACGGAGTATAAGTCAGGAAAGGTTTGACTCTATTCAAAATACAGCTTACAAGTCCGCTCGTAAGAGTGGCTTCAAACTGGGGGGGAAAGAAACCACTGTTTTAACAGGAACATTTTAATCTCATCTACACTCACCTCGTAAATCATCTGACATATGGGCAGAAAGGACAAAAATAACATGCATTTAATCAGCGAATTAAAATATATGCAGCTTGTCATTTATTTTTTGATAATATTAGTTGTTTTAAAGAAGTATTTGTGAGGTGGTTTAAAACTAGTGAGTTTATGAGCGGGATTTTTAAACTGTGTGCATTTGTTTTGAATTAAATGTCATCTTATTGAGGTTTTTTTTTTTAGTGTTGTTTTAGCACCAGGCCGGATGAAAACTAGTGTCCAGCCCTCTCTCTGGTTCATTTAGTTTCTACTGATCAGCGTCACAGTAAAAGCAAACACATTTACAGCATGTGTGTTTTTGTGATCGCCTACAAAAAGTGGCCAAGCTTAATAAGTTATTAAAACCTCATCTTTTATAGAATTTGTTACATTTGTTTGAAAAAAAATTCTTAAAAAAAGAAAAATGTATTACAAAAAAAAAAAAAAGAAAAAAAAAATTGCATTGCATACTCAGCAGCCACTTTATTAGGTACACCTCGTCTTTATGGACCCCGTCTTTCCCCTTCAGATGAGTCTTAATTCTTGATGGCACAGATTCAACAAGATGCTGGAAACATTCCTCAGATTTTGATCCACACTGACACGAAGGGATCACACAGGAGTTGGAGATTTGTCTGCTGCACATCCATGATCTGACTCTTCCATTGCACACATCCCAAAGGTGCTCAACTTGATGGTCATGATTAAGATTATTTGAATTTTGTGACATGATGCGGTCATCAAATAATAATAGAAGAAAATATCTCCACAGTCAGTTCAGACATAAACCGTACTTCATAACTGTAAAAGTCTACTGCATTTTTTTTTTACTGATACCTTGATACAAACACCAAACGCTGCTCTTACTTAACCAGAGTGTTTCTTTAATTTTCTTTTTTTTTTTTTGAAATACATTGTCAATCCCCCACCAATGTTTTTTTTACACTCTTACAAAATTTATCCAACAAAATGTGTGCACAGATGAAAACATGGTGCCCAGAGTATAAAATGACTTTCCATCAAGAAAATGGTGCAAAATGTAAAAAAAAGAAAAGAAAAAAAAAAGAAAAGAAAAAAAGAAACACAATGTCCCTGCACATATAAAAATAAATTAATACTTTTGTGTCCAGTCACTGTCAACCTTATTGTCTGGTCCTAAAGATTCACACACGCATGAACTGAGGCTTCATTGGCTTTCCTTCACACCAGCACGACCAATCATAATCACTTATGTACAACCAACGGCCAATGAGAAAGATTTATGTACATTTAACGAGGTAAAAACTGTGCCACCGAGCGCCCCCCTGACACACTTCCTCCTCCCCTACAAACACCTATATACAACCACATCCCCTCCCAAATCAGCCAACTAATAAGTAGCTCCTAGCTTCAAACACATGACAAAAATAGAAATCATTAAAAGGGTTTACAGCAAGATTAGACTGAACAGAGGAACAAAAGACAAAAAAAAACTTTACACAGTAGTACAAAATGATGCTAAATTGCAAAAACAAGCGGGCTTTTAAAATATATCATCTTATGCCCATTACACAAAACCTCCAGATAAATAGAAAGCACAACACAAAGTTGGCTTTGATATTAGAGAATGCAGCAGAATAAAAGTTCCTAGTTTTATTAAAGAGACGTCCAGCCTGACAGACCGAGAGTTTTTGTAATCTGTTGCCTTAGCAACGCAGCTTCATTACCAGTAGCACTGTGAAAAATTGGGTAGAGTGACCAAGTTTTTTTTTTTTTTTTTTAATATATATATATTTGTTTGTTTTTTTTAAATAAAAAACAAAATCCCACTTTCCTCCTTTGGCCTCAGGCACTTGGGTTTGGACCCTGATTGGCCAGTCCTGACTGTTGTGGGTTTTTAAGTGGCCGCTGCTGTCGGCCTTTTAGGTCCTGATAGGCTGGTCCTGCTCGAGAGGTAGGTGCAGCAGGAGGCTTAATCGGGAAGATGAAATGCAATCACTTCCACTTGCTGATAACCAACTGCGTGGTTTATCTCTGAAAGTGGATGCGTGACGTGGATTTAAGCATCTTTGTGAACATTCAACATACTTTTTTGAATAATCTTTTGTTTTTCTCCTCTTTTACATTTCTTTTCCCCGAATGATCCTCCTGTATCTGGCCCAGAGAAGAGACAGTCAAAAGCAAGGCTTCTGTGGTGACCATACGAGGCTTGGCTCACGGACATTAATGGATGTACGCAAACTGCGGGAAGGAGACACGGGGAGAGAAGGCAGCACTGAGGACGTGTGGGACATTTCCTCATTTAATAGTCCCTCCAGGACCGCTGCGAAACAGATGTCAATCACACATCTACGACTGGTAAGTCCTATAACAGGGAATTGTACTGTTGTCCTAATCATATATTGCTGCCATTTTCTTCTTTTTTTTAATGTTTGTAGTTCTGTGTGTGTGCCAGCTTGTGTGCTGCAGCACAACTGCTGGTTTGGCTGAAGCCCCTGAGAGAGTGAAACAGCAGAGAGACCAGACCATTACAAAAACATTAATTAAAAAAAAAAAAAGAGAGGGAAAAACCCCCCAAAACAAAACCCGGAACAAGATTCGGAGTAGGAAACACCGAAGAAATAAAGGAGTTTCTGGGAACCTGTCAGTCAACTGAACTGAAGAGACCAAACACACCATGTCCGCTGGTGCTACGTACTGACAGTAACACACGTTCAGTTACTACCAGCAGTATTAAATAATTAAAAAAAATCTTTAAGTAGACAAAGCAATCAAAATAAGGACTCAAAGCAGCTAAAAAGTCGTTAAATCAAATAAATAATACAAAATGACACAAAACGTGGTGTCGAGATCAGAACCTAAACTACAGACAGTCTTCTGTATAACTCCACACAGAGAGTGTGTGTGTGTTATGCTTTAACACACCGCTGGAAACGAATATCTAACATGAACACATTTTGCTCTTCTGCAGACGTTCTCATCACTAACCTACAAAGCTGACCAACAGGCTGATCCCCAAAAAACTCTGCGCATGTATATATATATATATTTATATATATGTTAAAAAAAACCCAAAACAATAAAAAAAAAAAAAGGAAACAAAAAGAACATATGCCGTCACGTCTTCTCTTGCCCTCCGACGCCCACGGCTTTTTCGGCTAGCCGAGGCTTCTGCGCCCCTGAGCCATGCGTGTCGGCGTGTGCGTGCTGCAGCGCCAGGAAGGGGTTGGCGGTGATGGTGCCTTGGCCCTGGCTCTGGGCGCCGGGCAGCAAGTTGTTGATGGGCAGCTGAGCGGAAGAGAGTGGGATGGAGGGAATCTGGGCAGAGGAGGAGAGGGACTGCAGCTGCTGGAGGTCCTGCTGCTGCATCAGTTGGTAGAGCAACACCTGCTGCTGCTCCTGGGGAGCAGAGGGAGGAAGGGGGAGATGCAAGGAGGGAGGAAACAAGGAGGAAAAACGAAATAAAAAAAAAAAGGAAAAAAAAAAGAAGAGGATTAAGTGGAGGTGTCATGAAAGAAAAGAGTTGAAGGGGTGAATAAGGGATGGAGGGAGGGGGGGGACAGAGCGTGAGACAGAAGAAAAAAGCAGGGAAAGTGTGGAAAAGAGGGGAAAAAGAAGAGTTAATAAGCAAGGTGATTTAGACCATCGTCCAAAAGAAAATTGTAGCTCAGTGTCTTTGTGTGTGTTTAACTGTGTGTGATAGTAGTAAGTAATCAAATGTGCGTAGTGTGTGTATGTGTGTGTGTAGTACCACTGAAGGCTGTGAGGACAGCAGCTGGTGGAGCTGATGCTGCTGCAGGAGCAATCTCTGCTGCTCAGACAGCAGGCCGATTCGCGCCGCGCTGATGAGACAAAGCACACTCACAGTGAGACAAACGCAATTAACACTCTGCCTGCACAGTATCAGACTGTTTAGCACACTTTTTTAAAACATTAGAGGTCTGTGACGGTGAGAGTGACAGAAAATATAAACATTTATCTGTTTCTATAAGTTATAAAGAAAAACATCAGCTTATTTTTTGCTTAAAAAAAAAACAAGAAAAAAAAAAGAGATTTAAACTCAAAAAAAACATGCATGACTACAGCATTTTTTCACAAAGCTGACACACTGATGAAAACAGAGCTATGGCGGGTTGTGAAGTGGCACCAGCTTCTGTCTCACCTGGTCTTACTAGTTGCTGAGTTGCTAAAATCCATTGTGGAAGCAAAAAGACACAAAGAGGAAGAGAGGATGCAATAAAGTTCACATTCAAACTTCTTGGGAAGCCGAGACAAACATATTCCTGAATATTTTCAGTACTTAACTATGTGCTTATGTGAAAGGGCCTTGAAAATGTGAAGCTACTGACACCCATCTGGAGCTCTTTAACTCGCTGACAGTCAACCAATTTGTTGGGAAGGGTGATGTGAAACCACATGTATTGATTTTATTATCATCAAAGGCTTCCAACACAATTCGCATCCCAGTGTTGACGCTTTATTAATCTGAAAATGGCGCTTAATGTATTAGAGGAAGATGAAAACAGCCATACTTGTTATTGACGGGCAAAGTGACGCCTGTAGCTGCTCCTGTAGTGTGTGTATGAGGGCTGGAGGTGCCGGCCGGCGTCTGGATCACGCCGTTCAGAGCCCCGACGATTCCCCCCATGCCCAGCGCACTCCCTGCGCCCAGAGCCCCCATTAGCCCCGCCACGCCACCCAACCCAGCCGGGGTCGCCCCTACGGTGGCGACCCCATTGAGCTGTGGCTGAGGTGGACTCTGGGACACCGAGGGAGGCGTGGAGAGGGAGGAGGTGGAACCACTACTGCTGTGACCGCCACAAGATGCACTATCCTGAGGACCAAAAAGAGACTCCCATTAATGACAAGTCCTGCATTCAGAATCTGTAGCTATGTCCTAATTCATAGGCTGCATCCTTCGGAGGACCAGGCCTTCGCGGTCTACGTGGGCCGGGTCTTTCGAAGACCTAGAAGGCCGGAAGTGCGAGGCTGTGAAATGGGATGGTCTAGCCTTTAGATTTACGTCACCAGCTGTCTCAGGGGAGTTCAATAAACTCAGCCGTCTGCTCCTCGCTCGCTAATATATAACAGAACACTGGAGTAAATTCTCTACTATCTCACACTTCTGTGTTTTCTGTTTGACATTTATTCAGCTGTGTGGAAACTATAACTTTAATCTCAGCCAAACCGATTTACTCAGGAACAAATAAAACACTGAAAAAAAGCCAAACAATAACATTTTTAAGTTATCTAAGTGACTTGTATATCATGTTTAACCTGAGTGGCGAAAGACCGCGGGGATCTGAAAACGATGTGCCGGGAGTTTGCTGTTCTTGCCGGCTCTAGTGAGCCTTGATCACCCGGTCAGCTATCGAGCTGGTGGGTAACAGACGTCATCGAAAACATCGAAGCACGTTTGCAAATATGTGATGTCTTGATAAAGCAACAAGATATTTGAAGCTTAAACTGCTACATTCCCGCCTGAAAACATCTTAAAAGTTTATTTGGTGACCCAGAAAAAGTAATAAGAGTAATATTAAAACTAAGTAGCTGCCGCCATTGTTGGAAACTGGAATTGGCTGGGCCGAGCTATGAATCCTGGGATAGGTTGGGCCACAAAGGATACACCCGATGAAGGACGCATTTGTCGGCCGCATTTGGAGCAGCCTTCGAGTTGGGGCAGTCTTCGTAGCCTTGCTGTGACGTAATCGACCTTCAAATGCGGCCTCCGAAGGATGCGGCCTATTAATTGGGACATACCTTATTTCACAGCTTTTTGACATTAAAATAAAGCGATCATTACAGTTTGCTTAATTTACAATGTTAAAGAACAAATAGAATAAAAGAATTTGTCATCACAGACTGTCTTAATGAGGGTTTGATGGACATTCTTATTGAAGCTTTGAAAGTCTACAAGCCTGTGAATCAACTACTTTCAAAAAGTTCTGTTTATATTGCAATTTCTATTCTGACTTTAAATCTTGCCTCTGGCATTTGCCATAAATAAACTACTGAGCGATCAAGACTAAAGCTAACACTGAAACTAATAAAAACTAACTAAAAATAAACCCACTCTGGAAAATCAAAACAAAACATAAAAACTAGTTCGAAAACACAAACTAAAATAACTCTGGTGACTACAGATTTCAAGCCATGAGACAAACCATGAATTTCTCCTTACCTGAGTCGCCACAGGTAAAGATGAGTCAGCTGCTCCCGACTGGGCTCCCTTCACATCTGTGGAAAACCAAAAGGTTAGACGTGTCTCAGTAGGTCTACTCTAAAAATTTGAAACCTGCTTTTCAAGTTCTAGAAATTTTCTGTGCTAAATGACGTCAGCCAGCAACAATCCATCTCTTGGATCAGGAACAAGAGAGTAGCTCAGTCAGATCTTAACGCTGGAAAAAATAAAATGTGCAGATGCAAGAATCTGAATAACTTTGATATAAACACATGTACGCATCAGGCTGTGCTATGGGAGGAAGGGAAGCTGGCAGAGGCAGGGTGATGATGGTTGTTACTCATAAACCCTCAAAAATAGTGTTGCAGGCCACATTCAAACCTTTAATACCAACAGTATTGGACTGTCACCTTTTCCAGAAATATAACACCCTCAGTGCAAAAATTGCTTGAACGATAACTTAAGGTGTCGTCTTGGCCTTTAAATTCCCGAGCTCTCAATCTGATCAAGCATCTGTGATATTTTTTTTTAGTCCATGGAGGTAACATTTTAAGGATCTCCTGCTGCCATGCTTGATGCCTGATACCACAAAACACATTCGCAGTCTCCACAGTGCATCTGAATCAATGGGGGTGCAGCTGTTTCAGTGACACAAAGCAGACCTGCACAATGCCAGGCAGGTGCTGTGGCTCACTGGTGTGCATCATTCACCTTGATTTCTAAGTAAGTAAGTAAGAGTGTCTGTGTACCCGAGGAGGCCGTGGCAGGTGTGAAAGGCACTGATAGCTGTGCGCTGAGAAGCTGCAGTCTCTCTTTCTTCATGGTCAGAGTTTTTATCTGCTCCTCCAGCCTCCTGTTCTCCTCCTGGAGCTGGTGCAGAGACTTCAACATGCTCACCACTGAGAAAGAGAAGGAGAGAGGGAACAGAAAAAGCAGCGATTTTTTATTTCCTGCTCCAAATATTCTGTAATAGCTCTGCTCTGAATTTTCAATTTACCGCTCTCCACACCTGTGTGAGAAAATAAAGACTTCAAAATTGCACAAATGAAATAAAACTCAGCCCTGTCACAGTCTGCAGTAAACACTGTTAGTCCACTTGCTGTTTTAGCTGCACCACAGTGAAGGTAAAATAACCAGTACTGGTGCTGGGTTATATGCTGGGATGAATCTTTACAGGACTGACCCTTTCACCAATATCCTTACTTTCTAAAAGGCCACTCATTTTTTCAATCTGCCTTTTCTTATACCTCACATTAACAACACACACAGTGACGATCAGACAGATACTCCCCACAGACATGTCAGAGATCGAGGTCATCTACAGTGACCCTGCAGCCTGCACGGACTCACTGTCGGGGGGAGGAGGAGGGTTTGCAGATGCAGGAACTTAAACCTGACTCATCCGATTGAAGGACAGCCTTTCTAACGACCAAGCTGCCATCCCCCTTTTTCATTTTCACTTTATTGATCCCAGAAGGGATGTTCAGATAGGTAGATAACCAGCAAGAGATTGACAGGCGCAACAATAACAGATAAAGTGAAAATGTGACTGCAAAGAGGGAGCGGCTCTGCACAACAGCTCGAAGGCAAAGAGCCGACGGATCAATTGACACAGAGAGGGAAATGGTGAAGTGGACAAAGTGTATGACTGTGTGTGAGGTAGGAGATTAATCTCCAGCCATTTTTGAGATGAAGAGAATTCACCTTTTGTTTTCATCCTGCCTTTGATTTCAGGCCCTTTGCCTTATACTGTATCTTTTAAATAGAGAGTAAAACTATTATTTTGTTTTTTTATGTGACTTATTTGTTAAATAAAATGCTGTGAGGGTGTCACAGGTAGAAATAAAATCAGTGTGGTGAGAGACTTAAATTGAATTAACAAACTCATAAGTGTGTATCAAACAGAATCATCCGATTTCAAAAGGCTATATTTTTTAAAGTAATGGACATAAAAGCTTTTGGTATATTTTACATACAAAATTTTTACAAGTGCTCCGTATGTCCCCCTGTGGACACCCGGCATTAGTCCACACGATAGTCAAACTCGTCCCATACTTTTGCAAGCATGTCTGGAGTCACTGCAGCCGCTGCTACCAATAATCACTCCCTGCTTAGAGGCATGGTTTTCAGTAGTTACTGGTGAGCAATAGTCTGAAATTGGATGATTCTTTTAGGTAATCTTGTATTTTTAACGATGCTTGGTGCTTGCGTCTTCTCACCGTCTCCTTGCGCTCCCTGCTGCAGCAGGAAGCTCTGCCCTTCGTTCCACTGCCTCTCCAGGAGCTGCTCAATGCTGGTGGCCACTGGGGGCAACGTCTCCCCGCCTCCTCCCGCCCCTAGCAACCCCGGCCCCGGCAACGACCCCGAAGAGTCATAGCGGATCTGCAGGCCACCAATCGGAGAGCTGAATGTAGGGAAAGAGAGAGAGAGCGCATTGATAGAAAAGGAGAGATGGAGAGGTCAATAGGGAGATTAACGACCTAACATAAACGTCAGACAAACATAGACACTGCTGGCTATAAAACTACATCAATTTGTTGTTACAGTGGCCCCTAATGAAAAGGGGCCAGGCTTTCTGTCTGCGCGCGAGAGCTAGAAAAAGACTAGGGGAGAGAGAGGAAGAAAGAAGACATGCAACAGGGGGAGACAGACAGAGAGAGGGAAGTGCACTGTCTTGATGCGATAAATCTCAGTGTGCACTGAGACAAGCTGTTGAGCCTGAGGAGAGGAGGAGAGGGGAAAAGGGGAAATAAAGGACACCGGGAGAGATGACTGAGCCGTAGGTGTGCAAACAGCATGATATTTTCCCCTATTGTGGAATGTAAAAATATGACTTAACTTACCACTCGCACGTGAAACTTTAAAGAAGCTTAAAGAGTCTTAAAGTCGCCTAATTTTGTTACAGTGTTTCCTTTGCAGTTAAATGTCATTTATCTTAAATTTAAGACCAAAAATTTTAAAATAAAAAATAAAACCATATATAACCAACCTTATCAAGTGAAATCACCCATTCCACAGACAGTAGCGGAAACAAAACAAAAAAAGTTTATCTGTATGATCAATTTTCCTGTGATCCCGAATGATCCATGCAAACATTCCAAAATGGAGGAGATACAATAACTCATCACACTGTCCTTAAACACAAGAAGACAGGAAAAAATATCTAACTGGACTTGAAGGATGGTTACCACCTTCAAAAACACAAGTTATCGATGGCTGAGAGAGCAAGAATTGCCTGTAGGGGCAAGAGCGAAAGAGAGAGTGTGCATGTGTGTGTTTGAGGAGTGAGAGGAAGAGAGGGGAGATGAGGGGGCCAGCAAAGGGAAAAGCAGAAAGGGGGAGGGGGGGATGGGTGAAGGAGGGGGACCAGTGAGGAATGTAAATGGTGAGGGAGTGCTGGGGAGGGTATCTCTGTGTGTGTGTGTGCACTCACCGCGGGGTGGTCTTGGGAGAAGCTCTTATGGAGAAGCCCTGAGCTCCGACACAACCGCCGCCGCTGCTGCTGCCGTCTCCCGCCTCCTGATCTGCGCACACACACACACACACACAGAAAAAAAAAAAAATCAATTGGACGAGAACACGGACAGAAGATGTTTTTCTGTTGTTCGGATGAAATTGTGGAATAATGTTGACATGAGCATAAAAATGTGGAATTCATTTGTGGTCTTTAAATGAATGCTCTACAAATTTTGGAGGGTTAGATGTGAGAATAAAGCCTTTATCTGTTTGTTGATATTATTTTAGTTCCCTACTTGGAAGTTAAGAGTACTTTTAATGATCAGAATACAGACCAGGCATAAATATAAGCATTTCAGCACGAGCCTGTTCAGTCATTATTTGTAATATAGGAATGGATCTTAAACTAATTGCTTTGGACAATATATGATGAAACAAAAATAAAAATATCAGCACGTCCACACTGAGCCGGCTGAAGTTGAATGCGAAAGCGCACTCACAATACTGTTTTCAGGTTATTTTTTTAAGCCACCAGTCAAGAGAAAAACAAGAATAAAAAACACGCTTCTTCATTTATTTAGGCAAGCAAACAATACAGACTGCCAAACATCCCAGACATCCGTAACAACCCGGCTTTCCTGCTTTGTTTTCTATCCTCGGGCTCTTTGTGATCACCTGCGTTTTAATACAGCCAGACTCATCGTTTAGTCGTTTATTTCTGTTTCCTGGCAGAGAAAATGAGTCATTTAACTGTGGCTTGTAAATACATTTTTCCCCCAGCACTGTTGTATAGTGTTGTAATGCTTAAAAACTGATCACTCAAATGTCTTATAGGGAGCTTCACAGGCTGATCGGCTACGCTGACAGACTGGAGACTCTGAGCCTTCTTTAACAGCTTGAAAAATCAGATATCAGGACATTTGCTAAAGTTTGACAATTTGTTATAAACACAGTTTTCAGCTTAAGACATGTTTCAAATTTCTGCTGCAGGAAATGACAGATTTGTCTTGACCCCAGCTGTAAAACATAGTTAAGTAGGGTGGATCTTCATCGTGCTGCAGAGCAGTTACACAGCACAATCACTCCCAATTAACTATATTTGGATTTCTTTAATTGGAATTTTTAAAAACAATTTAGTTATAAAAGAAAATATGTGATGGTTTGTGGAGTTTTTAAAGTTAAAACGCTGGTTAATTTTGGAAATACATACAGGAGTGGTAGTCTGCATGACCCGAGACACACTGGAATTTCACCCCAGGCGTACAACATTATTTTTCAAAAGCATAATTGTCCTCTACCACACTAAAGCAAATTGCCGTTGTTCCTGGATTTATCCACTCTGGAGTTTATTTTTCCAAGGGGACGGGATGATAAAAAGAAGTGAAGACAGAGGACCCTTTTCAAGTTTTTCTGTTTTCCCTCTGACTCAGGCTACATGCGCTGCAATACTGTGGGCTCTGCAGTCTACAAAACTCTCTCTCTCTCTCTGTATCTCTTTCAAACACAAGCCTTCATTCAAACTGCATGTGCTTCCCTCTCTACCTTCTGTGAGAGTCTCTGTCTCTCCTCCCTCTGGGCCCCTGGCCAGACGCTTCTTTTCATTTTCCTCAGTGAGAGTAATGAATCACACATGCACACAGACTTTTGCATTTACACACTCACACAAACTCCCCTCTACTTAAGACAGTCAATCCCAGCTTTTACCCCCACCAGGTCACCACTCCAGTCCCTCGCTCTCTTCTTTTTCAAGTCCTTTTTTCTGTCGTAACCCTTTCCGTCCCTGGCACCTCCCTCCAGACACTCAAAAGCAAAGAGAAACGGCTGCCAAAGTAAACAGGCTGCATGCATACAAACACACGCACGCACACACACACACCTTGCACGTTTACGCTCACATGACCCTTACTAGCCGACAAACAGAACCTCATGCTTATGTAGCCACAGACACGTGTTCTCCACGTCTGTGTGCTTAATGTTATGGTAAGGAAATATCAATGTTCATTAAGGCTGCTTAATGATTATTTTCATTACTAGTTAGTGCAGCTCAATGAAGCAATAGGTCAATCAAGTGAAAATAAATCTGCCACTATTTTAATAATGAATCAACTGTTTTATGTCAATATTCCAAAAATAGTCTGTTTCCAAATATGGGGGGAAAAATACACAATACTTGTTGCTGGTTTAATATCTGAATATTTCACCTTTTGCACAAAGAAATTTTACTGACGCTAAAGAAAAGCTAATCAATAAAGAAAAATCACTGGCCTATTAATTCATACTATGTTTATATTTAAGTTTCACTTAAAGTGGAGAACATTTACAATACTCACATCTGAAATTGTGTAAACGTCAGAAATGACGTCATATTGAATTATAAATTTAATTACAAATTAAACACATTTCCAATTGGAAACATTTAATTTTACACAACAGCATAGCACACACACACACACACACACGCACGCACACACACACACACACACCTGAAACAACTTACAAAATTAAATATGGCATAAAATCTTTTTTTTCTTTCTTAATTACCAAAAGAAAACAGTTGTTGTTTTTGGGGGTTTTTTTTTAGAGTTTGCAATCAAAATGTGCATTTTCATGAATTATATATAAGGTTTGCTGAACACACTGAACCTGCCTAGTAGCCTGTCCATAGTTTTAAAAAAAACCCCAAAAACGCTGCGCTGACTTCTAAAAAAGTGCTGATGTTAATAAGTTGTCTAATCTTAAACTTGAAATGCATGATTTGCACCCATTAAAAATAGGTGCTTATAAAGTGAGGTAAACAGATTTAGGTCTCTGGATCACATACACACATGGACACATGCATGAACGAATGTGCGCACACACACACGGCCCCGTGGCCCCCTGTCAGTCAGCCTGATTAGTGAGCTGACCTGCGGGTCAGCCTGGATCTGGCTCTGATGACTGCTGACCGGCAGCAGGAACTGCTTCCTCCTCTCCACTCTTTATTCGCCTCTTTTCTCTTGCTTCTCGTCGCTTTGACCAACCAGATGTCTTGCATCAGGAAGCGGCTACTCTTGATTACTAAAGTCTCTCGTAACTCCCTCATCAGCTCCTCTGCGCTGAACAGACAGCACAAACTGACTTTCTCTCTACTCCCGGAGCTCCTGCCGGCTCCTGGAGGAGTATTTCCTCAAAAAAGATCCTATTTTTTTCTTTCATACTGATTAAAGTTTATCAGGAAAAAAGAAGAGAAAATAGAGGAAAATCCAAGCCGTTTAACCAGAACTGAGTGGGAGGGGCTTAAGAATATCACTGACCCTTGACCTTTTTTGCGGGATCAAGGGGGCATTGACCTATCAATTATCTCCGTGTCCTTGTCGCTCTCTCTCACACGCACACATTTTATTTTATTTTATTCACATGCGTACAAACAAACATGCACTGCTGCATGAAGCGTTGCTGCTGTACCTGCTGGTGAGGCTTCGGACTGTGCGATGAGCGCCGCCATGGTCGAGCTGGGGTTCAGCCTGTTGCCAAACATGTGGGGGGGGGCCAGGTTGAAGACAGAGCCTGGGAGAGCGCTCACCTGTGGACGGAGACAAACAAACAGTGACACATGAGACACAAGAAGCCACATTTTCTCTGTGATTTGACTCTTTATAATATAATGGCTAAACCAGCAGTTTTTAGATAACCACATGATTGTTCTTTTCCACTGAACCATCTGAGAAGTCATGCTTGGAAAAAGGCAGGCAACTTCAAAAAAAGAAAAAAGAAAAAAAAAGTGCCAACTGACTGCATGAAAGGCAAAATTTAAGCTGGCAAGACCAATTCCCTCTTGATCATAATCTCACGAATTTTGCAAGAATCCAGCTGTAAACTTTTAGAGTGAGAAAGAAAGTTTCCCACATTACAATCATGTGGTGATTCAGGTCTTAATGGTCTGAGTGTCCCAAGAAACGCGTTTTAAAACGTTGAATAATAAATGAATAAACCTGGGACACAGAGTGAATTTATTAAAACAAAAATGGCTAAAAATAGTCTTTAATTTTTGGCTCGTGATGATAATTTTTGGCTTTTATGATAAAAATACACTATTGGTGGTGTACACACACTTTTGATTTTTGTAAACAATTAAAATATTTTTAAAATGTAACGTGTAAAATATCAAAGGATAGCAAGAAGCAGTTTATCTGGGCTCAAACAGACTTAAAATATACAAAAAATAAATAAATAAATGAATAAAATAATGATAAAAATTTACACTGGTACACACACACACACACACACACACACACACACACACACACACCCCTCTACATTTCAAATATGGAAACCTGCACATTTTTGCTGGTGTTACTATATAAATTACCTCAAAGTTTACCAGAATACCAGAAATATTATCATTTTATTTTATTTTTATAGTTTGTTTTTTAAGCATTATACATAAAAAACAAACAAAAACCAGCCAGTGTTTCTTTATTATCAAGTGGAACAGTTGTAGTAACAGGTTAAGAGTGCATGTGTCTGCAATGGATCTCTAAATGTGGACTGACGGAAATCTACCATCACTTAAAAAAATAAATAAATTAAAAAATTAAAACACACCCACGGGTATATTATGAATCCACAGCTCATTATTCTGTTAGACACACACACACACACACACACACACACCCACCCTGGGCTCAGAGTGCCTCGGCACCCCGACAATACGCTGACGTGCTGACAAAGTGTTTCTGATGCATAGAGTTTAATCCAATTAAGGCATTTCCCAAATAAGGACTGTGGAGTAAAGGGTGGGGTCGACAGAGAGCGAGGACAGCGAGGGTGGAGCATGAGCAGGAGAATCAGGTCCATCTAGAAGGACAAAATGGCTGACCATTTTGATTGTGCAAAAACGAGTGTTTTGAGGAGTAAATGAGGGGAAAAAAAGGAGCATTTAAAATCTATCGCTGGAAAGAAGTTTGTAGTTTGTCGTCCAGCTTACGTGTGGAAAATTGTGAAAGCCAGACATCGTTACTTAACTAAAACAGCTTAAACTGACAGTTTAAGCCAAATGCTCTCTGTAGTTTGCTTTACTGCACTTTCTCCACTTTGTTTCCAATCAGAAACCTCATTGAGTAAAATTGTTTGATTTTGAGCTGAAACAAAAATACGTCATAAAGACCAGTTACATGAAGGCTAAAAACACAAATCCAGGCTTTAGAGAGTCAGTAAAACTCGTGTGTGTTTATGTATTCTGTCCCACTGCTTTAGGGGTGATTATGATATATTTGTTTAAATTTCTGGAGTGGTTCAGAGGAATAAAACAAAAAAGCCCGAAAGCTATGATCTCATATCAGAAATTTATGCACACAGTAGGTGTAAATACAGAAAATCTGGACAACATCCTGCAAATTCCAATTCCTATTAAAGGTTAATTTCCAAAAATGGAACCTGTTCCCTCTGACCATTTCATCCTCCTCTGAAATGACTTCAGATTTCTTTCTACACCCACCCCGTCCTCCTCCTCCTCTTCCTCCTCCCAGTGCCATAATCCTTCCCATCAACATTCATTTTTCATTTACATTCATTTTTCATTAAAGTCTCTCTCGCACTCCCTTTCTCTGTCCTGGGCTGATAGCCAATAACAGTAGGCCAAGAGTCTGCTAGCGCACTGAAAATAGCAAATGGTCTCTGTCATTCACCCAGTCATACACACACACACACACCAACACACACAGAGAGAGAGGAAAGCCTGTTGTTGGCATCCTTCTATAGTTGTGTAATTACTCCCAATTCGATTTAAAGTGTGCGTGCGTGTGTGTGTGCGCGAATGTGTGCGCTCACTTGTCTACTGCCCAAAGGCCTGCATCACACTTTACAAACTAACACACATGTTTAAAACAATTTGAAAAGAATTGTGGGGGGAAAAAGAAACCGTCCCTATTAAGTCGCCCTCATGCTTCCTTTCTGCAGCCCTCTTCTCATTTCTCTCTCTCGCTCTCACAGACACACAAACTCGCACACAGCCGCAACCCAAGCTCCTCTATACATGCAGAAAACAGGCGTGATATCCTGTGCTTCCCTGGGCCTCCCGTCCTCTATAATATGTGCTGAACAGAGAAGGAGCAGGGTGAGATGAAGGCCGAGCCAGCGAATCCAAAGCGCGAGCGCTAACCCCCCTAAACACACAGTCGCTGCAACCCCTCCCCTCCCACCATCTATCTCTCCATCCCTACTGTGGTGCTTGTCAGATGTCATTACATCACAGGACACTGTGGGGGAAGAAAGAGAAATGGATGGGGACGGAGAGAAGGAAGGTCGAGGGTGAGAGAAAGTGTGTGTGTGTGTGTGTGTGAGAGAAAGAAAGCGAAAGAGAGGTGGTAAGTAGTGGTAAGACAGAGACAGAATGCAGACTTTGGGGACGTTTTGAAAGGACGGACACTGGGGTCAGTGATTGAAGAAGAGGGCTCCCTGCACCCTTCTAGGAGATAGGTGCTTTGAAAGGGGCCAAGTTGATCGCGTTGGATGCAACAACCTTAAAACTGGATATCAGGGTTATATGAGCCAGCAGTGCACAGTGAAAATGATGAAAAGCCTAAAAATTGAGAAAGGTCTTGGATAATTCATTCAAAAGTGCTTAACTGCTGCTTTTATATACGAGGTTTAAATGGAAATACATATAAAAATTTAACCATTTTTATTTCTATTCCATTATTCAAAAAAAAAAAAAAAAAAAAAAAATCTAAATGTTTCACGATAGGACTGATTACCTTTAATTATGCAGCCTTGATTCTGGACCCACTTTCTCACATAGTGTATTGTGAATGAGTGCTTTCCCAGCTTGGCCCAGAAGCCCCCCCACCCCCGTCACCATTCTCCCCATTGAGTGACATGATAAAAATCATAAACGTGCAGGCATATTATAACAACACAGAGCCTTGGTGGGTTAGTCTAGTATTTCATTATAGAGGAACTTGAATGTGTACTCGCTTTCAAAAAGAAAAGGGAAAAAAAGATGATTTATCAATGTTCCCTCTGTGTCACAAAAAACAGATTTCTATCAGTTTCATTAATAAAAATAACACGAGTATTTTCTCACAGACCTCGCTCGCTAGACTTAGGAAAAACTAATTAGGCTGTAGTTTAGATGTTAAAAAGACTTATTTTTGTGCTCTGAATGAGCTACAACGACCCTCTACAGGTGCAACCTCACCATTGGCTACAGAATAACTGAGCTGAGAAAACATAATGCGCACAAGGTCGGGAAACACACATTTCACACACAATTAACGTGCGGAGGATTAACAATAGTGCTGAGAGATTTGGTGCGGAAGACGTTTAATTAGTGTGCTTTGGTTTATTTGTATTCCCACAGTTTATCTGCACTTCAGCTCAAAGATGCCAAAGATGTGGATGAATGGGCAGATGTAGAGGGTGCTGAATAGACTGTGTGTGCATGTGTGTGTGTGTGTGTGTGTGTGTGTGTGAGAGACAGAGCGTGCGTCATGGTGGGTTTGATGAGCGTGTATTTCCATATACGTGAGTGTAGAAAGGTTGTAGCACAGACTCACGTGTGTTGATGCCGTGCTGTTTAGCGGCGCTGTGGCAGTGAATGGAGAGGGAGGGGCTAGAGAAGGTGTGGGCTGCTGTTGCTGTGACAACTCCGAGTTGGCTCCGCCCATGGTGACGGCTCCCGTCCCCGATGAGGACCCATCGGCAACGGAGAAAACACCTGGGGAGAAATAAGCTGTTCATTAAGATGATTAAACAAAGAGTTTAGCAAAACTAGAGATCAACATTTCTGTGTCCTGCTGCCGTGTATGATGATTCGCTGTCACATCGTCATGGGTTACCTGAATAATATTAAGTACTTGTGAAAGTATTGAGGAACATGTGAGCTTTTAGCATCTAGTCTAAAAGTCTGACTAACAGACACAAAACTGCTTTAAAATTTTACACCAGCATTGATTTTTGGTACATGCAATTTCTTTTGGTTCACACACTGTATGCAGTCCATGCAGTTATTTTATATAAGTCAATTTTGACTAAGAAAGCATTATTAGATTTTTAACAGAGGATTTTTCTCAGAATAATTATTCATTGTTTTACCGCCATTATCTTGTTTTCATAACTGTCACACACTTGCGCAGTAAGTGTAAATATATTTCTTGTTACCTGTTTTAAATCAACTTCATTTGACTCTTTTTAATAAAAAAACAACAACAAAGAAAAAAAATACAGGGCGAATGAATGGGGAAAAAAAAAAAATCACCAAAAAAACAGAAACAAAGAAATTAAAGTTTGACTCGTTCGCAGTAATTAAAGAATTTGTGTTTCAACAAGCTGCAGATCTGTTAGAAATTTAATGTGTTATTAATAAATTCAACAAATGTAATGAACGGTTCAGTATGCAGGCTTGTATGCAGTGAGATAGTTTAGTGTCTTTATAGTCATAAAACACCTCAACTGCAATAATTACAGAAACACACACACACACACACACACACACACACACACACACACACACACACACACACACACACACACACATGACTTAAAATCAAATATTTAAGGACTGAGATGAGGGATAAGAGAAGAAACAGTGTTCTTCCTTTTTGTGCTCTTTGTCTTACAAACAAAAACACACCAATTTTACCCATATGCATATTAAAAATAACAATTATATATTATAGTTAAAATATAAACTGCTGTAATTCACCCATGCATACATATTCCTGTATTTTAACACATCCATAAAAAACACTGCGCTCTCTTATCTTTCTGCTCGCTCTCTTTTCTCCCCTCACACACCCTTGTGCTCGTCCACTAACTAGGGATAAACCCTGCCCCTGCCCCCCTTTGACCCCATCAGAGGAGGGGGGGAGAGAGAGGGGCCCCTCAGGCCCACAAAAGCCTGAATGGCTCAGGGCAGCACGCATTCACTGGGGGAACAAGAGATCTTTGTGCCAGGAGGGGAGGGGTGGAGGGAGGGAGGGAGAGGGAGAGATAGCACACTACATGGGCCTACATACTATTTATAACGCTTTGTAATATGCACCAGAAAAATTGATACCCAAAGCAGGGCTGCCGAGACTCAGGGGGCATGAGCTCCTGCAAGATTTTTTTAGCAGCTGGATTAGAGGCCAAACCAACAATTCATCAGAGTTTAGCTAATGCCATTGATGAAATGGGTTACACACAAAGGGATGGTGCAAAAACAGTGCAGGAAACAGGAGGAGGGGGAAAAAGGTTCATTTTAATTCAAATTTCCATTATAATATATAATAATAATACAGAGGGTAATTTAAATGTCCCAAAATTGAATGTCATTTATGTGTCACAGTGCGTGTATGCAATATTTGATTCTCACTTATTTAAAAAAAAAAAAAAGGTTTTAATTTATTTCCTGAATTAGATCACCAAACTAAACCCAAGTTTTTTTTCCCAAACTCATAAAATTTTAATGAAAATATTCCCGCAAATTTAACAAGTACACTAAATTCATGTACACTGAATTACTCGTGCACACCAATTATATTTTCAACATCTACAATTATCATAATTCCTAAACTCTTTTTCTTTTTACTCCATATTTATTGATTTACAGGAATTAGCCGCTAAGTAGATTACAAGATCGACCAGAGGTTTAACACTTCTCAGGCTGCGCTGATATTTTAAACAATAAATAAATAAATAAATAATCTGAAAAACATGTATTAGGGCCATTCAAAACAAAGCTGCTGATCATCATGAAGACTCGCTAACCTTAACCTGTACTTTTGCTCCTTTTAAGATTTAATTACTGCTTTTTGTGGCAAGATTCTTTCAAAAGAAGACAAAGAACAAGAAAAAAAAAAATATTTATATTTCTTTACACACAAACAAACCTGAGCTTGTAAAACTTCTAACCTATTTGTATGATCAATACTGTTAAGCCCCTGAAGCACAACAGCCTCCATCGCCCAGCTTTCCCGTTCCTTTTCCCTTCCTGCTCACTACGCCTGTAAGCTTGAAAAACATCCACCTCGATTAGTTCGAGCCGATATTATCTCACGAGGAAATCTCTGTTGTCTACATTCAGAACGTAAAAAAAAGATGACATTAAATTAAACAAAGTGCATGCCATCACATTCTGTTATTTAACGTCTGATTCAGTGTCTTTTCTCCTGGAGCCTTGCAGCTTGTTTTCCCAAAGACTGCAGACAGTTACTTAATCAGAGTTTAAACGTGGAGATGTTTATGTAAAGACAAACGTCTCGGCAACAGAAAGCCTTTTGTTTTTCTGACAATTTTCTACCACCAAAGATAAACAGACGTGTATTTAGAGCCAAATCGAGGACAGCAACTGTAACATGCACAACGGGTGTGTGCATCAGAAAACGTATGTGGGTTTGTGATAGACTGATAAAGGCGTGTCGGTTTCAGAGTCAACAACGGCAAACTAAATTTAACAGTTGCCACAGTAAGTATAAGAAGAGGCATATTCAGGTCTCTAAACTACTATTTCTTTTTTTAACACTAGAAACTCATTTGCTACAGTTTAATAGTGAAAAATCTGGAAATATTTTCTGATTTACATTAAAAATATATATATATTATTTTTAAATGTGTTGTTTGGTAGACGCTGCCTTCATTTCAACTGTACTTTCTCTATGCTGCCCAACATAATCTAATATATTTTGAGTGTGTTTGTGTGTATTTTTTCTTTAATGTGAGGCATTTAGCAGTCCTTTTTTATAATAAATTCTCTGTTTCTTGTGATGGCACAACATCACACCCCTCCCAAAAAAAAGTACTAATTACAAACCAATCTCCATTTACTGATTTTTTAAATTTATTTATTTTGCTCTGCCTTAAAATACTGACATTTGTGAATCTTTAAATAATTTCTTCTGATGTTACTTTATTTATTTATTACACACCTGCAAACTTTAATAATAGACATGCTCATATTTTAACATTAAGCTTAATTTGTTATTTAAATTAAATCCTGCTCACAGAGTATTTCCTTGCTTTCACAGCCTCTCACATGTGCTCTGCAGAGGTGAGACCAAGCTGCTGATAATTGAGGAAATTCATTTTAAAAAAGTGTTAGGGGTAAAAATAATCTCATAAATTAGCTAATAAATATACAAATAAATGATATCTTTTGTTTTCTTGTCTGCTTTTCCTTCTCTTACATACATACATACATACATTCCCACCAGTGTGAATAAATTTTGCTGCACCCGGCATCTTTCCTCCCCCACACACCAAAATTACTGCGAGCTTGTCCGTCCCATCGGTGACCCCGCTGCCATCAAACATTAACCCAGCCAAAATCTAACCCCCTGCTTCTCCCCACCCAACACCACATATTTATCAGGCTAACTATCTATCCATCAGCACGGTGGAGTCAGCAGACAGGACAGAGGAGGGGGAGATAAACACCAAGATCCTCCCCATTACTGCCCTGCATTAACCCCTGGCTAAATATTTACAGTAGGAAGGAGAACACATGATTTAATTTCTCACAGTCGCATACGTATGATTCACAGTCATACATAACCACCACTGTTTGCCCTATCTTCTCTCACCAGCTGAAGTCCGAAATGCCCCCACTGCTCAAGGGAAAAGAACCAGAAACTAAAATGGATGTGGAATCACAAACAAGCTCAACCACCCCTGCTGCAAAAAATTACACTCAGAAAGCAAACAAAACCAGTTCTCTGACTCACCCGCTCATGACCAAAACAACTAAAATACAAAGTAAACCCACCTTTGAATGCAGAACAGAAGATCAGCATTTGTGAAGACACTTTGCGCCTGTAGTTTTAACACACTTAAGCTTTGAATGGTTACAATTTTGGTTTGATTCAGGCAGAGAGCTGCAAGAATACAACATTCCCATTAAAAGTATGACTCCTACACACACAATGCAAATCAAGACAGCCAACCATCCGATGCCTAGCAACCCATTTCTGATCAGAATCTCATCATTTTTCACATTTTACAAATTGCTCTGTTACGAGGCAAAACAACATAATTACTCCTGAATCTTCGCTTTCTGTGAACGCTGCAGTCCAATCCATCTGGTGCGGAGCTGCAATGTCCAATACTCATCACAGCTACAAGTTTTAAAGCTACAGGTCAAGAACAGATGTAGGGCTAATCAATCACTTGAAACGATCACTTCTAGTGGGGGAAAAAAAGGAAAATTGAGAAAAGATTAAATCAAAAATCGCCTAAATATCAGATAAAGAGTGACAGAAGTCAGCCTAGAGATCAGCAACGGATTTGAGTTTGATCAGTGGATTCATCTGTAGCATGAATTTAAATAACCGTGTCCACTTTCTTTGCGTGCTCGTGTATCGGTGTCAGCACTCTAAGAGCTCCAGCTGCACGCAGCATCAACAGGTGAGTGTTGGTTCTGTATGCAGAAGGCAGGTAGGCGCGAGCAGCTGAGAGCAGGAGGGAGAAACAAAAGGGTGATGATTCTGGAAGAAAGGGGAGATGTGGGATGTGCCGGCTGTGCTGAGCCATTTCCATCTGGGAAACTCCAAAGCATAAAGACAGTTGCCAAGCAACTGAACACACGATGAGAAAGGAAAAAACAAACAAACAACAACAACAAAAACAACATACAGACCACTTCCATGTGTGTGCAGGAACACACAGACCCACACTCTTACATACAAACATGCAGGTGTCACCGGCTCTGGCCATTTCTGATTGGCAATATTTAAAATATGCTGCCCAGATGTGTTACATTCATACACCTTTGCAACATTCAGCAGCTGGAAAACCTGCTGCAACAAGGCCTCACACAAACTACTTTCCTTTTGATCATTGTAGTGAAACTGGAGAGCACAACGGGGTCTTACAAGTCACAACTACCCGATAGATCTCAAATGAAACCAGCCCGGTTCCTCATTTCAGTTGCCAAAATTTATTTCATTATTTGCTCAGCTACAGTGAAACTATAAAGTTAATTCCATCATGAGAGCTGGCAGACGAGGGGCTTCAAGTCTACGAAACTCTAAAAGGGGTTGTGAAACGTTGCTGTGCGTCACATTTCTCATTCGTCCTTACCTGACCCAGTGGTTGTAGAGCTGCTGTTGCTTTGCAGACTCCCATTCCTGAGGAGTGACGGCGACTTTTGAATCCCACCGCTGACACCCATGACCCCCAGTCCTCTCTCTCCTCCTCCTCCTGATCCTCCTCCTACCCCAACCCCTAATCCACTGCTGGAAACTAAGCATGGGCGACCTGAGAGTGTTGAGGACGAAGAGGAGGAAGGCGAGGCGGTGGAGGAGGAGGTGGTGTTGGCGGTGGAGGTGGTGGGGAGAGTTAGGGAGGGTGCGGGCTCAGAAGGCTTCACGTCTGTGGTAAAGCAAGGTCCAAATCTGTTTCGCCAGTTGCCCTTCTTTTTCTTCTTTACCCCATCTTCCCCTCCTCCTGCGGCTGCTCCGCTGATCCCCAGTCCTGAGCTCGAAGGCTGAGGCCGTTTGTAGCCAGTGGACCCAACGAGGCTTGTCGTCTCACTCGCTGTGTGACTGTGGGAATTCTCATACAGCTTTCCACCCACTGCAATGATGAGAAAGAACAGTGTTTCCCATTTGTTAATGTGATTGTTACATGTTTTTAATAGTTAAACAAACATGATATTGTTTTTGCTAAAAGAAAAAGAAGTGTGGCACCTGCTGAAGCTGTGGTTGCAGATATAAGAGAACCAAAGAGAGTTGTAGTTCCCTCTGAAGCTCCACCCTCTGAGCCTGGCTTCACAAGGCAGCTGCTGAAAGACGGCGGGGAGGAGAAGGTAGTTCCACCACCGGGACGCAACGATGAATCTGTGAAACTTAGGAAGTCTGAGGAGGAAGGAGCAGAGGGGGTCTTGCTGGCACTGGTCAACAGGAGGCCTGGGTGGATGAAAGACGGGTGGGAAAGGAATGAACAAAGAGAGGAGAGGCATGACACATTAGAGGTGTACAAGTTTCCAGAACACTCTCCTTTCGATCATCTTGAGAGCGACAGAAACAAGATAACAAAAATAGACATTTTATCAGTTCGAATGCTCTCTATCTCCTCTACAGTCAGCCCTTCCTCGTCAAGCAGCCCTCCCTTGTATCAGTTTCTTGAAAGCGCACACAATGCACAATTTCTCTGCTAGACAAAAACACACAACTGACAAGGGCTTCAAGGCTGTAACAGCGCAAAACACAGGAGCACACAGGAGTGAACAGTGACTCCTTTCACGTCATGACCTCCCCACATGTTCCGTTGGCCTGTGTTTGTGTGCGTAGGGCTGTTCTCAGACGGGGCCCCAGATTACAGAGCCAGAGGCCACGTCGAGACAAAACAGTCTTATCACGGCGAGAGACAAAAGTCTGGTGCGCGACTGAAATCCAGTCAATGACACAGCACAAGTGGACTCATAAAACCAGAGAATCAAAAGTTCATTCGGGTTTTAAATAACGCTTTGCAATTTTAATGCGTTTGCATTTTTTCTGGTGGGTGGGCAGGGTAACAACACCAGATGAGCCATCATTGCATTCTCACTTTTCTAACTGCCATGTGTGTGGGGGGAAATAATATCGAGGTCCATTTGCAACCATCAATTCACCTTGATGGAAAGGCCCAGTTGAAGCTGAGGCAGATGTAGAGGAAGTTGCCATGGTGACCACAGCAGAGGGGAGGGGTTTCCCTGAGGAGGTGAGAGACTTGCGGCCGCCCCTCTGTCCCACCGTGTGACCTCCACCGCTGTTCTTCTTGTTCTTCACCTCAGTCGCAGCCTTGACGCTGTCTGCAGCCAAGGCGTCCTTGGAACTGCTGCCAGAGTGAGCAGACGAGACTTCCTGAAAGTTGGCGTTGGTAAAACGCGCTGCGCTGTCATCTAATCGCTTCTGCGAAGATGCTTGCAGAGAGGAGACACCTCCCCCTGAATTGCCAGTGTTATAGGTCTGTAAGAAGGTTAAAAAAATAAATAAATGAATGAATAGGGAGAGAGGGAGGGTGGGAGAATGATGGAAAAAAAAGGATATTGGGAGAAAAAGGGAGGACAAGAAAATCAAAACAGCGGAACAGGAAGGGAAATTATCAAAAACATGGCCAAATGAAAAAGATGAGTGAAAAATACGAGCAAATACATCAAGGGCACAGGATGTTTTAGGGATATAAGAGTTTAACAAAGATAAATCAAGGTAAACCACTCTGACTCTAATATTTAATCACATGTTACTAATGACCAAAACAAAGGAGTGAGGGGTGCTCTCACCTTCTCTGGGACCATGATGTTCGGAAGGATGAGGGAGGGGGACATGTCCATGGAGGTTTTCTTGTGTTTCGGTTTGTGCCGGTCTCGCTCCTTATGTTTCTGATTGAAGTTGGAGGGGAGGGAAGAGAAAACAGATGAGTGAAGGTTTTCAGCACATGAGTGAATGGAGGAAAGAAATAAGGACAAAGCCAGAAAAAAACCCTTAGTTCTTTGGATATTTGAAACACTAGGAAAAGACTAAAAATGGCAAGAAGGAAAAAAAAATGATCATGGGGACATTTTAGACCATTTTTTAAAAGTGCTTGGCGGAGAAGCTAATGTATGAGATGGGATGTAAGCACCTAAGTGGAGGAGACCGAGTCGGCGTGCATGTGTGTGTTCAGTGAAGAGAGGCAGAGAAAGAAGCCGCAGTGCATTTCAAAGACTCAATCTGAGATGAAAGCCTGGCGATCCACAAAAAACAAAGAGAGTGATGGAAGAGAGATAAAAGGGGACCAGGAGGCAACAACAATTTAGCATGCTGTGGTAAAGAGCTGAGCATTGCGCTCGTGCTGATGCGTGCAAGGTCTTGTCGCTTCACCCAATCATATCCTTTTTCTTGGGCCATCACAGCTCAATTTACACCCTCACAAACCTCCGCACACACCGCCACCCCTCTCTCGCACCCTTGAGGTGGTGGCTGGGTGCCAGTGCATTTACACCTCACATGCACGCCCCGCACCCTGACACTTTTCTGTACGTGCGTACCAGCAGACGTAGCCTCACGTGCGTGCACTCGCGCGCACACACACACTCTTGGAGGTATATGGTAAAAATACGCAGCGATCCTGAGAGACGACGTGGGACTCGACATGCTCGGGATGTTCGATGTCACAACAACACCGAAACACCATAATCGGCCCCTCCCCCCTTCTCTTCCCCACCGGGGGTTTCACTGAGGACTGATTGCGAGACGGATTGTGACAGTTTAGCCAGACTTCCTCTGCGAGTGGCAGTTAACAGACATCACCAGCCGAATCAGTAGATTGCAGCTCCAGTGCGACATCCCCGCATGCCAGCTTCCGTTAATGCTAACCGTTAATGAGGTTAGGACTTCTGCTGGTTTCTGTATTTCAGAGGACGTGTTGAAGCTTAAAACAGGTTCCAGTCCTGACTATTCTCATTAACTTCCTAACTTCTATTAGTTGGAGTAGTTAAAAACAGATTAGCCTATATTTTCAGTATCACATGTCACAGCTTTTTACCAAGGCTTTATATCTTCAGACATAAGATCACCTCTGAGTTTTTCATTTGAGTTTTGTAACTTGAAATGCTCTTTTGAGAAACAGTTTTTTTAAACTGCTCTTTTGGCCAAACACTGTTTATGGGGTTTAGAAATATTTAATGAGAATTAATAATTAATAATTCCAGTCTCATTTCCATAATGGCCCCTTCATTTGGGCTTATAGAAATTCAGGCCTACAGTTAAAAACTTTAAACACGATCAGTTTAAAGTAAAATAGAACAAAAACAGCTTCTCCATATTTACAGGAAACCAATTAACCACCATTTATTACTCAATAAGCCAGATATTTTATCAGAACTGATGCTGGTTCATTGGCCATTTTTCCAGTTATCAACCAGCTGTTTGCAACTACCCCGAAGAAATGTGCTTTAGCTTTCAAGCTGGCTATAAAGAGTGCACAAACAAACAGAAATACAGGGTAGAGGTAGCGAAACAGACAAATGATCCACGCCGCTTCTGCTGCAACAGAAAGATGTTACGATTATGGCAAGAGGGAGAGTGACGGAGAGAAGGAGAGGTACATTCTTTGGGATTCCCTTTTTGTTTTTCATTAACATTCCAGAGGTAGGTGTTGATGGACAGAGCCTGAGCCGAGAGGGTCGGATAACACACACACACACACACACACGCACACACACACACAGCACTGGGCGTGGGAAACGCAACAAATGCACAATGTTACCCTGACACACTCTTATCAATCAGGTCAATTGATTATACAGGCAGAGACAAAGCCTTTCAGCATGTTCTGTGCCCTCTTTCTCTAACGCTGACCGCTGGCAGCCTGATCATTTGACATGTCCGAGAGGGCTTTGAGACTGTGTGGGGTAAATATGAGTGGTGGCGGGTAATGATGAGTGCATCTATTTATCAACAAACCCCTGAACAATGAACAATTCAGCAGTGGGCAGAAATCCTCTCCGTCAATGTCGAATGCTGATCACGTGCCCCCGAAGAGAGAGATTCACTTTTAAAGACAAACACTTTTCCTTCTGTCTCTTCTCAGTTTGCAGAATACGAGCATGGAAACCTCCATTCCCTGTCCACATGAAGCCGTCTTCACGTTCGCTACATCTATGTGTATTGAAATTCAGACTCTTATTAATATTTATCAATTCATCTGACTTCATTTCACATACATTTTTCATTTCTTCAAATTACTTCTGTTTTCCAATCAACAGTCTGTAATTATTCAACATTTAATCATGTTAAATTTGATTATCTACACTACAGTTTTAAATAAAAAGCTCACTACCCAATTCGTTTCAGTACAGCTACGTTAAAACAAACAGCCCTATGAGTTGCACACGTTTTGGCACTTTTCTTTGCTGTAACGCGCATAACAAGTATTAATGCATTAATTAATCAAAATGTAACATGTTATCGTTTTATTTAATATTGAAAATACCGGTACCAATTATGGGAAGAGAAACTGTTGTCTGTTAATAATTTGATGTAGTTACATATTTTATGGCTTCACAATTCAGCACAACAGCCTCAGGAGGACATAGTCTTGGGGGGGTTGGGGGCAAACGGGGAGGGAGCATGCGGTGAGGAGAGGCAAGAGAAGACGGGCAGAAAGAGAGGAACAGGAAGTGCAGGGGAAAATAATCCGGCCTGGCCTGGCAGGAATTCCCCTGTGCAGTTTCCTGCAGGATTTCTGACCAGCCATTGTGTGTGTATGTATGGATGTGTGTGTTTCCTGCGGGCCTTTTCTATGCGGCCAGCGTGGGGGATCTTGGCTGACTGCAGGGTCTAGCATGAGGTGGGTATATATCTGAGCCTCCAAACCACATAACAAAGGCATGTGAAAACACACACACACACACACACACACACACACACACACACACACACACACACACACACACACACACACACACACACACACACACACACACACACACACACACACACACACATCTGAGCATACTGATCTCTGACCCAGGAATGGGGATGGTGTGTTTATGTGCGCATGTGTGCAAGAGAGCGAGGAGGGGGATACTCTAATGCTAATAAGGCAGTATTAACAAAAGCCAGGGCAGTGAGACTGAGTAGTACGTGGCCAAACACACACACACACAGATAAAATGTGCCATATAATTCTAATTCAGATGCCACAAATTGCTACAAGTTAGCACAATTGAAATATATTCTTTTTTCCCCTCTGTATTCAAAAAAACAAAACAAAAAACAATAACAGGAGAAAAGTGCTTGCAGCACACCGTCACTAACATAGTCTACTGAGCTGATTTTCTGTAACATGCATTCATTAATTCTCCTGTATGCATTCTTGAAACACTTACGGGGGTTTTCAAGATTAAACACAATGATGTATATTTAAAATAAATTCTTTCCTTTTCTGCTTTTACCTTCAGAGAAAAATAACTTTTGGATCGGCACTTATATTTCCACAGCTCATTTACTTTTCTGTTGATACAGACTTTAAATATGAACCAGTTTAAGTTAATAGTTATAATTGGACACTGAAATCATTTTTTCCACATCTAAAAAGTCCAAAGTTCACAGTCTTTGTTTGATGCAGAAACTAAATGTGTGCGCTTCAGGCTCTCGGGCAATGTAAAACGGGTTTAGGAAATAAAAATTATTCTGTTATTCTGGAACAATATCTGCTCTTCATCTGTGCAGTGGCATTAGATAACCCTGATTAAAAACGTGAGACAATCCAACTGGCTGAAGCACCTCTAAACTCCTTTCATTCATGCCAGATAGTGATTCTGTGGTGAGCTGACAGGCTGAGATGGCCTTGCCACAACAGTTTTAAGTGTCTGAGTATGTTAAGCATTTGTTCTTGTTTGGTTTATCCAATGAGTCCTTCACCAACACCGACACCATCAAGCAGCAGGAGTCGTTATTTTGATAAATCACTTTTGACTGCTAAACTCTTCCCGGTGATAAGCACAATCAAAGATGCAAGGATAAAACCACTGTTAAAGCACTATCATAACAGGATATGGATCTGGGGTTTAGAGGGAATGATAATAAAATCTATACAACTTTAAAAGGGGCAGATAAACTGTTTATCGAATATTTAAGTAAATTGTATTGTGCTATTATACTGTAAATATTTAAATATCTTACTGACAGTTTTTTTTGTTTCAACTGCAGACAAAGAGGCCAAGTTCATTTCTTCAACAACAACAAACAAACAAAAAGTAGAATTGATGACTTGACACCGACTGAAAAATCCAGATTTCACACAGCCTGTGATTACATGTTCAACTAACAGCCGTGAGTTATTAAGTCACACTAATCTCACATTCATTAAAGTTGTTATCACTGGTAGGCACAGAGGAGCTCAGCCATCCCAGCTGCCTGATCTATGAAATACAATTTCATCACTCAATAGGACATCAGCTTCAACTAATTTGGTGATTTTAAAAGACATGCTTAGAGAAATACTAGAAAACAGTGATGAGGTTTTTAGATATGACAAAAAAAAAAAGAAAAATACATTTTACAGTCAAGCTCAGATGCTATCAAAAAAGAAAAAAAAAAAAAAAAAAAAAAATCAAATCCATGAGTTTTTCTTGGGAGAAGCACTGATTAAAAATGAAGAAAAATACCAAGTCCATTCCTCTCAAGGCCATCAGTCATCAATTTCAATGGAAAATGTAGCTAGGGTTTTAATAATTTTCATCATGTAGTAATACAAACATAATAGTACAACAGACTTAATTTTGAGCTCAAATTTGGTATGTTGGACTTTTTAGAGAAAAGGGGAGATAATGGGATCATTTTGAAAAACACTACCTGCTCAGCTGTGTACTTAGCTGCATGTGTATTAGGCTTTTTGAAAATAAATAAATAAATAAATAAATATATTTTTTTTAAAAACAACAGTGTATAGGGGATAGCACCCCCATGCCAGTGGTATAAACCCCCCCCCAAAAAACCCACTGGTTTTTCTTCTTTTTAGAAATATATTAAAGGGAAAACAAAACATTTTTTAATTTTATTACACCAACTTTTATGTAAAAAACAAACCTATAGAACAGCCAATCCGACAGATCGATATGCAACATGACTACACTGACCCTCCACAAAGCTTCGTTTCATTTGCCTTCTGCTTGTCCACAAATTCCTCTGCAAACTCATACGCATTAAAATCACACAATATGAATGAGGCCTTTTTATTTTCTGGGACATCTGGATAGAAATAGCTAAAAATAAATAAATAAAACTACATTTCAAGTTTGTCATAAATGCAATTCTCCAACATTCATTTTAAATGCTGCTCAAAGTTTATACTGTGTATCTGCCTGTACCTCCACAGTGTGAGCATGTAACAATGAGCGCGTATGTTTCTGATGGAGTCACAATCGTGGGTGGGAGGCATAGAGAGGGTAAGATCTTAAGGCTGTCTTACCTTCTTGTCCGTGTCTGGGGGTCTATCCATACACTGAGTGGAAGAGTCACTTAAGCTTTGAGACCTACTACCCCGGCCCCTGCTCCTTCGCTAAAAGGTAAAGAGGAACTCCAAGTTACTGGATGAAGTCCACAGACAGAAGGCCAAAAGAAGGCCCCAAAAAAACCTCTTATATTCAAAAATAAAATAAATATAATAAACTGAAAAAAATAAATAAATTCTGACTGAACTCAGGGACAAGTCAAAATTCAAGAATCATTAAAAAAACATTAATGAGCATTGCATATAAAATATAAAAATGGCAGTTATAGGAGCAAGCTTAGTGACAGAGGCAAAAAAAGCAAAACGAAACCCCCAAAAAGGCCAATACGGCCAAAAATAAATAAATTTCAAAAATGACATTTAAGGCCATTAATTTCATGGTAACATATAACAAAGTCAAGCAAGTGTAGAAAATTACTACTCCATAGTAGGAAAACAATTGGTTTTTCATAGTGGGCAATAGTAAAAATCTTAACTATAAGTAAAGTTGTATTTATGTTGATTTCAAGCTTCTTTGCCCGAACTAGTATAAAAGTGACTTCCTGGTACATATTTGGAGTCTTGGCTATTAATCTTAGCCTCGGCCAGATTACTGTCGCTGCCCTCAAACAACAGCCGCACCACTCAAAGGCAGATCTTTAACCAGTAACTGTGCTTCCTTAGGCATTATATGTTAAACTAACACTCAGAAGCAACTATTGAACCTTCTTCTCTTCTACAATACAAGGCTCTACCTTAAAGCAGAATTGAGCGCTCATCATTTTCTTCACCAAATTACTTCTCCAATAATCTTTTCTGACTAAAACCCCAGTTCAAGGCTAGTAACAAAGTTTTACAGCGACCATCACCCGTGTGCCAAAAATGCCCAACCCTGCTGCTCAGAAGAGCAGCCCACCCACAGGTGCATTTACATTCCTCAAATACAGAAAAAAGTAAATTCACACAACCTGAAGTAAATGTCTCTTTAATCAAGACTAAAGTTGGATAATCCAAGTTTCCAATTAGATTTAGATACTCAGCGATTCAACTGAAAATATGTAGCTAACATGGTGTAAATATCCATCAAGGTCCATTTTATGAAATCCATTCAGCTTTCTCCATCAATGTTTCTCTCTCATACATTCCTGTCATCCATACAGTGCCAGGTTAATGACATTATGCCCCACCATCCAAAGTAATTTATAAGCGATCAATGTAACAGCATGAGTCTTTCCATCGGCATTTGTTAACATTGCAAAACGTGTGTGTGTGTGCGTGTGTTTGTGTTGACACCACAAAGCCTGCCTTCTCGCTCCATCCCACCATTGTTCCACAAATCATAATAGTTCATTCCTGTTTTTCACATTTGCTTTTCTCCCCCCAGCTGATGCAGAGGTGTGCATGCAAAACTGGTGGGACCGCGAGTGATCTCTGGATACACATCCACCGAGTATCCAGATGTTAAATTTTTGTCTTCATATGCCCTTTCATAGCTCTTTTGTGTCACTGAAATCTGCTTGATGGTGACATGTAGCTGGCCAGTGTGTAGAGGCCCACCTTCATGTGATTTTCTGTGTAACACGCCAATAATATCTATTTGGATTTTATTTTTCCATTTTGATGGGAAAGGAGTCTTTACATGCAGCTTTTTTCTTGGCATTGCCCAACCCACAGCTGATGAAGCTGCTGTTGGGTCCATGTACAAAGTAAAATGTTTATTAGGCCAAACACACTGAAATATGTCAATTCTGATATAGTCAAAAACAAATGTTGCTATGCCAACCAAACCCAGACAGGTTAGACTACCTCTCCTAGATAAGATACTGTTTTGGTTGTTCGGCTTTGACATGCAAACTGCCGAGTGCATGTAAAATTTGCATTGACATCACAACAACGAAGACTGTTGATGGAGTGTTGATACAGTGTTAATCAGTTTGGTGTCAACTCCAAGGAAATGGTAACATTTAAAAAGCCAGCAATAGAGTTCAATAGGCTCATCGAGCTAAAAAAAATGTAAAAACATGTTTTTCTCCACTAGTACTACGTTTCACCGACCACTAAAAATAAAGCATCTATCCTGAAAGGCCACAAGGGTAGCTCCTTATTAAAAGTAACACTGACAATTGCTTGTCTTGTGAAAATGGGGCTAGGCAGTCTTTGTCATAATCAAGGCTGTAGTTAGTGTTGATGAAGCGCAGATGAACATGTTTACTGAGACTTTGGATGTCTACAACACTGAGTGAACTGCTTTCATGAAATTGTGTTTTTATTATACCCGTCTCTTTTCCTATATCTTTTCTTTGACATATGCTCTCTGTGAAATAATGAAAGATAATAATTAAAATACTAAAACTACACTGAAACTAACAAAAACTGAACTGAAATGAGAAGATGCCCTCTGGAAACGAACTGAAACTACACTGAATTAAAAACAACAAGTCATATTACACAATTATTACAGCAATGACTATCCCCGTTTGACCCTTCCGTAAAATACAGGCTCAAAGGGCCCCACCCAGCAACTGCAAAGCCAGTCTACTGTAGCCAGTGCTTCCTTTGGACAAACAGATGAGGAAGTGGAGGGTGCGATGGGAGAACGGATAATGCTAGATGGAGTGAAACAGATAGAGGGGAAGGAAAAGGTGAAAAAAAGAAGAAAGCAGTGAGACTGAGGGAAGAGTCTTTGAAAGATGCAGGAAGCTGGCTAAAGGGAGGGGGGCAACTTGAAAGGTTGGAAAAAAGGAGGAGAAAGATGTGACAAAAAAAGCATTAAGGGGAAGGACACAGCTATGAGAGGGGAGATGGGGATAGAAGAAAAATAGCAAAGAAAAGATTATGTACAATTCACAAAAGTAGAGATAAAAGAGCGGCATTTCTCACTAAACCAGTAATTGTGTGATGTGTGTGTTATGTCTACATGCTTATCACCAATCATAGTTAGTGGAACGGAAAACACATTCTCATCCACATTGTTAAAACAGACACACAATAGGCAAGTTATCTCTGGAAAATGACAAAAATCTGAGAGTACACTTACCAATTTGCTGTGATGGTATTTGCAATATCCACAGTATTTGACATTGTCTGCATCTGATCCCTGTTCCTCACATAACAATCCTGCAAACTGGGCACTGTGGTGGAGAGCAGTGGGGGGAAAAAAAAAAAAAATAGATGCACCGATTCAGACAGTCAACAAAAAAATATTATGATTTGTACACGAGGAAGAGGAATATTGGCTTGGACAAGATGAAGAAAGTTTTATTAAAATAAGAGAAAAAAAGAGGAAAATAAAAGGTGTACTTCCTTTTCTAAAACAGGGCTACTGTCATTTCTGTTACATAACCCAGAGATACTGAAACAACTTTTTTGTGCCTCATTGCACAAATTTATGTTTGAATAACGGCTCAGATTGTAGCAGTGCATAATTACTTGGAGAAAACAATGCAGATTCAGTGCAGTACTCCACTAATAATTGTGAGTAACTAGAAACTTATCCAAATACACACAAGCTTGACATCCCAGAGCTACATTACCAGCAGCACAATATGAAATTAGCTCATTTTGAGATGTGGAGTTCTGGAGTTTCTAAACTCCTGCTGCATGTTTTGCAGGATGTAATCCAATTTATTAGCTAGTTAGCATGCCATTAAGGAACAGTATGGATGCAAAACCCAGCTGCTATCACTTCTTAAACTTCTTAACCCAACCTCATTTCCTGGACTTGTGACAGCAAAGACCCTGCTGGAAACTGAGGACGTGTAGCCTCTCCTGGAAATTACCACAGAGGCTAGCTGCTGGATGATTTCTATGAGTAGCATTGGCGGCAATGCTACACAGCTGCTCCAATGTAAATGTGAAATATCCATTAGAATATGCACTCTGTAAGGACAGAACTACTTCATCCTTTCATTTTGGACTGACAGGCAAGTTAAGTGCTTCAGTAAGTCACTACTGCTGTTTGAAAAACAAAGTGGTATTACCAAAGAGTACTACTGCTAGCCAGTTAGCATTAGAGCCCAACATATTGATACATCGGCCAATATTAGCTGTTTGCAGATATAGTGGTATTGGCATTTATAATGGTCGATAAATGCGCTCAGCTCTTAAACTAATGTAAGACAAGCAATCACAGCAAACATGCAGGCAAAAAATGCCAAACGTGTTGGCATTATTAACATTTAAAGTTACTCAATATATATTTTCTGGCATGCTTTTTTTTTTTTTTTTTTTGCCCAGTTCTGTCAACATTAAAGGCTACAGGTCTTGAAAGCGAGTGAACAACTGAAGAAACAAAGTGCGTCTTTGTCAAGTGAGGTTAATGAGATGCAAGTGAGTCTCACCATGTGACATGGAAGGCCTGTCTGCAGCCATGTTTGTTGCAGGTCATACAGGCTCCAGTGGCTGCTTTACTCTCTCTCCCCTGGTCCTCACAGATATAACATGTCTGTACATGCAAACATACAGTTAGGGGAACCCATTTCAATTTAAACACATAAGCCATTTTCACACATGCATTTCAGATGATTGGACATTAAATGGACTTTCCATTGTCAGGGTGACAGCAGAAAGTCTATGTAATTATTCAGAGATTTCACAGGGGCTGATCTGGGCCATGTGAAGTGCCTCCTGCACGATCTACCCAGGCGCTCCACCTCACTTAAGGGAATATTTCCAGTAGTGAGAAAACGTATGACACAGACAATTCCCTGTTGGGTGCTACAAATGAGAAACGGCAACTTCAGACAATGCCTGGACTTGGTTCTCCTGACATTATCCCAACCAGAGTGCACGTGTGAAAACGGCTGGACTTAATTACTCACAATATGACATTATACATCTGTTTTTGTAAAGTCTAAGAGCATAGATACATTTGTTACCTTATTGTAGCGCTCATGTGGCACAGACTGGAGTACTATGGGCTCCATAGTTGACACATTAGCAAACTCCACCTCAGGTATGTAAAGGGCACAAACCACATGGGCCCAGCCTGTAAAGATACACAAAGAAGACTTATCAGACCCTCTACGTCTACCAGATATAGGTTCAGAGGTCATTTGTTTTAACATTTCACAGTTTACGAGTAGAAATGTTAACCACCTGCAAAAGTCCTCAAAAGTAATAAAATGTGAGCAAAGTTCATTTTGTCAGTTTCAAGTTTTCCCAATGTAGTAAAGCTTTACGTGGGAAGTGGACACAGTAAACCCAGAGGACAAACACAATTTCATCTGATGGTCTATCACAAAATTGACTTTTCTTTTATTTGTTTTTTAATGGTTGAAACTAAAAGCCCAAACCAACACAGCCACTGTGGGCCCCTTCCCAATCATCATGCTGAATCTAGAGGTGGGAATACCCCATGATATATTACACTACAATACTTTACTTACAATGTAACAGTATTTCAATTATTACCATTTTGTGCTATGCTGAGTATTGCAATAATTTATCACCTGTTTTAAACAGCAAATTATGTCAACAAAGTTAAACTTTAAGGTTATCCCCTAGTTGAAACTATATTATATATAAATCATCTCCTTTAAAGCTGTGCAGTTTCACACAAACCTAAATATGTAACTTTAGGGTTGCTGATAATAAGTCAGTGTGAACCTCATTTCTTGGAGTTTTGATCTAGAATCTCAAATGCTTTAATTTGTAAATTGGTAGTCATCTACCTAAGCAGCCATTCACTGAGCCTTAACACATGCACAGCTTCCTGTCAGTGAAGACAAACTGGGGGCAGCAGAATGACAGTGACGCATGGTGGAGTGGCAGCAGAATTGACGACGAGCTGAGGAGGAGTTGGAGGAGGTGAACAGGAGGTCAGATGGAGGTGGGAGTCTCCTGCTACACTGGAGGTGTCTGTTTTTCCCCCCATAGCGGAAACAAAAACAGGCTTAAACTTACAGTTGAACCCCTGACCTGCCTTTGACCTGGTGAGCAGGACAGGGGGAGGAGGGCAGAGGGCGGGACAGAGGGGAGGGAGCGAGTGTAAAATGGGGGCATGTTGTTGTTTTGAAGTCCCTCCAAGAATCTGGAAGAGGCCTATAAAACAGGACTATAAAACTGGCACAACCTTCCTCCTCAAACTCAGCATTCACACTTTAATCCCACAAGAACCGAACAAAGCATCGTTTTACCGACATCTGTGACGTCAAGAAGTTAACAGAGTCCACTGCGCTGAGACAAAAGAGTTCAAATGTGGTTCGTTACAAATGAGGCAAAGGGCTGCGAGCTTCTGATAACGGCTTATTAGCTCCTTTGATAAACACTTAAAACATTAGGAGCCATGTGGTCTCTGCTGTCACAGTACAGTAATAAACTTTACAATGACGCTCCAAATCAACACCCAAAGTTTTCAAACTGCTGCCTCGGGTTTAACATGTCTTACAACCAACCTGTGGCAACCAAATGTGTTTCAATCAAGTCCCAATTAAATATATGAAGACCGATGATGATTGAAAATGATCATTTTTAATCTTAAGCTTTAAATGGAGACCGGGAAGATGGATAAAGACTGAATTTCTGCCTTTCTATGCCATTCATTTCTTCTCGGTCTGCTATATGTTAACATGATGGATCAAATACCCATTTCAGACCTTGCTCTGCTTTATTACGGTCCCACCTGAAACAACAACTACCACCACACAGATCAACAAGTGAAGAGGAACTGATGAGCGGAGTAACAGAGTTGGGAAAAAGATTGTGAAAGAAAAATGGGAGGAAAAACGAGGGAGAGAGGGGTCATGGGAAGGGTAAAATAAAAGAGAAAGTAGTAAAATGGTGTGTGTTAGTGTTGTCCTGATGCCTCCCTGCAGGCCTGGACACAATCCCACAGCTGTGCCTCTCTCTGCCTGACTCAAACACACACACACACACACACACACACACACTCACATGCACACAGAATATTTACAGTCTCCAACAAGCTGACCTCCCAATGAACCCGGTGTGGAGACTCCTCACAGGCTATGCACTATACCCATCCTGTCCCGCCCCCCCATAAACATACACACACTGACACACCCTCATAAAACATGGACTGGCAAGGACGCTACAGAGGCAGCACATACAACAAACAGCAACATAACTCTCCCAGCATGCTTACAGCCCTTAAACTTGCTGGTGACATGCAATTAATGACAAAATCCACAAGAGGCTAACCACAGATGGCAGCATGTATGAGTGTGTGTGCGCAGCTGAGAAGAAGCCTACCTCCGTTGTCCGTCCTCTTGAGCGCTCCATCTTTGTGGGGACAGAGCTCGCACCTCTGTGGGTAAAGACGAAACATCAGGTCAGAAACAAGAGGTCAAAATCATCTGCTTACTCGAGGTATGACAAATATGAGTGTAAGTGAGAGGAGCTGGCCTGTCGCCCGGACTTGGGCACACGGCCAGAAACTCTCTGGGAAAACACCTTCGCTACCTGCCACCTAAGGTTGTGTTTTCATCCAAGTGCGTGTACTCAGTTGCAGCAGCAAACTTCATTTACTTATTAATCCAATTAAAGCATCCCAAATCCTTTAGCAGTAAATAGCATATGAAATAGACCTGAGCTGTTACTTTGCTTCAAATCTGGCAATGTGTTGCCATAAAATAAGGATCAAAGGTAATCCTTTTACTCGGTGTCATTTCAATAAAGCTTGGCATAACAACTATTTATTACATTGCATGCATTTTTTTACTAAGTTTGTAAATCAGACATGGAGTTTAGGAGTCTGAACTACACACTGACTTTTCTAGAAAAGCTGGAGACACAAAAATCATGGCCATTTAGTAAATGACCCATCAGCTTCAAGGTAAAGTTTTTGTACACACAAAGACCATTACAAATGCACTTAGGTAACCCATTGAGGGTCATCCTAGCAAACCAAGCATTTTTAACATGACTGCAGAGTACTTTGAGACTTTTGTGGTTGAAACTTTGCAAGTTATTGTCAAATTTCTTTTATTCCTCCATTAGTTTCAAGAGTTAAAAGAAAAACAGTTTGCCATCATGATAAATATCACCAAAAGTATATTTGCTTTTCACACGTGAATAGAGAAAGTAGGCAGATCATTCCAGCACCTGTGTCAACAGCAACATGAAGTTAATCTTGGACTGACAAAGTCTAGTCCGGTCCTTAAAGGTTTAAAGACATCATATTAATTTGAGAGGACAACCTTATCCAACCATCCTGTTGCAGTTATTGGAAATGCAACGTTTGCCAAGGCTGTGTTCAGCAGGAACATAACCACGAACTACTTTTGCACTATAAAGTTACACACCGAGCGCGTACGCACACCGAACGAATTGCATTTTTGCAGAAAATTTGTACTTAAAAAAAACAAAACCAAACAAACAAAAAAAACGCACTGGGGGAAAAAATGAAGTCAACATCAGGCGGTGATGAGCAAGACAGACAAGACAGGGCAAGACAAGGAAGAAACTGAGATTCTGGGTTTATCCAGTTCTCATGAGGGGGCAGCAGCAGGGAGAATTTTATGGTTTGATCCAGGAGTCGAAGCTGTAGCTGTACATATTTTAGGGTGTCAGTGGGGCAGTTCGAGCTCTTGTTGGAGAAGTTGGGACCACATCTGAGGAAGCAGAGAAATAATTCCAGAGAGCCGAATGACCCGGAGCAGCATCTAGTTCTGAGTCTGAGGTAAAACAGTATTGTTTTACTATTTGTATATGGAGTACCAGTGCGTGTTTTGAGCTGCGAGTGCACATGCTGCCAAATGCAGCAGTCTGATTGCTCAGATCTGTCTACTGGAATCAGAATAATCAGGCTTGGCTAAAAAAAAAATTAATAAATAAATGTTGCAAATTTGTCCAGCGGAATTATGCGGTCGGTGTGAACGGCTGCATTAAAAATAGGTGAGTCCAAAAAAATATTTGCACAGATTTTACACATCGGGTGTGTAAAGCCCTTAATACAGGGTTTATGAAAACGTAAAATCCAATTTCAAAATGCTTTCATTCCACAGACGTTCAACAGTAACAACTGAAACAGGTACTGTTAGAAAGAGCAGATTCCTGAGTTTCACGTGCTTCCCGATAGGCAGCACAACAACAGCGGCTGCAGTGACTCCAGACATGCTCACAAAAGTATGGGAGTCTGACTATGGACATATGCCATGCATCCAGAGGGGAACACATTTAGCACTTGCAAACATTTTGCATGTAAAACTTTATATTCAGCTAGGCATTTTAAAATTTACCACAAGCTTCCATCTCCATTACTTCAAAAACCGCAGCCTTTTGAAATCGGATGATTCTTTTTGATACACCCGGTTTACCACACAGCAAATATTATCTGTCTAACAAGCCACACTGAAACAATTTCAAGGCTTAAAGAGGTTCAAGCTTTAAAAAATTATTTAGTTAAATGTGATAGTAACTGGAACAGTATGCAGATTGCTGGCTAAAAGACAGGCATGACGCATAGGACAGTAGGAAGATGCCAAAGAAAAACCTGCTGGTGCAGGCAGTTACACCACATAAAGTAGGAGTAGCAGCCAAGTCTGTGAGGACCTGTAATTTATTCTCCCTAGTTAATATGCCCCCGTATACTGCAGCTTCCACCAATCTGTACAGAGATTTAATATAGAATGGCACACATGGCCATTTCATCTTAAATGAAAGTTTGCTTAATTCAAGCAAGCTTTCAAGTCTCACTAGGGAGCGGTACAATGATGGGTACTGCTCAGTCATGTCATTCAATAATATAAAATTCATTAAAATCTTCTGTTTAATAAGTCAGAGTAAGCTGCTGTCAGGTCAGTTCTGTATAATCTAACTAACTGTTGCAGTGTGATGACCCTCACACTGTATACCAAAAATGCATTATAGAAGAGATGGGCAGTAAGTCGCTACATATTAATATGTATTATGTTGGCATTTTCTCTGTGTAGTTGACAAAAATGATCATCTTTAAATATTAAATCACTAACCCATGTTTGTATAATAAGCTGCCATCACTCCAACCATATAGAGCCGTAGCTGCTTCTCACACAGACGAGCATTTCAAACATATCAGGGGTGCTAATCTGACCCATGTGTTTGCCTGCGTACTCACGAATCCTGGTGTCACATGTCAGTTATATGTGGAAATGCTGACACCTGACAATGATTTAAAAATAATATTGATTGAATGCATTAATAGGCTGAACGACCTAAATATTGTCTCGACTAGGAAGCTATTAGTGATCACTCTTGACCATCATCCAGTAAAGGTCTTAAACCTGGTGGCTGCTGCCACCAGGGATGGGGCTGGGAATTTGGTATAATTTAATGTTCATGTAGTGCTATCCAACCACTATAACACTCATCTCTAATTGTGAGTGGCACAGACAGAACTGAGTGGCTACTTATGTGCAGCTCTCACAGCTCGCACACAGGAGGAGGGAAACAGACTCCCTTACTGCTTTCATGAGGAGGAGGAAGTCAGCCATGTGCTGTTAATCAAATGGCTTTGATTAATTGATCATCAACAAGTGTGAGTGCCTCTGTAGGGGGAAAAAAAGACGTTTGGGCAGCTTCTTACCGGAGGTAGATATCCAGGCAAATTCACCTCAAGGTCAGGCTGTGCAATGCTTAGAGAAATGCAAAAAACCTGAAAGCTATATCTCAGACTGTTCAGGCCTCAGTTATCACGTTAAATATTAAAGTCACGACAGAACAATTACAGAATGACTGAATAAATAAAGCCTGTTGGGAAGGTTTGTCAGGAGAAGGCCAGAAGAACATGGCAACATGCTTAGTTTGCAAAGTTAGCTCTGAACAAACCACAAGACCTCTGGAACAATGTCCTTTGGACAGACAAGACCAACAACTGTCAAGCACAGTGGTAGAGGGGTGATGATTTGGGCTTGTTTTGCAGCCATAGGCGCTGGGCACCTTGCAGTCATTGGGTGGACCATGAACTCCTCTGTATACTAAAGCACTCTAGAGTCAAATTTGAGGCCATCTGTCTGACAGCTTAAGCTTGGCTGAAATTGGGTCATGCAACGGGACAATGATCCTACACACAGATCTGCTTCCCATAAAATAAAAACAAGTAGATATAAATAATGTTGTAGCTCTACAACAGAATGGCTGAAAAAGCAAAGAATCAAGGTGCTGTAATGATCCAGTCAAATTCCAGATTTAAATGCTGTGTATAAGGGAATGCCTTAAAGAAGTGAGGCAACAAAAAGTGGGCCAAAATTCCTCAGCGATGTGAGAGAGTGATAAAGAGACAGAAAACCATTATTTGAAGTTATCATTGCTAAAGATGGTTCTAAAAGCTATTGAATTGAGAAGTGGGCTTAGTTTTTCAAACAACTGCACAGAATCCTGGGAAAACTCTTTCATGTGACTGTATATCAGAGGGACATCCCCCAATCACAGCTGACTTTATTTCCATACAGAGATGAATGATTTAACCTGCTACAATTACACTACATAAGTGGTCTTAAAAAGAGAACAGGATGAACAGATAAACACAATATCAAGTCATAACATCCAACAGCAAAGCCCGAGCGACTGTCAGCATCAACAACAGCCAAGTGTAACCAGTGCTGAATGTTTTTTCTACATCATTGGCATAAAGAGCAGGGTTGCTCTGTGTGAGCGTACAGGAATCACAAAAATGTGTCACAGTCCCTTCAGTGCTGCACGTACAAAACTAATAATTTAATTGAATATTAAAGAAAATAAAGCCCCAAATCCTCTTGCTGTGTATCACCATATAATTCAATCAACTGCAGTTGACCTTCAAAATCAAATGATATGTTGAATATTCAGGATGAAGTGTTAAATACAGAGCAAACGTATCTTTCCTTCTAGCTTCGATTTGTGACTTGGGTTTCAAAAATACAACTGAGCTGTATGCGAATTTTAATTACTTACAAGCAGGTCGATGTGTAATGTCAAACCTTTCTGCTAATGTGCAGAAATTAGAAGTAATTATACAAATAGTCCCCTCCCCCCAACTGCTTTGTTCACAAAATGTCACGCATTGCTACAAATCTCTTTAAGAATTCCATTTAAGATTTTTTAAACATATTTAAACTGTTTAAAGTAAAAAAAAAAAATCATCACATTTTCACACACTGACATATTAAGATACAGAGGTGCAGTACTATGGTGTCTCTATAGTCACCAAATCCTGGTGACTAACAGCACGTTAGTGTGATGTCTAACAATTTTAATATCTATGTTTATAGTCTTTGACTTCAAAGAAATAAATGCACATTAGCATTATTACTACATTATTGTTGCAGGCAGCAAATCCATCACAGGTCATGAACAATGACAAACGGGCAAAAACAGAACCAAAAAACAAACAAATAAACAAAAAAGAAAGAGCCACCATACTCGGAAATATTCTAGGATCACTCTGTGCTTTTAATGGAATTAACCCACACGGCACAGACACGACACAAATACTACAGACCTCAGCTTCGACTGCATTTGACTGATCGGCGTAAACTCTCTGCGCCCACATGCTGGCGGGAGCATGCGTCACCATGGTTACCGTATTGTTTACATTTACACTGCTTATGCAGTTAGATGCTGCAATTGGTTTCAGGACAGCTTCCAAGCAGCAGATTGATTTATTAGGAGTGTGACTGTTGAAATAAGCTTAAACCACATGTCTGCTATTACAAAATTATGTTTGCTCCATTTGATTTCTGACCATAAACAAAACTGCACCAAGAGTCCACTTGGAAATGTACTCGGGACATATTCTGAAACCATTTTTTAAACTTAAAATGTTGTTTTTTTGTCTACACCACAGTTCTTACCAGCCAATATTAACCATACTAGCTGGGCAAACAGACCACAGTTTATTTGTGTGGATGATTTCAATTTGGCATAAATCTACTTTTCGGAGGAATCTCACAGATTGTATCAAAACAGCAGAGTCCAAGCTTTCTTACTCCACATAAACTAAGCAAAAGAGTGACTGGTTATAACACGATTCCAACCGATGCACATCGGAGCCACACTTGGGATTGGAATTTACATCCTAAATAAAACATCCTCAGAGAAAAGTCGAAGTGGTGGAGATTTCCACTCTTGCAGACTTTTGTGAGTTATCGGTAGCTTCTTTTTTTCTGCCTTTTTTCCACTAACACCTACTCGAGCTGGTTTTTAAGGTTCTCCGTTGGCTACCAGGTACATTTTTTTTTAAGTGAGTTGATCCAAAAATGTGAACAGAATCACTGCCACTATTGGTCAGTCAATGGCATCACTCAATGAGTCATGAAGCGACTTCTTCAGAAGACTCAAATCCGCCATTTCCGCGTCCCGACAACAAGGGAAATGTCTACACACAAACCAGCACTGAGATCCAACAACGAGCTGCAGACATCTTTTGTGACAGACTGAGCAGCAGGTATGCCATAGCCTCCATGTACTCCATCGTTGTGTTGTGTTAAGCACAAATGACATGCTGGGACTTTTGGCCCATCTTTCTATAACACGCACATTAAGGTGGTACGACTGAAACAGAGTAGAGCAGAGTAGAGCAGAGAAGGTGCTAGCGGAAATGTGGCATAACTGGAGAGGATTCTTATGAACATGATCATATAGTTTAACCGAATTTGTGACAAGGATCATTACTTGAATCATGATTCTACCCTCAAAACATTGACTTACGATCTCACAACACTCTCACAAATGAACTTGAGCCATTTGTTTTTTTGCAGTGCTAAAGAGTTGCAAGTCTTGTTGTACAGGCTGCAGACTAATAGAGAAGCAATTACAAGCTCCCTCAAGTCTTTCCTGACATTAAAGAATATTGCAGAAGAAAAATGCTGTGGGACTTGTTTTTACAACCGCTTTTATCCAGGATTTCTAAACAGACACAAAAATGACACACCACCCAACCTGGTGCCATTTTCTCGGCTCGCTTATTAACAATAGGATGGTTCAGGATAAGTCCTGTGATTGTAGGCATTAAATCATCAGTGATGAAAGGGTAAAGGGCTTTGTGACTCACCACGCGGGCTGCTCGCTCCTGAGATTCACACTTTCTGCAGAACCAAGGACCAGTGGGCACCTGCACAATGCCATAGCAGGCTGGGGTAAAGAAAGAAACAGTGTCAGTCACAGTAACCACAACACAGTCGGTCTTAAAAAACATTTTCATAACAAAATCAAGCGTGACAACACCTGATAACATCTTCATAAACTCCTCACACGTGCCAGAAACTGAGACGTGCGACTAAGCTGGTTTGGATGGAGGAGAGCAGGTTTTTGATCTAACAGACTGCTGAACACGCCACTTTAACAGACGCTATTTTTATACCACTGCACTGACATCGTTTCCTTGTCCTACAAAATATTTGGGACAATGGAGAAATCACTAGCAAACCATTGTCATTGGGAATCTATATTGGCATCAGTTATTACCCCATACACAAAGATGTTTCGCTGAAACAAGCCACCGCATTTATTTGGCTTCCAACACAACTCTACAAAAATTTTGAGGAAATGTCAAAATCATAACTGGCTACATTTAAAGCTATACTAACTAAATTAGAGGTTATGTTTTTCATTAAACTTTCTACATGGATGATGCATTAACAAGGTCACAGATTTATAATTTACACTTTATACTTCCACACTACAAGGGCAAAAACCCTGATTTACATTATTTAAATAGACTTGTTTTCAATTTAAATTATAACACATTTTCCGTTTTCAAGTTTGGTTTAAGAGAATCAGACTTGTTGTGAAGGTACAAGCACAAGGCAGTGCTACCCTAAATGCGGCCAGACTACCCTAAATAGCCTACCTCTACACATTTCGAGATTATCTCGGATCTGACCAGAGCCCATAATCCGCTGGAATAAACAGCTATAATCCAGATTTTAGAGAACAAAACATCCAAGGGTGACAGAGTTCAAATGAAGACACGAGTGACCAAACTTAAAGATGAAATACCAAGATCTTCTGAACACACTACGCAATTCAGTTTGAAATATTATAAGAAAGAGCGAATTAATTACGTGCAGTTTTATTTGCTACTCTAACAGCAGTTAGTGTTTGTCGCTGTTTATCTTTTTCTTTAAAAGCTTTAGTGTATTGCATCCAAAATTTCCTGCACACGCAAACTGTACCACATTCTTATAGAAATCCACCATGTTCCAAAAATGCTCAGTTATAACAATCAATCAAAACACTGGTCAATCAGATGGTGTTAGATACACCAGTTTACACGATTGTGTCATGTTTTTCTCTAAATCGCTGACCTCTACACACTAGAGATACAGCAAATGAATAGTCAGTGACGCGAATCAGTCGATTTCAAGTGTTTTTGTCAAAGACGGGTGACTGGACCAAATAAGAGTGGTCTGTGCACGATGCACAGACCGCAGGCAAATAGTGCAGAGCGCAGGCAAATAGTCTTGCTTGCGACTATTACAGTTAAATAAACCGCAAAAACATTCATAACCTAGTGAGATACCTAAAGAGCAAGCAAAGGGAAAGTGGCTAAAGCTAAGGCTAGCCACCCATAAATTAGCAGCCTCGGTATGAGCAACGGATCAAAGCAGTTATGAAGAAAATCATTTAGACAAGTAAAACAAAAAAGACATAAAAAAAAATGATATTCTGTTATCTGGTGAATTTATAAACATACTGTAAAATGATGCAAGTACCTGACATTTGTTTTGCTATACAAATCTGTTGCACCTGCTTTTTATTTGGTAAGCTAGACTGCATCAAGTAAAAGTGGTTCAGTGGTTAATTATTTGTACCTCTTTCAGTAACAGAGTTCCCTATTTTCAGTTAAGTGAGAGAAGATCCTGTAACTTGCTGCAGTTTGGGGAATATTCTCAAATGTAATAATCTCATCAGCATGAACATAATATTTTGCTTTGAAAAAAAGTTTATTTTCGTTTGTGTATGCTGTGAGTTATAACTGTAAACTATTTTCATAGTTATGGAAAATTAGGATTGGTCGAGAAATTTGCAATTGTTGCATCTCCATTATAGACTACTGAATGTTTCTAGTTAACTTAATCTGATAATAGCCTAACTTAAAAAGAAGCCGTTTCAGCTGCGGTTCAAGGGCAGATCATGACACGAGTAATGTCTGAATCAGAGCCCCAACTAATCTTAACAAATGCCTCACAGGCTTTCATTAACCAATATTTCAGGAGAATAAGTAGCTTTCAAAGCTTCAAATGTCAGTTTTCCTTGAAAAAGAATAAGTATTGTGTTTAGGGAAACCATATTTTCTACAGAGTACTGACACCTGACATCTTATGGAAGAAATTCAAATATTCAACAAGGTTTATTCGCAGATTTCTTCAACCTTACAAAATTTAGCTTGAATTTGAACAGAGGGAGATAAATACAAAGAAAGTGTTAACGTCTGACCTGATGTGAGTGCTGTGAAGTATGTAACACTTTAGCTGTTTCCTATGTTTACTTACAATCACGCTGCTGCCAGACAAGGCTACTAAGCAGTCTAAACACTGCCACAAATTGTTACAAACAAAACAGTGCTACAAGTCCAAATACACTGCCTTGCACTGACTTCAGCGCTGCTGACATTTCAAATAGTATCCCACTGTGTTTGCCAAATGGACACATGACCAGCTATGTAAACAGTGGACGTCATCACGTGAGTGAGTGAGTGAGAGTTAGCGTGCAGAAATCACTGTTTTGCTTCTTGAACTGGACCCCCTAAAACACAAAACAAAAAATGCTTTCCACACCAAACTGCTTCCACTTTTTATCTAGAGCCAGTGTTATTTGTTTTTGTTTACTCCGTTGACTACATGCATGGTTTAAACTCCTGGTTTCGAGCTCACCTCCTAAGTTTATAGCATTTGTCAAGAGGAGAGTAACCCTCCTTCTCTGAGCACGTGACAGGTCTTAGTAGAGGGGGAAAAACAGCACGCCTCGCAGCTAGAAATGTGTGCATAAAGCTGCTGTCAGCCATCATCAGCAGAAGAGTACACAGGCCATGTTAGCTGCCAAGCCAAATCAGCGGAGGGGCCAGCAACATGCGTTGAGCCTGACCTCAGCCTGGCCTTGGTGAGAGCAGGAGGAGGAGGAGGCTCCATAACCTTGCAACAAGACAACGATAACTAGCCTGCGAGCTAACTGCTAGCTCCTAGCACAAGCTCCGCGGCTTACCTTGATGCACGGCGACGTTGCAGCCGTGTCCGTCGCAGTACACCAGCGGGTTTTCCGCCCAGCCTCGCTCGTCTGAACACACACAGCACCCTCCAATCATTTCCTTCATGTTACTCGTCAAGAACTCGTCGTCCGCCGCCAGACAACGCTCGCCGGACACCATCTACGAAGAAAGCGGACATGCGGAGGAATACATAAAGGCGGACCCAAAGCTTCGCCGAAGACGCCTTCTCGCTCCCCTACGACGCCACTTTAGGTCCCGCTGGGCCGAAATGTCATGTTTTAAACGTGTTTACGTCCCTTTTTGACGCTGTATTTTCTTTCACCAAAACATCCCCGTCACGGCGCGACGGTGAGAAGAGGGGGAACTTCATAGAGGAGGGGAAGTGCGTAATGACGCAAGGCGCGTGTGTGTGCGTACCTACCGACAGGAAGTGAAAAGAGGATCGCCGGCAGCAAACATACCATTTTGGTTCCACATGGTTTCAAAGTTTGGAGCAGAGAGAAAAGCGAGACGGTCCAAAGCAGTTCACTTCATGAGGGAGGCAAATTTTAAAAAAAAAATAAAACAAAAACCCAGCGCTTCCAGTGTGTAAAATAAGTTAATTTTGTTTCAACTCTAAGAGGACTTAATCTGTCCTGTGGAAAGCTGCTCTTCAAATGTTGTAGTTTGGTGAGAAATTTTTATTTTACATAATAAACACATTTAGAAAACACTAAATAAATTAGCGATTTCAGATAAATCTGTGATAACCCATTAAATAACTCACTGAAGTAGATCGTATTATTGTACACTATATTATACACTATAATACTCAGTTATGTCATCTAAAAGCAAAACAAAAACAATCCTCTGGGTTAAGCTTCTTAAATGAGACAGTTTACTGCTTTTCTCTGTTTTACATCATCACATTACCATAAAATATATCATCCCTTTTCCTCCATCTCTCTCTCTCTCTTGGATCAAGAAAAAAGTTACGAGTATTTTCACTGGTCTTTACAGACATTGGTGAGCATTGTGAGCCTTCAGGTCTTCAAAACTGATTTATTAATCAAGGAGCAAACTGACAGAGTAATCAGTAACGAAAACCTTTATTTTCTTGCAGGCCTGAATAAAAGTCCCTCAGACTGCCAGAAAGGAGCTTTCGCTGAGATAGAAAATTGCAGTGTCTGCTCTAAATGACTATTGGTGACCTCAAAGTATAGCACTCAGGGCTTTTATATCATTTAAGGTATTCTGTAATTATGACCGGGCTGTCCACACACACTGTACATCTGTCAAGTGGATGCAGCCCTGGATAAATGCTGGATGTTTACACCTACAGAAACCCTTTTTGATTCAGAGGGTTTTAGCAGACTATACACACACACACAGACAAGATGTGTTTTAGCCAGTCCTCTAGTAAACCATTGCCTGCATCATCATTTCTCTTTTCTACTATTTTATAAGAAGATTGTGTGGGGGTTTTTTCGGGGGCACTATTGTCACTCTGGGTTGTAACTGTTTTCAAGTAACTGAATTATGCTACACCTCCTGCATTTGACTACAGTTACACATAGAAGACCCTAAAGGTATAGCTTTTTTACTGTAGAGTGGATAAACTAAAGGAAGGAATCAGGGTTTCCTTCGGGAATACATTTTTATCCTTGGAAGGACATGGGCTCTGGGACGCCTATATCAAGCTGCACATATCGCCTTGTCAATATACAGTTTTGTTTTGACAGCTCCTCATGCTGTTGCCAAGGATGCTCCAGAACACACATGCTATTCCAAGCACTCAGCTGCTGCTTGCATCACCGATTCCTCTGAGCGAGCTCCCGCTCTCGGTTTCCAGAGAAACGTAATGACTTGCCAATAATGCGCAAGAGCACACGAGCGTTCTCCGTGTAATATAGTGAGCGAGAGGTCCCTGGGAGTGCCTGCCCATTGTTTGCTTTAATTTCAAATTGCTCAAATGCTCCAGTCGACACTGGGCACTGCACTGAAAGGGGGTGAGGGGCTGGGGAAAAGGAGGAGGGGAAAAAAAGTGAATTGTGTGTGGCAGGGGAAAACCTATTAGAGCTGGAGAGAACAAAGGGAGGCGAAGGAGGGGGCAGCAGTTGTGGAGGGGCCCATATAGCTACTGAAATAGTGAAAATGGAAAATTATTATTATTTATTTTTTCACAACTTGCATTTGATTAAATCAAAGCTCGATTTATGCCTAGTGTTCCTCAAGTTGCAGGAGAAGAGCCCTCCCTGAGATAGAAAATTAAAGTCAGACAATCTACTCCCAGGTGACCTTAGACATTACATATAATTAAAGGTACTGTGTGATTATAACCAAGCTGCCTTATAGAATAACAATATTTGAGAGCTTTATAGTTCACCGTGTGTGTGTGTTGAGATGGTGATTTATGTTGAGAAAATGAAAAATGGTCCAATGTCTTTTTGCCAGCCAAAAAAAGTTGTGTATTGTCAGAGACACTCTGAAGAAAACCACGTTTTTTTTCCCCTTCACAATTCAAATGTATCCCATGCTGCAAAGTTTATGTGATGGGCTCCTGACTGATTTAGTGTATTCTGCACACTGGGTGGCCTAATTCAGTTACTGATGTAGTAAATGATGTAGGCTACAGAAGCACATAATGTTTTGGGCAAGAGAGCTGAAATAAACAAAAGTTTTAAACAAAATTTAAAGCCAAGATAAAACACAGAACCAGGCACAGAAGTAGAAAATAGTTTAATTGTTTTGTCCTTTGATTGTGAGGTGTCCTCACTTACACTGTTCTTGTTAACTGTGAGATAGCTGACACTGATTTAAAAGTCAGAGGACTTCCATGTTTGAGTTCTGGTTATGTTTGTATGGTGGCTACGTTATGTTTTGGCGTCTCTTTGTTCAGAATGAGGAGCATGTAAAACATGCGGGGAGCAGGAATGACAACACGGCCAAAAAAAGCATAGGAAAAAGGCAGCCCCCCCACCCCACCCACACACACACACACACATGCACCCAGGGACCTATCGGCCATGTCTGCAATATCTCTGTGTAAATGCATTGTATAGCTGCACAAATGTTAGATGTACTTCCCTGCTTGCCTGGCAGTTATTAGTTACTGTTGTCCTGGTGATTGCATGCCTAACTCCATCTTTTCAAACTCCAAAGTTAATTATCACAAAAAGAAAGGAAAAAAGACCCATGAGCAAAGAAACATGACGATGGTAATGAATTCTGAATTTGTTCCTAAATATTGAAGTGTGTGTGTGTGTGTGTGTGTGTGTGTGTGTGTGTGTGTGTGTGTGTGTGTGTGTGTGTGTGTGTGTGTGTGTGTGTGTGTGTGTGTGTGTGCGTGTGTGTGGCACTCTGGCAGGAATGTTTTCACAGACTGAGCTCATAAGCTTCAACAAATGACTACCAATAGGACTTTTATTTTGAAACAATAGCGTTCGCAAACAGATGCCAGATGCCTTTTTTCGGGTAAATTAACTGCGAGCGCTAAGGGTGTTTCCGTCAAATTGGAGATATAGGTTTGGCCCCATTATTTATGTATTTATGTATTTTTTATAAAAGCAAAGTTAACCTGTATCAACTGTTTTAAAGACAAAGCGGTGACTTAGCTGCACATGCGCCGCGTGCTCTCTGTCCCCTCAAACGTGCGCTGGATTCGAGCATCCTTGAATTCATAAATTGCGCGCAATCAGCTATCAGTCAAACTATCATTACAAAGAGCTTTAGTTAATGTTATTCACCCGTAGTGGCCTAATAAATGCGTCATTAAATTTAAGTGAGCCTCATGGTCATTTAGGAAGTAATTATGGGCTATATGGCAATTTTATAGATATTTGGAATGATATTGTGTATGAAAATGTGCATGTGGGGTTAAGGCAGGGCTGTCACATGTATGTTACCATCTGTATCTTTTTCCAGATGACTCTGGAGGATCTGTTGGGGGGGGGGGGGCTAACTGGCTGTTTGTGTGAATAGTCATTAGGTATTGGGGTTGCTGCTGAGTTAATATACATGACTGGGAGGAGAAAAGCGTGAATACACACCAAAAGTGACCTGAACACATGCAGCACGCTTTCAGAACCATCGGTGTGTACCCCAGGTCTCCTCTATCTTGTGCGAGTAGCACAGGGGCCCAGGAAAAAAAATACAAACAGTTCCAACACGGCGGGGTGAAAGGTGAAGAGAACCCTCCCCCCACCACTGTCCGCACATACTTCAGGCTCGGATTGCATGTAAAATCACATTCTCCCTCAGTGGTGTTGGGGGTGGTGGAGAGGAATTCATTGTTTTGGCATGGGGCAGTGGGTTTGTGTCATAAAAAAAAAAGGTCTACGCGCTTACAAGTGCCTAAGCGTCCTTGACCAAGTGTCTCCGTAAAACTCAATGCAGAGAAAGTGAGATGGAGCTGCAGGAGGCGGCGCGGGTGTTTTGATGAGCGTTTAAAAAGAAGAAGAAGAAGAAGAAAGCCCCCACCCAACCCCTTTTTTAAATAGGTTTTAAAATAATATCTTATGAACAAATTGCACAAAGACAAGATAAAAACGGATTACACAAAGTATAATTTTTTATTTTATTTTATTTTTATTTTTTAAATTGAAATCATACACACAATTAATCATAAATCAGTCAAGTGAAAAGTAGAGCAAAACACCAGGATGCAGACGTCATCACGTGTGTTTATTGATCATATCTGCATAAGTGAGTAAAGTCCTTACCCGTAATCGGTTAAGCCTTGGACGTCCACGGTGAAGTTACAAATGCAACATATTATTGCTTAAAACTTATTTAGTATAAAAAATTTAAAAAGTTTAAAACGTCGTCTTAAAAAATTATCTATATTTCACTTTGGAAAGGAAATAAAAGCTACGCCATCATTTGGAATCTAGATCACAATGTCGCTCACTCCCAGTATGTTTTAAATATGTCCTACAGTTTACAGAGACCTCACCACATACAGCACAGTTACAATGGCAAGGCTGAGCGTGAGCCTTAACTGTGAGATTTAATCACGATCATTCCCCCACGCTTCACCAGCACACAGAGGGGCTGCTGCATAGAAACCTTCACCGTACTTGAGAACTCTCTCCCGGCCACTCGTTCTTGGTTCCTCCCGCTGGTCCCCGGCCGACATCCAGGCGCAATGGAGGGGGGAATAAGTGCCCTGTGGCATCTGTGCATGACAAAAGAGCCCCTGCTCTTAATTGGAAATACTCAGATTGGGGCAGATTTATACACACGCGGTAGTACATTTAAATTTTTTCATTAATTATTTGAATGTTGACTTGTTGTTAGATGTCTCCAAACTGACACTTTGGGGCGGTTAAGACATGAGGAGAAGAAAATCCACCGACAGAGGTGTTGCAAATTTATCCTGCGGCTTTACGGATGGTGTGAAAGTGCACAGTATGTACTGTTTATTGATGCAGGCTTTTATATATTTATTTAAAAATTATTATTTCTGATTATATTTAATACTCGCAGTTTAATAAATAATAACAAAATATATAATAATAATAATAATAATACATCGATATAGGTGTGTGTGTGTGTGTGTGTGTGTGTGTGTGTGTGTGTGTGTGTGTGTGTGTGTGTGTGTGTGTGTGTGTGTGTGTGTGTGTCCTTCATTTTTACATTACTACATAGATGACGTGTCTTTGACAAAACCACAACTTTTTACAAAAAAGGTGAGTAAAATCTTCGTGGTTGTTATCCGACAAACTAACACACCAGTCTCTGTGCGTAACTGCAGGATGGATTTACGCTGCAGACCAGTCACATTCAGGGAAAAGCAACAAAACAAAGAGGATCGCTTTGGAGCTTACGCAAGTTTGAATTGCTTGCGTTTTACGTGAGAACCTTTGGCTATAAGCGATTAGAGGAAGTAGAAAAATATAACAACAAGGGTCTAGTGTGCCAAATAAGTAAACCCGGGTTATCCAAAGGACAAGGCGTGCAGTGGTCAGAATGTGTGATGAATCAAGCCTCGACTATCCATTCTTTCCTGCATCTCCTTAGGCCGGCCACGGTGCACAGTGTCTCGGGGATGTGAGCTATTCCCCGGGGACCCGGACTTCAGCGAGCCCTGTCCTATCCCCCTACCCCCCACCCCTCCCTTCACATCCGTGAAACTCCTCATGTTGCATGCATTAATGCTGTCATAGATAATCAGCAAGCGAGAGCGACTTTTTCTGTAAGAACACGTCAACGTGCGTATGTTGCATCTAAAGCAACCGCAGGGGTGCAGGTCAAATGACCCCCGTGCAGTGGAGCTGAAGTTAAGGGAGCTAAAGAGATCGCGGGGGCTTCCAGTAAGACCCATTTTCAGTTATAGTTGCACAAAGGTACACACACAAAGACGGTTGCGTTGAGTTGCTCATCAGCTAATATCCACATGCAGTTGTTGCGTTTAATGACAGCCTTCTGTGACTTATTAAACAAAAATATAGCCGACTTCATATATATACCCCCCCGCCCCACACACACACACACACACACACACACAGAGGGTATTATATTTTTGATTATCTCCATGGCTGTTCGCACAGTCGGTGTAATGCAAGATATGAAATTAAAAAGGAGCAAACATCTTCTTTTAACACGCACCATCTTGTTCTTGAGTCCAGCAGCACCACGTTGGTGGTTACGCACCACAGTCCCGGTCCTGCACGGATATTGTGGATATGATGTTCTTAATCGTTCAGATATTTAAGGATCTATAATAACAACGCCTACACATGTGACACGCCGTTTGATGTAACACACTGGTAACATCGATGCTATTCAGCGCGCAGTGACAAGCCAGTAAATAAGCAAATAGGCTTAATATTTATGGAAACGAGTATGCCCAGTGCTGAGTTTGACCCCACCGCGCTGCAGCACCGGCAGCAGGAACAGGAGGAACTGGTCACAAGGGATTCACGTGTTTTATAGATCACAAAGATGGAATATAACCCGGGGAGTATTGGAGAAAAAAATATGGCTCAGGGGCGAACATAATAGTCAGTCCATTCAGGCTAACTGTGGCCCGTTGCTATTTCAAACAATTAGTCCGTACTACACGGTCACATTATTTTGTAACCCGTGTGTGTGTGTGTGTGTTGGGGGGGTTCTTCCCATATCTGTGGCCGTGTGCGTGAAAAAAGGTGTGCCGGTCTCAGATCCGCGCTGTTTTGTGTAGTTTTGTGTAGTTCTGCGCGTGCGTGCGTGTTCATTCTAATGAATTCTAATGTCGTTCGAGTGTGTGCGCGTGTTTGCGTTTCTGACGTGCGCAAAGACAAACTGTGTATACTGTGCATTTTACAAGAAATACAAAGAAATCTCTAGAAACAAAAGGTGTTTGTTTTTAATGAATAATCTCACAAAAGTCAGGGTGCACGCCCTCCCCCTCAGATAAGCTACTTGTTGATGGAAACATAATCAAAGCACATATTCGTGACGCAACAGCCTATTGCGTATTTTCCGTGCAATTTATAGAATGATATTTTTCATAAGTGCTTCTGTGTGCCTTGTTGAAAAACTAATTTAAAACGGAACTCTTGATCCGGTTTTTGAAGAATTATTATCGGTGTTAATATTACAAAACATGCGGAAAATCATGTTGGAAAAGCAGCCCCGACCTGACACTGTGATCACGCTCAAAAATCACGGTTAAACAAGGTACAATTTCACAGGAATTGCGTGACTCCGCAAAATTCACACACACGCAGCTTAGACGGTTTAAATGGTTTCTGAAACGCTGGGAACGCCGGTTCGTTTATTACGGTATCACCAGGCTGATGGACGCGAGCCTATGTGGTCTCAGCTGATAAGTAGGTCAGTCTATAGAAGGCCTACAACCTTGGGGAAGAAAAATCAGGATAAAAGGCTCGAACACACTAAAGCAGTTAAGTTTGATGTTTACTGGTCAGGGGGAAAAGCAGTGAGGGGAAAAAACGGGGCAAATTTCTTTGTTTAAGCAGCACGTCCGTAACGCACATCAGCCCGACTAAAATAGCACGTGCTGACTGGAGTCATTTTTACCAACATGCAATCGATTGCTTGCTACGGTTACATACATTCTGATGACGACCGCGGGGAGAATTAGCACGTTACATCTCGTCCTGTCATGACTATTTTCCGGCTCGGACTACTTACACCGGCTCTACACAAACTCTGCACTGGGCTGGATTTTCTGCAGCTCTTTATTTAGCTATCGAGGAAAAAATGTCATAACAGCATTATTTACTCAGACGGCGGAGACTGTGGGCACAGTTGTAAACTATTGTAATGGCAGGGTGCTGGAGGGGTAGGTGGGCGGGTGGGTGGGGATGGAATATCCATTTTTATTGCATCACCTGTCAGCGGCGTCCAATGGGCGTCGACTCCAGGGGCATTAATTGATGAAGGTGTCTCCAGACAGGCCCACCTCCCCTCTCTCTCTCTCTCTCTCGCCCTGTCATTTTATTTGTGGCTCAACCAGCATCCAGAATAGCAGCTGCATTTTAGCTCTTTCTGTTTCTCTCTGGATCTGATTCTCTCTCTCTCTCATTCTGCTTCCCCCCACCCTCACAACACCCTCTCTCCCTCCCTTTCTGTCGCTCTCTCTCCCTCCCTCCCTCTCTCTCTCTCTCTCTTCTAGCTATTTTATCCCTCTGGCTGAGGCAGTGGTGTACACCTACCCCTCGTCCTGCTGCCGACCAGAGGGGAGTGGAGTCGGCAGAGGCAGGTAGCCCCGGCTTGGTGGACGCATCCGTCGCATTCCTCCACCACCATGCCGGACCAGGGGCAAGAAGCAAGGAGTGGATGCTGTCGGCTCATTCAATCTATTAGACAGGGGCAGCTCCATTTAACTCCGCAAGTCAAAGTTTGCATTTTCATTACGCAGCAGTGTGGCTGGATTATAGGTGTGAGCAGGATGCCTTGAGCTCGCTAACCTATGCCACTCACTGGTGAATCCACAGTATACTGAGGCTGACTACATGGAGTAATAGATTCTAGTGGATGCACACAAATCATGGGAGACCTGGAGTGTGGCTTTGAGGAAATGCAAGGAGTGAGGCTGGGATACCTGCTCATCCAAGGCAAGCAAATGTTTGCTTTGTCCCAGGTCTTCACCGACCTGCTGAAGAACATCCCTCGGACCACGGTGCACAAGCGCATGGACTACCTGAAAGTGAAGAAGCACCAGTGCGACCTGGAGGAGCTGCGGAAGCTCAAAGCAATAAACTCTATAGCTTTCCACGCCGCCAAATGCACTCTCATATCGCGGGAGGACGTGGAGGCTCTGTATTTCTCCTGCAAGACGGAGCGGGTGTTGAAGTCCAACAAAAGGAAAGCGAAAGCGGCGTGCTCCCCCGGGGATGAGGACGAGTCCTCGGGGTTCCTCCGTGCTGACGGCGAGCTTTGGAGGGAAAAAGTTTGGTTTAGTTTGCAGCACGGCGTCCCGGAGACTCTCACACTCCACGGCAAAGCGGGCAGAAAGAGGGAGCTGACTCCTTGCCTTACCGACTCCAAACTACCTCAGTTTTATCACAAAACGCACGGGCGGGATTGCCGTTCGGCGACCAAGTCCAGTTACAAACACTTTAAAAACTATGAAACAGCGAAAATAACAGGGAACCGCGTCACTTTGAGCCAAAGGCACTCGTTTTTCCGGAGCGCGGTGAGCCGGCAGCCGGTGGTGCTTCAGTCCGCCATAGCTGCTCAGTCCAGGCTCTCTCGCTCAGCCGGCGACCTACTTCACAAAAGGAAGAGGAGGCGCGAGGGGGGCGGCGGGAGGGACAGCGCGAGGCATTCGTGGAGCAGAAGCAGGCACGCGCACCACCACGCACCGCCGGTGCTGCTCGTGCAACCCAAATCGTCTGGAAGTCACGGGACTTCTTTCGGTGCTTTTCACCTCGGTCCAGATTTTTATCTCGACCCCCGACCCCACCATCATCACCACCACCAACATCATCATCATCATCACCACCACCACCACGAGCCAACTTTCCCGGAGAGTTACAGCAGCGACACCGAGTCCAGCACCTACTCGGAACGGGCTTACCCCGACTGGGACTTCGGCTCTGGCTTTTCCACCAGCAGCAACTCCGCCAGTTCGGAAGAAGAAGAGGACGGCGAGGAAGAAGATGACACTCAGTCGGAGAGTTCAGAGGTCAGCTCAGAGGAGGAGGAGGAGAGCTCCTCTCAGTCCGACTCCAGCTCAGTTTCGAGTCGTGTTTCGGTTCAGAGCATCCGATTCAGACGGGCGCGGGTCGGCTCGCTCGCCAAAAGTCTCAACACCAGCAAAGCACCTTTGGTCCTGCAGCCTACGTTTCACTACAACAACCCAGTGCAGCTCGAAAAAGAGCACAGGACCCTCGGACATGTTGCTGCTTCGCAATCACGGGACAGGAGACAGGACAAACTTCAGAAATGTGAATTCACATGCAGAGAGACAGAGCAGGACTCGGGACCCTCGCAGCCCCAAAACTTTAACTCAGCTTCTGTGGGGGAGAGCTTTTTCAGCGAGTCTAAAAGGGAAAATCTAAACCAGGCCGACACTGTGGAGGAGCTCGTCACATATTCACCGGGACCCAACCGGAATAAGGCCTCTCACCCTTCACGCAGGACACAGGGGCATCTCACCAAATGCCCCCCGGGACTGAGGGCTCAGTATGACCACAACAAAGAGGCCAAGCAGACCCAGAAATGTGTCGACAGGAGGGATGCGAAAGCGATCGCCAGCCCAAGTCTGCCCACTCCACTGAAAAAAATAAAGACCGAGTCGGAGGAGCCCTCTGTGACCGCCACCTCCTCTTCGGACAGGACAGCCAGGACGCCGCCGTTCAGTCTCCACAATGTGAAAGTTAAAGTGGAGGATAGCTGTGATGAGTATGAATACCAGAGCCAGGCCACTGTAGCTAAATGCAAAGGAGATAAAACAGAGAGCAACAATGGCCACTATCCCAGCGGAGCCATAAAACAAGGAGATTTTTCCAACAGTGGGATTAAAGCCACAGACAAGAGCCCCGATGTGGCCCTCAGGTCCCCCTGTGGTCCTCAGGAATGCAAGAGTAGTCAAGACGCCCCGTGTATCGAGGAGGGGGAACACAGGCACAAAAACTGCAGGGCTCCGGTGCAGGGGAATAAGAAACCCAGAGTTTCCAGGACGCAAACAAAACAAAACCTATCCAGGGTCCACAAGGCTGCCTCTTCTTCGTCGTCCTCCTCCTCTTCTTCTTATTCTTCTTGTTCTCGTCCCGTGGGGCGCGACGAGGCATCCACGGAGGATTTACCGAGCAGACGCAAACGCAGCAACGTGAACACTGTAGCATCGCCTGCAAAAATGCCTTTCAGCCTAATGGCAAATTTCCCATCCCCGCCGTCGCTGATTGTTGGCAGCGACGGGGATTTGTGCCCCGCTTACTCCCTGAACTCACTGAGGGGCCCCGGGCCTCCCCCTCCGTCCCACCCCGTGTGGAGGTGGCAGCCAGGCGGCCAGATTCTCCCTCCCCCACACGTTCACAGAACTAGGAAATAGACGGCGGAGCTGTTTTTTAAAGCAGAAAAAGCCCTCACCATTTAAAACCCAAACGTAGCCCGAGTCTTAACCTGTGCGCACCGAAATGCTCGCAACTTTATCGGTGTTGTTTCTTTTCTCTCCCCCTTTTTTTCTCCTGAGAATGGATTTACATTCCGCTTTGTTTTCAAGCTCGATCGAGGAAAACCCACAAGATTCCCCCTTTTTGGAGCCTCTGAAAACGCCCACAGGACTGTGAGACACCGCTCGTGGATATAAGATTTAAAAAAAACTTGTGTTAAAATAAGCTATCCTAAGCAATATCTATTCTCAATGGTGTGTTCACACGACTGTGTGTGTGTGTGTGTGCGTGTGTGTGTGCGTGCGAGTGTGTGTGTGTGTGTGTGTGTGTGTGTGTGTGTGTGTGTGTGTGTGTGTGTGTGTGTGTGTGTGTGTGTGTGAACTCGAATGTTTCTTGTTCGCTTTTCTAATTTGCTCGACCTGTTGGATTGTATGGCGCCGGGTTTCAGTGGTTTGTGCTTTGTCTGAAAGAAGGGGGGGGGTTAAAAGAATCACAGCATTCCTTGGGATGAGGCTACTTTAAAAAAACTTGCTAGGATTGAGGAGTAAACTTGACTGAGCAAATCATAAAATAATAATAATTATAATAACATAAAAATCAGGGTTTCCCATTCTGTGCCACTTGGTATATTTTATATATATCAGCGTTGTGTTTCCTTTCCTCTGGCGTGCTAACCAGCTTGGCCACAAACATCCATGTGCCCAAATATTCAGTTTCAGACATGTATACAAGAAAAGCTCAGTTAATGTCTGGTCATATGCTCACGGTTAAGCCTTTATTAGATTTGACATAAATTTATTCTCTGGTTGTGGGATTTCTTTTATTATTATTATTGTTGTTGTTGTTGGTGTTATTATTTAAAATGATTATTTTTCTAAGGGTGGTTGTATTCTGGTTTTCAGTCATGTTTTTATTTCTGCGGACTATTTCCTGGGTTGCAAGCGTGTGACTGCACATACGCAGGCCCAAACACAACACGGGCCTTGTATACAGACAATCAAAAAAAAGAAAAAAAATTATGAATGAATAAGCCTCCTTTATGAGGTCTCACGACAGACTCGACAGATTTGTGTCCCTCTAGGTCCACATGGCCTCGGCTTCCTCTGGACGCAATAAGAAGTTGTGCCGGGGAGAGTGTGTGCGCGTGGTGAACATGTAAATAATTCAAGAAAATATAAAATGCAGACAAAATGGGATGTGATTTAGTGATAATGAGGGGGGGAGGGGGGGGGAGTGGAGGGGGAGGCACCAAGAAAGAAAAGAAAAACGAAAAAACGAATCTGCGCGAAAACACCTTCTAGCCACTAATAAGAAACAATGCGACCAAGCACATGAGAGGGGCTTAAATGCATTGTACTTTGAATGTGTTTAGATTGTTTTTCAGCTTTAGGGATTTCTGACAAACGTGAAATTGCGTGTGAGTGGTGTTGATACAGGAAGGGAAAGCCCCCACCCACCGAAGATTAGACTGTTTGATTTAGGGTTAATTATTTTAATATTTACAATTCAGCCATGTGCAGCCGAACCATCCAAATGCTGGTTTTCTCATCCCTCATTCTCAGTGTCGTTGTTCTTAAAGATGAAAGAAAAACACAGTTTTTTTACTATCATTGGCTGCCTTCCTTGTAGGGAAGGCAGAAATGCAATCAGGTTCTCTGAAATCTTGCTTCCCTTTTATTTCCTAAACGCATCATCATCATCATCATCTCACCGTTCTGAATGTAGCCTCTCTCTTTTTTTTTAATATGGCCGCTCTCGGCGTAGTAGCAGGCTATCCCAGACCTGTTTAATGTAGCCCCTCACCCCCCACCCCAAATACAGCAGTACCAACTCCGACTCGAGCCTACACGCCTTTAAATCAAGTGGTCGGAGTAGCACCTACACGTATAGGCATTTTAAGTGAATGTGTGGATGTTTTTAATGGCAGTTGCAGGACGCGCTCTGCTAATTGGTGTGCTTTTCTGTCCGCGACAAAGAGAGGCCCCAGCTTATAGGGCGAGCCAGATCACAACAAACCCAAAGCCCCGTGAATGATGTCAGCCTCCTCCACAAGCACAGCAAAGGGCGCATTCATTCAGAGGATTGTAGAAACTATGTAATACGTGATTGTATAGAGAGAGAGAGGAAAAAAAGAGAAGAAAAAATGTACAAAAAGTGCGTTTCACTCTGCCTGCACCATTGTGGATACATGTGGTAGATGTTTAGCCATGTGATTAAAGCGCCACTCTGACTGAACTCACCGTGAGCCTTATGTCTGAGGCTGGGAGAGACAATTCAGACTTGAACTCATATCCCCCACAAGCTTGTAAAAAAAAAAAAATGAAAAGAAAACTGGCTAGTTTAGAAGCTACACGACACGAGCTGGTGTTTGTGCAGGCTAGCAGTAAAAACAGAGGGGGTTGCGATGGGTTTGGAGTGTAGTGGTGGTGTTGGTGTTGGTGGTGGAGGAGGGGGGTGTAGCTGTGTTGCAAGAGTGAAGCTTTCAACCTTTAATCCGCATGTCAAAAGCATAGGCGCAGGAATCGCCTGCGCCGTGGAGTTGCGCTGGCTTTAGGCCCCCCTCTCCTGACGCACCAGCTTATTCTCACAGTGCACGGCTGAGGGGGGACGGAGGTGGTTAGAATGGCCTGTTGGGAGGGCCTTTCCACCGTTAAGACAAACAGCTCTCTGACAGTGACGCTATCAATGTAAACAATTGCATCGCACAGCAACTAGAGGCTTCATGCACTCTCCCTCCATACTCCTCCTGTTACCCACCTCCCTGCCCTCCATTCATTTACTTTTTAATTTTTACTTTTACATTTTTTTTCTTTGCATACAATACTTGAGGTCAGGTTTTTTTGACACGGAATTTGAAGTCACTGGTTGTTTATATGAAACTGAATATTTATTTTTGTGAATTTTATGGGGTTTCCTGTATATTGATTGATTTTTTTCCTTCTTCTTGTGAATATACATGAGAAAACTGCACTCGAAATAGAAACTTGAACGGTGGATTTCTGAAGCACTTTCCCTTTCTTCTTTTTTAAATGATAAAGCATTCATTAAACGGGACTGAGTGTAATTGTCGGGCTCCTTCTCCTTCTTTTGAGATGGGTAATCGTTTTTTGTTTTGGTGCGTGTGTGTGTGTGTGTGTGTGTGTGTGTGTGTGTGTGTGTGTGTGTGTGTGTGTGTGTGTGTGTGTGTGTGTGTGTGTGTGTGTGATGAGAGAGTTCTAAATGCCATTAAAGAATGGTGTTTAAAATACCCAAAGATTGCCACTTATTTTATTTATGGAAAGCAGCTCCTTTTCACCTTTAATATTTCTTTACGTGACCTTGTCATAAAATATCCACAGCTTCTTAGTGTATTCTAAATTGCTCATCCAAGTCTCCCATTAGTTAAAAATCAATAAATAAATTGATAAAAAAAGACAGATAGGTGGGTATTCTTGGGCAAGACTTTAAAATTAGAAGGGAATTGACCCCAAATAGATCTACAGTGTCGCTATCTCCACAATGTGGGCATCGTAATAATATGACTGGCGATGAGTAAGGGCAAATTTCCTTCAAAGAAGGCCACATGTTGTGCATTCAGTTTGGTTAAGCTCTTACAGTAGTAAGGGATTCCCTTTCCGGTGGATTTTAGAGGGATGTGGGACGGGAGAAGTGGTAGGCCTCCGGTGTCTGCAATAACAACAAGAGGCAAACCGCAGACATTTACGCATGCAGCATTTCCAACCACTGCTCGTGAGGTGAGACGGTTCACGGAGGAGAGAGGAAAAAACTTAAGTAATCTGACCTGAACAACACCAACAAACACTAAACACACACACACACACACACACACACACACACACACACACACACACACACACACACACACACATATATATATATATATATATATATATATATATATATATATATATATATATATATATATATATATATATATATATATATTTAAGCTTTGCTGTAGTTTATATGCAGCAGTAGTTTGCAGTAGTTTGTTGTAAGAAATGCAGATAGTCTGCAACATTCGTGAGTCCTGGGTGTGATAGAATAACTTGGGGAAAAACCAATAAAACAACTAACAATTTAACACCATGCTGTTACCAAAGGGAATGAAAATAGAAAACCTACTAAAACTCCGAGTCTCCGACTTTTAAGTGCAGCGTAAAGCAGCTTTGGCCACACTTGCAGTCTGACGTATTTGACGCGATGTTTCCCTGAGTAATGGCACTCTGCGATATAATGTCCAGGCCAAAGTCCCAAGGAAGTTAGGGGGAACCGGGGCTAGCAGGTTTTCTGGCCCGGCCAGTTGGGCTTCTGCCGCCAGAGCCCGGAGGGGCGATACTAGGAGACAGGCCATTATGCTGTTGCTGCTGCTGCTCCTGGCATTTCAGGGTTAAATTCCTGCGCGGATTGGGAACCACTAGACTGTAACTTCTATAGAATAACAATAGAAACCATACATGAAAAGAACAAAACCAGCCTCAGTACAATAAGTGTTTCCTTTAGAGGAAAAAAAAAAGGAAGAAGGAAAAGAAAACAAGTGTTTCCCCAAAGCTGCATTATTACACTCCAAATTATATTTGTCTTTGGCTGCTTGTTCGGGAAACGAAGTTATGGGTAGTGCTGACAGAAACATGGCGCGTTGTAGGGTCAGCACTTTGCATTGATCTTTGAGACAATTAAATACATGGTCCCGATAAAAGCTGTCAGGAGGTTTTTATGTGGAATCTCTCAACTGTAAAACATTTGCCTGCCACTCCTCTCACGAGGTCGCTCAAGATTGGCAAAATGTGTAGATGTGAAATATTAATAAGGAAAAAGAGTCGGTTTGAAGTTGGGAAGTTTGGTGGCAACTTGGAGAAAATGTGGAAATAAGTGTTTGTTGTAGGATTGCAGTTCACAGACGATTTCTGAGCAGCTCTCTCTCTCAGTCTCTCTTTCACCCTCTCTCGCTCTCTCGCTCTCTGTGTGTGAATGAATCTGTGACGTGTGTTTTGTGTGGAAGCAGGAGAGTCTCAGGGAGCAAAGGAGCCCTCGGAAAAGGCTCTGCAGGATAGAACCGCTTCAAACTTCGGTGAAAGCAAGAGACTGCAAGCGCACTCTTTGCTCTTCTGGAAATGCACCGTGCACCGGAGAACTGCTGGTGCTGCCGGTGCACGCGCACAGCGATGACCTGCTGTCACGGATAACGGTGAAACGGTTAATGCAAAAAAGTAAACAGCGTTAACTCCAGCAGTGGAAAAACCTGAAGATTAAAAAATAACAAAAAACCTTTAATAAAATGACAAAAGTTGTACTTCTTTTTTTTGGGAAAGGAAATGGATGATGAACACTTTTCATTTGATGCTTACACAGTGATGCAGTAGATCCGTATATCACACGGAGTCTAAACACACACTGCAAGACACTGAACAGCGTCATCCTTTAGATTATCATAGCAGTACAGTCTGCGCTCTGCTTTGGGCTTCTGATAACACCGAAGGCTTTACAGTGTGTGTGTGTGTGTGTGTGTGTGTGTGTGTGTGTGTGTGTGTGTGTGTGTATCTCTTAAACCACACTGTTACGCTAACGGCGTGCAGCACAGAGGGAGCGAATGCAATAATCGGAGCCAATAGGAAGAAATTATTATTCTCATTAATATTCAGGTCTGTGATGTCACAATAAATGCTTCTTTAGTTAACTGTGGTGAAGCACCACGTGTTACTACCACGGACCCCCGCGTGAGTTTCTACTTTATGGGTAAAAACCAAGTTTCTCCGTCTAAAAAGTCGTGGTTTGAGATGGCTTCCCCGCATGACCACCACAGCTTTTTCCTTTAATTTAATTTGTAAAAGTCAGATACAAACAAATGCTTGTACAAGTAAATACTTGTATCTGTAGCAACTGTGAAACAGGATGCCAACCACAGAAAGCCTTATGTTCCAGGATTTCTTGAAATCCCTACTTGCATATATGCTTCGATATTCCTATTTAGATATATAACTATATACAACTGTATCACCTCAGCACAACACCGACACACTTTTTGTTTACCACTCTTGGTAACCCCCCCCCCCCGCCTTTTTCTTTAGCGACTGCTTAATAATTAGTATGGCTAGAAATAAAACTCCCACAAACTAAAATCAATTAGTGCAAATAAGTTCTTACATTATTAATACTAACAAAAATATGTTTTTTTTAAACACCTTATCAGCTTTTCGTGTTCAGACAGCTGAACTCTCTGTGTGTGTGTGTGTGTGTGTGTGTGTGTGTGTGCCTTCTGACTGATATTCCCCTTTATTAACATCTCCTCCATTCTTTTCAACTGAACCGCGATCGTGTCTTAACACGAAGGAGGAAACAGCAGGGAAACAGCGCTGCCTCTCCCGGGGCTTTACCCGGCATCCCACTGCACAGACCTGGCGTCAGAGGAGAAGACGGCGGCCTGTGTGGAGAACAGATGGGAAGTAAATTGCTGCAACTTTATATTATTATTATTATTATTATTGTTATTATTATTATTATTATCATTATTATTATTATTATTATTATTATTATTATTATTGTTAATAAATAATCTCCTTATACAACCGTGTAAATGAAATCTAAATGCTCCTGACTTAATGACCGAGCCTGAAGCGCTGGAAGCACGTTTAGAAAAGACAGGGAGTCCAAAGAGCTGGAGTCTGGTGGATTTCCCTGGCCAGGGGGACTGGTGGGTGGGTGGGTGAGGGAGAGGAGGTCGGGGAAAAGCAGCGCCAGAGGGCTTCTGCTCCGTCATGGAGCTCAACTCCATTTGTAAGGGCTTTTCTGGGGACAGGAGAGACAGAGACAGACCAGTGCTGAACTTTTAACGCACAATCCAATCAGTTATCAACGAGGCCGGTTCAGTGACGTGCGCTGACCTCGAGTCACAGCTATGAGCCAAGATGAGACCGAGAGTGTTAGGAAGTCTGATCAGAAACAGTCCTGTTTCCCTCCCCTCGTTGGCCTATAGCTCTGCTTACACCATATTCCTAATGTTAGTTTTTTTTTTTTTTTTATGAATAATTCATTAAGGTTTAACTGGCTGATCATTCACGAAACTACACGAAGAATTTAAAGTGTACAGTATTTTATTCTTATTGTATTCTAATTTTTGCTATATAACTTTTGCACTGTCCACTTCCTGCTGTGACAAAACAAATTTCCCACGTGTGGGACTAATAAAGGTTATCTTATCTTATCTCATCTTATCTTATCTTATCTTATCTTATCTTATTTTCTTCTTCTGATTTCTGTGGAGACAATTTTGGTTGTGAAAAATATGCAAAAAATTTGGTTTACGGTCAGACATTAAAAATAATTAAAAAAAAAAAAAAAAGAAAAAGAAAAAACTCCAGCCAGCGTGACAGAAATTCTTGCTTTTTCGTTGAAAATAACAATGAAGTTGCCCCTCAGCTAAAAAAGATATCAGGTATACGAACAAATCACCACATTCAAGGTCTGAAAGTTGAATTCCAGTTGCTCATTGTCAAAACTTGCCTAATCCCATTACATGAATGATTGAACACGTGCCATGTTGGAGCATGTTTAGGGTATTATTATTTTTTATATATATTAATATCATTATTATTAGTAGTAGTAGTATGTTGCCATGAAACCACACTCCTGCACAAAATGGATTTAAAGCCCCAGATCAGCTGATTAAAATGTTCCATGCTCTGAAAGCTAATATCTGGACACTGCCCCCTCTATAACACGACGGGTCAGCTGAGAACATTGCACACTATAGAAGGATTTGAACACGGCCACATGCAGCAGTGACCTTTGACCTCTCCCTCCCTCTTCCCTTCATACCAGCGAGTTGGAAGCCCGACAGGCTGGATAAAAGCCACCAACACAAACAAACACACGCATTATAATATGCCCACAACACTGATGGGAAAGGAAAAGAAAAAAGTCTATCAGTGGCCTGCATGCATTCAGGCCACAGCTTGTTGACTATCAATTATTAGTATGTCAGTGTCATTTCTCCCTGCCTGAGTCGACAGATATCATCGCCAATAGGCGCCTATTTGTCAAACATGCGACAGATGAAGAGCCCGGGCTTTTCTTCAGTGCTGCAGGGCGCAGAGGAGGCAGAGGACATAACGTGTCAAAAGCAGATTTGACTGGATGAGTTTCCTTTCTTCTCCCAGTCAAGTGATTTTTTCTGTATTGGGCGGTTGAGAAATATAATAGGATGTTTTTTGGGGAGGTGTGGGAGGCAGTGTGGGCCTTTGTCAGGTAAGGTTTCAAGATTTCCCCCCCTCCGGTTCTTTATATCGAATGAGTATGTGAGAAAACATGGAAAGAAAGAGGGATTCAGTTAGGAATAATTTCTGTGGTTAGTAAGAAGCTTTTCCAAATGCAAAAACCAAACTAAGCGGATATATATATGTAGTCATTGTATTTTGTATTGCTTATTAATTCATGCTGTTTGATTATGTTCATTATGACAAACAGAGACTTTAACTGAACTCCCTTTTCTTCTTTTAGCTTTCATGACTCTGCCAAGATTTTAATAATTGCTACTGCGCTTTCTTCCCCCACAGCATATTTAATACACTAAATACATTAATAAACAAAATATCAACTTGTTTTCTTTTTGTTGCTTTTATTTATTTTTTTATAAATCCTACCAAAGCTAATTTTCTGAATGTTGCTTCTGTATTCTCAAACACACGAGGATCGCTCCTGGTAATCCAGCTTTGATAAGATCTGTGCCTTACACTGGATCCTCGCTTATGATTTGGCCCGACTGAGGCGTGTTTGCAGTGTAACGTGAGCCTGGGAGATCTTTCCTCACTAAACCCACAGCGCGGGTCAAATAGCTTTTTAATAAGCTTGTTTAACTTATAACTTTAAACATATGTGCTTCAAAAAGAGGAAACAAGTATTAAATATGAAGGCTCGGGCTTTAATACATCATTGAGATCTTAAATAAACCAGGGCTCTGGTTTCCTGTGTTGCTTAATTGCCTAAATCGTTTCTGTTTGTGTCACCATTTATTTATTTTTTAATGTATTTGCTTGTTGGTTACTTTCCTGCAGGCACCTGTTCACTCTCACGTGTTTGTTCCCAGCACTGCCAGGACGGTATACGCCACGTTTGAACTGTAGACGTGTTTAAAGTGCCTTTAAACAAGCTGTGCCCGCAAAGACAAGAATCAAATAGTGTTCTCCTTTTCGAATCGCCAGATGAACAGATGTGGGCAGAGAGAGAAAAAATACAGAAAAAATAAAGAAAAAACATCAGGTGATCGGGAAGAGACGGAGGTCCAGTATCTCGTTCATTCATTAATCATCAACAAAACTATCACATTTATTGATATGATGACGTTGGACTTCATTAGATCTTATAAATAAAGTCAGTGTGTACAAAACGCTTAATCATGAATGATCCATCCAATTTAGGCCACTATGTTAGCCTGTATTTAGAACAAAGGTCAACAAGCGGAGTAAAAAAAATTTCTGTGAAGTAAAAATACACCACAGTGCTACAGGGGTCATGAATTTGTGTTTTTCTTGATATTTGTCTATTTATTATTTTGGTTGATGAGCGAGGCTCTTTACCTCTTGCGCAAAATCATTGCCTTCATCGCCTGATCTGCTCACCTTGGCATGTTTTCACCGACAACATGTCACGGGCCTGACATCATAAATAAATAACGATCAAATTATCATCTTTTCCTCCTCTTTTTTCCCTTTGAATCTCTGCAATTTTCTGTGTGTATGTGAGCCACTGTGGCTAACATTTAGAAATATTTCACTGAAGTAAACATGGCGAATTGGGGAGCGCTGTGGCCACACCTGAGCCCCCTTCAACCTACAACAGGCTGGCTCACAAATTGCTTACTTTAATGAATGATCTGTGGTCTGGTTTCCATTTCAGGAAAATATACCGGCGGGGGGGAATCTTTGACTCAGTCAGGGCAGCTTTCTCAAACTTAAATTGATTGAAAAAGAAAAGGAAAAAAAAAAAAAGAAAAAGCACAGGTATTGTATCTGCTATAACAAAAGTCACTGGAGTGTGTTGAGCGCAGGCCTTTTTGAATCTTAAAGATTTATGAACTGGAATATTTAATGCAATTTGATGAAAGTCTAGCCAAATTATGGACTGTCCAGGGTTAATATTCCTCTCTAAAAAGAGAAATAAAATGGCTACAAAAAAGGAAGCGCAAAGAACCAGGCAACCACTGTCAGGTCTATATTTGGGAGAACTAAGCAGGAAACATCTTTTAGAGCTAGAAGCGGTGCTTCGACTGTCACCTGTCACCACACGATAACGTAATACTATTTTTTATGAGCTTTGAACTCCCGGAAAGAAAGTCTGACATTATCATGGGGCGATCTGCTCTGTTATGCACTTTCATTGCGCACTGCCTTCAAATGAATGCGCTCAGTTGTGCGCAAATTTAAAAGAAAAAGAAAAAAGTGACTGAGTTGTCATCCCTCCTCCGCACCCCTAACCCAACATCACTGAGACACAATCTATTTTCAGCATCGCTCCACCTCGAGAGGCTCCAGTCTCCCGGAGTCAGCCGTGCTGTTTTCTCCGCTCCGTGTCCTCCTCGGTGGGGGCGCAAAGCAGCAGCCGCATACATAACGATTTGCCCGTTCAGGAGGACTCTCCGTTACACGGCCGGTCCTCGAGAATATTTCGTTTTCTGATCAAGTGTTAAATGTCTCGCAGGGAAAGGAAGGCACGTGAATAACGAATGAAAAATGGGGGGCGGGAGAGTTCCCGATTCACGCGGGTGTACAGGGGGGTATTACGCAGCGTCGCCGCCGCTGATTTTTAGGGTTTGGTTCGAAAAATGTGTCTCAGTGTGTGATCAGTAGGGACTCTTGGGTCTTCAGAGGTGCACGAGGAGGAGGAGGGGAGGTGGCCAAAGCATACAGCATGTAACGCGTTTTCGTTGCAGCTTAATTAATTCACGTGGATCAACCCCACTTCGATTTGAAGATCCCAAATTAAGCTTCACCCGCACAGCTGCTTTACTATCACACACAGCTAACTCATTAATATAAAGTACCACAGGTTGGGTTTTGTTTTGTTTTGTTGTTTGTTTTTTTGTGGAGGGGGTGGAATAAGATAAGCCAAAATTAGTTCCGGTTTCTAGGGTTCCACGTGCATGCCTCCGTGATGTGTTAACGGTGCAAAAACTTCTGGGGACCCCTGAGTGACGAGATGAAACGAAATCGCAGAACAAAGTGCGCGTTTTCAGTATGAAAATACTCTGAGAGAAATGTGTTTGATTCCTCCGCTCATGGAGAGATGGCACGGTCTGACAGCGCCCCCTGCCGCTCACTTCAAGCACTGGGAATTTCTCTTAAAGGGGATGTCGAGCAAACCGGAAGAGCTTTTTAAGGTGGACCGGCGGAGTTAGCTACACGACGCAGACTTGTTTTCCAGCAAAAGGGCTCACGGGGCAAAGCTGGACTCCGAAGAGTCACACCGGTTCCGTCGCGGTTTTGCCCTTTTCGGCGTGACAGCTCAGATAAAATAAACCCACTGAGAGGACGCTTTGTGTCGTGTCCGAACTGACAACCCTCGACTTCTCAAACTAAGCACAAAATTATCACTGCTGGTGAGATTTCATTTAATTTTACCAGTTTAATGCGAAGCATTTGGAATTTATTTCAGTTAACCAAATAAATGACGAACCTAACCTGAGCAGAGGGGACAGCCTGAGACAGCACACAGTTCTCTGTAGTACCTGCCCCCGTGTTTCCATTTTACTTGTGTAATTTAAAATAAAGCTACACGTGTAGCCCACATTAGACTTCGAATCTAATGCTTAATAAGGTTAATATTTATGTTTTTAAAATCTGATCTGGCGCTGAGCGTCGTCTGTCTCGACCAGGTTGAAGCCGTCTGACAGGTGATTCACGGCTGCTCCTTCAGAATATAAACTAGCGTCTCATTCTCACAATAAAACAATGACATGTGATTACTTTGGAATTCTTTCCTTTGTTTGGAATTCTGGTGACAGAGGAGAAACGAGTCTCGAGACATCCTCTGGATCAGTTCGTTTGAGAAAAAGGGGGCTGCTGGGCATCAAATCACTAAAAGGCACTGAATATCTAATGGCTCAGTAAATGTTATAACCTGTACGTGAAGCATGTGACCAGGTCGCTTTAGGCCACCTTAGCTTAGTGCAGTTTAATTCAGTGTAAATCAGAATTCTTATGATCATGGAGCCAGATCCTTGGAATAAAACACAGCAAACACCTGCCGTTCCTCTCTCTCACTGCGGCTTTCCATTTAACGTAGTCTCAGTTTTCTGCCTTAAAGGCCGCATGATGCTGCTTTGTTGATCACAAACGAAGCAGCAGTTCAGATCGCAGCAGAGGTTTTATTTCATACAAGTCTCATACTCCAGTAAAACACCCAGCCATTGGGTGTCACTGACATGTGACCTTACAGCGCAACAGACATGCGTTGGTGCATTAAAATCTAACGGTGTCATTATTATTATTTTGCAACGGGCATTTTGATGCATCCAAAGGAGCTGCTCTCGTATTTAAATTCAAAAACGTCCTTAAGCTCTGCACAAATTATTAGCAAAGACAAGTGGGGGATCACTCCATCCTCACACATGCTGGTGCAGGGCACCTGAGCCTTCACCTTTAAATAACTATAATGGTAACACGCCTTAAACTTAGTAATAACAACAATAGTGTTTCCTGCACAGCAACAAAAGGCCGTGATTTTTTTTTTCTGTTAGATTCCCGATCATTAAAGCGATCTCCCTCCTCCCTCGCGTGGTCTTTGACCCATTATTTGCATACAGTTACTCTCTCTGTTCACACCTCCCACACACCTTGTATGCACAGTTGCAGGTCTCGGTGCACCTGTTCCTCTCTCCTATTCTCTCCTTCTCTCCCACTTGAAGCGTCCTCCTCAATCGCAGTTCATCCCGAGCTTCGCTCTATTCAAGGCCCGTATCCGAGCAGACATGCTCCGCGCTTTTGTCTTCTTTGCATTGCACTCCTTGTCCGCGCTGGCCTCCTCATCAGGTCAGCAGAGTTCGCCCTGGTTCATCGGATGCGTCGGCGCCAGCTCTTCCCTCGGATTTCACGGACCCACGGGTGCCGGTGCCCGTGACCTTGACCCGGTAGCCTGCTCTGCACACTGCTTGGATGAGGGGTGAGCTGGTGGGGAAAAGCTCAAAAAGCTTTCCGGGTCAGGGGGCATTACAGATGAAGATGAAATTTGGATGCTTGTCTGAAAGTGTTTGACAGTGGTGACAGTAACAGGTTAAAGTAATATTCAAATTTTTATAGCAACCTTTTATTATTGCACATTTGACCTATTATCTGTTGTGTGTAAAAGCACTTAAAAAAACTCTAACAAATCTTAATATATTCTCATCCTGAAATAATTTAGGAGATTAAAAAAATATTTTAAAATTTATGAATACAATTTGTGAATAAATAATAATAAATTCTCAATAGCAAATCTCTAATACAAAAAAACAAACAAAGAATATATATGTATATATATCAAAAGTGTTGTTTTCAAGAAGATGTAACAGAATTTTAAAGCATCACATATTAGAGTACCAACACAAAGGCTTATTGGACATGTGACATGTGCTCTCAGTATGTAAAACACTAACCTTCACTGTGTTTTTTGTGGAAGGTATGGGGTTGCTGCATTGTCTTCACAGACCTGTTACTGTGGGAACCAGCTCAGTGGTTTGGTGTTTATAGAGTGTTTCAAGACATCTTCCAGTGAAGGGACAAAGGACGTGAAAGGAGGAAGTGAAAGACAAAGGTGAGGCAGCAGATTGCTTTCTTTTGCTTTTGATGTCTAACTATAGCTACCGCTTCTCTTCTCTTTTTAACTTGTGTTGTCTTGTCATCACTAAAGTACATTTTAAAAGCTTAAAACAAGAAGCTTTTAGTCCTGGATAACTTCTTTTCTCTTCCAGTGCCTTGAACTTACCTCTTGGAAAAGCACAAGATGGAAGCATGGCACTCTACAGAACTGAAGGGCCATTTTTGCACAACATTAGTGTATTTACTTCTCCAGCGAGACTGGAGGCTGGGAAGACTTTTGTCACTGAAGTGAAAGGAAACCTCGCTGGACGTCCCAATCAGCCGTCAGGTCAGCTGCTGCAGTGTTTTATAACAATGAAGGTCTTTGAAATGCAACTCTTCACCCCCCCGTGCTTTAATTAAGTTAGTCCCTGATTTGAAAAGGTTTGTTACAACTAAGAGAATGCATGAATTATTAGTTTACACTGTCAGGTATTATTTGTGTATCTGTATCTGAAATGGTTTTAATTTAATTTACTTTTATCCTACTTTGTATTTTCTCTGGTCTCACATAATGTAGAACTTGTAGTTTTGGCTTCTATAAATTGGACTTTTATTATTATATCATATTATTTCTTTATATAAGTTATTGCAAGTATTATTATTCATGTTTTTGCACAGAAAGAAGGGGTCTGTAAACTCAATATTTAAAATAATTTTTTCAGTCTTTTTTCCATTCTTTATTTTTTAATTTAGATTTAAATGTTTCCTTAAAAAATAATTAAACTTATCAAAATTTATTACATGTTTCAACAGAAACTGAACAAGCAGCATTTAACATATTTTTGTTGTTACAGTTGTATGGTGTGAAGTCATTACAAGTATCTAGTATGTGTTAAATTTTTTGATATATATTGTACATTTGAACATAATATAATTTGAAGAATTTTAATGAAAATTACTTACAATGTAGTGCAAATAAATAGGTTTTTAAATTATTCTGATTTTTTTTCTTTTGTTGAGAAACCCAATTTCTCCAAATTTTGCTGGACAATACTTTATTCAGAACGTTAATGGACTGCACTGATGCTTGTTAATGAGTTTAAGTATGTAGGAGTATATACTAATAACCTCTGGACATTTGTGTTGTATTTCCATGATTTGTAGAATTTTATGTACTTTATATCAAATCTTTTTTTTATCCTTTACATTAATATTTGTGTATTTCCAGGCATTCTGGGTCTTAGCAGCCAGGCCCTGTTCTATGTCACTGTGGAGTCTCTGGGGATGACCCTAAAGGTCAACGTGACGGATGATGGCTCCTTTACTGTGTCATCTGATTGGATTTTAAATGTAGCAGGCAAATACGAAATAAGTAAGTTCACCAGAGAACATTTCATGTTTTTGCTGATGATTTTTTCATCGGTTAATTACTCAAGAAAGGGACCATCTGTGAGTAATCCTGTCTGCTCTATTTGTATTTTTTGTCTTCTGTTTTCTTTTTAGACATCACTGTTTCCAACCCTCTCTCCACACTCTCCTCCACCCTCTACTTGTACATCTTGCCGCCCTCTCCAGGAAACCTAACGGTGTCTTTGCTCCACGGCTCCCTGGATCTCCCCTCCTGCATCCCCACGGTTCACTTGGACTCTGACGGTGTGACTGACGGTGTGGCTGCATATCGGGCCGATCCCGTCTCTCTGCAGGCGTTTGTGAGTGACGGATTAGCAGCTGAGTTCTGCTGGCGCTTTACTCACAGGGAAGAAGAAACGGCTTCCCTTTCACAGCCACCCTGTCTGAACAGCACGATGGTAAGTCATGCAACAATAACTTATAAATGAGTCTAAATTAATTAACTTGTCAGGTTTGGCTTTGAAAGCAAATAGCAGTTTGGGGATTTCTAATGGGAAATTGATTTATGTGTTTATTATGTTAAGATTATATATACAGTTTGGCCTGTTTGTGATTTTCCATTAAGAAAATATTAATATATAATATTATATATCTAAAACATATATAAGAAAGATGTTTTACTCACTTGAATTGTCAGCTTTTCAAAGAATTTTAACAACTGTCCATGTTAGCTTTGAAAATGAAAGAAAAAAAAAAAACAACCCCAAAAAAGTAAAATAAATGAATATTCAAGATACATGATAAATTATTTTTGTTGTTTTTGCCCTGTTTTTCATGTATTTCATGTATTTTTTATGTATTTTTTAAAAAACTTTTTCTTTAGATGAATACTCATCTGGTAAATCCAGTAACTCTTTTTTTTAAAAACCAATTGCATCTAAAGTTTTCCAAAAGAATCATAATGTACAAAGAATAAACTAAAAATATTGGAAAAATGCAGCAAAGAAAAAAGCTCTTAATGAAACTTTTAATTAGGTTTTATTACTCGCTTCCTGATTATTTAGGAGTCACAGCTCAGTATGCTGAATGTGCAAAATGTGCATAATCCTCAAAATTACTGATTAGCATAACTACGTATTTGTGAGTCATTACACAACTCTACGGTGACAGGAAAAGGAGCATAAGCAAACCCTGATGTGCTCATTAAAGCTCATCAAAGCTCATCAGAGCTTAGTTTGTTCATTAAAAGCCACTGGTGTGTTTAAAACCTAGATAAAGTAGAAGGTTATGTGTTCAAACAATATTTAAGCAGTAGCCAACACCATAAATCTGCTGGGTCTGCAGAAGGACTGAAAAAAATGCTGTAACACTAGTGAGCCAGAATGGCATACATACTTCTGATGCCGGAATGTCAGCTTTGCAAATAAGAATTCATGGAATTCCTCTTCTTGTTGGAGGAACGCAGTTTTCTGTAGGTGATCTGATTTTTTAATCTCCAGCTCAACAGCAGGAACAGTTCATCTGAAATATCCCTCATCCTTCAATGTACTGTCATGTTTTTTAATCTGAAAACTTAACGCTTCTCATCATTTTCAGAAGTGGACCTTCGAATCAGAGGGAGTTCACGCAGTGTCAGTGAATGCATCATGCATCTATGGGTGGAAGCAGAAGACAATACATGTTGTGAGTTCTCAGCTTTCAGTCATTAAAAAATGCAACGGTTTTGTATGAATTATGCTAGTATTAATAAATTAAAGGTGCAAATAACTAAAACATTTTATAGTTCTCATTTTTAGAAAGGCTCAGTATGTTTAAAACTATAGCTGGGATTTTATAACCGAGGGAAATGAGAGATACAAGATTTTAAAAGCATTTATGCTCATTGTGTTCTTTCTTCGATGAGAAGAAAAATCAAATATGACCGGAGATATCCTTTAATCTCACATTGGTGTGTGTCTTTGTATGTGGTCGTGTGGTCTTGCAGGTGGTCTTATCTCCCGGCTGCTCTCACCTTAAAGGGATCTTGTGTGGGAATCATTTAACTACAGGTGAGATTGTTTCTGTGAGAGTTGCTCACCACCATGAAACACCTGCTTGTCCTCAGCCTCACACTAAATGTAGCCCCCACCTATGAGAGCGATCATGGCAGCATCACATATGCTTACAATCTCATTTGTTGGCACGGCGGTACCCTCACACGTCAAATCTTGATAACCTTCACACCTCCGACCACTCCAGCTGCAATTTGCACTCAATCCCCACTGCTGTAGGACAGTATCACCTCGCAGCATCAATCCTCTCCACCGCTATCGTTCATCAGTGGTGTCTCGAGGCCTACTAGGAGTTCATGCATCCATACATTCAGAAGTCATCCATAGGAGGTCATGCCAGGCCAGGCACGTGGGGTCGCGAGTTATTCGGGTGTTATTTTCAATCACGTTGCTGTGATAAACAGGGCAACTGTGGAATGGGGATGTTTCTATCACAGGGCTTTAACCCAGACAGTCAGCTCTGTTTTCAAACACAGATCGGGGTCAAGATCCAGTTGGAGACCTGGAGTTAGATATTCAAAAGCATTAGGTTTTATTTTAGAGGTGCACCAGGGTCAAACGTGTCTGCCTCGCTGCTGGTGAGCTCATCACTGCTGTACAGGAAATGCAGCTACATGACAGGAGCACAGGAAGTGGTCACGGTTTAGCTTTTCAACCACACTAGGACGGTTGCATTCGAGCATCAGGCTGAGAATCAAGTGTTTTACTTGAGGTGCAAGAGCGTGTACAAAGAACAGGAAGCTGTCACCACAAGTGAGACTAAATCTAAAACGGTAACCACCGAGGAGTCACAGCACTGATGGCAAATGTTTCTGTCATTTTTTGTTGTTGTTGTTATCTTTAATTAGTGTCATTATATTTGGTATGATTTATCTGTAATGACCATGTGTGTCTCTTATCCTTAGCTGTGAGGATTTTTGCAGCAAGGCAAGCATATCCAACAAATACAGATATCATCTTCCAAGCTGTGACTGACGTACCAGATCCAGTGGAGTTCGTCTGGCACTTTGGAGACTACACATCAGCCACAACTACCTCTAGGACCATCACTAGAAAATACCTAAAGCCTGGCAGGTAATAGCGAGACACGTGCAACATTTTTAAAATAAAATAATTGGAGATTTTTTAAATAAGCCAGAGCTTAAAAATTGTTCATCCACGGACAAGGTTTTATACATTTTGATTTTCAAATCCTGACAGTTAAAAAAAAAGTCAACAAAACTGTCACAAGGGTAAAACATGTGAAGTTGTTTTACATGCATAAATTTTAACTTGCAATCTAACAGTCACAACAGAAACTGGCAAACAACTAGCATCACCCAGCCTCTGTTGGTTGGTCCTTCTTGAGCCTTCTAACGCTAAGAAGAAGTTCTTCATCCCCACATTATTACGTGCACCAAGGAGGTTAAGTTTTTGGTAGCATTTGTGTGTCATTATGTCTTTAAACACGATAGCTCAAAAGGTTCTAAATAAAATATGATTAAATAAATCAAACACAATGTGAATTAAGCTAACCCCTCTCAAATCCCACCTTTCATCACCATAGGTATAATGTGTCTGTAACCATGTCACATGGTAAGATGGCCGTTACCTCTGACATGTTCCCGGTGGTAGTCCAGAGAACAGTGAAGCTCAACAAGCTGGTCCACCGGGCCTCAGTTTTGCAGAATCATACAGTGGTGTTCAGTTGCCAGGTAAATATGGGGACTGACGTCAACTTCCTGTGGAGCTTTGGGGATGGAACAAGTCGGTCTGGACAGAGCACAGAACGGCACATCTTCCACAGGTGAGTCAGAGAGTTTAACAAGACTTTGGGCTTTCATACTCCTTGTAAACTCAAATCGAACTTTAAGTTTAGATTAAGTTAGGATTAGGATTCTCTAATTTTGTATTTTCCTTTTACAAACTTGTTAGTGTGTCTCACTATTGGTCTTTCAGATAAATATTAAAATCACATGTAACCTAACGCAAGTGTGCTTACTAAACGTGTTTTTCCTCCTCAGAATGGGAGAGTTCAGAGTCGAAGTGACGGCATCTAACCTGGTCAGCTCTGCTTCCCTGAGCAGCCACATCTTTGTTGTGGACCAGCCTTGTCAGCCTCCACCTGTCAAAAACATGGGGCCTCTTAAACTGCAGGTAGCTCTTTGTCCAGACCCCACAAGTACACTATGGTGGAGCATAGTTAATAAAAGACAATACAACCTTCTCTTTGCACTTAGGTACGAAGATATGACGTTGTCCATCTGGGTGTGACGTACGAGACGGAAGTGGATTGTGATGTATCAAGAGGCCTGCGCTACTCCTGGACTTTATTTGACTCTGCAGGCCGGGCAGTGTCGCTGCGTCTCACAGACACACACAGGCAGACCCTCGTAGTGCAGAGCCATCTCCTGCAGTACGACACTTATACGGCTACAGCCAGGGTGTGTAATAAAACGGAACAATTACAGTAATAATTACAGAAGAACTATTTAACGGCCGGTCTCTCCATTTCAAGTCGATATTTCTCTTGCTATACTATTATTACGAATGATCGAGGCTCGTGTTTCTCCTGCAGGTTCAGGTCGTCGGCAGTGTGGTGTACAGTAACTACAGCGTAAAGGTTCAGGTGATGCCAAGCCCTCCTGTGGCTTTCATCCAGGGTGGCACCAACATCTTCCTTAACAACAGGAACACCATAGTAACCCTGGATGGACAGGCATCTTACGACCCTGACTTCCCCACGAACCCACTCAGGTAGAAATTGAGCCCTGACACCTTTAATAGGCAACAAGCCAGAAGATGTTGCCTCAGTGAAGAAAAACGGATAAGAATGTTCACTTTCCTCAGGTTTTAAATGTTTATGGAAGTGGTCGCTTTCCCATTCTCACTGCTACCTCAGCTGTAAGTTTAGTGTTCAGCTCAAGGTTTGCTGAGATTTTGCTTTTTAGGTCCTCCTCCTGACTGAGGGTATCTTACTCACTATTTAACTCCTGGATCAAAATTGAGTTTGTCCTATAGCGTGAGACTTTTCCTCTGCCTTGAGCAGTTCATGATGGGTGTGTTCCTGTTGCTGCAGCTGCTCACTTAGCTGCGCTCTCCAGATCCGCTCCTTCTGAAGCTGGTTAGTGAGCTGTGTCCACAGAAAGCTATTCTCTCTCGTCTCTGTGTTGCAGTTTGGGTGCCCAGAGTCTCATTTGTTTTTTCATAGTCCTTCGGGTGGACATCTGGCCCACACAACATTTTCCAGTGGCATATCTGAGCTGTAATTGCCAAAAGTTGCCAAGATTGGGCTCAGCTCTAACTAAATAAATGGCAAAAATTGCCAATAAATATGTAAATATTATATTTTGGTGGATTTTCCTACATCTTAGTCATTTTTAGTTGTATTTGTTTCACCTTGAGAAGATTAATGTGTGTTTGGAAGTTAACAGAATTTCTGATTTTCTCTGTATAGCTACAGTTGGGCATGTAAACCAGTGAGCACCATCACCAGCTCCTGCTTCAAACAGCACATTCCCACTTCGTCACCGGTGCTCAAATTTCCTGCCAGCTTCTTAAAAACCAACTTTGACCAGTTCCAGTTCACGCTCACTGTGCAAAGCAGAGAGAGTTCAGCTTCATCAGAGACCTTCCTCACTGTAACATCAAACCTCATCGGGTGTGACCTCTTAATGAGTCTCCATTGAATCATATAACCGAACAGAATCAAATAGAAGTGTTTGATTAAAAGCAGCACCTTAATTCTTAAGTGACGTTTAACATGCGCCTTAATGCATCCGATCCAGGAAGCTGTCCATTTACTGCCCTGAGTGTCGGGGAGACCGTGTGAACTGGGATCAATCTCTCTCTGTCAGTGCCGTGTGTGAAGACTGCCACATTCCTGCACAGCACATCCAGTACACCTGGAGTCTGTACCTGGTCAATGCTTCATCCAAGCCTTTCACAGAAGGTAAATTCAGTTCCACTTTTCAAGAAAATTCCCCCCAAAATTCCCCTAAAAATGGAAATTAAATTAAAAAAATAAAATCTTGTGTTCTATTCTAGTCCCGTTTTGCTACACAGTAGATCTCAGCACCATGTCTGCCATCATGGAAAGTCCTGCCACCTCTACTCTACACCCTCCTGTTACAAATGTGTCACAGAACACCCATACGAACCCTTATTTGTCTTCTTCACCCGTTACCGTGGCTACCTTTGAAACCAGAGATGGTGATGTGGACCTGGCTGATAGTGAGGCATCAACAAACAGGAGCGGAGACACAAAAGACAAAGCTGGTTTTTATATTAGCTGTGTAAACAAATATATATATGACTTGGAGCTGTCATTAAATGTGACTTCTTTCCTCACCTCGCAGGTTTGTCAGAGTCTAGTCCACGTGTTCTCAACAACGATGGTGTCCTATATTCCGACTACTTGATCCAAGGGGACATTAGCAGTGAAATCCCGGTGGAGCCTGACTCCTCTGCCGACTGGGACTTTTCTTTTCCTCTTCTGGAGAGTGGCAATGCGGGTGGTCGACTGGGTGAGAAAATATGAGCTTTATCTAAAATCGCTATATAAGCTCAGTCTATTTAAGTTATATATAATTTGATGCTGTTAGCACAATTTAAACTGATTAAATTACAATAAAAATACAGTTTGTGAAAGAGTTTTACCAACCTGGAACCAACATGAAGAAAATTCCCATCATAAATAAATAACTTTTTCCAAATATAAAGAATATTTTTCAGTTATATGGGGCAATATTATGCTGCTTGACTGTTATTATTATTGCACTAAAGCTGGTTCTGTTACAGATCCAGATTATGGTGCTCCCTTTCCAAACGCAGAGGAAGGAGACCCAGGGATGTCAGCAGGAAGACCCAGAGGTACAGTTCATATCTACGATCACTGTTTATTTCTTATCTGAGATGGTTGTTTACCGGTATTCACTCATGATCGTTCCCAGGTGAAGATGGTGAGAGCTTCAGCGCAGGAGACGTCTCGATGTTTGATATGGGATTACATGAAGATGAAGGGAGTAATCTAGTGGATTCTAAGCCTTTTGTGGCAATTCAGGCACCGACTTTGCTCGACTTACCTCGAAACCCTCTGAACAGAGGCCTCTTTGAGTCCTTTACTTACACAGGTACATTATGCAGAAAAATTCCTGCTTCTGTGCCACTGTGTCAGCATTTAGCCATCTTTTTTTCCCTTTTTAAAACTCTACAGGAATCTCCCGTTCTTTTCTCAAGATCAAGCCCTTCAGTCTGAGGCCCGGGAGCAGATACATGTTGGAGGTCACTGCCAGTAAGTTTGGGGATGGCTACATATAGACCAGCCCAGGCGAGAGTTATTAGAGATTTATAAAACAGGATAATGGGACAAAATGTCAGAATCACAGACATATATTTTTGTTTACATTTACTGCAGTACTGTAACTTGAACATAAAAATGCCCACATTGCCTTTAAAGTCAGTCTCCGTCTGTTAATGATCCTCTCAATTGTTGTCTGATGAATTGAGAATCTCAGAGCAGGCGTCTGGGCCGGATTCAGCTGTTCTTAAAGACCAATCCTGTTCCGGAGGGCTTGGCGTGCCAGGTGCAGCCTGTCAGAGGACTCGAGTTACACACACACTTCAGCATCTTCTGCACCTCAGGGAGGGAGGTATTTCCCGTTGCATGCTTTTAACACTGTTTCTGCTTATTCGACCTTGCCTGCTGTGTTTGATGAAAGGATTTTCATCGTGTGTGTGTGTGTGTGTGTGTGCGCGCGCCAAAGGACTTACTGTATGAGTACAGCTTCAGTGTAGGAGACCGACTCCCCAGGACACTGTACCAGGGGAGAGACTTCCAATACTACTTCAGCCTTCCTTCAGGTGACCCCAGGGATGACTATAAAGGTAAACACACAAAGACACACTGAATCCTTAAGGAGCATTAGCAGAATTATTATTTTTTTTAATACTTCCTTATTTTTTGATTGCTCTTATTACTGTTGTCTCCGCAGTAACTATATACACAGAAATAAGAAGCAGCACGTATGGGTCAGCCACCAAACCCTGTCCTGTCACAGTACAAGTCCAACCAAGCTTCCTCAGAGACACCTCATCTTCCTCTTCCCATCATGATCCTGATCTTGAGCTGTAAGAACCCCCATGTGATCACATTATGATGATATGATATGCAGATTTCTCATGCTGTCTACTTAAGAGGGCCTGCTGGGGATTTAAACAGCACTGAGCTAAAGCACACTCAGGGATTTTATGCTGTCAGCCTAAAAGCTGCTGTTAAGAACAACTGTGTGTGTTAAACTACAAAGCATCATTCTGAGCAAGTCAACAATAATAGAGATTCTATAGAACATGCAAATCCTTACTTTCACCATCTCCAGGTCGGAGTCAGGTCTGAGGAACCTGTCGGCTGTGGTGCAGCTTGGGAACAGTGTGGAGATTCGTAACTACATCAGCCTCCTCACCAGCATCCTGAACAGACTCAGCCTGGAAACGGAGGCCAACACACATGCACAGAGGCACATGCGCACTGTGCTCATTCGCACCTTGTGTGAGCTTGAGAGCAGCGATCAGGTAAACACACCAACAGCACGAGTGATAAAACACAGCAATGTTCTTTTTTTGTTTTACAACTCTGGGAGGAAGGGCGGTAGCATTAATATCAACTTTTGATCAAAGAAAAGAAAAATCAAGCATCTCACACTGAGGGGAAAGAGAAGCAAAGAGAAGAGAGCAAAAGACAACTAATAATCAATGCTAGTTTAAGCTTCTGAATGCAATACTGGTGTATAAACAGGTGGAGAGTGAAAAGAGGTGAATGAAGAAGACACACCTAGTGCATAATGGGATGCCCACAGCAGTCTTAGTGTACTGCAGCATAACTAAGAGAGGGTTCAGGGTCCTAAATATAAGCTTTATCAAAAAGAAAAGTTTGAAGCCAAATCTTAAAAGGAGAGAGGATGCCTGTGAGGATCTGTGTAAGTGTAGACTGTGACTCAGGAGGTAGAGCAGGTCATCTACTAATTGGAAGGTTGCTCCACTCTGCATGCCTATTATACTAACCCCAAATTGTGCTCCAGTGCATCCACTAAAGAGTGAATGTTTCTGGATGAAGTGTTTTTATGAATGAGGCATGTTGTATAAAGTGCTTGGAGTGCTGATGCAGAGCAAAAAAGTGCTGTATAAGAACCAGTCCATTTACTGTTAATCGTTCAGTTATGTTTCCATTCTAGGAATCAATGACAGACAATATTTGCATTCTGAACGACCTGCTACGAGTTACAAGTCAGGTGAGTGGTTGGACTCCCAAAACCAAACTGGGAGCTGGGTTGTAGATGCTAGATTGTTTCTCATACTTCCTTTATTCCTTTTAGGTGACAGTAGCGAGCGCCAAACGAGTAACAGCTCACATTCAGATGATCTCAGAGCAGTTTTCTGCGTCTAGCGCTCCTCACCGCTACCTTATAAACCAGAAGGTGCTCAATACAGCGCTCACCCTGCTTTCACACAGCCTTCGAGTGGTGACTACTTGCACCTTCACGCCTGACATTACACAAGAAGACTCAACTGCTGATGAAAACCTAAGAAATGATGAAAACACTCCAAACAGCACTGCAGTGAATTCATCCACCGGTGGCCACATCAAACAAGGAAGTTCAACTCCAGCAAAGCAAGCGGTGACGCTCGTAGCTGATATTCTGCAGGCTGCATCAGAGCTCATGCTGGTGAGACAAAACACATTAAAAACTATTTCTCCACAGTTTTAGTTTTTTAATGAAATTCATCCTCCTTTTTTTATTTTCCAGAAGTACATTTTGTTTCATGAGACCAAGGAGCACAGAATCAGCAGCAGCCTCATTAATTTGTATGCTGCATCCCAAAACAACACCTCCACAGTCATAAACAGTGGCTCAGTCAGGGTCCACATGCCTGCTTCTTTCATCCAGATTCTGTTTCTCCAGCATGGACCGTGTATCCTCACTGTGCTCACTGAGCTTGCTCACAGTCCTTATACCTGGGCCAATCCTACACAGGTGAGACCGGCTCAGTAGTTGCACATACAGTGATTTAACATCTATACCATCAGTGAGACTTTTAACTCTAACCCTAACCCCTTTATTGGTTTTGTTTGTTTAACATAAACTTTTCTGCCAGTTATTTCATGGTTTAGCTTAACAGGGTTAAAGGTGAGACATCTCTCTTACTTATTCTTTGGATTTCCAGTTAAGTGGACCAGTGGTTGACCTGAGTTTGTACAAGTGCAACACAAGGAGAAGGATCCACATTTCCTCTCTCATTCAACCAATCAACACCGAGCTTCGTCACACACAAAGAAACGTGAGCTGCTGATTGTCCTTTTCTGTTCTTTGTGGAAAATGAGAGGTTCTTCATAATAAGATTTTTTTTAAAGAAATTCTTGAAATGTGCAGTGTTGTAGCTTTACTCCAACAACACAAGACTGCATTTCTGCTGCAGAAAAGCTCTTCGTGGGAGTTCACCCTCCTGCGCAGCCGGGTCAACTACCACAGCTTCAACATTAACCAGGAACACTTGCTGCAGTCCATCCAGCTCACTCTAGTCTTCAGGCCCACGACCAAAAAGGCGTTTCCCCTCATGGTGCTCTTCAGGTATTATTACAGCACCATGTTATACTCAAACTCAGATAATAACAGAATAATTTGAATGAGTTTTGACTGAAAGGTGAGAATATGGAACATATCTAACTGTGAGTGTCCACTGTATCAGGATGTTTGAAAAGCCGACTCCTAGAATGCACCATCTGCACAAGATTTACAGGTGGGAGAGCAACACCTCACGCATCACTCTGCCCTCATCCTACCTCAATGGTAAGACCATTTTCTGTTTCTGACTCTTCTGCCCTCCTGGTCTTTCCCTCCATTAAATTCTCTGTCCTTTTACAAAGTATTTTTAAGACTGATCATCTATTTGTGGAGTGAAAAATCTACCAAGAATCTCAGTTAAACTTAATAGAAATCAATTGATGCACGTTATATTTTAGTAAAGGCTATGATGGAAATGAGATCATGTGTTTTAGCTGAGTAGTATGAGTCAGTCAAGTCATCTTTCTAACACGTATGTGCTTTGAGTAAGTTCGCTGGGAAATATTGTAACAAATTCCCAAAACTTCCAGCTGCAGGTGTTGGTCACTTGGCACTGCTTAATGCTGATTTTGGTAAAGCACCCAGAGCCAATCACCTGACTGAAGAGATAAGCTACAGTCTGACAGTGGACAGCAGTCTGTGTTTGTCCTGGGACGGCCAGCAGGGGGCCTGGACACATCAGGGCTGCAGGACACAGCTAGCAGACACAGATTCAACTGTCAGATGCAGGTAAAGCATGCGAGTGTGTGTGTGAGGATATAAGAAAACAAACACACACTAGAGGACAAATCTGGATGCAGAGGTGATTAACATGCTTCTTTATATTTGCTGAATCCTAGCTGCCATCGGTTGAGACCGCTGACCGTGAAGCAGCAGCAGATTCAGAGCATCTACAGCACAGCAGATGTGAACCCGTTCCTAAGGTGACCGACTGAGACCAGAAAAATAACAAAAAACACTGATCTGCACCATATTTTTACATGCATTTTACCAAAAAAAAGGAAAAAAAAGAAAGAAACAGCAGGAGATTTTGCTCATTGGGTTTGAAACATAATAAAAAGAAACAGGATTGCTAGATTTTTTTCTTTTATTTGTATTTTAAAATAAATCAACCTCTTGGCCTGTTGAAGCTAATTTTCTTTTCCAAACAAAATGTAGATGAAAAATAGAAATATAACATTCTCTAAGGCATCTCTCCTTCTCTTTGCTTCTCTGAAACCTCAGCGCATCCACTGATCTGACAGTGCTGGGCATGCTGTTGCTGTTCGTGTGCCTGTACGTCGCGGGGTTGGTGGCGTGTAAAAGAGCTGATGTTGTCGCCACGCAAAGTCAAAGGGTTCACTACCTGTCTGACAACTCTGCATCCGATCCGTATCTCTACGCAGTTACAACCCACACGGGTCTCAGCTCTGCAGCCCGTATGAGTGCAAAGGCAAGGCTGTTTTTGGTTTCTTTAAAACTTATCAGCTCCTGTGGTATTTAGCTGTTCTCAAAATATGCTCCTCCTGGATCCTTATAGCCACTGTATTTGTGTATTTCATTTTTTGTTGTCTTCTTCCCATTTTCCCACTGTTTTCCACATACTATTCCCTGCATACAGAGCAGGTAAAGCAGATAAACTGTAACATTCCTCATTCTGCAGCACCTGATGCCTTTTGACATGCTTTATTAAATTATATGAATATTTTTCAGACACTAATTCAGAACATGTTATGGATTAGTATAAGAGAATTAATCACATAAAACAAAGTTTTTAAAAGTTTTGTTTCCCAGACTAATGTATTAAAAAAAAAATCTTTATATATTTACCAGGTGTACATATCACTGTATGGTGAAGATGGGTTCTCACAGACAAAAGAATTACAAGTCCCAGGATGCACTCTGTTCAGGAGAAACTCTAAAGACACCTTCATACTTAGGTAAAATCCTCAGTGATTTAGAAACAAGATTTTTTCCTTTGTGTTTGTGTTCAATATGTAAGAAAAAGGGAGATAAATCAGTGTAATGTTTCATTATCTCATTACCTCGTGCTATAATCTGTGTCTTCGCTCCCCTACAGTGCAGCAGAAAGCCTGGGCCCAGTGTGGGCGGTTCATATCTGGCATGACAACTCTGGACCTTCCCCTGATTGGTACCTTACACAGGTGGAAGTATCTGAGGTGATAAAAAAAACTATAACACAAACTGTTTGTGAACACACCTTTTGATTGATGAGTGGACTCTTAAGGCGGTTTGACTTGTTATTCAGGTGCTCAGAGGGCACGTGGTGGGATGCTCTTGGCTGTTTGCTGCCCAGTGCTGGCTGGCTGCGAGCAAAGGCGATGGCCGAGTGCAGAGGATGCTGCGTGTTTGCACTCAGAGGATAAACTTTGCTCAGGTACAACACTCATGTTCACATAACAACTATTTTTGGCTTCTCCATTTACACACAAGGCATCGTCACAGTGAGTTAATCTACACTAGACATAAAATTTAATGTAATATTTGCTGCTGTGTCACCCCAGGTCTCCCTCTGTGTAATTGCAGATGCTGCGTCTCAAGCTTTATGACTACTTGGCTGATTTTCATACGTGGGTATCCGTGTACAGCTGCCCCTCTCCCAGCTCCTTCACACATACTCAAAGACTAAGTGTGTGTCTGCTGCTGCTCTTGGGGTACGCATGTGTTGGTGCAGTAATCGTTGCACAAACAGATGATCAGGTAGGTTGATAAAAAGCCCTCAAATTGAAGATTTGGTGAGCAAGAGCTCTGAAATGCCTTACCTACAGCTCAATGATGCCTCTACTTATTTTGTGTTTGCAGCTGCTGTTTGCGTTGGGTTTTGTCGATGTGTCCGCTGGTGCTGTAACAAATGGGCTTGTAAGCGTGGTGGCTGTGCTGCCCGTAGCAACAGCGGTGTCTTTCCTGTTTCGACTGCGTGTGGTACAGCCGACGGGGTCACGAGTCCAACGTGCAAAAGGCAGAAAGACTGAAAAGGAATATTCTGAAGGTAAATTGGTTTTCTGTGGACCTGTGGACCTCTTTTTGCATTTTGTTGTGTCCTTTCTTGAATTGTTCATTATTCTTTTATTTTATCATCTCCTCACAGACACCCTCTCACTAAGTGACAGCACGTTTGACCGCCGCCTCTCCTGTAGCGGCCTCCAGCAGTGGGATGAATCCTGGATGCAGAAATACCAGGTTACACCTCAGAATAGTTCCTGTATTCCCTTCCTTTCCATTTCTCCTCATTTTCATTCTCACAGCTTCTAACATCACTGCCTGACCTTTCTTTTTCTGCTGTAGGATGCAGACCTGTCGGTTTCATACAGTAATGCTGATGAAGCACCCCACAAAAAGCAGTCTGAATTCCTTCCTGACAGCAGTACGTTTCATGAAACCCAAAGAACTTGTCTGTCCAGGGCAAAAGATGAAGGTCAGAAAGAGAAAGATCGCCAAGGACGATGTTCACCAGACTCTTCCTCTGAGAGAAGAAGCTATTATGATGACATCGACAAACTGAGAGAAAGACCAACATGTCAGTGGTGTGTCTATTTGGCCTGGACTGTATGTCTGCTGTTGTCCCTCTCCTGCCTGGTGCTCTCTGCAGTGCTGGGAATGAGGTAGTGAAAGTAATGTTCATTGTGAAAATGCGATGTCTGACATTTTATCTGTTACAATATTGTATCACGGGTGTCAGTGTCACGCTGTTGAAGCCTCTCTGTGCGTTTTGATGTGGTAGATTTAACAGTGGCAAGGTTCTGCTTTGGGTGCATTCTCTTTTCATCTCCCTGATGTCTTGCATCTTCATCATTCAGCCAGCTTTGGTAAAATAATATGTGCTTTTTATAATCAGCTACACACCTAAATAATGGCACAAACCTTAAATAAAAATATCATCTTGATGTTTTTCTTTTACAGATACTTGCAGTGGCCATGGCAGTCTCCTGTTGGCACAGAAAAACATCAGAATTTCATACTTTTTTCAGAACGAGGGAATTCAATATTGAGGCTTTGAAACTTTGGAGCCACAGAGGCATTAATGGAGCTGAAGAGCAGCTTACTGAATCTGCTTTTCCCCACAAACGACGCTCACACCTTAAAAAGGTAATAATCAGACACTCATAGAGTTTAATATTGTTCTGTTTTTTTCCTTCTGCAATGTGAACTCGGTTATTTATGGTTCACAGCTGCTCGGAGCTCGACGGCGAGCTCGGTACCTGGGTCTTGTACGGCCTCCGACTCTGGCAGAGCTGAGGAAAACTCATAGGAGGAAAAGAAGAGAGGCTCTTATTCATAAAACCCTGAGGTGTGCTTTTGTGAATGCGTGCGCACCCGTCTATATGTGATGTAAGACTTTTAAGTGCTTTTCCTTCTCATGCAGGGATTTGTCTCTCAGTGTCGCCATGCTTTCCCTGATGATGTGTATAACCTATGACAGCTCATTCAGGGACCATTACCAGCTCAACAGAGCTGTCAGAAGACACTTTGTGAGGTAGCACCCGCGCACTCTTGCTGTGTAGCTCACTGACATTCACACTTACTTCTAAAGCAGAGAAAAATCAGATGTTATCTTTTATTAGGAACCATGATAATTCATTTATGTCGATACAAAAGCATGTGGACTGGTGGAACTGGTCACAGACAGCTCTGATAGAGTCACTGTATGAGCACACATCACCCAAAACAGAGGTAAGCTATGACTTTAAGCTCCAAAGGGACTTAAAACTCCAGGTTGGTGAAGAAAACTCTGACCACGTGTTCATGTCTCTTTGATCCTTCAAAATTAAGATTAGTCATAAAGTCAAACCAAAGCGCCACATCTTGACATTCTGATGTCATTCAGCAGCCACATATTGTGATTGGAGAGCCAATCCTGCAGAAGATTGAAATATCTGACACTTCTCCAGCTGAGGTTTGTGACCAAAGATGAACTGATAGAAAGATAGATGGAATGAGTATATTTCATATTTTCTTACATTAAGGAATGCATGACTTCCTGCACTTATAAGTACTCACAATTAGTTAAGAAAAATGCTGTACTTTACATTTGTTAAACTTGTAATGGCACTGTAAAATCTGGATTTCTAGATTCTGTCTGTGTACTTTAGTTGTGTTTCTTGCCTCACAATTTCCAGGTACCCATTATGACTTCAACAACGCTATGCGGTCGCCTTAGTTGTTACTCAGGACCAAGCGCTACAGTTGGCTTAGGCCACACAAAGTGAGAGATCCATGATGGAAACTGTTGATTAACTCACCTTTTTTTGCTTCCAAGTAATGATCACACCAGCAGTTCTGCTCCTCTCCTGCAGGTCTGATTCTGCATCAAAACTGAAGCTTCTGCGTTCAGCTGGCTGGTTGGACGGACGGACGGTGGCCCTGAAGGTTCAATTCACCTTGTACAGCCCCGCACCGAACTTGTTCACCAGTATGACGCTGCTCGCTGAGCAGAGCCCCACCGGTGTCCTGCTGCCCTCTGTGGAAGTCCATTCAGTCAGAGTACATCACACTCCTACTGCCTGGGACTATGCTGTTATAGTCTGCAAGGTAAAACGCTACACTAACTTTTAGACTGAGTCTGAAAAGATGCTACAGATTAAAGTTTACAACACATTTGAATACATTTTTTTCTCCTTCCTCCCCTCTCACCAGCTTCTCTTCCTCTTCTTGTCTCTCATACAAATCTCATGCCAAGTGTCCAGTATGGGACAGCAAGGGCTGATTGGATACTGGACAACACCTTGCAGCTGGGTGGAAGTAAGTCTGCCCGAGACAAAATAATCATTCCAGCATAAATATTTGTAAGACTTTAGAAACCAGGCACACACACCAGCTCTCAGTCAGACACACACTAATCCAAACAAATCACGACGACCTCACTGGAAGGATAAAGTTACCTGTGGCTGTTTGACTAACAACCCTGACAAGCAAAACACACAGAAATATCATCTGAAGGTCAAATTATCCATGAAGCACAGTGAACACAGCTTTCTCCCTCTTTCTGTCTTTTGCAGGTCGGTGTGCCCACAGCGGCACTTGTGCACTATGTGTGTCACATTTATCACTCCACTGTTATCATGAGCGTTGCAGAGCTGCTGGAGAGAAACAACGATGTTGACGTTCGCCTCCTGGCTTCCTGGGAACAAGTGAGAGAAATTTACAGCACCTTCTCTGGGAAAATAAAGAATAAACCCTTTGAGGCGATCATTATGAGTGGCTTGTTTGCACTGTAGTTAGAGTACATTTTAAGAACGCAGAGATCTGTTTGCCTCTACAGTTTCTTCGTACTCTGCGTGGCATTATGCTCTTCCTTCTCACCATCAAGTGTGTGGCTGTGCTGAGGGTGAACAGGACCTTTGCCACCTCTGCTACACTCCTTGCCCGCTTACTCTCAAGTCTTTTATGGCCAATGGTAAACACTTTATAACTCTCCTTAGGAAAGGTCTTCACTCCAAGCACTGTAATAGTACTTGCTGCAAAATAAAGCAGTCGACATTTATTGCACCTACATCGGTGATATTTGATATATTTTGTACTTCATGCAAAGTGTTCTTGCCGAAATGACTAGAAATTGGAGTTTTACTAAAACACAGAGAAATGTGCATCTTCTCCTGTGCTAGATTTCAGGTGTGATCCTGCTGATGGCATCGTCCTGCTTGGGTCATCTCCTGCACATTCAAAGCTCCTGGGCAGTCAGCCCTTTTCACGTCCTCCTGAGGACTCTGCCCTGCATCCTTTACCGGGGACTCGGAGCCACCAGCAATAACAGAGGCCTCCTCCAGTCTGACTGCGATGTATTTACCTGTGGATTTCTGTATCTGTCTGCTGTGGTGTGGACAGCAGTGGTACATGTTTCCTATATTATTACTTTTTTGTTTATGTTGCTGGTTGCTTTGTTTTGTTTTGGGGGGTTTTTTGTAAAAAGGTTGATTTCTGTGATAGACAACACCTTATCTGAGATCACCTCATTGTTCTGTAAGAATCGTGCCTTTCTTGTAGGTGATTGGTGTGATGTCCTCACTGGTTAGAAGTGCCAGAAGATCTCACAACAGGAGGAATTTGATCACCATTGCAGAATTGGCAAACTACATCAGACTGAGCGTCTCGGAGCTGACTGCTGGGCAACATGAAGAAGCACGAAATGATAACCATACAGAGGGGAGGGTAAGTAACAGTTTAAAAAAAGAAGAAGAAGAAATACAGAACAGTTAGCTTGCTTTATGTAGTTAGATATAGCATGAATTTAAAAACACTCAGACTGTGGTCAGTAACTCTTGTTTTTTCCCAGAAATGTGCCACTTGACTAAATTATTTTGATTCCTTCCAATATAGAAATAGACTTTTCCCTTTTTTCAGGCCTATTATCTCAAGGAATGCGAAAGTTTAGTGGACGAATTGTTGTTCAGACTCAACGCCCTCTCTGACAGCCTGCACCTCAAAGCCCATCGTTACAGGGAGGACAGTCCTGTCATCTCCCCCACACCAGAGCCCTCCAACATGGACTCACAGGTGAATCAGTCTATATATGTGCCATACAAATAAACTTTGATTGTTTAAAGTCACACAATGTGTTTTTTAAGGAGTAAAACCAACATTGTTGAAACTCTTCTATTAGGGCTCAGCAAGATCACAGATAATTGTGAATGGCACACATTCAGATGACCAATGTTTGTTAAATCTGGGAGGAACCCCAACTGTGTCTCAAATGTTCAGGTAAGAGAAATGGACAAGGCTCCACCCAGTTTGTAGGTATTATTTTTAAGCAGGTACTAAAGGTGAATAATGTAATCATGTGACTAACTATAACACTTCTAGGTCCCAGGCTAACAAGGACATCCTGCAGCAGAGGGGTCAGACTGGATGTAACCCCTCCTCCAACTTTGTTGTGGCATCTGATGATAGTTTAAAGAGTAAAAACTGCCCAGAGTCAGCAGGCAAAAGTCAGACCGCCTATACAGGTTCACCACAAGATGTTGTGGTGAATGTTCTGGTCCATGAAGAGCCTGGGAGAGCAGTCCCAGATAAACACTAGAGTCCTCATGGAGATAGCAAATCATGAATTCATTGTTCACTCTTATATTTGTTCCATTGTAAAGGCGTGTGGAATAGTACAGCATGATATATGCACAGCAAACCTTCTACTTCTTTTCTTCTTGGTATCGAGGTTGTGGGTAAAAGCCATGATTAAAATGTTTGAAGCAACAAATCTGCTGTTATTAATATTTTTTGTTTAATTTATCCACAAAAAGGTACATTAACGTTATTTTTACCCCAAAATGTAGTAGCATAACTTTTTTAAAACTTGTTAGCACAAAAGTTTGGAACCCATCCACCCATCCATCCATCCATCCATCTATTTGGAGACAGTGGCAGTGACAAAGCTTTTTACTACACAGACTCTGGAAGTTTTTCACTCTGAGCCTGAGATCTGCGAACTCAGTGGTCTCTTTCTACAAAGAGTTAAAAACTCATCTTTTTAGACTTGTGTTTGGTTAACTTCTCTTTTTTCTCTTTTTTATGTTTGTGATGTCTGTCTTGAAATGTGCTGTACGAATAAAAGTTTTGCTTTCTTACAAAAATACAGGAGGTTAAGCTGGAAGTGGCAGAACTTAACATGGTCAGATTTTCATTGGGAGTGACCAGAATAGACATGACTAGAAATGAGTGCATCAGAGGGACAGATCAGGTTGAGCAGTTTGGACAGCTTGGACATGCGTGGAGGAGGAATAGAGGACAAAGGATTCTGAAGATAGAGGTGACAGGCAGGAGGAAAGAGGAAGACCAAAGAGTAGTGCTGTTCAATACTCCAGATTTTGGTATCGATCAATACCAAGTAAACACAGGGCCAGTACTGCCTATGTCAATACCAATACAGATACTCTTAACATATAAAAGCAGTGTATGCAGGAAAGAGCAGTGTGTCACAATTTATGTGATAAATGAATAAGAATTTGCAAATTCTTAACATATTTTAACAGCAAAATCCCAAACAACAAAACACACCTTTTAGCATTTCATGTATTTTGAAACTGTGGTTTTTGGAGACCTGAAATGGGTTGTTTAAATTTGTGTACAGACTGAATAAAATAGACAAGACAAGCAACACAAAAAGGTTCGGACATTTTTCATAGTGCATGTTTAAGGTATACTTGTTCATTTCAAAAAAAAAAAAAAAAACACCCAACAATGACAATTCATTGGGTTGCATACTGAACTCAGAGGATAGAAACAAAGTATCAATGCTGTTGACTTAATATCACTCCAGTATAAATGCCAGATTTCAGCAGTGTTGATATTTGGTATGGGCATTTGGAACATTTATGGAAGTAGGGAAGGAAGCCATGCAGAGGGTTGGTGTGACAAGGGAGGGTGAGGTGTATAGAGGTAGATGGTCTGCTGTGGCATCCCCTAAAGGGAACTGTCGAAAGAAAAAGAAATGGGGTTGGAACAGTAAGCTATGAAAATGACCCTTATGGGTTTCTGTTGTCTTCAACAGAGGAAGCTGTAAACATTTAAAGACAGATCACCAGGCCTTCTCCTCCCTCCTGTTTAATGAATAATTTCCTCCCTAAATCCTCTAAACATCAGGCTAAAAATAGTCCTGTGCAGTGACTATTAATTATTTGTGTACCATATATATTAAAGGTACTGTTAACACTCATTTAAAACATAAAAAACACTTTTAAAACGGTGAAACTAAACAAACAAACGCTTTGAAAAACTTTGCCGTGAGCCAGAAAACAGTAAATAAAAGCATCCAATAGTATGTGTCAACGTTTCAGCCTAAGGAATTGAGTGGCGACGTGTGATTGGAGGACAGTCGATGATGGCGTCCAATCACGACGTGGCAAGTCAGACAAGTTCCAGTGCAGGGGAGGAGGAGGGGGTCGTGTACTGTGTGCTTTCTGAAGGGCTAGTTTGTAGGAAAGGTGTGCTAAAGATTGGTGGAGCCACACATCAGTATTGATCCGGGCGGCTGGTCTGTGCAGCCCGCAGTGTTTTTGATGACATTCATCAGCCTTTTTTATTAGCTAAGTTAATTAGCCGGCTACTCGGGAGCGAGCAGCAACAGGACGTAAGGGTTGGCGCGGGGCCGTATTATCTGTGGACACAATGAAGAAGCTTGCTCTGCTGCTAATTGTGCTGCTTGGCGTTGCACATTTCGCGACTATCAGCAGATGTGAAGAGGGTGAGTGTGGGCATTTGTACAACCCTGCAGCTGAACTATTTATTGAAGTAGGAAGGTCGGTTTATTGTGTTAAAATTAACGAGCTAATTAGTGTAGTTGTGTTGGCTTGCCAGCTAACAGGACCGCTAATGTCAACACACTTGAATAAATGCACTTTAGGGTCTTCACTGAATGCACGCAAGAAATGAATCCAGGCTGTGGTGGATCTGACACGGACTGAAATCAGTGTGTTCTCTGTTTGCCTTCTTATTTGGTGTTTAGATGTTGCAGAAAGCAAAGAGGAGACTGATGAAGAGGACAGTGACGATGAAGAGGATGATGAAGACGACGATACAGAGGTGAAAGAAGAGAACGGGGTGCTGGTGCTCACCGACAACAACTTCGACACCTTCATAGAGGGCAAAGACACGGTCTTGGTGGAGTTTTACGCTCCATGGTAAGTTGGATGTGCCTAACTACTCAAATCCTTATGAGTCTGAGTGAGTTGGAGAAACAGAAGAAGCTCTGATTGTTTTCAAACTGTAACCAGTAAGCCATGCAAACTTAACAGCGTGCCTCTTCCTATCTACATCCTGTTGCATTATCTGTGTCCCTTTGTTTTTGGTATACTTTAGGTGTGGTCACTGCAAGCAGTTTGCCCCAGAATATGAAAAAATTGCCCAGACGCTCAAAGAGAATGACCCTCCTATACCTGTGGCCAAAGTGGATGCGACAGCGGCCAGTGGTCTGGGGAGCAGATTCGATGTGTCTGGGTATCCCACCATCAAGATCCTTAAAAACGGGGAGCCTGTGGACTATGACGGAGAGCGGACAGAGAAGGGTAAGAGTGGTTCGTCCAGTCTGAGCATCATTTTGTTAAACAAATGAAGCACCGGCATGGCTAATTTTGTCCATTTCCTGCAGCCATTGTGGAGCGTGTTAAAGAGGTGGCTCAACCGGATTGGAAGCCCCCTCCTGAAGCCACACTGGTGCTGACCAAGGACAACTTTGATGACACTGTAAATAACGCAGACATCATCCTGGTGGAGTTCTACGCCCCATGGTGAGTCGGTTATGAAGTACTGGTTAGATGCCATAAACTGTAGATGGTCTCTGAGGGGGGGAAAGTAATAAACTAATTATCACCTCCAGGTGTGGACACTGTAAGCGTCTGGCTCCAGAATACGAGAAGGCGGCCAAGGAACTGAGCCAGCGCATGCCTCCCATCCCTCTGGCCAAGGTGGACGCCACAGTGGAAAGCGAGCTCGCCTCACGCTTTGGGGTCACTGGCTATCCCACTCTGAAGATCTTCAGGAAGGGCAAGGTGTTTGACTACAATGGACCCAGAGAAAAATATGGTAGGTCACCAAATGTGTCATATGTATACTGCGGTTTGGCACAGCATGTACATTTGGCTTCTTTTAATCCTCTAACAAAGCTGATCCATGTCTTCCACCTTCTCGTAGGCATTGTTGACTACATGAGTGAGCAGGCTGGGCCTCCCTCCAAGCAGGTACAGGCAGCAAAACAGATCCAGGAGCTCATCAAAGATGGTGATGATGCTGTCATAGTTGGAGTGTTTTCCAGCGAGCAGGACACAGCCTATGACATCTACATTGAGGCTTGTAAGTAATTCCATAAAAATAGCGTACAGTTCTTTTGGTTTTTTTCCCCTCACCTCAGGGTTTTGATATCACTCATCTTCAGTTCTCTGGAGTTCTTTGGGATTTGCATATGTATTAACTGTATTCACTGCTGTTTGGCTTGCAGGTAACTCGCTAAGGGAGGACTTCACTTTCCGTCACTCCTTCAGTGCCGAAGTGGCCAAACTACTCAAAGTTTCTCCCGGTCACGTCGTCATTGTCCAGCCTGAAAAATTCCGCTCCAAGCACGAGCCATCGTCTCACACATTCGCAGTCAAGGTGGAGTCTTTTACTTCCAACAGATTGTTGTGACTGATTTGAATTTTGTTTCAGTGTGTATGAAACTCATCAGCATTGCAAATGGCTGTGCTTTCGTTCAGTCACCGTTGGTGCATAAATGCATTGCATAGCAGCAGCTGTCGTTTTGATTGTTGCATTACTCTGATCTGCAAATGTCAGCAGTGCTGCGTTGGGGGGGAAAAAAACATTTGACATCAACACGTTCTTCTTCATAACACAGGACTCGACGGCGGTGTCTGACGTGCAAGAGTTCTTCAAAAAACATGTAATTCCTCTTGTGGGACACAGAAAACCAAGCAACGATGCTAAGCGCTACACAAAAAGACCCCTGGTGGTTGTGTATTATGGCGTCGACTTCAGCTTTGACTACAGAAAAGGTGAGTAGGGTGGAGGAGTCATCTGTTTACACCTGCAACTACTGTAAATAACAGCAACCCTCATGTGGGAGGAGTTCTGTGCTGTAACACGCTGCCTTGTCTCCTTTCACTTTCAGCTACACAGTTCTGGAGGGGCAAGGTGCTCGATGTAGCCAAAGACTTCCCAGAGTATACGTTTGCTGTCGCTGATGAGGAGGATTATGCGGAAGAGCTGAAGGGCCTGGGCCTGAGTGAGAGCGGAGAGGAAGTGAATGTGGGAATTCTGGCAGATGGAGGCAAAAAATATGCGATGGAGCCCGAGGAGTTTGACTCGGAAGTGCTGAGAGATTTTGTCATGGCTTTTAAGAAAGGCAAGTGCTAAAAATCTGGAGTTTTTTGCATAAAGGACTTTCACTTGTTCGTTTAGTTTGTAGTGACAGATGTGTCGTCTTCTCACTAAAATTCTAAATTTTGTCCACAGGAAAGCTTAAACCCATCATCAAGTCCCAGCCAGTGCCAAAGAACAACAAAGGACCTGTTAAGGTGGTTGTAGGAAAGACTTTTGACGATATCGTCATGGATACCCAGAAGGACGTCCTGATCGAGTTTTACGCCCCCTGGTGCGGCCACTGCAAGAAACTAGAGCCTGATTATTTGGCTCTGGGCAAAAAGTACAAGGGTGAGAAAAACCTGGTGATTGCCAAGATGGACACCACAGCCAACGACGTACCCAACGACAGCTACAAAGTGGAAGGCTTCCCCACGATATATTTCTCCCCAAGCAACAAGAAGCAGAGCCCCATCAAATTCGAAGGTGGAGACAGAACAGTAGAAGGGCTCAGTAAGTTCTTGGAAGAGCACGCCACAAAGCTATCACAGAAGAGAGACGAACTTTGAAACTTCCTTGGAGAAGTAGCAAAGAACTCTTACCGTGCTCATGCAGAGTCTCAGAGGACGCTGATAAAAACCTCTGGGAAGGTGAAGGGAATGCAGTGGATAATTAAACAAAAAAAAATGGTGTTACTGAATTGCTGCGATCGTTACGTCTCAATCATCCTTTTAGTTTCTGTTCATTCCGAGATTCAGGTTTCTTCTGTTTCTGAAAGCATGTAAGCACTGTTCAAGAATAATCGTTTTTAAATAAAACTGAAAATGCTGGCACATTTGCAGGCCAGTGCTGAGAAGTGGCTCTTTGTGTTTTTTAATGGATACAAGTCATGCCAGAGAATGTGTTGCAAATATAAGAGCAGGCACAGCACGCAATTTGAGAAAACAAGTGTTTAGTTTTAATTACATTTAAGAACAATTAAAACAATTAGTAATACAGTTGGCTACATTCTGAGACATGTGAACAGCCCAGAGAGTACGCCTCAACATGGCAGGGTGCAAAACAGCTGTTAGTTAATCAAGTAATCCCTTACAATGAACTGGCAGGGGAGGGATGCACCTGCAGCAGCTGTCACGAGAATAAGAAACTGCAGAGACGATCAGCACTATAATCACTTTGAACCTTAAAATCTGGCAATACTTTAAGAAAGTGCATCATGTAGTGAAATTTATTGACATCTTCATGTACTGTACGAACATGAACAGGGCTGCCGCCTCGTTCACGTAAAGACACTTAATGATACTGGCACTGAGAGATTGGTTCTTGAGATGTGGGACTGTTAAGAAAACTCTTGTGTGAAGCGCAAGTGGAACTCCCGGATCTTCTGCAGTACCACCTTCAGCTTGTCTGTTGGCGGCAGGATGGTCATTCTGGACAAAAAAAAGGTGGGTTCAGATTAATGATGAAGGTAGAGGTGCTGTAAAACTGGAAATCAGATTTACGTAATAGAAGGACAGTGCAAACAATCAGGCTTTATCCAACACAGCTTTTTTGTTTTTGAATCAAGGGTATTTGTTAAATACTGGTGGCCACCAGTGCTACCACTCAGCCTCCTAGTAGATGCAGGTGTTGTATGCATTTGTTCTTCTTGAGTTATCGTGTTCACAAACCTGGGTGTCCACACTGCCTGCCCTGCCTGTGTGGCAGGGTGAGGATAACACCTCATCAGCTTCATACAGCTGAGAGGTAAAAACTGCAATGAATTACGCTTTTTTCAACATGTTTTACAAACTACATTATTTTATTTTGACTAGTTTGTTTTCATATAAATGCACACTTTGCTTAGACTTAAATCTGTGTGACTGCAAACTGACACAAGGTGTCACCGCTGAGCCATAAATTAGCAAGGTAAAACTGTCTCCATAGTTAAATCAAAATGTTTACATTATGAACTGACTGAGCAGGTATTGACTAGTGCTGCAGATTCAGACTGAGTTTCAGAGTGCCAGCTGCCTCTGTGCAGCACAACTGAAATTCACAGTTAGATGAGTGATAAACTTATGAAGCACGTGTCACCACACCCACAAGTGAGCCACAAAGTGAACAGGATCACGAACTCTCCTGAAGTCATGAAGTGTGTCTGTGTTTGTATTTGTAAGATAGAGAAGTTTAACTTCTCTAACTTCAGGATGGAAGGGAGACAAATAGAAGAGCAGCAAAGTATGAGTAATAAAACCCAAACTTAGGTGTATTTAGATTCAGAATATTCAGCATAATGTGAGTGCAGGGCAGTGGGAGAGTTGAAAAGTTCATATTTAAAGAAAACTGTTCATGTCACAAGAGAACTTGTGATTGAGTGGAATTGGATTTGGGGATAAGCTGAGGGTGTTAGTGAGAGCACATATGCAAACAAGATGGAAATACTGGCACAGGAAGAAACGTAATGCAACATCAGAATAAACAGATATAAGTGGTTTCATGTCTCATTCTCTCTTGTTGGTGAATATATATCGATATGACTTAAAAAATGAATGCAAAGTGAAATGTCCTTTTATTTTATTTTACACCTGAAAAGTTTCAACTCTGAATGTGGACAGCAGGGGGCAGTAGTTAAGTTTGACTAGTACAAAAATTACCTCCTAATCACTTTACCTTGACCTTGTTGAAAAATGTCATGACGTCAAGGAAAGGTGTAAATTGATAAGAAATTTGATAAGTGCGTAGAGAATCAAACCGCATCAAACCACAACCGAATCAAACTAGACTAACGTCACACTGGGTGCTGTGGGGTTTAAACCAATCCACACGTTTTTACCCCGCAGGTCATATAAATGAGAACTGGTGAAAATCACTACTTCATTACAAAGGTTGGAATTTTTTTAGAAAAACAAAGATATAGGGTCAGTATTCTGAGAGTACTTTAAGTTATCTAATAAAATATCAATATCTGGTGTCCCTGTATTGATACAATATTGCCACACAAAATATCACCATACTACGCTGCATCAATTTTTCCCCCTCACCCCTAGTTTATACAGTGGAAAGGTTTGTAATAACGCAGAGGTTCTCTGGATAAAGCCTGCACACCACCTCAGTCTCAGCCCACAGGACCTCACACAGAGCCCGGGAATTTGTATCAGAGACTTTCTCCATTCATGAAAAACACTGATTCCTTTTCAGCCTCTGCTCATTTACTTGAACTACATTGCTGTTTTCACAAAGAAACACATAAGGCCTGCGTTTACACTGTGTTATTTTGGTCCGACTCCCTCCTTCACTGGGTCTGCTGGCTTTTGAGACACAAATCTGCTCTGGGCACAATGCTGGTTATTATTGAAATGAACTGGCTGTGTATGTAAATTCGTACACTGTTAGTAGATGATCCTGTGATTGCGGCATCAAGCTAATTTGCCTCGCTTAGTAAATGTCCCTCATAGCCAAACAATGAAATAAATCTAAATAAATAAAGTGTATTATAATTTTTTTAAGTTTTCCTGCTGTGGAGTGTAAATAACTCCTCTCTAACTCCTTTTCTAGGATTTCTATGACTGAAAATTCCCTCCATCTAGCTCTTATCCCATATTTTTTTATTAATTCATGATCATTCAAAAGACCCCCCCACCCCAGAAATGAACGTAAATCATACAGACACACTTTAATTATTATTGCTCACAAGTTAGATTTAGAGACATTACACAAATCTACATTTTTTTATGCAGGGCAACAAATTGGCAAGAAGCAGATTTAGTAGTTCAACTGTGGGTTTAACAGGCTTGTGTTTTTCAAAATATATCAGTATTTTGTGCTACAGAAGATAATGAAGGAAACACCGGAGCTCTTTTACTCAGAGAATTCCAACAGCTCTTCCATCCATATACTTCCAGGTCACTTCTCTCACTTTGAAATCTTTCTAAACAAAAACTATTTGAACATACTCAGCATGTCAATTTAGTCATACTGACCTGAAGTGGTAGGTTCCCTCTCTCTGACCAAAGCCACTTCCTGGTACCAGGCAGATTCCGTCCTCCTCTAACAGCCTCATACAATAGAACATGTCTGGAACCAGGCCCAACTCCTTCAGACACACACACCTTATTTATAAGCAAAATTGTCAGCACACAAGAGTAAATCAAGGGGTGCAGTGGGTGTATCGAGCAGACCTTGGCTTTGTCAATGGCCTTCTGAGGTAGAGTGATGCAAGGAAAGGTGTACATGGCCCCCTGGACTGGGTTACAGGTGATACCAGGCACTGTGTTGAAGATCTGCTCTGTTAGCCGGGCCTTCTCTGCCAGAGTTGATAGCACTGCCGTCCGCTCCTGGAGGGAAAACAAAAGGTAAAACTGTCAACGTTATATGAGTGAAAGCCGTTTAAAATAAAATACAATGCTACTATGTCACCAGGTTTTTGTGAAGTACCAACTGTGATTATTTTGTATTCTGCATAAAATAGTAAGGAAAGATACTGGGCACTGGGTAGACAAAAACATGTATATCTGGTTTCAATGTGTAATTCAGGACGTAGGCTTTAAACCTAACACAAACAATCGTTTGTTTACCAGCCAAATTGTGGCCAATGGTGGCATACCTGTATGTAGCCATCCATTCACTACACAATAATTGAAGATCAGACTTTCCCACAGCTAAAACTCACAGCTACACACTGCAACAACAAAGACATCTGAAGATTCACATTAGCTATGAGCACATTAATGATGATCAAGCTATGGGCTTTCTGTCCATATAATACTTGCACAGCATGCACACTGCTTCTGAACTCACTGTTAGGGACCAGTGTGAACCGAACCTTGATTACAACAAGGTTTAAAGCATTACAGATCTCCACAAGCTAGAAAACGGTTACAAAAGCCTTCGCAAATACCTGGGTGTAATGTTCACTTCATATTATTATGAACTGTCTACAAAGGAAGGTAATTCAAGACTGCTGCTAATCTCCCAGAAAAGGGTACTTGAAAGATCACACCAAGAGCACAGAGTGCAGTCTTGAAATGGGTGAAAACATAGCCAAGTGTAATTTTAAAAAAGGTGTGCAGCAATCTTTTCACCTTGCTAGAAGACAACAGACTAAATAAAATGTAAATGGACAATATGAAAGAAAGTACTGCTTTTCAAAAATAATGAGTTTTCAAAATATAATCTTAATGTTCCATAAAACATTTAGACAGCAAACACTTCACACTAACACCAAAGGTCCATCTTAACTCTGGATCATGAAGCATGAAGCAGAATGGTTATAGGACATTTAATCTACATTTTAATGACATTTTGCTATCTCAGGACCTGAATGCCTTGCACTCATTGAGAAAACAATAAAAAAAATTTACAGGCGAATCTCTGGGCAGTAGTCCATGACACATCCCAAGGGTTATGTAATGCTTAACGACAGTAACCAAAAGTCCAACATAAGTAAATCAACAACAATGGAAAATAATTTAAAAAGATGGAGCGGCTGAGACGAAGTAATCAGAATAGGGCAGCTCAATCCGGACACACCACAAATACTGATGAAATAAAAGGAGTGTTTTTTAAGGAATGATTCAAAAACCTTTCTCATCATTGTGTAAGTCTCACAAACAGCTAAAGAGAACATCTGTGGGAGTTACCAGTTTGCATACTTGTTTAGTCAGATTGTGGTCATCTATAATTGAGACTTAGTGAAGACCAGACCACAATGAGTAGTCAGTTTAGAAATCCAGAAGATGTGAAACAAAACAGCTCTGATTGTATGTTCAAATTTCAAAACCTGATCTGACTGAGTGCCATCTGAGAACTTTATCAAATCTAACACAGCTTTTGTGTGTAGATTAGGTGAGGTGATGTTTGCACTAGTTAATTCTGTTTGCATACACTCAGACCGTCATAAAAGTGGCATAAGAGGGCTCATCGGGCTGTGGGGGGTTCACCACGAGATCCAGTAGGGCCTGTCCGGGGACTGGTGGACACAGACGCACAGACACTAGTTTTATGAGTTGGGCTTTCACTTCAGGGTCCAAGTTGATGACCTCCATGTATCCTCCACGGAATCCACACCTAGAAAACAAACAGAGACAAGAAAGGTAAAGTTTGCTCTAACTGAAGGAGATGTACACGTCAGCAAGGATTAACAACTCCAAGGACCATTTTCAGCTGCCCTGTGGGGTTTTCATGCTTGTTTATTGGTTTTAGTTGAGGTGCATTACTAATAAGCATCTGTAAAACTCAACCAAAAACCCCCACTGAAAACATGAAGTAATTATGTTGAGTAAAATGCAGCTGAAATATATAAAATCAAAGGTTTATTTATTCAGACAATGAATCATCAAGGAGAATATGCTTTGTATAAACAGAATAGCAATCAAGTCGATTTCACTCAACCAGATTCCAATAAATGTAACATTTTACATTGTATATATGTAACAAAATTATTTTTTTAGTGTATTTTAATCTTGTATACTGCTTCCACTCATATTTACTGGCTTTCACTTTATTTTCTTTATATTTATGGCGTGTGCATGTGTGTGGCCGTATCTGTGTGAGATACTCACTCTCCCATGTAACATTTGGAGGTGGAGTGGAAGGAAGCCATTTCCACCGTGTTTGAGTACTCCGGTCCCATCTCAAACAGAACTTTCTTAAAAGAGTGAAACTGGCAGCCCTCTGCATATACATTATCCTGGTAGACCTAAAAAAAAATAAACATGGCTTTATTAACATTAATAACACTTCATTATATTTATAAACATCAAAGACATTTTTCTCACACCCTTTTAGTGTATATGATAAAATATTAGCAAAGTAAATGAAACAACTACTGCAGTGCAGTAAGTTTGAAAGAAATCTTTAAAGCGGAAAAGTTTGCACTCTGACACAAAACAGAATGTGAAATACGTACTTCATCAGCCATGAGGAAGAGATGTTCCTCTTTAGCAAATCGGATCACATCTTCGATGCACTGCCTGCTCTGGACCTGACCTGTCACACAGGGCAGAGAGTTTGATAATTAGGAGAAGTGTGTGAAGACAGAGAGAATGAACTAAATGTCTTTGAAGTCTTAACTGTCCAAGATCAAATATTATTGTTAACTAGGTTTAGTTTTGGTCCACACATACACAACAAGACTCTAAAACATCAGTAGCTCCTTAACGTCACATGGAGAAACTACAAAGAGGTGTACCGGTGGGGTTTCCGGGGTTGATGATGCAGAGGACACGAGGATTGCAGTGCTCCCTCGCAGCATTGAGCGCTCTCCTGAGCTCTGCGATGTTCAGACTCCAACAGTTGTCTTCGTCCAGATAGTAATTTATCTGAACAGCGCCCAGGTCTGCCAGGGCAGCTGAGTACAGAGGGTACTGGGGGATGGAGATCATCACTCCTGTTCGGTCACGACCCTCCCCACACACCAGCAACTTCAATATGGTCTTGGATTGGAAGGTGTAAAGAGAAAAAGGAAGACAGAGGGGAGTGGTGTTATTATGGAGACTATGTATGGACTGTTGGGTTAATTGTGTACATTAAAAAGAAGGGTACAAACAATCAATTTTGTTGGGAGACAAATTTGAACAACTACATAGAAACATATTGGGGAAAAACAAGTTTCATACTGCAGGATCTGTAGTGCAGAGGTTAGGGTATTTTCCAGCCTGACTGGATTGCATAAAAGTGAGACAGACAAAGGTCTGTGGGTGGAGTAGTATTAGAGATGTACAGAGATGTACAAAGTACAATCCATTAAGTATATATTTAACAAAAGCTGACTAAAGCACCTCTCCTCAGTTGCCATTTGTACAGCAGCAAAGTGAGTCAGCACATACCACAATGGCATCGCTGGCCCCAGTAGAGAGGTAGATGTTGTCGGGGTTGGAGGGGATGCCACCGTCTCTTTTCTCGATGTAGCGCGCCACATCCTGACGGATGCACTCGATCCCCTGGCTAGTACTGTAGGCCCCTAATGACATGACACTGAACTTTGTTTAACAAATAACATATTCAGTTGACCAGTTTACACAGAGATCAGACTGTCCAAATTAATAATTAATAAGCAGACAAATAGACGTAGATGCTAGTGACATAGGTGCTGAAGGACTGACGACAGAGAATGTGGTTGGTGTAGTGAGGGGGAGTTGTCTGACCTATACTGTGGCCTCCGCAGGCCTCAAGAATGCGCTGTGCTCTTTTCTTGACGTCCTCAGGAAACTTGCTATCTTCCAACAGTGCTGGATAAGAGCAGAGAGCCAAGACCTGAGAGGAAAAGAACAAAAATCACTACATGTCCCACAAGTGTAACCACTGTGACTTATTCAGTCTGTAATTATTTGCAAAGTTAAACATTTATTGTTCATGTTGTTTAATTTTAAACCCAATATTGGCGGTTACACTAAAATGCCATCAGTAAGCTTCTATTTGAGTACTTTTAACTCAGTACTGAAAGTACTGTGTATACGACATAGACATCTATGGCTTTTGGGTATCTGGGGGAAACCCACAGGCCCAAGGAGAACATGGAAGCTTCATATGGTTTAAACTGAGAACCTTCTTGCTGTGAGGTGACAGTGCTAGCCACTGCACCACCATGCTATGCCAGTTTCATAATATATGACCTAAATTGCAAGACTAACAAGGAGGTGGCCACTAAATATTTCTTCAGCAGGAATGTGTTGCTTCAACATTATTTCGTATGTGGTTTTAGGGTTGTTTGGGGTTTTCTGTCATACAGTTTTGTTTCCTTCTGTAATTATGAGTGTGTTGTTCTTAGCAAAAACACAGGCATTAACAGATTATAAGCTTGAAGCAAGAGAGTGGTCTAACCTGTCTGAAAAATGTGATTGGTTTCTGACCCATAGCATGGGCGTCACCTATGTTGGCCTTGATGACTTCTGTGAAAGGTTTCTTCACTCCCTGGAACAAAACAGAGAAAGGTACCTGATTTCAGTGACTGAGCAAAGTATGAAAAAAAAAATCAGTCATTGCATTGTTAATTCTAGGAACAGATGCTCACCAAACAAGTTTGGACGTGTAAAAAGGAGTAAGTGAGGAGGAAACAAGTGAGCAAAGGTAAAGCAGAAACGTCACTGTTTTCCCTTTCCTTTTCTCCGTCCCTTCTTTTGATTGCTTCCAACATCAATCATGGTTAAAATGATTATGGTTATTACATCATAACTGACATCTGGAGAAGAGCAGATGAGTAGCATATCCGCCATAAGAGACTCTTTGTAGGGAGAGATTAAAACAAAGACTCATAGGAAGCAGGATTGAGAATTGCAAAGTAACTCCAAGGGGTACATCACAAATCACCTTTGCTGTGCTCCTAATCTGAGCCGCGTCAGGTTATAGCTTACACGCATATAACTGATTACTACACAAAACCACAAACTACTATATAATAAAGTCTGTATGAGAACGGGATCACCATTTCTAGAAGATCACAAGAGGTTTTTTTTCTGACAAGTATATACATGACAGACATTTAGTCACCAGTCCTGAGTGCTAGCATTTCTTTGCCCTTTAAGCACTGGTATTGTCATGTAATCCTTTAAAGCAATAAAAGCTTGTACTTGCTGACACCATAAGACTTGAAAGTAAGCCAAGCATGAATTATGTTTTTATGTTTACTTCCACCGAAGCATGTTTAACAGAGCCAGGGGTTCAAATGTACAGGCTATACTTGTCTCAGGAGCTGTAAGAATACATGTAATCATTAATGAACACACTAATTTCATGGAATTTACAACTGCAGTTAGTCAGTCACCTTGTGCTTCGATATTGTTAGGCTTATCTTCTTTTTTCATGTGCAATGTTTGCTTTTGGTTCTGGTTTTAGCTGCAGTGCTTTTACTACTTTTAAGCAGTGTTGTATTTTTCATTTTCCCTATTTGGTTTGCTCTTCTTTTGAAAATTTTGAGGTTATCGGGAGTCAGATCGTGGTGGCAGCAGACCGAGCAGGATATTCTAGAGGCCCTTACCCCCAGCAACACTTTCCATTTGCTCCTGGGGGATTCCGAGGCATTCCCAGGCCTGATAAGATAATCTCTCAAATCAGAAGTCCTTGTATTCATCTCACATAGAGCTTTTTGTCCCCTCAAAAACCTCACATGGATCTTCTCACCATTAGAAGTTTTTGTTTTACAAAGGCTCTGGCACAGACTGTAGTTTGGCCTGCAGCGCAAAAGTGCTGGCCTGGAAGGGCACAGTCCTGCTGCCGGAGCTACCAGACACACAGAAATGTCATTTGCTGTTGTTGATGTCGGGGTTTCAATCACAAATTGCAGGATGAATCCAATTATAAGACACTCTTGAATCCCCTTCATTTCATTCCTCTATTTATCCAAACCATTTTCTGCTTCTGTCCACCTCATTGTCCACCTTCATTTTATTTGAGCCCTTCCTCTTCAACTATTTCACCTAACCGAATTATGCAAACGCTGGTCTGGAGCCCATTTGTCTATTTACTGATCACAATATGCGCAACCCTTTGCTGTTAATTAGAGGAGGACATGTGATAACAGATGTCCTCTGTTACTTTGGACAGCCTGGGCCAGTCATAAAACTAAAGTGAAAACTGTACTAAGCCTTCACTGAAGGTTTGTCTGAAATACAATTAGAAAACTGCAAATCCCCAGTTTGTATTGCATTGTGATATAAATACAACTACACAGTACATCCACACTTCACTCAAAGGGGAACAGTGGTAAATTTGGGTTATTACACAATTCTGCCTAGGTACTTCACTTTTATAGATTTAGCCATCCATCCTTTTTCATAACTGTGGGTAAGAGGCAGGGTACATCCTAGACCAGTCACCAAACCATCAAGAGAGACAACCACACATTCTCATTTGACACCTATAGCCAATTTAGAAATCCATTTAACCTGAGAAGCATTTGTTTGGACTATGGGAGGAAGTCATGCAAGTACAGAGTGAACATGCAGTACACAAAAAGGCCCATGCGTACCAGGAGGCTCAGCCCAGGAATGTTCTTGTCGTGAGGCGACAGTACCCGTGCACTGCTGTGTGGCCATTTAACTTTACCAAAAACATACACAAGTGCCCTTTAATTTATTATCTATTTATACAATTTAAAAAAACAACAACAACAACAAAACAACACACACACACACACACACACACAAAGAACATAAAAAGAAAAAAATCCACAGAGCAGTTTCAGAAGTACATCTGGAGCTTACTGCACCCTGTTTATGTAAACTGTCTTTGTGGTTCTGAAAGTCAGGACATGCTGTTCTCATTCTGCTGGCTCGCACCAATTCTTGCACCCCCCAAAAAATCTTGGGAACTTGTTTTGTTTTCTGCAGAGCTGCAGCCACTGTCTATTCTGAAACCTGCCTCAGATTGGTTCTACAGCGCTTTTCCTGTATGTAATTCCTCACCTCACTTGAAAGAGATTTTGGACTTTCACCAGTGAAAAGCATCAGGTTTGAACATATTAACCATTTTTTAAGATAATTAAGACAAAACAGAAGATTTCTGTTAACCAAAATGACCAAAAGGATCATTTTAATCTATGAAAATGATTGGGCATTGTTTTTATCATTATGAAATAATGCTACGTTTCACTACATTTCTAAATAGCTACAGAAAGAAAACAAAAATTGCTGGTAAACTCAACCCAACATTCATTTTGGGTCTTATTTACTTCTTAACATTCATCAAAATAAGTGGACTATATTGTGGTAATATACACCTTACGGCTTCTCAGCACAGCTTTATCCTTATCCTGTCGAGTCCTGTAGTTTAAGTTCTCCTTTGGGTTAAACAACTACATACACACAACAAACGAACTGCTGTTTACATTATTCTTGCCATGATTCACTGTGCTCTACATGACAAAATAGCAAGCAAACAGCCTCTAAGTTCAACTGAAAGTGTTTTCCTTGAAACCAAGTCAATATTAGTCATTTCTGTGCCCTTGAATGACATTAGGAGCAAGCTCTTGAATGTGCTTTGAGTTAGGATTTTGTCAGATATGAGCTTGATTGGAATCTAAGTAACGGGATGCAGCACGTTTCCTTTTTAGCCCCCATTCTCGAGCAACAAAGAGACTGCTGTTCTCCTGGTAGAATAGGAGCCAGTTGGTTCCCCGGCTCGCTGCTTCGTTTCTCCTGCTCAGTCAGCACCAGGCGAACATTACACAGACCAGACCTGCAGACCAGGCCAAGAAAGCCTGTGGGACAACAGGCCTGACAGTCATCATGAATGTTATTTCACTTACAACAGCTGTAGTTTGGACTCTTGGTTCTCTATGCTCAGCTGTGCTAGAGTAACTGGAACACGGTTCATTCAAGCTATAACCGAGTCAAAGTGGAAAATAGCCATGTTGCTTTAATCATGTGATTTATCAAAGTCAATTTTACTGAAATGCACTCAATGTTCATTTCAGTAAAAGAACATTAAAGAACTGTTTACAGTAACAGATGGGCTCTTTTTTCCCCCTGTTCTACTGGTGTATTGTCACCCTTTTATTATGACAGGAAGTGCAGAACTGCCAGAAGCTGAGGTTCACGCCTGAATTAGTACTGTACGCACTGTTCTGCCAGATGTCTGGGTCATCACCGCACAGACACACACGCATAATATCTGCTGAGTTGTCAGTACAAGTGTTCCAGTTAAAAGATTTGACAGGAAGCTCACCAATAGATGACAAGTCAACTTTGTCATGACTTGTGGGAAAGGTTTTTTTGCAGGATTTCATTTTTTTTACGTTGGCTCACATCAGCAGTGCAGCACTCCCACTGCACTGGGCGGGTGAGAGAGAGAGAGAAATGGGACACTTAATGTATAACTTTTAGCAAATCATTGAGTTTCTTTTAAAATAAGCATGGTTTATATATAAAGTTTTATCAAAAGTGTCACCGTTTACTGAACTGTTCAGTTTGACTTGTTGAATATTAACCTCAGAATCTCCTAAAGGCTGATGTTATGACACTGTAGCAAATGACATGTGTGACTTCAGTCAAGTATGAAACGCTGAGTATGCTTTGGCTTCGATAACCAAAGAAAAACAATTTGACAGCCAGAGAACTGAGGCCACCTTTCACCAGAACTGGGGGGCGGCTGCGTGTTATGAGGCTCCTTGCACAGAAAGGCCTCTGAGGCTGCAGGGCCTCACAGCTGCAGCTCAGTCCAATGAAACCTCTCCCCCGCGTGCAGAAGGGAGGTGGGTAAACCCAGAAAGAAACAAAGGAGGACAGAGAGTGCACCCTCTCCTCTTACGTAATAACCCTTCGTATTATACACATCCTTTTGGATCCTTTGGCCGCCCCTGGCAAGATGAGAGCAAAGTGTACTCAAAAAAGGCCAGAGCCGTCCCCGCAGGCTCATCACGTGTCTCGTGAAGAGGACATAACTGCAGAGCCGAGGGTTGCGTTACAGCTTTCAAAAGACAGCTTGTTCAGCCTAGCCGTCCTTCCTAAGGGAAGCACAGTAAATCAATATTGCCCTGTTGAATGTAAGACGAGCAGAGGGCGACAAGCTCATCGTGGCGCATGCAAACACTTTGAATGCTGACCTGCCCTCTATGTCCTGCTTCCACTCCCTGAGCCAGTCAGCAAAAGTCAAGCATCTCATGCACAAAGCCTGCCCTGAATTATTATTTTGTAACTGTATCTGGAGGAAACAGAGCTGGAACACTTTTTACTTACTGTGTGCCAAAATCTAATATGAGGTAATCTTAATAATTTCTGGGCTTATATATAAAGTGGGTATATCCAACAGGTGTGACCTATGACCGGTGTGTAGATTTAGATTCCAGCTGTTTAATAGTTTCAACAGCTGGACAGGATACCATGATCTGATTTCAGAGCTTTATGTACATAACTGCATAACCGTGTCTACCCCTTGGCTAAAACAAACAAACACAAAAAAACAACAACAAACAAATAAAAAAAACACGGGAAATATGATTTAACACTTTAAAAAACCCGCACTGGAGAGCACATATCTTTAAATTAACAAGCCATTCTTTTGAAACCCAACTCCCTCCTGAGTGCCACCTCAGCGATACTCTTAACTCAGTTCGCGCTTTTCTCCTGCTTTGTCCAACTTTGGCTCCACTTTACCTCCTTCAGCTCCTTCTCTATCTGCACCGCCCGCTGGACGATGGGTCCACGGACCGCGTACTCCACCCGCTTAACGTTGGGGTTCATGCTGTCCAAAGTCAGCACCCTGCCCCGGTGCGAGATCCCGTTCACTGCCTGCTGGGACATGTTTGTTATGTCACGAGCGCACCGTTGAAGCTGAAGTGTTATCTGAAAGATAGAAAAAGAAAAAAAAAAGATAAGAAGTTCAGCAATTAGAAGCTCCTAGCTGAACGGGGAGCAGATAAAGTGTATCAGCGGTTACCAGTTGTTCAGCGGGAATGTTGTCAGAAAGGCTCCCGTGTTTACTTTCCCTCCAAGCCCCTTTCCTTTAAGCTTCAACTGACACACGAGCCTCTTCACCCTGGGTGTTTGTATTCCCCCCAGGGCCGCCCCGTGCTGCCCCGCCTTCGCGCGCTGTCGCTTGCGATTGGCTGGATTTTCCCAACCGTGACTAACGTCAGCGTCTAACAGCGCTGACTTTTAAGTGAGATAATTTAACTGGCGCCGTGTCATACTGCAAATTTTGTTATCGATCCGATACCAAGTGAATACAGTGCAGGTCTTGCCGATACCAATACCGATACTTTTAACCTATAAAGGCAGCTTATGTAGGGAACAGTGACAGTGTGTTGTGTGACAATGACATTGTAATGATTGCAAAGTTTTTGTGATTTCCACTTTCCACAAAAATTGGTTATTTAAAAAAATATTTTTTGAGACCCTAAAACGCTTTGGGTCAGTGTTTGCTATGTATATAGGCTATAAATAAAACAGAAGTGACAGTCAGCACAAAAAGGCTAATACATGTTTCATAATGCATGTTTGAGGTCTATTTTTCCATATAATAAACAAATAATTTATTTAAGAAAACTTCATGGGCGACATACTGTATTGGAGAATAGAAGCAAAGTATTGATCCTATTGCGTCAGTATCAATCCAATACCGATGCCAGCGTTGCCATCATACTGGATATTTTATCAATCCGCCCACTTCTAAATTTAACTTCAGTTGCCTTTTGCTTCCATGTTTTTACAGCTATTCTTAATTGTTATGCATCGGGAAGTATTTCTTTAAAGTTAAAGCATGAACTAATAAATAATAAATAAGTAAGTAGCATTTAAAGTTGTTAGCAAGCAGCGGCTAATTTACGTTAAGTGTTAGCGTGTGCAAGTCCGAACCAATGTTGGCCACCTAAATAACAGTGACGAAAAAATGGATGGTAAAAGAGTGCACGAAGTACAGCCCAAGTTCTTTAATAAGGAGATTTTTCTTCCTTTCTTTGTCCTGCTTGAGAGTGTGGCTTGTGCAGTAGAAGAAGCCGCTTGTTAGATGTTAGTTTGCTAGTTTTATTGGCTTTTCATGAAGACAGCACAGCTCAAAAGAAAGAAAAAGCACTAAAGGTTAAGTCAAGGTCGAAGTTCCCACATTAAAGCGTTTTTCTTAAAAAAACAAACAAAACTGAACTATAATTAGAGAAGAGCTAAGCAATAAGCACCATTCCCAACTGTTATAAAGTCATATTTATGCTAGGTTCGCAAAACTGGCTAACTAAATCGCCTGGGATAGACCTCTGGCGTGTTGTATCTGCTGTAGAAATACTTTATTTACCTTGTACATGGACTTCATCGCGACGATAGCTCTGTTATCATGTGAATACCGTAATCTGTCATTCGTAAAATCATACAAAACTAGTCCAATTTTATTAAATGTCCTTCTTGAGTATCCGCTGCTGTGATCAATGTGGAGCAAAACAGTAGAGCAACATGAAGAAGCCACTATCTGATTTTTAGTACAGTTAATCAATAACCAGACAGTATTTAATAAACAACTTTTTCCCGCATGGTGCTCTTGAATTATCTGTTTATAATGTAGGTCAGTGGTTACAACTGCAGTTACAATAGTTGTTAACAACTCATAATAGCTAGTTCTAGTTTTAAGTTATTTTACTTAGCTTTTTATTTAAAAATAATAATATTAATACAAATCCTTTTTAGTTTTAGAGATCCGTGTCAATCACACATCATACAATCAAACATCTAGCTTCTATTTTTGTTTCTCTCATTCAGAAAATTCTTGCTGAAAACAAAAACTTGGGTTTTAATTGGGTGATTTGCTGTGGGTTCACCACTGGACAACAGTGTAATATCAGCCATACCATGGCCCTGCTCTGAAGCAGAGATTTTGACTCGACATAGCAGGTGAAGCAGGCCTGGCTTTTCTTACAGTGAAGTGTCCCAGACAGCCATTACAGGTTGACAGTCAGCATGCACAATACCAGGACCCCGAATGTCAAGCAGATAAATGAAATGCAGGTATCATTAATTTTATTACTTAGCGTTTCTAGCTGTTAAAAAAAATCCATAAAAGAGGTATACTGCTACAGTGAATGTAACAACAGAGTAACTATTAAAGTATTATGTTGTCAACTCAGAATAGAAACTTCTTTGCCGGAGGGAGGGGGTCAGATTAATGCTGTCTGTGTCATTTTAACAGTATCATTTCTATTGGATTGTTGATGAATAATGCCCTGTATTATGACGGACATTAAGTGCAATAGCAACAGCTAACTTGTAGAAAAACAGACTTCTAAAGAGGGTTTTGGGCAAGAGTTCTGAAAGTTTTCAAAGTTTTTTTTTTCCCACTGGAAACTGGCTGCTTTTTCAGTCATCTTGACTCCAGTCCTTGTACCTTCACATTTTCAGAAGAATGTGCTTGTTTGTTTGTTTGTTGAACAACTTAACACTGACCTACAAATCATTCAACTACGAAAACGGCACCTAACTCAAGGCATGAAACAATGTTGTGTCTACACATCACACCACTTAACAAAGAACCAATTTTAAATTGTATCTTTAGGCTCTTTGTGACTAACAGCCTGTCACGAAACTCATCATTTGTTACATCAAAATATGAAATGCCAAAGATAACACAGTTTGAAAGGCATAAAACTGTACCAAGAAGGTCAATTTTTAAAGAGCTCTTAGGTGAAAATTTGGCATCTTTCATGCATGCCCTTAAAAAATCTGATGGAGTAAGACAAAAGAAGGTGCAGGTCTAAAGACTACAGCAGAAGAGCATCTGATAGTCAGGTCCTTAAGAAACAGGGAAATTTCCAGCAAAGACCTGACACAGGACCTGAGAGATGCATTGCCCCTTCAATTGATAAATCTGCTGTTCGCTCAAGCCTCATCAGAAATGGTGTCAGTGGAAGAGCGGCTGTTAGGAAGCCGTTTCTGAGTAAGGAAAACATGGAGAAAAGGCTGAGGTATGCCAAATTACACAAGACACAGACTGAAATCAGTAGCAACAGGTTTTATGGAGTGATGAATCCAAATGTGAAAATTTTGGTTCATCATCAATATGCACAGAGGAAGTCAGGACAGAGGTACAACAGTGAGTGTCTACAGTCGACTCTAAAACATGGTGGAGCCGTGTTGAAGCAGTGTGGGCTCATCTTGACAGGAAACCAAAGGCAGCCAACATTCAAAGAAGAGCTTTAAATGTCCTTCAAGAAGCCTGGAGAAGTACTCCTGAAGACTACTTAAAGAAACTACAAGACAGCTTTCATTAGCGCAGACTGTGTTGAATAAATAGTGGTCATTACCAAATATTGACTTTCAAACTTCTTAGAACTATATTCATTCTTTTGCTTTGTATACTGTATTTTGGTTTAGGTTATTGGTCTATGGCACGAAGGTATGGGTTAATAAATTACTCCCACACCACATCACAGTTCTGTCTTTTCATGTGAAAGGAACTACAGTGCCAGAGAAAAACCACCTATCTGGCAAAGAATGCAGAGGAACTTGATGCCGGGGGTGCAATGTCAAATAAAATTTACCTTCACATGGAAATTTCCTTCCTTTGCATGTCATTTGTTTTAATCAGAGAAAGAAAAGGTTTGTGAGTGTGTATCTGTAGGACAGTGTGAGACACCCCCCAGATGTCTTGGAAAGAGTTTGGGAAAGACATTTGATATCCCAAACTAAAACAGTTCACACGCAAGCATGTGATGCCCTGGTGACTTTCATGTGCATTTTGTCAGACTGTAAGTGCATCATCTGTTCCAACTTTACCTCAACGTTAAATGACAGATCAACATCACATACCTTATGTTGTGCAACAGCTATATAATTACTAAAGGAGAGACTTACAGGCTCAGTCCTTGTAACTCAGTGGTGCTGGCTCACAGTCAAAACAAGTCTGAACATAAGCAGCTTCCAATTTTAACACACTCCCTCCCCATAAGGGTAACTGTTACTGAGGCCTTATACAACATAAGGATCTGTGTGCATATATTTATGTGTGTGGATGAAGGTAATTCTGGTGCACCACAATGTTAAACCACCTAAATAAGCTGTCATTGTGTATTAACTGCAGTTCTGGCAGATGGCTCGGAACAGACTGTGTCATTCGAGATGTGCGGAAAGTCAGAGAGTGACTGATCTGATCTAAGAGGAAGACAAAAGGGGGAGTGAGGGCAAGTAAAAAATATTCAGCTGATCATTTTTACCACAAGAGGGAGCTGTCATCAACATCAAACAAACAAGACAGACTAGGATATGTTCAGCTTTTTTTGAACCAACTATAAGGCAATAACCTGATCAAATCTGTGCCTCAAATCACACACTTAAAAATGTAAGTTGGAATAAAATATTTCATCTTAAACCCACTATCCGATCCCCTCCCTGTAAGCGTCCCGGTCATAACATCCAGATACATTCATTAAGAGTTTTTGCATTTAAAAAAAATATATACAAAAATCATTTGTGAAAACATGTTTTTATGTTTTGTTTTTCTAAACAGGGATCAGTAAAAATCACTAACAAAACTGAAATGCAATACAGAAATTAAGAGTGCATTGAGCTTACATCAAGTCCATGTCAGACAGATTATGTAATAATCCCACTGCTCACAAAATTTAAACGTGGGACTTCGTGCAAGCGTTGCAAACCTTTTTTTTTTTAAAATAAGACATTTAATGAAGGCACCAACCTCTGATAAACAATCGTGATACGTTTGCTCAGTTTGACAAGAAAACTAAACAGACTCTTTGACAATTCAGTTAACACAAATGTATCGTAATTTTCTTTTTATAAATTGTCTCCGGATCAGGAAGAATAAATAATATGATTATATTCTGACGGTAGAAAAATAGAAATACTGACAGAAAAATAGAAATCTGGTAGATGATGATGATGACGGGCTGAGCTAAATTTCCCCACAGTAGAGACAAATGCTTCATTAGCAAATTGCAGCATTTCAAATTTTGCGCACTTGAAAGGAACAAGAGAAACTTTTTTTTCAGTCCAAAGCAGAGGAGAAAAAAAATAAATCAAGCATGGAAACGGTCCATCTTCATTAAATATAAATTCAGAATATTGATTAAACCAATCACGATTAATCCCCCATAAAGAAACAAACCTCTTTCACTCTTGTTTACAACATAAATGTATGCTAATGTAGATCATGTACCTGTCATAGCACTCATTAAGAAAAAAAAAAAAGAACCTCATTAATTTAAAATAAATCAGCTGCAATTCAGTCTTCTGCCTTATCTATAAAACCTCACATGATTCTAAGGCTTTCAGCCAGTCTAATTGTGCATTTAAGAGATGAGTAATGTAATGCCCCCAAAAAATAGAGTGGTGGAGCTGTCGGCTTCTAACTGCAACACTAGAATCTGGAGTTCTTCTGTAGGTGAAGCAGGAGGGAAAGCTAGGACCTGCTAAAGGTGTGAAATGTGCAACAGAAATGAGAAAGCTAATCAAAGGGGGAATAATCACAGATTGCACTTTAGTTCACTTGGAATGCAAAGCAGATTGATCCATCATTGGCATGTAGCCTTAACCTAAAGAGTCTCCAGTGATTCACTTAAAGCATGTCTGTTTTAACAGGGGTTTTTTTTTGCCACTTTTTGCCACCAGCTTTTGTACTTTATAGGCAGCATATTTGTCTGATTGCATGATTCTTTCTACATGAGTCCACAGCAAGGCTCCTTATTGTTGGACTGCTCTTCCTCAGGGGCTCGAAGTTTCAGAAGTGGAGGATCTCCACTGGCTGGGGTGAAGTACACCTGGCTGGGGGAGACTGCCTCGGCGGCAGGTGTCATTTCAGGTTCTGGCTGAGCCTGAGTGGCTGTAACCTCAGCTGCTGCAACAGAGGGCTCCTCCTCAACGGGCGAGGGCAGCGGTGGTGCAGGTGCTTGGTATTTATTGAGCTTAGCAGCTGCCCGCTGGCGTTTCAGGTCAGCCAAGGTGTGGTGTGATTTCTCCCGAGTCATATTATCTGCCCCCTCGCCCTCTGCAGACCCCGCTCCAGATGCAGAGCCGAGCTGGTAGGAGGCGCTGCGCTCCATGATTCCTCCCCCACTCCACTGCTCTCCAGGTACAGAAGATGCCAGAGAAACAGAGGTCTCTCCATTCCCTAGGCTGGGCATAATTTTCCTGTCTGCAGCCTCCAGTTCTTCCAAATGTGATGTTGCTGCACCATGAGCAGCAACCTAAAACACAAGGGGAAAAAAACCCCCAAACAAACCACAAAACATTTATACTGTTTGCAATGGTCACAAAAACAGTCATGAGAAACATTTTCCAAACAAAACCTCCATCACCATGGTGGCATGCTGGTGCAACTCATTGTCGGTCTGTCTGTCCTCATCATCGTCCTGTGGCTCGGGCTGTCGACCGCGCTCCTGCCACACCATGGCTTCTTTGTGGTGCTCCCGACGGTAGAGACTGGAGCGCTCGTTCACGCTGACGCGACGCACCACTTTACTGCACAGAGAAATGAGAGACAGGAGGGGAAGCAGTAAAACAATGAACCGTTTCAACTTCAATGTATGCTTTTCACTCTCTGGTTCCACTGAGCTCCACGCTCACCCTCTGCTTCCTGTGCTAGACGCTCGTCTTTGCAGTGTGCCTTTCTGCCTGTCCTGGCTCTTCATGATGGCATCATGTTTGTGCTTCAAGTCCATCAGTTTGGCTCTGACTTCCTCATCAACACATACATCTGAAAAGCAAAAGCAAGTTTAACACTTGTGTGTCTCTCATGAACAAGTTTGATACTAAAGGCAGAAACAGCAGCAACAACAATACTCTAGTTTCACCTAGTGGTGTCTCCTCTAAGACGGACTTTGCATTTAGATTGGCTCCATGTGCCACCAGCAGTTCCACCATCTGCATCTATGGAACAAAAAACACAAAACACTATGAATGAGTCATTTCAGAAAACTGGTTGCTTTAGGCATGACAGCAGTATGAACCTGTCCCCAGCAGGAGGCAGCATGCAGTGGAGTCCACCCATCAGAGTCCTTCACATCCACCTGAGCCTTGTTCTCTAGTAACAGCTCAGCCACAGACATATAGCCGTTAGCAGATACGATATGGAGCTAAAAGAATAAAGAAAACGAACTGCATGTCAGTAAAGAACAAAATTTCACAACAAAATAAAATTAAGAAAATATTTTCTCAATTCTCTGAACCTTTATATTATTATTACATTGGCTGAATGTTACAGAAATGGTTGGTAAAACATTACAAAGAAAGCAGGAAACCTGTGCAACCTGTTAACAGTCAGGGGATTATTGCATTTCTAATCAGATGTTTTCAAAATATCTAGATTTACAGCATTAGATATAGACTTGAACTCTGAGCTGACAAATCTTAAGTACACCACACAGTTCATGTGCATGTGTCCTTGTGTCTCACCAGAGTTGCTCCATTATCATCTTGTGCGTTTAAATCTGCTCCGCTCTGAACCAGAGCCTGAATGTCAGCCAGCATAGCCGCCTCTTTAGCCCCTCTGCATTCATCTATACGGTCCTGAGTTATCCCTTCACAAGACAAGACACACAAGGACAGGATTGAACAGATCACTTGGACTTGGATTTATTTTCTTCCTACTTTGGGACTGCACATAAATGTTGGCCATCTGATTTCAAATGTGATAAATGACAGGTAAGTTAAGCTTGATCATGCCTCTTTTTCCCGACCTGTCAAAGGCAGGAAAGTTAATCTGTTCACAAACTTCTCACTGACCCTGTTCAGCCATAACCATCTCCAGCAGCTCAAGGGTAGCCTCATCCTCACAGATGTCATAAGGCATGTTGCCATCCGCATTGACAGCCAGCAGATCGGCCCCACTGGAAGCACACATATCCATATGCAAAAAGACCCGAGTTAGAGTGACACACCCTAATATGCAAAGCTGCTAAGTGTTTTATTTGCATTGGGTTCAGAAACTGCTTTCTCTTCCCAACAAGGCTCTAAGTCTCTAATGCGCCCTAGTAAATAACATCCACTGAGGTTGAAATGAAAAAAAGCACATTATAAACAAAATATATTAGCTTAGAAATTTAAACATTTTGTGACAGAAACAGAAAAGTTATGATGTGAGGCAGCACTCACGCCTGAATCAGGAGCTGCACCAGACCAGTGTGTCCACAGGTGGCAGCAGCGTGCAGAGGGGTCCACAACTCACTGTCACAAGCGTTCACATTGGCACCAGCGTCTAGCAGACACTGCACTATCTCCACAAAATCATCAATGCAGCACTGAAAACAGACAGCAGATACAATTGGGTCCATAAGTTTTTGGACAATGACAGATTCTTTTTTAATACTGTGCTTTTGCCAGTGTGCAACTTTAAGTATGATGTAATTGAAGTGCAAAATTTTCATTTGAATCCATTGGATGTAATCAAAGTACTGTAATAACCATTTAGGAATTACAGCTATTTTTATATATTTTTATATATTCCATTTTTGGAAATGTCAAAAGGTAATTGGACAAACCAACATAAATCTTTTAAATGTAAGGATTGTTATCAACACCTTGATATAAACTGTTTGCAGTGACTGACTCCCTAAAGTCTAGAAACCAAGGACATCACCAAATTCTGTTCCTCCGCTGAGATGCTTCAGCCGCTGCTTGTTTGTGAGACTCATGTTTGTGAAAACATGCTCTGTTTGAGATTAGCTGACTGACATGGCCATTGAAGAATGTCTCATGTCTTTGCCTTGAGAAACTCTTTGGATGCTTTTGCAGTTTCCTTTGGCCCATTATCCATTAACACTGTGTTTCTGATTGGTTTTGCAGCATTTCACTGAATGTGAGCAGAAAGTATAGCCCTGTAGACTTCACAGTTCATCCTGCCATTCTATCAGCAATTGCATTATCAATAAACACTAGTGGCCTGTGGCATCCATACATGCCCATACCATGACACTGCTCCTACCAAGTTTGATAGATAGTGTGGTCTGCTTTGGTTCATCTTGTCGTTTCTCTCATTTACCACACTTTTCTGTTCCCATCACTCTGGCACAAGTTCATCATGGTTTCATCTGTACAAAGCTTTGGTTTCCAGAACTGTGCAGGCTCTTTTAGAGGTTTTCTGTCAAAGTCTAATCTGATCATCTTGTTCTTGAGTGTAACTAGTAGTTTGTTCCTTTTGGTAAACCCTCTGTATTTACATTTATAAAGGCGTCTCTTACTTGCAAACCTTGAGAGGGATTGAAAGTGTTCTTGACTTAGTCAGATGTTGTGAAATTGTTTTTCTCAATCACAGAAATAATTATGTCATAATGCACTTTAGCTGTTTTCTTGGGTCTTTAAGGACTTTTGATTTTGCTGACATGACCAGAGCATTCCTTCTTTTTAAAAATGAACCAGATGCTGATTTGGACCCACCTCAAGTTTTTCCTCTATTCATGGTAGGTTTGTGCGGATTTTCAGCCTAATCATGGTCTCCCTCACTTACAACAACATCTCATTGAACATCGTGTTAGGAGTTCCAGTGAGAAAATCCCAAATGCAACTATTCTTCTGCTTAATTTGTCATGGAAACTGCCTGTCAGTCAATTTTCCAATTAACTTGAAGCCTTTGAAAATGGTGGACCGTTTATTAAAAACGGATGGAATAAACTTGGGGAAAAAATATGATGTTGAAAAACGACCACAAGCAGAGGTAGAAAAATCTAAACATTAGTATTAATGTCAACTAAAGCACTGGATAAAGAAAAGAATTTGCATGTACTCAGCCCTCTGTGTAAACACCAAATTTTCCAAGGGAAACGGCAAAGCAAACTGCTCTTATAAAGAGTTCTCTGTGCTAACAAACAGTCCTCTCAGGAGTGTGTAGTAGTGCGTGTATGTGTGAACATATAAGGAGAAATTAAAAAGGGGTGAGAAAATTGCAAAGATTTAAGGTGTCTTAAGGTCTCAACTAACAAAACACAGCAATATTATGGTAGTTAAATGTGACTGAGGTTGCCCAGAAATAGGAATGCAAGAAAAAAAAACTTTTTCACCATTTCCATCTATAATCCAGGGTAATAACTACTTTCTTTATGTAAAGTAACTTAAGATAAGAAAACGTTAAGACATAATAAACACAACTAGTACTTGGTGAGCTCAAAACTGTGACCACACACACAAACAAACATAAACACAGACACAGAACAGAAGTGGCCTAAATGTTGACAGTGGTGTATGTGCAACATGTGGTTTTACCGGCTATAACAAAATCATGCCATGTAAACTGGTACACTGCTTTGTGTGTAATCAGTAATGTTGATGATACATTTAGCATTTGATTAGTGCAAAGGCAGAACTAGGTAAGTGAGAGGAGGCATTTAAGTTTGTACAACTGGCAGTGTTAACAGTGAACAGTGGTCAACTGGTGGCTCCTGGAGCTAAATGCATGTTACCTGATGCAGAGCTGTCAGTCCATCCTCGTTGACCAGATCTGGGTTGATTCCGCTGTTAAGCATCTCCCTCACTAGCAAAAAAGAAAAAAGAAATTTACAATCATGTACATACAGATTATGCATGACCACCAGGGCAGAGTCTTTTCCATAAAAATACAAACAAACAAACACAAAAATTGTGATTTACCACCTTACCAACTAGCTTAGCTCCAACAACTTGCAATAAAGCTCTTAATACTATTTTTAATCTCGGATATATTCAGTACAAATTTTTCATTTCCTGTAAGTCATTGGTTTTTACAGTGCAAGAGCTTCTTTCAGCAAATGCCAACAGCTACAGGACAAAGAAACCTTGGCATTACAGTCAATTCATGGCACCCCAATACTTCTGGGGTCTCCCTTCACACGTTTCTGAGATCTTGATCAGTTTTCTACAGGTGTCAATACCCTGGATTAGTATATATTTGCACTTTGATGCGCTAAAAATCACTGCGTTTAAGCTGAAGCATTTGAAAAAAATTGTTGTCTTCTGATTATGAACTTTTTGTGCAGTGTGTATACCCACCTTCATCCAGGTCGTTGCGGGAAGCAGCATCAAGCAGGGTGACAGAACTGGGGAATGTCACTTTGGTGGTGCGTGGCTTCTTCTTATCTGCTTTGGCCCTCGACCCTCTTGCTGCATCCTTTTCCATCTGTGCCCAAGCCTTCAGCTGCTGAGCGCGTCGCTTCTTGGCATGCTTGAGCCGTTCTGTGGCACTCAGACGCCCCATGGTTGCCATCTCAGCAAGCAGCTCGCCGTGTTCTGCTGCCATGATACCGCCACTGGCTGCCACAGCGGCTCAGCTACTATAGTACTGTTTCTTTCACTTATTATGTGAGGATATCCTTTAGGGGGTTTCAGCCTTCTTAATTTATCATATGCCTCTCTTGTCCTTTTTAAAGGGAAGCCAAAGAGGCCTACATCAGGGTGGGAGAACACAAAAAGATGCTGCAGTTCATCTTCAAAAGTAACCTGAACCACAAAAAACAACAAAAATTTCAGAAATACGATGGGGAAAAAAAAAACTAAGTTGTGCAATCAGGTGACAGATATTTCTGTCTCTTTCCCATCTTTAAAAACTCTTATCGTGCTAAAGTAAAATAGCAGCAGGAAGGTGTCCAAAACATAATAATCCAAAGGGTAGATTTCAACCAGCTGTCAGTCCTCCAATCCATTTCTACTTTGGGTAACTTGGCGAATCATCCACTTGGCAAACAGAAAAAAAACAAAAAAAAACAACAGAACTATAAAGGTCAGTCTATCTTAGCTTCTAATCCAAACGGATAGCAATCATACTTCAGTATATGGTCCAAAGGAGGTGTGGATTTGTGAGAATCCATAGGCAGCAGTGAAAAACAAATCCACAAGGTGGAAAGAACCAAACATCCAATGAGAATAAAAAGGAGTCCTACTTCAGTTACTGACAATAAAAAATATTTGACAGAATTAAAATATTTCTGGGTGGTGAAATAACAACATTTCACAACTTCCTGTTGATAGTGTTGGTGCACTTTTTGGTAAATCTTCAAAAGATGTGGTATAATGTGTTCACCAACTTGAATGACATAGTCTTCAGCCTGTGAGTCAGGGAGAGAGAAGGAAAAACTGCATTGAGACAAAATGTCAGGGCTATGTTACAGTATAATGAAAACATACTGCTCTCTTAATCCTGTTATCTTTAACCCCTGAGCTCCTTTCCCCTACTCCCTCCTCTCCCACTCCTCTCCTGAAGGAAACTTGAGAGGGTGGGATGCTTTTCATTAATGACTGACACACCCTGCAGCCCAGCACACACATTACATGTGTTACAGGGTATTCACACGGTGAGAGTGAGTGATGGATGTTGTGGCAATGCAGTTAAGTAACAAGTATGTGACCTGTTATGGTGCAAGTTCCCACCCCTGACAACCCTGGTCAGTGAGATCACTCTCATTGGCTTTCGTTCACTTCCAAGTAGAGATACGCGGCTCACACGCTCGGCTCTTTCCAGGCTGTTCATTTATTATTTAGGCCTGGGCCAGTGAGCGCTGAGAGGAAGGTCAACTAGAGGCACTCAGTGAGATAGAGAGAGTGACTGATAAGAATAAAACTGTAGTCCCAGGACATAGCTACTGCAACATGGTACCAATGACGACAAAAAAAAAACAAAAAAAACACAAGGCTGGGAGAACACACCAGTCCATAAATCAGCAAGATTAGAGGGCAATCAAGTGTAGAATCATTAGACATAACAATTACAGCAGTCCTCTTGGACTTTCACCTCATTAAGACTCCAACAGTGTTTTTAATAGTTGTTTAATAGTTGTATTAAACACAAATAGTCCTTTGTTACAAACTAAGTGCAGAGGCCTATATCTTAAAGCCTTGTGTGCAATATGATATAGCATACAAAGAACTATAATTGTGCTTTTTAAATAGGGTTTTACCCTGCCATTTGAAAGACTAATAGTTCTTGCCTTGGGGACAGGCAAGAACTATTAGTATTCTGTGTACACCTACTATTTTCAGGATACCTAACCCTTCACCCTTTGTCACAAGCTACAATGTAAGGATTTCCTTAGTTTAAGGTCACACTCTGACTCTCTCCATGGATTGAAGGCTACTACCCAGATCTGTCTTTTAAACACACAGATTAATGCAGACTTGGAATACACAGGACAGAGATATGTGTAATGAAGGTTAGTTTCAATTAGAATGTACCAACAATTATACAACATAGCTTTTTAACCTTTCTTCCTCAGAGAAGAAAGTCATAGTATCCACAAATGAGCACTGTAAAAGTCAAAAGTAAACAGTAAGTATACGGCAAATATTTAAAGAATAGTCCAATCACAGTCAGTGGCCTTGGTTATACTGCACTTAACTAATGAAAAGGGGAATAAGTTTTGTGGCATTTTAAGGGGCTTTAAAGGGAAAAAGGATTAGAGAAATCTGGAAAAATCCCTTCAAGAACTTTACTGATGTATTAGTGGGATAATTCCAGACACAATCTGAGAGATCAGTGGGAAAAATATCTTAAATATGTTGGGGGGTTTTGTCAGACTCACAAACCTAGAGTTTTTGACATTTTATCCTGTGCTGTGACCTAATTTTAAAGATACCTTTTCATACTCAAAGCCTATGTTAAATGTTGACACTCAGACATAAACAACAAAGCCATAATATATCACCTGTATATTAAAATACATCCCTTAGTCCACATCTTTCACAAAAATCAGCCACTACTTAATTTGTGCACATCAGAAGTTCATTTCTTCTGAAAAAAGATGCTTTGATTCTTACTTCACTAACATTTCATGTTTGCTGAGTTTACATAAACAACGAGTGATAAATTATTTTTATACGCAATTCACAACAGCGCACATTAAAGAGATGGAATTTGATGATTTGCATTTCTAAAGTGACCAATGTGAGAATCAAGGCTGCCCTCACCGCTCTTTCTGAATAAAGATATCCTACTGACTAAGCAGACAATAAAAGTGTGCCCCTTTTGTCCCTGTGACTATAAAACCGGTTTACTGCGTTTCCACCCTCACCATGAAAATACGGCCTCACCTGACCTGCTGGAACTGTGCTGGCCTGCCACTGTTGTGGTGTGTATCTTACATGGTGTATCACTCGGGGATGACAGCATTATTGTGGTTTCTTATATTATTGTGGTTTCTTATACTCGTGACCACATTGCTCACAAGTTTTAGAATAGAATAGAATAGAATGCCTTTATTGTCATTATACAGCTGTACAATGAGATACAGAGCATCTCCTACTCAGTGTAAACATGTTGGGGGGGGGGGCGTACAGTTCTGCAGCGCTATATACATATGGACAGTATTAACATAGGGAAGAAGATGTATATATATATAAAATGTACAATTTACAAACCGTAAACAATATGTAATTTCCACCATATTGTTATCGCTGCAAAGAAGGTGCTGCATCAAAAACCTCCTAGTGTTTGATTTGGTTACAGTTGCCTGCAATGTTTCATGTTTTGTGTGCAAATACTTGGCAACTATCAACCCAGTGATAGCATACCATTTACAGTTTGAATCAGACTTTTCTTTGTTTTTTCTCAAGGTCGGAGAATATCTGAAAAATGTTTCTAGACAAGTGCATCACTTAGATTTATTCTACGACCATAGCAATATAATAACAGCCAAATCACAAACAGGTTTTTGCCAACTGGTTGAGGAATACATATTTTTCCCTAGCAACAGGTGGTTGCCAGGGAGGTCACTGACAAATCCGTAGACCGTCTCTGTATGACTGGTATTTAGCAATGATTTTTCCTGCAACTTCAATCAACCTTCAGCAACTCACAGCCACTCAGAGAATACTCATTTGTCCCCTCGCAACAGGAGGTTGCCAGATTGTTGCAGACAGATCTCCATGTCTGTGTGTGATTTACATACTTATTCACTTAAACCTACATGGTCACCATGAATGTCAAACATCCAGAATGGCAGAAAAATTGACATCATGCTAATAGTGGTCACATGTCGGCAAAACCTCAATGATTATTCAATGGGTCATTAGAACAATAGTCTATTCAATATGTCTCTGTAGTGGACATTGAATTAGTTCTCAGGATGATATCACCACCTCTTGCCTTGGCATGCTCTTGACAACACCTGAGAATGCTTTTTGTAATTTCAAAACAAACTCAGAAAAATCAGTTTTAAGAAATATCCATGAACCTATGGATGCAGCCATAGTGTGGTTAATCCATATATATCTTAAGCATAAAATCCAGTCATCAAAAACATATGTCACTTAAAACAACCCATCCCTCAAAAAAACGTCATATATGTGGTGTGTTGACTGATTCACAAAGGCAGATAATGCAAGGAAAATGCAAGAACACTGTTAAAGTTACCACACTATGCTATTAATACCAAACTTAACACTTCCTGAATCCTTTTCAAATTACAGTCTAAAGAAAATGTTGGAGATTAACAATAGGTCACTAAAAGCTACTTTTAGCTTCCCTCTTATTTACAAAGGGTCGTCACAGCAGATAGCTCCACATGTTTGACTTGGCAGATTGTTGTTTTTCTTGAGATTTCCTTTCTGATGTAACGCTCAAGGGATTTATTTCTCCTCCCAGGATCAAACTAGGGATCTTTCACCTGTTAGGAAAATCTGTAAACCACGCCAATATGGAGCCACAGTTTACTAACTCATGCTATTAAACCAAACTGAAAATAAAAGAGAGACAAAAGGAGTCAAAGAGAGAAAGAAGAGATATCCATGTTGGTGAGCAAGTCAGACAGGCAGACTTGGAGAGGTAGGTAGAACGTAGGAAAAGTGATTAGACTACCTTGGGAAGAAGTTACAAACTGTGTCCATGTGAACGCTCATGCATACATCTTTTGTACACTATGGGACTTCAACACACAGCAAAATTACACACGAGTAGTAATGGGAGGCATGATACATCACACACAGGCCAACTTTCTCGCCTGTGCAACTTAACATAGATAATGTCATAAATTTATTTCTAATTAAAATGTACGATTACACACATAAACACAAACTCTGGCATCAGAGCAATATATTCTGATGTTATGCCGTGGAGTGTTAAGCTTAGCAAACATGTAAGACATCCTCTCATACTAAGGTCCAATGAAGCACATTTATTTGTTTGTTTAACCGACAGCACCAGAGTTCCAGGTTTACATTAATGTCCCAAGCCTAATGTTTTTTGGACCTCCATCACAACTTTTTCACTAAGAAACTAATCCTGAAACCATTAATAATAAATGTATCCATTTCATAACCAAGTAGCGTAGCAGTGATAATACTTCCGAAATCCTTTCAGCAGGAAACATAGTGACAATTTCTCTTGCCAAGGACCAATTCTGGAAGACACAACATCCTTGTACATGTTTTTCACTACGCAAGCTAATCTTGGAGAGTGTAAATAATGTTATGTTACAACTGCACTCTGCTCAGGATACTGTGGATTCTCACAGCTACCAGTGCTACCCCTCAGGCTCCTAGTAGATGCATCTATGGTATAAATTTGAATGTCCTAGGTGACTTCCTTCTTCAGTCATCACATTCACCAGATTTTCAGAAAACCTGAACTCTGGGGCCTTAACATTGAGGTCATTGAGATTTGAACTCATCAAGATTTTTTATATATGCACTTTTGGTATATTTTTTGAAAATCCTACATTGCATAGTTAGCACATGCAAAAACATGGGCATCCACACTGCCTGCCCAGGTGACTACAATACCCCATTAGCCTTTTACAGTTAAGGGGTAAAAATTGGACTGAAGGAGAAATTAAGTTCTACGTCGCAAGTAATTCTGTGTTAGCCCATCATCAACAAAACAATGCGAGCACCTGATTCATAGTCACCATGTACACAAAAGTATTTGCTGTGAGTGTGAACACCGCTAACTTGTGGCTACACACTGATGCAAAAATAGTATGTGTCAAACTCAGCCACTTCCACTCTGGATCCTGTCTCTTTAAATCATATACTGTCCAGTTTTGTTTTGTTTTGATTCCATTTTAACCACAACTTTTCAGTCCAGTCTTTGCTTTAAAGCCTAAAAGTGGGGAAGTTTATCCCTTTGGAGTATTACTCTGATAGTTCAGATTTAGCCAAACAAACTACAAGTCATGTTGCTATGAAAAAGAGAAAACACATCTTCAGTATCCTCACAACATGAAAATATTATCTTACTCAGACAGACCAGCAGCTCAGAAGTGAACTAGAGAAAAAAAACTACAAGATAAACAGTCAGTGACCCAATACTGTGTTGCCTCTCTGGACATATTAATAGCTTGGTTGTAGTCAATGCTAGACAAGGCGTCACCATGTGAGGATATTTCTAAGATAAATATTGAAACTACAGTAATATGCCAAAGTCTTGAGCCATGCCTGATTTCTTTAGATTTTGCTTCCAAGGAGTCAGACTTCCTTGCATTTTTTCTTTCCTTTGCAATTTCTTGCAAGTGGGCGTGGTCTGCAGTTCTCCAGGCTTTCTGGAGGTATTTCAAAGTTTTTCTTTCACATTTCATTTCAGAGGAATGTTTTGTTTGTTAAGCCACTTAATACTGGCCTATGAATCATTCAAGCCTGAAAAAGGACCCTAACTCAAGGAACCAGTGTTGTGTCTACATATAACAGATATTTTAAACTGTATCTTAAGGCAAATTGTTACTAGCAGTCTTTTACAAAGACAAATAAATTTTTCCAATTTTTTAAGCTGAATCCAGGAAAAGTGCCAAAGATGATAACAGTGTGATAGAAATAAAATAGTTTGCAAGAGATATTAGCTGAAAACGGTGCATATCTCAGCAACGTGTGCTCTTTTTTTGTAGAGGATAAAAGAAGAAAAGGCTTAAAGACTCTCTACAACACATGAACACTATCGGAAAGTCACATATTTAAGAAATAAGAAAAAAAGCCCATCAGAGAGATGCATCTGATCCTTCAGTTGACCAATCTTTTGTTAACTGAGGACTTAACAAATTATAGGACAGTTTGTCTAAGAGAGTTCAGACTGTGCTGAAGAATAAAGGTGTTAGAATTGCACAAAATTTGTTTGTTTGTTTTTATACTGTATTTCTTGTAGTTTTGCACATTTCAATAAAGAGCTGCAACAACTTCCCATTTTCGTAGAGGGAAAACAGGAAAGAAATGTAAGCTTTTGCACAGCACTGTATATTTTCAACAGTATACACTAGCATCAAGTGTTCATCAAAGAGCAACCCCTCCCCCGCCCTTTTGTTCTTTTAAGGAAGGATTTTGCTAACTATTCAAAAAGAAATGAGGAGAAAGCTATAAATGGAAATCTGAACATCAACACTGTAATGACATGTACACGTACTTTGGGATGATGTAACTAAATGATATCAATAATAATCTTTAAAAATTTGCTTTAATTTCTCTGCGATGCTGTGATCTTACCTTACCGATGTACTCACTACAAACACTTGATGCACAACAGACCTCGGCCTCATGAGTCTGTTAGTTTTGCTTCTGCTATATAAAGAATGGGGAATTTGTTAGTGGGAAGACTGTGGAAGAACCTTGTGATTCCCAGTGTTGGGCAAAGACTAGACAGGAAACTACACAGGAAAAGACAAGGTGAGATCACTGATAGTGTACAAATTTTAGCACGGCAGACACCACAGTGCACACTCACACACACGCTGAAAAATATGACTAACAATTATTATATTTGGGAAAACGTCCCTTCGTCAATGTGACACTTGTAGTCTTCTGACTAATTTTCCACCTAGTGACCTAACAGGAAGGTCTGTCTACAGCTGCTGACAAATATAACCTTTCACTCAACAGCTAGAATGAATAGAGTACTAGGAATACATATACTGAGGCTCAAACATTCACCAGGTGGGTGGGACTGATCAAAACAGAAAATACAGCCTAAACAGCCAACCTTAAATCTGGCCACACTTGGTCCTCTGTGCTTCAATCATGGTTTTGTCATCATAAAACAGCACCGGACGGCTCCTGTGTACAGCCTCCAGACTGGTGAGCTATTTGATTTGAAACAGAGGACCTTACCGACCCACTCATTGAAACAAACATTGCTGAGTCAGTGTAGCTTGATGATTCGGGAATGATCCCGCCTGCAGTCTGAAACAATGCCAAAAGTAGCCTAAAATGTGTGCCAGATACTCACAAATACTCACTGTTAGAAGGGATAGAGCTGGGAATGGCTTGTCAAATCATGAACCATTATTTCTAATCAAAAAGCCAAGTGTAGCATCTACACTGCTTCTCTGCGTTAAAAAAAAAAAAAAAACTTGCTTTAAATTGAACGTCTTTTTGGGCTGATGGCTGGACAAAGCAAGATAAATGAAGATGTCACATACCTTGAAATAATTTCCATTTTGGGTACTGATACAGAAAATATTTGTAGCTGCAGCCCTCGAAGGACGGACAAAATTATAATCACTACAAATGAGAGCGAGGGAGGAGGATCTACAATAATCCCTGTCATGTGTTAAGGTTTGAGCTGCTCCATGTAATCACTCAGAAATCTCAGTAATTCTACCAAGCAGCCAAGGGTTAGGAGAGACCATGAGAAAAAAAAAACAACACAATGATGAAGGCAAAAGAGCCGCTGCTTTTTTTGGAAGACAGGATGTGGACAGAGAGAGAGAAAGAGAGGGTTAAAAGGATGTGGAGGAAAGAATGTGAAGGAGATAGAGAAGAATATGAGGAGGAGACAGGATGGGGAGGAGACAGCCAGACTATCTTTGACTTTAACTCCTCCGACTGGTTGTAAGTAGGAAGTAGGGTCATGTCATGCTGGAGCGGAGGAGGAGAGGCGAAGAAACAAAAAAAAAGGAATCTTTAAATGGTGCCAGGTGACAGGATGAGCTGCATCTGTTAAAAACAACAATGGGATAGTAAAGACATGCCTCAGTAAGACGAGAGAGAGAGAGAAACCCGACAGGATTACCCTCACAGTTCAGGTCTTTGTTTTCATAAAGTATCTATTAGTTTAGTGGCGATTGCTACGGTTGCTGTAAAATCACAGTCCAGCCTTTTTATCCATTCTTCCTAAGTCTCTGAAAGCACGCAGCACTGTGTGGGCTGTCACATCGTGTATCAAGGAGCCCTCACGCTAATTTTAGTCTATATTGTGAAACCTGCAAATATTTAACTTTACATACCAAGTCAATGTTGTTGAAGAGGAACTTTAAACATAGCCCTGACAAGAACAAATGCCTGTGAGTTTATTTAGGTTAATAAGTTATTGATGGAGGGTTAAAGTCAAATAGCTGAAGGGCCGTGCTTGATCGTGAATTTCTCTTCCTTAATCTCTTCAGACTTGTTGGTCTGCCTCTGTGCAGTGTGCCCATTTTCACAATAAGCAAATAAATTATCTTTACAATTCGCTTTTAGCTGAGAAAAGAGATGTTATCATAAGATATCAGAATTTTTCATTATTATTCATTCAGTCATCAACCTGTAATATCATTTGCCAGACTGAGCTTGCTATTTTTATTATTATATTATTATTAGCAAAATAGTTGATTAATTCAACTAATGGTAAAGTTATCCAACAAAACCCATTTCAGTAAATGATTGGATCTACTTGACCCTGAACTCTGAGCTGCCGCATGTAAGATAAATGAGTTGTAGTTTTTTATGTCAGGGTAATTAACTGTATAAGCTGGCAGGTCGCCCTTTCACGCTGCTGTGATATATTTAGCTTAAAAAATAAAAAGTTAAACTTAGTCCCAAATCACCTTCACTTTTTCATCACAGTTTGATTCGATCGCTGTAGCGCTAAACGACATTAATACAATAATGGAAATTTTAACAGCGGCAGCAGCGGAAGCTTTAGCTCCTGTCATGGGATTAGCTAACCGACCTAGCGGTTCATAGACAAGCCCAACAGGTGTATGGTCTGCTGACAGGTAATGCAAGCGGCTCTTCCCCCACTGGCTTCATTCGTAGATCTCATAAAGTAGTTGTATCCCACACGCTTGACTTTATAAGTTGAAAAATTGGTAAGCGTACCTGTTGTGCGGCTACCTGTGGTGAAGTCATATTATGCTAACGTTACCTTAGCTTCGCATTAGCTCGCTGTTCACCGACGCTGCAGTCGGAGCCGCTGCCCTCAGATAATTAACGTCAACGTCTCAGCGACAACTAAGTTCAACTTAAACACAATCGTTTGAACCGAGCAGGACGTGCAGACTCATTGTAAAACAGTAGAAAAACAAAGTGGCGACATCTTACCTGTTGAGCTGCCTGTCAGGGGTAGGTCCTGTGCGAGCCGTGAAACTGAATCAGCTGCTGTCCGCCGCAGCTCCAGCTTCAGCCAGCCCTCTGGGGAAATGCTTCACCATAACAACCGGACCTGCGCCCTCTCCGCCCACCGGACAGCCTCCACCAGAGGGCGGCAAAGTCTGCAGGTTGCGGGGCGGCAGGAGACAGGTGATCATCTGCCAAAAACATGCCCGTATTTAAACTGTTATAAATGACTTGCTGACTCAAAAAAACAAAAACATTCCAATGTGTAAGCAGCAATCAAGCTTTTGACAAAGTGAATTTTATACATTATTTATTTATCCATGTACAAAAAAAAGTCTCTCTGAGATTAAAAATGGTATTTTTTAAAATGAGATCTGGCCAATAGGGCAGCAGAAATTGCAACAAACATAAAGGCTCTATAAAGATATTTTAAGTGGATAGACTGATAGATACTTTATTCATCCCCAGGGGGGCATTAACAAATTCCGCCTACATGCTAGACAGGCCTGGACTGGTACAAAAGAAATCACGACACTATGTACTGACTAATAATGAGTTATACTGTAGTGCATCATGTTATATTTAAAAGCTGTACTTTAGCTATTAGCGGCGGCTTGTGGTCAAAGTAGCCATTCATTTTACTCGAATCTCTGCCCTTCTAATTTTTTCCCTCCATCATTCTTACCACTCTCTTTTTGGGACTTCTATGGGCTCAAAATGTGGTCATAAATAGACTTCTGTCTCTCCTCCTGCACTTCTCCAAGACTAGTGCTAACAACAGCAGTCGTTTGTGACGCGAGGGTTTTTTACTAGTTGTTGCTGTTGACAGTGTAGCTGCTAACATGTCGGTTAATTTGACTCATTTTGTTGCATTTTTGTTTCTCTTTCTTTTTGTCTCTCCGCTTTTCAGCTCCACCTTTCGTTTTGCTGTCTTTATCAACCACGTCTTTCACAATAAAATCTCTTATACAAGGTGCGCGGGCGCACAGGGAACGCTGGCAGGGGAGGGAACAGTTTGAAATTAAGATATTTGATTGGGTAATCCAGTGTCAATAATGAAAATGCACCAATGGGCTGCTGTAAGTGTTTGAAGGTCCGGTGCACAGCGGGCCTACGGACTGTTGCCTATATAAGCATATCGACCAAAAACAAACAAACAAACAAACAAAAAACAATTATATTGACCCCGGTATGCCAAATTACCAGTCCAGCCCTTATGATAGACATTCAATAAATACTAACAAACACTAAAAAACACTAAAATCATCAAAATCTTTGCTTGATCACTGGAACAAAATGCAGATGGCCTATTGATTGTGGCACTGATGCAATTACAACCTGCATTAGTCATGATATTAAGTTAAGTCACAGAGATCTTACTCGTCTAGTTCATTGGACAGCACTGGTTTCTTAATGCTTAATGATTGAAGCTGAAATGTTGAAACTAATGTGTTTCTGGTTGAATGTTTGCCAGAAACTGAAGTTAGCCAACTTTGTGGAAAAATCTGTGCTGGTGCTAAGGATCTATTAAGCCTTTCCGCAACCCTAATGAAGCTGGCATGTAAACAGTATCTCACATTAACATTCATATGTTTATAGATGCAGCAGAATTCATTTTAGACACACACATGGTGCGATTATCAAAGATTGCACAGCAGTTCCAGAGAAAGTGGAGTGGACTGGAGTCTTAACTGTGGTCATTATACTTTCATGTGTGTGAGTAGATATTTCAGGCGATTACAACAACTTTTAATCAAGAAGTTCAGATTTGAACATTCAAATGAGCAACTTGAGGTTACGGTATGCCAAAAGACTACTAAAAAGGAATTAAAAAACATTAAAAAAAATAAACAGGTTGAACTTACCTTAGTGTAAAAACAACCCATCCTTCATTTTTAAGTCAGATATTAAGGGTGTGTTTGCATGTATAAGGATGTGTTTGCCTATGCACCTGCGTTCTTAGAAATGTGAATTCACTGCAGTCTTTTCACAGTAAACTGTTAGGGTGTGTTTTGTAACTAAATGATAATCGCTGCAACACACAAGCCTGAACAAGTGTGTCTTTACCACTCCCATAATTAAAAATCAATTTTGAGGCACTCAACCAAAAACACTGTTGGACAATGAAAAACACAAGGTGTCCCTGTGAGCATCCGAATCAGTTACTAAATCCTAAAAAAGAGACAGACACTGAAGACAGTGTGACCTGCTGACCCCCACAGTGACCCAGCCGTGCATCACAGCGGTGATACCCTGCGGAGTCACAACAAGGAAACTGCGTTGGAGCTTTTGTTACCATCTCTGGTCCTCGGGAGAAGATTCAGTGCAGCGCTTCTTCAAGTGTTTTGAATATGCATAGAACGAGTTTCATAAAAATGATGGCAAACAAAGAGCAGAGTGACTCGTAATTCTGAAACCAGTGATGCCCATGTTTAAAACCAATTGGATTTGGCTTACACAAATATTTATTATCCATTTCTGTGTCAAGAAAGCAAAGAAATCTTCAGGGTAAATGAAAATACTACTTTTCAGGCCTTTTAGTTCATCATTATTCTAGTTTTGAATGCTTCAGCAGAGCCAAAATCCATGTGGCATGACAGATAAACACTGCCTGATACCAGCCTACAGACAAAAGGTCAGAAACACCTGATACAGGTTTTTCTAAATGCTAGTACTAACCAATGGTATGCTTTTTTTATTGCTTAAGTAAGCAAAAGTCACTCTTGTCTTAATTGACACATCTCAGATCAAACTTTTCCTTACTTTCTCTAAAGAGCATGCCTTTCTTCCTCCTCTATCCCAGTATCGGGATGGATGACAGCTTAGGAAGGATTTGTCTGGACTCAATCATCCCATGTGAAGAGCCTTGTCCCTGATGCTGACCTATTCACGTAGGATCCCATTCTCTTTATGTGTGGCTCTCTAATCCAGACCAGACCTATTAACTAGCATTCCAGCAAACAGGAAGGGATAAATTGACAGTTTGTATTCAAATCAGTGCGTCTGGCACTGAGCCCTTCATTGGAGAATGTTATGCAAATGCAGGTGGAAACATAGTAAGTGGTAGTTTAGGAGTTTCCCCATATACACCAGTGATTCCCACCCTTTTTTGTGTCAGGTTTCAGCATGTGTTCGGTACTGTTTTTCCAGTACCTCCTAAAAGTATCTAGTATTTAGTTATCTCTTTTACTTTCGTTATTATTATTATCTGTTACTTTGTAGCATTACAATTAATCTGCCATTCCCTGATTGAAAATGTATCCATTACTTTCAGCTGTTTCTTAACTTTCAGACATATACCATGTATTCATTTTTTATGTATAACTTACAGAGGTTTTCCATTTTTAATCTGATTTTTTGTTTGAGACTCTTAGGCTGTGAATCATTCTTATACCTGTTTAATTGTCTCCGAATCTCTCAAATAGAAAGAGATATGAGGAATTTAACCCCGTTAAATTCCACATATTTATGAAACTTATTTAATGTTGCTTAATTTTAATTCTTCCATGAAGTTAGTACTTCTGTGGGTTTTGAGTGAAACCGCTAGGGGGGGATAAACCTAAAGGGAATGTCACCGACAGTGGAAGAAAAATACTGACCCAATTTGAAGCAGGTGTGCAACGGAGATTTGATGTTCACCGTGTTTAGGAATGCCATCTGACCTAGAAAAACAAACAAACAAACTCATTCATATATTTTTGCGTATTCCTGCAGAAATTACACATTTGTGCGGTAAGTTTGTCACACGGGCGAATTGTTTATTTGAAACAAAGCAAAAACTATCAGAGCGTCCTTTTTTATTTTAATTTTTACAGCAACCTGATTAAAAGAGCGCCATCAGCTTTGTTGCCTGGACCTGTAAGGTTAACTTGTGGAGTGGTGTGATATGAGTAGGGGTCAATGTGAAAACGCCCAGTAGCGCCTATTGAAAGTAAATGGATTTTAATTGCAGGAAAACGGAGTTGTTTCCAGCTCTGCTGTTTCTGTAACTTTCAGGTGACACAACTGTTGGATCAAATCAACTTTAATCTGCGCATTAGTGCGAAATTCTTTACAATCCCGTGCCAAAGTTCACGCTTTGTCACATGATGGATCCTAAAGTTGATTCTTTGGTTGACTTGTTAATAAATTTTTTTTCTGCTTGAGGGAGATGTTGAGGCATTTTCCAGCAGCTGGGGGTGTACGTGATTGCCCCTGTTTAAGGTGTGAATGTTCGACCCAACTACAACACTTAGCAGCTTGTAAGCGCCAGAAACCCCACAAATGGTGTTGAAACCCCCCGTATTTCCTCACATGCTAAGCAGCTTCTCTTTTTCTTGGGATGGAAAAGTCTCCAGCTTCCCGATGGGGTTCCTTCTAATCCAACTTGTTTTCACTGTCTTGCTGGGAAGCAAGAGTTTCAACATTAGCACTACGTTAAGTTGAACAAAAGAGGCGCATACCCGAAAATAGTCTTTTCAGCGCTGAATGGCATGCTCAACACTCCCAGGGAGACCCCACTGTGGAAAAACACCCCCGTCGACTGCAGCGCGTTATCAAACAACACAAAACAATGATGACTTCAAATATACTGCACCTACTAATCAGCTGATCAGCGTAGTTTATGCTTTTCTTCTTCTTCTTCTTTTTTTTTTTGGAATAGCTTTCATGGGAATAGTTTCTCCTCTGGATTAAGAGCCAAATCAAATACACAATTTGGCTAATTTGATTTTAGTTTCTCACAATTAAAAAAATATCTAAAAGAATTCAGTAGGCAGTGAAGGCTAAATTGCTTATTTAATAATTAATAAATAAATGAAGTACTGAAAGGGGCATCTTTAGTGTTTGTATATTAGCCCTCTCTTGTGTATATTGCTCATCTATAATTGTTGATTGCATCCGAGGTTAAATCGAAATTACTTGTACCCACCCTACCCCCACAAGTTTTACCTTTCACGTCTAAGCCCAAGTAAAAGCTTTAGTGATATTAAAATTAAATAGACAAATAATTTAAAAAGTGTACGGTAAGCCTAAAATGTGTAATTGTGTAAAGCCAGACTTGTATTAATGTAGATGTGTTCCCCAAACACTTAAAGTCTCCAAGCAAGAATCTTGTAAGCAGAGTTTTCTAAAGTAGTTGCGGAATCACTACGTTGCATGTCGGCGTGTTGATAAGGTATCGTATGGGTGGTTTACAGTTTGGCCCTCTCTTTCTCTCCCTTCTTCGCACACAGACCCAGCCCAGCCCCCAGGGCCGATCAGTCATTCTGCTTTCAGATAACGCATCATTCACCCCCCGATTACGCAGCGGGATTTACATGAAACTGTTAATTGTTTGCTCTTCAAATAGAGTCAGCCTGGAGCCAGCAGTCTGCCAGAAGTTAAGGACCGACTCTTTGACCTCCTCCCCCTCTACGTGCAGAGCCATATTCCTCCCCTGACTGATCAGCATGACAAAGCATTGGCCGGGGCAGAGTCTCTTGGCACCGATCGCTTCATCCCACCTAGGAGAACTTCTCGACCATCAACTTGACTTCCACAGAAATGAGCAGCAGAGTTTTCCTCCCAGCGGCGTAGCGCCGTGGAGCTCACCGGCCCAACACTGGCCTTACCTCTCGGATCCGATGCCTCCCCAGCAGCTGCCGCGCTCGGAGGAACCAACGGAGCGCCCCGGACACCTCACCGGCGCCACAGGATTCATGGATAAAGAGGAACCGCCTGGATCTTTAAACCCGAATGATCAAGATGGGCAGTTTAAGCAGGATGAAACGCAGGACATGTGGAAAAGTGAACGGGAGAAAAGAAATGCCGGCAGTGGGAAGAAAAAGAACTACCAGAGGTACCCAAAACCTCCGTATTCCTATCTTGCAATGATCGCTATGGTCATCCAGAGGTCTCCAGAGAAGAAGCTGACGTTAGCTGAGGTAATGATAAAACTAATGCTTTTATGTGTTAACTGTGTAAATGCTGCCGGAGTTTGGCATTTGTGTGTAGACGATGCGCGCGGTGTTTTACGCACGGTGCCGCTTATGATCGTCACTTATTGCATCAGCAGAAGCAAATCCATCACTGTGTCGTGTATTTAGAGTAGACTCCATTAGAGTTTTATGCGAAATTTCTACAATCTGTCTGAGAAGATCGTTTACAGTTCCTAAAGTGACACTAAACAGCCACATCGTCGTGACACTTGAGTGACTTCTACCCGTTCCCTTCTTGGTTTGCTGAGATAAGGGTGGACTGCAGTGGAACCAGACGCAGATCTGTATCAGAAACAGTGATAAGATATACAGTACATTCCAATATTAGGCTTCAAATGGGGGCTCCATTCGTTTTTTGTACCAGATGGAAAACGTATTTTCAATTTGTTTAAAATTCTATTATAAGTTCAATAAGTATAAAAATCCAAATCCTATATTGAAATTTGTAGTTTCACCGAGCTGTTTTTACGCAAGCATGGATTGCAGTTAACATAGTGACTATATAACGAAAATCTGTGATGCTGGTGTGTCTGTGTTGGTTCAGAATTTAATGCTGATATTTGTTTAAATTTTAGATCCTCAAGGAGATCAGCACCCTCTTTCCATTTTTCAAAGGAAACTACAAAGGCTGGCGAGATTCTGTGCGACACAACCTTTCCTCATATGACTGCTTTGTTAAGGTTTGTATGGTAAAATGTTACGTAATGATCATTAAACAGAGAAAAAACTAAAACTAAAAAAACCCTACTCTTGTAGTTTTTCCTACACTTGTGTAGTGTAGGAATACACCATTGGAGTCTTTCTATTAAAACCTAGAACCCACTTTAAATCACTTGTGTTGTGATAATTATTAATGAAACTAGGTCAGTCCTGTCAGACTAGGTTGTCCAGGCAAGCACTAATATTACTGTCCATCCTTCCTCCACCCTGTAGGTATTAAAAGACCCAGGTAAGCCACAGGGCAAAGGCAATTTCTGGGCAGTGGAGCTGAGCCGCATTCCTCTGGAGCTTCTCAAGAGGCAGAACACGGCCGTGTCCCGCCAGGATGAAACCATCTTTGCTCAGGATCTGGCTCCTTACATCATGCAGGGACACAAGCCTGAGTCTGAGGCACCTCCTGAACCTGTGACCTCGCTCCCTCCCAAATCTTCTGGAAACTCTTTCCCAACGCAGGATGACTTGTACAGACCTAAGCTGGATTCGTCCTTCGCCATCGACTCCCTGCTACACAGCCTGAGGCCAATCAGTGCTTCAGGGGATTTAGATATGGCTTCTGGGGACTGCTGGGGTGAGGTGGCTCGGGCTCGGCCTTCACCGGCTCCGCAACATCGTTACACCTCCTCTGCTCGCAGTGCCTCTGCAAGCTCTGCAAGCCCAGCCTCCACCTCCTCCTCTTCCTCATCTTCATCTGATGAAGAGTGGAAAGGAGTAACTGGGAAGCGTGTTCCTCCTGATGTGGAAGCAGGGGCAGATATTTGCAGGCCACCACTGCAGAAATCAGCCAGACGGGAATCTGTACCACCTCCATGGGAGCTCCCTACCTCCTACGCTAAATATGCACCCCCGAATGTCGTTGCCCCACCTAGCATGCGTTTCAACGGGGGTCCTCTGATGCCCCTGCACAGCGGGCTACCCATTTACGGCTATGGTAGCTCTCCCATGACACCAAGTCACTTCTTGGGCCATACATACTGGCCCATCCTCCCCAGTAGACAAGTTTCAGTGAGAGCCCCTCCTTTACTCATGGACCTGGACAACATGTTGCAATCTGTGCCTCCAAATAAGAGTGTGTTTGATGTGCTGGTACCAGCCAATCAAAACTCTCACCCACACCATCAGCAGCCCGGTCAGTACTCTTTGCAGAATGGGGCTCCTCTCAACCGGTACCATCAATACTGAGTATTACTGTCACCCAAACAGGATACCAAACAGCATTGATAAACAACTGGATGCACACCAAGATCCAAAAAGGAACTATATTTTGTCTGCCACTTCCACAAACTCAAGAAATACAACAAATGTAAAAAACAAAACTCGCTGAGCTGTAGACAATGTTATCGATTGACTCAGAGTTTTATCAGTGTTTTTATGTTGCAATTTTTTTTTAAAAAGAAACAGTGTATGGAGTATTACATGGCTTCACTGAAAGAAAACCTTTTATAATAACTGTACAACAAAACGAGTATCTACCTCAGTCTTTCAGTGAAATTGTGTAATACTGCAAGTCATTGCACTGCACCTGTAGTTTGCACTGTTTCTTTAGTTGCATAAACAAGCTTCTTTTTTTAACCTTTATTATCATTTTTTTAAATGTTTTCTACCTATTGTGACTACTGAATGTATTACACAAAGCCATGAAGAACTGGACTACAAGGCCTATGCAGTAAATATGAGCTAAAGACTGACACTGTAGGGTTAGTAAATGAAGACATTGCATCTTTGTCTTTATGGTGCGACGGTGCACAGATCAGTGCCTACATCTAAATGATTATGATAGATACCAAAAGATACCATTTGTAGTGTTTACAAATCTGTGCCATGTTTAGTAAATCGGATGGCTGAGCATAGGACAGTCCATTGTGTTTCTAGTCTGAAATTTATGTACGTCTGTGTTGGTTCTATTGATGGTGGCATTGGCCTTGTTTACTGTTATTTTCTGTCATTGTGTGCAAGGGGAAAGGAAATCTGTACTGGGAAGAAAACAAAAGATTTCTGGAGACAGTGTAATTTTTATAATATCTTTGTTTTAGTCTGAAGTCAGTTCAAGTGATATAATCTGAGAATCTGACAGCTTGTCATGACACTGGAGACTATTTTTCACATCCTGACAGCCAAAACTTACCTCAAACTGAATCATTTCCTGCAGAATTTGCACTGCTGGTTATTTTTGCACTATTTTAATGGCATTACAATCATCTTTTATAGGAAGCTGCTTTTAAAAGTCTCCTTACCTTGACAGGTGAATGTTTTGTTAGTTTTCTGACATTTTACTGTGATTTTTCTGACAACTTTTTACAGTACTGAGTAGCAGTTCAGCTCAGAAGTTTTAAGTATCCAAAGAATGTTCTGGAGTTTTAACAGGGTATGTAAATAAAAGGTTTATTTTAACAGTGCTGTTCAGTGTTCTGTGAGGCTGTATAACAATTGTGCTGTTAAGTGCAAAATCCTGCTAACTTCACATGAATATGCCGTATTTTGGTTGCAATATTTATGTGTATTTACACTCTGCAGCCACTTTACTAGGTACACCTTATTAGCAGTGGGTGGGACCCCACAATGTGTTTTGAATTGCCTTCAATTCAATAAGGAGCTGGAAACATTTCTTCAGAGATTTTATCCATATTGACATGAAGCTAATCACACAGTTGTTGTAGATTTGTCAACTGCACATCCATGATGCAAATCTCCTATTCCACTACATCGCAAATATGCTCTGTTGGACTGAGATCTAGTTACTGTCCAGGTCATCTGAGGACAATGGGTAGGCTGTGGCATTTAAACGATTCTCAGTTCATATCTGGGGGACTAAAAGAAATATCATCCACATTATTTGATGACCAGCACCAGCCTGAACTGTTGATAAAAGACAGGATGGATCCATGCTTTTTTGTTTTATTTTAATCCAAGATTCCAACTCTGATATCCAAATGTTGCAGCAGAAATCAAACCTCATCAAATCAGACATTTTTCCAATCTTCTCTTGTACAATTTTGGTGATCCTTTGCAAATTGTATCCTCAATTTCCCATTCTTACCTGACAGGAGTCTCACCTGGTGTGGTACTCCTCTGTCGTTTCTCATCTGCTTTAAGGATCAGCATTTTACCCTGGATGTAATGAGTAGTTACTTCAGTAACTGTTGCTTTCCTTTCCTGCCACTGACTTGATATTTCCCCCTTTTTTGGACTACTCTGTGTAAACCCTAGAGATGGTTGTGTGGGAAAATCCCAGTTAATCAGCAGTTTCCAAAATACTCAGACCAGCCTGTCTGGGACCAACAACCGTGAAGTGATCAAAGTCAATTAAATTATCTCTCTAAGTTCCGCAGGTCGTCTTGACCATGTCTACATAAATAAATGAACAGAGTTGCTGCCGTGTGATTAGCAGATTTGTATTATTGAATAGGTGTACCTAATGAAGTGGCTGGTAAGCATGTTTTCTTTATATGCAGGATCACTGGTTTTAGATGATGATTTCTGTTACTTTTTAAAAAGAACTTTTGTATTTTGAGAATCAAAGTTGCAAGATTTAAGGCTTAGCTTGTTATCGTCAACGTGACTTCACGCGACTAGCCTGTTTTTTCATCATTATTTGGTGAATAAATCTTCTGATGCCCTTTATATATAAAGCAGCTGTGTAAAAATGAACTAGTCCGCTACAAGCCAACCTATTTAACCTCAGGTATTTTGTGTCACCTCAAAATAAAAAGAACAGCAGAATGTCTTCTGAGAGTGTTACACCATCACAAATTACACTTAATTTACATATGCGAATACCATATGACTGATGGATGAGGCTTGTTTGAATGTATTATTATGTAAGTGAAGGTTGTAAAAATGACATTATTGAAATATTTAAATAAATTAACTTGAAATTCCTACTTGGAATCGCATGGGAGTAAAAGAAAAAAAAAAGACAACACTTAAGTACCTCACGCTCAGCCTCGGCCGCTCTCCTGATGCCTCAATTCAGAGTTTTTAACACTTAAAAACACTTAAAAGTGCCAGAGGCCTCATCTTTAGAACTCAATGCTACGTCACCTCCATCAAGTAGACTCTGACACATTTTAAATCACAGCTCAGTGATCCGTGTATCAACTATAACCATCATTTTATTGCATTTTACATTCATATATTATTCCAGGATTTAAAATCTTTTTATATTGTTTTTGTTATTTTTGTGCTATAAGCTGACCTTGAGTGTTTTGAAACTGCCAAGAAATAATTTGTCATCATTATTACTTTATTTACTATATGAGAAAAAGCTGTATGAATTGAAAAACTGTAAATGTCAATGCACTTAAATATTTGCAATGAATCAACTTTTGGGGATTTGCAGTGAAATATTTTTTTCTTGCACGTGTCTTCGAGCTTCTCCAATCTCTCTCTTTTTTATGCAAACAGTTTTTTGTGGGTTTTTTTTTTAGTATTTTTGGTAACAGACTTTTTTTTTTAAGCTGTTCGCCAACACATCTGACTGCTTTGACTGGTGTGATGGAGTGTGAGTGTAACATTTATGTGTCTTTAAATACTCTTTTTTCCCCCCCTTTTCTTTGTATTTTGTGAATCTAGTTTTTCTCATTTCTTTTTATTGTTAATACTTTCTTAAAGCTAATACTGATAATAAGCCAGTGGATAAGGTGACAAGACAGAGTGGGCCAAGCAGCAGCAGCAGAGAGGGATTTTGAAACCACTTCACAACGATAGATTGTTTTATCACAGGAATTGTAATCCAGAAACAAGGAAGCTTTCTTTGATCCACAGTCCACGGCCTCCATAATGGGAGTTTCTAGCACAGCTATATCCACACACACACACACACACACACACACCCACACAACCAGCTGATTTGCATCAATCATCCAGCAGCCGTCAGCCTCCTGCTGCCTCCCCTGCAGTGACCATTATCTCTTTATCTGCTGCATACGCATGCCTGCACTCCCTCACTATCCTTCCTGCTCTGCTCCACGATCATTCCTGACCCAAAGATGGGAGGAGGGGACAACACTTTAAACAGGGACATGCCCCCACCCCGCACCAACACATTCAACAATCCTGGGATTTTTTTTGTGGCATGTCAGAAGTCATCCTAATCCCACTGTTTTCATTAACTATCCACGATCCAGGTCAAATAAAAAAAAAAAAAAAAAAAAATCTTTTTAGTAGAAATAGAGTTTATTTATCTGATTTGTTAGGACAAGAAAAACATCTTGAAATCGATATTAGACAAAAACAGACTCTTTGAGGTCTCAAATAATGCTTTTTGAAAAAGCATCAAATGGAACTAAAAAATAAAAACTACTGAGCAGATTCAGTATAAGAACAGAGCGATGGACATGCGGCATATAACAACTGTATGTCCGTTACAAAGGTCCTTTTGATGCCATATTTAGTCTGGTGAGGACAGACCCAGCCTGAGTTATTAGTATTTAGCCAACTTCCCTGCAAATGTAAGCACAATCTGTCTGCGTAACACGCCACATTTTTCTGTGCTGCATCTTTTAAACACAGACACTGCAAAAAAAAGAAAGAAAAAAAAAACATCTTTTAATGGTGTTCAAGTAAAAATCTGAAATTTTGCCAGCCTGCATGTAGGCTTGAAATCCTTTTTACTCAGTATGTGTCTCGCATATTTTTCGCAGTACAATGACAAAACTGTCTTAACTCTTCCTCCTTTTCTCACTTCTTTTCACACTCCTTCTTGTGCCATTCTGTATTCAAAGATGCTACCCCTCTCGGGGAATGTCTCATTCAAGCGCCTTCGCTTGGTCTGAGGCCTATTGTTTGCTTCCTCTTCTTTTCCATATCCACCTCCTCCAGGGGTGTAGAGGCAGAACATGTCCTGTTTGGGGACACACACAAACACAAAAGCTGTGATCAAGCAGCAGAAGCACCACAAAATGAAGCTCCTCTAGGTGTTACTTAAGGCTGGCTAGGTGTTACATAAGGCCCGCGGGCCTTATGTCATGCCTTACAAAGACTCCAATCCAGCCCACTGGACTGCTTTGGAAAAAATGTGGAGGGCATAAATTCTGGACTTTAAACTGTATTTTTAAGTCATGAGTCTTTCTGACAGATGTCTTTCATTTCCTACAACAGAATTTCTCCATAGTGTAGAAAAACGACATAACTGTTGTAACTTCAGTTGTTTTTCTTATATTAAGACATCTCCAGGATTCAATGTGCAGCTATGCTTTTGTACAATGACAAATAGGGAAAGTTCACTGGTCTGGACCACTTAACATTAAAGTGGGCTGTACGTGACCCATAATGTAATATAGGTTTGACATCTCTGCTCTGACTGGACAGATGTTCAGTTTCGCTGGTTTCCCACTTTTTCATTCACCAAAGTTAGCTTGTTATTTAATATCAAAGTGAATTATGATTTAAGATAGCTGGGCAGTTCTGGCTTTAAATGCATCACTTATCTGCCTGCACTGCTTTCTCATGTTGTCATTTCTTTCCAGGCTTTTGTGAACCGAGTAGCTTCTTCTGTCATTCTGCCTTTCAGGCTCTGATTCATGCGACCGACTTCCTCCCCATCTGCTTCATTTCCACTACCGTCACCAAGAGGAAACTAGACTCTGAGTGGTCCTGTCCCGCTTCCTTTAACTTGGAAGTGGCCAACCCTGCTAAACGCAAGTCTTAAAAACCACCAAAACGACTGATGTTGCCACCATGATAATAATCAGTGGTTTTTCAACCACAATAAAGCCATGTCCTTAAGTTTAACCTGTTTCAGTTCTGCCACTTTTATCTAAATTCAACCTTTTTTTGTAAACAAACTGATCATGCTGTGGCCGACCATAAGCTGCATGGTTGGAGTGTAGTAGCCTAGATTTGAGTCTCACCCTTTGCTGAGTGTCTTCCCTACTCAGGTATCTAATGAAGGCAAAAATGACCCCAAAATAATCTAAAAACTAATAAAAATAAAAATGGAGACAAATGTATTTTTCATGAGTTTACAGTAAACAAGAAGTAGGCTCATTTTCCTACAGAAATCAATAATTCAAGACACCTCAGATATACATTCAGATTGCTTTTTGCAACCAGAGCCCACTGATGGCCGCTGGCTTCAACTTTCTGTTGTTTTCAGACTTGGATGCTACGCCCATCTTGTATATAGTTATTCTGGGCTGGCATTATTTTTGTGTAGTGTAAGTACACTAAAGCACGACAGTGCTTCACACGTGCACAGCACAGTCTTACCCCGGGCTCAAGGCTGACGCTGGTCTTGGCTCCCAGGTTGAGGACTCTGCCTTTAGCTCTGTGGAGGAGGTTCAACCCTGCTACACCATCATCTCCCCCTGACCACCAACAAAAGATTAAACTTTTTAAGATTAAGTAAGGAAAATGTGTGCATTTAGACTTTTTCTTAATTGTTGAGGACATTGGGACTGTCATCAGGCTTTGATATTGAGAATTTACCCCGGAGGCCATAGGGGCGAGTGGATCGCCTCTCTGTCAGTACTGACAGAACAACCTTGTTCCTGAACAGAAGTTTACGAATCACACCGTCTCCACCGCGGTATTTCCCTGCACCCCCCGAGCCAGGCCGTAGAGAGAACTGCTCTAAAACCACTGGATACCTGAACACCAGAAGGACACAGACAGCATTCAGGTGAATAACAGAAATGATATCATTACACGACACAAATCGTCAACTTATATCCCACCTCTTCTCGAGAATCTCTGGGTCAGTGATGCGGGTGTTTGTCATGTGAGTATGGACTCCACTCCGCCCGTTCCACCCCGGCCCTGCCCCAGCTCCTCCAGCAACTGTCTCATAATAACCAATTTTCTCACTTCCAAATGAAATGTTGTTCATACAGCCCTAATGGAAGGAGCGAAATACACAAAACACCATTAACTAGTCAGTTGAATGCCAATGCATTACGTTTCACACCATATCACCAAGCTGTTTACTCTACAGGTGGGAAACACACAACAGTGGAAAAGCGGTATATATCTATCAGTCCATTAAATGTATGCTTCATCAGTCAAGCTGCACAGTAGAAACATGCATTTTTGCAAACATATTTTGGAATATCATTTACCTGTGAGGCCGCGCACACCTCAAACGCCTTAAAAATCACATCAACCACTCTCTGGGATGTGAGCACATTTCCTCCAACCACAGCTGCATTCTGGGAAGGCTGGAGGATGGACCCAGGAGGGATGATGACATTGATGGGTGCGAGGCAACCCTAAACATGGGAAAAGAAAGGTGGTCAAAAAAGCAGCCCGAATGATCACGATAGGCCCCCGCCCCCAAAAATTGCAACCAACATTCAAACCGTGAGTTATTCAAAGTCAGCCAGGAGCTCCTACAGCTGGATTTTTACCTGATTGAGGGGGATGTCCTGTCCAACCATGCAGCGCAGGCAGTAGATAAGAGCAGACAGGGTGATGGCCCGTGGAGCGTTGCAGTTCCCCCACACCTCTGTTCCTGTCCCTGTGAAGTCAAACACCGCACTGCCCTGTAAAGAAGGAGGATTTAACCAATCACAGTCCTTCTTGAAGAGCGGTTTATATCCTGGCTTTGCAAACTAATAAATATGCTGTGTTACGATTCCTCCTCACCTCTTCTTCATTAATCTGAACCCGCAGTCTAATTGGTGTTCCGTCGTCCATGAAATCCTCTGACTCCACCTCCAAGGAGCCCGTCTCCTGCCGCCGTCGCCGTGCAAAGTCTCTCAGCATGTCCCTCACTGCCAGTTCTGCGTTGCTCTAAAATGCACAGAGGCTTTACAACACCCTCGTAGCCCATACTTTTCAGAAATGAGAATACTTGCGGCCACTAGTGCTACCCCTCATCGCCTTCTTCTCAAGTTATTGCATTCACAAGATTTTCAGAAATCTTGACCTCTGTGCTTCAGGTCAAGGTCACTGAGATTTGAACTCATCAACCTTTTGAGGGGCAAAAAAATCTAATTTTTCTTTTTTAAATTTCCGCTTGTAGCAACAGTTTACCTGGATGTATCCCATGTAGGCCTGAACCACAGCAAGTCCATAACTGTCAATCAGCTCCCCCACCAGCTGGCTCCCTCTCTGATTGGCCGCCACCTGAGCCCGCAGGTCTGACAGGTTGTCATGGAGATTTCGAGTCCCAGAGCAGCCTGGGTATTGGGCTGGAGCCATCAGAGCTTCAGTTACAGCTGATACAGAGAGATGGGAGAGGAAGTAAGGGGTATAGAAACCAAAATGAATGCTAAAAAAAAATGTAGGTTAGTCAGTCAGTTGATGTCAGTCAGAAATTTGCACTGTCAGATTCAAAACAGACATTTTACAACATTTCTTGCGTGTTTCTTTTTGTTTTAAAAAAAATTGTCAACAGAGCAATTAAAAAAACTACTTTTTACTAGTAATTTTAAAAACAAAGAGTCCTTTAAGTGCCAAAGAATGACTCTTTATCTTAAGTTAAGTGTCATCTCTTGATTTTCTATGCTCTCTCTTTCAGTAGTGGATCACATTCAGGTTCTGGCTCGTCTCTTCCTCACTTACCTTCTTCCTGGAAGACCCCACCAGTGACAAGCATAAAGGAAGTGAAGACAGCACCCTCCTGCTGAAGGGAAGTGGAATGGGGTGGCATGGAGCCTGGAGTGATGCCACCGATGTCGGCGTGGTGCCCCCTGCTGGCCACAAAGAACACAGGGCTGCTCACTCCTTTTCTAAACACCTGAATGAGAAAGAAAGAAGACAATGAGGAAAGAATAGAAGAAGAATTTGAGGGAAGAAATAGTGTTGAAAAGCTTGGCGGACTGACCGGTGTGATCACTGTGAGGTCTGGGAGATGGCTGCCCCCAGCACATGGGTGGTTACTCAAAATCACATCCCCTTCTTTGAGCTTATTCCCAAGTGATCTGAGCTGCTCACAGAAGAAAAAAAAACACCATCCTTTTGTAACTCTACGTGTATGGCCACACTAAGAAAAACTCACTCACACATGGCTGGACTGTTCGTGCCTCACCTGGTACTGGACAGTCTCTTGCATGGCTCCCAGGTGGACGGGGATGTGAGGCGCGTTGGACACCAGACCTCCATCCGGTCCAAACACAGCACAGGAGAAGTCGAGTCGCTCCTTGATGTTCGTGGAGATGGAAGTTCTTTGCAGAACTCTGCCCATCTGCTCTGTAGGGGAAGACAGAAGAGGTAAACAGGAAGTTCATGCTCTTCAACAACCTTCTTCCTCATTCACATCTGATTTTGCATCCTGGCATACCCGCGATGCTCATGAAGCGATGGGAAAAGATGGAGAGCTGCACTGTGTTGAGCTCAGTGCCGAGGGCACAGTGAGGGTCTGAGCCTACTGTCATGCAAACGTCACCACCTTCTGTCAGACGAGCCTCACAGCAGGGCTCCACCAGGATGGTGCTGATGGAGGAAACAGGAGCAAATCATGTACGAAGTACAACACATTTCAAAATCAGCACAGGAAATTAAAAGCCACATCCACAGAAGTAAAAATCGCTGAAACAAGAACCTCAACTGATAAATCAAAGGTTTAATTTGCTTAATTTAAATAGATTTTAATATCCTGAGTTCAGAAAATGCACAAAGGAGACCATAAAGAATAAAAAACATTATTTAGATATGTTTAATTTGGTAGTTGTCAGCAAAAAGCAAATGCCTGCCTGTTTTTGTCAATAATGATGGCTGGTCCCTGGATGCTGTGGCCACATGGCAGCTCCTCCCATAGATACACACTGGTGTCGAGGTAACCGCCCTCAAAGTAGCACTTGGTTATCTACAGAGAGGAGCAGAAACAGAGGGACATCAAATAAATGTGCCCACAAGTTTAGGTAAAGCATCAATATTACAATGATGGAACAGAACATTTGTCTACAGTGTGCACTCGGTTCCCTCTGTTTAGTGCATGAGGCACTAAACAGAGGGAAAGAGAGTGTTGGCATCTCCCACTTCTCCCATTCTGCCTGATGGTTCTTTATGTTCACCTGCTGGTAACCACTTTTATTTTATTAAAGCCCTTTTTTTCAGCTTTTAAAAACTCAGGCGTGGTCACAGCTTGAGCCGGTGACCAGGCAGTGGCCCAGGTTTGATCGTTTTTCCTTCAGGCCTTGGTGAGACTGCCTGCGTGTGATCATGTCTGATAAGTGATATATGTGGTGACTCCATTTACCGTGGCTGGTTTGGCCTGTCTGTGTCCCATTTCTGCTTTGTAAACTGATGTGATACCAGATTTCCCACAACCCCTCACTCTGATGTCATCCACCATGATGGGTCTGTCTGGGATGGTGAACCCGAACTCCTTCAGATAACTGTAATAAGACGAAGAAAAAAAAAGAGTTAAGAGGAGGAGTAAGAAATCACGAGTACTGTGTACAAATGTCATGTAAATTTTTCTCCTAAAGATAAAAGAAGATTAACAACAACAGCCAAAAATATAAACAAAGTGTACGCAGCAGTGATTTAGCCCTCCGAAAGCGAAAACATGTAGCAGCCAGAAGCTCGGGACATGAATGGGTAATGAGAAGAGGAGCAAACCGTTTGGTGAAGGCACTGCGGAAGTCTCCGGCTCTACAGGACCAGGCGTTGCTGGGGTATCCGGCAGCGGTAACCATGAGAGCGCAGTCCGTGCCCTCGTAACGCATGTGGAGGAAAACCTCGGTGGTTATCTGATCGCTGAAGCGGACAAACAAGAGAAACAAGACTACTTTAGTCTAGCAGCTATGATTGTTCAACAAACATCATGACTTCTTAACATTCACATTCAAATGTAAGCAAGGCCACAAAGTGTCTTTTTCATTTTATTATTTGCTTATAAATCTTTAAAGGAGTTGGTGCCTCCTTAATAATCCTTTAAATTCTGCATAATGGAATTGAATGGACTGACACTTTTATAGTCACCTGTACTTGTTTCACACATATTCATACTTCACTTTATTCTGTGGATTTAAGAATTTTATATATCAGCTCATTTTGAGCTGATATTTTTGACTGTATTAAGTTTTGAATCATCTATCAAAGGGATCATCTAGATTGTAATTTCTCATAACATTAAGTTGTGTCTGTGAAAGTTGACTAGCATGCCTGGAGCCTTACAGATGTGCTTGACCCCAGCCCATGTATTGTTTTGTGGTTTCTGACCTGGTGAAGCCTCGTGCACAGAGTGTATCGCGGCAGCGTTTGGACAGCTGCTCCACCCTTTGATCGAGCTCACTGAAGGACGCCGGCTCGTACTGCAGAGAGCACGGCTCCTGCACCTCCTCCACCACATCTGCTAGAGCCAGACCGTATGCTGACAGCACGCCGCTGTACCTGCAAATCACAAAGACAGGCAACCGTTCACTCTGTGGCTCTCAGCTGTCTTTCACCTCTAGTGAAACAGAATCTAGAAGCCTTACTTATGTATAAAGACAGTCTTCATCCCAAGAGAGCGGGCAATCGCACAAGCATGTTGACCGCCTGCTCCACCGAAACACGCCAGCACATGCTGAGATGTATCGTGGCCTTTGGCCTGCAAGAGTGGAGCAGGTGGGAGATGAGTGGGAGAGAGAACAACAAGATGATTTTTTATGCTGAAATATAGAAAATGCAGTTTAATACCAAACATACCTGTGTGAGAGCTCTGATTGGCCGGCACATTGCCTCATTGGCGACACGAATGAATCCCATGGCAACCTCTTCCATGCTCATCTCTGATTGCCTGCTGTGTGAGTGGTTGGCCCCATTAGCATCAGCCTTCAAATGAAAGCAAAGAGTATTTAAACCTAATATCATCATAAATATTTGAACTTTCTCCACACAGTAGTCCAATAAATAGCCGTGCCTGTGATTGGTTTGAAGACAGGAAGACGTTGATCTCTTCAGTGAGTTGGTGGAAATGCTTCGTGGTCTCTTCCAGGGACAAAGGCTCATTCTCTTTGGGCCCAAAGATCTTTGGGAAGAAGGAAGGGATGAGACGACCCAGGGCTAAGTTAGCATCTGTCACAGTCAGAGGTCCACCTGGGAAAATACCACAGCACCCGACAGGGAATCAGGTCTCGGTCTGTTTTTCAATAACCCCATTGTTCTGAGTTTTGAGTCAGCTTTAGCGTTCAATGCTTTACTTGGCACTGAGGATGATGGTATCTGAAATGAAGCTTAATGCTAACCATTGAGTCTACAGGGAACAACAACAAAGAAGACTCAGATTTCTTTTTGTTAACACACTTTACAGTTCTGACTGGGAACTATGAGGCGAGCTTGTGTTATATCATCTCAACTTTGGACGTGCCAATTTCCAGCCCTCTGACGCATAAATCGGATGATTAACCTCGGGAACAGGACAGGAGAACAAGCTCCGTGCCAGTGGGTGCTGGACTCAGTATAATGATTTAAAGAATGGATGGGAAAAACGAGCTGAAACTGCACAATTAATGATTGACTAGATTGAAAAAGAAAGAAAGAAAAAAAGAAAGAAAAACAGCGAGAGAAGTTGGCAACAGTAGAACATGAATAACGGAGAAGCTGTTACCTTTTCTGTAGCAGGCTGGTCCTGGATGTGCTCCTGCAGACTCTGGTCCAACTACAAACATCCCGGATCTGGTAGGGTTAGAAAAAAGAGAAACACAGAGAATAGTCATTAAATAAGAAAATAAATAAACCATAAAACAATCAAAGTCAGAATGGGTAATATCACAATTACCACATCATCACATTATACTGGTATTATAGAGGATTGCCTGCAAATATGGAGCTAGTACCACCATCAGTTACACAATTTGTGCAAACTCGCCTGAAAAACAGTCGCGATCCTCCGCCTGCAGCCACGGTGTTGATGTCCAGCTGAGGTGCTTGCAGGGTGACTCCAGCTGTGGTAGCCTCAAACACATGCTCATACTGGCCTGCATACCGACTCACATCTGTGGAGGTTCCTGCAGACAACAACAAACGAGGGCATGTAGGCACGAAAAGCTAAAGATAAAAAATAAAGTTAAAAACATCGCCCGAAAGAGAAGCGTAACTTTACTCCATAGGATCTGAAATATCAAATCCTGAATGTGGCACATGGAAGACAACAAACTGTATGAAGATCACACAAAAAGACTTCAAGACAATATCAAGAAGATGCTCAGTTGTCTCCTTTGCTCCCACATACACTCACCGCCCATGTCAAAGCCAATCACAGGCTTTTTCTCCATCTGGCTGTAGGAGGTGATGGCGTATCCCACCACACCTCCCGCTGGGCCGGATAGAATAGCCCGTGAACCGCAGAACTGCTCCATGGGAGTCAAGCCTCCATCTGACTGCATGAACAAGACATCTACATCCTGAAGACACACAGACATGAGAGGTTTATGTTTTCAGACTAGTTTAAAGGTGCGGTTAACTACAAATTTATACCGGTATGTGAGTTGTGTGGTTGAGAGCTGCTGTTTGTCTCTGGTGGTACTTAAAGGGGTGGTGGGAGAATGTCTAACTGAGAGGAAAAGTACTTATGCATACAAGGCAGTTCTGCATATTGTCAACCCCTCAAACATACCGACTGATGCGCGAGGAAAACAAACCTTCAGGCCATCTTTGAAGCCCGAGGTGAAACCTTTTAGATACTGGTGAATTTTGGGTGTGAGGTAGGCGTCGGCGCAGACTGTATATCCTCGAGGCACCGCCCGCACCATCGGCATGACCTCACTAGAAAGAGACACCTGGCTGAAGCCCAAGCGACGAGCCAGAGAGCCCACTGCTTTCTCATGCTCGGACCATCTGAAGCACAGAGAGAAAGAGACCTGACGTAATCCTAGAAAGCAAGTGAAACATTAAACTCTTACGTAATTTGTTCTGCAGTATAATGTGTTTGTCTTATCACTTCAGTGTCCATTGATCACCTTCTTCTTAAAGCAAAGAACACTAACTCTGGGCTTTCAGTGTGACATGTGACAGAAAGCAAAAAACGTGAACTATTGGGTACCGAGATAAAAGGCTGCTGAGGTATGACGTCGGTAAACCGAGGTCAGCTTATTTATATAATGGAAGCAAGTGAGGCATAATTTTAACTACTGTAACAACTTTAAAGCCATTTAAATACAACATAAAAATAAAGTTAAAAAACAAGATTAAAAGAGAGAGAGAGGAGAGAAGGAAAGGAAACAATTTCAAAGAGCAGGAGACACAATAAGTGGGAAGCTGAGGGTGGGGTTGATGCTAACTTGAACTTCTACCCATTAAACCACAACTCATACTAGAAACAGGCTGCTGGACACCGCACTACTGACATACTTCCACAAAAACACGGAGAGGCAGCGTGGGAATTGTATAACTATGCAGAAGGATGATGAAGGAAGGAACACAAGATACTGGGAGAGGACAAGAGAGCAGATCAGGATTGTGAGTAAATATTAAAGAAGCTGTAATACTGACGTGTATGAGTGCAGAAGAAGGACAGCCAGACTGGTGATACCACGGGACAAAACTCCTCTCAGGTCCTTTTCTACTTGCTCCAGGTCTAACTCCTTCCACAGCTCAAGAGAATCCCCAGTACTGCCTGGGAAAGACACACAAAGGGATTAGTGGGATTAACTGAAATTATGTCAGTTAAGGCTTCTATGTTTGAACCAATAGCCAACAGAACTTATTTTCAATACTTTCCTCACTCTGAAAAAATAAATTCAAAACATAACTCTCACCTGAAATATTTTGTTATATATTTAAAATATTTACACACAACGCCAAAGAAAATCCTTGTGCTTTATCCAGGTGTTTCCACAGATTAGATGTGTTGCCATGGCCAGCTTTGCATTTTGCACTAAATACACTTGAACCATTGTTTTGCTTGTTAGGCAAATGTGTTATTATTGTATAAATAATGGGCTATTTAGGGCTTGTTAGCTTGTTATAGCTGTCAGTTTTTCAAGAAAGTCAAGGTAGCTGAATTACTGGATTAAATAACCTCATGATTATTCAGCCTGTTTAGACTGATAAGATTCCACAGTTTGTACAGGCACCACACGACGCTTTGTGGAGTGGCACAGACAGTGTGAAAGATGGGCGTACCCACCATTCCACATTCCCACTGGCCAGTGAAGTGCAGTTTATGAAGCGTACTGAAACAGGACATGAGCATATACCTGGAGGATTCTCCTTTCTGACTCCAGTAATGGCCATAATTTACAATATAGCATAAAACCAGTGACTGAGCCCAAAAAGTCATCAGTTTACTTTACAAATGTGGAAATTAGATCTTTGGGAGTGACAACAATGCTTTAGCTAAAGGCTCACACTGATACTGATAACCTGCTAATGTTTAAAAGGTATAATATTAGGCCAATGTGATGGAGCAATTCTGGATGGATTAAAAACCTGAAGCCACATACTGCTAACACGGCAGAAGAAATTAGCAGTAAAGGGAGCGCACAACTGCCCCTCGCACCTGTGACAATCCGTTCGGGATCTTTTCTGGGCAGCTGACAACCATCTTGCCTGAGGACGACTCGCTCGTCCACCTCGATCACCTCCTCGTACAGGACGTCAGGCATCGCGACCTCCTGTTACACACGTGCAAACACAAATTATGGCAGCTCAAAGCGCACATACTGGGAAGCCAGAATACAAGAGAGTGATAAACAATAACAGTAACTTCTTTTACCAGCTAAGGCTTCAGACTGTTATGGTGCAAAAGCTTATCAGGTTTAGTTGGTGTGTTCTGCTGACCTTAAAGGTTAAAGAAAAAAAAAATCTATGTACAGTACAGTAAGCCACAGTTTATTGATCTGTAACCTGAGCTTTACAGATAAGCGACCACTTAATGTCTTAACTCTACAGCTGGCTCAGGGCAAACTCCAGTACTTGCCACAAGCCTCAGCACAATGAGATAATAACTAAACCTTACTGAGACACAAGCCGTGCCTCACACTACTAATGAGCACCACATGCAGTACAATCACTGGCACAGGCTGAGAAAACAGACCAAGTCAAACAGCTTTGGCCTGGCCTGAGTGCCAATGTGCAGCAAGTCCTTGAATCCCTTTGTGACCAGGAGCGCCGTCCTTTCTCCCTCCCTCTCCAGCAGCGCGTTGGTTGCTACTGTAGTTCCCATTCTGATCCAGCCAATCAGAGAAGTGTCTACAGGCTGATCGCGGGGATACGCCTTCCCTGTTTCCTGTCAAGAAATGCAAACATCAGCATCATATACAGCTATCCCTACAGATAATGTATGGATATGAATGTGGTGTTGCTCAGTATTACATAATGACTCCACATTGAGCCGCCTATTCTGCTTTTTGTGGTACATGCTTATTAATAATCTATAAAAACTGAATTGACAGCCATTATAACAGCAATAAACCTGACATCTCCTTAGCTGAAGGTGGACAGCGCAACATTACCTCCTCTAAGACTCTGCGGATCCCCTCAGTGGGAGCATCTTTGTAGTTCTGGGGGTCCCGGGACAGCAGCTTCAGGACTCTCTCACGACCATCGGGCAGCCGGGCAAACACATCAGTGAAGGTGCCACCCCGGTCGATGGCAAAGTCAAATTTCCCCTTAGTCTCAGCCATAGTGAAGAAAATAAAGTGTCGCTCCCAAGTCTATCACTAAGAAAAAAACAAAAACGAGAAGGTGGAAGGTAAGATTACTCATTCAGCACTGTGCTGATACAGGAGCAACTAAGGAACCTCTAAAGGGAAGGAGGAGGATCATTTCTCATTTAAAAAACACCACCTTCTTATTTTTAAGCCAGCAGCCACCATACTCACTCCTTCACTCACTTTCCTCCTCTCTGCTAGACCTCCAGGGTTTTCTTTGTTTATATGACTCCAGACTGCAGAGACAACACATGCATTCCTCTCTCATAGTGCACCGCTAATGCATCGAGTCTGCAAAGTTCATGCATGGCTACCAAAGTTACTATAGTTTCACATTTTCTAATTAGTGTTAAATATTTATCTCATTTTTGACTTTTAGCTTTTAAATCAGTTTAGTTTCAGTTAGTTTCCAGAGTGGATTTCCATGTTTCGGTTTAGTTTGTATTAGTTCCATCTTAGTTTTACTCTTTTTAATTATTATTGTATGTCTGAGTAAAGATTTGTGAAAATCAGTACAGGTATTACAATAAACACAAACTTCTTCTTTTTTTAAGGCAGCTGTCTTATAGACACCCAGTCTCTAGAAATATGTCCATCAATGCCACATCAGCAAAGCTGTAACAAAACTTTGACCAAACTAACTAAAACTATGCATGTTATCTGTCTATTTTTCTAAATTGTCTTTTTCTTAGTTGTAAAAGTTCACAAAATAATTTCAGTTAACTGTAACTTTTTTGTAAGTCTACGATTAGTAACTACACTAACCTTGATATCCACTTGAACTTAGTCCACACTACTGTGCAAGGTGACGCTTTATGCACGGTAAAGCCCCAGAAATGTAAGTTTAAACAGAAATATGAGTTTAAACAAATGTGGTGATCATTTATACAAATCTAGACTCCACTATGTCTTTACAGAAAAAAGAAAGAGGTGATCTCATGCTATTACTTCAAAATGAAGCGAACAGACGTGATCAAACTTCACCAAGTAGGACAGTAGCATGCATATTCCAGAGGAAGCATGCAGGAATATCACAGACAGGTCAGCCAGCATTAAGAGACAGAAATCCTCACAAACTCTGCCCGAATCCTTCAAGAGTGAAGTTTTTCTGCACCTGAGACATATGCACAGCTTAAACCGATGCGAACTGAGCTCCTTTGCATGCAGCTCACAGCATGAAGCATGCCGGACTCGAGGCAAAGCAGCTAGTAACAGCACCGACATACTCACCTGTCCTCCGGGCACTGCTGCGGCACTGCCAGTCTGCTAATCTCTGATAATCCGACGTCGGTCAGATCCTCCTCCTATAACCCCGCTCTGCCTCCTTTTCCAAGAGGAATCACGTCGAAGTAGCTCCTCGGTGCCGCTGTCCGGTCTTAACTCCGCCTCCCCCAACTCTTGCAGGGAGCTCGAGGTCTATAATTTGAGCATCTCATCTCGAGTTACTGGGTGAAAGTGCTCGCAAAGGAGAAGGGGCTGTGGAAGGTGGGACTGACTTTGCGTTTAAACGAGCCTCATGTGCACTTGAAAATTAGGGGGGGTTAAATGCTAAACAGCAACAACGAGAAAACGCTACAAAATGTGACAACGGTGATAAAAGGCACGCAGGAAGTCCACTGCAGGAATGGCGGACTGGAGCAATAACCTTGAAACCGCGAGGTGATTAAAGGGCTGTTGCTGAAAACTTTACCTCATAAAAAGTCTGTGAAGAAGGGTTTGTTGTTCTGAAGCGTGGTACCATCTGATTAAATACGCAAAATGGATACATTGTAACATAATGAAAGAATAAAACAGCTTCAAGTTACATTTATTTACATATTTACATATATTTGGGCTACTCGTATTTGTTTACTCTTAGTGCCAAGAGAGGAAATGTGGTACTGCATGAGGAAGTCAGCAATGGCAGAGAAGTATGAGTGGTGAGGTGTGCGGTAGAAGTGACGTATGGAATTGCATCAGGAATAGGCTCTGAGACTCTTCATGTTTGGAGTTAGTAGATGAGGTTGGGTGGGTAGGAGTCTCTGTGGACGATGATGTTTGCAGATGACAGTGTGATTTGTAGTGAGATTAGGAAGCAGGTGGAGAGGTGGGGGTGAATGAAATGAGGAATGAAAGCCAGTGGTAGGAACACAGAATCCATGTGAATGAGAGGGAGATGGGTGGAAAGGTGAAGATACTAGATGTAGATGTTGTGAAGGCGGATAGTTTAAATACCCAGGATCAAGCATCCAAAGCAACAGACAGTGCAGAAGTAGAGAGTGCAGAGTGGGTGGAGCAGGTGGAAACGACTGCTATGACGTCTGGTTTGGAGATGGTGGCACTGACAGAAAGACCGGAGGTGAACCAGCTTCACCTGAAGTGTCACAGTTAAAGATATGAAGATTGTCATTGGGAGTGACCGGGGTGGGCAGTATTAGAAATGAAAATATCAGGTTGAGCAGCTTGGAAGGGTCATGGATGTAGTGAAGGAGAAGATGCAGAAGGTTGATGTGATAGAGGAGGATGCTAGAGTTAGGTGGGGAGGTTGGGGGGGGGAAATCATCCTCTTTGGCAACCCCTAAAGGGGGGAAAATGTGGGGCTTAGTTGTAGTTTAAGTAAAGGCAGACTGTTTAAAATGCTCACCACTGAAATTTCATGTGCATTTAAGAAGACATGCAGAAGTCACTAAGTCTTCTCTTTGGTCGCTACAATTAAAATAACCCACCCAGCACCACACATTAAATTTGCTCACACAAAGAAATCAAGTCTTTGAATATTTACAAGCTGTGAAAAATTCACCCTACTAAAGGATTAGAAAGAACCATGACAGCTTTAAGGTCCTGTTCATTCACTCAGTTCTACGTTAAATCACTCTCAAACACACGTGTGAGTTTGAATGGTGTTTATTTATTGTTAAGGCACAACAGAAAGTCAGCAGCACAGTGCTGACTTTTACACACAGACAAGAGTGAGGATCTTTTCTTGGCCTGTCAGTTCTGGGCAGTAGTGTAGTCGAGGGAATACTCAGGAATTTGAAGTTAGGCATCTTTTTTTTTTTTTTCCCTTTTCCAGTGAAGAGAGGGCATTGATGCATACATGGATAAAAATATATTCCAAGTATTTACACTGTAATGAATTACTTTATTGTATCCGAGGTCTACTAAAGGAGTAAAAGCTTATTGACAAAAGGTGTTTACATGTGCCTCCCCATACAGGAAATATAAACTTAACAACCAATATCTGCCTATTAATTAACACACTTTGACATTTACTGGTGATGTCATCACACAATACTCAAATGTGAGCAGTGCAGCTTCTGGGCGAACACAGAGTTGTGAGTAATAAAACAGTGAGAACAGTCTGGTTTCTCTCAGGCATCAGACCAACAGATCCCAATCGAACGAATAATCAGACACACACTTGTTTCAGTTCAAACCTCTTTGGTAACAAGGCACCTATGCAGTCTTTACACGGCATCACGCAGACGTACAAACACACACATACACACACTCAGAAATGCTTCTATATGTAACTCGGGACTCCTGCTTCATCTATTTATCACATTCATCTATCACAATGAGAAATTGTCACATTTTGTTTCATTCAGAAACACCCTGCTACTGATTTTTGTGCACGAGAAACAAGGCCACTTCAGTTTTATGTAATGCATCCAGGCGTGTAACTGCTAAAACAGAAAGTAACACACCTGTACTGCTACATCAGCTGTGCAAACATTCTGAAAAGGCACCACATGCATTCAAAGTAAATACTCCTTTTTTTTATACTGCATAATTCTGACCACGCTCATCTTCGTTACATAACTAACCACATATTCTTATTAGTGAGATGCAGCGACATGTAAAAATATTATTTCTTTCATTCGGATTCCAGTGGAAAAACCAGTGAAAATAAGTGACGGTTAGAGATTTGCTGATTAAAGATCTCAGTATGTATTTAATGTATAAATTCTGCACAGTTTTGTATTAAATATAGCTTAAATAGAAATCTCAGTCTTTCTTTCCATGCTATTGAGAGAGCAGCTTTTTTCCCCAAGTTCAGTCACTCATTCATTTGGGGCAATCTGACCCATTTTGACCCTCTCAGTGGCAGTTTTGGCATTTAGGGTGACACTTTCGGTTGTTCACGTTGCAACGGCATCCTCCACTGGTGTCCCCTGGACCCTTTAAAAGCAACAGAATGAGGAACATGCTTTGATGGAAAACAAGGCTTTGCAGTCTTTTTAGGTGGACATAAACAGTTTTTGAGTCTATCTGACCAAGGTTACTAAATAAAGCAAAAATAGATTAATTGTTAAAGGTAGAAAGGACAGATTTCATACCCTTGGCCCCCAGCGTGGCCCTCTGGTTACCCAGCAGATCTCAGTGTGACAGACTGTACAGCGCAGCCAGTCACATCCATCTCTCTTCTGCACAATGATGCCACACTGTGGACAGCGCATGGCCTCCCCTGACTGCACAAGAGTCTGTTTGAGAGAGATGAAATGAGAACAAGAAAAAGAAGAAAGAATATGAGACCCGAGGATATGGAAAGAATTACCAGTATATATCAGTTTGTCTGTAAGCATTAGACCACAAAGCCATTCACTGCTTATGAGTGGAGGTAAAAGTGGATCTGTAACACTGTTCCTTCTATCTCTGTGCATTACAAATAGCCTTAAAACAGTACACAACTCGAAAGAACTCTCTGTCATGTCCCACATACAGTACAGATGTTGTAGTTAGAAGTTCACATACACTCATCATTGGCATGGATGTCATGGTAATTTGGGGATTTTAATGATTTCTTTGGACAGTTCTTTTTCCAGGGTGGCAATGTTCAGCAGACATTTTTTGTTACTTTAAAACCAAGAATTTCTTGCACAAGTTTGAATTTATTTGAGATTTTCGCTAATCTACACAGATTTAAAAGTATACACACAGGCACAAATATATACATACACTCACTTAAATATTTTAATAAGTAGTGATGAAGGTTCTACAATGTCTTTTAACTTGGCAAAGCCAAGGCGTGCTTACTTCTTGTTAGTAATTGTGACTGACTACAACTTTTTGTTTTTATTTGCTGCATAAAAGGGATTTGTGTGCTGTTCATGAAAGATGCCCCTGCTCCAAAATCAACACCTTCTAGCTCAACTGAAATTTGCAGCTGCCCCCATGGACAAACCAAATGTGTTCCTGGCAAAGGTTTTATGGTCAGATTGAGCTATTTGGCCACAATTACAAGACACATGTTTGGAGGAGTAAGGGTGAGGCTTTCAAACCTAAAAACAAAGTAAAACTGCCAAGCATGGTGGTGGTAGCATCGTGTTCTAAGGTTGTTTTGCTGCCAGTGGTACTGGTACAATACACAGAATGGATGGAATAATGAAGAAGGACTACCTCTAGATTCTTCAGCTTCATCACAAATCAACAGCTAGATGGCTGAAACTTTGATTCAGTTGGTGTTAAGACAGGACAATGATCCCAAATACACACATAAACTGGTTTTGGATCGGATAAAGCAGGCTAACATTAAGCTTCTGCAATGGTCTTCCCACTGTACAAACTTCAACCCTACTGAAAACCTGGGGACTAAAAGCGTGTCTGTGCCAAGAGACCAACTAATTTAAAGGACTCTACCAATTCTGCCAAGAAGAGTGGTTAAATATCACAGACAGAATTATAGCAGAAGCTTGTTGATGGCTACCAAAAACATCTGCTCGTAGTACAGCTTGCTATGAGATATTTAACCAAATGTAAGTGGGGTTGTATGTATAGATCTGAGTCTGTATTTTGAGCCTGTGTGGATTAGAAACTTGCACCCAATTCTTGTTTTTCAAAGTAATAAAAATGTATCCTGCCATTCAAAGAAATAACTAAAAGTCCCAAATTACCGTGATATTCATGCCACAAGGAATGTATGAAAACTTCTGACCACAACTCCATGTCTGTAGCTCACATTTAGTAGATGTGTTGTCCTTCGAGCAGCAGAGTCATTGATAGCACGTGCTGCAAGATCGTCCTGGTACTGCTTACAATTCATACCCTCATGGATAGACTGAGAAGAAAATAGAAAGAGGAACAAATAAGGATTTTTAAAAAACTTCACTCTAGGACAGTTGGACAAAACCAATAAAAATGTAGCTAGGAATGAGCAAAACAGGCATTCTTTACAGAAATAAACATTTCTTATTCAATTTGCAGTTAGCATGAGGCAACCAAACCAGTTAAAAGCATGTCAATACTTGGACATTTTTTCATTTACGTATTCATTTGTACAAAGTATTTTTCATCTTTAACAGCATAATTTGCAATTAAAATAAACTGTTCCTGGCAGAAGCCACTCAAATAAACTTATTATAATTAGCTTGGACTAATTAATTAGATCAAAGTTCAATCTGCATCTCTACATAGTATATGTGCAAATCTAATGCATCACATGAGTTCAAGCACCCAATATAGGAACAAAAGACAGGAATAAATTATTACATTTCATTTTATACCAGTATATACTGTGTATGATTTCTACCTTGCAGATTAGGCAGTTGTGTTTCTTGCAGACAGGGCAGTGGAAGACATTGACAGTATCCTCATACACACACCAGCCCAGACAGTCAGGAGTAGCACAGTGATAGCTGCCCTCACACCGAGACTCTGCAACCGAAAGACCCCTCTGCAGCCAGCGTTCATACTCCTCTGCAGGAACCAACTGTCACCAGGAAACAGGAGGAAGATGGTAAATGTGTGCTAACACTAAAAGCTAAAACTGTAGTTTAAAAAAAAAAGTGTCAGAAGCTGTTAGTTGGTCTCACTCACAGCTCTGATCTCCCTCTCCTGCAGGAAGCAGGAACAGGAGTATGTGTCATCTCTGTAGGGACAGGACACCTCGGGCTCCTCGCTCAGCATAATGACAGAGCGCAAGCACTCTCTAAGCAGGCATGCACACAAACACAGAAAAGTCACCCAAGGTGTACAAGAAAAACAAAACAAATCAAAAAACCGCCACCCCTAAATTTTACCTGCAAAAACAGTGCAGACACTCCCTCAGGAGGATGCCATCTCCCGGCTGTAAGCCTGCATAGCAGATCCTACACTCCACAGATTCAGGGTTAGGCACCAGGTCCTGACCATCCATCATCACCAGCCGGGCAAAGTTCTGCCTTCGCTCCTCCTCCTTCGCCTGGAAGAAGGAGCGGTGTTGTTGGAGGAGGGAAGTGAGGGTTAAAGGCAAGTTCTATAAACTGTGTTCTTCCAGATTTTCTTCAAATGTGCATATTAAATCCTCACTTACACAAACACAGAGAAGCACACAGAGTCAAAACCTTTTATTTTTATCCATTCAGAGTATATACAGTATCGCAGTGCAAAATAAATGACTCATACATTCAACTCGGTGGCAACTATTGCTCTTAAAGAGTTCATTAAAAAGCCACTTCATCTGATTTGCTGAAAGGCTGCAGTGATTACGACTGTCACTGGATGTTCAATATGAGTAACGTCTTTTGGAGCCATGTATATTTGACCAGGGTCAAAATGTAAAAAGAAATCTGACAGGTTTTTTTAAAAACCTGCTCGTCGTTGTCAGCATTACTGCTCATTCAGAGCACTTTTTGCACATTTTTCAGAAAATGTGCAGGGAAAAAAACTTAAAAAATAAAATAAAATAAAGAAAGTAACATGTTCTCACACAACCTGTAAACTGTACGATCTTATGAATCTGCAAATATGGGATGCAACCGATGCATGAATCCCACCTAAAGACAGCTTAAAATGACTTAAGGGGTAAAATTGACAGTTTTAGTGCATGCATGTGGACATGAATATAGTCATGGGCAGTGTCTGCAGTGGAGATGGTGCTTCAAGGATAGAAATGAACATGAGGTGTATGTCTGCCTGTGTCTGTATGTTCAGTAGTTCTGGTCCAGGTTAAACAGGAGTGAGGTGTTTTGAAGCCCAGCACTCCTCAGCACCTCTCTTCTCCCTTTCTCCTTCAAAAAACAGAGACAGAAGAGAAGAGAGTCAACCTGAGAGAGCCTGAAAGTTTCAATTCAAATACCACGGTTATTAATTTTTTAAAATAAATACATATCACCCTCTCCCTTTCACCGGTTTCACTTTGAGCATTTCGTCAAATTTGGCCAAACTGTGTGTCACTAAGTGGTGCTCCCCTCCCTGCATTTTTAACCGAGCTGTGTGTGCCCATTATCATGTTATATTCCAGAAATCATATTAAGTATGTGCATGTGAAATCACGTTCATACTACCAGGGATGTATTCTTTTTTAAATACCTGCTGGTATTGTCGGATAGCTTCTTTCTCCTTCTGAATTCTTCTGAGCTCCAGTGTATCAGGTTGATATCCCCCTGGGACAACGTAGTTCTCAGGTCGGTCCGTACTGCAGATCTCACAGCCCGGCCGCGTTGGTTTGTTAATGTAGGTGCACGAGGGACATGACCAACCCTAAAAAATTTGTTTAGTGCCGTTATTCTCTACATTCTTTTTACCTTTCTGAACTTAACCGTGTGTCTTTTGAGTATATGTTTTCGATAGGTTGACAAAAATTACATTACCTGGGTAGGCGATGTTTTCGGGCTCAGGGCTTTATCAAGCTGAGGCATCTCTAGGTTGATGAGATCTCTGATGTTTTGCCTCTCTAAACCGCCTGAGGCATTTAAGGAGAAACAAAGAGACTAAGCAGACAACATCAAATCTGCGTGCAAACATGTCTGCTCAATATGCCAGTGTGTGAAAGGCTTTATGGCTTTGGTTGATACATGTAGCAGGTGCAAATAATATATATATGTATATATGTTAACTTGCAACTGCAAAAAAACTGTTCTTTGCTACAGATTACAGGTGAATGTGCTACTTTAATAGGACAAGCAGCTGCATTTTGTCCTGCAGCTGTTTGTCCTATTAAAGTAGCACAAACAGCTGCAAGATTCTAATGTTTTTTTTTTTTTGTTTGTTTTTTAAGTAGGATATAAATTTGACTGCACTGTCTGATGTTAATCATTAAGCTGGACACACAAATATGAAGGGTATGCATATAGATTTAAATCGAGTTATTATTTATTTTCCTTGGTATTCTGCTGAGTTACATTTTCACTATGTGGGCACAGACCATACAAAGTCACAGACAAACTATGGCACAGTGTTTAGTAGGGGATTGCTCACTTTACATTATTTATTTTTATCTAACAATAGAAATAAGGTGTTAAAGAGTCATACAAGGTGAGATCAATAAAGTCTTTGAATCTGTCACTGAAAAACAAAAGCCATACTTAATTTAAATGTAGTCACTATTGTTGGTCTTCTTGGCCAGTGCACAACAACTTCAAACACTTCTGCTTCTAAATCATGTCTCAGTATCTGTGCTGTGACCTACTTTATGTGACAAAATATTAAGTTCTTTGTCAAACAGGTCAGGAGCATGCTTGTCACTTTTTTCCCTTCGACATTCACCCCACCGTGCGAAATGCAAATTCCCCCAGCATTAGGCTGTCAATGCAGGACACTACTGTAACGTCTCAAGGTGCCTGAGAGTTCAACACACGCTGAACTGAGCAGGGAGATGTTTTTTTCATCACACCAACACAATCATGAGCCCTAATCTCTGTCTTCATACTCAAAAAAAAAAATTGTAACGTATTGGTTTATTGATTCGGAACACAGCACAGATGATAGAGGTGGGTGGAAAAACATCGATACGGCACGGTATTACAATATGTTGCGTGGCTATTTTGTATCGGTATAGGGGCACCAATATCGACATTTTATGAAATAAATAAAGATAATTTGTAATAATTTGATAAATTGTAGTATTGTGGAGGTAAGAAATAACGACACGAGAGGTCCGTGTGTCTCACTCCAACTGTTTTATTCACACACCGTCTCTCAGAACTTAAGATACAGTAAGCGCCAAAATCTCCACCCAGCTCTTCCCTTCAACTTGGGTGTGAGTGGAGCCATCTGGTGGTCCGCCACACATACCCCCCCTTGAACACACAGTCAGGTCTCTATTCAGTCCAGGACCCTGGGCCTAAGCAAACGACCCGCACGACTGAACCTGGGAGGGAGAGAACAGGCAGAAGAAGGTCCATCCTGTGAACGAGGCTGGTGAAGGCGAGCAGGAAAGGCAGAAGGAGGCTCAAACGTTGGTGGTCCGGGGTAGTCCTGGGGGAAACCAGAGTCTGTCAACCCCATTGAAGGAGGCGGCCACGGCGAGGGGCCTGGGCGGCACTACATTACTGTCCGGAAGAACATGTGCAGGCTTAAGTCTGTCAACACACACAGTCTCCCTTCGACCCCAAAATCCAAAACAAAATGTTTCTGGCCCGGTTCGATAACCCTGAATGGGCCGCGTCATACAGCGGCCGCAGCGGTGTCTTGTGGGCATCGTGCCTGACAAAAACAAACTTAGCAGTCTCTAAAGTCTTTGGAACAAAAGTGTCAGGCACGCAATGGTGCACAGGACCAGGAACCCGAAGCGGCGCAAAAGTGGGTTGAGCGATAGCACTGATGGATCGAAGCAGGGGAGGGTTCTCAGGCAAGAATTCTCCAGGCACGCGGAGGGGCTGACCAAACACGAGCTCAGCTGGGGAAGCGCCGAGATCCTCCTTAACCGCACAGCGCAGCCCAAGCAAAACCCACGGGAGGCGGTCAACCCAATTGCCATCTTGTAAGGAGGCACGAAAAAGCAGCCTTAAGCGACCGGTGGAACCGTTCACACATCCCATTAGCTTGCGGGTTGTATGCGGTTGTGCGGTGGACTTTAGCCCCAGTCCATCAGCCATGGCCGACCAAAGCTCGGAAATGAACTGGGGCCTCTGTCAGACGCGTAATGTCCGCGGGCGGGCGAAACGCGCGAGACCCAGGTTGACAAAAATGCCCTGGCCACCACTGCTGCAGTAGTGGATGCCAGGGGACTGCCTCCGCCACCTGGTGGTCCGGTCAACAACTGTCAAAAGGTGCGTAAAACCTTGTGACGGCGGGCAGAGGACCCACCAGATCGACATGCACATGATCGAAACGTTTGCGGGTATAAAGAACTGCTCCAGAGGCGCCTTGATGTGTTTATGAACCTTCGCGACGCTGGCAGGGAATGCACGCTGACGCCCATTCCTTAACTGATTTGCGAAGGCCTGGCCAAACAAATTTAGAGCTGACCAGTTTAACAGAGGCCCGGACCCCGGATGAGAGAGCATGTACCGAGTCAAAAACCCGACGACGCCAGGAAGCGGGAACCACTGGGCGAGGGCGGCCGTGGAAACGTCACAGACCAGGAAAGGACCACCGTCCTGCATGGGTCTGTCCTCCAGTATGAGGCCCGTCTGGGTGGATTTAAGCTCGAGGATGTCCGGGTCACCGCTCTGATCGGCAGCCATGGCGGAGTAGTCTATGCCGAGAAAGACAGGAGAAACCAGCGCACGGGACAAACAGTCAGCCACATGATTGGATTTACCAGCCACGTGCGAATGTCTGTTGTGAACTCAGAAATGGCTGCCAACTGGCGCTGCTGGCGTGCACTCCATGGATCAGAAACCTTGGACATGGCAAACGTCAAGGGTTTGTGGTCCACGTATGCGGTAAAGTGACGACCCTCGAAAAAAAGCGGAAATGGCGAGTCGCCAGGTGGAGCGCGAGTAGCTCCCTGTCAAAAACGCTGTAATTGCGTTCGCTGTCACGCAGCGCACGGCTGAAAAAAAGCGGCGGTTGCCAGACACCGAGTCGCTGTTCCAGCACCGCACCCACCGCTATGTCCGGCGCGCGGTGGTCAACGCAATCGGCGCTGAGGGGGACGGGTGGGCCAGAAGGGCAGCATTAGCTAACGCTGACTTAGCATCAGAAAACGCTTGGATGCTTTCTGGACACCAGTCGACGGGCGTCATTAGCCTTCTTACCTTTAACGCCCGTAAAGGGGCTTCAGCAGATGTGCCGCCCTGGGAGAAAGCGATTGTAAAATTCACCATCCCCAAAAATTCCTGCATTGCTTTAACGTTTGCAGGACGCGGAAATTCTGAAACAGCTCGGACTTTGTCAGGCAACGGAACCGCGCCCTCAGCGGAAATGCGGTGCCCAAGAAAATCGAGAACGGGCAACCCAAACTGGCATTTAGACGGATTAATAATCAGTCCATGCTCCGTCAAACGCTGAAAACCTGATGCAGATGGAACAGGTGCTGCTCCTTCGAGCTGCTGGCCACCAGGATATCATCAAGATATACAAAACAAAGGGCAGCCCGCGCAAGACAGAGTCCATCAACCGCTGGAAGGTTTGGGCGGCACCTTTCAGGCCAAACGGCATGCGCAGGAACTCGAAAAGGCGAAAGGTGTAATAACGGCGGTTTTGGGGACGTCCTCCGCACGCACGGGAACCTGATGATATCCCGTACCAAATCGATCTTCGAAAAACCGAGGTCCCCGCAAGATGGGCGGAAAAATCTTGGATGTGGGGAATGGGATAACGGTCGTTCTCTGTGACGTTATTAAGGCGGGCGGAAATCCCCACAAGGTCGCCACCGACCATCAGATTTAGGCACCATGTGTAACGGAGAAGCCCAGGCACTATTCGAACGCTGCACGATGCCCAGGCGCCCATGGTGGCAAATTCTTCCCGGCGACAGCCAGTTTAGCAGGGTCGAGGCGACGCTGCGCGCGAAACCGGGGCCCTACTGTAGTTATGTAATGCTCCACCCCATGCTTCGTCACAGTGCTCGAGAAAGTGGGGACAGTGAGTGAGGGAAACTCAGAAAGCAAACATTGAAAACGTCACCAGAATCCACTGAGTTAGCATGCACCACGGGCTGAGCACCCCGAGTAAAACAGGGTAATGAGGAAAATGACACAGCATCAATTAAACGTCTGTTAGCAACATCAACCAGCAGTCCGTGAGCACAAAGAAAATCAGCGCCTATTATAGGCACAGAGCTAGCAGCAACAACAAAGTTCCACTGAAAGTCACGGTCATGAAAGCAAACAGTCACCAACCTTTCACGAAGGTTTTGATGGGAGAGCCATTAGCCGCTGTTAGCAATGGCCCGCAGCCCTCAGCTAGCCTGTCCGAGCCAGCCGGGGAAGAAGGCTCTTCTGTGAGCCGAGTCCACCAGGAAACGCCTCGAGCGTGAGTCCTCTAAGAAAAGCAGCCTTTCCTTGTTGCCAGCGGTCGCGGCTGCTACCGAGCGCTGACATGCCCGTTTCCCTGGGTTTGGAAACTGCAAGGCGGGAGACAGCGCCGGGCCTTCGCTCCAAAACGCTGGTGATAAAAGCAAAGCCCTTTTCCGCGGCGCTGCCGCGCAGCGATTCCGGCCACCGTGGACGAGTCGGAGGGTCCCTGGAGCATCGGTGAGGAGGCAGGGGAAAACGCTGGTGAGTCCTGAACAACCGCCTGGACGCCGAAACTCCTGGTAGCAAGGAGGATGCGATCTGCCTCTTCCGCCAGAGAGCGGTAATCCTTCGTGGCCAATAGCGGGGAGTTGGCAAGGCCAGCGCGCACTGGAGCCGGCAACTGTCGGAGAAAGAGGTGGGTGAAGAGAAATCCTCCATCATCCGCGCCCAGCAAGGACAGCATGCTTTCCATGAGCTCGAGGGCGGTGCCGTCGCCCAGGCCCGCGAGGGAAAGGAGTTTCTCGGCTCGCTCAGCATCAGAGAGGGAGTAACGCCGCAGCAGCAGCGCCTTGAGAGCGGTGTACTTGCCTTGGGCTGGAGGGTCCCGGAGGAGAGTCATCACGCGGCGGGTTGACAGCGGGTCAAGAGAAGCCACCACATGGTGGTATTTAGTATCGTCGGCTGAAACTCCACGAAGAGCAAACTGAGCTTCTACGCACGAACCATGAAGGGGATCGTGAAGCCAAAAATCCGGCAATTTAAGCGCCACAGCAAACGCAGCCATCGGCGGAGGTGCAAATCCGGCGGCAGCCGATGCTTCCAGGCCGGAGCTGGCTTCGTCGTCGAGCCTTAGCATGTTCGCTACCGGGGTCACCAATGTGGAGGTAAGAAATAACGACACGAGAGGTCCGTGTGTCTCACTCCAACTGTTTTATTCACACACCGTCTCTCAGAACTTAAGATACAGTAAGCGCCAAAATCTCCACCCAGCTCTTCCCTTCAACTTGGGTGTGAGTGGAGCCATCTGGTGGTCCGCCACAGTATATGTTATTGTGATACTCAGCTTATTGCAAAATGCTAAAAATTGCAATAATACTGTATCGTGGGGGTCTTGTGATTCCCACCTCCCACAGATGCACACTTGCAAACTGTCAGAACAGGACTGAACTGATCTAAAATAGCAGGAGCCCTGGAAGCAATGTAGAGGTGCACAATAACACAACCTTAAAGAGGAGACCTTTCAATTTTATATCACGCCAGGTTTTCGCTTTTTTGTGGGAAGACTCATCTCTTATTAGAATAACATATAAAAGATAAGAATGTAACATACAATGGTGTATTTTTCAAAGCAATGATCACAAGTGATAAGGTGTTCAAAGGCCCTTTGTTAGTAAAGCAACAAATACACATGTGTAATTCTGATTTAAATAGCTCAGATTTCACATAAACCACTGTGAAGAGACCACATCTTACCAGTGTTGGTAGTGGTACGGAGTCTAGAAGGAAGTGTGGTGTAAGGCCTCCAGTCCTGAGATGAGGGGCCATTTGCAGAGGTAGCAGGGAGTGGCGGGTTTGGAGAAGACTGAGATGAAGGGCTGAAGAGGAGGATGCTCTCCTGATCCTGCTGGAGGGCCTGCGGGGTCAAGCGAGCGTGGCGGGCTGACAAGAGGTACAAGAAGGCCGTGTCACCGTGCTGACGAACACCGTACGACGCGAGGGATCGGTGGTCGACGCACAAGCACTGGCCGATCACCCAGCGCTGCACTCGTGGGTGAAAGCCGTATTCGAGAAACATCTGGAAAGGAATGGGAGCAAACACGGAGAGAATGATGATGAATGAGAGAGAAACATTAACAGTGGGGCAGAATCGAAACCATGCTGTGAAAGGAATATGATATACATATATATATGTAGCTTAAATTAACCTGCTGTTTCAGCGACGCAGTAGTCATGTGTGGGAAAACTTTCACAGTGACACAACAGGATGAGGACGAATCCTCCACTACGACAGCCAAACTGCGAGACAAGATGAAACCCGTGCAAACAACTAAGATTACACCAAATTATCGAAACATAAAACTACTGATTATAGATCGTGCCGTGAAGTATCGAAATCATAACGAGTAATCATGTTCCTACTTGACTTCATTGTATTCGTGGTCTCTGGTGGAGGGCTGGATCCTAAGTGCCGCACGCTGATGGGCGAGCGTAGCAGCAAAGGCAGAAGCAGACTGCATGTCACCTGCCTCTATCGCCTTGGTTAGCTCTATACAAGTGTCCTCTACAGATGAAACAAATGCACGCATGATGAAACAAAGAGAGACATGCAGAGATCAGAAGGGTGCTAACAACAAATAAATGAATGAAAACAGAAATAGAGGTGTCACACGCACCTGTTTGCTGCAAAGCCAAGGTGTTCTGATGATGGAGACCGTCAGGGGGCTGCTGTGGCTCATTATGGTGAGGGGAGGCTGCCAATATAGAAATTTGAAACCCAGAGGGGGAAAAAAAAGGATTTTAACTAAACAGATATCAAAGACAAGAAAGAGATAAAGAAAACACATTAAGCTCCAGGAGAAACTCAGTCATCCTGTGATTTTATCATTTCGCATGTTTGTGAATTGAGCCCTCAGGGGGAAGCAATGCAACGTATGGAGATATGAAGAGTAACAGCTAACGTCTGCCACTCTGTTTCCACTATGAAAGTGGAATCAGTTGACAGTGCTGTGGTTGGTTCCACAGGGCTAATTTGTAAATCAGACCATCACTTCCACAGTTTGTATCCCAGTCACGCACACAACGCTGCACTTTTTCAAAAAAGAGAGGTCCCCATTGTTTGAGCGCAACTCTGTCGAGCAGCCGTGCAGACCAGGAAGGACACGCAGTGTTTCATGCAGGTCCAAGTAATCACTCTTGTTTTTATTTTAATAAATCAATGTGTATGTCGCGTTTATCTTATACGGTTTAACATGTACTAACTTACGTTTTGCATATATTACTCATGTTGCCTGTCCGATAATTTGTACAGCACTGTGGTTGCGTTTGCTTAGTTAAAAACATGCTTAAATAAATTTTATTTGATGGGATTTTGTGCAACTTCAAACATACAGCCAGCGGCACGAACAACTATTTTTAGCCATGAGGAGAACAAAGAGCTCTCAGCTCACACAGGCCTCAGCATCCTTGAGTCAGCATGGGCAGTTATACATATACGGGAGAAGTTAAGGGAAGAGTAGGTCACAACAAACACTGAAGTGACGCAGGTTTGTTCTCTGTGTTGTATGTTAAAGGATAAGGAAAAAAGCTCAGGGCATGATTTAAACGATGCTCACTTTACTTAAAACTACACTTTATAGCTTTACGAACATCACAATGATGTCATTATTAGCCTACTGAGACAATCTGAGGTTTATTGTTCGTAGTCTGGTTAGGGTTTATACTCTGATGAAGCTTGGAATGGTGAGGTTCATGGTGGTGATGCTACCAACCACTGAACACGGTCCATTTTATACCTCAATTTGCACAAACACAAATTCGCTACAGGGTGGATCAGCATAAGAAAAGCATCCTACAATATTTTGCAAATTTGAATGCATTTGCACCATGGTGGTTAACGCTATTGCCTCACAGCAAGAAGGTCCTGGGTTTGACTCTACCATCCGGCACTAGCCTTTATGTGTGGAGTTTTTAATGTTCTCAAGGTGTCTGAGTGGGCTCTCTCCGGCTGCTCTGGCTTCTCCCACAGTGCAAAGACATGCAGTTAGCGGGGTTAAGTTATTTGGTTATTTTAAATTTGTCATGTGTTAATGGTTGTTTCTCTGTGTTGACTGGATACGCAGAATAAAAAGGCTAGATGGACTTTGCTCCAAGGCCAAATATCTGTTTGTCATCTACAAGTGTTTGCTCTCCTGGGTGACTGACCTCTGTGTGCTTCTCTTAGTGACGACATCACCACAGTAGCCCACTCCTGGGCCTCCTGCTCGCAGCGAAAGTTGAAGCTGATGCGATCATGGGGAGGAACGGCCAAACTCAGCTCGTGGCACTTTGGCGACTTCACTTCGTAGTTCACGCTCCTCAAATCAAACTCGGCAATGGTCTGAAATAATAAAGAAGAGCGAGCGAGAATCAGACGAAATCAAAGGCAGTCGTGTTTGTCACTGTGTGATGGGTTTGTTTAAACTTTAATTTCCCACTATACTGTAAAAAAATGTAGTTAGATAAAATAAACGTGTATAAAACATAGCATTTGCTTCCAAGCAAAGTGGCCTGAATCTGTCCCCCATGGTCATGGGAGCCCTTTAAAAACACCCAAACAACTTGTGCAAAGAGGATATGGACAGACATTAATTTCCTTCACAAAAGAGTGGTAAAAATGGTAATATCTATCAAAAAAAAAGAACATGCCTTTTCAAAAAACATTTTAATATTTAATTATTTACAATCACTACCTCAAGTTGTCAAGGGTATGGCCTTTGCATAAGGCAATTTACATAAGAAACTTAAGACCCTGAAGGGTCTGCGGGGATTTCCTAGACCAGAATGGCTTTGGTGTAAAGCCAGAAAACTGTAAATCACTGCACTGCTTGAGGTAGTGTTCATTAAAAATAAACATGGACAACATAAAGCCTTGCATTGATGTGGAGGTACATCTAGAATACATCTCTTTCCTATTATCTTTTTACAGCATGTTAACAACACATTTAAACACACATCACAACAAGCCAACCCCCGCACTGCTGTGAACTCACCGCACTCCGGCCAGTCCCGCCGTTCTCCAGGAGCGATAGCCGGAATTCCCCGGATTTCCCCGGGTCCATGCTGATCTGCAGGCGGAGTGACTCATCACCTGCTCCCGGAAGACACAGCGGCCGAATCCCAGAATGGCACACTGACACCCGAACCGACATGAGGACGGTGTGGCAGCCAAGTTGAGACGGCGAGGCCCCATAGTGGCTGGGGAGCGCGGCGGAGTGGTCTGGTGTGTGGTCGGTGGAGGAGTGAGCCCAACCGCCTGAACTCAGCGACATCCTGCCCAAAGACTCATGTAGAAAATAGTTCCAGCGGAGTCCTGTCTGCCTGTCTGTTTACCTCCTGTCCCGCGTTCTTACCTGGCCTCGGCTGTCCTTTCTTTTACATTTCTGTCAGTGAGTCGTTTGATTGGTTATTTGACGGAGTCAGTGTCAACAGGAAGCAAGTGCGCAGAGTCGGAGAACTATTTTAGAGCCACTTCCAAAAAGTCAAACGCGAGCGATGTTTCACTTCTCTCTTCTTTTTTCGAGAAAGCTCCGTTTCAGGCAGATTCGGTGTGTCTTATTTTGGCTTCTAAGTAAAGTCCCCTTGCCTGTAGTCCCATTAATACCGTCCTGACTCCAAGGTTATGGTAGTAGTTTGAGACTGGTATCGATATGTTGCTGTTTGCTTTCATTTCACATTGCGCATGCGTTCCTCGTGGGGTGACGTATGCCGCTGTAATATTTATGAATCATGTGAACGCTGTTTCTTTTTATAGCTGCACCGAAGATTCAATTCTCCTTTCTTCTCTCTTAACTATGGGCTCAAAATGTGGTCATAAATATTTTGTACTTGTAAATCAGTTTTGTACTTGTAAATCAGGATTTGTATGTGTAAAAAGAATTTGTGCGTGCGTAAAAAGATTTGTATGTGTAAAAAGATTTGTGTGTGTGTAAAAAGATTTGTATGTGTAAAAGAATTTGTGCGTGCGTAAAAAGATTTGTATGTGTAAAAAGAATTTGTGCGTGCGTAAAAAGATTTGTATGTGTAAAAAAGATTTGTGTGTGGACTTAGCCAAAAACCCCCTGCAAGTTACAAGTACGAATTTTGACCCTATTTTTCTTCCTGTCATCTGATTGGTCAATGTCATGTCAATCACAAATGTAACAATCCAATCAGAGAACAGATGGGTTTGGCTGTCGGAGGGCACTTTTTGAACTGCAGGTCCTTGAAGGGTAGTACAGTTTGAAGCTGGAGGATCTCTATATAAATATCCGATAGCAGCTAGGTCCCCTTACTTTCAGCAGCTGTTGAAAGGATAAAGTTGTGGTATGTCAGTGGTTAGAAATACCATTATTACTTTAGGATTAGTTTAACACAAAGTCAGGGCTGACCCGGGACCATTGCTGTGAGTCACAGTGCGCAGCATAAAGGTCCTTTCACATCGGACGCAGGATGTGCTGCTAATGCTAACTGCTAACTAAAAGCAAAGGATCCAGAATTTGTTGCGCTGGCTGCTGAGCTCTGTGGGTTTTGCAGCAGCTCTACCTGTACTAGATGCACCTGCTCCTTGTCGTTTCTATCTCTGACTTTATGTCCTCTACAACAGTTTCTGTTTTTTTTGCTAGTTCTTCAAATGTTCAATAAAAACATGTATGCTAATTCATAACGAAGAAAGCTTTGTAATGAAGACTGTCATTTCCAAAACACTGCCCCCCCGCGGTCCGCAGCGCTGTTGAAAAGCCTGTGGAAGTCCCTGTATAAAGCACGTAGACCTGTGACACAAAAATCACCAAACTCGGACGACCACAGACTGTTTTCCTTCGTGGTGAGGAAGGAAAACGCTGGGTTGGCATGTAAAGGGCATTTATTCCTTCAAGGACCTGCAGTTCAAAAAGTGCCCTCCGACAGCCAAACCCATCTGTTCTCTGATTGGATTGTTACATTTGTGATTGACATGACATTGACCAATCAGATGACAGGAAGAAAAATAGGGTCAAAATTCGTACTTGTAACTTGCAGGGGGTTTTGGCTAAGTCCACACACAAATCTTTTTTACACATACAAATCTTTTTTTACGCACGCACAAATTCTTTTTACACATACAAATCTTTTTACGCACGCACAAATTCTTTTTACACATACAAATCTTTTTTACACACACAAATCTTTTTTTACACATACAAATCTTTTTTACGCACACACAAATTCTTTTTACACATACAAAACTGATTTACAAGTACAAAATATTTATGACCACATTTTGAGCCCATACTTAACACACTATATATTTATATATTGCACACATATATTTGTTTGCGATGTAGTCCAGTAAAAAAGTCTATGTGCGCATTTGACCACAGAGAGGCAGCAAAGCATTCAGTTTACAAAAACGATGGATGCATGTTCCCGTTATCTTCTAAATAATTCATGTCTGTGGAAATATATATGTAGTATTTATATAAGATTTTCAAGGTCAGCAGTGACTCCGTGTAACCCCAGCAAAGGAGGTTTTACAGTCTGCATTTGTCTGAGTCATTAAGTTTCCTTTTTAGTAGTCCCAGGTGAGACTTAAACCCACAACCACCAGCTCCAGAGGCTGGTGCCTTGTCCATTAGGCCTCTGGGCCTCTCTGGTCCTTTTCTCTCATCTGATGGCCTGAAAATGGCTTTTGTGACATTCAACAGAAAACATTTACCAGCCATCTATTCAACAGTGACCTTTCGTAAAAGGTTTACTTTTAAAATATTCATGTCCTCACAAAAATAAAATTTTTGTGTCCTTTTTTTAATGTCCTTGTCGCCCCTAAGGTGTCTATGGGTAAGATTTGTGGATGTAGAATGTTTCTCTATATAAATGGCCTTTGTTCTGAATTCAAGGTGCAAGGGAAATACTTCCTGTTGTCCCATCCCCACACACTTTAGATCATGGATAGTGTGTCAGCAATGTAGGAAAGAAGAGAAATGCTTTAGATCAGGGACATCAAACCCAAACATGGTATGCCACATGCCACATCTTTGATCTCAAGTGGGACAAACTCCCGTATTTGCCAGTGTAAAGATGTTTAACTACATTTAAAAAAACTACACTTGTTGATCTATTACTTAAGTGTAGCATGAATCACAACAGGGAGGACTTTATCAGTTGGGTTAGGAGCCTTTGCCAGCCTGCTTTAAATTAGAAACCCTATAGTTCCCCACATTCTGCATGCATTCTCGACCCAGGTGGGGCTTGAACCCACAATCCCCGGCTCCGGAGGCTGGTGCCTTGTCCTTTAGGCCACTGGGCCACTGTCTCCACTTGTCATGGAGCAGGAAGCCTTGCTGGTTACCTGGTGCTGTGACTTGATCAATACTTCTATTCACTGTAACACAAAGAAAGCTAATCAGCGATTATTCGAGGACCTATGGCCCCACAGTCACGAGAGAAAAGTTTAAAATGAAAGATACTGCAATGTCGTGTGTTTTTGCTTTCAGGCAGGAAAACGTGCTGCTGGAATTATCTGGGCAGGAGAAAACAATGCTAACACCCATCACAGCAGTGAGAGAAAAACATCGCACATCAGGAACTGAAAACATTGTTCTGTGCCCTTTTTAAATGTATTTGTCTGCGAAATGCATCCAAGGGTGACACCAGCAAATAAGGGTTCCCTGTCATAAATCTAATTTGCTTCATTATTTATGGATTTTTCCACGTTGTGTTGCAATTGTACATCCTCAGGTTGTTATCTTCTCATTACTGCAGCCGCACTCTGCAACATACAATCTGATCTCAGCCATGACGCAATTATGGCTGCTCTAATCGGTAGGAGGGGCACAAAAGTGCTGCCGCAGGGTGGAGTTGTGTACATGAACATAAACATGTGCTATCAGTGATATTCTGTGTAGTTTTAGATGGAGTTTAATAATTATTTGATGTGCATTTGAACAGATGCATACTGTAACATAACTGACAAAAATTACAGATGTATTTTTTTTGGTTTAAATAAAGTACAACTGTTTGTTAGGCACACCTGTTCAGCATCTTGTTAATGCTAATATCTAATCAGCCAGGCATATGTCAGCAACTCAGTACATTTAAGCATGTAGACATGGTCAAAATGACCCACGTTTCCTAGTCTGATGAGTTTCGATTTCTGCTGCATAAACAACATGAAAGCATGGATCCTTCCTGCCTTGTATCAGCACTTCAGGCTGCTTTTAGTGGTATAATGGTGTGGGGACCCTTATAACCAACTGAGCATTGTTTAAATTCAACAGCATCTCAGTGATGTTGGTTAGTATCTTCATCCTTTTATGACCACAGTGTACCCATCTTCTTATGGCTGCTTCCAGCAGGATAATGCATCATGTCACAAAGCACAGATCATCTCAAACTGTTATCTTAAACATGACAATGAGTTGGCTATACTCAGATGGTCTCCACAATCCACAATCATCAGATCTCAATCCATTTGGGATGTGGTGGAACAGGAGATCATAGACATGCAGCCAACATATCTGCAACAACTGTGTGAGCTGCTATCATGCCAACTTTGACCAAAATCCCAGAGTAATATTTCCAACACCTTGTTGAATCTGTGCCACAAAGAATTACTTCGTATCTGAAACTTAAGTACTGAAAACTGACAAGGTTTACCTAGTATAGTGTCTGATGGTGTATTTTAAGGTTTATGGTTTTCAACATATACAATGGAAAATAGACATTTATATATTTATACACTGTATATTTGCTCCTTTTTCGTAAAAAGCTCACACACACCTGTTGAAGTGCAACATTTGACTTTAATTATAGATTCATCCATCAAATGCGAGTCAGAGACAGAGCTACAATTTATTTACTGTCAGCTCTGAGAGTCTCAACATGTAGATAAAGACACAAATTGTCAATATATTGAACCGAATGGATTCACGCCCCCAAAAACCTACCTATATTATGGATAAGCTGCACAGTTAAATTCAAATCAGTTTGTGTTACAGTTTCTTGACCTTTACAGATGCTGGTTTGGGCCCCAAGGCAGCTTTACACCTCAATACATTTGAAAATCTCTCCTCTCCATGCATAGCATCTCACTTGTGATTCACTGTCACATTTCAGTACCTACCAGTGGCAAATACAGCATATTTACACTTACTTCTTCCTCATGTGTAGCACTGTGAGTGTATGTGACTTTTCAGAGCCTGTCATGAATCAATGAAGTTCCAAAAGCTTATGAGAAGACATCTTACCCAAGAAGCATTTTGCAGCAGCTGATTGTGTGCTACCCAGTCCCTATCAAGCTGATTGATGAAAGGCTAATCATAAAACGCCCACCAAAGCTCCGGGTCATTGTCTCACAGACCTACTTGGGCCGGTGGGTCTCCCCATGTTCATGAATTTAAAGGTGTCTGCGTGTCATTGACTTGCTGATGGACTGCTCTGCTGCGTGACAGACGTCAGGAAAACTCTGAAAGCAAACCTCCATTCTCAAAAGGATGAGTGGGGGTTTAAAGAGTGGGAGGAGCAGAGGAAGGGTGATGCATCCAGTAGTCTGGGATCACTGTGGCTGACTGACGTTCTTGATTCATCATCCAACAGCCTCATGGGCAGCATGGATATATATATAAGCTGGGGCACACCTGCCAACAATAAAGACTCGAGACGTCCACCAACTGACCTCAGCCTGTTACCAAAGTTCAGGGTAAGTATTTACCATTTGGGCTTTACATTTTGCATGTCTAACGCATGCAAATTCTGCGATTATTTTTACTTTGCTTTTAATAACTACAATTGTGCCAATTGCGGCTAATTATAAAATTTCAACCTGCACATAATCCCAAAGGATCTCTGATTTATAACCATCATAAAGTTTCTATCATCATCCAGAATTATGAAATTCAAGTTTTCAGATTAGAGTTTCAGTGATTAGTCCCGAGGTTTAAAAGATTTAATCCTACTTGAAACGGTGTTTCGTGAAGTTTTACTATTGCGCGCAACAAACGCACATTAAAAACAAATCTCCAATTTTATCAAGCTCTGTCTTTTCTTGGTTTTGCGAATAGCTCCTGTTTTCAGTGTCTTCTCAAAAGTGATAAGTTACTTATAACTGCGTCCCTCCGTCCTGTCTTTAGTGCCTTGAGCGACACCGCAGCATGCTGCCCGTGAGAGCGGCTGATGTCCGGCACTGCGTCCTGACGAGCCGCTGGCTGCCCGCAGCTCTGGCGCTGCTCCTCCTCCTCTCCTCCAGCTTCAGCCGCGCTCACAGCACCACAGTGGAGCACGACTTCCACATTGTTCATAATGTAGACAACAGAAGTAAGACCCGTTTTCTTTAAATCATTCCGATTTGAATTTCCCGATGAGGATCAGATGGGATTTACGCGCTCAAAAAACAAAACAAAACAAAAAAAAGCTAAATAGGCTATTACACTTTATTAAATCAAAAAAAGTGTGCTGAGTGTGCTGTGCTAAAGTGTGTGTCTGAGTGTATGGAATTCAATAGATCTAATGTAATTATTTCTTAATAATCCTATTATATCCATTGAAATCTTTAAACATTATTTCCAGTTATTAAGTTTGAAGATATGCTGTCTGTCAGTGTAACCAGGAGACTTTCTGTTATTAGACTTTAAACTGATTTGGTTAATTACACACTGTTTAATTCAGAGTGAGGAATTGCTAACCGGGTTTTCACCTTCCATCAGCCATCAAATGTAAATTCAGTATGTGGTTGTATCATTTTTGGAGTACTAATACTGGCTCCCCACGCTGAATATTTTGTTATTTAATTAAATGTTTTGAACGCATTTGTTAATTTATTAATACTGTTGATCAGCCTTCTGTGTTGTTGCATATTAAACGTTCTGAACAGATGTGAGCTGTTATACGTTTCAGGAGTTCTTTAAAGACTGAAAACATATTTGGCAGTTAATTTGAAAGGCTTTCAGACTTTACATGGTAATATATCAGAATGCCATTGTTTTAGGTCTGAATCATAGCCACCAAAACACACATTTTTTTTTTTTAAAGGGGGGAAAGGCAAAATCATGCCGTTTTGTGGCTGTAATAGTACTCTTTGTCCTCACAGTCCGTCCACTAACAGAATATTTAACCACCACTTTCCTAAATATTAATTCTGTTTTCAGACATGGCTGTTAACATCTTGTATGGATCCCTTGCTTTATGTACCACTGATAAACTTGTCTCTGCTTGGTTTCCAGGTCCAGAGATAGACCCATTCTGGTATGTGGGGCGCGGGGTGAGACCCATTGGGCGCTTTGGGAAGAGGCACAGCAGTCTGGAGGCTCTGGGCAGCGATGGGATGCCCGTCGTCAGGACGTTGGAGCTGCTGCTCAGCAGCCTGAGAAACAAGGAGAATCTTGGAAAAGTGCTCGACGGGGAGGACGGTGATTGGTTACCGTGATGTGCTCTCCTCCCCACATCCAAAAACTCAGTTTTATTTTTTGTTTGTTATTTTTTAAAAATTGAGATTATATACACGTCTTCATAATTATATTTCTCTTGTGTCTGTTATGAGCCTCACCCATGTCTGTACATAAAAATGCACTCTATATTGATTAATAAATCAGGATGTCATCATTATATCTGTTGACAACCTTGCTTGTAACTTTCGTGAGTGTGAAGGCAAACATTTTCTTTGAAAAAACAAGCAAACAAAAACAATTTTAAGTTTGCAAATTTTATTTATTTCATAATACATTTTTTTCTCTCAGAGTACTGTGGCACATAGAGAATCTGCATTTTTTTTTCCTTTTTTTTTTTGCTTGTTAATAATTTCCCCAACATATCGTATGGATTGCAACAAACAATTGCACATAAAAGTGAATGGCCCGCCTGTGGAGCTGTGCACAGTGAACCTCTTCATAGTCGTTCACACTGGATTTAAACAGGAACAAGAGCAACATTTGTTTTTAGCTCTGGGAGAATCTCATCACTTCTCAGTATCCGCGACACTGTTCCAACAGCCAACGAGACGTCCTGTGCAAATCCAGCCTCACAAGTCATGACAATTATACACAGTCTCTTGCACAACACTGAACGATTTGTCAACTATGATTGGGCAATAAACACATTATCATATCATATCCATGTTTTTCACACATATACATATATTAACAAATTCTGCAATGAGATATTGTTATTTTTTTTATTATTTTTTTACATTAGAAAAATACAGGACACTGATGATTGGACCCTTGTGGCTGTGCTTCTTAGAGAGACATTTTTCATCAGTTTGATAAAGCCAGAAACATGCTCTTTTTTACATCAACACCTCTGGAGAACAAGATTGACAAAAATACAAGATCAATGTGCAAACCCAAGATGCGAAAGGCTGGGGATGAAAAGGTCACTAATAGAAGGGGCAGAGCATTCATACAGAAGATCATCACACCTTTCAAACACTATCAGAGAATCCAAACCTGCTCTTATTAAGCTGGAGCCAAAGCAAGAACTCTGATAACCGTATGCATGGCTAACACAAAATGTCCCAAAACTGAAAGGCAGTATTCTCGTGTTTAAGGACTACAAGTGTGCCTCTCATCACCTGTGTTTTCGAAGCATTTACCATTGTCATTACTGGCAGAACATCGAATGGTAAATGCAAGCTTACACTGAAAGCAATTTGAGTCATCACACATAAGAGAGTCTGGTAGGACTGACTGAGGTGGGTTCCTTTGAGGAGAGAATAAAGCCTTTAATTTGCAATAGTACTTATTTCAGTGGTATTGCATAAAAACGTTCAGTACAAAAATAAATTGCTCGTAACAAAATCATGGTTTCATGGCATTTGTTATATAGCCCGTCAGACTTCGTTATGTAAAAATCTTTACAAGAATTTTTGAATGCAACACAAAAGATCAGACGTGACCCCGGCAAAGGGAAAACATGAAAATACTCTTTTTTTTCTCCTTAAATAAAAGGCCACAAAGTTTTAAAGTAAACAAGAGAGAATGACAGGGAGGAAGAAGAATGGCTTTGCGTTGGAGAAACTACATACATGGAGGAGGATTTTCAGACCCAACTTGAATATCAGATGGATGCTCCATGCAGATCTGTTTTTTAATTTTGATCTATTTAAATGTTGTAACCCACAACTTCCAATTACTGGAATATATGTGAATGTATCTACAAATCAGCTTTTTCTTTCCTAAATACATTTACGCACTCCTCACCAGTGAAATGTCAGCGTGGCAAATTGATGCTTAGCTTAGCTTAGCTAAGAGACTGAAAAAGCAGGAAGCAGCGAGCTTGGTTCTGTCCAGCTCCCTTCGGTTTCGGATTATCATTAGCTGCCCATTTCTTAATTTTACCTCTCCTTTTTTCTTCATACAAGTTTGACAGTTTGTCTTGACAGTGGCTGGACTAAATTACTTAGGTCACAGAAAGAAATTAAATGATTATATTTCCAACATGTTGACCTGGCCTTTTAACTAGCTTAGTTTCTTCTCAGCTACAGTTTCTCAATGTGCTTACTATTCCTTTATGGTCATCGAGCACATGGTGCAACAGACAAACCCCCAAACAAAACAAAAACACTTGTGACGTGTTACTTTGAACATCTAAACAGCTCTTTTTTCTAACTCTTTTCTGGTTTGCTTGTGATTTGTATAAATCATTAAAATATTGAAGGTTACAATCATCCCCATTTGGTGATTACCATCTGATAGCTATATGCGGGTGGATATTGACAATCATCAAAAAACAAAACAGTTTGAATAAATCCCCCGTAACATTTCTTGGTTCATGGTGACAAAGACGATGCAGTATAAAACATGGCTCAGCCTCTTTTCGGGACACTGAATCACACAAATTTTCTTATGATTTTTCCACAGCTTCATTGCACATTAATTCACAACACTCTTGCAAACAGATAGAAAACTGAGTTTTACTTTGTCTGTACATATATATTCTTTTAAGTCGGTTTATGAGGAGTGTTTGCAGATCTTAAGGCAGAGAAACCGACTGCTGAGTAACATATTTCTGTGTGTGTGTGAGTCTATGTGTGTGCAATAAGAAGGAAAAACAGCATGAAATAGATCTTGGTAAAAGAGAAAGATCCAGCGATGTCTTCTTTGATCTCTTTAATTGATGGGTACTGAGCTTGTGTGAGGAGTGAGTGCTGAGTTGGGTTACACAGGGCAGGTGGTGGCCCCTGCTTGGCCTGGAGCTAGAGGCAGATGCTGGGTCAAGGCACTGGATGTGAAGGGCCCCTGTCCCCGGGGCTTGAAAATAGCCCTGAGGGACTCATTGTGCTGTTGACTGTCACTATGGCCGAAATACTTTAACCTGCTGCTCTGGCTCCAACTTCTCTGAAATTAGAAAAAATGCCACATTTTTATTTTAAGAAAAGCACACATGTCTTGATTCATGCTCAATCATCCAGGTAAGGAAATCCCCCAAAAAAGCTGATTCTGTTCATCTGGATGTTTCGTTTTCCAGATGACGCTACATCCAGATGAACAGAATCAACTATTTGGGAAAAATCACATATATGTGTAATTATGTCCTTTGTCCTGTCTCCATCCTTCACCCCCAACCTATCATGACAGACGGCCATGACAGGTTGAGGTAGCCTGAGCCTAGATCTGAAAAAGTGAGATCGTGAGTACAAGCAGAGGAAATGAGCATCCTCCTTAGGGTGTCTGGGTTCTCCTTTAAAGATTAGGTGCAGAGCTCAGTCATTCAGGAGGTACTCACTGTAGAGCTGCTACACCTCCACATCAAAAGGAACCAACTGAGGTGGTTCAGGAATCTGACTAGGATGTCTCCTCGGCACTTCTACATGAGGTCTTTTGGACATGTCTTGGAGGCCCCGGGCAGGACATGCTGGAGAAATTACATCTAGCATCTGGTTTGGGAATGTCACAGTGTTTTCCCATGAAACTCTCAACTACTGTTGTTTTAAGCAATAAATCATGTTTCTGGAAACTGCCAGATAAAATGAAGGTTTCAAACAACAACGTGTATTACTCCTTTCACAGAGCTCTGCAAACTGGTTCTAACCTGAATAGGAGTGGGGTCTCCAGTACACATTAGAGTAATTAGACACTTCAGTGTCCTAAACTGGCAGATTTATGACATGGTAGTGGTAAAAGACAGATTTTGATAGTTTGTGATGGGGTAGTACACACAGTTGCAAAGGCTTCATCGCAACCTTGGTTTAAACAAGTCATTTATATTTATTCTATAATGTTGTATTGGGTCAAAAAGTGCTTTTCCTCATGATCATTTCAAAGCAACAAGAAGGTTTGGTAGTGTATAGCTAAATGTCAGTATATTTTCACTACAAATGTGGAGGATGTTGTATGGACTGATAGAAGGAACACACTAAGGTGGAATTACTGAATCAATATCTTGGTCACTGAGTTTGACCCATTGTCCTTTCTGCTGTCTCTCTTTGGAGCTTTGCTAAAAAGCCACCCTGAATCAAAGTCATTGTGTAGATGACGGTGAAGAAAAAAAGAGAGACAAAAAAAGAAAATAAAGAAAGCTGCAGCAGAAAGAGGCCTTTCACGAATATGAAAAGGAACCGACTTCCAGTTGGTTGATAAAACAGCCTTATCCCCCTGGACTGTGTGTGTGTGTTTCCATTTGGCTGCTTTACATCTAATGGGGCTTTTCAGTTACTTAGTCTCTTTTTAGCAAATGTATTCACTTTTACATCCATTCAATGGCCTCTCTCTTCTTTTAGGACAAAGCATAAAATGTGTGATGTTAACTAAGGCCGAATAAAAATGTCCCTCCCCTCTGTCTCAGTTCCCATCTCTAGGTGTCTCGGTTTCACACACGTAAGCATACACATTCACACTTTGTGTATACAAGGCTGTACCCTGCATATGTCAGCAGTTTAGTTCAGTTTTTAAAAAAAATCATGCATAAACATATTTTTTCTTTGTCTGAACATAATAGATTTCTCCAAAGTGAGCAAAATAAGCACGTTTGGTACCTTTTAGTGGAGGCGCTGGAAGCTTCCTCCTCTGATGGCGTGATGAGTCCAGGGTTTGAGGCTGTAATGAGAATATTACCATCGCTCATCTATTATAGTTCATTAAAATTAACAAACCAACCATATCTGACCATTTCTTTATTTCAATAACCATATAAGCACGAACACGTTCATCAGTAACACCAATACTCTTTAAAGACATTACATATGGCCTGAAAGTACAAAAAAAGTGCAAAAGATTAAGCGTGCAGGAAGGCCAGTGAGTACCTTAGACTTTGGCTTGAGCTTGGAGAAGCGATTGCAGACAGTCACGTTCAACCCAGCCGTTTTCAGAGCTGATATTCTTGCCTCAATGTTTGATATCTTAAAGCAAAAAGAGGATTTTTTTCAAGAGAATTTAAGGAGGATGTTTCAGGCAACAGCTTTGGTCAGTTTTTATTAAGAATAGCAATATAAAGATGTGTGCAATCAGTCATCGATCCTCTGAAGTACCTGCAGTTCAGACTGCTGGACTTGAGCAGCCGCAGTAGCCACTTGATCTTCCAGGAAGGCCAGCTCTTGGTCTGTTGTCCCACTGCTAATACTGCGGGCGCAGTGCTCTAGGTCTCCCAGTGCTCCCTCAAGGCCATACACCGCACCAGCAGCAAGATAAACCTGCAGAGAAAAGAGCGAAACTTTTAGTTCCCATTAGCACCAAAAGCTCAGGAGGCAAAACTACTGGGTGGAGGTGCTCTCTAGCTTACATTCTCCTCCATTTTGGTAAGCCTCTGGTCCAACCTGCGGGTCTCAGAGCTGCTGGATATGGGAGAAGCACTCATAGACTCAGAAGGGGTGTAGCTCTCACCTCCTGCCTCACCAATCAGGTCCTCAGTAGCATTCAAAACCTTTAGCACCTCCGTGGTGATGCTGCAGAGCGAAGCCGCCGAGCACTTCTGCTCCAGTCAAAGAACAAATAGAATTAACAGACCGTCTGAATTAAAGTGAGATTAAAATGAATTCAAGTGAAATGTCCAGAAACACTGGAGTCAGAGAGAAACTGGGAAAACCTTATTACTCACATTGTTAAAGAGACCTAATGTGTGAGAAAAGCAGAAAATGTCAAGCAAGTACATCAAATCTGTAAACACCACCTTAAGGGCAAGGGCTTAATGTAGTGTAATATACATGAAATGATAATGAAAAATATCTTTCATTTCGAGAGCAAGGGGATGTGACAAAAGGCAATTATGTAACTATTCAATTTTGGAACATTATGCAATCATTAGCAACATCCCCATTTCAAAAATGAATATGAGTCAATAAAGATAATGCGGCATCATGTTTTAATCAGCTGCATTAGCCCCCTTTGGTTTTCACACTGCAAAGCCTTAAAAATAATAATAAATGAATAAAAAAGAACATTTTGCAGGTGACAAGTGCACATATATTTGTCACTCTGGACGCCTAATTAATGTTTTGTGAGGACCCACATCTACACATGCTTGACCTGGATAAGCAGTCAGAGGGTGCAGAGCAGGGATGTGAGAAATGGGGTAATGAGGTCTCAAGACAAAGCCAGAGAAGTGAGTCATCTTCAGTTGTTTTTTTTTTCTTAGGCTTTGAATTGGTAAACGATGGCACTGTGGACACACCATCTCTGGTCACTGAGCTTCAGGAGAGCAGTTGCAATTTGGACGTGAAGCTGAAGATTCAATCATAATTCAAAATAATCTAACATCTGCCAGTAGAGGAGATAAGATTGTCAATTGATGCCTCAGCTAATCAGGAAATGGGAATGACTTAAGTCAGCTGTGGAGATCTCTCATTTCAGCCAAACCCAAGCAGCCTGCCTCCAAATTCATGCCATCTGTGACAAATAATGATTCAAAAGTAAAGACGGTGAGTGAAGAAAGTTGCCGTTTCATCCTCTTGAGCTCATGTAAACACTGAGAAAGAATAAGAAATAGCAGTAAAGAGAGAAAGACGTTATTCCATAATGAATGAATCATTTGCTGAAGCTTTGATCAGTGGGATCAGAAGTACATCGATCCCTCTCGGGCACAGTGTGACAGTCCGAAAAGCCGGATTTTAGCCGGAGAAGGTAGAAGCAGGTAGTGATGAAAAAGAGACAAGATGCTGGTTATCTTTTTTTCCTTTTTAAATCACTATTGATCGATCTTAAAAAGAATGAGACGCAGAGATGGACACAGTGAGGTATCGATTTGGGTTGGTCAAAGGAGGAGTGGAGATGTGCTGATCCACTTCAAAGAAGTAGGCCATCACCTGTCTGATCAAACCCTCATCACAGACACTGATATCTCACTTCTATCAATGAGGAAAGTTGATCCAAGGACATAAAAAACAAAGAAACTAGTTTGATGATCAACTTTTTTTCCTGTATCGTTCCCTCTGTGCATACACTGGGTCCAATTACCGTCTCCACCCTGAGGGCTAATCTCTAAAGCCTCAAAGCCTCACATGACGCCACCTGCGTCCACAGTAGTGGTTCTAGTGGGGATGAGCTCATAAGGGCATGAAACGTAATGAACACATGGACGGAACCAGAAGGTGGTTGATATTTTGTGAATCTGGGATTATTTATTCAATATTCTTTGCTTTATGTCTATTTCTGTACACCATCCAGACCCTTACCTGCTGAAGATCACGTACGCTGAAAAGCTGTGAATTAGTACGACGGCAGTGAGCTAGTCAGTTTTCATTCGGATTCATTTAATAAAGGCAAAACACTAGATATCGCTTCAAAAAGGCGCAAATATCACGGCTATGGTCGCACGTTTTCCCCTATTCACATCGCACTCAGGCGTCCTGGCGGGTTTGTAAAGGGAGCTGTGAAAGCCATCAGAAATAGATCACACCAGTACATGTGTCATACAAGCTGTAAGAGGCAAGCATTACTCATAGAAGCCCTTAGAATGAGTCTGCTTAATGATCAGCATCGACCCTCATGCCTCAGATGTATTGTCCAAGTGTGTGCGTGTGTCCCATCTATCTGACTTTGTGTAGTTATTGATTTCTCAGTGCTGAGTTGATTATAAATGCAAAAAAAGCAACTTTAAATATCAGCTGGAACATTACTTTTGACATAATGGATTGTAGTTTTGACATCTAGTTATTTAAAGTTTATTTTACCTGCCCAATAAATTCATACATTAAACAATAAAGATTTTTGATAATACGCATACTTTTGTAGTGCACAAGAAATCAAAGTAATTTGCCGTCTTATACAGAAATGTGAAGAAATGGTTTGTTTTTCCAACAGGTACAGGTACAGATATCATTTAAAGTTGGTTTTTAGCTACATTAGCTGTTATGTGTAGACACAACACTGGTTCATCCCTTGAGTTTAGGTACCCTTTTTCCTGCTTGAATAATTCATTAAGTGGCTTAGCAAAAAAAACAAACATCCCTCTGAAAATGGTCATGTACAAGGATTGAAAATTAGTGAAAAGGGAGCAAACGAATAAGCTTCAGAAAGCCTGGAAATCTACTGCTCAAGACACACTTTTTAATAAATTACAAGACAGTCTGGCCCCTTGGAAGCAAAATGACAGTGCACAGCACTGTATGGACTGATAAAGAGTCCAAAAAATAGAGCATTTTAATCATATGTATGCAATTATAATGCAGTTTACTACAGTGCATGTAAATAAGATATTGGGATGGCTGCAGGTTTTTGTATCCTTGTGCAAGACTTCCAACTACATCCTCTTTCTAGCCCTTATATCTCACCTGCTGTAAGACAGAGGAGAGCAACTGAAGCCTCTGATGTTGCTCCAAGTCATTCTGTCCCACCTGACACATACGCACATACAGAAAGCATACACACGTTTACCAGGAACACACAGACCAGACAAAAAACTCAAAAACAACACAGCAAAACAGAGAAAACATGGGATGAGGGACAGATAATGACAGCACTGATTGTCAGGTAAATAACAGAGGAGGTTGTGATAGTAAATGGTTTTTGAAGGCACAAAAAAAATAATTAAAAAGCTTACAAACAGGCAACAAACAGACTGCAATGCAAGCACAAGCAGAAGACGATCTGCGGATGAAAATCAAATCTTGTGTACCATCTCCTCACCTGGTTGTTTGACAGCGCCCCCTCGTGGGACGAAGGGGTAACAGCAGGTGAACTTGCACTGGATCCGCTCCTCCTCGCTCCCCCTTTCTGTCCCGCTTCCTTCTCCGCATCTCGTTTATGTGGTCTCTTACTCTGCCTGTTGGGCTCTCTTTTGTCTCCTCTCTTTTGTTCCTGGTCTTCCACTTTCATATCTAAACTCTCGCATGCCTTCTCAAACCTCCTCTCCCGACTTCTGCCGTCTTCTCTCACTGAGGGACTCTTTATCAGCTTCTCACTTCTTTTAATCTCTTGTCCGTTCACTTGTTCCACTGCTTCGCTTGCTCTCTCTCTTGATTTGTCACTCACTCGCTGCCTCTCTCGCTCTCTTTCCTTTGGCTTCAGTTTCTCTCTCTGTCTGTCACTTTCTTTATCCGTCTGCCTGTCTGCAGGCCAGTTTGTGCACTCCTCCTCAGATGAGCTGCTGTCTTTGCTGTTGGCACTGATGACCAGCTGACCAAGTCTAGACTGCAGCTCCCCTTCTAGAGGATCTCTGGTTGTGGATCCAGGCCCTGAGCTGCTGGATGAGAGCTCTTGCCCCAGGGTCAAGGAGGTGGGCTGAGAAGGGCTGGGGACCGGTGAATTTGGCGCCACTGTGTCCAGGTCCTCTGGCTCGGTTGTCATAGCATCTAATTTGAAGGCGTCTGGTGCAGCTGTGGCCACTGGTATAGTGTCAGATTTTGGCTGTTCTTCACTTAATCCCCTCTTCAGCAGGGCGTGGAGTAGAATACCACTGTTTTCCTTAAATGTCGACATGTAAAATCAAAAGATAATTGTAAAAATCTAGCAGGTAACCTATATTTGCAGATTTTAAAGACTAAAGCACTGCTAAAGAGCAAAATAGCCTAAACTAGATATCTTAATTTGTTGCCTCCCAATGGTGAAACAATGCTTTACAACCAATGCCGAACAGCCGCAATAAATAAATGCATAGATGGATTTTAAAGTGAGTTCCTGTTAACAACCAATAAGGAATCACTACATTTTACCTGCACTAAGGGGTAGATTGACTGTGGATGGCTCTGGCCTCCAGTCCTGTTTTGCTCTGATGATGACTCCCTCTTACTCTTCCTGCGTCGCCGTGATCTTCTGACAGGATCGCTTTGCCTCTCCTCTGCCTCGCTGCTGTCTCCCATCACCTGGGAACAGTGACAGGAAGTAAACAGGTACATGTGCCACTGTTACATATCTGATTAAAGCTTTCACATGATAACATGCTTTTCTTTCTAGGACTGTCTTTTGTTATCAGGTTTTAATTGAACGCAACTATTATTTCTGTATCTTTGTCGGCTCATTTGAGGCCTCTGCACCAAGGACTGCAAGTAAAAACTCACGTATCTTTTGTTCTCTATTGTTGTCTCTCCTAAAAAAAAAGAGCTAACTGGGGGGGGGGGTGGGTACTTTTCACTTAAGGAACATGGAGTCTCTTTTCAGAGTACAAAAAAAAGTGTAACAGTGAGCATACCCAGTTCTACAACAGCAGTCATGACCTTTTAATCAGCAAATAAAGAGCTGTTAAGTAATGATATTTAATGAAAAAGAGCTTTTAATTGTTTAGAATACAGTAGTTGCATTTGAAGGTTATTTGTTCCTTTGGTATCATACAACGGTCAGCCATAACAATAAAACCAGTACTAGGTGAAGTGAATAACAATGATCGTCTTGTGAAAATTAAACTAAACCCTTGGTACGGACATTCATGTGCACTCAATGATTGCCTGTGTCTGTGTGTTAGCCCTGCGACAGACTGGCGACCTGTCCAGGGTGTACCCTGCCTCTCGCCCTAAGACAGCTGGGATAGGCTCCAGTCCCCCTGTGACCCTGAAAAAGGATAAGCGGAAGCGAATGGATGGATGGATGGAGCTCTATAGGCTTTCTATTGGTTCCTCTTATTTGCATTTTTCTTTTTGTTATTTCTTTATTTGTTCATGTCTGTTATTATTGAGAGTGCATGCGTAATATGCAATAAGTTGACATTAAAAAGAGTAAGAGAAAAGGGGGAAAAAATAGGTGAAAGTATGAGAATAAATATTCTTATCCCTTCATCACTCCTCCTTTTGATGCTAAGTAACATTCTCCCTTCTAATTTTTGTGTCGATTTTATGTAGACACACTATACACTTCACGTGTAAGTTCACTAGAGCCTAACTGATATAGGATTTTAAGACTGATAGCAATACCGATACTTGGTGAATACCGATACTCTGATATATCAGTCAATATTCTTTCTTCCTTTTAGAATCTCCCTAACATTTCTCATGTGTGGTTCTTTATTTCTTCAGTTATGCTCTCTCCTGCTCTGCTGGGATCAGCGGGTTGTTGTGCTTGTGACGATCTAAACATGCATTTCCAACAGGGAAGTTGCAGAGTGCCCTCTGGTGGACAACATCAACACTGATAATATGGTTGAAAGGTGTTTGCAGATATTATAATTATTATATTTGCAGATATTAGCCCACCAACTACTTGGTAGGGCTCTAAAATTCTCATTACAAAGGACAATATTTACATCTGACTTTGTAGAACAGGATAATTCAAAGACATCACCTTAGGGTTAAAGTTCACATCCAATGACTCTGATTGGACTGGGTATGGAGAAAAGTTCTGCTGAAGGTGTTGGTGATGCAGCGGCTGGTGATGAGGGTGAAGGTGCGTATCCGGTGGTCCTTTCTTCCTCATTAGATTGTGGGGTGGTTTACGGGGACACGCAGAGAGCACTGACGAGGCCTCGGAGTCCGAGTTGAGAGTCTCTGTGTTGGTGTACTGCCCCGAGGATGGTGAGGTGACGGGGAGATGCTGAGTGTAAATCCACTCGGGGTCGTGCTGCGAGTCTGTGTAGTAAGTCTCATCTGACAGTTTGCGGCGAAACTGTCTCAGCGCTGCACCCCAGCCACCTTCATCGTCCTCCTCTGAGTCAGATCCCATCTCGTCGTAAGCGGAGACAACGCCGGACTCCTTTTCCAGCACGCTGAACAACAGGCTCTTCCTCTTGGTGAGCAGGCTGGGCCGAGACAGCTGGGAACTGTGCAGAGCAATCCAGTTGCCGTCTGGACTCTGGAGCACTGAAGAGGCACCTGGATGAAAATCACAAGCAGCAGCAGGAAGTATAGAAGAACGGAGTCAACTGCAGGGTTTCAGAGAGTACTAAATAAATTCAATATCCATACTCTCAATAAAATTATATGAGCCTAATATAGAGCAATGCATGGGGTAAATTTCTACAAATAATTTGTATGTCTTTGTATGCATGTGCATCTTTATGACATGTAAAAGTAAATCTATGGCCTTTGTCTAAAAATCTTTAAATCTATTCAGTTATCCATCTACACAAAGTTATATTCAAACTGATAAAAGCGAAATGGAAAGCTGCTCAACCAAAACGAGTCTGTGAGTGAGACTTTTACTCGAGTTATCCAGGCGATCCATGCTCTTCCAGGTGGGTAAAGATGTGGCCGCCTTAGGCTCCCTCTTCAGAGAAGTGTATTCCTGCAAGCCGTCGTTGCCGCCACCGGCCTCAGCCACCTCCTCCTCTGGACCCTTCTCTGGGGAGTCGTCACTGGTGAGAGAGAACGCTGACCGCAACCGCTGCAAGAACAAACATTGACACACACACACAGGTAAATACACAGAAATATGACACAGATCCGAAGAATGGCACACAACTCTGTTGACAAGTTCTTTCTTTTTTTTGTTTTTTGTTGACAGGAAGTTCAGACAGATTTTTAGCTGAGAAACATCTACAGAGATAACTGGCACTTGGCCAGAAAATATAATATCCATATATAGTAATTAACTAATACACATGAGAGCATTTGGTCCATCTGGACAATTCACTTCCTGTACAGCAATAAAAAAACAAAAACGTCACTACTATGCCGGCTGTAATTTACCATTCTCACCAGCAGGTGGAGCTATAACACTGAGCAAATATCTACTAAAGAGTTCCTGTGATTGTTTCTGTGTGAAACATAAAAGTCATACATTTACATTAGATCAAGATTTTAATATACGAAATCACTAGACCTTTATTACTTAATTTTTGTGTATTGTGTATTTTTGTGTAATATTCGTGTATCTGTGGAACAACATAATTTACATTCATGAGAGCTTTGCGGTGCATTTTATATTTGGCAGCTTTTAAGAAAAGTGTCTGATCTGTACTCTGGCGTCAACTCGAAAAATAAGCTAAGCCAACCTATACTTTATTCTTCCCCAAATTTGAGAAATTAATTGCAGAATTAAACAAACAAAAAAAAATCATTCCTCTTTAAAAAGGGTGGGGTACAACATTAAGGTTTAGTGTTACAGCACGTAAGTACGCATGTGAGTGTAAATCTGTATGCTTTGTGTGTCATTGAGTGGTTTTGTAGAGAGCTGATAAACACAGCTTATCCCATGGCAGGCAGAGCAGTCGAGGAGGATCCCTGCGTATTTCACAAGACTTTGATCTTCACTGAGTGAAACAGCAGGAAACTGAAGGCAGAGCCCCGGGGAGAGCAGCCTTGATGCTCTGCACACACACAGGACGATGACAAATCTCCAGGAGTCCTTGTTGACTCGTAGTATGAACCCGTGCCAGGTGTGTGTACTATTGATTTGCCTGTGTTCCTGTGTGAGGACTTGCTGTAGTTGGCATATTGTATTGTCTTTTTTCAAAAAAGGACCTTTCCCTCAAACCCACAACAATAAGTAAACTCTTCCAGAATGCTCCAACACATCATTAAGAAAAATCAGTATTAAAAAAAGAGTCTGAGGAAAAAAAATACAGCTTATATTAAGAAATCTAATCGTACTACCTAATTTCAAGTGACTGCATTCACAATTAGTCAAAAAAACAGAGAACCTGTCATCGGTGGGTCACGTACAGAGCAGTATGTGATCCATGCTACTGAAAAGTCACAGACTTGCTGGCAAAGAACATTCCTGTGTTTAAAGCAAACAAAACTACTGACACAGCACAAACACACGCCCACAAAAACAGCAAAGGAAAAAATGTACTCTTTGTGCTATGAAATGAAACATGATAAAAATGTGCAGCATGTTTGCTGGAAAAAAAGAAATCACACACTGCAGTGCCTCTTAGAAGTGTCTCATTGGCTATGTCCTTCTTTAATATACAGGATGTGCTTTATTTGAATTCTGCATGTTTGTTTTTGACTTAAATAGAGATGGCTAAATACGGCAGCATGACATGCTCCATGTGTCCCAACAGTTTAGACCGACACAGGGACTCACATAGAGAGAGTAGGAGGTTTTGAGCGGGTCTTGTGGTCCTTGTGATGAAGTGTGAGGCTGAGAAGGAGAGGGCAGTTCACTGGGCTGGATCAGAGACTGAGACTGAGGCCAGACAAAGTCATACTCTGTCTGCATCTCTGAACGCTTCCTTCTCTGGATGATCTGAGGGGAAAAAAAAAGAAAAAAAAGGAAGTGAAGAAGACGATGAGGAGAGAGAACATGACAGAGACTGTGCATACAAGCTATAAGGCGTACACAACCAGCTTTTTAAAAGGATGAACTAGAATAATAAATGCACAATGGAAAACAGAAATGCGCTCGTACAACAGAATTTTATATTTAGCCATTAATAATTTTTAAAGCGATGATTTAATTTTCATTTAAATTTTGTTGTAACATTATGTGCTGAAATCTTCAAAGTATTTCATTTCCAGTGAACTGATTTCCAACACATTTGACTTTAAACTCAAAGGCAATCAAACAACTGCAGATCCTGGCTCCACTCACTATGTGCATGCAAATTAGATGCCATGTGTAAAATTAAAGCAGTTGTCGCTTGAGTTTTAAAGTAATTTATGCAGATTTTGACACTCTAAATTATCATTTTCAAAGACCTTCTGCTCTTTTCTTGCTTGAAAATTATTTCCTGTGCCATATTTCACTAAAACGTTATATAAGTGTAATGACTTTTGTTTGAAATTATAGAGTAAAAGCGTAATTATTCATCAATCCATTTGTAAAGGGTGGAGAGGAACGACATAGCCTGAAGTGTTACATTTTTTTATTTTGAAAGATTTTAGCTGCAATGAATGCTTCCACATAAAAGAGACGAATAAACCTGCAGTAAAGTAATACCTACTTTTTGTACAATGGTTGTGGCGAGTTCTTCTATGAGCTCCTCTTTGTGGTCCCGCAGATATCGAGCCTCATTCTGTTTCTCCTATACACACACACACACACACACACACACACACACACACACACACACAGACAACCACACAGCATATTCAGTTCAAAGTGAATGTGAATTACCAGGAGAGAGTCTGTGCAAAGGTCTTTGCCAAAAACCATGACTGTATCCCACTGATACTGAGACCAAGAGGGAGGCAAGAGGAGAGGAGAAGTAAGAAGCCATGACAGTGATATAGGGGATTGAAAATATGGGGATGGAGAGCAGGAAGGCAATACAAAAGCTCTGAAAAGTGGGGGGAAGGAAAGAGGAGGCAGAGGAGAAGAGAGTGAGAGGAAGAAGGGGAAGAGAGGGATGTCTTACCAAGCTGTCACTGAACTCCTCTGCCTTAGCAATGGCCTCCTCTATAGCCTCCTCAGCAACACGCAGGGCGACTGTGAGAGTCTCTGCCATACTGTGCCCTGATAACACAACACAGCGAAGAATAAATGCATGCATACATGTATACAGAGTTCCCTTAACCTTCTCTCACCTGTGGATGGTGATAGTGATCCACTGCTTCGCTCCAGAATGAACTACACTACATAGAGTGCTGATGTTAATGTCAATGGAGATTCGGTTCTATGCTGTTATTGAGTAAGCAAAGCATCAGAGACTTTTATTAAGTCCATCAGCACTCTGCACAGAGAGACATAGGCACCGCTTAATTAACTTTACACAAACCACGCTCAAATTCAGTCTTTAAACGACCAAATTTTTTCAAATGTTTGTAAAGGCGCACTGCATGGCTAGGTGCTTGATTTTATAAATCAGCGGCAATGGGACTGAAAAGACCTGAATCCAAAGATTTAGAGGTGTGGTCTAATACTTTGGTACATATAGTGCATTTAAATGAATCTTTCCTGAAATTATCCTGAAATTGAAATTATTTCCTGAAATTTCCTACAGACATTCATAGTTTCCTAGAGTCCTAAATTACCTTATTTGACCTGTTTGCACAAATTTTAGTGTCCAACTATTGCAGCAGTCATGCCATTGAAATTAGACAGGTGCTTTCTATTGTAACTTAAAGACCCTGCAATAATACAAAGAAAACCCCAGCAATCGAAAAAGCCTCTACGACCAATTGGTTGGCAACAGTGGGAAGGAAAAACTCCTAACAAGAAGAAACTGGTGCCATCTGCGGTGACCAGTTGGGCACGAGGGAAGGGACTGTGGAAGGGTGTCTTCTGTACCGAATGTAATTATAATAGCTAATGGTTAAACGCAGTGGTGTAGAAACACAAAGTGAAAAAATGAAAAAGAGTGAGTGAAGAAGAAATGCGAAGTGTTTAATGGGAGCAGCCTGAGACCATTGGTGCATTATTAAGGTAGGTTTTCAGGGTCACCTGATCTAGTTCTATCTCCTTTATCAAAAAGGAAGTTTTAAGCTTAGTCTTAAACACAATCTGTCTCCCAAATCCAAACTGGGAGCTGGTTCCACAGAAGAGAGTCCTGAAAGCTGACGACTCTGCCGCCCATTCTACATTTAAATACCCTAGGAGCCACAAGTAAACTAGCAGTCTGAGAGTGAAGCGCTCTATTGTGGTGATATGATACTATGAGGTCTAAAAGATAAGATGGGGACTGATTATTCAAGATATTATTCAAAATGCTAGACTTAACAGAGATCCATTGAAGGCAAGGTAATATGGGAGAAACACACTCCCTCTCCTTCTAGTTCCTGTTTAGTGCCTGCTTAGTGCTGGTGTTGCTAGGATGCTGAAATACAAACATCCTTTCAAACGATTTTATTTAATGTGTACAATGACCCTCAATTTGACTCATACTATGATTATTTTACCCTTGCTTTAAATCATCATAAAAGAGCGCAGTTTTGTTGGCATTTCTGACACACCTATAAACACAAATACACACACACACACACACACATTAAGCATATGGTATTTTTTTCTGTGTGGGCCTTTTAGAAGCTGACATTATCTAAATGGCAGATCTTGATCACTGCACAAACAGCAGATAATTACCAGTAAACAAACAAAATTGGGTTTGTTTATTGTCAGCCGCAAATCTTGTTAGCATATTTATCCATTTATGAAAGCGTACGTGTAAATATAATAAGCATCCACAAGAAAATCTGCTGTCTGTGGTGAGCACAGGGCGAGAATTTTATTTATTTGCACTTTTGCATGTCAGGAGGTTTATTTGCATTTTATTCCAGGGGATATAGAAAAGCACAAGCATGCCGATTCTACCTGTGGCTGGAATTACCCATCTGCACTGCCACAAAACGCTGCCCTCCCATCACCGCATCCCTCACCTTCGCTCTGCTTGTAGAAGGCGGAGTCACTGCCGCAGACGCTGCCATCGTTGTCGTTGCTTCCCTCGTGAACGCTGCTTTCTGAAACACAGAGGCCGTGAAACGAAGCCTTCAGATAAAAGTTTTCAAACACAGCCTGTCACAGAACTTCAAATATCCTGCGCGCATCATTCCAGATGATAGAATCGCCGCATGCTTTTTTTTGTTCTGTCGCCACATTAAAAGTAGGTTACACTACACAAAATGTCACCAAGACCTCTTTTTCTACTCTCGTCAGCTGGATTCCCAACTGCACTTTTGTCATCTTGTCAATTTGTATTGTTTCGCTTCTTCGACTCGGTGCCATTTCCCAATTGTGATGTTTTTAAAAAAAGAAAAAGAAATAAACAAAAATAAGATGACAGTTGAAAGAAAATGACAATTCATCTGATAATTCCCTTTGCCTTTCAAACAAATGACATGTTTTTGCTCACCAAGGACACTTTCTCTTAAGCATCACAGTGCAGTGGTGTGTTGTTTTTCCTGTGTGTTTTGTGTCTAATTCAGGCCAAATCTCTTGTGAGTCTGTGCTATATTTGTGCAGTTATCTTTTTTGAGCAAATTCCTAAAATCTAGAGTTACAGCAAAAGAGATGTTCCTGTATCTCAAGATGGAAATTTTGACAGGTCTACTTAAAGAGCTGTGAAACCCCAGAGAAAGAGTAGTAGTTACTATGTGCCCGCCTTCAAAACCACATATTCCCTTAGTGGCCCATTAACTCCTGTTAGATATCTCCCCTGCGGTTCCCATTTATTGTGGCCTTTCACATCAATCTAGCTGTTAAAAAAAATGAAAAGGGAGCACGCGGACATGCAGCTTATTAAGAAGACAAACTGTCAGATGACACCAGAGAGCTCTCTGGGTGAATTTCCAACTTAGCCTCTGATATAAGTCCTTCTCAAACATGAATCCGGGCTCTTTTTCCGTCTTTGGTTTTCACTTCAGCTTGTTTCCACTTAGCACCCGGAGCCAAAACAAAAACCAAACTTCTACTCAAAGCCTAGGCTTTGTCCCAACATTTCAGCCCCTGCTGCTAACAAAACCCACAAGCAAAACTAAATTCCATGATTCCCACTCTTGGCCTGTCTCCTATAGCTTCTGCCGTTAATCTAGCCCCGATGCTGCTCCTGTTGGACGGGCTGCTGTCACTGACTAAATACACAGAGGCAGCAGAATGTGCCCGATGGTTTGGTGCGAGTCTGCCACTGATCTCTGCCACAGCTAACTGCCACACTGCCAAGAAAACAGGCAAACCGTTACAGAGCCATCACTCTTTCACACTCCAGTGTTTCTACTGGATGAAAGGTTGATTTCTCCCCTGAATATGTACATTTTGCAAGGAGCAGCAATACGTCATATAAAAGGCTTTCAGTGCGGGTTTAATGGGTCCTGCGGATGAAAAAAGGAAGCCAAGTAAACAAAAAAACAAATCCATCAAAATTACAGAAACAGCATTTTCTCCATTCCCCCATGAGAGCAGCAGTAACAGAGCCAGCTGTCAGCCGTGCTGTACTAGTCCAGCTCTACTGCAAGATGAACTACTGTTTGTCAAAGCTCTGCAACATTATAGTGCAGAACCCGTAAGCCAGGAACTCTAAACTGCTATATTACTTCTTTCTGACCCCCAGAAAAAACAATGTTGAACGTGCCTCTACGCACTGCTTTAAAGTCGCGTTTGCCTCACTCTACTTTGAGGAGTTGCAATAGATTTTGCGCTGCCTCGTGCATGTCCACCTGTAAGCCCAGTTCTCCCAGTTGCAGCAAGGTATAACAAGTCCCCAAACTATTACACGCTCCACACCTTCTTTCCTCCTCCAAAGTTGTCTCACCTTGACTCACACGGAGTCCAACAGAGCCGTACTGTTCTCGCTTGGTTAGAGCTGAATTATAGTTTCTGACAGTGTGGAAGGGGACAATAGGTGGGGGAAATTACCTGCAGCTGCTCAGGACAATGTAGACACAGAAAAGACCGCTGTCACAGAAAGTGACACGCCTCACAAGAATCACACACACACACACACACAGACACACACTTGCTGGTAGGAAAGTGGGTGGAACTGCACGTCGACAGAGAGGATGAAAATTCTTCTTAACCTTAATGGAAGCAGCCTGGAGCACGCTGTCGTTTATTCAGCGTATATTCATCATGGACGAGCACTTTACAAATTTAACAAAAAGCGCCTCCACTCGCGACGAGCTGCAAACACAAAATTGACTTATCGTATAATAAAGTGAATACAGCAAATGTCTTGGCAAACAGTTGCTTATTTAACATTCCCCTCACCGAGCGTTGAACAATATATCTGTCTTACTCCATTTGTAATGTTCTACTCTGCTCACCAGCAAAGTTGGTAATGTTTTCAACAAATGGTGATTGGCTGGGTAGTGTATGCTTGATTTTTAACCTACATTAATATTTCAAAGCTCGTTTCACGGATAGAGTCGCCTGCTGCGGCTTGGAATTAGGTCGGGAAGAGCTGTGAAAACAAAACAAAGACTTTAAATGAACAGCACAATAAGCTGGACAATTTTTAAATAAAATATATACCAGTATGTCCGTTTTATATAAAGAACATCATTGCTTCTGATATTTTTGATGCCAAACATACCATTTGTATAATGACAGTGACTGCCAAAGAGGGTTTACCAAACCATTGTTTTATTTTCCGTTCTTCTGGTCATCAATGAGTCACATGTCCAAAGCAGCTTTGTGGCTACTGGGTAATAGGACACAACAGAGTCATTAGTTTGCTCAGAATGACACTGATATCCATCATTACGTTTCCTTAAGGGGACAAATCCACCCCATACTGAAAATCGTTATATTTGAAGGTTGTTTAAATGGTTGGGGAAAGCTGAGGTTTAGGTTAAGGTTAGCTTTACTAGTAGTTATTTTTAGGGTTGGAGTAAACCTCCAGGAAATGGATGTAAGTCAATGTAATGACCTCTGACATAATGAAAAACTATTATATACATTTGTCACTTAAAATTCTTTTTAAATCATTGGAGGTGTTTTATTCTCATTTTGTGCTATGAGACACTAAAATATAGGCTACGTCTGAAATCGCTGCTTTTGTTCACTCATTCACAAATCTCTACATACCTGCATAATAAGTATGAATAAGCAGGTGTGGGCACTGCTAAAAAATGAGTCATGTGGTGTAAGGTATTTCCCCAAGTAACCTTTACATAGGGAAGAAGTGCAAAATTTTTCACCCAATTTAGCTGAACTGGAGAGCACAATACCAAAAAAAGTGATGCAGTTCAGGAGTCAGATGCACTATTATCATCATCATACTATAATGATCATACAGTATACCTGTATATTTGTTTTGTATCTAATATCTGTCTTTATGCTTCTGTATTGATTATTATGTTATCTGACTTTTAGACTGGAAGGTTTTTTTCTTTGAATGTGGTTCCTTATTGTCTTGTAGTAGAAGTCCTTGGTCATGTATTATATCCTCTGTTTGTAGTCTGTCTATATTCCAGTTCATTTCCTTTTGTGATCCTTTCCTATCTCCCTATTCGTGTTCCCATGCCTCTCTGGCTGTCAATATCCCTGTTTTGCCAAGTACGCGTGTCATAGTCTGAGTCTCAGTATGCATTTCTTACTTCCTGTTTTATTTTGATAGTTCCTTGTCTTGTGTTTGTGATGTTCAGTCTGTCAGTCAGTTCTGCTTGTTGCCAGTCTGTCAATCAGTTCCCACACCGCCCTATTATAGTTATAAATTAAAATGATAGTTTCTTGTTTTCATGATCTTTTGCCAGCAACAAAGTTAAGTTCACCTCTTTCTGCTGAGTCCTGCATCCAGGCTTGCTACAAGCACCGTCTCATATGAGAGACCAATTCTTTTATACATGTTTGTGAAGGTACACTAAACGGCTAGGGACTGAAATGCAAAGATTAAGAGGTGTGTTCCAATGCTTTTGTCCATATAGTGTATAATGGAGAAATACAATACACTACATAGGCTACCGCACAAGTATGTGTAACCAGTTAACTACACAGGCGCTTCAAATTACAGCTGCACAGACAGAACTAGCATCGTGAAATGTTTTTATTGACTTTTCTAACTGACCAGTTGAGAGCAGTTTACTGTATAATTTATAGCTTTGGCGTGTTTGTGGAAACACATGTTGACACATGAAGGAGGATACAGAGTCCACACAGAAACACTGTCTGTCTGAGAGGCTGCAGTGTGCATCATACATCTTCAGCTCCAAAGGCTGAATTAATACAACCAAATGAGGCAACATTTGCTGAGTGTTGTCAATGGCAGTGTGAGAATAAGCCAGAGGCTCAGAAGAAGTGTCCCATGTGAGTTGGAGACCCTGCTGATGACGTTTAAATATGCAAAGTATATTGCCCCCGGAGACTGCTGACTGAAAATGTTACCATGCTACAACGCTGATAGCGATTTATGACTGATGACTGATTTATGAGCAAATGCACTAAAGTAAGATTGCAAAAATAGTAAATAATATATTTGCTAAGGCATATGCCACTGTGAGCACACTGATTTCTGGATTTTGCCCACAGGACGTCTATGCCTACAACCTTAACAAGCTGATGGATGTAGCTAGCATATTGCTCTAGAACCTCCTTGTCCTTCTAGAGTGCTTCAATCTCCAACCCCTTTAATGCTCCATATAAAAGACAGAAGCAGTGTAGAGTCAGATTTTATTAAATTTTAAGGCATTACAATTAGATGAAGAACTTAATCTAGTTCATGCATTGTCTTACAAGAATAAAACCGTGTACGGATATCGAATAATATGGTTTAATAGGCCACTGCGTGCAGCAGAAATCCAAATTCTCTGCTGTGTTGGAATAAAAATATTGATTACAAAAGCAAGCGGAACTGCATGCTCTCATAAACAATTTGGGTTATGTTGATTGAAATAAATAGAGTGTCATAAAACAGACTATGTGGAAAGACAGAGGAAACAAAAGAGAGTGAGGGTGCATGAATAAATGAGCCAATAAAGCTCCACTTAGAGCATTCCTGAAGTGCCAGCAGCAGCGGCAGCAGCAGGAGGAGGAGGAGGAGGAGAGTCTAGGCCGTTTCCTTTCAATTACTATGCAGCATCTGGCAGCACGTACAGTCTCATAAACAAAGTCCTCAGAACAATGGTTTAACTGACAGAGTGTCTGTTCACATCATGAAAGGCTAGGTAGTGAAGAAAAGTAACGTTAATGTATCTCTTTAATTTTGGTTTTACTCATCCTTATTTGATATTATGTCAAAGTCATTTAAATCTATCATGAAATGTAAGACACACGATGTAGGGTGTCGGATGAAATAACTTCATCCAGGTGGGGTTTCTAGCACTGGGAAGCGTGTGGGTTCATGCGTGATGAGAAATTAATTAGTATCGGGGCAAACACGGCCTTTAAAGTTCAAATCATGGTGGCGAGCAGTAAAATGAAGGAGAAAAATGTTTCCACTAATTAACTGCAGCTTTCACATTTTTTTTCACTTTTGAAAAGCAACCAAAGCCACCTGCAGACCGTAATTACTTAAAAGGACTGGCTTGATGACTTGAAGCAAGCAGCCGATTGGACTAATCTTTCTAATGCAGGAAGCAGGTCACGAACAATGCTGTTTAATGACCCAAGAATGCAGCCCCGAGTCAGCGAAAATGCTCATTTGGGAGAAGAAGAAGACGTTAATCCCACACAAAGCACTGCATGAAACAAAAAGATAAAAACAAACATTATGGCAGAAAATCTTAAGAGCTTAGACATTAGTGTAGGAGTAGTTGAAAAGAGGAGTGGGATGTAGAAAAACTACTAGAAATAATACAAGGTGGTATTAAATCCAGGGGCTAAAGATCAGACCTTTCAGTGCATCAACACACACACATACTGTATCTAAATGAATGCCAGCAGATGCAGTTGACTTGTTGACACCACTAAAAGTCCAAGCCTTGTAGTTGTTTGCTTTAAACGTCAGTAGCTCTAGGCTCCCGGTTAACATTTTGCCCTCTAATCTTTGCACACATACAGCACACTGTACTAAGAGTCACCAAGCTTTCAGCTGAAAGAGCCCAGCCAGTCAAAAGAAAAGGCTCCCAAATGCCAATAAATGATTGTCTGGTGCAACAGCTTTATCATAAAAGGTGCAAAAGAAGGTCTCAAATGAGGACAAATCTCTTAAAATAATAAATAAATATATATATATATATATATATATATATATATATATATATATATATATATATATATATATATACACACATATATATATATATATATATGTATAAAATGATCCAGGAGGTCCTTGGGATTTCTTACTACACTCTTCTTCTTCTGCACTATTTTAGCAGAACAGCACAAAGACAGACTCAAGGTCACTGTTCACATTGTCCTGTCAGTGACTCACTAGATAAGCTACATGTAACCTACTGCATAGCAGTTCAGTGCTGAAGGTTGAGACTCTAATCAGTCAATGGACAGAAATGGATCAGACCAGACCTCGTTCAGCAGCATTTAAAAGAAGTTGCCTCATGAGCACAAAAAATAAAAGCTGATCCAAGGTAAAGCATTGTATTTGAAAGCAGTCTGCCGTTTGCATGGAAACACATTCTGTATTATTGTAGCTGCGCTGAAGCTTTTTATCACCACGTGAATTGTGTGAATCCAGTTTTCCAATATGCATCACATTCAAAAGAATGAGAAAAATGAAAGAAAAAAAAGGAGACTCCTAAGAGAAAGATTTGCACAAATGTTTGCAGCTACACATCAAACATTTGGAGTTACATCAGGTTTACTCATACTCCTGCTCCCCTCTCCCTCAACTTTCTCACTACTGAGAACTGAAGGTGATACGATGCCGGAGGATTTCTCAAGTCACTGTCACCTTCCTCGATAGGTAAGCCTCCCGGGCAATTGAAGGGATGTGACAGCAAACACAAAAGGCAGGAGAAAAGTAGGACATCAGTAATCCTCCATTTGAAATGAATGAGATTTAAGTGTCAGAAAAAAAAATTCACCATTCCTGCTCTTGATCTTTTATAACCAACTCACCGCGCTGCGTTTCATGGCGAATTTTATGATGTTATACCATAAAATGAGACTGGAGAGGCAGGGAGATATCTATAAACATTACATTGTGATGGAGATATTTAATCCAAAGCTAATCCTTTATAAAAAAAAAATTGCCAACAGCCAATATCCAACATTGGCTACTGCACTTACACCAGTTTACCACAGTGGAACAGAAATAGATTTTAGGAAGAAGCACAGCTTTTGCAAAAGACATGAACATGGAACAATATTTATTTAAAGTAGGCAGCCACTTTTTTAAGCACACCAGTTCGACTACTCAACAGCAACTCAACAGGAAGCACAACCTACTGACACCATCAGATACAAGCATTTTAATCTCCTAAGCTCCAAAGCAGAGAAGTGGTAAAACCGACTTACATTAAACTAATTTAGAAGTTTGAATGACTATGTTTGACAAGGTACTAGCAAGATGCCACAATTTAGATGACAGACATCTTTATTATGTATAACCAAACACCTAGCCATGCTCTAGCTACAAAAAAGTTGATTACCAGCACGTAAAGCTCAATAACATCACATTAGGGTTGTGCCGCTGGACAATGTCAGGGACTGATGATGGTCATTTGCTCTTCACTCACTATGTGCTCACACACTACTCTCCATTTAATCTTTAGCTGTCTTCTGCACTGTATCTTTTGTCCTGACTTCCTCACATCACCCCCAACCAGTTACAGCAAACCCTCTGATAGGCCCCTCCCTGAGCCTATCAGAGATTTCTTCAGCTTTTCCTTCCCACTGTCGCCATGAGTTTGCTCAAAGGGCGTTGTCTAAATGTTGGTGTTTTCTCTGTATTAATGTAGGGTATTTACCTTACAATATAAAGCACCTTGAAGTGACTATTCCTGCTGGTGCTATATAAATAAAACTGAATTGAACTTAATTGAATTGATGAAGGTGCCTGTGCAGACAGAAAGGCCCCAGCCAGATAGATCCAGAACACCGGAATCCTCTTATCCCATCATAGAGGTGGCCAGTTGTGTTTCGACAGGTTTGAGAATCAATGATTACGTAGCACCACAGTTCAGGTAATTTCAGTGGGAAGAAAATGACAGAAGACAGAAGCTGTGGGCCCCCTCCCACACTGTTGTTAGTGTTTCCAACCTTGGCATCAGCCGTTTTGTACTCCTGCATTGGTGCCAGCTTGGAACTGATTCTTGATATTTCATATCAGTATTAAAATTTAAATGGACTCATACTCTGTCGTGTGCTCTGTGTGCAGAAGAGAAAGAAGTGCTTTCCCCTCTAGCCTCTTGTCATGACACTATACCATATCTCTGCTGTTTTCTGTCACATCTAATAGCCTCAGTTTGTTGACATGTAGGCTCTTATTCGCTGCAGGCTAAGAGTTTAATACTAAAATGTTTAAGAGAGACTAATGCACAATTAAAAACAACCACTGCACACATTTCTTTAAATTTGATGCTATATTTCCCATCAAAGGCATTAATTACTAATTTAACACACATCCGGATCAGTGCTTTGCATCTGCCGATCCACTTAATCAGACACTTGGATCAGTTCTGAGAAAAGCAAAGAGAATAGACGGATGGATGATTCCCTTTAAGTCTTCTATCTGTCGTCACTGATATGCGATTTGCTCGTCTTCAGAGAACGTGGTCACCAACACTTCATCCATTTTTAATGCGAAAAAGTCCCGAGGCGCCACATTGATCACGCAGAGCAGCACTCGTATCTTTCTGTGCACACACAGACGATCGCCACGAAGGAGCATCGCTGCCTTCAACAGGACAACATGGACGTGAAAGCACAAAGAGGATGTTCTGTTCCTTGCGTGACCTTCTCTTTGTCCTCATAGAGAAGGTCGCACTCTCTCTTTGGAAACACGATAGATGCAGAACAGTCACATCACTCCCACCGGCCGTCATGGCAGCTGACATTTCACACTCGTGTGGAACTGATTTCACTTTCAGTGGCCCCTCGGTGATGAAATATTTAACATTCTTTTCTATGAAAGCAGACTATATTTCACATATAGCCGGGGATGGTTTATGAGGCTGCTTTTCTGTATGCACGAAGAAAAGAGATTATTAACATTCTGGCAGCGTTTCTGGGCCACATAACAAAAACTTATTTTTCTCGAAGCAAAACAGACCAAATGAGATGGTGCAACATCGGCTTGTTAATGAGCAACATCTTTATAATTGATCCCCACCCCACCCCCACCCACCGCAATCTATTGCTGATTTACTTGCTGATCTTATTATTCTGTTGAAGTTAAAGCGCAGCAGTTCTGATGTAAATCATGTTAATGTGTTTCCCTTATAAACTTGTCAAAACACTTGACATATTTAATTATTAGCATCCAAAAAGGAGGTTTTAGGAGCAATTTTCTTAAACTCAAAGCCCTTACTTTTCTCAGCTTTTCTCAGAATTTGTATCTTTTTTTAAATATCTTTTGAGTTAGTTTGACAGAACACAAAGGGGGTGGATGTAGGATGAATGATAATATATTTAATACAAACACAAAAATGAAATATAACCTCTGACAGCTCTCCTGTACAAGCCACTAATATCCAGACACACACGGAACCTGAACGGCCTGCACACGTCACAGCATATCCATATCATTTGGGCAGTCCGTTAGCCAGTTACTGGGAGTGGGTGTGAGTGGGTATTTGAGAATTGGAAGCGGTGTAATCTGCTGGGCTCAGGCAAGCTGGAAGACCATGAGCAGAGTCACATAATCCCTCCTCCTCTTCCCCAGATGGAGGAGAGGAGAGGACCCAGTCCAAGCAGAATGGGGAGGAGGATCGATGATTACAGGGGAGAGAAGTGGAGAGGAAATCAAACAACTAGAGGTTTACAAGGATGATCATTTTGTCCACTCACATACCAAAATAAAAGCTACAGTCACAACAACCCAAAAAATAAAAACCATGATTGTCCCGTGAAAGCTTTGTACTTCTCCCAGAAGGACACCCTACTGTGAAAATGATAGAAATGAACTGCAAAATGTCAAAAATGCCTGGAAGCCACTGAGTAACTGCATACTTAGTTTTGTTTTTTTAAGATTAAGATTGATGCGCAGAGTGCAGATGTAAAAACAAAACAGTCACATCAAAGCTGTGCGATCAAGCTTTAAAAACCAGCATTTTATTGCTTTGTGTGTTTTCTGATCACTTTTAATAACACCATATATTTGCTAAACTGAATTGTCACCATGTTATTAGACATATAGACATTAGAAATGTAATCGTTGCTCTGGACATCATACTTTTAGATCTTTGTCATGCAGAATTTGGCCAATCCCATTAAAAGGAAACAACAATAACGCCACAGTAATAATTAATGTAAGTTGCATTGCAGGCTGTTGTACTATAGCTAAAGTCCTCTACTGTGTGTGTTACATAGTTGCAGATATAATTCCTTTTGGCTGTGATATTCATTGTGCCTCGCAAATCACTTTAGAAATTCCAGACAAAATAAACTTGATGTATTCCCTAAACATCTCAAGCTCATCTAATCGTGCCTCAACTCTGACCTGATTTATCCCCTCTGTGTTCTTTTCCTCCATTTAATCCCATGTACCAGGATATGAAATAATGCCTTGTTGTCAGCCACAGGGTGCAGCCCGATCATGGTGCAGCCCGGTCAAAACAATGTTACGTGAAGCAGAGGAAGGCTGGGAGAAAAAAAATTAAAATCTGTTGGTATATACAAGAAGCAAAGTGACCTGAACCTGAGATTAAGTGGCAGGACTTTTCCGGAGGGTAGCTTAACCGTGACCATTACCAACTCCAACACTCGTGAGCGCCAGCAGCAGCAGCAGTGACTCACCCACTTGCACGAAAGGCCAGTTCATAGGTGCAGAATTATTAAAAAAAAAAGAAAAAACCAAGAGAGTCATTTGAGAGACTAGAGTTCTCAAAACAACAGAAGAAGAGTCAAAGGATGTGCAGCGGCGAGTTTCGCGTGAGCTGAAGATGTGCATGTGGGTGACAAAAACCTTTGTTACCGATGACAAAACAATTAGGCAACCCATTACACGAGACGACAAAAACGCGTGAAACAAAGCGAGTGACGATTTAACAACGCGGACTAATGAGCAATCAAGTGAGCTTGGCTGCGTTTACTCTTAATGTCTGGCCAATACCAAGAATCTCAATTTTTTTGATCATCTTTCCAGCAAAACCACTTTAATCACAGCGAGATGCAGACGCTGCCAAAGAAAGATGGTATCTGAAATCAAAATGATGCCGAAGGGAATAATCACAGGGTTAAAAAAAAAATATACGGCAATAAAAAAAAGTATCATAATATGCAGGAATGAAGTTACCTGGGAGATCAGAGAACGTTCCTCTCTCGATGATGTGCTTTCTGTACAGAGTCTTCAAAACCTTGGCGCTGCCGAACCTCTTGAAGCGACTCTTCACATTATTGTAATACCATTCGAGCGACTGCGTCTTCAAAATCCTGTAGGAGCGAAAGGAAACACGACTTTGAGTCAAAATGAACAGATGGCAATAAAAGTGGTAGGGTTAAATTTCACTATCATCACAGCAGGATTATAACTTTGAGCTTAAGCCAAAACAATTAAATCTGCATAAGCTGAGTATCTTCTAATAATTACAGAGATAGGCAGACAACCAGACCTTGTAGATCAATTAAGAAACGAATGGATGTATTACCCACTAAAGAGTGGGGCACACAGGACTGTGGATCTCTGTTTTTGTGGACTTTTCATATGTGTTTTAATTTAAAACAAATTGGCTTTTCAAGGGCTTCTTCCTCTCGTTATGTGTAGGCTGTATAGAAGCTACAAAACCGTTTGAGCAGCACTGTTATGCAGCATCTTAGCAGCGTCTTGTGTGTTTGACAGCAGTGGATGCTTGCGGTTTTCAGATCTGTCGTCACATCATTTTCTGGCCCTTTTCTTATTTCTTGATGCACGGGCCAGTGTGGATGCTTGAAGGGCAGCCAGGCAGACCTTAGCAGAGAGCAGATGATTACATAAGCAGTAATTCATAACGGCGAGGGTTATGAAAAGCCCTCAGAAAACGCGCTCCCTTTGCGCCAGCGTTGCATTGGATTGCATGAAACTCTGCCAACTTTGTGGTTTATCTTGCAGTCCCTCCTGCTCTCCTCGTGCTTTTCCATGCCACTGTCACTCACATGGGAGGACAAGCAAAGACATATTCCCCGTTCAAGCAAAGAAAGCCACCTAAACGCACTGTATACATCATAGTACACAGTTAGGGTTTGTATGTTTCTGCCTTTAGAACAGTCTTCACAAAACAAATCCCCATAAATGATGAACATTTCCTTTGTAATTTGTAATTTGTCTCAACTCAATTTCATTTGTCCCCCAACAAAAGTTCAATAATCTGCTTTTTTTGTCTTCAATATGAATGAACAGGGTTCAGGTCTGAGAGCCGGGGCTGCGGCCACACAGTTCTCTGTGCAAATATGACACCATGCTGCACATATCATTGGCTCTATTTCCCATATTATGAAAGAGCAAAGTGGGAGAGCTCAAACAGACATGGCAGAGTTTTTTAATGCGCGCACATGTTGGTGCTTCTGCTCAATGAGTGGACTGGTTGTGGAAAGGGAGGGCGAAAATAGCTATTCTAATAAAGGGATATGGTGTGTCCCTGAGGCTACATGGTCTGCCACATCCATCCCCTCCTCCCTCCTTTTTAACCTCCCTCCGCTGGATTTATTATCCTCTGCCTCTATCAGCTGGGCTGCTCAATGGGCCTCAGCTCCTTAATTTCATGCCACGGGGTCAACCCAGTCAATTTAATGGTGGCTGCCGAGCTCAAGTAAAAAGGCCTGGCTCTTTTTCATCTCCATATGGGCTCGGGGAAGGCGGCACAGACATGAATCTGAGAGTGCAACGCAGTTATGAGCTGGCGTCATATGAGGGAGAACTACAAATAGGGTCCATTTCTGAAATGAGCTGGTGCATCGGGGGCAATCTTTAAAGTGAAGGAAATACTGCAGGAAATGAAAGTGCTGCAAAGCAATGGCGAAATGAAGTTGTATGCCTGAGTAGCATCTATGTATAGAGCACAACGAAAATAAGTATCACTGACTGTCTGCTAAACCCCATGGCCATTTGGACTTTGTCACTACTGCTATGCCCTACTTTCTATTGGCTTAAAAGCCACAGTACTACCTGGAAATGTGGATTTTTTTGAAATTATGACTGTTTAACATACTAATAGTTTCCACCATAGTCAGTTAAACTTGTGTTTAATTAGCGTATGCTGCCTCTGGCTTTCCTTAAAAAAAAATCTGTCCCCTTTTAAAACATCTTCAAAAAGGCATACTGAATGTGCACTAAGGATAAAGACACCAGACCAACAATATCATCGACAGGTGATAATAACACTGACCATCTCAGAGTGAAATTTTCTCTGGGAGAGCGTTGTTGCTGTCAATCGTGGATATTAGTTTGACACATAAAATCCACATAACTTTGTTGCAGACCAACAACAATAACAATAGAACTCCTTGAAAACACTTTGTTGCATTGTTGATCCATTCAAAGAGTCCAAATCTTTGACCCAGACTTTAATCCAACCAAGCAGCAATAAGTCTATGAAAACCCCATCCATGGACTGAGACCCAAACGAATGCTGATGTCATATCAAATGTTTAAATTCATAAATGTTACTATTTCATTTAAAAAAAAATGTGCCAATTTAAAATTTTACATTAGCAATGCATCTCAAAAATGTTGGGATATAGGTTAAGTAAGTGGTACTAAAAAGAAAACAGCTGGAGAAACATATTGCAACTAATTCGATTAATTCGGCAACAGGTCAGCAACATGATTGGATATAAAAAAGTGCATCTTAGAGAGGTAAAGTTTGTCTGAAATAAAAATGGGCAGATGTTCACTAATCTGGAAAAAAACAGCATTTGTCTCACAATGTGAAATAGCAAAGAATATCTAATCATCTATAGCACACAATATCATCCAAAGAACTGTGAGAAATCTCTGTGTGCAAGAGACGAGGCTGAAAATCAGTACTGAATGTGCATGGATACTGAATCCTACACTTGCCCCTGTCTGATGTGTAGCTGCCATCAAATTCTAAATTACATAACATTTTTCTTTAAATTTCAAATGTTCTCAGTTTAAACATTTTATATGTTTTCTATGGTCTGTTGTGAGAGTTCGGGTTAAATGTGACTTTATGAGATTTATAAGTTATTGGTTTAGATTGTAGACAGCATCCTAACTTATTTAGAATTGGGGCTGTATGTTATATATAGCTTAGCTTCACAGTGGCCCAGAGTTTTCAATTCTTGGACTGCTAGTCTCACTGGCACAAAAAACAGCTGACCAGTAAATGCAATCCCCAGCTTAGACATCTGCTTCGTTCCATACCAGTGACACAAACTTTTTATAGTCAAGCGCTCCCTTTAAAAAAAGACAGATGGATTAAGGACAGAGGGAGAGGCGTCTTGATGAATGAAGCATGACATTGCTTCCCTGGAGTGATCTGATCTAAAAAGAAGATGAAGAAGGGAGGAGAGTAGAGTGGATAAGCAGAGGCTTTCAAGCAAGAGCTCCACTGTTGTGTGAGCTTCTGCAAATACTCATACACACTTTCATAATGAGGCTGGGAGATTCCCTGAAGCTCAGCTGCTGCATGAATAAGAGGGATTCCTGTGGTCTCCTGACGCTAGGTTTACTCTTCCTTCATCATCACTTTGCTCAACTCCCTGCCGAAGCTTTGGAACCAGCGCTTCATTTCTTTAAAGGGCTTCTTCTCTACCCCGTTTGCCCTCTGTACTTCAGAAACCAATTTGCACATCTAAATGAATCCTAAATAAAATATATATAACAGTATGTCAAAGAAGTGCAATAAAAGTAGCTGGATTTGCTGACTTCCCACCTCCCCCAGAAAAGGGAAACTATTATCATAATTGACTTTCTGTGCCTTCTAATTAGTTGGTTCAGCTTCTGTTGAAGTCGCTGTAGAGGCAACAGAAGGAGAAAGGAAGGTGGGGGTTGACTATTACAGCACATCAAACAAACCACATTCTCCTCTGAAGACATGCAGAGTGATTGATCTTGTTAATGTAAGACGAAAAGATGAAAACTGAGATTGTATTCAGCTCCAGGTTTAGATCAAAGTGCCTGATGCAGGGGAGGTTAAAGCTCCCAGGTTGTAAGGTCTAACTGAGCCAAAAGCTCAATGACTTATTCTATACAGTGCAATCCTGTTTTCTTTGCACAAACTCAATAACTCATTTCTTTTTGCCTCATAAAAGTTTTCCATTCTTTCACCTAACCATAAAAAAACATTAAGCAACCAGCACCTCCAAAGTCTCTGTTAACACAGTATTCAATAGAATGTGTCTTTATGCAGATGATGTCATACTGTCTGATTGAAAAAAAAAAAATCTCTAGTGAACAGAAAAATCCTTCCATTCATCCATCCATCCATCCATCCATCCATCCAGTTTCTTCCACTAATCCAGGTCTGGGTTGCAGGGGTAGCAGCCTAAGCAGAGAAGCCCAGACCTTTATTGACATTTGTCAATGTATTACTTGCGACAGCGACCCTCGAGGGTGTCAAGATACAACAGCTCGGTGACATTTTTGGATATTGCAAGCTATGGTGAAGAATCAAAGCTTGATTAGGGAGAGAATTTAATTTTAATTTATGATATGAGCACCAGGAGAAAACGGCCCCAACAAGAATTAATGTGTTTCATCTGCATCTTTTGCTGCTTCTACAGTGGTGTGTTTGTACAGATTAGAGTTGTCCAGGAGGGAGAAGTGGGAATGAGAGATTGATTTAACATGCACACTGTAAACTGTGGAAATAAAACCAGGACAAGAGAGAAATATATACCATATGATTTAATATATGATTTAATTTCTTTGTGTGTTTATTAATAATACAAACTACATAAGCACTTATTCACAGTAACAAAAATGTATTTTTATGGTGAAAATAAAGTGAGGGTGTTTCAAAATATACTGGGAAGAATAGTCTTCATTTAGCAGTTTACTTCATGCTCTTTACATAATGTCAGTGACATGAATATCATCTTGAATATCATCTCAGACACTCAGGCCCACCTCCTTTTCAAACCTTCTCTTTGTTAGGGGCAGCCAATCAGAAGAAAGGTGGCTTAGAGGGAGGGTGGCTTTAAAGTAAATGAAATGAGGGCCTGTAGTGCCAGTATTTATTATCTCTCACTAAAGTGAAAGATTAAGAACATTAATAACATATGGAAATATATGGAACTGGAAAGAATCATAATAATTTGAGATTAGGAAGAAACTGAAACCTAAATCTGTTTTAGTATTCAGGTCCCTGTACTTTTTATCTGTGTTTTAAGGAATATAGCCGGTCATGCATACAGGCTTTATGACACAAAGCTGAGAAAAATGCTGATTATTTTACATTATACTGTGTATATATGGAATGCATTGTAAAATAATTGGCACCTTTTTCAGCTTGGTGTTAATAGCAATGTTGTCTCTTTCACTATATCACAGCACTAAAGACATGCTACTAAAATATAGGCACTGGCAGAATAGACTGAAGAAAAAAGACAAGGTCATGGGTCAACTGCAATGCCCATGAGATTTTCTGCAAACCTGGGCAGAACCGTACTAACCTGTCGGTATGATTTAAAACAGCGTGTGGCTTGCAGAAGGCAGGAAAACAGCGCTCACACAGCAGTAGTCCTGTACATAACCTTTCCAGGAAGCAGCATGAATATTGATCAACTGCCTGTTCCTCTGTGATTGACATTTAGATAGGCAGGAAGAGGAAAATAAAAAGAATACATTATTTAATAAGGCGGTAAGAGATGTATTTGTATTTCATGCACCATTTCTCCTTTTCTAATTTAGTGAGTGTGTGTGTGCTTGTGTGCTTTTTTTATTATTTCTGCATCCTTTCTCTTGCATGCTTTCTGTTCCTGCTGGAATAAATAATGTGCTCATTAAAAAGCACACCTCAGCTGGAAATATATTATATAAAATGCCAGATATGATGTTCAAATACGGGTAGAATAACAACCCAAACAACACATTGCATGCTACTCATTTAGAAGTCCGAGAGCGCTGACCATATGATCAGGGTCTGTAGAGAACACCAAGCATCTGTTTCTATGTTACAGTCTATATATCACAGGAAGAGCAGGAGGTCATTAAATGAACAGGGCACTATGACCGGAGCATTTTCATGCTGCATGTATTTAAATATACACAGGATTTAACTTGGACAGTTGCTTCAGGTTCAAAGTAAGGTGCTTTGGCACATTCATTTAACTTATCTGTGTCTTTAAAAAGTATACAAATTTAGGCACAGAACAGCTTTAAGCAATGGGCAGACAATTTACTCTTCCATTGCTTCTTTCTGCTAGCTTTCTTTCATGGCCTAAAGCTATCATCCTTACTCTTCCCATCTCTCTGCCTCATGTGTGTCCATCCTACTTTTTATCATTCAGCGCTCTCTTTAGACCTTCACCTTTCAGTGCTGGCAGCTGAAAGAGACCTGGGCACAGTATGGAAATTACTATGCTACTTATGCACTGCCAAAATGGCTTTCTTAAAAATCAGTTAATCGATGAAGGATTAGACACTGAGCTTAATTAATTTCTTTCTGAAAGAAGTGACGCCTAGATCAATCAATGTTTACTCATGAGAGACATTTAATATTCTCCTTGAGGTTGATGCAGAAAGTTTACAAGTTTATAATAAATACAGGGTATTGCAAACAGCATTTGCTCTACTGTACAGAGACATATAATAACAGCATTTGAAGTCTTTGGACTGACCGAAAGTTTATCAGTTATGAGGGTCTGAGTTTCAATTGGAGCTTGAAATTCAACCCTCATGGTGCAATTTTGGCATGGATTACCTGCCTTGTCATTCACACATCGTCACAGCACAGGCACGTCTTGAAGGATACTTTATTTGAACAAAGACAGGCTCAAATATGCTGGTCAAGAACATATGAAACTCAGGTGACGTTGAGCCCACAAATATCTACAGAGTGTAGATATTTGTGTTTTTTAATTGCAAAGGTTTAAGAATAAATTCAGAAAGTGTTTGAGTTGATTTTAGATGTGTGGTTGTTTTCTTGACCTGTAAGATATTTTACATTGTTTGACCCTGTGGGTCACCCTTTGGTTTAAAGTGACAAGTCTTGACCAGAAGCATTTGTTTTTCCAATGAGCCCATTGAGGGTTTTTTTTCTACAGTGCAATTTTCCACTGGATGGACTGCAGTTTTGGCATGTCTACATGTTACATTTCTTTTTTCTAAGTTGCAGCTTGATCCAAATACACAAAAATGGCATGTGGATAAAATTTAGGAAAACCAGAAACTAACCCACGCTTCATGACCTGCAGTAAACTTACCTGGAGCTATAATCTCAAGCATTTTGGGCTCTTCATTACAGTAATCTCTCTCTTCCTGTGTTTACAGTTTGAACTAACGGGGGAACAGCCTGTAATGTTTTTACTGCTTGTCATACAGTATGAAATAGAACATGATTAACATTTGGAGAAATTAGCAAAGTGAACAAAAATTAGGGCATGTACACAGTGGAGTAATTGAGCATTTGAGAATTAAGTAAGGACACTGACCACAATTTGGCTCCTGTAACAGCTGGCCAGATGTGTCATCATGTGTTGCTGTTCAGTTGCACATGTGGGTCTGTTAAAAGTGATGTCAGACATATTTACTTAAAACCACTCCATACACAAGCTACATGGCCATCTGGCGAAATGAGAAAGCTACAAAGAAGGTTTTTTAACACCAGCTGTGGTGCATTTACATATTATTTGACGTGACTGTATAGAGCATATAGGAAAAGGAGATAATCTGCTCTCAGAATCCTCCTCCTGCACAGCTAGAGCACCACATGGGATTTTAAGCGGAGCATGCGGAGAGGCAGAACGCTGCAGCAGCCCAGCAATGTGGGAAATTTTGTCACAGAATAGACCGCAGTTACGCTTTCCACCACACAAGTCCTCCTCCATCTGGCTATTCTGTGTTGATAATGAAAACTGCAGCTCCCTGCAGCCTTTATCTAAGCAGCTATCTGAAGCCAAAAATCATGGACGGTCAATATGATTAGAGGCTGAATGAGGCGAAAGCGTGTAAACAAAATGAATTAGCTAAATGTCGTGTGAGAGAACTACAAAGCTTGCGGTTGTAATTAAACCTCAATAAGATGGCATCGCTGGTGTTTTGAATTTTTTTTCCCTAGGTCACTGTGGGTTCCCTGATTTTATCCTCTTAATGTGATCAAACACCTCAGCAAGGAAATGAAAATGCAGTCAAATAAAAAGGATTTTAGAGATTACATAATAACTGAGTAAAAAAAAGCAGGAAATATATGTTTTTTTATATCCCCAATATTACAGCATCAAAGGTGGAAGAAGTACTTTAATGCAGCAAAGTTATTATTGAGATTATCCTGTAATGAGAAGATCAGTCCTCCTAATTGCAAACGTTTCCATCAACAATTATCTTGCAGAAATGCCCTTTCCCTATTGACCCCCGTATATGCTCAGTAATTGCAAACTTAGCTGAATAATAATGTCAGCTATGCACGTACGCTGTATGAAAGGAAAAAAATCAGTCAGTGGGAAATGAGAGAAGGGTGTGCTGAATAGAGGTCATTAACCTGATTCAAACCTCAGACATTCTCCGCGAGTTACTTTGACACAAGGACAAACAGGGAAAAAAGTGGTAATCCTGAACGCTGAAGCTGCCAGAACTCAATGTACCGAAGTGTCATTCTTAACAGCCTGTTAGAGAGCAGGAGGACCGAGCCTGACAACACCAGACAGGTATCAGGATACACTGTCACCAGTCAGAGGCAGGAGAGAGGAGCAACGGAGGGGAATGAGAGGGCAGAGCAGGATAGGAAACGATGGTCATGTTAAGAAGAAAGGTCATTGCGTCGATGGGCGTCATGGATGCCAGGCACATGGGGCATTTGCTCTGCGTGGTCTATTTTTAGAAGTCTTTTTGAAAGCACACCACCATCCTATAATCCATGTGAATCGATCTTCAGTGGAAAATTGGGGGAAGCGAAGATGTCTATGGTTGCAGTTGGCCTTTTAAGATGAGTTTGAATTAATATGTGTGTGTGTGTGTGTGTGTGTGTGCACTTGATAAGCCAGGGAACCATGAAAGAGGTTTTTTCCCCACATAAGAGGAACATATTGTATGGAAAGTGTTTCAGAGAAGGTTACAGAACAGCTCCAGACATTAAAGTTTGACATTTTGAATCAGGTCGCCTAAAGCAACGGTCTGTATGGAAAAGTTCACCTCGCTTTCCGCTTGCATGAAAGAAAGATGAAAAAGGTTTCAGGTTGCATTTCTGGTGCGGATGAAGTGCTTGTCCTTGGCTTGAAAGACACAACCCATTAATGCACTAGTGTCATTTATAGCATAAGCACAGCTTTATTGTTCTACACACCACAGAGGTCACATGCAGCTAAAGAGAAATCAAATTAACGGTGATTATTTGTAGAAGTTTTTAGAGCAGACTGATGCCCATTAAAGACTAAACACCCTGCAGTGCTTCCAGTCTGAAATCTATATGCAAATGGACACTAAAGGCAGCACATGGCTTTAAAAGCCAAACCCACAAATCTGGTCAGTAGACCTGCATGCCTGTCTCTATCTCACAAGGGCATTTCTGAATATTATGAATTGCACTGCCAGAGGAGACCATTTCTTTTCTCCGGTGAAGACATTATAAACCAGCTCCCATTACACTCAAGTGAGTTTTTTTCCCTCTCTGTGTGTGGGTCTGAATATACAAGCATTTTTCTATTGAAATGATTCCTGTGTAGCTGTGACCTTAGGGCCACATTCTTCACTTTTTAAGTGTATTTCAAAAAATTCAGCCAACCAGACGATAAAGCTGGCCATTCCACTGCATTCCCACCAATTAGGAAACCAACAAAGGGCCTCCTTCCCAAACAGGCCTCTGGCTGCCCTCATCCTGGAAACAGTTCCCATTAAGTTAGTCACACGCCACCACCCAAAACACAAAAATCACTGGGACAGCAGAAGCCTCCTGTTTTTTTGGTTTTTTTTGTTCGGCCTGTTTTGTTTTCAGTATCACTGCATGTCTGACTCTCTTTGTTTCTCTTTGCTTCCCTTAACTTGACCTCATTCATTAAAAATAACATATGTATGTTTAATCTGAAAAGAAAGGAAATGAGGCAAAGGATGGTCCCACTGCTGACGTGTTGTTAGCAGAACAGGAACAGCACTGGATTGTTTAGTGGTTTATGGCCCCAAAACACTTTGCAACAAACAAAAAATGTCATTTTTTTACATAAATTAATCCACCAACAATATATTGATGTCAACTAGCAACACTTATCTGAATATTAGCATTTTTTAAAGAATATTGGACATGCTTAGCCAGACCGTGAAAGTAATTTACACATGCTAGTGACAAAGGCTACAAACAGAGGTTAAAGACAACCGCTATGTAGCAATCTATTTTTTTTGCAACTAAAAAGTCAGAAAGTCAAAGTAACACTCATGAGAATAAGAGATGTAAAAATGTGTTTTATGTTTCAGAGCTACGGTTAGAAGGTCAAAGCTCCTTTTTGCATGATGACCGAAAAAAGGAATTTAGGACGTAAAAACGAAGGCTAATTATTCTTGTGATGAAAACGACATTAAAGTAATTACTATATCAAGCCCACTACAATAGGAACTGTTTACAGTTTATAATCGTTGTGCTTAATATTTCTTAATTACCTCAGTTTAACCTGTTTGTGCTAAGTGGAACACTTTCAGGTAAATATAAAGATAAATATAACATTATCTTGAGCAGTCACACAGACATAAACAGGTACAGAGCTAATAAGACTCTACCCGGCTCAGTCTGGTAGACAGGGCGTGGGAGACGGATGACAATGAATCATTAATGTTAGGCACAGAAATGCATGCAGTGTGCATACACACTCGCTCACACACACATACACATCCTTGTACACTTCTCTTTATGGTGATCCTTCAATGCATTTCCTAGCCCAATACTCTAAAACCAAACCTTGGCTGTCTACCTGCAATTTGAAACATGTGGGGTCCCCAAAAGCTGTTGTATCCTACAAGTATAGTGGGCTCCTGGTTATCAGACCCCACAAATGTAGTAAAACAAGTCTATGCACACACACACACACACACACACACACACACACACACACACACACACACACACACACACACACACACACACACACACACACACACACTAATTTATCTCTTCTGTCTTACTCATCCATCCTTCCCCATTTACAGCATGGTGTTTTCTCTGCGCCATCGCTGATTTTGTGGTGACTGAGACAGATGGGAGGGTTGAGAGGGGAATGGCTCACCAACTGAAGAGGAGAAATCTCTCATTGTCTTTTACTATGAGCTGAAAAGGAGTTATCATCATCATCATATTCTTTATGGCTTTTGCACCATTCCCCCTTCACTCCCCCTTTTGCTTTTTTTTGTCAACATATTATTGTTTTCAAGTTGGTCTCTTCATTCATTTCTCTGTATATTTTTCATAAAGAAATCTGGGTAAATTAAAAACAGGGTAACGTTATTAAAAGAGTTTGTTAAAATAGAGTTCAACAGATATATATAGATCAACTTGGAGTGTCTTATGATTGTGGAAACAATATTCAAAATGTATATCTCAGACTGTAACATGTCATCATGCACCAATAGCTTCAGTGTGATCAGGCTTGTGAGGGACTGTATATTGGAGATAGGGTGTTGGTGTGAAGTGAATGAGAGGATAGCAGGCTGCAAAGATGGATGCAGTGTAGACGAAACAGAGTGCCATCCATCAACCAGTGGCCTCTGTGACAGTCTACCCTATATGACTAACCAAACACATACTAAGCTAAGAGGGCTTTACCGCAGCGTGAGAGGATATAACCTGACCTTCAAACTATTTCACCATTAGATCAGATCATAATCTTTTCAGCCTATATTTTTTCTCCTCTTTTAATTACCAATGTAAGCTTCATGAGGATAAAACCTTCCAAAACTACATCAGAAAAGCAAAATCATATATGGCTACATATGAAGGGAAATGTACCAGTTCAAAGATTATTGGATGACTGGTGCATTAACACACTGCTGTTTAAGCATCTTTTTGCTGGTTTTGGCTTTGATCATTCAGAAGAACCTTTGCCCTTCCTCTTTCATGTCAGTGTGCACATGCAGACGTGCATCGTACTCCAGGCCAGGGCAGGGAAGCGCTGCATTATTCATACTAATTCTGTCACACTGAGTAGCCAGGAAGAGGTGGAGGGCGCAAAGTGCGAGTGTATAGACACCTTCTCTCACTGCCTCCAAGTAGGAATTGGTTTGATCATTATCAGTGACCTCTAGGTGCGATCACTGCAGACATCAATGTGATACTTTTCATCTGAAGGCAAAGTCAATATTGAAAGGGGTCATGGCGGTCAGTGTATGGACAGACATACAGCTGCACTGTATGCTGCTGGTAGTGATGTACTGGAAATACAGGAAAAACCCTTCATAGATATGGGATATTCAGTTCTCCCAAATTTATTTTAAAATAAAAATTTTTGACATTCGGAATAAAGTATCCAAATCCAAAAGTGCGTATTCTCTGCCTGGTGGGCAAGTGACCATGCCATATAGCTGCAGTGATGTTTCATGGTATACCTGCTATACCATCTTAATCCTCTAATCAAATATTATCCAAATACCAATAAATATCCTTTAAAATTGAATAGAACAGTAGAGAAATAACATAACAAATCACATGCCAAACCACATATTTCTATATATATATAAGTCCTGTTCAATTCTATTTTATGTATATAGCGCCACACACACAGTGTCAGAACAACAGTTGCCCCAAAGTACATTATATATATATATATATAAATCCCTACAATAGGAAAAACCTCTATGAGGAAGCACTTGGTGATGGTGGGAAAAGACCTCCAGCAGAATCAAGCCCAGAGAGGGGCAGCCATCTGCAAATTACTAGTTGGGGGTGAGGGAAGGAAGACAATATTTATCACTATGACAGCGATACTCAAATGTTTTCTCTAAAATGCTAACAAAACATCTGAGTTCTGAATTCATGAATATTGTAAAAGTTAAGTCTGTCTAATTCATGTTGTACTATACACATCATGCAAAGTTTGGTACAGAAAATTTCACATTTTGTTAAGAAAACTATTTAAACCTTTTAAGCATATGTTGCACATCCTATTTTTGTCTTTGTTCTTATTTAATAGATACCTGCAGTTGCACTCAACATTTGTTGTTGAGATATTTGATGGAATCTAATTCAGCTTCATGCTGCTGTGTTGGAAGTATTGTAGAGAGCTAATGTGGCCGATCACTCAGACTTCAGCTGTGACTCATAACATTGCCTTCACAAGATAAAGGATCCTCTTGCCATTCTTTTTCATGTACCTGCTTTTAATGTTATCAGCCCATTAGGCTGAATATTAGGCTAAATGACTGTTATCACTCACATAGATTTAGCTTGTATGGGCTCTCCCCCACCTTGTAGCTGGTTCAGTAGGCTATTACAACATTAGGTAGTGGTATATATAACACATATGGGTGTTTGCTGAAACAGTAGGTGATGGCGTGAGTCATTTGCTGAACTTTAACCCCAGAGATTGAGGTAGGTAGCCCATATGTTTTAGTGATTTTTGCCTTCTTACTTTGAGTTTGTTTGGTTTGGTTTAAGCAGTAAAATTCCTTGTTTAGGGCAGGGAATAACTATGACTTGGGTTTACCATTACACACACTACAAGCACCCTTCTGGTCTACTGTGTGCAGTTGGGCCCAATCTGAATCTGATGCCTCTGGGTAGTAAAAAAAAAATTCCAATGGTTATTTATTTTTTTATATATGGGGAACTATGAGTCACAAAACAGAATAAAGTACAAGCTGAAAAAGTAATGCGTTCTGCTTGATCTATTTTTATTTAAAGCCACATATCTGACTAGATGAAAACGTCAACTGGACGTGTAGAATGTAAATCTGATGCCGGAAAGCTGATTGTAGGGTATGCTGTGTTCAAGTGACAGACACAGTGGAGGAGTGAGCATTCTCTGTATAAGCCAGAGCCACTAAAAGGCTGCAAACATGGTAAGTGGTGAGATGAACTAATGAATTACACTTGACCTGTGCACCCAAACAATCTTCTCCAACGCAATGTCAGAATGTAGGGAAGTGTTTTGGTGTATGTGTGTGTGTGTGTGTGTGTGTGTGTGTGTGTGGAGGTGGTAAGGAAAGGGATTAGCAAGCATGATCTAACCCAAAGATGTATTTAACCTTTTCTTCACCTCATTTCTTCTATCCATATTTCTTCCTTGTCCTTTTATCTTTGTCCATCTTTGAGTTGTTTTGCAGTCCATGTTTGTACCAAGATTTCTGAGTGTGTTTGTGGTAAAATATATATATTTCTTCCAGATGATACTTTGTCCTGTATCCCTGAAGTGTGCATTAGTCTGTCTGCTTGTAAACATGAGAGATTCATGTTTATCTGTTAGGTCTGTGTGTGTCCTCTCCAGGTAGAGAGGCAATCTTTTTTCATACCATCAACAGGAGATGGGCCCAGGTTTAGGGGATTTCAAACTCACTTAGGTGTTCTTCACATCCCTCCCCCCTCAAGATGTGTATGCTGAAGTAAACAGAAACAGCGTGGAGATGTGAATCCTGCGGTCGTTTGCTGGGGTGAAAAATGATCCTAGCTGAGGGCGAGTGAGGATGGTTTCATGCCTCAGATAGAGAGAGAGGCTCGGATACAGAACGAGAGAGTGACAGAAAGTAAGCGAGTGGTGAGGCAGAAAGTGGGAGTGGGAGAGGGAGGGAGAGAGAGAGAGAGAGAGAGAGAGAGAGAGAGGGGCACCACAACTGTGGAGAAAGCCTTCATTCAAAATGCATGAATCCACAAGTCAGGTAATCATGAGAGAACCTGCAAGGCTTCCACAGAGAAACCTGCAGGTGAAAGCACTCGATACTCAGGGCACTTAAGGCATATAACACATAAATTAATAGTCATGTTGACTCACACAATAAAGACACATTCCAAATAAGACAACAAAAACAGACACATATGCTACATATCGCTACAACATGGCCTCCTATTTGTTATAAAAAGCTGCCACAAGTCTCAATAGCAGCGCAGAGTACATTTGTGCATTGTGCTCCTATGTGCGAGCTCTTATGCCAAGAAATGTGCACAGAGTACCTCACTTGGCGTTTACGTGCATGTGTGTGTGTGTGTGTGTGTTTGTGAACTAGATCTGTGCACAAGTGTGTCTGCTTGCTGCTTTGATATCTTTCACATTGGCAGCCCTGATATGAACGGCTGCTTTGATCCCATTCGAATCAGACAACATCACCCGGTTTCCTTTGCTGCTGCTCTAAACACACAGCCTGAAAGGCACACAGAGACAGAAAAGGAGGGGGATTCCTATTGTTTTCCAGTTGCATTGGTTGCTATGGATCAGCGGTCACTCCATGTTCAGAGGAGCTATCTCCTGAAAGATGTTCTGTGGCTTTTTTGCCAACAGATTAATAAAAAAAATAGATCTGTCCATATTTAGATTTGATATGGCATTGCTTGTGTTTCGGGAACATACTAAAAGAAAGTGAAAGTATAAATCCAAAACTCTTCCAGTAGAACATCCAGAGCAAAGAATCCCTGAAACCAGTCTGTTGGTTTTTTAGAAAAATGACATATAACTTGTTCTTGATTTTAATATGTGACAATACAACAAGGAGGTGAAACGCATGCCCTCTGGTACAAAACATGAGAATCGCACTTCTTAATGCAGAGAGTTTCCAATTATGTTAAATGCTTAAATGGGAATCCTATCCCTCCATTTTCTTGGTGACATTAGTAGATAAAATGATTAACAAAAAAGAAGGTGGAAAACTTCACACGGCTGTTTCAAAACTGACCATGCAGGCACGGAGGTATCCAGCACCAATCCACCAGCCCCAGAAACAGCAGGAGGTACAGACTTAATAACATCATGTGATTTTTCAACAAATGAGATCAAACAGCACTCCTCGCTCAGGTGGGAAATCATGACTAAACAAGGTGAACGGAGTGCTCTAAGCGCCGCAGCGATGCACAGACAAAGCCTCATTTAAAGCGCTGAAAAATGGATGAGGAGGTGCAATGAGACAGGAGGCCTGGAGCAATGTACAGCTATTGATATGCAGCAGAGAGCGCAATAAGGATGTGTACATACACACCACTTGAAGTCCTTCGGAATGGCAACAGTACAGGGAAAGTGGGGTACTGAAATTAGCATATTTGTCTAATTGTTATTCATTTACACTGGCTCCATTTCCCAGTGCATTAAGTCCACATGTGAGATGTGTGCATTATATTTCTCAGCATGCCCGAACATATGCTGCAAGGACAACTGACGGATATCAGGCAGCCCTCTGAAGTCTTGTCAAAGAAAGCGCGTGCAGCAATAAAGTCACATAATTAGAAACACTGTTTTAAAATGAACCTGGTTAATTAAATAAAACCTTCTACATGTTTATGGTAATTTATGCTGCGTTGCACAGACTCTTTCCCTCTCTTTGGAGAAAGCACAGGGTGAATTAATAATGACTCAGTTACACACAAGTTTTTCAGTACACCATCACAATGAGCCAACACACACAAAAGTGTGACATCATCAAAGTGGAATGCAGCCATCATTACTACACCTGTGCTTTCCCTTAAGTGGAAAATATAACAATAGCTTTGTTCAGCTATTAAAAACTTAACTGATACTTATATGTGTTTTGGTGAACTGCTACTCCATCAGTTATTTTGTTGATACTTTATATTGATACATAAAATATTTACTGCATTTATGTGTATATCTATGAAAACCTTTAAGAGTTTATGTTCCTAATTTTATTTGAACACACTCCTTTTTACTTCAAAACTCATCCATCCATCCATCCTCTTGTGCTTAACTAATTCAGGCTAATTGGGAGCTGAAGCCCATCTCAGCAGTCACCGTGAGACAGGCAGGGTACACCCTGGACATGTTGCCAGTCTATTAAAGTCATTCAAAGACTTGTTTCTAATTTACATGACATATTATACTTTGATTAAACACCTCACGACTCACTCAGCTGAACCACATCTGGCAAACTGTGTTTTTGGTGTTTGGAACAAGGTCAGCTCATGTCAAATATAATCTGAATCACAGATCTGGTAGACTGTAAATAGACATTTAGTGGAGTCAGCTTGTCTTTTATTATCAGCCAAAAATATTTGGCTTTATTTGCATAAAAAAAATAAAGGTCGCAGTAAATGTAACTGCAGCATGTAGTGCAGGGGAGTAGTGACCTACATACACTCAAAGTATTAGCCTGTTTTTTATAGCTTAGTGTCAATTCAAGCACATTTTCATTTTCAGAATGATTAAATTAGTTTGATCACTTTTCTGCCAATTTTCAATGTTATATTATTGAAAAAACAAACAAGGCCCTACTCGACATCCCTGCTCACCGATCAGTGACGTACCCTCCAGAAGCTAGAGTCCTGTTCAGGGTCTTTCACCAAAGAGTATTATTATCAGCCATTACCAACCTATCTGACACCAATAACCATGCTCAAAGTCCATGTTCACACTCAATTAAACTCTCTTTTAGTCAACAGGTGCACCAAAACTGTATTATACACACACATATATATATATACACACATTTCCATGCAGCAGTAGTAGATTTTGCTGTTCAGCCATTTGCAGGGGAAACTGAAGCTATCCTTTCAAAGAAATTGTTAGTTCAATTAAGCCATGATGAATGGATCAGTGTATTTATTTAATCAATCAAAGGATTTATGTTACAATTCTTGTTAATCCTCCTTGCAGATCCTTCTCGGTAGTCATTTTGCAGGATATATGCTTCTTAAATCCTTGTGAAATCTAACCCAACATTGACAGAATGTATAAAAATACTGGAAAATTGGGTTAAAAAAAACTAACTTTCATTAAAGGGACTCTTGGGTTCAAACCAAGGAATGTGCAATGAGTATGAAAATCCCGCAGCAATAATAACCTCTGTTACACTGCAGAGGGTTCACTGTGGCAGGAGATCAGACAGGATGATCTGCCTGAGGGAAGGATGAGGGTGCAGAAGAGGAAGAGAAAAAGTGAGAGGTGAAGTTAGGATGAGAAAAAAACCATTACTATTCATGCAATATTTTTCATTTCATGCCAAATTCTTGAAGATTTACAGGAAAAGGAATAAATTGTGATCTCAATGTGTTGTGAAAGCAACTAAACCTAATTCGTAACCAAAAACTAGAGATTGATTCCACTGATCTGCCAATCACTGAGCTCACATCTTCCCCTGCCAGTCCATCAGGATATCAGACATGAATGGCTGTACTGTGGGGCATCTCCCCTGCTGAAGATGTTTTTGATAGATCACATCTGCAAAAGCAGTCATTGTGAAACAGAGTGAGTCAGTGAGGGAGGAGAGGACTCAAAGGGAGAATGTGCACATTAAAATTTCTATTTGAGTAAGACAATGTGCAGTAGTTACTGAGCTACAAGGTCTTTACTTTGTAAATGTTAGTAGATGGATTAAAAGTGTTGACCTCAAATGACACGAGTAAAACACACAGATTCTCCAGCAGCACTGCACTAATAGCAGCAAATATTTCAAGTCTGTTTAAACCATACTGGAGGATACAGTTTGCTTGATTTACCAAATCAATAATAAACTAAAACTGACTCATTTTTTTTTAGTGGAAGGGAATATTAGCTATAATAATTTTGCAGCTAATGTAATAGGAGGGTCTAGATGCTAAGCTGCTATGGAGTTGGGGGTCCATGATGGTTACACTGAAGACTAAAAGTGATCATAGCAATTATTTCATTAGAATTGTAGAAACTCTGCCGTATATACAGTATTTCCATGCATTTTTGGACACGTTTTAATTAAGAGACCATTTTCCCCATTTTCTTAACAAAATGAAAAGAAATCAAGACTTTTGTGCAGTATCGTACCACACACCAACCAGACACTGTCGGGACTAAAGATTTACTCAAATGTAGAGGTTGAGTGGAAAAAATTTCCAATAAAGGCTTCCAATCGAACACATAAAAGATAGACTAGACTATAAAGCAGCATTAGTAGGTACTTTTCTGTCTCCATTTGCACTAACCCACAATGAAAACATGAGTTTTATAGCTTGTGTTATAAACCACTAGCCAACTTACTGCATAAACTACTTTATTTATTTATTTCCAATCACTTCGGTGCTGCAGGCTTGCTGTGTGAGCACTGAAAGCTATAAATCACTGGCTTCACATGGAGCGCTTCAACATGGCAGCCAGTTTCCCCGGTCGAGAAATGACAGGATTTTACCTGCTGGTACACATCAGATCACAGGCACTGCGGATTGTGCTGCTTCCATGTAGCTCGCTCCACAACTGGACCTGGAGAGGTGCTCAGTTCAGAGGTGTAACTGATTCAGTCTCACCCACCTACACACACACACACACACACACACACACACACACACACACACACACACACACACACACACACACACACGGAGGAGGCCTGGGATGTGGAGCCTGACTAGTGACATCAGAGAGACATAAATAACTCAGAGCCATAGCTGCAAAATAACACACTGGTAATAGCACAACTGACAGGAATTAGCACACCCACAAGAGGGAACGTCCAAGGTTCTTTTTGAGCATGTGTGCGCTCGCATGTTTACCTGAATAATAGTGATTTATTGCTTTCAACAAGACCTCATCCCCTACAGAGAAAAGGCTTTTATGCTACACAAGGAGCCACACAATAAGAAGCACTGCAATACAAGCATTCACACTCACATGGACACACACACACACACACACACACACACACACACACACACACACACACACACACACACACACACACACACACACACACACACACACACACACACACACACACACACACACACACACACACAAACCCTACTGGACAGACACACAGAGACTGCTTCAAGGCTGACCAAACTCTATAGTAATTAGTTTGAGAGTAACACACACAAATTGCATTAGGAAAATTCAAGTAAGTACATTTCAATTAACGTGAGAAATATACCTGAATAAAACTTAAGTGGAACTGAAATGAAAAAGCAAGGAGTTTCTTTGATCCTAAGGCTACATCTAAGCTAACCCATTTTCCTTGTAAAACTATGCTTTAATGAAAACTATATCAGTATACAGCACAGTTTATAATCCCCATCTATATTAACTGTAAATACAGTCATTATCATTTAGGTAGAGTGGGTATGATCTGCTCGGAATCAGGAGATGGACCTGTAGCTTGCATAAAATTGACTTACTGGGGCAATTCGGCTACTTTTGGGCAAGATGGCCTGCTGAATGGTTGTTCTTTTCAGAGTCTGTGATAAAACTCGACATTCAGTTTTACTGCGAGAACACTCAGATCGCTTGAAAGAAAGAAAAAGAGAGGCGATCAAACCTGCTAGACTGAAAGTTAGGGAAGATAAAAAGAAAACTCAGACAACGAGTAGGAGAAATTATTCGGTTTTAATAAACGTTTAAACTTTATTAGTCGATACCTAGAGAAGCGAGACCCAAAGATTTTAGCTTAATCGGTAAGGATTAAGTATACAGTTACTGAATTGTTGCTGCAAAGCAAACACGCTCACATTGGAGCATTTCCCATTGGCAGACAAAGACACAACAAGTATCCACAAAAGGATGAAGAAATAGGAAAAGGCATGAGAGTCTGCTACTACTACTGTTCCAGTTTCATATGACTGACATCACCCATCTAAAAGTTTCGGCACATCCAGACTCAAGCACAATCCTGGTGTTTTCAAACCACAACTGGGTCAGCAGAGATTCTTACAAGTCCCAGTTTTAGATTAGTGTGCATGCTAAAACTAAAATATATTAATGTGGATGTACACTTAATCTGCACTGGCTTCCGTAAGTGCGTTTGTGTGTGCATCTTGTGAGAGGTCGTGCGCGTGTCTGCTGTCCCGGGTGACTCTATGAAGTGCAAATTACAGGCAGCAGTTATGATCGACTGGTGGCTACTGTGTCAGCTGCGTTGGACACGAGACAAGGCCGCGAAGGAGGGAGAGAGGAGGAGGAGGAGGAGGAAGCAGAGAGGGTGATTAGTGGCTCTCTTTCCTGTGCCTGCAGCTCAGAGAGATGCAGGGTTTGTGAGCTGGTTCAGCTGCACTCTTGTTTCTGATAAAAAAGCTTCCCGGAAGTATGGGAATGTTCAGAGTCCCAGTTTAGTGTAAATTCTGGCTGCTGATTTCAATAAACCTGAGCAAGTTTACATGGAAGTATATTTCCCAGCAGTGCAAAATATGATTACACCCACATTAATTTGTATTACGGTTAAATGTGTTGTGTGATTTAAACATTCCAGTCTAGAAACTGATAGTGCTGCACTGTGATGAATGAAACAGGGGGTCGGGACTTTCATTGTTCACCCACTGAGGCTTGCAACTTTCTATTTAGGCTCTTTATTGGAAAAACAGCAAGGAACCTGTCCTGCAATGCACAGTGCACCCAGCTGCTAGAAACCTGGCAGAAACATGGAGTAAACAAGCAGCAAGAAACAAAGCAACACAGACATGCAAATGTCTTATTAAAAATGAGACACACATTTCATCTGCAGCCTGGCGCTGTAGGGCACACCCTCCCTGTCTAAGACTATAGTCTTGCTCACCCACACTGATAAAAATACCCCCGCAAGGAGGACAGAAAAAGATCACACTGTGACTTGCTTCCTCTGCTAGCCGCAGGTGCTTGTCTGGCAGCAGCGTGAGAGTTCACTAAATTTTTGCACCGGTGTCTTAGTAAACACACACGCTATTGTTTTGGGATCATTTGGAGATGCTAACATAAATATTCATGAGCAAAAAATGTGAATGCAGTAAAAAAAAAAAGAAAGAACGAAAGAAAGAAAGAAAATTAAATCCCATGCTTACATTTTGTATTTGTGTGGAGGTGTTGATAAGGGGGAAGATTAATGGGTTTGGAGACAGGCAGGTGAAAAGTCAGAGAAACTGCACAGTCAAAATAAAAGCTGCATATTTGAATTCATGCACTCTAATAAAACTGTAAAAGAAAAAAAATATACAGCTGTACAAAACAACCTGTTTGTCTGGCTCTATCAGACTAGAGTAAAAACAAGACAACAATCTTCTTGTAACTAGGAAAAACCAGTGGCTACCTGGTAACTGGAATGAATTTTTCCATTGCAAAAGGTTGTGGTGGCCAACTAGTTGCCCAGAGGCTACCTTTGAGCAACCACTTTTGATCACAAAGTGCTTGCACAGCTTGCCTGGTGGGAGGCAACCTATCTTGAAACAACTATGTTTCAGCTCAGACCGACTGCAGTCACTCTCAGATTGGCGAAGGTTTCTAAATGATTGCTGTCTAATTTATAAACGCAAACAGATCCCCAACACGTTGCAATCAATCTGAACCAGTCTATTAAACAGTTACAAGATTGATTTGCCTTAAAAGCTGAAATGATTTCAATATGGGGCTTTGTGGTGAGAACAGCACGGCAGTGTGTCAGCACAAGGAGATTTACACAATCAATAAATAGTCTACAATACACAATGGATGAATGGACAAGTGGAATCAAATGGCAGAAACAGACTAGAGAATATGTCAAATGTCACGATTTTAAAGGATCTAAACATGCTACTGATGCAAACAGTTAGATTTCTACGCAAATGCATTTTTATGGCATGAACAAAGTATTCACACGACGAGACCAGAGGCAGCAGCATCACATTCGTTTGGGTGAATCATATATATATATATATATATATATAAATAAAAACATATAAACATATATACATCATATCCCAAACCCCACTGAATCCACCACAAATGGACTCATACTTCGGCGTTGTATTTTCAACAGCCTGCTCAGACACAGAGAGTTTAATATTCATCTAATGGCAAGTCGGGACACACGAATAACTCCCAAGGCTTTGGACAAAACTGCATGCATAAACAGCCTAAAACAGACACATACATATGCACACACAGCAGTCATTTGCAAACACAATTGGCTCCGGCACGTTCCCCTGCCTCACACGTTCCTGATTGTTTTTTTTTTGTTTGTCCTTCAAATCACAAACATGCATTGATTCCTTTAAAACCCTGATTTTTTGTTTGGGAGAAAAGCAGAAAGAAATCATTTATGTTACTGTAGAAATTGGGTCTTTTTTTATGTAAATGTGAAATCTGCTGGAGAAAAATGGACACATGCCAGTTTTCATTACCACTGCCTTGTTGTATCTATATTCCCAACAGTTCATATCAACAATCGTAACATTTATTTTATAACTTTTCTCCACTCCTCAGCACACCTTTTCATTAATTGCTCTGCACTTTCCCCCTTCATCACCATATTAAACATGCAGAAAAATGCAAATGGAAACAGGGATTTTTCAATAAGAAAGGATCGGACAGTATGATGTTTAAAAAAGCAGCAAAACAAAAATCAAAAAAGACTCAAAACACACCCATCCTTAAGGCACTGTCACCATCAAAGTCCGCCTTTCCCTCCCGTTCATTCACTTTTCCCCATCTGTCTCCTTCAGAGTCAGTATTCCTTCAGCCCTCTTCCTCACTCAATCTTCTTTTCTTCTTTCACAAATTCCCTCCTGTTTACCCCCCCATCAATTTTCCTCTTCCTTCAGTCTCCTCCACTCAGCCAATTCACAGCTTCTCTCATATCTCTCACCCTCATTCATTCCACTGACCTAATCTCTCCTGCCTCTGCCTCTGCCTCTGCCCAGGGTGTGTATGTGAACGTGTCTGCGTGGAAACACTAACCTGCCCTTCTGGCACGCTGAGCAGAGCCACGCTTTGTCCCTCTTGCTGTAGGTGCAGCAGGTCTTGCAGACGTTGTACTGGCAGTCCAGGCACTGGCGCTTGGGGTTGAGCAGGAAGGTGAAGGGCGCGCAGCAGCGGATGCAGCAGTGCTCGTTGAAACGGTGCTGCTTGGAGAGGATGGAGCATCTGCTGCCTTCCTCCGCCAGCTCCTGCTTCATGTCGCTGAAACCGGGAGAGCGAGAGAGAGAGAAAGCGAAAGAGAGAGAGAGAGAGAGAGAGAGTGAGAGAGATAGGATGAGGGGAGGGGGAGAGAGAGAGAGAGAGGGGATGTGAGCGCCTGGTTGAGAGGTAGGACATGAAAACTGCGGAGGACGCCACGATGCAGAGTGAATGAAAAAACTGTGGCAAATGAAAAATTGGGCAGTGGGGGGGTGAACAAGGGAAGGGCAGAAGGGGTCAAGGGTTTGGTGAAAACATTCAGCTGCTCCATGTTTCTGCCTCAAACGCCTCTCTTTCCCTTACGCCGATTCTGTGGAATTAACGTGATGGCTGACATTTCAATTTGCGAGGACCTGTCATGCCTTGTTTGCACACTTCAGTCGGAACTCAGCTGAGGACAGCATGTCGTGCCCATTCAGAGCATCAGATGAAACAGAATTGTAGTTTGTTAATCAAGATATTATGAGGTTGGGAATAATTACAATAAATTGGCTTAAATTACAGTTAAGTTGAAGGTCAATACACACAAACGAGCCTGACTAGGAAAAAAAAGGAGGATATATAGAAAGCTTCTGATGAGCTAATCAAACTAAAGTTTAAAATCACATAAATGATGAACAAAGACTCGCTGATCACATCAGAGAACTGTTTCCACTGATCAGCAATTAGGAAATAGGCTAAAAAGTTGAAGAAAGCCAACTAAAAAACCAACCGATAATCCACAGTCTCAGCTGACTCTGACAATCCTACAGCTTCCTAAAATTAAGTGAGCCTAAATTTATATCCTTCACCTGTAGCTGGGTATTAAGCTTATGAGAGAGACAGTATAATACGGGCTGTTAATCAGTGTTTTAACCAGCAAAGCATCTTTCCTATCTGAAGCCTCAAGTGTTCACATTAACTATGCACATGGGTTTTCCCTCTGCAGCATTTGTGCTTACTGGGCAAAATGCAAAATCAGCAGAGGCTACAATAAATTATGTAATGGTTCGCATTTGTATCATAAACACATCGTCATCATCATCATCAGTCGATGTTGCACTTGTGTCAGCTATATTTAAAATGACCCTCAGTGAGAAGAAGAGCTCGAGTAAGAACACATTTACCCATGTTTACATCATCAGCCATCACTTGTCATTAGGCACGAGCGGCAGCTGAGATGCAGAGATCGAGATGTTGCTGCTGGCGAGGTGTGAAAGTGAGTTCAGCTTGAATGGGCAGCGGGTAAATTATTTAAAGCCTCTACCCTACCCTCAGCCAGGTCACAGCCTACTGAGCTTATGCTGATCTCACAGATGCACACATGTGCATGGCAGATGGGGCTTGTATGTGCATACCACAGGTGTTAGAAGTATTCTTTACACCACAGAGTCAATCCTAACCAAACCACTAAGTCATACATGAAAAATTAAGTATAGAGCAAAAAGTGTGCTGAATGCAGCATATTGCAAATTTCCTGTGTGTATTTTGTGTACATGTTGTGTCGAACCAGCGGGGACCCTGCACTCTCCTGCTTCCCTAAGTTATTAACGCTGCTCCTCGAGCAGATCTCCTCTGCCGCCTCGCTGATTGCTTTTCCTATGCATCATTAGACGTAGCATATTAACAAGACGAACCAACCATATACATTCATATACAGCGTCATGTGAGAAAGAGGTGGGTTTGGGGTGACGAGTGTGGGCGTTGCATATGGACACGGACGTAAACAATTATATACCAAAAATGCATTCAAAAGGAGGCTTTCATAGTTTTGCAACTGGCAAATATTGGTTGCACTCAAATTAAATGATAAATGAAAACAAAATATTCAAAACACATTTATGTGCGCAAATAAAAGCAAGGGAAATGTATGCAGAGAACATTAATATCTCAATAAGCTAAAGAGGCAATTGCCTGGAAATCATTTCCCTCAATCCTGATTATGATCAGGATCCATTTTGCCATTCTGCTTTCGTGTTATGGGTTTAATGAGCAGCCCAGTTAGACTGCAGCTAGCTATAGCCATTTAATTAAATGATCAGGCAAATGTACACATATCCAGAGACAAAGAGGACTCATCATGCCTGCTATCGCTTCACATTACCTCATTTCCCTGTTAATGAGACATGAAAACCTGTGCTCAGTGCAGAGTAATCGGTGTAGATACATGCGGGTCATCCAGGTATCAGCGAGGCACAATTGGCCTCAGTGAGAAATAACACAAGGCGCTCCCTATTCACAAAGCAGTGTTCTGAGTTACTGATTTTTAACAGGTGTTTGGCATACAGCTTATAATATAATAATAATGTGCTGGAAATATTATAGCATTACATTTTAAAGAATGCTCCAAAATTCCTGCTAACGGCTGATAGCTCAGGCATGCTAGAGAAAAAATATAGAACTGCAAGCTCCTTGTGAAAGAAAAGGGAAACATCTGCCATTGCCTTGTGCTTGCATTTAATTACCAGCTCAGTTTTGATCACAGGGTGGTTGGCAACCCGTCTCCAAACAGTCATGGTCCACCTCAGACGATCACTCTCAGACAGACTGGCGAAAGTTTGCAAATAACCGCCATCTACTATATAAACACAGACAAACTGCCAAGATGTTGCAGTCAATCTTAGTCAGTCTGCAGCACTGAGAGCAACTGGTCTGAAACGAGTCTCTTTGAAATAGGACACTCTGGCTGCAGACTGGTTTATTAGTATTTGTTATTCGGTATATATGCCTATATAAAAGATTATCCTATATAAAGGATTTCTGTTTCAGATCTTTGGGTTTCTGACTGAACTCTGAATGTATGGAGTTAACATGAATATCTGTGTATGACGATGATAACCAATTTGCAGTTGTCACAGGTTTATCATAGTTAATTGCCATATTATCACAAACAGACTGCATATAATGGTCAACTGGACACCATTCAATCAAACTCATAGCAAACTGACCTTATCTTAACAGTGTTTCAATGCACCAACGTCGCGTGGAAGGTGACTACTGACTACGACTGAATGGAGAACTGATCCCAGTCTTCAAAGCAACCATTTCGAAGGCAACCAGGTCGCAGGTTCACTGCACAGTAATTTTGCTTGTTTTGAATTACTGTTTTTCCTACTATACTAAGTTTACTAAGCTACAACACAGATCTTTTGTTTAAATTTCTGCTTCATCTTATTGGTCCAATGTCGTTGTCTTCTTTCAGTTGCTCCTTTTAAGAAATACATAAATGTGCGAAATAGTTAATAACTGGACTTTATGGTAACACTGACGTTTTCTTTTACCCCAACTCAGAGTACACTGCTTTTATACATCTTCTCTTGTGCTATGCAAAGAGATTTATGCCCTATATCACAGTCTCAGATATTCTTGTTGATCTTTAATTGATTCACACATAGATCTTGGGTTTAATAAGACCGCTGTGCTTACAAAAAGCTCCATAAATAATTTAATAATGAGGGTGAACTGTTTAAAATTAGCTCTTTCATCTTTAAAGGAGGGTAAAATACTACATTTTTATTTATTAAATAAGGTCAGTAACTCATTAAAATTAATCTTATTTTGTCAATCAATATGTGTATTGCACTACTATCACAGAATTAAAGTGCTCAAGTTATTTTTCAGATTAATCAATGTTAATGGTTTTTCTCTTTAATGTGACAGAAAATATCAAAAAATGTATTTTTAGAGCTCTGAGGAGCCTGATGTCTGACAGCAAAATGTCACATTGGAGAGGCTGTGGGCTGAGAGTGTTTGGAAAATGACAGTAACCATTAAATGAATTTAAAAACAATATTTATATAGTTACAGAGCCAAACTGTTGATTAACCATCACATTTATCAATTTTACTTCATCTTGGCTCAGTTTATTTTAAGTCTGCCAGGTAGAGCAGGTTAACCACCAGCACTGTATTCACACCATCTCTGGGTTTCCTCGCTGCATTTGAAATGCGTATAATATAATTAATTACTGAAGCCTTCCTTAATGTCAACATGATTAACTGCAGCAGCTCTGCAAAGTTCTACGGGTGCTGAGAGTTTAAGGATGCCAAACTGTTAAATTAAAAACGATTGATTATGCAAATAAGTCACTGCAGTGCACATGTTGACGGTGCCATGGGTTTAAGAGGGGGGAGAGAGCACACCCGCTGAATACTAATTTGTTTGGTAATCCAATACAGAAGAGTTGGGATGATATGTGGACCTAATGATGTTCAGGCTATTTCTGACAATCTGTCACTCCCGGCAAATATTGTTTGTGCTGAAGATCTATTAGCTCGAGTCTTTTTCATCTCTTTCTCCTTTTCCATCAAGTCTGCCCTGCATCCCCTTCTCACTCACACTCCTAGTGTCTGCCAGCCATCCATTAACATAGTAATTTTCCCTCCGTTTCCACCTCTCCTTAATGTCCATTCCTCTCTCTCTCTTTCTGTCAGATGACACAGTCTCCCAGATGACAAACAGGCTGGCTTAGGCTTAAGTTTCTGGGTGATGTTGAATCATGTTATGGTCAGATTTGTAATCTAGATAATGGCATTTTGCAGTCTGGCTGGAAAACAAAAACAATTGCCGTTTCTTTCTAAATGATGTATCGCCCTCTCAGCAGCTGTTCTCTTGCTCAGCGCAGAGCTCAAGAGTTATAGCTCTCAAAACAGTTGCACTGATGACCTAAGCCTGGCATCACAAATGCCCAAATGTGAATTACTCTGAAACCACTTTTGATTTGATTTCGTCAGCAGGTAGCAGCCAAAATAGCTCTGGATGCAATTAAAGAGCCAAAGAACCAGCACAAGGCTGAGTGGACATCCAGGAAGGTTTTTTCCAGGGCAGATAAAATACCAGTCCACAAACTGGCCAGGAATCCAAGGGCTAATGACTAGCACACAAGTGAAAGTCACTGTGATTAATAAGGTGGATTAGCTGTGAAGAATCACTGTAAAGAATCACTACTTTCCATCTATTCTCTTCCGCTTATCCTTTTTCAGGGTCACAGAAGGTGGGGGGTGGGGGTGGGGTTGGAGCCTATCCTAACTGTCTTAGGATGAGAGACAGGGTACACCCTGAACAGGCTGCCAGTCTGTTGGAGGGCTAACAAATAGACACAGACAACCATTTTCACTCACATTCATACCTATGGGCAATTTAGCGTTTCCAATTAACCTGTCCCCACTAACTGCATGTCTTTGGACTGTGGGAGGAAGCTGGAATACCTGGAGAGAACCCACGCAAACATGGAGAGAACATGCAAACTCCACACACTGAACTCAGGACCTAACCACGGTACCACCGTGCCAGATTTTATATTTTTATACTTTTGTATCCATCTATCCATGTATGTATGTATATATGTATGTATGCATGTATGTATGTATGTTATGGAATGTGGAATGCCGTCTAAATATATGGAATGAAACTTGAATATATATCTATATCTATATATTTGAAGTTAAATATCCTGGCAGCTATTCTGAGATTTGATTTAAACCAATCAAATGCCAGTTTGATAGTAAATAGTTTTTGAGGGCCGGTTGCTCCAGCTAAACTAATACATCCATCCATGTATATCATGTCAAGGATATGTACATTAGCATTGTCCCTTCACGAAATTTCTACGGTGTCACTGAAAAAGTGTTCTCATGAGAATATTTGCTGTACATGGTTACCCACCTTTATTGCTTCTATAGGAATTAAGAGGGTAAGTAGCAGCCGGGTGCTGCTAATCAAATGACCTGGATTATGATCAAGTGTGACCACCTCTTTAAAAGCTTAGCCAAAACTGGGTCATGCAGCAAGACAAGGATCTCAAGCACAGCAGCAAATCTACAACAGAATGTCTGAAAAAAAAAAAAGAATCAATGCATTGCAATGGCGCAGTCAGACTCCTGACCTCAACACCGTAGAAAGACCTCAAGAGAGCTGTTCCAAAACAAATGCAACAAAATTTCTCTCCAACAATGTGAGAGATTAATGAAGTCATAAGAAAACTATAAATTCAAGTTATTGAATTATTGAATTATTATTATTAGCTAAATCCAAAGGTAATGAGTAAGTAGCATCAGAATAACTATCATGACAGTAAAACATATTACTAGGAACTTAAAAACCCCTCTTCATTCTAAACTTCAGGTTGCTGCATTTCTATACGAGGGCCAGAGAGATTTGCCATCTATGAATAAGGAATGGGATCATTTCTGAGCAAATACGGAGGGACTAGTGAAATCTGAAATGGCATAAATCGAAGCCTGCTTAAAGACCATGCAGGGTGTTTTTAAAGTTAATTCAAACGCCACATAGATTTTTCATCACGGTAGAGATGCGCACTCAGCTAAAAACAAAACACAAGCATGTAAGAGTACATAAATAGTTGATATACCACACAATAAAAAGACTGGCATGCGCAGTGTCATTTTGGATAAATGGCACGACTTTAATACAATAGGGAAAACTGTCACAGGAAGGTGGGGGTCACATGTAATAGTGTTAAGTTTATGTTGGTATTGCTGAGCAAAGCATCGCAGAGAAAATGAGCGTAAAATATACCACAGAGATTTTGATCAAATGTTTGATCTGCCTGCTGCAGCAGAAACCTGCAAACCAGCATCTGCACTTCACCAGAATCCCAGTGACTCACACAGCCTGCGAGCAGAGGGATGTGCGCATATACTGGGGTGACAGGATAGTATTAGTGTAGCGTAACTGTGTGTGTGTGTGTGTGTGTGTGTGTGTGTGTGTGTGTGTGTGTGTGTGTGTGTGTGTGTGTGTGTGTGTGTGTGTGTGTGTGTATTTATTGATCTGAGCATTTTCAACTGTACAGCAGCTAAATGCTTTGATAACTGTGAACTGATCGAGACCTTTCTGAGCACTTAAGCTGCTTTCAGTCCAAAGTGGAAAATACAAAATGTGAAGAAGTACTTTGACTCGTGTTTGGATGTTTACAGAACTCACACAGTGGGGACCTGTGTCTCTTCTGTGGTCAAAAAGAAACGCTTCTCACTGCAAATCATTGAGTGTTAGACTGAACAATTGATTAAATTTAGCGGAAGGTGAAAATGAGGGCAAGGTTTAAGAATTAATGGTTTAGGTCAGTCTTCAGGAAATGAATGTAATCAATGTGATGTCCTTTCAACTAATGGAAGTGCGACTGGCTGCCTGTGTGGACTCAGGCTTGAGTCAGGATCTCAGCTTGACATGCCCTCCTGATGTTATTCAGCCTGAAGTAACTTATCTACACACTAAATTCTTGCGCATGAACACACATTTCTGACTTTGAGCATGAACACCTGAAGCAAATTTTGGCTCGAATGAAGAGAAAAAAACTTTCCTTTGGACCCCGGCAGGATAAAGCAGATTTACACAGTTCATCCAACTTCAATGCCGGTTCCAAGAAACAGCAGCGAGTACCACAATCTCAACTCTTATTCTCCTCTGCAATGCAGTAGCAGACTGGCACATGGGTAATACAAATCAAGGTAGAGGAGTTGTGACATTCAGCTGTTGGGTTGCTGGCAAGCTGCTGATTGATGTGCAGGTGTGAAGAGGCTGGTGAGCTGAGATGAAATCATATAGCTTGCAGGCAGATGGCAGGGATCCCTCTCATGTGCAAGTTAAAATATTAAAGTGTCAAATGAATAATCCACTGAAAAAAATAAAATAAAACATGCAGCTCTAGAACTTCAGGCTACAGAAGACAGAGTAAGCTCCAAAGTCTAACTTTTATTGAATGAAAATCAGAGTTACAAACCCTTTTACAATGCACCAAAACTCAGTATATGAGTCCATATCAGAGTACAAATGTTAACCTCATAGTGGCACTACACGAACCATCCAGTAACTAGCAGTGTTGGGAAGAATCAAACTTTTTTACAACTACATGAATGTACTATTGCTGTGTGATTTATCACTATTACTGAAGGCTACTCGCCATACAAATACCAACTAGATTTTTAAATCTTAATATAAAATGAGTAACAGTAGGGTGGACATTAGGTAAGGCTGCACTTTTTGCAGCGATCTCGTATAGAAAACTATTCCGCGCCTATATAAAACAGATCCGCGGCTCCAAACCGTAGTAAAGGGACCTCTGACTAATACGTTGGGTTCCGTGTCGGGTTACTCATATAACTCATATTTTGTATTTTAAATACGTAACGCCAGTACATGTATTCCATAACTCCCCAACACTGGTAACTAGAGTCATACTATGGCATCTGAAAGTATTCAACATTGTTTAAAATGTAAACTTTCATGTATTTTACATTTATTATATCGAAAGTAAAATATTTGAGGACTTTTCATCTTGATTTTGATGACTATAGCTTATATCTCATGAAAATCAAGTTTTGTAATATTTAATTTCTGTAGTATCAGGTAAATGTTAAGAGGTAGGAACGTTTCGGCTGGGTTGTTGTTGTGGGGGGGATGAAAAATAATAAAGGACACTCATTGGAGTAATGGCGCGTCTCGTGTGTCTGTGAGTTATGCCTCCAGTCAAATAACATCCAAAACCTCAAATAACGGAACATGGTGTCAGAAGACAACTGGAAACGTTAGTTGGGCATAAGTGGAAGGTTTCGGCGTCGGTGCCAGGTTAAAGGTCAGCCACAGAGGAGCTGCGCAAACAGAGACGTGACGTCATGAGTCAGTTTCAAGTCACCCCGCCGGAGAAGTTCACTTTTAGGTCCGACGACTGGACCAAATGGATAAAGCGTTTTGACAGATTTCGCATCGCGTCTGGATTGGAGACGCAAGCGGACGAAAATCAAGTGAACGCCCTTATCTACACTATGGGCAAGGAGGCAGAGGACATATTGGTATCCCTGCACCTGACTCCCAAAGAGGCGAGCGATTATGAGACCGTTAAAAGGAGGTTGGATGCTCACTTCGTAGCCCGCAGAAACATCATATTGGAGCGAGCGAAGTTTAACCAGCGCCAACAAGAGACAGGTGAGTCAGTCGACAGCTTCCATACTGCACTGCATTGTCTGGCAGAACATTGCGGTTACGGGACTTTGCATGACGAAATGGTGCGAGACAGATTTGTCGTAGGTCTGAAAGACAAACGATTGTCAGAACAGCTACAAATGGATCCGGAACTAATGCTAGAGAAAGCGCTTAACAGAGCCCGACAAAGTGAGCTTGTAAAGAAGCAACAAGAGATGCTAAACACTAACTTTAAAATGGATATTACCAACTCACAACTGAACCGCGTCCATGCTAAACGGCAAGAAGGGGCACGTCCCAAGCAGCTGACACCACTACATAAACAAACCACCGCCAAAACACAGAAAGAAAAAAAGACCCAATGCAGAAGATGTGGAGACATAAAAGGTCACAATCTTCAACAATGCCCCGCGAGAGAAGCTGCATGTACTTACTGTAAGAAAAAAGGACATTTTGCCAGGATGTGCAGAAAAAAAAAACTGTGTGAGGTCAATGCTGCAACAGTTTCAGAGAACAGCGATACAGATGATGAGGTCGCTTTCTTGGGTTCCCTCTCTGCGGAAACCAAAGAGAGTCCATGGGTAACAGAGATAAATGTGGACAAATGCAACACACTCTTTAAAATCGACACCGGAGCAGATGTCACAGCAGTCCCAGAGACTTTCTACACACAGCATCAGTTGGGGAGATTGGATAAGCCCAAGAGGGTTCTGCAGGGCCCAGGAGGAACACGTCTGAAGGTAAAAGGCATGTTCACAGCCACTCTCAGCAAGAACAACCACAAAACCAAAGAAGACATTTATGTCGTACAGGGTTTATGCACACCACTGCTGAGTGGGCATGCTGCAGTGGCACTACAGCTGGTTGCCAGAGTGAATCATATTAGCTTAGACTCTATTGATGCTGTCAAACAAGAATTCCCCAAGCTTTTCAGCGGCTTAGGCAAAATGGAAGGGGAGTACAATATTGTTCTGAAGCCAGGGGCACAGCCGTTTTCCCTCTCGACCCCTAGGCGAATCTCTCTTCCACTCTTACCAAAGGTTAAAGAAGAGCTGAACCTGTCAGCAGGGTGTCATTTCCAAGGTGGAGGAGCCCACTGATTGGTGCGCGCCTATGGTGGTGGTTCCTAAGCGCACAGGCAAGGTGAGAATTTGCAGCGATCTCACTGAACTAAACAAATATGTCATGAGAGAGAAACATCCACTCTCTTCAGTCGAACACACTCTAGGACAGCTTGCAGGAGCAAAAGTGTTTTCAAAGCTGGATGCCAATGCAGGATTTTGGCAGATTCCCTTATCCAGGGACTCTTCTTTGCTCACGACCTTTATTACACCTTTTGGTCGGTATTGTTATAATCGTCTGTGCTTTGGAATCTCATCAGCCCCAGAACACTTCCAGAAACGGATGGCACGCATTCTTGAGGGCTTAGAAGGAGTCCTCTGCCAGATGGATGATGTGCTCATCTGGGGGACGTCACAGGCAGAGCATGATGAGAGACTGCGAAAAGCACTGGTTCGACTGCAGGAGGCTGGAGTAACACTGAACGACAAGTGTGAGTTCTCCAAGAACAGGATAAAGTTCCTGGGGCAGGTCATTGAGGCATCGGGGGTTAGCGCAGATCCTGACAAGGTGCATGCCGTGAGTTCCATGGATGAGCCCAGCAACATAAGTGAGGTGAGACGCTTCCTGGGCATGGTGAATCACCTAGGAAAGTTTCTTCCTCACCTGGCGGAAAAAACGCGCCCCCTAAGAGATCTGCTGAAGAAGTCCAACCTGTGGTCATGGGGGCCACAGCAGCAGCAGGCTTTTGACGGCATCAAAAAAGAAATGACAACACCCCCAGGGCTTGCTCTGTATGATCCAAATGCTGAAACGTGCGTATCAGCTGATTCATCTTCGTATGGCTTGGGAGCAGTGCTTCTCCAGCGGCACGCTGATTTAGGGTGGAAACCAGTAGCATACGCGTCAAGAGCTCTCAGCGCGACAGAGCAACGATATGCTCAAATTGAGAAAGAGGCCCTCGCTTCAACATGGGCCTGTGAGAGGTTTGCAGAGTTCCTAATTGGGAAAACATTCCACATTGAAACAGACCACAAACCTCTGGTCTCGTTGCTTGGCTCCAAGGGCCTGGATGAGCTTCCACCTCGTATACAATGTCTACGCATGCGATTGATGAGGTTCTTTTATACCATATCTCATGTTCCTGGTAGAGACACTGCAACAGCGGATGTACTGTCCAGAGCTCCTGTAGGTGACACAACTGAGGGTTTGCCGGAGGAAGAAATCAACTTGTATGTGGAGTCCGTCATAGCAAGTCTGCCAGCCACAGAGCCACGACTCAGAAATCCAGACACATCGGGACAATGACAGCATTCTAAACCAGCTGAAGAAGTTCTGTGTGGAAGGATGGCCAGATAAGTATTCCATTGAAAGGGTTTTCCAGCCTTATCTGCCATTTTCAGGTGACCTCACAGTCCACAATGGTTTGCTTCTTTATGGGAGCAGAATAGTGATTCCCACATCACTCAGAGCAGACATTCTGTCTAAACTACATGAGGGACACCTAGGAATAACGAAATGCAGAGAGAGAGCTAAACAATCTGTTTGGTGGCCAGGCCTGAGCAGTGAGCTGATAAAAGTGATTGACACCTGTGACACTTGCTGCCGTGAGCGGACTAAACACAAAGAAACCATGCTACCTACAGAGTTCCCACAAAGACCGTGGGCCATGGTTGGAACTGATCTGTTCCAGATAGAGAATAAACAGTACCTGGTCATTGTGGATTACTTTTCCAGATTCTTCGAAGTTGCCAAACTGACATCTATGACATCAGAGGCAGTGATCGAGCACTGTAAATCAATCTTTGCACGTCATGGCATACCAGAGCAGGTTCGCTCTGATAATGGACCTCAGTTTTCGTCTGATTCCTTCAAAAGATTTGCACAAGAATGGGGTTTTAGCCATGAGACATCCAGTCCCAACTTCCCTCAGAGCAACGGGGAGGCCGAGAGGGCAGTCAGGACCATCAAAAGTCTTCTTAAAAAGTCTGGCGATCCCTATCTCGCCCTTATGGCATACCGGACCACTCCATTGGCAAATGGCTACAGCCCGACTGAGCTTCTCGTGGGTAGAAGGATAAGGACAACTATTCCTGTCATCCCATCACAGCTAAATCCAAGAGGTACGGACACAGACAAGCTCAAAGCTATAGAACAATCGTACAGACAAAAACAAAGACAAAACTACAACCGCAGACACAGAGCACATGATATGCTACAGCTCAATCCTGGAGACAAAGTGTGGGTCTCAGACATGGATACTAGAGGGACAGTCGTGTCCATGGCAGGCTCACCGAGGTCCTACATCATAGAGACAGCAAAGGGCACGCTGAGAAGAAACCGTTACCATCTTACACGGACACCTGGGGCACCGGAGATTTCTGTCGGTCCACCAGAGGCTTCACCTGAGAACTCTGTTCCAGCTGCACAGAGTGTGTTGGTTCCGGAAACTATCTCACAGGAGGTCAGCCAGCAGACTCCTGAAGCTGGGAGCCAAATCCCACCCAGGTTTAGGAGGCCTCCAGCATATCTGAAAGACTATGTTTGCTCATAGGGCTAGGATCTGAGTGAGCTATGGGGCAGAATAATCCCCACACTCAGGTAGAGGGTTGGGTAGTCTACCCCATTCCTCATAGAGACAATGAGAAATAAAGCAATTGGTTGCACTGTTTAAACATGTTGTTTGTAGCTGCACCAAGTAGTTCAGAAATGTGCACTTATGCTTAGTGTTCAGAGTTGTATACTTTGGGAGGTTATTTTTGGACATTTTGAGTAGTCTGGGTTTGAAACCAAACGAGTTCAGTAAACAAGTTGTTACCAGATAAAACACATGGAAATAGTATACTTTAAAGCACGTGGGTCTAATCTGTTTTCTTAGTTATATCCCAGCATCACATCCTATTTGGTAGGGGGGATGTAGTATCAGGTAAATGTTAAGAGGTAGGAACGTTTCGGCTGGGTTGTTGTTGTGGGGGGGGATGAAAAATAATAATGAACACTCATTGGTGTAATGGCGCATCTCGTGTGTCTGTGAGTTATGCCTCCAGTCAAATAACATCCAAAACCTCAAATAACGGAACAATTTCCAGTTTTAAATTATTATTCAGAATGTATAAATAGTGTTTATTTCTTGGTTTAGTTCAGTAAACACAACTACAAAAGTGACTGGTGACTAGACAACTGTTCAGGTGGCAATCATCAACGCCCTGCATAAGGAGGGTAAGCCACAGAAGGTCATTGCTTAAAAGGCTGGCTGTACACATAGTGCCGTACAGCATGTTAATGAGAGAGTCCTTAAGAGGACTGTGAAGAAAAATCAATTCAAATTTTGGAGACGAAGATGACATCAGAAGCGTCTTACCTGGGTTAAAGAGGAAAAAAGACCTGGCCTGTTGCTCAGTGGTACAAAGTCCTGTTGGAAAATGGAAGTAATTTTTGCATTTTGTTTAGAGAATAAATGTCTTATAGTTGGGAGGAAGAACTGAGGAATTCTCTGAAGTCCAGCGTGAAGTCTGTGACGGTGGCTGTTCCTCTCTAAGTCCAAAGTCAATGCAGCATTATACGAGAGATTTTAGAGCATGTCGTGCTCTCATCTGCTGACAAGCTTTATGGAGATGCTGATTCCTTTTGGAGCACGAGTTAGCACCTGCCCACAGAGCCAAAACTACTGCCAAATGGTTTGCTGACCATGTTATTACTGTGCTTGATTGGCCATCCAACTTATCTGACCTCAGCCCCACAAAGAGTCTGTGAAGTACTGTCAAGAGGAAGATGAAAAACACTTGACCCAAAAAGTACAGAGATGATTATAAAGCTGATCAAAGCAACGTGGGCTTCAATACAATCTCAGCAGTGCCTCAAGGTGATCAAGCCACTGGAAACAGTGACGTAGTCATTTCTGATAAAGGAGTCCCAACCAAGGAGTGCATAAACGACCACAGTTTGCAGGAGTGGACATTTCACAAAAAAAGAAAGAAAAAAAAGACGTTCATGAAAGAAAACTTTTCAAATTTAATTGCAAATAAAACCTTTTTGCACAATTTTTTGAGTGGCATTAGTTCAGGAGTGGTAGATGGACATGACTAAAAGTGATTATTACCACTTTCTACTTTGCAGTCTTGAAACATTATGCATATATTTCCCTGGAACAGAAACTTTTAAACACACATTCTCAAACTTCTTTGTATTCTGTGGTTGAATTTGGATAATTCACACAACATGCATTAGTAATCATGTTCATTTTTCTGTGGTTGCCTTGGTGTGGTTTACTCATCCACTTTATAAATAAAGAAGAGCCACAGACTTGCTGTCTTTTCTCTCCGTCTCTCTCATCTTCACTTTGTGCTGAATAAGTGGCAGACTGGTAGCTTTTAATGCACAATAAGCCCCCTTTTCCTTTCATGCCTGCCTGTCACTCTGCAGGGTAGCGTATTAGAAGCTCAAGGTGACCACAGCCGGGATGAAGTGAAGCTGCTGCTGTTGCTCTCCCCAACTGGGGTTTTTTTTCCACTTGAAATGAACTGTGATGGTCTGGAAAGACACCCACAAATGCACGCATGCACAAAAACACACAAACCCATACAGAAAGCTTCCATACTGTCACACCACTGATAAAAATCCAGTATCCCATAATCCCAAACATCAAACCAGGAGAGACAGCTGTCTCATTCAAGATTGTGTGGGTGACATAATTACAGACATGATTACTTTGCTCTGTATTTTGGTATCTTAAAAATTTGTAGGGACATTCATTTGTTCTATACCATCTACACATAGACTTTTAAGCAGTGACTAGCAGCAATGTGGTGAGCAGATAACAAGGAATGTGCATGAAATTCAGAAGCTTGCAATGACAGGCAAAATGACCTAAGCAAAAGTGAGCAGTACACAGTTAAAGTAATTTGGAGTTTTGAGAGTGAGCCAGTGGGTTTGAGGGATTTATAATCAAATGGGAAATACACTCCCATTGCCACAGGTGTATAAAATAAAGCACCTACCCAGGCAGTCTGCTTTTAGAAAACCTTTGAGAAAGAACAGGTCGTGATGAAAAGCTCACTGAATTCAAGCTTGTTACTGTAATAAGATGCCACCATTTCAACAAGTTCATGAAATTTCTTTCTTCTTGGTTGTTCTTCAGTTAGCAGTTAGTGATATTGTTGAAAAGTGAAAGTGCATGGGAACTACGACAACTCAGGCATTAAGTGGCATTTGAAGATTCCAAACCTTCTCTGGCATCAACATCAGCACGTTACTGTAGGGGTAATGTCTACATATGTCTATATAATGTATTTGTACCTATACAAATACACTGTATTATTACCAAATTCAAAGAAAAGCAAAAGAAAAATAAACCATAAATAGAGTCGCCAATCAAATTTAATAAAAAAAAAAAAATACATAAAAACTAATTAACTTGATGTTTCATAAAACTTTTTTCCTCCTAAATGTTACACCATCCATCCATTTTCTTCACCACTTTTCCAATTCAAGGTCTCGGTGGCCAGTCTATCACAGGAATAACAGACAGCCATTCAAAATTAATGCAGCACGCATGTCTTTGACCTGTGGAAGGAAGCTGGAGTACCCAATGAAAACTGACACATCACCATGCCACCCACACATTACACAACAATCTTTGATGTTATGGAATTTTTCCACAGACTTCAGTTTAGGAATCTTCAAGTGCCATGTCTCTGTCTTTTAATTTCTTTCATTTAAAACCTCAGAATGGAAGAACCCATTCCCCCTCCTTTACTATGCTCTTGGTTAGTTTTCCACAGGGACTTATTCTTGAAGCATCAGCAAGCACACATAAAGACAAGCTTCATTTCTTCAAATACATCATTTCAAAATGTTTTCTTTCCAGCTCACTGAGCTAAGAGGCATGTTACAAAACACTATGAGGAAAAAAATAAAAACATGTACGCAGACATATGTGGCAAAATGGATGGAACAGGGTGTGAATCCATATAAAAGACACATGGGAACATACAGAGACACTGAGACACAGTTCATTTAAACACTGTGCTGCATGCCAGGAGAAACCAAGGCTGTAAAGCACACAACGTTCATGAGATGGTTTAATGTGCCAATCAAATCTGTTCAGCAGGTATACCATAGCTGCAATCATCTATGTCATTCTCATTCCTTTATTAAAGCAATTACCTGAGTGAGGGAACATTATCTTTGCAGACTCTTTAACACAGGGTAAACTCGTGATCTGTGGAGATTATTGCAGAGCTTACAGCCTTAATTACCTGCATTAGTATGATCTGATTTTTGATTTGAAAAGTTGGCACCCATTCTCACTTTTGACTCTCAGAGCTAATGCATACATACAACAATAGGGTTATTAAAGCATATACATATGCTGAGAGGGTTTGTATTGACATGACAAATGCATTTTAATGTGGAGTTTACCCATTACTGCAAAGTAAGAGCAATTATTAAAGACTGTATGCAGGGGGAGAATCAATTGCACACAGCTTCCAGGCAGATTATAAAGCTGCCAGTGGTTTAAGATAATGTCACACTCACAATTAACTCTTTCCTTTCAGTTCAGTGTCAACTAAACTTACCGCATCTCTCTTTAGTCTTCCTTCCCCGAGAACCTTACAGCAGTGTACCTTATATAGTTTGACACCATCATCCCAAGCCTTTAAGTGTCTGCTTTACACTCTCCAACCGTGGCTTAGTTTCCACAAACTTCCACACATCAGCAGTCTTCAGCCTCTGTATCCCTCATTTTCTCTCCCTCTCTGTGAACCCATGGCTAAAATGAAGCCTCTGGGCTATGGGGAGACTTCTCTCTGAAACAACTTTGGCTGCCGACAATTATACAACAGGGCAATAATGAGCCCTCACTTTGGGAAACAATCCAAGTCAAATGTGTGCTACTATGATAAGGTTTCCAATCAGGGGTTTGCCTGCATGGGAGCTATGCGAGAAAATGAGACCGAGATAAAGAGCAAGCGACTGCGCAGTGTTTTCTACTCCTACTTCCACGGTGACACAGGCACAGCGAGGTGCAGAGATAATTTGGAAGCGGGGGAATTCAGTTTTGCCTTCTGTTATTATTATTTAGACTCTTTAGTAGCTCAATACTGAGAGATTAAACTGAAGGAAAGCTATAGCTGTTTAACTTGACTGTCTCTTCTCCTTTATCGGAGAGAACTGAAGAACTGAAGCTGGACCATTGCAGATTTGGTCTGTCGAGGGAAAGAAATGCCAAGAGCTGGATATATTAAATAAGTTTCAGAGGCTAATTTACAAGTTTTAATTAATCCTTCAATTTTTTAATGTAAGAAATCCACCTTACATCCAACATAAGGTTCTCAATCAGCATGAAAAGACTATTTGCATTAAATGTGAGAATCATTCAGTTGTTCAAAGAATAGTCAATAACCTGCATTATGCTGCAGCCTACTTATGTGTTATTTTAATATTCAGTTCAATTCAATTCAATTCTATTTATATAGTGTCAAAATCACAACATCAGTTAAAGGAAAAACTCCCTTTTAACAGGAAGACGTTTAGCAGGGAGGGGCGGCCATCTGCCGCGACCGGTTGGGGGTGAGTGTAAGAAGACAGCACAGAGACATGATGTCGAAGAGAGCCAGTAATTATTAGTTTATTATTATTATTAACTAATAACTGAAGAAAAAAAGGCGTATAAACAAATCAAGAGTGAAAAAAAGAAGAAACACTCAATGCATCATGGGAATCCCCCAGCAGCCTGATCCAGCCCTAACTATATTCTTTATCAAAAAGGAAAGTTTTAAGCCTAATCTTAAAAGTATAGATGGTGTCTATATCCCAAAACCAACCTGGAAACTGGTTCCACAGAAGAGGGGCCTGAAAGCTGAAGGCTCTGCCTCCCATTCTACTTTTAAATACTCTGGGAACAACAAGTAAGCCTGCAGTCTGAGAGCGAAATCCTCGGTACTATGAGGTCATCAAGATAAGATGGAGCCTGATTATTCACAATCTTGTATGTGGGGAGCAGGATTTTAAATTTGGTTCTGGATTTAACAGAGAGCCAATGAAGGGGAGAAGCCAACATAAGAAAAATATGTTATTTCTTTCTAGTCCCTGTCAGTACCGTTTCTGCAGCATTCTGGATCAACTGAAGGTTTCCAGGGAGTTTTTAGGACATCCTGATGATAATGAATTACAGTAGTCCAGCGTAGAAGTAATAAATGCATGAACTCGACAGCATGTTTCACATTTTGGAGATATTGTGCAAATAGAAGAAAGCAGTCCTACACATTTGTTTAATTTGTGCATTGAAGGACATATGCTGATAAAAAAAGACTCCATGATTCCTCACAGTGTTATTGTAGACCAAGGTAATGCCATTCAGAGTCTGGCTAGACACTGCATTTCTAAGATTTTTAGTACAATAACCTCAATTTTATCTGAATTTAGAAACAGAAAACTTGAGCTCATCCAGGTCTTTATGTCTTTAAGACATTCCTGTAGTTTAACTAATTGGTGTCTGGCTTTATGGATAGATATAGTTTAGTGTCATCTGCATAGCAGTGAAAGTGTATGTTACGTCTTCTGATGATATTGCCTAAGGGAAGCACAGAATTGGTCGTAGCACAGAATCGTGTATATACACTGGATGTTTCATATATTTTGTATCTGATATCCCTTATCACACTGCATGATGTCATATCTTTGAAATGTAGAAAGAAGAAAAAAAATGGCTTTGTTCTCCTGTGGAAAAAATAATAATAATAATAATTATAATAATGCATTGGATTTATATAGCGCTTTTCAAGGCACCCAAAGCACATTACAATGACATTATTCATTCACGCTCACATACACACACTGGTGGAGGCAAGCTACTGTTGTAGCCACAGCTGCCCTGGTCGGAAATAGTCAGCATTTCAAGTGTTTTCTCTATTAATTCATACAATAGAAATAAAAGTATTATCAAGTTAAGTTTGCTGTTAGGCAAGTTTAGGTTACTCATGCCGGTTTGATGGTATAAACATAAGCTAACTTCTTGGCCAGTGCTAACTGACTGCTCGGGCGTTGTCAGTAGTCAGCTGCACTGCTGATCCTGGCCCAGCAATATCATGTTGATCCTAAACAACAACAGAACAGGGAAATCAGATCACGTTTAATCATGTTTATCTGTTTATCCACTTTATTTTGCCTTTTTGCTTCTTCAAGAAAAAAAAAAAAACTTAAAAAAAGAGATACTTTATCTCCTAAAATACTAAAAAATTTCATTCTATATCACCAGTTTGTGATGCTTTAAAAATCTGCCATATTCAGGTGATCACTTTAGCTACAATCGCACTTTATGCTGTGTGGTGATGCTTTAGCCGTGGTCTACGAATGCTGGGTGTGCGAGGATGTTCTGCTGTATATTACGAGGAGGTCTGGGTTAACCGCCAGGGAATGAGTGGCTATTTCTGTGGCAACATAGATGCAGAGCTACAGAGGAGCATCGTTCACTCAATTCCCCTGTGATGAGAGAAGAGCCGCATGCAGGAACTGAAAAAAAGGAGGAATGAACAAGAAAAAGACAGACAGAGAGGAATAATTAGCGCTGAGCCAGGCAGAAGACAGGAGGGAGTTATTTTTGGGAGATGCCAGTTCAATTACAGGCAATAGGGATTTGGCTGTGCCTCTGACATAACAACCGCTCCCCCCGATTCTTGAAATGACCAGGAACTCCAGATCTCTATTTATTTCTGCAATAGGCTGACTGGCAGCCGCAGCCAGCCTGCTGCACCTTAGAGGCTTAGCATTCATGCATGTACTCTTATTGCTCATGTTGTGGGGACATACACAATCACATTGTGGGGGATCTGCAATACTTGAGGGGGAACAAATCAAGCTTGTGTCTGTGTTGTTAAGACAATGTGTAGTCTATGTGACAAATTTGACACCCTGTCATATTACACCACAACATACAATGATGCAGACACACACACACGCACAGACTCACACACATACATCAAATCAATCTGTTACGCACGGCCTCAGCAATCTGGCAACAGCAGGGGGACTCATGATGACTCCACATACACATACAGTATAGACACAAAGTCATACACACAGGGTTGTGCACCACCCGCCACCATTTCCAAGTCCAGAGAGAGCAGCTTTTGTCGGCGGTAATTTGAGGAAAGAAAAGGCAGAATACAGTATTGAATGCAGAAGACAAGCTATTGATTGCAGCCTGAGAAAGGAGGGCATTTGTGGCAGCACAGCGCACTTGATTTGACTAATGACAAAGTGCAGGGAAGCAGCGCATTTTATCAGTGATGAGTGCATTTTGCACGTGTTCCTCAATTCAACCCCAAATCCAAAAATAATATACTCGCAACTGAGTGATTTATAAAGACGACCTAATGAAAGAGACGTAGTGATGCAGCGGACAGATTTAAGAGAGAAATAAAGAAAAGGGAAAAAAGAAGCAAACAAAATGCTAATGACTGTTTGTGCAGCCTTGCTTGCGAGCGGATTAGCACTGATAACAAACAGTCTTAATGCACTTCCCGTGGCAAACAGACATGCATACTGAATTTATGATAATGCAGCACGGCAAATCAATAGAGCCAACCACATGTACTGTGCCTCGTGCAACATATGTCAGGCAACGGACCACTTACACCTGGAATAAGCACAGAAGCAAAAATCAATCTGAAAACAAAATCTGCAGTCGCTTATTCCTGTCTGTTAAATCTGTTAAATCTTTTAACGCGCTCATATTGCCAGCTATAACGCTAGAGCACAATAACATGAAGGAGGCTGACAGGGGATGGTCTTCGTTGATGGGCAGATTTTATTTGGAATCCCACTAAATCAGATTATAACAACACTGAGTGTTATGGGTGTCTGAACTTGTGCACACTATTGCATTTTCTCATCATATAGTCAGTTTGCATTCTACAGAGATGGCTTTAACTTTGTAGTAAAGTTTTCCTATAAAGGCTGCTGTGAGCCGAGCTGCAGGTAACTCTCCAAAGTTCTGAAGCGTCCTCAGATAGCCCGAAAGAAATACATTTACCTCAGCCGCAACACAAAAACGCACACACAGACATACACACACACATATACTGTATTTATGATATCTGGACAGCTTACACCACAGGGAGCTCAGACCATACTGTGGTGCTTTCAAGCCGCACACATTCATTTCCAGAGTGGTTATTATTTCCTGAGGCACTATCGGCGATAAAAGGGAATTTTTCATCTTTGATGGAAGCATGCAGACAGAAGCTACTGTGTAATCTTGCAGTTACACATAAGAGTACATGAAGGCACTTGTGTTCAAATAAACCAAAGTATATCCTCGTGCGCATGCAAAATACCTCGAAGAAAACAATCAGACAATAATAATGTCTAATTCCACCTTCTGGGATTTAGATTGAAAGGGAGAAAGTGAAGGACGGACATTTTTACAGGCAGATGATGCCCTTGCATTGGTCACCTTGGGGTTGTTTTTAGCAGCTGACTTAGGGGGAAAGAGAGAGACAGGGGGAAAGGGTTTATCACAGCTGGACAGGTGTAGCTGAGGCAGAGGTTGAATGACTACTACATTAAAGGAAACCTGAATGTGTTTTGCTCCAACGTCTGCTACACTTCACTCACTAATTTGCCAACACAGGTCAGCAACATCAGAAGGACATACAGCACTTAAATTAATATGCCGAGGCACACCTCGGTGCACTCTTGCATCTTAGCATGGACTTTATATAGTTTGCCCACTGGAGGTGCAGGCAACATCGAATAACAATGATTTAGCTTGAGGCTAAACTGGCTTATCCATTAAGGGATGGTAGAATCAGGCAGGAAGCAGTTTCTCAAAGCAACCCTAAAGCAAACTGCCCCACTGAAAAGCATGTCAGCTTACAGCATAAGTCATCAATGATGTGCAGGAAGAAAAGGCAATACTAATGATACAACACAAATGGAATTTGTAGTATGGTATGTTATTATCCATTTTAAATGTATATTAATCTTTTTTCTTTTTATCTGTAATAGTGGTAATATCCATTCACCCATCCCAGAACAGAAAACCCACACAGGAACATGGAGAACATACAAACCCCCCACACCTTCTTGCTTTAAGTTCAGCAGAAACATGAGATGAGATTATGAGCTTTCTTTATTCACTAATAGTGTAGTCATTCATCTTCTGCAAGTGACAGGACAAGTGAGATAGCTAGTGCTATGAGCTGTGTCAAAAATGCTAGGTTTCACATGTTTGTTCTTGGAATTGACTATATTTTCCTTACTAAAGCCCTGGACCATAGCTATCCCTAAGCTTGTCTTTTTATTATTATTATTATTAATTTTCAGCTCATCCCTCTGCCTCCATTTCACCCTATCCCTTCCATCCTCGTGTGCGAAACCAACCCTGTGCATGTCCATCTTCACTACAGCCATGAATCTTCTCTGTGGTCTTTCTCTTTTTTTCTGTTCTCTGACAGCTTCTACCTTTCCTTCTCTCCATTATGTCTGCCAGCTCTCTCTCTCTTGCCCAGTCCCTGCATTTAAAGCCCCTCTTCTCACCTCCACACTCCTACATTTCTTTTTTCTCGCTGCTTCTGAATGCACCTTCCCCGTCTCCTCCTCATCTACCTTCAACCAACATTAGCACAGTTTCCACAATCACCGGAGTCTGTCATTGTTAACCCAGGCCCTGACCGATCCAGTACGGAAATCTCTTTCTTGATGATTTGGAAAAGATGTTTCCCCTTCCTGACACAACTATTCCTCATCTATGCCAAGTTAGGAATGGCACAAGGAGTACACCGGCTTTTGCCTGGGAAATGTTTCAGTGGACAAAAACAAACTACTTTTACAAATTAATCCTCATATTTCACTTTAAATATCTGAAAGGAGTTATAACCTGGCACAAAGCTACATGCCTCCAGGTGCAACTGCAGGGATCTACAACTAATCACAATGATGGAAAAATGCAAACAGACTACAGCATGTAGCCACTTTATTAAACCTGTCCCAGATTAGATAACTGGTTATGACTGGTTTCTAATGGACAAGGCTGAAAATCTGTCTGAACGGGCGCATTCTGCCAGAGCGAATGAAACATGAGCTCTCAGATTCATCTGGTTCCCTGGCTATTCTTCAATAACTCCGTTTAATGAAGTAACAGACCCCAGTGACCGCAATGACAAGAGCTGACACTCCATCCATTCCCCTTCACTGGGAACCTGACTCTGACATGCAGGTCACACTGTAGCTTATTGCCTCACAGAGCAGAAAGACAGCTCCTTGTACACAGGTAGGTGGGCCGTGTGTGAGTGTGCAGAATGGCAGATGAGAGAGTTAGCAGTACGCGATGCTTGTACCTGCATCATAAGAAAGAAAAAGCCATATACCAATGCAACATATTACTGAGGGAGCTGACACCATACATAGTGGGTGTATTTTATAAATAAAAACCTATAATGTGAATGTAATAATGCTTTATTAGGTTGTAATTTTTAAACCACTCTCTTCTAAGAATAATTAATGTAATTTTTCTCTCTCACACAAACTCCAGTTACAGCCATTTGGTGCATTCCTTAAACACTCAAGAGATCCAATATTGGCAGATCAGAGACTTGGCAGGCAGTCTACTCTAGCCTGCATGTAAGGGCACACTGTGTTTACTTCACCATGAGCGAGTGTCAACCTTCACAACCCCAACTATCAACTGAACAGACAGCCTTGATGGCAGCCATTTATCTCCCCATCTGATTGCAGTCAGCTCTCTCCCACTGCCAAGGAATGGGACGGCCTCCGAAAAGGGCAAAATACCACTGACTGATTGCAAACTGCATCATACACAGCTTTTAAATCCTTCTATAGGTGATAAAAAAACAGCAGCATGTTTATAAAAGGCAAATTTTCTAAACCATCAATCTCTGTAAGTCACATGGACAAATCCACTTACTTGAAGATATGCATGGTCAGAAATACGCATTTTATAATATTACAAATGCTAATCAGCTAGCTGATTTATGCAATGCTATGGTTTACTCCATGTAACTAAAAAAAACTTTAAAAAAAATACATATAAATATTACATTTTCTCCCCAATCAATGCTTTCCAACAAAGAAGCTCAAACGTGCCAGTTATAATTGGCTTTCTATCTGAGTTTAACATGAGCATTTCACCTTCAGCATGGTCATTATCACAAAGTCTCACTTTAAACATAATAAATCGCATAACAAGCCGAGACTTAGATTTGACAAGAATCTGCTGGTGCAAAAAGATAGCAAACAAAGCTAAATATCAGACAATCTTTTATTAGAGAGAAAAAAAAAGCCCATATACGCTTGAAAAGCCGTCGTTGACTTCAAACAGTCTGTATTGATCCTAGCTTGTAATAATTCAGCTGTGTCTGAAAATGACCTTCCAAAGTGCCAACAGAGCCTTTCACCATTCATTAAGATCCTGCCTCCAGAGGAGACGAGCTGCAGAAGACAACACAGCTTGTAAACAGACAGTCAGTCTATTCATCTTCCAGCTGCATTTACAGACATCATTAAAAACAATGAGTTCATTAAAAACTATTGTGTGTTACAGCTTAATTATTCTCCAGAGGAACAATAAGACAGTTCCATATTCACAGAAAGTTCGGGCACTTCTGAGCTAGAAGGAGCGCGAAGTGAACATATTTTTTCAAACAGCAATTTAAAAACCAAATTACTTCAAGTATAATCAAATTGGTGGATAATTGCATTGAGCATGCTGTGGTGTTGTCACCACAGACATGGGCGTGGCCAATGTGACATCACCCATTTGTATCAGACTTTTAATTTTGAAGCTTAAACATTAGCATATCGCCCACTCCCATGTTATTGTTCTTTTAAAGCCAGAAGTTAGCCTGTATGTAGCCTATTACATACATGTAATATGTATGGTCTGCACTATACAGTACATAAACATTTCTCAAGGCTCCAACAGCAGACATACACACACAGAAGAGGTCCACTTTAATGACTAGTAGACACTTTAATGACTAGTAGACAATGTTCAGTTCCTGGTGCCTGTCAGGACACCAATGCGACCACGCCCACACTTCGAAGAGGTATTATAAAAAATTCATCCCATTCAGAGTTCTTATGGTGGGGCGGTGGACTATCCATAAACTAATGAGTCTTTTCTGAAAGTGGGAACAAATGGCTGCTTATGTTCACCAGCTTTGCATTCCCTACAGTTCTTTTTCACAAAACAGTCAAAGACTAAATCTGTCTGCTGTTTTATCTCAGAGCTTCTCACTGTGAAGCAGCTCCCAATTTGCACTGATAAATACTTAAATGCACTGCAGTAGACTAAAAGTGTGTATATTTTCCCCCTGACAGTCACCACACATACATGACAAATGGTTCCCCTAAGTGTCTTATATGAGTAGTAACCTGGCTGCTGTATACATAGGCTGACAGAATTATGCGCCTTCACCACAGGCAAGTCCAAAATGAGCTCAGATGCAGTTTATAGATCACACCCTGATTTAGCATGTCTCCTGAAAAGGCCTTAAAAATTGACTTGCCTCTTGAAGCATAACTACAAATAATTCAAGCTCGTACCAGCCGTTCAGAATATAGATAACTACTTACCAAGGACGATCAATGAGTTATTTTTTGCTGTAACACACTTCTTCATAAAATCTGAAATTTTGCTAACTACTAACTTTAACAGGAAATGCTTGGCATTTTGGGAGATACAATTATTTGAGGATTCTCCAGACTTGCATGGAAATATCAGTGCATATCTGCTGCTAAATAAGAAACCAGAGTAGAAGGTGCTTAGCTTAGCATAAATACTGGTAGAGAGTAGCAGCTAAGCTAACTCTGTCCAAATTCAAAGCAATAGATATGACTAGAACATGTTTTAATCCGTGCGCTATGCTGAGGGATGTATTTTTGAACTTTGGACTTCCTTCTAATCTTAACATTTGCTTGGCTTAGGAAATAGAAATGTGAAATGAATATTGACATTTTCAAAAATACACACACAAGGCACCTTATTAAGTAAACCTTGCTAGTCCTGGATTGGATACCCTTTTGACTTCAGAAATGCTTTAATTCTTTGTTGCACAGACTAAACTAAAATGTGATGGAAACATTTCCCAGAGATTTTAGTCGATATTGACATGACAGCCTCACATGGTTACTGCAGATTTGTTGGATGCTCATTTATGACACAACTCTCTTGTTCCACCACATCACAAAGTTGCTCTATTGGAGACCTGGTGACTGTAGAGGCCAAAAGAGTACAGTGCCCAAATTGCGATGTTCAGTTTGATTTGAGGTTTGTGACATGGCATCAGAAAATGGGTATACTGTGATTATAATGGAATTGACAAACAGCAACAGTAGTCAGATAGGTTGTGGTGCTTAACCCTTTAAAGCCGGTCGGAGCGGGCACGCTCCGTTTTGCGTAACTATTTTTAAATCCCGGTAGCACTGCAACCACGTAAGCTAGCGCAATAATTTTTTTTGCATATGAAACCGGAGGAGTTGTACTTACATCTTATGCCATCAGCCTGTCCTAGGTCACAGTTTCCTTCCACATATAGCTTTGCAAAAACTGCATAAAAAGCACTTACAGCAACAAAAACATAATATTCCAGAAACACGCTTTGCCGATCCGATCAGCTGTTCATAACACATTGCGGAAATGTAGTTTTTTACCATCGTGGCCTTATGAGCCTATACTTGTGTTTTTAAAAGTTATGTTTGACTTTATGACTTTTTGTGTCATTTCTGGGATGCTTAGGACTCATATTGCACTGCTGGAAATAGTTTATTTTGATGCATATGCTGGTTTTTTTTGCAAATTTGCATTATAATATTTATTTTCGTTTTTCCTGCAGTATATGAAAATTGGTGTATTTCAAAAATAAAACTATGAAGACACTTAAAATAAATTTCCTGTGGTTGGAAACTAGTTTGTGCAACTTTTTTGTATTTACAGTTTTGAGGGATAAGCCTCTTAAATTTCTCTAACTAGAAATATATGTTAAAAAAACAAAAACAATTTTCAATTTTTTTGTAGTTTATTGCACTTTTTTGCAATTTATGTAATTACTATGCACTTAATGCATACATATTATTAAAATCTGGGCTATAATGGTTGTATTGATGTATATCAACTTGAAATGCTCCCAAAAATGGCACTACAACATGTAAATATATAATATAAGGTCTGGCGGACTTGGTTCTATGGTAGGTCTTAAAGGGTTAAATGATGCTCAGATGGTACTAAGGTTCCCAAAGCATCCAAATTGTAAACATCATGCTGTTTACACCAAATTCTGACCCTACCAAATGCAAATCACAGTAGAAATCAAGACTCATCAGGCCAGACAACCTTTTTCCAACCTTCTTTAGTCCAGTTTTGGTGAGCTTATGAAAACCGTAGCTTCAGTTTTCTACTCTTATCAGATAGGAGTGGTACAGAGTGTGGTCTTCTGCTTCAAGGTTCAAATCTGTACACTCATAGATGCTCTTCTGTATCTTTGCTGCAAAAAGTGGTTATTTTAGTTACTTTTACACTACTCTCAGGTATAAAGCTAGAACTCAGAGGCAATTAGCCCAGCATACCATTAAGATTGGAGGCAGGAGAAATGAGTAAGGAAAGTTCTGTCCAAAGCAAAAATAAGACTTAAATACTTATATATTTTCTCAGTTAATTACTTCCTGGCTGTAGCCTTGTTTTTAAAAGCATTCCTGTCTGAACGAAAAATTTATTTCCCCGGCTGTCAAACTACTCCTTTATTTATGACCTATAGCCTACTTCATTGCACTGATGTGAACATACTGTATGAGGTAAAACAGGGTGCCTTGTGTCCTTAGAGCACCCGCTTGATGACGGGTGATTTGAGGAGAACATTGTTGCTCCAAGCCAGAGACCCACTGACAGACACTGATGGCATGGGACAATATACGAGAGACAATGCGTGTTAGGGAAAGTGAAAGACAGCACACAGAGAGAGACAGAGGAGGAGAAACAGTGAATTATAGAAAGGGAAAACAGAGGAGGAGGAACAGTGGATTGCAGCAAACAAACAGGGATTTTCAGAGAGCAGTGAAGGAAAACGGATTATCATTTGGAAAGACTGTGTGTCAGTGTGTGTACAACACACACATGGATGAGTCATAGCTGGAATCACGCTGATTTCTAGTCAGACATACAAACTGGGTTTGTGCAGCATTTTTGGCTCTTCAGATTCTCAACTGCATCTTTAAACAGGAAGTCATATTTTTGTTATAACTGATGTACTGTACATGTACAACTCCTGACTCCAGTGGGCTGCATTTGAAACGAACCAAAGTGCAGATTTTCATCTATGTACATCTGTTTAGCTGGTATAACAGGCAGAGAAGAGCATTCATGCACTATGGCTTAATACCAGACAAATCCCTATCTAGGCATTAATCCCTATGTTAAGACAGACTTAGCTGATATGCAATGATACCTTTCTGGGTATGAGCATGTCGGGTACACTTTTTAGCCTGACAAGAAAATTTTATTTTAATTTTATTGCTGTACGAGACATCTGCAAAATATTTATATCCTATAACTGGAGGGTAGTACGTGGTAATCAAATCTGTAAATCCGGTACATGGAACAGACTACAGAGAATGTTTATTTGGACAGATAATGCAGTAATGGGCGAAAGCAGTTCATCATGTCGGCATGGTGATGCATTCATACGTGTCAGACATGCTGATGATCTTAATCCTTAATCTCCTGACAAATGAAAAAGAAGCCAATCTCATTAGGAGGTGCAACTGTCGCTATGGCAACGGGAAATGACTGACAACTTGGCATAAGTAGGCGCTGGAGATGAAGTGAGGGTAATTAAGGTTGCTCTCTTTAAAGCCTACATATACAAGCTCATTTCTTGACCCAGTGTATTTGGGTTTTTCCCACATTGCCTGTTTCCCATTTGCCTCCCGAAATATCACTTTTATTCCGTCTCACGTCTTTTCCCCACACACACAGTCCTACATACAAGCATTCTGTACACTTCAAACTCCACAGTGGTGGGCTGTATTACTCTGTGAATCACTGCTGCATCCTGCTGCTTCTGTAGCTGCACTTGTGTCCCACACAGTTTGATTCACACACAGCTACAGGCCTAATAGCCCCCGTAACCCTCTCTGCTGTCACCTCTGAGCCCTAACAGCCCTCACACCTCTACACCAAGCTGTCAGATCCAAATTTACATAAGCCACAAGTATCACTGCTAAAGGGCAAATAGTGGGTTAACATGGATAGGTTGGCATTTTGGGAAACACATGCATTCTAGCTGAGATGGAGAAGATAGGATCAACCCATTTATCTGTGTACAGTGCTGTGCAAAAGTCTTGAACTACCCCTCATTTCTTTATATTTTGCTTCCAAGGAGCCAGCCTTTTTTTATATTGTTTTAAAATGATTTTGATCTATAGTTCTTCAGGCTTTCTGAAGTTTTTACATTGATATTGGCTGGTTTTTTTTTCCCTCATTATTAGTCCAGTCCTTGTGCCTGACCATTTTCTGAACTGTTTTTTATGTTTTGGTTTGTTGTTACTTGTTTGTTAAGCCACTTAAAAATGACCTATGATTCATTAAAAGGGCACCTAACACAACTCAACTAGTTTTTAAAATGTGTACAGTTTGCTCTTAAGAAAATTTGAAGAAAGTGGCAGGACATTGCAGTCCCCCCATAAAAACACTACCTACAACAGATGAACGGTATCTTAAAGTAACATCCTTCAGAAATAGTGGGGTCCAACAAAAACCTGTCACAGGACCTGACTTTTGCATCTGTACTTTCAACTGATCAATTATCTGTTTGCCAAAGCCAAAGCAAACACGGTCTCAGTGGAAGGCTGGCTGACATTCTTAAGCAAAGGAAGCTTCCCAAACCACCCAAAGCATCCATGGGATGTACTGAAACAAGCCCAATCCACAATCACTAAGGTTCCACCGGTTAACCCACATCTGAATTGTCACGTGTGGCCCTGTGTCCATACCTGACAAATCTAAAGTGTTTTGTCAGCACAAGTATGGCATAAGTTGAATTAGGCATGTGGCCATGGTCTGCAATTCCTCTAGTGAGTAGCAAATTATTGTGGAGTGTAAAATTGTGAGTGCCACTCTAAACAAACCACATGTTAATTAGTGAATTATAGAGGTCCTGTTAAGAGGTGTTGTTGCCCTAGGACAGAACCAGGTGTGTTCCCCTTATTTGCAGTCTCTCTGTTAAGCTGAGACTGTCAGCTGCTGGCTGAACAGTTGCTTCTTCTTTAATGTGCAAAAGCAAGAGCGGCAGTAATTCTCTTCTCTAACCTTTGGCAAAAGACAGAATAAACACATTTCCAAAAATCCAAACTGTTACTTTAACACTGACAAGAAAAACAAAACAAACACACATCAAGTATATATATGCATATTTCATGGATCACATCACACCTGCACCTATTATTCATCAATATAGCTGTAGCATTACATTGCACTGGCTCCATTCTATATCCCCAGTCTGTAATAAATGTTATAACATCTATAACGATGTAAATATAAATTGTGCCAGTACCGCTACCAGCGAGCACAAATCTATAAAGTATCAGCAAATAGCCCAAACTGCATTCATAAAATATGACGGTGACACAGGAAGGTGGTTTAGGAGGGCAGCACAAACACCAACAGGTTCCAGGAAAGAGAAGGAGAGAGGTGAAGAGAAAGGGGACTCATGCGTTCGTACAAAGGAAGAATTTGGGCGATATAAATAAGACAGTTTTTAATCTTTACTTAATATCTGAAGACTAAAGAGTTACATAAATAACCCGTTGTGCCCTTGACTGTGCTGTAAACAACTTTGGCGTTCTGAAAATCACTTACCTTATTAAAATCACATCATAAATTTATCCAGGTTGAACTGTGAGAGAAGTGAGAATAATTATTGCTGACACAACACCATGCAGAGTGTGCAGTGGATGATAAAGTGTGGCTAATACAAAATGGGGCTATAAATTACAGTGCAGGCCAACAAGCCTCACAGCAAGATCTCCTTCAGGTGGAGACACTTTGCTCAGTGTTGCCTTGGGAACTGGCTTGATCAAATTTCAACTTCAGTCCTGATTCAATGATGATTCACAATTTAATAAATAATGCCATTGGTTATCTGCTGTACAGACTTACGGTGAAAAAACACTTACTTCTAACAGATTTTGCATAATTTCATGTTTACACATTTGAGTCTATTTGGTATTTAAACCTGCATTGTCAGATGATGTTGTTTAGTTTAATGGCAAAAGAAGAAGTTCTGCGGATAAGGTGAAGCATCATTATTTCTCCATCCGTTTTCTTAGAGGCGTAAAAGCAAAGTAATGGTGAAAGATCTTGTGCAAGCAGCGGAGAATAAGTGTCAGTAATGCAGCCACAATCCGATGGCTTACTGCACAAAGCAGTCTGCAAGACACAATCGATGTCTGAGAAACACAGAGTCGCTACAAAAAAAGAGTGCTTTCTCAAGCACTCCCTTACAACCTTTCTATACCAGAATTTCAAGGGAAAACTGTCTGTGTATCGAAAGCTGTTTGTACAAAACATTACCAATTACTCTTCCATGAAGCTGCTGCGTCCCCACACTGAAACTCTTATGCCTTGTTGATTTGAATCTTTGAAGACACACTTCTTTCATCCATCTCTATGGCATCTTCAGGACAGTCGTGTTAAAAAGGAAGCCAATTTCTACCTCGCAGAGGCAATAACAGTTTTTACAGCTCCGGTGGAAATGAGAACAACTCAGTAATGACATATTGCAACATTAGGAAATTATTGTGGTGAACGCAATCTGGTCTTCCAGAAATTACCTTTATATGCAACCGAATTGTTGACCTCTTCAGAGGCAAAATCACATTTATGATCTGATCTGAAGTAGAGATGATCTGGGTAGATGCATACAACACAAAAAGCTCTGTTTGAAACTACTAAGCTGTCTTTGGTTGGGTTTGAAATGTGTTTGGGGTTTGTTTAAATGTAATGAAACATGTATCTTCATCAAGCTGCAAAATCCAGGGCCAACACTTGTGCCAAATATTCCTCGAATGGCTACTTGGCACCAAAATCCAGTCAATCCCCACATACTTCCATGTCAAAAAGCCCAACTTCCATATAACTTCCATGGTCTGCCCTGTCATCAAAATATGGTCTTCTTTGGTTTCAAAAACATCCAAGGTGATGATGGCCAAAATGCTAAACTTGAGATTACAAAACAGTGGCCTGCAGTAGTGGACAATGTCTTGGTGGCTACGTCCATCTTTTACATACACTCATCAGTTATTACCACATTATGACCACTGACAGGTGACATGAGTAACACTTATTGTCTCTTTATCACGGCACCTGTTAGTAGGTGGGATATGTTAGGGAGAAAGTGAACATTTTGTCCTCAAAGCTGATAGGTTGGAGGTTGGAAGCAGGAAAAATGAGCAGGCGTAGGGAATTTAAGCGAGTTTGACAAAAAGCTAGATGACTGGATCAGAGCATCTAAAAAACTGCAGCTCCTGTAGTTTGTTCCTGGTCTGTAATGTTCAGTACCTATCAAAAATGGTCCAAGGAAGGAACAGTTGCTGGTGAACCAGCGACAGGGTTATGGGCGGCCAAGGCTCGCTGATGTACGAAGGATGGCCTGTGCGGTCCAATCCAACCGACGAGCTACTGTAGCCATCTTGGCTGCAAAGAAATAACATTCATTAGTTACCGACTTGTGATTGACAGGTCCTTAGCCAATGAGCCTGCACTATCATTTTTTTCATTCAATATGACCCAAACTGAGAAACTAAGCCCATAATGGAAAATGTTTACAGAGAATCAGAGATCTCTTTTCCCATAGACTTCAATAGGAGCTGTAGTCTGTTTGCAACCACAGCTATCGCCATCTGGTGGCCTTCAGATAGAATGCAGGTTTAAGGCACTCCTGCATTTGCTTTATTTTTCCAACCTGGAAGCTATATCCATTTACTGTGCGTCTATGATAACAAAACACACCTGATTAGAGCAATAACAGTGAGCTGTAGAACTGGTTTGTCACGACTAAATCCCCTACAGTCCTTTTAAATACGAACTACTGACTCATGAGGTTTAAAACGAGCAATCACCCAAAATCCATGCTTCTGGACTTTCTAAGAATACTTTTTTTTTTTTTTTTTGAATGTGTAAATCAACTAACGAGGCAACCAAACGCACTCGATTTCTCATACAACATTCAAATACCCCACTGATTATACCAACATGCGCAAGAACAAGCATCTGTGTGTAAGCAGAGTCATATAAGTATTTTATCTGCACTCTCACTATAAGCCTGAGTCTTCTGTTTAGCAAACAGTTTATGTTCCCTGCATGTAGCAGGGTGACAGCGCGATGTGTGCTTGGAACGTGAATCTAAACTAGAAACCAGTGCTGCATTTTGCCCAAGGAAGAATATGTCTAGTAACAATGTTGAAAATAAAGGTAGAATATTGTCAGTATTAGCGGGGAATTAAAGAGCCCCGCAAGAGAAAAACGGGGGAGAAAAGTTGATTTATTGCCTCGTGCAATATTTATCAAGCAGCTGTGCCTGGCAGAATAAAGGTTCTTGTTTATTCAAGAACAGAGTATAGAGAGAAAAGAAAAAGAGGAGTGCCTGAAGTTATTGATGCGAACATTATGAGTGAGGGGTACCAGCATTTTTATTATGAGACAAGGCAGAGAAGGCTAATATTAATAACCACCAATACACATTACTTACTGGAGCTTTTAACCTGCGAACTAACATGCACTTATTAGAGGGGTACAGCAAATTCGTCTTTATTTTTGAAGATAGCAGCAAGCTCTTTCAGCAGCAATAATGACGCCTATTTATCAAGTGCTTTGTGAGAACAATGCAGGAAGTAACAGGTACCATTAGGGATCACTGTTCAGGAGCAAAGTCAGCCAGTATGTTCGCATTACTTCTGGCCCATAAACAAACACTGTTCAGACCTACAAGCAGGGAGGTGAACTGCACTTCTGTGCTGCTGCATTGCAGTGCAGTGACCCAGTCCTCGTGTGTCACGTCTACACTAACAGCAGAACAGCCAATTTAACTCCATGTACCCACTGAGCACTCTTCTAAATCAGTGTTTAATCACTAGAATGACAAGCTCAGCTAATTATTGCCCTCCCCCCTAACTCTTTAACCACTCCACCTCACCCCACATCCTCTGCGCTCCCTTCCCCTGTCAACTCTTTCCACGGTGTGCTGCCTGCTCAAGTAGCCTACTCAGGCAATGGTCGGTTATTTAAAGCTATATACTGTCAGCTAGAGCGGCATTATACGAGTGTCCTCTTTTGGCCTGTTAATTATTACGATCATTCCGTACAGCCCGAAGACACAATTCGCTGCCTATTTGCGTTGGTGCGAATCAAACAGCCTGTCTTTGCTGGGAGTGCGTGCTGCCAGTGAAAACGTGGTGAGGTCTGAGTGGATGCCTGCTGGAATTTGTCTTTGCACAGAAAATGGACTGAAATGCTTTAAAACGTTCGCCTTGGAAGATCATCTTTTCAACAAAAAAAATCAGAGATTCTTCTCTGATTTACAAATCTTTTTGATGCCTCCTTTCAACAAGCATGAGGACGCTGCAGATAAGCAACCACGCAAAACCCAGAGACTATTTGATTTTAGAAATTAACCCCAGAAAACGTCTTGCATCTATGTTTATACATCTGTTTGTTCGCAGGAAATGAAAGCAGGGATGAATGGTTAGGGGAGACGATATTGACCAAGAGGTGCAGTTTTCACACTCCAAACAGTCATTACAGAGAGATTTATTTTACATTTCAAAGTGACATCTCAGATATACAAGAGAGCGCTTGTTGGGATTAAAATCTGCAATTAAATCTGGAACCAGAGGAGGGCACTAAAAGCAATGAATACAGCTGTTAAATACTCTGTATATGTGATTTACTGCAGTATAAAGAAGGAACAAAAACTAGAGGAAAAAATGCAGAATGAAAAGATTTGATTTAAAACTCGTACCAGCTTTTTTTCCTTCCAACATAAATAAAGCTTTGGCAGAAAATCTAGGTAGTATTCTCTCCCCCCACCCACCCCGACCCACACTAAAGCTCGACAGACTGACACTGAATTAGACCTGAATATAATTTTGACAGGAGCCCTGTGGGTCACTCCGTCTGGTCTGGAGCCTGTGGTCAGCCACCGGGATGAGGAAAGCGCAGCCATGTGTGTACAGTCTAGCTTGGTCCTGACAAGACGGACAACAGTGCTCCCTATGGGCCCGACGGAGAAGGTCATTTTCCAAGGCTGCTCCCAGACAGGAGGGTTTGGAAACCAGGAGTGCATTTTAATGGTTTAGAGGCATGTTACTTTCCTGGTCAGCATAGTTTAACCATAGAAACTTTTTTTAAATGAGGGGGAAAGGTTGTTGTGGTGGAGAGAAATAGGGCCAATTTTTTATTTTTTGCTTTAGAAGCACAGTGCCAGCAGTGCAATCTGCAGTCTGAAAGTATTAGCAGCGTGAAATGTTTTTCATTGTTTTGGCTGCACTCCAGCATGCTGGATTTCAAAACAATGGGTTTAAAGTGCTGACATTATGTTTTAAGGGTGTCCGGTGGTGTTCACATCTATATATCGAGGCCAAAATAAGACGGCGCTTTCAGTTTATACAGCATATACAAAAAGCGCTATCATTTTTTTTGCAGTTAATTGGTCAGGGTATGTAAAATAAAGTTGAAAATAATGCTGAAAGTTGGAATCGCACCTACTTGACAAAACAAATACCAGCATACTGTGCTCTGTGTTATTAAAGTTGATTTTTTTCTTCTGGAAGATCACAAACCCGTTTTATTTTATTTCCACAATCCAGCTCGTGGTTGCGACTGGCAACTCAACGAGCTGTGGCACTACTCCATCAGCATATTTGGGTTAACATCTGACAGCCTGGCAGCCAGGCAGTGCAGCTGTGCAAAACCATCAATACAGACGACACAGTCATAAAACACAGCCTCCTATAAAACACAGGGAATTGACAGAATTAGTCTGACTCCTGTGCACCAGGGGGAGAAAAAAAATCTCAAAATGAGAAGAGCAGGTGGTGCTGCAACATCGCCGAACCATTATATTTTTACATTTTAGTGGATTAGAAATTTGTCCTCCCCAGTTTAGCTGCTAAACATAGCGGGCAGGATGTAACCCAGGCTTACTATATACTTAATTGCAATTAAAGATGAATGTTGGGTTTCCCGAAATGACAAAGAGAAGTCTGGATATGTGTTCCGCATGTCTCCAGATGTCCTCGAGTCTACCGCTGCTTTCCTTCACCTGACCACAAATCTAATTGCAGATGTACAGCTGGCCAAAATCCAGAGCCTGAACTAATATGTACTGGCAGAGGAGCAGTGCCCCCGCCTTCGCCTCCGCCAGGCTTAATCCACCTACACCATGATGTACTGTACTGACCAAAAAATTAAGTGTTTACGATGGCCGAACATTAAAAGAGGTGAGCGCAGGAATACTGGACCGGCTTCAGCAGAGAGCGCTCAGCTCGTGGAAACAGAATATATGAAAGAGGAAGGTATTAACAGTCCTGCCAAAACCGCAAGCATCAAAGGGAGCAAAGGAAAGTGGAAGAAAAAAAAATATTTAGAGAGAGATGCTCACAGAGAAAGAGTGGGGAAAAAGTTGAACCAGGTGATGAAACCAAAAGCAAGCAGCACGGTTTAGATTTCCTTTGTGTGGAATCATTAGTAAAGAAGACTGAATAGGCTTCAGTTTTCTAATCAGCTTTCTTTGACTTAGCGAGTGACTGGAGGAGAGCTCCAACGCAACATGGAGCTTTCCACCTGGACAAGTGGCTCAAATTACGGGACTTTGTTTCTGCATTGCATGCCTTCTCATTGTGGGTTTTTACCTCATGGATACGTCTCATTGCTCAGAAGGACATAGCAGATGTATAGTCAAAGCCCATCAGCAGCAGTATGCTGACACAAAATATGTTTTACAAAATATCAGAAGACATATCTGATGCAGTGCTCTTTAAGCGCAGGCCTTCAGTCTGTGCATTTAATCATCCAACTATAGATTAAGTCTTCCTTTTGACACTAAAGTGAACATAAATTCGTGCCTCTCCTCCCGAGCCCCGGTACATGCAAATACACGCATGCTTATACACACACAAACAAACACACACAAATTTGATCAAGAACTCACAACACACATAAATGCAAGGCAGCTGCTATAACAGCCAGCAGCAGCCTCAGCTAATAGGACAGAGCTTGACGCATCTGCATCTCCTGTGTTTCATCAAGGACACATTAAAAAAAAAAAAAAAAAACTCGAACTGTTTATCTTCCCTCCTCTTTCTGCCTTACTCTCCATTTCTCACACAGTTGAATCTTATCCAACTGCTCCTCCTCCTGCCCACCTTCACCTAAAAAAAACAAAAAAAACCAACAAAAAAAACACATATGAGACTCACGTTTCAACTGCAGCTTATGTCCTTTCCAATAGGGACTCAAACAACTCAAACACATGAGGAAGTGAAAAAGAGCAGTGGGCAGCTGATTGACAGTAGGCTTCAAGGTGACATTGAAAGTGAAATGGAAGGAACCGTACGAAAGTGTGAGGAGTTTTGGCTAGATGAAGCACTGTCAGTTGTAATTGAGTGTTATCATGAATTATAAAGAAATATATCTTCTAATCTCTACACGAAACTAAAGAAAATTAGAAAAAACATGGATGGATGACCAACTGTACACAATCCACTGTATAATATAGTGTGCAAGTAGCTAGTAAAAAATGCATACTTGTGCTCGGGTCAGGGCAAGTATGCATTGTGCCCTATGCCTATACTATGATATTACAATTTGATAAGGACTCGTGAGACAAAGGGCTTGCTACAAGAAATGTAGTCAGTACCAATACCACTAAAATTAAAGAGTCGGGGCAGCACTATTGCAGCTGCTGCTGCACTAGTCGCTACCTTCAATGTGCAGTTTTGCTGTGCTCACAACCACCCTTCTTCTTCTCAACCATGTAAGGAAAGATCAGAACACTTGTTGGTATATGTTGCCCCCGTCAGCTCCTGATTAATTACAGCCTATGCACATTTGCTGCCTACGGCACTGAAAAAAGTTCCAACACATTTTCAGATTTTTGGTATCAAAAGCTTCTGTTCATGACAATAAAACTGCTTCAAATTGCACTTTATTGTGATTTTAAAAAAATAGGACTCTAGTAACTCAGCTGTTCAGTTTCTTTGGTAAAAGGATTATGTTTTTAATTTGCCAAAACTCACATAGAATAACAGATACACCTCACTAACTAAGCTAGCTGCCAAGCACCAGTGTTAGATGATAACACCTCAGCTCTCCCTATAAAACAAATAGAATGACACCCTGAACCCCTGAAATCCCACAGTTGAGGCTTCAAAACACTAGTCAACAAACCAGTGTTTGTTGCCATTGGGACTATAGCTATCTTTGATATGCAGTCTATGTTTAAAGCAACCTGTCCTGGATCCAGTTTGTGTTATACTGTAAAACCCTCCAATGTTCCCCATAAACTGATTCAACTTTCTAACTATGAAAGTTAAAATCTGAAACAGCTAAGATTATTCTGCACATACATCACAGAAGGTAACATGGGGTGAGGGTGAAATGTGGTACAATAAGCACTTAAATGCATCCAAGCAATCCACCAGTGGTAAACATTCAAAAAATGAGGACCTGCGTTGAGTGTTTCACTTGCTAATAATGAAAGCAGCAGCTTTATCAGAGCATGCAACTCCTGCAGTGATTAAACAGAGAAGGGAGAGCCAACTGCTGCGCCAGCTGTGACTCATAATCTCCCGAAACCAGTCACTCAACCAATGACGGCTTCTAGAGAAACAGCCACGGGTGGTGGAGTGGCACCCCCAAATGAAAACAAGAGGGTGAGGGAGTCTTATTTGATTTATTTCAATTTGGTGAGCATGTGCAGAAAAAGCACAGGTATATGGAAAACAGTGGCATGCAGGTACAGGTATAAGTGAACATTGAAGTAGACTGAAATAACATCAACATTGAATCTTAAATTTGTCCTCATTAGTAAGACAAATTGACTGACAGGTGTCTTTTAAGCCAGAGAGGTCGGCGTCTGCTCCGCTCACCTCAGACCACAGTAAAGTTTAAGTGCGGTGATGCAGATTCTTTGGAGGAGTTTATACTGTCATTACTGGGTTGTTTTGATTACAAGTCAGAGAGATGTCTTCATGCATGTCTAGCCAATCAAAGTTAAAATATATGTTGTTTACTGGATGTCAACAATGGATTTCTGATTTACAGAATGTCACCGAATGCACCATATGCCTTTATGTAGAAAAAAATTGACTTTAAATCTACATTTCTGCATATTTAAGATGACATTTTGAGAACTCTAAGGAATTTTATTTTGATTAGAGGGCGAGATGGTGGTTAGTGAAGTTTCTAACAATAACACTTAAGACATCTTTAATTTGGATAAACTGGAGGTAGCGATGATTTGGTAAGACCGTCTCTGTATTTACTCTGATTGTGGTTGAAGGTCATGAGGAGTGTAGGAAGACTTGTTTAGTTTTCACAGGGTCTGGTTCAGCAGGGCTCCATTACACCACACACACACACACACACACACACACACACACACACACACACACACACACACACACACACACACACACACACACACACACACACACACACACACACAAATACCAAGAGACTAATTACATTTTCTGAGTTCTGTCAAATTATCAAACATCACAGTTTGAGAAACCAGAGTTTGACGAGTGCAAGAATTTCATAAAAGAGGAGGCAGACATTTCGCTCTCCAGTGGGTAGAAATGCTTAAAAAGGAAAGGACACAAAATATCCAGCTATATTCTATGTGAATATAGCTGCAAATGTTGATGACTATCATAATATAGCAGCAATCCAATGTTCCAAAACTACAGTGTTTTTTAGTGTGTTCACCCATAACTCGACTGGGTAAAATCATGTTGAGGAGGCAGTTACTTATTATGACCAATCATATGCTGTTAAAGACAAAGAATGGTGTAAATGTTTGCATAATTTCTCTACTAATGTTGTGTTGCTTGTTTTTGTCTTGATTGTTGTCGATATGGTAGCCAGTGTTTGTGTGGCCACAAAGGGGCCACTATGACTGAGATTAATTGTATTTGGCCTGCATTCATCTTCACGGTCACTGTTAAAATGTTTAACAGTGCAGTATTACTGTAGCTGTGTGGTGCCAGGGGCAAAACATTCACAACAGAAGCAAATTTCTCGTTACAGTTTTAAAAAAAGAATTCAGAGCAAGACATTTTACAGCAATACACTTTTTATGGATATTATAGTGGGAGAGTTAAAAAGACACTGTATAGGCAACTTTAACAGACAGTAGTAGACTATAAGAATACTGGCAGCAGTTAGTGGTACCCCTCAGCCTCCTAGTAAATACTCCTTTGCTATCAATTTCAAAAAATTGTCTTTTGAAAGTCTTTTATATCAATACCAGCTGGTACACCAACACAAGAGTCATTGACATGTGCTGTTTGCTGTAAAGTATCTGATGTTGAACTGCAGACCTTTTAACTTTAAGGAGTTTACCTTCCATCGTGTGACTTCCCCACCAGACAAGAAGAACATACTACACCAGATCTACACAAACTTTTCAGGTGCCTACAAAGCTGCCCCAATGCACATTTCAAACTTTCATATCAATCTGAAAGTCTCTTTCCTCTTACCCCAGTATCTGCAGACACAAGCCATCTATGAAAACAGTTCAGGTACTCGCTAAGGGAACCATCTCAGCACTGCAGGACTGCTTCAATGTCGCAGAATAGAGTAAATGTGCTGAGGGTGCAGATCTGGAGGAACATACTTCAGCAGACCTCTCTTATACAAACCTTTGTACTGTGAATGTCACTACAACAAAGACATTAGAAGTGTTTCGTAATCAGAAACAATGGCTCAATCGTGAAGTTGGAGCTCAAGTTAAAGCACAGGGCTCTGCTTTTAAGGTAACCTGTGAAGAAAATCGATGGAGGTTTTCTATCACTCAGTTGTGGCAAGTGCAGTGCACTTTGCTGTGGTCTGCTGGGAAAGCAGCATCGGTGCTGGTGACACCAACAGACTGAATAAACTGATTAGTAAGGCTGGCTCTGTGATGGCTGTAAGCTGGACACTTTCAAAGCTGTGGTGGAGAACAAACTGTTACCCATCATGGATAATCCTGACCACGCTCTGCACCACTTACTGGAAAGGCAGCAGAGCACAGTCTCTAACAGAGAATAATACAATATATCTAACTGGCAACGGATCATGTGACAGGATTTTACTGTAATTTAACAGTGTCAGAGTGGACCATTTCTACTATTTCTGACAGGTGATTAAATCGAATTCTTCTAATTCAAAACAGTACAAGTAACCGAAAATGAGCAATAATAAAAACATAAATAACCATTCGCAGACAAATAAAAGTATTGGAAGGAAAGATAAAAAGAAACAGTGCAGAACTTAAAGTGGCAAAGATCAAAACCAGTATCTTTACAGAAAAGCAGCTCTAAGTTTATAGTGTTTCAAGAGGTGATTTAAGGTTAGTTCATAATCTTTACGAGGGTGAGAAAAGAGCACAGAATCAAGTAGCCCAGCTTTAATTAAGCATGTTTTATGTGACTTCTTTAAAACTGGGTTTTATGGAAAGGTAATTATATATCAGCTACAAAGGGAATCACCTCAGCTTGTGGGTGCAGAGGGACGGGGTGGTGGATTTTAAATACAGTGTAAATACTGTACACACACACACACACACACACACACACACACACACACACACGCTGCCATGACGATACTGAGTGAAACAAAGAAATGATACACTTTTCTACTTTGCGACCAATTGGTGTCAGAGAAAAACAGATGGTGAGCAAATGGATGGAAACAGAACAGAAATTTTTTTTTAAAAAAGACAAATAAGACAGAAGATTCAAAGAGCATCTCATCCAAATGAAATACAGAAACAGTCCCAAGGGAGATATTGATTCGGTTCTGTCCATTTCCTCAAACTGAGAGCTAAGCTCCAACTGAAAAAAAAACACATATACTGGAACCAGTGGAGGAGAAAATGAGAATCAATGGCCATCTCAAATAAACCCAAGAAATCTTTAACGTAAGACTCAAGCCTGCAAATTGAAGCTGCAGCACACTTACATACAATACATTTCAAATATAGGAGGAAGATCATATTCTTTATTATTCCTCTTCTTCATTACTTCCTGTTTTCTTTTAAAGCTGTGCACCATGTGTCTCTCATGTTTGGATGTGGGAATCTCTAGTGTGGGGATGTCAAACTTATCTTACGTCATGGGCCAAATATAGCCCACTTACATCTTAAGTGGGCAGGTTCATGTGAAACTCCCCTTTCTGTCACTGTAAAGAAGTTTAACTGCACATTTAATCCTACAAATATCTTAATATAAGAAAAAGAAGTGCAGTTATAAGAGTTTGTCGTTTTTCTACATGATAGAAAAAATGCTGGTGTAGTAAATGAAAGAAATCTGCCACACCCCACATTTACATATCGAGGTAATACCTAAAGAAATCCATTGCTGGAACCTACAATCTTGCACTGCTGGTGCAAAGTCGGGATCATATGCTGGCCGCCTGAGCAGTTTTACTACATCCTTTAGTTTTAAAGGGGAGATCTACCCACTGACTGGGTGCCTTCATTTCTTTATCAACGCAGCAGGCACCATTTGTAATGGTTTAACTACTGTAGAAAGTTCAATGTTGTTCCACATGGTTTTATAAAGTTGACTGCACCAACATACAAGTGGCCGTAATTGTGCAGATGAGTAATAATCCCTTAATAAAGGAAGGGCCCTAACCCAGTCCCCCTCAGGCAGCTGAAAGGTCGAGAATTTCACCCTTGGTTTCTTATTATTCCAAATGAATCGTGAGATGTTTTTATCCCAGTCTCTAAATTGTTCTTTGGGTATTTCTGTGGGTGATGCTGAGAAAAAATATAATAATTGGGGAGAATGTTCATTTAAACTGATCTGATTAAGCTGCCAAAGTCCAGAGGGAGAAAGCTCCACCTTGCAAAGTCTTCTGTAATTGTCTTATTAATGCAACTATAATTAGCATCAGACACCTTGATTAGGTCCCTAGTCAATGTATTCCTTAATATTTAATTTGTGATGAATATGAGTTGAAGTTATATTTTGAACTACATTCTTGTTTTGGCCTGTTTTATATTTGTTTAGCACATATCCTGAATATGTGCCATAGGTTTCCAAAATTCCCATCACAACAGGTAAACTTGAGTCTGGGTCAGGTAGTGTGACCAATGCATCATCTGCATATAAACTGACCTTTTAATCATTTCCTATGATATAAATACAGTTTAGTCTATCCTGGCGTACTGGTTGGGCTAGCTGTTTAATAAATAACTTCAAAAGATTTGGGCTGAGTGGACAGCCTTGCCAACAGCACATCCCTGGTATAAGGTGAAGGAACTGAACTTTGTTCAATAATATGTAGTGTTCTTTTTTTTATCATATTGGGCTTGTCCATTTTTATATAAAGCCATGATCCAGGAAATTATTATACTGTCCATTCTTTTTGCCACAATGGAGGTGTATAATTTATAATCTATGTTCAGGACACTGATGGGTCTATATGATTTACATTCAAGTCTATTCTTCCCTTCTTTTGGTATAACTGATACAAAAGCTTCCTTCCAGGACTGGGAGGGTGGGTGGGGACACTACCTCCTAACAAAATATAGTTAAAACAGTTTTCTAGAATAGGCAGTAATGTTTCCCCTTAGATTTGTACCATTCCGGCGGCGGCCCGTCTACGTCACGAGACTTATTGGCGTTCAATGTAGAAATGGCCTTACCTATACTTATTAGATATCCTACTGAGTGAGGGTAAGTCTAAAGAGTTTAAAAGGTCACCACTTGTGTGTTTGGTGGCCTGTGCTTTTGGGGAGTAAAGGGATCTATAATATTTTTCAAAAGCTATTTGGATACCATCCAGGTTATTAACATAAAATTTTAAACAAATCAGAGACGTTTAAGCAGAAGGTCCACGTTACTTTGAGAAGGAGTCACCTTAGGTTTTTTTCCTCAGCAGGTTCTCTGTGTGTTAGAAGTAGTATTTGTCAGTAGGTCCTCCTTGTGTCCCTGCTCTGTCTTGTGTGTTTTCTTCCCTATAATACTTTTTGGATGAAAAGGGTGAAGAGGATGCCATACTGGATGGGAGTTGTCAGATTTTGTCAGAGTTGTACCCAAGATGGCCCTGCTGCTTTTAGCTGCCATTAATTTTTCCCATCAGGTTTTTTTTAAAACACCTCCTGGAAGCCTCATTAAAGCACACAACATTTATTAAGTCTACAGCTACAATGGCATGCTATTTTGATTATCAATCTGCTGATTATTTTAAGAGCTAAAGTTATGAAACACATTAATTTTAGTTTCAAGAACGCAAGACTGCTTCGAAAGGAAAAGAGGATTCAGTTTCTGTAATGAGTCATTTTGCACCTTGTATAAAACACACTGTCTGTCTCCCTCTTCACCTCATGGACCGGGTGTTTTCATTATGCTAACTTATGCTTCCTTGTGTCATTTTGCATTCCGAGACCATGAAATCCTTCCCAATGTGGAGGATCTTTAAATGCACCATGAAGAAAAAAGAGAGAGTGAGAGAGTGCGGTGATGCAGAAATGTTACACCTCCACAAGTGGCACACAGTTTGACATGCATAAGGCTGATGCTGTTTAAGCATGCATTTTTCATTTGGCAGTTTCAGCTGCTCTGTCCTTGCACCATCCTCACGAGAAAAAGATGTAATCCCACAAAGGACGTCTCACTTTCTTAAATCCTTACCTCCCAAAAAAGACCCATTTTCTCTGAAGATGCGGGTAACTAACTGGGTATTTGCTGCTTAGTAACCCTGTAAACAGCACCAACCACTGAGTAGACCTGTGATAGAAGATAAATGAGTCTAGTGTCTCTTAGCCTTGGTGTAATGAAGAGTTGGACTGGGGTGAGAACAGAATGTGAATTATTCAGACAAAATAAGTAGGGGTGCCGTTTTGCCCGGTAGCCCTTCCAGCCCATCTAAAACAGATAAAGGACCTTGCTAAGTATCTACTGAGGTAGCAAAACATCCACAGATAGGTGCATAGAGGATATACTACTGAATGGAAAATGGGACTGAATCAGACACTGACACTGAATAGATGAGCCAATCTCAAAAAGGGAGAGATAGGAACCAAGAAGCAAGATAAGACCATCATTCTGTTGGAACCAACTATTTTCCTCCGACTCAAAACAGCACTTGACATTTGGCCAGCAGCAGAAGCAATCACAGCAGACCGCAGGAGAAATATTCAAGTTATTGCTCTGAATCAGTCTTAGTCTTCCTGCAGATAACCCGCAAGTTTATCTTGGTGGAAAAAGGAGCAGGTTTATCCAGAGAAAGACAAAGATGAGCAGTGGTCCGTTCACCTCCATTTGAACCTTGGCTAGCTGAAGCTCAGATACCACATGCTGGCGCTCTCTCTCACACACAGACACACACACAAACGCGCACGTAAGGTTACTTCCAGGCAAGGTGACACCTATCTACTCAGTCAGCTGGAAACGCTAAAGGGGCGTAAGAGCTATGAAAGGAAATGTGCCACAAGTAGGATTAGTTTTTCACTATCTCATCAGCCAATCCTGTTGGCTCAGCACTTCCAAGGGGATGAGCAGTGGCTGATTTGTCACACTCGGGGGAAATCAGAACCTACCTCCAAAAAGACGCCGTAAACTGGCATCTGTTAGAGACGCTTGTTCTCCAGGGACTCGGCTGACGCACAGCAAATTTCATCAGACATTTTAGTTTTCTAATTTTCTGATTTCTAATGTGTTTTTTTTTTAGTTAACAGATCATAAACATGATTGGCTACCATGATGCAACTAAATGATGCCGATTAAACAAACACAGTATTGTGCAGCCCCATTTCTAACACTTAAAAAAACTTGCAATCCATCCAAAAATAACAACCAGTAAAGGAAATAATTAAACAAGCGCCAACTGGTTAAATGTTGTAAATAAAAACATTGGTGAAGATGTAGTTGGCAGGTAAGATGCTATTTTCTATAAGAGCATAAGATGAGCCATATATGAGAAAAATGTGTCTGTACACAGAGAGCAAGACAGTGTATGCATAAGCACGCCCATGTATAATTGCTGTGGTCAGGGGGCTTATATTTCCTTCTGCTAATTAAGTTGAATTATATTAATGTCGTCTACTTAGAGCCATATTAAAATCTAATTAGAAATCAGAGTCTGTGGCACCTGTACAGCCCCTAAACACAGGTAAGCAAATTAAGTAGGTACTGATCTGAAGTCAGCACGCAGACTGTGCCATTCAAACAATGGGAAGCTTGCTTTGCTGTTTGAGATATGAGTCAATGGCATTTTATTTATTTATTTTTTCATATGATTAAAAGACAGAATACTCTGACCTGTCACACAGAAGCGGGTGACATTATTAAAACAGTTACCGCACAACAGTGAGGTCACAGCAATTAGCAGCTCTGATCAACTAAAGAAACATTAAATGCTATAGTGCTCCTGATGTAGCCAGGGTGAAAAATCTATGCATAAAACATATTCAGGTGCTTTTCTTTTCTGAAGTCTAAAACAAAGTTAAAAGAAATAAATTACAATAACCAGAGCAGTATAATGTCACCCTGGCAGATCGTGAAATGTGATGACTCACAAAATTATGCTGATATTACACCGGCCAATGTGGCTTCAGAAAAAAAAAAATGGGGTCAGAAGGATTTGTCCTTCCTGCTTGCTGCACACAAACACATACAGTACAACACGCTGCTGACGAGACCGGCACACACACACGCACACACACACACACGCACACACACACACACACACACACGCACAAAGCACTTTCACATCAAAAACAATCCACATCAATATGAGTCAGACAAATAACCCACACCAATAACACAACACAGCTAATACCCACCAAAGAGGAACCGCAGCCAAGAAAACACAACTGCCACAACAACAGCTAGACTGAAATTAAACTACACAAAGACCCACTTTACTGGCTGCTGCACTGGTTATATACTGCATATCTGCAGTCATACGTGTTAAAAATTATTTTAAAACAGGGCCTAAAAGTGGATTATGACACAGAAAAAACACCTTAGACACTGAGAAGAAAAGAATAAGGCATGTCTGTTAAACACAATGGACCCATTCAGCCGCCCAAAAACCTCAAAGCTGCGTTGGACCTGTTACGCAATTTCTGGATTTTCCCTCAACAGAGACAAGTCGGGGTCATTAGTTTAGTCTGGGGAAACCTGCTTCATTAGAGAAACATTAATAAAACAACACTCTGCTGTATTTAGAGGAGGACAGTTTAATAGATGTGGGTGTAAACTTAAATCCGAGTCGAAGCTGTGAAAGGAAAAGACCTCAGGCCTTAAAGTCGATGTCAGAAGGCTCATCTGCCCCCCCTCCCTCCCTTCCTCCAGTGCAGCTTTAATAGAGGAGATGGCAGTGCAGCCCAGAGGGACTGTCCTGCAACAGAGGGCAATATCCTCTCTTACTGCATGCGCTCTGAAATCCAATTACACCAATTTATTGATCCTCATGAATAAGAAGCCGCTTGGACCAAACAAACCTGGCTGTCTTTCATCTCGGCTCAAAAATAATACATTTTGAAGCTGTCCCTTTATATATCTACAAAGCTCATCTTTATCCTCTTGCCTCTCTCCACACAGGCAGCCAAGAGGATGAAGACGAGAGGAAATAGAGGTCATTCTGTCCCCGACAGAGCGACAGCCTCCCAGTGTGACTCCTGTGAACCCGTCCCTACCTTCCTGCCACATCAACCGGAGCTAAAAAGAAACCACTGAAAATGAAATGAGAAGAAAGATGCCAAAGCCTTTGCTTGTATGACACATAGCATTTGACCTAATGGTTGGAAATGCCCCAAAAAAATCTGAAAAAAAAAAAATCTCTCTTATACAGAAGCTCAATGTGTTCAATGTGCAATAATAACAGCTGCACAATAAAACAGCAGCACATGGTTTGAAAAAAAGCTTCAAACAATCACAAGATCGCTAATAAAAAGACGTCAGTAGTTACTGCTCACTTCTCCGAACACAACTTCATTACTAAACCATTCACAATTTTACTGACTAATTAAAGCTGCTGATGCAAAATATCACCCTCTGCTATTCAGCCAGCAATTACACCAAGACTAAAAAGGAGGGTGAATCACTATGAAGCACAGTGGGCAACAACTTCACATATAATTAAGACTTACCCAAAGAGCACCATTTGCTTTGGTCAACGCACACAAAGGAGCTGGGATAAAGGAGAGCCTTTCAACTGGTGGGACAGACTTGCCACAGCTGCATTTGAAATGAGTTTGGAGGTACAGTAATTGCCCTATCCATGCAAGGACTTGCCAGACACTTTAATGAAGTGGATCCTTCCCAACACCGAGAGAAAATTACCTGCAAGAGTCACCAGCGGCTGAAACTCCAGCCATCGCCTCGCTGTTGACAAAGCAACAGTGGTGGATTGCTATCTATAATAATTTCCCAGTCTGTCTCCCTTGGGTCTGCTTGTGCTGTTTGTTAAGTAGATCCAAGCCCATGCTCCCCTGAGCTGCCTGCTGCTACATAATGAGCCTCTCCAGCTGGATGACCACTGAGTCGGTGGAGGCCAGAGGTTGAGCAGCTCACCGCCTCTAATTGAATCGCACAGAAGCACACCCTCACCCCTCAGATCCAGTCCAGTGAGGGTGCAAATGAAAGCTAGTACAGATTTATTTTCATATCATATCAGTTTTCCAGAAAGCTCTGTAGTGTGGAACTCAGTTAAAGCTGCAGCTGACAAAGTATTTGCCCCCTTCCCAATTTCTTATTTTTTACTTACATGTAACTTATATTACATTTTTATATTTCACAAAGATAACACATTTCCAGTTTTTAGATGATTTCATAATTATAGGTTGTTTGTTAAATCATAAATTAACTGTGATTAACTACATTTTGTGGAAAGCCGAGTTCAGTTTCACCAGCTACAACCAGACCTGATTACAGATCCTGTCTGACAAAGTGAAGCAGACTAAAAGATTTCAGAAAGCAACACATCAAAAGAAACACAAGAAGATCTAAGAAAAAGTCACTGACATCTATTAGTCTGGAAATGCCTACAAAGGCATTTCTAAGGCTTTGAGACTCCAGCGCACCACGGTGAGAGCCAGTCTCCACAAACGGAAAAACCTTGGAACAGCTGTGAAACTTTCCAGGTGTTGCATCAACGTCTCATCCACAGGGTCACAGAAGAACCCAGAGCATCACCTAAAGCAGGGGTGTCAAACTCCAGGCCCCGAGGGCCTGTGTCCTGGAGGTTTTAGATCTCACCCTGGGTCTACACACCTGAATCAAATGATTAGTTCATTACCAGCCCATTGGAGAATTTCAAGACATGTTGAGGAGGTAATTTAGCCATTTAAATCAGTTGTGTTGGTTCAAGGACACATCTAAAACCTGCAGGACACCAGCCCTTGAGGCCTGGAGTTCGACACCTGTGACCTAAAGGGAAAAGGGAAAACCACTGCTGACCAAAAAGAACAAAAGCTCATCGTACATTTGCCAAAAACAGCTTGAAGATGCCCAGGAATTTGGCGAAAATATTCTGTGGACTTACTAGACAAAAGTATAACTTTCTGGAAGGTTTGAGTCCCGTTACATCTGCATAAAACTAGCACAGCATTTCATAAAAAGAACATAACACCAAGAGTGAAACAAGGTGGTGGTAGTGTGATAGTCTGAGGCTACTCTGATGCTTCAGCATCTGGACAACTTGTTATAACTGATTGACCCATGAATTCTGCTCTCTACCGGAAAATCCTGATGGAGAATGTCCAACTATCACTTCATGCCCTATAAAGCTCAAGTGCACTTGGTTTATGCAGGAGGACAATGTTTCAAAACACACCAGCACACAGACCTCTGAACAGCTCAAGAAAACAAAAAGGGTTTTTAGAGTGCCAAGTCAGAGTCTGGAGTTTTTGTCCATAATCAGATTGAGATGCTTTGGTATGACTTTAAACAGCAGTTTATGCTCAAAAATCCTCCAATCCAGCTGAATTAAAACAATTCTGCAAAGAGTTGTTTGAGCTAAAGTTTCTCCACAGCAATGTGAATGACATTGCCAGTTATCACAAATGGTTGATTCCAGTTCCTGCTGCCAAAGGCATCAGCGTAACTTTGTGCTGAACACTGGGGGTCAAGATCTCTATGTAAATAAATAAATAAATCTGGGTAAATTCCCAGATGAATAAACATGAAACTATTTTGCTGGTAATACCTGAAACAAGTAAAGAAAATCAACAGCCTATTTATGCAAGATAATTCATAATTTTATTGGGGGGGTTATATTGGTTGGGTCTGATTATTGGGGGTCAATAACCCCCCTAACCCCCCTGGAAATTACGCCCCTGGCCAAAGGTGGCACAACTAGTTATTAGATTTAACGGGAAATTACTTTCTCATAACACAGTTGTTTCCCTTAATAAAAGATATAATTTTAAAACTGCAGTTTGCATTTACTTGGACCATCTTTGTCCGTCCATCCATCCTCTTCCACCAATTCAGGGTTGTGGGGGGCTGGAGCTTATCACAGCTGTCTTAGGGTGAGAGGCAAGGTACGCCCTGGACAGGTTGCCAGTCTGTCACAGGGCTAACACATCAAGACTGACAACCCCACTAACTGCATGTCTTTGAACTGTGGGAGGAAGCCGGAGTACCGGGAGAGAACCCACACAAAAACAGGAGAAGATGCAAACTCCAAGCAGAAAGACCCTGGCCTGATGGTGGAATTGAACTCACGATCTTCTTGCTGTGCAAACCACTGTACCACCCTGCTGCCCTGCAGCTTTATCTAATATTAATATTTGATGATCTGAAACATGTAACTGTGACAGCACTACAGGATAAGCACAAGTATTACTAATGACATTTTCAATAGCTTTGTTCTATTTAAGTTTCCCAGTAAGCCATTTAAATTGAAGTTAGCCATCCCAATTTTCATGAAGTTCAGCTTTTCTTTTCCTACTGTAATTCAAAAAAGTGCTTTGCTCTATAAAAACCAGCAAAGTTTAACAAGAGCAGTTGGAAGGAAGTGTCAGTCAAGCACCAGCAGCGCTAGCTCACACACAAGACAGAATCAAATATGACATTTAAGTTCTTCTTTGATTTTTCAGATTAAAGATCACAGCTGCACGGCTGGTTTACGGGTTACTAATGAAGGCCTCAGATCTCTTTAAACTTCATTTGAAACTAGGATTAGCACCCCACTGTTATATCCCAGCCAGTGAACTTTCAGTTAAAGTCCATGTCTACACATATTCATAACAAACACGTGCACTGAATTCTTTCAGCGAATTCAATAAAAGATATTAAGTGTGTCTAACTTTAGTAAGTGTATCTAAAGTTGTATTAGAGTGGACAATGACTCAAATATGGATGTTTCTGCAAAGCAATGACAAATTATAAAATGCAGATACATCATGAGCATATGTATATTGTAAGAACCTGAAGTTAAATCACTTTTTCTCTTTGAGACATTTATGGGAAATCTTGTCATCATTAGCGTATGAATTCTTGAGTTCTGGTCAAATGACTTTCATGAGTTCTTAGCGACCTTTGACCACCAGACTTTAAACAGTTGATTGCCAAGCCCGAGTGAACAGCTGTTACAGATGTAATGAAATTCCATCCAGGTGTTGAATATGAGAAATACATACTCAGCATCAACAGAATAGTAACTATCAAAACAAATTTAATTGTGTTATACATTAATAATAAACAGTTTTAAACACTCATTCAAAGATATTAAAGCAGTAAAGCCGGGAGACATCATAGACTACCTGCAGTTTCCGACATTAAAACTTTAAATAATTTAAAGAACAGCACCGCTTGTCTCTAACTAAACTTATAGCCATCTGTGCCATTTCTTTAATACATTTATTTTATCTGAGTGTGCATAAGACGGCAGGTAAAGTCAGTCAAGTGTTTCAAATATTTCTTATTATTCACCGTAAGGGAAAATCAAAATTCAGCATTAAAAGAGCCAGCTGAGCCTTAAACTGTCCTACAAAAGTTTATCCAGCCTAATTTGAAGCTCTGCAGGGCTGCCTTCCTTCAAAAATAAATAAATAATTACAATAAAGCAATCGTAAAAGAGTTAGCCATGCATGGTTAAAATACAAAAAAACCCAGAGGGAGCCTGCTGTGAATGGTATATAAATGGAGAGAGATTTATATTCCTATTCGTAAACTGGGGAAAACTTTCCAGTGCAAATGAGAGGATATGGGGTTTCTTTCTTTTTCTTCCTTCCGTAACTTGACTGGCCGTGGTAGCGGTCAGGATGCAGATTTTTTTCTTTTGTTTGGATTTCTCTTTTTTCTGAACTGTATAAAGTCAAACTATGCAAAGACCAGCGCACAAATATTTTTTATTTATTAGATGAAGGCGGAAAGAAAAAGCAAAACACAGTTCCCAAGAGAGAGATGGACCAAGAACACGTCCTTGTTCAGTATTTAGCCGTGGGCAGTATTCAAGAGAGTCTAAAGCATTTGAATGTGCAGGCTGATGAAGCTTGATGATGTTATGGCTAATGTAAGCAGTGGTATTCAGTCTGAAAATTAAAGCACAGTTGTAGCATTTTTGCATTGTAATGAGACGGTCCGCTTTGTCAAGTCAAAGTAATCCCTCGTGAGGCCACGAGGCTCATCTTGGTTTGGACTCGGACACTAAAAATTCATAAGAAATGAGACGCTGTGAACAGGCTTGGAACAGACAGGTTTAAAGATGTGGTAAGGTTTATTGAAAGAAAACATTTGTTTTGGAGCTTTGCTGTTTACTGCTCCAGTAAGATTTTGCATAAAATGCAGTTATAAAATATAATGTCAGTGTGGTAGGGAGGTACCTCTGTATTTAATTACATGGGTGACCATTTTGACAGCTGAAAACACGCAAATTTTTCTTTTTTGCAGATCTGTTGTCCCTGGATTTAATGTAGACTTTACTAAAACACTCTTTTAGGTTTAAGAACTACAGCTCTCAATCTTCACACAATAATCTGATTATACACAAACTACTGGCAGGTGAAGTGGATCACATTCATCATCTCATTAGAAACCAATATTTGCTGTGTCACACATCACCAACTTAAGCAAAGAAAAGAACACTCCCCAACGGCAGCAGTCTCCCCAGAACTCAAAAGAATGACAAATCAACACAACCTTAATGTACAAATAGCACTACAGGCTACAATTCATTTGAATTGGGCTGAAATACCCCTTAAATCTAGCTCTATCATGGTGGACAAATTTACATCAACTGTGACTTTGCATCCTCTGAAAATTTTAGACTAAGAGTAGAAACAGGTTTTTTTTGTTTGTTTTTTTTATCTGCTTTGCTTTTTTTTAAGAATTGTTGCCTAATAAATATTCCCCTGTGATTACATCATCAATATTCTGCTCATCTCCTTGCTGTAAACAGCAGTAATAACAGCCTGAGAGTCATAATTTATTTCAGCTCATTCATGACAGACTGATGGGGGACTATTTTACAGCCTAGTAATTTGGGAATGCAGCATCATTGCTCTGAAACTAATTCTGGGAAACTAAGCAGAGTTTCGAGCAGCGCAAACCGACGGCTGCATTCTGGTTTGTGAAGCAACTTTGTTTTGCTCCTCTGAGTACAGCTAAGATGTTTAGCGCTCCGAGTAAAGGAGCCTAATCACTTGTGGCATTCACTCAAGAACAATAAACCACTGAGGCTCACTGTTCAAGTCTGAAGAAAGACATCAAATTTCCACAACAAAATAGCTGAGGCAGTCAAAGGAGAATATTTGCGTTTCAAAAATTATAGGGTTCAACTAAATTCCAGCTGAAAAACAGCTAAAAACAACTTTCTGGATTTTGTGGTGGCATTAGATACACTAGCAAACCTCCTCCTGTAGTCACGATGAAACAACAACACTGAACCGAGCATATGTTCGATGGCCGGCCTCCTATTAATGTCTGTCACAGCCAAACTGAATCCGCTCTGACTACTCCCTGAGGGAGTGAAGGAAAGGAGCTGAAGGGATGGAAGCGGTCTAGCATTTGTTAATTAAGAAGACGTGACATGAGAGAAAGACCAGAGGGCCGAAATAATGACCCTATCAGACCTGACAGCCTGTAAGCAGGAAACACGAAAGGAGTTACACACCACAGCAGAACTGAAAACTCAGTTACAAAAACTACTTTGCTACTTTACTTCATTTAAAAACTCTGTATAAACTCTCATCGGAGATATTGCAGTTGCTGCTACAACATTGGCAAAAAAAAGCCACAGTGTATGATATGGATCTAATGGTGGAGGATAAGCATGACGAAGAACACCTGAAACAAACAAGGCTTCTGATGCCACAACTAAGCTAGATTTAATGTGGTAAAACATGACATTGATCCTTGTGTTACCAGGAAAAAACCAAGTGTGGTTGCAGTTTTGCTCCATGCTTTGCACGGCCTAAAGTCACATGTGACAGGTGTACTAGGAAGCATGTCCTTGAGAGTCCTTGAGAGTCAGGCATATGTACCTGCTGTGCCTAGTCACTGTTGCCAAGCTGTGATTGCACCGTTCAGAGATTTAGTTTTGCAGTCAGTAAATGTAATTTTTATATACTTTGTAAACATTTTATTGCACAAGAAATATACTAGTAAAGAAGCAGGTTGCAGAAAGGAGATTTGGTAAGAGCCAGCTGTAGACGCGAATGACATTGCCTCGCATCAGTTCCTGTCACATCACCCTGTACTTGTCAAATGTGCAAAAAATACTCAAAATAAAAAATAGGCACTGAATATAAAATTCCAATCTCACCTCAGCCTCTCCTCCTCCTTTTTTCGCAGTTTCATGTCCCGCTGGACCACCTTCAAGACGTGCTCAGCCTCACCGTCCGTCAGGCCTGACAGGTCCAGCTTTCGGCCCATTGTTCCTGCCCTCGCCACACCGAGCTGCTGCTGCTGCTAGTCAAAGAGGAGGTGGAGAGGCACAGGAACCGCTGCTCTGGGGGCCGAGGCTGGGACAACCCTGGAACAAGACAAACGGATAGAAAAATAAAAATGGATTGTGCGTTTTTTAAATAAATTAACTTTTATATGCTGTGTGAGTATGTCCGAGTGGAATTTAGTAATTTACCACCAAATTATGCTCATCTCACACTGAAAATGACTGCGTAAGTTTCCTTGTATGACTTGTGGATAACTTTTGAGTCACAGGTTGCTTTGCCTGCAGGATGAACCTCGGCTGTAAAGTGAATATCGAGTGTCTTGAAAGCATCCTCTTCACACATTCTGGGACCATTCAGAAGACTGTTACAGAAACTAGCACTGGAAGCAAAAAAATATATTTTTGAACTTATGGGAAAATTTAACCCAATATATCTGCAAATGTCAAGCAAACGTATTCAAATTCTTCTAAAAACATTTGTATAGTTCCTGGATATTTCTATACTATGAAACAGTGACAGTGACTACAGTAGTTGTGCAATTGATTATACCTTTTTTGCTTAAACATAAATAGAAATATAGAAGTTTATGTTGGCTAAGACTCTATTGACAGGCCAAGCATCTTCCTTGGAAGCTGCAAAACTGCAGTTCCTCTTCTCTCCACTTGAGGCTTCCACAGATTCCCGTGATAAACTGCCCGAATTCAGAGCTGAAATAAACATGCTTAAGCACGGCACAAAAATCTCGTCACCCTAGCTAATTTTCCCCTTCATACCATAATATTTTATATTATGATAATATATAATATTTTAGATTTATATATAAAATGTAGAATTCACAACTTTAATCCTTAACGCTGTTTAAATGTATCATTTTTAGAAGCGGGTGCCCCTTTGACTGACAGGCGAATGCTAGAACAGGCGGCTGTAGTCGACAGCCATCTGTTAAGTTTCGCCTCGGTTGATTGTAGTCACTGAACTGGCCCTCTTGACCATCTGAAGTATTTTTAATGTCATTATCTGAAAAATAAAATGCCTTGCTATGATTTTATTTCTACGAATGGTGCATGAACTGGCATATTAGTACATATGGTGAAGTAAAAATAGAACCACAGAGACATAGAGGGGTTGCCTTTAAAAAACAACAACAAAAAAACAAGACCAAAACGGTAATGACAGCACAGAAAGAGAAGCAAAGACAGATGAGGAGATGGACAGGAGGAGAACATTAACAACAGAGCCTAAACAAGATGGGTGAGCACTGCCAGGGAAGAGAGCTATGATGAGAGCTATGACTCAGAAGACCAGACAATTATGTCCATTCTATTATTGGACCAATAGCTTTATTGACAGCGCATCTCCCTTTCAGTCCAGCTTCTTACTCATTCCTCCAGTCACTTCAGGACCTGGCTCACCCCAACACACTGTTAAACTTTCTGAATTAATATCTGAAAATAAAACTGAGCCAGTCATACTTGGTCTATGTATAATAGTCAATCTCAGTTTAAGTTTGTTAATAGGTTTGTGATGTTTAATTGTAACATTAAGTTGTGGAACTGTAGAGCATTTCCTTTCATTTGTGTGGGGTTTCATTTTGATGAAACTGCAGTTTTCATTTTTATCTATAGGAATATCCTACCTGATCCCAAAAGACAAATGTGAACATACACAATTGACAATTTTCACATTATCAGCACTGTGGCCCAAAAAATAAATAAACCCCAGTAAAATCTCTGTCTCAAAATTCTATTATCACACAGAGTAAGCACACTGTCACATTACCACTACTTTTCATTCAGCCACTGTAAAGGCTTTCCAGTCTAGCAGAATCACACTTCTTTTTCCACTCAAGATATTAAAATACACACTTAGTCACATGTGGATATACAGTTACACGTGCCAGCAGGTGCATAAAAGTATGAATGGTACTCATCATATGGCCGGCATTCACTTTTGTTTTTCTGGGAGGTGAAACAAAACAAAAAAATCTCTAGAAAGGATGCTTTGGGGTTTGTTTGTTTTTTACCTGCATTTGTCTTCTTTCTCTGATTTTAACACTTTGACCACAGACTGTATATGAAAGATGGAAAAGTAAAGCCCTGTCTGAACCACCTTAAACCTGCAATCTTTCAAATCATCAGCAGGGGGTGACTGCTTGGCTGCTAAAAAGAAAAATTCAGACTACACAGAAGTCTATCAGAAAAATGACACTGCTTTTCTATTGACTTAATCCCCGTTTCTGCATTTTTCTCCACATGAGTTTGTGGTCTCAATAACTTTGAAATCTTCTTCGGTACAACATAATGTTTGTTACAGAAGAGAAAAATCACCACCACAAAAATGATATATATATACACACACACACACACACACACAGTTCTTACCCTGCTTGACTTTACTACTTGATCATAGCAGTAACAAATACTGAAACACTGTTTCAACAGAAAATATCAGCATTCAACAACACAGCTGCATTCACTTAGATCACCAAAGATAAGAAAAGAGAAAAAAGAAGGGGAACATACATTATATCTCAACACTGAAGTGCATAGAGTTGACTAGGAGTCTGCTTTATTTCAACCTAGCATATTTCCCAAAAATGAGGTTACTGCTGTGCCAAGTGTCTTCCTAACTTTACATTTCTTCACATCTAGCTGAGAAATTCGTGCAAAACACACTTTCTCACCTGAAAACTAATTATGCTGATCTCAAATGTGCATTAAACCATTTTTACTCCTTAAATTAGCAGCTGGAATATCAATCTATCATCTCTGGAACAAATTACAGCAGCAGCAGTGGCTTATTAGGGCAAGTTATTTTTCTTACATCCATGTTACTTTTGATGTATAGAGAAGATGAATACACTATGATTATATGGCCATTATTGTATAGCCACAAGGGAAGGCAATTATTAGGCCTTCTTTTTATAGTGAGTGGTGTCAAGGACAGGGATGAAGCAGCATTTATGCGTGAGAGTGTCTGCATCTGAAGCTTAGTGACGCATATACTTGATGGCTGCAAACACACATTCAGTTCATTATTACTTTTACTGATAATTTCCAACAACATGCAATTCATGCATGCACACAAACACGTGCATATTATGTCTCAAATTTAGGCTTCCCATACGGAGTAGAGTCACTACTCTGCAGCATCACTAACAAACCAAAGTCAATACCACAGGTGTGGTGCACACAGATGAAAAGGCAACAAGAAAAACCTGCATTCACCAACACAAAACTGTCTTAGTGGTTCAAAGGTCCATAATCCGTTCAGTGTTCTCGGTGAAGATGGGATACTGAACTGAATAAACGTGATCTGCATGTTTTTACTTCCGAGGTTAAAGCTGCCTTTACACTAATAGCTATCACACTATGTAGTGCATGATTACCAAACATCTAACACTTCATCTGCAGAAACCAGAGGTCCTGTTTCATATAGACTTAATTGAATACAGTCACTATAATGGCATGATTCATAATAAGCACATTATCATAGATACAGCAGATCTAACTCTACAGGCACACTTAAACAGTAGCTTGTCAGTTATAGAGTAGCGACCCACAACCCAAACCTGGTTTGAACACCAGCAAATACCATATTGTATCAAATAATACTAAAAACTTGCGATTTAGACAAAACTTGCAATTATTAGGATAAAAGTAAGGCAATTTTTTTGTATTCCTTTCCTCCAGTTTAATTTGTTTTTGCAACCAAAGCCGCCAAGCCCTGCTGACTTCACATGAAACACAGGTTTAAGGTAGCTCAACACTGGCTTCAGCCAATCCTTTAAGCTATAGTCATACGGGCCTACTGGCAGTCCCGAGCAACTGGTGGTTACTCCATGCTAACTGTCAGTTGCTTGGAAAAAAATGTATATTCCCCAGCTGATTAGTGAGTAGTTGCATGTGGTTGGTTGATGTCGATGGCGGAAATTAGTCAGAAACAGGTGACTAACACTGCAGCACTGAAAACATCCTTGCTTTACACATTACACAGAGAAATAATATTTTGTTACACTGCTATGCCAAAAAGGCACAGCTCTACCTCCCAGTTAAATTTACTAAGCTCTTTTCAACTAACCTTATAAACTGCCTGCCTGATATTATGACACTGATGTATGGATTTATTAAATTAAAATCAGATAAAACAGAAACTCTTATCATTAATTCAGACAAGCTGCATCCAAACATTAAGTTTACCGTCCAGGTAAAATCCGCTGTTAGAAACCTGGGTGTGTTATTTGATTGAGAAACATACGTTTTATCTGTAAAATTTGAGCCAAAATAATTCAATAACCATAACAGACTGTCAGGTGACTAGAAGAAATGCATAGTTTAGTAAGGGTAATTTATGAACGATAGCATCTTTCTGTGTTTGAAACCATTAAAGACATTGTAAAACTTCATTTAAAAAAAATACTGAATATTGATGTTATACCATAACTGCATCCACTCTGAGGCTTCTCTTTCTGTTCAAAGTCACAAAAATACAGGATTTGTTACTAGTGTCACAGTTTGACTGACACAACAATGGGGTGCACCAGTGTAATATTGTCAGATTACTAGAGCAAACATGTTCAGGCTGACACTCTGAGGGCACCAAGAACCACTTCAGACAGAAAATAGGTCACACTGATGCATTTCTCAGGAGAACAGAACACAACCCCTCCATTCTCCTGCATTTTCGCCAAGAAACACCATGTGCATCAATCATTTCTTTAAGAAAACTGCAGACACGCAGATGCTAGATCATCCTAAATAAACTGGAGCATGCAGAAAAACGACTCATTCTGCACCGTGCTGCAAAGCACTTGGCTCTGCTGCTGCTGTCTGTCACCTCGGAGAGTCAGCAGAGGAGGGGCGAGCTGAGGACAAGGCCCTGCTGGAGCGCTAAAAGGGCAGGTGCAGCCAAGCGCTAAATGAACTGCTTGTTTTAGACACTCTCCATTGCATCAGCTTTTTGTGACAGCTTGAGGTAAGTGCATTGAGGATGACTTCATTGAAATTACTTTTTGGACAGAAGGTAAATACAGCGGACTGACTTTGCAGATCAGTCAGTTTGTGTGTGTGATGCATCTTTGAATGGGAATATAAGCTGGAAATTGTCTTACACTGTGCTTGAGAATTTAGAGCGACAGCTCACTGTTTTCTCAGTGTATAACTTTGGTCATTTGTCTTCTTACAGCCACGTGCGAGCAGAAACAGACGTGTTCAAGGTGTTTTTCCTACCTGGGATATGACCACTATCCGTCAAGATGACATCAAGAGTTGCCAAGAGAGAGAAAAGAGAAGCAAGAAAAACTGTGGCACCAGATTTAGTTTAGGACAGATACAGTGAATGCTGCATGTCAAGACAACATTTTAAACAGCTCCGCATGACCAGATCTGTCATTAGAGATGCATTTGTGAGAATATCAATTCAACCTAAAATCTACAATGGAAAGAGAAGTGTACGTGCTTAGGCATGGCATAAGGCAACAGCAGAATTGGTATTAGAAACACTTGGAGAAAAAAATGCATATAACTTAGTAAATATGAGCCACTACGGTGCTAAATTCAAACAATTAAGTTGTTACTTGTGTTGCATGAGTTCTTCAATAATCTGAATGATAGGGAAAAAGGAAGAAATCATCAAATGTGCACTTTTCCTGAGCCCTTGTGCTACAATCAACTGATTTCAGTTCATTTGCAGGGAAGACAAAAATAGTAGAGCAGTCTACAACTTTTGAGGAGTGGAAATATAAAAACTGCTTCCATTTTTACTGCACTAAAAGGGAACATTGACTCTTTGCAATCATCTGCAAGGGAACTTTAACACAAAGCTACTAGTGAAGAACCTGCAATGCAATGCCAAACCCAGAGAGGCAACCGTGATAAACAGCCAGGCTTGGAGTAGCCTCAGTTTCTACCTCTGCCTGGTTCTACAATAGAATCACCTTTGCTGTAGTCAGTTTTACCTCAGAACCTGAACACTAAAAGTGTGTACGTGTCCTCATTTGGATGGGGATTTGTGTCTGTGTGTGGGCATCTAGCCTCAGCCTTTTATTGTTAACTGGTAATTGTGAGACAATGCATCTCGGGCCATGTTGCAGAGTAACACAAAGGTAATGGGACAGGAATTGCTTTCTTCATGAAGTAAATCATTAACGTAATGTTGTAAAAACTAACAAAGTTAGTCTACTGCATTACACCACTGGGTATAGTATCAATCTTCAATGCCAATAAAATGCCATCACTTTTTATATTAAAACATGACTCTTCACAAACAAAACAAACCTCCTTTGGGAAGAGATGATCTGTGATATAATGATAGGATGGCATAAATGCAATAATTTGACACAAAGGAAATGCAATATAAACCACAGACAAGAGGGTAATTAAGATTAAGGACGTTAGCTGGTTCAGCAACGACTCACCCCACATTAACACTAAATGCCACTTTGGGAGCAGCGAATGCAGCAACACTGACAAAAAGCAATATTAACTACATCATATTTAACCATTCTATCATTTTTCTATTATTTCCATTGTCGCCATTTATAAACTCTATCTATGACATGTCAAAGTAGATAAAGCAGGAAAATTAAAGCTGTGTAAATTCAATTAACCTGCTTCAGTCCCCCGGTCCTGGTACAACGCATGCTGGCTCACTGTCACGAGAATATTTGAATTTTATTTTACTGGTAACTTCTGTGATTTTACTGCTGCTTAAAAAAACCATCCTGTTTCTACTTTCTATGAACATAATCAACCAAAATAAAAGGAAAGAGAAGGCTTAAAAAGCATGGCTTGTTTTCCCACGGCTCAGCTGGTCCAAAGCAGCCATGCATGGTCAATATGGCACCAAATGTTAACTCTGCCAAAGAATTTTTTAACATCAAGACCGGGGGAGCATTAAAATCCCCACTGAGCTCTCGATCACTCGTCTCTGTTTGACATCTACCTGCTGTGTCACATCTATCACTAACAGGCCAATTACCACTTTATGCAGAGCAAGACAAGAGGCTGCGGAGACCAGACCGTGAAGACACACTACACAAGGCATTAACCGTGAAATGTTAAAATAAAAACAGGTGCTGATTAAATCTGCCTGGGTAATTGTGGATGTGACTAAGTGTTGAGAACTACTGTAACATGAGCACCAAGTGTGATTTTTTGCTGGGTGATCTTCATTTTTCTTTGAATGAACGCCTCAGAATAGCAGACTCATTCATTAAATATTTGGGGGAGTGTCGCCCAAGTGACCCAGGTGTCCCCAAGTGTTACTGTCAACAGGTGACAATCAGCACCACAACAACAACAAAGCAACACAAACAGCTGCACTGAGAAACAGCTCCCTGTACCTGCACACCAAACTCAGAGTAGCAGCCAAGTAAGGATTTTTCCAGCTTACATTCCTGGGGGTTAAAGTTTTTTTCCTTCTTGCAGTGGCTCAGACTCAAAAATGTGACTTTAGTTGTTTTTTGATGGCTTACTCTGATTAATCCGAAGCGTCTTAGTTTCGCAATTTAAAGAGATGAGTCACACCGTGCGTTGCCTGGACGTGCTTTTAGTTTCCAGCACTTGTGATGATGCAAATTCACCTGCACCTCGCAGGCTAAAAATACCGCATTTTTGCCCCTCATTTAAAACCAGCACCTATACTCATCTCACTCGGGCTGCCACGTTAGCTGCGATCGCATGATGACATCTGTGCAACAAAGATCTCCTGTAGCTCTTGCACGAGCAGCTGGGCTGGCAGCATTTTCATACTGAGGTATGCAAGAATCGCCGAGCCGTTAAATCGTGCATCTCAAAATCAGGCACCTGACCGAGGCTCCTGCCTCTTATGCCTGCTCATTATAACGGGCTAACGTTCACCTCTTCGCCTATTCGGTGAGCCGGTGTGGAGAATCACTTACACAGGATCAGTGGGAGCCGAATGACCGCCAGTCACAGTCTCTTTCACGTTATTCCAGATAATGAGAGAAAGACGCGGAGGGGATGCGCCTCTGCAAGTGTAAACTTCCGCGACACCTGTCCGTCTCCCAGATACTTTTCCTCTCCTGCCCCTCGGTTAGTCAGCTTATTGTGTTTCCACCCCCCATCACCACCACCACCCCCAAAGCAGCGGACGTAGGAACCGCTGAATGGGCGATCACGAGGTTTGTATTACACGGAGGAAGAAGGAGGGAGGGAGGTAGGGAGGCAGGGAGGGGAGGACGCACGGCGAGGGAGGTAAGGGATTGGCACCCAAACCTTGATTCTTCCGTGGTGGCGCACAGCGTGGACTCATATTTAGGGATGAAATTTTCTAGTTGGGGCTGTTTCCGCGCTTTGCTGACGCAATATCACATTTCATTTTTCTGCAGGCACCTGGGCATCCCGAGCTCCAGTGTTGGCACTGATGCTCATGCATGGGGAGAGTTGGGGGAGGAGGCGGGGAGGAGGCGCTGTGTTGGCTGACTACTTCATTCACAAAGCCATTCACTGTGCAATTAACCAAAGAGAGGGTGAGGCAGCTCGTCCCAAGTCTCTGTCAGATGGATCAAATCGTTAGATGACTTCACTCTTGCAATGATCTGGCTTAATTAACTTTCACATAAGTTACGTAATGCATTAATTAATTTTAAAACCCATTTCAAGAAAAGATTTGAATATAAATTGTTTTTCATAAACAGATGGACTTTAGAAAATCATTCCAATTCCTGCGTATCCATTATTAGTCCTGCCTTGTGCTCTGCCAAAGCACCAGAGCACTATTAGTGCTCTGTCTTAAGAAATGCTGACACTATGCCTCACAAAAACAATTTCTGGGCTGTTGCCCTACATGCTTTTTTTGCTAAATAAAGAGCTCACCTAACTTTGCAATTACGGGCTACTTCGTCTGTATTATAAATCAAGCAGTGCTGATGCTTACTTTATTCTAAGTGTAATTAAAGATGCTGGATTTGCAGCAGATGTTGCCAAGGCAATTTTTCAAAGTCATATTTTATCGCACATACCAAACCCTGTTTTCACTTATTAGATAGATTATGTACTGGAAAAATGGGGGGCCCACCGTTGATCTGCAGGCATAGAGTACTGTTCAAAAGTCTTGAGCCACCCTTCTTCATATTTTGCAAGGAAAAGGGGAAATAGAGGTAGTCATTTATTAAAACATATGCAGTTATACATGGAGATACACAATATAAGTTTTTTTTTTTAAAGAGTTGTGCAATTCTGACAAGCTTGAAAGTCAATATTCATTCATTCTCCAACACAGCTTGAACTCTATTAAGGAGGCTTTCTTGCAATTTCTTTAAGTAGGCCCTTTAACACTTGGATACACTTAGTAGTCAAATATCCTTTAAGTAGTTCTCCAGGTTTTTTGAAGAAAATTTAAAGTTCTTCTCTGGATATTGGCTGCCTTTTGTTCAGTTCTCTGCTAAGATGATCCCACTCTGCTTTAATAACGTTGAGACCAATCCATGACTGATAGTGCTTTTTGTGTTTAGGTATGCTTTTACTCCGTTGGCACTGTGTTTGGAATCATTGTCATCCTGAAAGGGAAGCTGTTTTCCAATCAGACGCATTCCAGTGTTGCATGGTGGATCAAAATCTGATAGTACTTTTCTGTGTTCAGAATTCATCAATTCTGACGTGATCGTCAACATCACTGGCTGAAATACTATTGTAACATTGGTACTAATTAGGTTTATTGACACCAACTCAGCCCCAAAGTATGAAAGAGCCTCCACTGTGTTTTACAGATGGCTGTAGACACTCACTGTTGTATCCCTCTCCTGGCCTCCTCTGTACCTCTGTACATATTGATGAAAATTTGAACCAGAAATTTCACATTTGGATTCATCACTCCATAAAACCTGTTACCACTGATTTTTAGTCTAGTACTTGAGTAATCTGGGATATCGCAGCCTTGGCTTCTCAGCTTTTTGATAGCCACCATTCCAATAAGAGCATTTCACTGGATCAACTGAAAGTCCAGAGCATCTCTCAGGCCCTTTGTCTGGTCTTTGATGGATTTTCTTTTTTTATTTCTTAAGGACATGACTATCAGATACTGTTTTACTGCTGTGGATAGTCAAATTTGTCAAAGTTTTTGGGCATGACCTTGTTGGCGCGGAAAATACTATTTTATCCCTGTCAGATTGTGTTAACATTGGAATTTCTCTTGATCTAACTAAAGAATTGGGAGAAAATTATGTGTTTTTAGTAGCAAAAGGCTACTAGTTACAAAGTTCTCAAAGGATTTTGCTAAGTTGTCTGTTACATGTAGAGACAACACTGGTTCAGTCCTTGAGTTAGGTGCATTTTTGATTCTTGAATGATGCATAGGTCAGTGTTAGGTGGCTTAACGAGCAAAAAAAAGTATATTCTTCTGAAAATGGTGAGGTACAAGGGCTCGACTGAGCGTGAGTGAAAAAGCAGCCAATGTCCAAAGAAGGACTTCAGAGACCTTCAGAAATCTGCTGCAGTGGCAAGTCTCTCTTTAATTATACTTATTCAGACTTTAAAGTGGGTTGTGAATGTCAAAGTTTTATGTTTTTTGCATATTCACATGCAACTAAAGACCTAAACTGGATCCAAAGTCGCAAACTGGAAATATGTGTAATACTTAGAAAATACTGTTTTAATGTTGAAATTAATTATTCTAATTAGAACCTCAATGATTTTAAAAAAATAATTTCAAGGCTAAAAAGGAAACAGACTTTCCAGCTCATTGTTCAAAGGCTGTGATACTTTGGCGATACATTAGTCCACATGGCATCTGCAAAGGCCTAATTAATGCTAAACACTATATACAGATGTTGTACAGATAATGTCTTTTGCAGAGAAAGTCTTTTGGCGTGTTGAGACCAGAAATGTTGAGGAGCTGAGATCCAATTAAAAGCAAGAATGCGAAATCGATTATTTTTATAACAGCAGCTACTGTTCTTCTCACCTCAGCTCACAAATGCTCGCAGATGATGCTAAAAAAGAGTAAAATAGAAACATGCCGCAGCTCTTTTGAAATGGGTTGTTGGCATTAAATTAATTCTGACCTTAAACTGGAAATATCATTAATGTCAGTTATTCTTTTGTTACCTTCAAACTTATTACTTAACTTCTGTTTTGAAATAGATAATACCACAGATATGATTATAGTAAACAATACATCATTAAACCATATAAAGTGCATCACTGCAAGACCCCGGCGTATAAATAAACGGACTTAGCAATTATTTCTAGATGGTCACGGTTGGGGATTATTCATTTCGCTTCTTTAACTAGAGTGAATATGACTGCATGCCTGATATTCAGCGGTGCACTTTAAACCAAGCATGCTTGTTATGGTTCAGTGCTTATTGCTTGGAGATTGCTTTAAATAACTTGTCTGGCTTGTTAAACTGTGGTTTTACTTGCTTTGTCTGCAAGCTTTAATTACAGCATGGGAAGCAAACATGTCTAACAAATATATTGAAACGTTCTACCTGTGCACTATTATAACAAAGGCGAGGTAGGGGGTGCTAAATTGACCGTGTGTAGAAGTTCAGCAGGATGGCCAATTCTCTGCATAACATAAACTGCAATTATCTTGTAATGGGGATGCAAGAGTCAGTTAGTATGCATATCACAGGGATTAAACTAAATTGAAAACAGTGAAGGAAGGAGGATGAAGCATGGAGACTCCCAGTACTATTCCAGTCTGGTATTGTGGGTCACTTAGTATGGAGCTCCAGTGTGAAGCTGAGGGTCATTCTAAGGTTTCACGTGCAAAATCCTCTGGTCGTAAGCACATGTAAAAAGCTTATTAAAAGCTTTACACTTTGGTAATTCTAATGTGCATGCTTCATGCTTTGCTGCTGACTCACTCGCTATATGACCCTGCATTTACCTCAAATCTGAGGTGAGCAAAATCAGTGAGCCAGGGGTGTTTTAGCTTGTTAAAATGTCCTGTTGAGAGCTGCCATAAGCTCATCAATTTCACAAGTGGGAACTGTGGGAATGTTCGAGCATCTTCTACAGGAGTTGTGTGAACGTGCAGTCAAACAGGTAAAGCCTGCTGAGGAGTTATGGCTGAAGTGGAGCAACGGGGACGGCAAAGCACACCCCCCTTCTATCCATGTCACATGCTGAAGTTACAGCGTTGATGTGTGTACAAACGCAGCTGTGTGTGGGTATTATTTGCTGTGACAGTCATTGTCTTTATGTGTTTGGAAGCAGATTATAGCTCCACATTCTCAGCGATGGCATTTGAGGTTATTGCCCTCTGAGGGCTTCGCTGCACTGTATATGATCTCGTCCGCTGGCAAATGTCACCCTTCAAAACCATATAAATGGTCTGTGAATCACAATCCCATTTTTAGAAGGCAGAGTGAGTTGATCCATGACTGTTTTGTCAGGGAAACTCTTAACTTTTTTGGGGTGGGAAACACAACAATTTGTACTATAAGTGGAAGTTTACAGGCACAAAACACTTACCATTGTGAATCCTACCCACTAGGGAAAAAATGACAGGGTGTTAACCATCTTCAGCCACCAGGGGGCCTTCAGAATGTAACCTCACTCAAGTTATTACTATAATAATATAATAGCATAGTTTATGAAGACACAAACCACTGTTTTTTTTAAACAGGTCATTTAAAAAAACATGTTTTTCACATACAAAAGCTTCACAGATTCAGAGGTGGTGATGTTGTCGAAACAACAACCCCATGACTGGTTTAGTGGCACTACACAAATCCCTAAGATTAGCATCTTCTGTGATTCTCATCCAAAAATGATTATGTTTACTGCTGATCCATTTAGATAACTGTAAGTAATACCAGTAGTAAAAAGAATATGATTTATAAATTCATGTCTTTATTTGATTTATCTGTCTGCTGTTGGGCTTTTATACCCAGTGATGCACAAACAAGACTTACATCATTCAATTGCAGAAAACCACAATACAATATAAATACAAAACTACAATAAACACACAGACATTAGCTCAATAAAGATACGCACACAATTACCTCCAAAATGACTGCAGCTTTACTTTACATTTAAACCAACCTTTGACCTGTATTTAAAAAGATTTAATAGACGTAAAAGAAGAATCAATTTCATTTCTGTTAGAAGTTTATTCCATAGATGACAAGCCTCTATAGAGAATGTCCGAATTTAGATCTGCGATGTAGTATTTTACAGTCTGCACAATTTCACATGTACTCGGTAAAAAACGCAGTGACGTCCGTGCATCCAGGAAGGCAGCAGGTGCGTGAGATGTACTGCTTTTGCACCTGCGACAGTCGCCAGTCAGGATATCCTCAGTGATCCATATATTGACCTAAGCCTGTCTCTGTGTCCTCCGGGTAACAGAGGAAATATCCTGCTCCTGTTGACTTTACTCTTTGAAGCGACTCTCCCGGGGAAGCTTTTCCATTTGGGACCACTCTTACAGTAAATTACTCTCGATGCTTGCCACCAAACATGGTGGTTTCTTCTTCCACAAGACATTTCAGAGGTCATTTAGGAGCTGAACAGAAAGGCAGCCTCACAATTACTTTGATGGGAGATTGCTTAAATAATCCACCTTCCTCCAATCTGACTGTTCTGGAAGATCAGAATATCTGTAAATTCCAAAATTGTGCTTTAATCTGGCAGTTCACTCAAGAGCAGGAGCTTTGCAAAGCAATGTTGAATGAATGTGCACTTTATGGGGAGCATGACTTTGCAGGAGAATATCTATTGAGTAGGAGATTAGCAAGATGTTGCACACTAGCAAGTAAGATGCTTCTCGATCTCAGGAATATAATTATTCAAAGCATTTAGGGGCTGTAATTGCTTCATGTATCTACGTAAGTGTTAAAGGCCTAAAATACTACAAACCTCAGAGTATTGGATCAAAGCTCCTGTCTAATCCCCATAATATTTTGTGTGTTAAACCCTCTGCAGTCTAGCTCCTAAAAGGAACAAAATATTTGCCTCCTCTCGATGCTTTCGCTCACTTTACTTCCTTTCCAACATATAGTGTCTTGCGTTAGTCAGTGACGAGGTGGAGGTGAAGCCTCTGCCTACTCAGCATGACTAATTGCCCATAAGTGGCCATTTCAGTGCTGGAAACAAAGCATTGCAAACAGCAAACAAACACTGTGAGTCACTCTGTGCATTGTGGTTATGCACTGTGTGGATTAAATGGAAGAAAATGCATTTAATCTTGTAAAGAACAGACAAAATGTGAGCTTTTTTAATGTTTGATATCTTTACAGCTGATAAACAGATAAATGGATTTGGCATTTTTGTGGTTGATGAATACTTTTTTTTTTTTTTTTAGAATTCCCCGGAGTGACGGAAGGGAGTCATTTCCCCTGTTACAGCTAATAAAGCACTAATTGCCCTCTGGGTTGGGACGTGAGTTATGAGCAGGAGCTGAGGTAAATCACTTTCATAATGGAAAACAACAGCCTTCCCTTCTGGTTACACTATGCACAACTCAACCAGTTAGCAGTAAAATACCTTCAGAGGAGATGCTCAATGAGGCTGATTTTGAAGACAGGTTAGCAGAAACGCAACGCAACTGAGCTCGGAAGGTTGTGGAAACTAACATTTTTTTGGAGGTTTTATGATTCACATGGCAAAATGATTTAGATTCAAACTCATACTTTAAGATGCCCCCTTTAGCCTCCACTAACCCCAGACTAATTCTTTTTCCTTCTACTGTTTAGAAACCACAACATATTGACAGTCTGGTCAGTCTGCTCACAGACTCTATTAGTCACACAGCACAGAAGCCTGCTAACTCCCCTCCTTTCCTGTGTTTATTTCACAAATGTGCATGAGTGAGAGTAAATTTGCCAGCCACTCCACTTCCCAGTTTGCTTGCCAGCAGTTTTCTCCAGCCAAGTTGAGCCACAGCTGTTTACAAAGAAGGTGTTTCTGTTGCTACAGCCAGCCGGCCTTGGATCATAGGTTAGTAGCACTTATTAATGCATACAGTACATGTAACACAGACAATCAGCTTCAGCACGGCTCATGATTATTTTCAGCAGTCATGCACCCGTAGCAACGATGAAATGTAAATGAATCAATTATGCAGCTTCATTTCATTTTGTGTTTTAGCCCAGAGATACAAAACTTTCCACAAATCCAAGCTTTGTTATGCAAAAACAAACCGAAAAGACACTGATAGCTTTTATTTGTATTTTTTCTGGCTTTTATTTCGGCATTTTTCAGCCCACTTTAGTGGTTTTGGATTCCACAGCTTTAACGTCTCGGTTTGCTCTCACCACTCAGATCAATTAATCTTTTACAGACCAGCTATATCATGAAGTGCTCTCTGAATAACACTACTGACTTTGTGCATGTGTCACATCCCATCCACATTTTTTATTTTCAGTTTCAGGGGTATTCTCAGGAGAATAGAGGAGAAATAGGTGGTATGAGTGAACTGTGGCACATTATAACAAGTAGAAATCGCAGGAGTTTGAGGGGATGTGGCAGGATTCTTCGTGATGGGAGTACTGAGATCCTCTGTGTAACAAAATGAAAGATTATACTATTGCGGTCCAATTACAAGAAACAAGTGGCTAAATTTGACTTTGTTTTACCTTCTGTGACAGGTTTGGTTGAAGCATTGACCAGGTACAGACTCCAGCTTTACGGAATGTGTTGTGCAACAATATTATGGGAATATTACACAGCACTGACCTGAACCTGCTGAGGAATAACAGTTAAGGATACCACCTTAACCAAAAACAAAGGGCATTGCTAATCCAGTGTCATAATAACAACAACAGAAATCATACACCCGTGTGACTTGTGACAGAAAACACAATGGGAGGGGCCCCTTTGTGATGCCATCACTGTGTTTACTGGCTAAAAAACTAGTTTCCAGGTAGGTTAAAGGTCTGCTGAAACCTGTGGGGAGCCAGTCACCATTTCAGGTCTTAGATGTCTAAAGACTGTTAAGCTTCCAACACCACATCCAGAAAAAAACCTGTTCTTTATGGATCCATATTTATGTAATAAAGATGCACTGTGACACTAATTGCTCTCTGATTATAATAGGTAGCCTAGTGTCTGTAGTACTCCGTGCATGAGTGTGCAGCTGGAGAGGCTAGTGGAGTGGTGTGCATGTGAAACCGAAGCCCATCCACACCTTGCCTCGTCTGCTCTCTCCTCTCCTCAAAGGCTTCAGCCCTCAGTGGCATTTGTGTGAATCCAACTTCTTGCCGCCATGGTAACCAGAGCAGAGAGAGGATTGGATATAAATGAGAGAAAGTGAGAGGGCATGACCCGAACATCACACAGTCTCCCATGATGCTGTGTTTAGTATTCTGGCTGAATGAGCAGTGCTCACTCTGCTACAGTAATAACTGGACAATTTGGACTTAATTATCATCTTCCTACTTACTTCATTGTTTTAATAAGATACAACACTGATTATAGTATGACCGTGTTTTCATGAATCTTATGATCTGTCCTCGGTCTCTTTTACACAATGCAAATTGTGCAGAATTATGTTTGAATTTTACTTTCATAAATCATATCTGAGCTGATTCCCTGGATTTTCTAGCATGCTTTTGCATGATGGGCAGGATTAGTTCACTTCTGTGTCTATGCATTATTACATTATCAAACAATCAAAATGAATGAAGAGCAAAGTTGAAGTATCAGCAAAAGGAAGATAGATAAAATTGTAGATGTTTGTCTTTTGCCACATTTTTTTGGAGCAAGCGTTGCAGATGCACAGAGTCTTTGAGTGCAAGCAAAGAATGATGTAGGAATGCAAGATGAGCACAAAGAATTCTCATTTCTGTGTGAAGCGACTGAATCAGAGTCTTTTGACTGAGTTAAACTTGTACTCTAGAGGGGTTTGTGGGTTTTCATGGAGAGGGGAAGCTGTTTTTTTGTCATAGTTTGCAGGAATTTGGAACCAAAAGCAGGCTCTATAGGCAGGTGGGTTAACATAAAATTCACCTTTAATGGTGAAAAAAACAACAGACCAAAATCCAGAGAAACAGAATATGTAACAGAATCTAAATACAGGGAACACATGGAGAGGAACACATAGGAGAAAAACACATTGTGACAAAGATAAAAGGAAACTGAAGCTAATAAAGAAGCAAAGGCCTAACTATGGGGGAGGTAACAGCTTGGTGCACAGGTGGAATAATCTGAGACGAGGGAAGTGCTACAAAATACAAGGAACAAAAGACTAATATAACATAACTAGAACAAGAAACACTTAGCACAAGGACGAAGACTTGACAAAGAATTAAGGGGCACACCAGGAAAATAAGAATTTAACTCTTATCCAAATCCTGAAATTAACTTTTTTTTATCCTGTCTTCCTCCCATCATCCCCAACCAGTGAGAGCATATGGCTGTCCCTCCCTGAGCCTGGTTCTGCTGAAGGTTTAGTCCTGTTAAAACTGAGTTTTTCCTTCCCATTGTTGCCAAGTGCTTGCTCAAAGAGGGGTCATTTGATTGTTGGGGTATTCTCTCTATTATTGCAGGGTCTTTACCTCATAATGTGAAGCTCCTTGAGCTGACTGCTCCTGTGATTTTGGTGCTATATTAATAAAATTGAATTGAATAAACTCTACAACATATCTATTTTCAAAGGAAACTAGATCCAAAAAAAACTGAGAAACCTAAAGACAGCCTGAACCACTTGGGTAAACAAGGATTATTTTGAACTGTGAATCATGCAAAGCTACTCTGGAAGACTCCATTAATAAAAATGTGGAACTGAAAACAAGCAAAAGAGGCCTCTCTCGTGTGTGTCACACACTTAGAGGTTGGCATGAGCTGTGTCATGAATCAAAAATATGACTTCTGTGGATTTAAAAAGCATCTCCCTTCTGTTTCACAAAGGTTATGAATTCCTTCCTCTTAAAACTTGTCATGTCTTATATTTTCCAACTTTCTGAAAATGACAACCAAATATAATGTGGCAGCCATAGCTAAAAGAGTGAATTTCTCCTTTAGCCTGCCTGTCAGGGAAGAAAAAGAAAGCGGGAGGGTGCTTATCCTGAAAATGTCAGTGCACACATTTACTTGTCAGAATACCCAAAATCCCCTTTAAAATAATCAGAAAGTGCTTTTCAGCATCCTTTTATTTGTATTCTGTTTCAAAATGCAAATGGGATATTTTCCTGATTTTATGGGCTAATATCAAATAGTTTTCTACTATTTTAAAGCCACACAATACATGTATGTATATGTGTTAAAACATTTGGGACGTCATGTTTCCACAGCCCCGATGACATACCATTTTACCGACTATCCACACAATTAATATTTTCTGTTTATGTGAACAGTACCACACAGAGATGGTACAGGTGTGAGACTAAGGGCAAAAACTCTTGCTAACTAATGATAGTCTATTTAAGATTAACTCAAAGAGTTGAGATAAAAGGAAAATCCAGACTGTAATCAGTCTTTGTTCAATGACAAACACACAAATTGCAGCACAGCTGTGTTGTTTTTCCTGAGCCTCATCTTTGGCTTCCTCTGCTCTTTCCACATGATAGCACTGAAAGCCTCACTGCTATTCTCTCCCTCACACCTTTCACATAGCTGTTACCAAAGCAGCAGCACACAGAGAGGGGAAAAAAATAAAAAGACGACAATGTGCTGTAGAGGAGTATTGATTCGCAAACAGACCTTAAGGTTGTTCACTTGTACAGAGAGGTGATGGATGGAATATGAGTTGCAGTCTCTCATTTCTCAGCAGAGGTTATAGTTACACGGCCCTGCACTAATTATACACACACGGAGTCCATTCATTAGCGTGCTACACGTAGGAGATCTCTTCGTGAGCGACGTATCTGCACAAAGCAGCAGAGACACGCTGCTTTCTGGTGCATGCCTAAATGGAGGCTAAATGGCGGCATGAAACAAACAAGCTTCATCCTGGTGAACAAAGAGGATAATTTATTATTGTGTTAGAGCTTCATATCATCTGAAAGCGACTTATAGCATTTGCTAGTTCAGAATGGGCCTTTGGAAGTTGACAAGACAACACACCAAGTCAAGTCAGTGGTACCTTATGTGACAGAAATCTCTGTTATTCTAATATTTGGTTTTAAAAAGCTATTACTTGCTGATTTTCCTTTAGCTCTGGCAGAAACCTGAAGACCTTGTATGTACTTCATGGCAGTGCAGAAAGCAAGAGGAGGTCTGGGTTCTTTCTGTGTGGCGTGTGCGTGGGTTTTCACCAGGTGCTCCGGTTTCCTGAGCCCCTGCATGGTGGGCTAACTGTTGATTCTAAATTGGCTGTAAGTGTGGATGTGAGCGGTTGTTTGTTTTTGTGTTAGCCCTGTGACGGCCTGGCGACCTGCCCAGGGTGTAATCCCACCCACTGTCAGCTGGGATATGCTCCAGTCTCCCCATATGGAGAGTTAGCTTTGGTTTTCCTCTTTCATTGAGACCTGAAACACTGGGGGGAAACACTTGCACATTCAGTTTCTTGCACAGACGCAAAATATTTAGCTGAAGCCCACAAAGGGTTAGCTTAGCTTAGAATAAATACTGAAAACAGGAGGAAATACCTCCTTCAAAGGCAACAAACTCAGGCAGTCCCTGCCAATGGCTAAGAAAGTTTGCCACATAACCCCGTGACCCCTAAAACCACATCTTGCTTTTAAATACTGTTTTTTATACCGATTATACAGACCACATTTATCATGTTAAATGCTGAGCTTTATAAGCAAAGTGAGCACTCTTTATGCTCTGCTCAGCTAACTGCCTCCTGAAATAGGTGCAAATTCATGTAAATCTTGGAAACTTCTTCTTCTTCCTCCAGACTTTCCCTTTAGGGGTCACCACAGCGAATGACCTGCCTCCATCTCACCCTGTCTCTAGCATCCTCCTTTGTCACACCAATCCTCACTGCATTCATGAATCTTCTCTGTCCTCTTCCTCTATCCACTATCCCTCTTCTGCCTTGCTTCTACAAAGTTAACTTTGTTTTTGGAGAACAAAGCAAGGAAATATACATCCCAGAAATACTATATAAAGAAATCTTATAGCTGTCATAGTACAAAATCTCTCATTACAGTAAAATAAGCCCCATTATGTCAATAATCTTTGCATTTCAGCAGAAGGAACACTCATTCTAATAACAGTTCACAGCCAAGTCCTGCTGCTGTTGACATCATTACAATGCAGTGCTGAACACCATAAAAAAAAAACTATAAAGGCCAATTTTCTGAATATCAAAACCTGGACAATAAAGTCACTTGGATGGATTAAAGGAAAATGTTTTATAGCACTTTTCACAAATAAAACTGTAAGAGTCGACCTTGCAAAGCATCCATTACCTTATGAGTCACTTCTCTTAATCCAGATGTTGTTACCTAAGTCACATTTTCTGTTTTCACTCATCTGTCATGCTGCTGCCAGTCAGTTTGGTTTCTTACCGTCACTCGCACGAAAACACATTTCTGCAAGTATTTATATCACAAATTACCTGTCGTCAAATCCATGGTTAAAGACACGGGGACACTTTGTGTACAAAATGAGTGTTTTTTTCCCCACACAAGGTCAAAACCTGCTCCCCATAGAGCATCATCACCAGACACAGTGACAGCAGCTCAAAGCAGAGATGCCGATGAATGACACTCCCTGTAGGGGAGCAGGGAGGGGGGAGAAATGGAAGTGGTTTTGCATAGCAGTTTTATATACTTAACTTTCTGAGATGTGTTAAAAATAGTTACTTTAAAGCTGAAAGCGCAGAATGAGTAAAACATCGTGTAGACTTAAATGACTCTCGCCTAATGTCTTTGGCCACATTGAGGTTTGTTTGATTTAAACTTGTAATCTTCTCAACATGTTTTCATACACAAAATCACCTGCTGTTTTAAATTAAAGCACAAAGTCTGATTCTCATTAGGAATGACAGCAGAATTAATTACCCGGCTTGTCGAGCAACATGACTGGCATGTTTGTCCGCCAGCAGACTTGTGAGGATTGACTGTCGAAGCAGCGCCGGTTACTTTTCTACCCATCTCTTCCCCTTTTCTTCCTGACTAAACATCGCCTTCATCGATTCACATCATTAGCTCGCAGCTGTCTAGCCAGTGGTCTCGCTGAACCTCCTGGGAAAAGGTTCACAACAGCTCTTAGACACGTATCTCAGGAAATATAGGAAAGGGAGCTGGAATTCAGAGCTGGGGGATGAAAATAAATAACCATGTTTCATTCTCGCCACTTAAACTGTGACTCACTCAGAAATGCTCTCACAATCTTTTTCAAGTTTGCTGAGTGAAAAGCTAAATCTTTCACTGATACGCAAAGTAGTATAAGTGGCATGTAGGCTTGACTCGGACTGGGAATAAAATTTATTTGATTTCCATAATTTTCACAGCAGTGCATGTCCTACTGGGAGGCATTTCCTCTGTGAGCGAGCGCCCGAGGCTTGAAAGTAGATTCATTCTCTCGCTCCCTCTCGTTTCTTTTTCCCATCCTGTTACACACCTTGACAGACTGTACCCACTCATGTACAGCTTGTCCCATCATGAGATGCAGTCTTTATGTCTTCCAGCGTTTTACCGGCAAATAAATTCCTGCAGAGAACTGCCAGACCCTTAAAAATGATTGCCAGTTCATTAAAACATACTTTTAAATTAAAAACAAGTTCCTGTCTCTGTCTCAATCACTCAAAAAATAAGAACTCCTCCCAAAACCAGGGAAAAAAAAAAGGTATCATGTTTTTTTTTTATCCACATCAGACAGTTGTGATTAAATCTGGTTTGCCAGTGTTTAGTCAACACTAAGTCTGGAGGCTGAAAGATGAATTAACGGTGTCTGTGGCTCCTGCATATTTCACTGAAAAGTCTGCTGAGGAGTAATTACTGTAATTCCTAAACGGCTCACTGAAGTGTTTGGATCCGTTAAGGAACTTTATAAACAGTCACAGGACATATATGTCCTGAAAGCGCAAGGAGAGAGAGATGTCTACAGAGCCGGGAGACAAATTTGCTTCATAATGCAGGATTTCTTCAAACCACCACTTTTTTATGAGTTATGTACAGAAGTCTGACAACACAAGTTTCCTCTCTGCGTTGGTGTTTTTGAACACACACACTTTGGAAGCTTTTACACTGCAGCTTTAAGTGGAAAATGGCCTTCATACTCCCACTTGGGTTGGGGGTAGCTGGGTAGGGTGGGTGTTTTCTTTCTTTCTTTTTCTTTTTTCTTTTTTTTTTTTTTTTTTAACCAAGGCCCCTCAAGATGTCTGACATGTTTCTGCAGGACCACAGGCCACTGGTTGGCGCACAGCAAAGGCTTGTGGTGGGCTGTTTGTCTGTGTGAAGCTGGCATAGCCTCCTGTTCCCCTGCATCTGTTCCCCATTAGCAGAGCCGAGAGTATAAAGCAGGGCGCTGACAGGAGCTGAGGACAGTCTAGTTCCTGCCTGGATCATGGGGTTTACTGTCTGGCTGTGCGTGCTGTGCCTGCAGGCGAGCCTGCTGTCACACGCCTTCGACTGCTCAGGAGCAAGCCGGGGAGAGCTGTGTGTCAGCGGACAGACCGCAGACGGACAGGTAAGAGACGCACTTCTAATGGATGTGATAGTTAGCAGAAGACAAGGGCATTCATTATGTATCAGTCATCATCTCTGCTGCCGTGACACGACCGGGGTAAGTACAGCCTGTTTGAGCCCATTAAATGCTGTTTGCTTGCTGTTAAGCGACATAATAACCAACTTTTAACGCAAATGAAACTGAAAAGAACTAAAATTATTAGGCTCGTGTAAAGTAAGTTTGCTTTAAAAATTGTTGATACGTCTCTAATGTTGCGTTGAGGTAGATTTGATTCATATTTTTACTATAAATTTGAGTTAAAGTACAAACTAATAATACAAAGTAGCTCTTTGTAGTCTCTTTTGTAGAAATAACCCATATGTCCACTCACTGAAAGCTTTAAAAATATGTCTAGCACATTTGTTACTGTTTACCAGCATTTTCTCTTATTAAATATGGGGAAGCTTTGGATTATCTCATAAATGGAATAAATGTTTTTAAAAGTTTGCACTTTAAGTAAAAGTTCCATACTTGTTTCATTTGTTTCTGCTCAGACACAGCATGATTAGTGTTTATATAATAGTTTGGCCAAAGGAAACCAGTCAGTTTGCTGGAATGTAAGTACGTCCAGTCTGGCTCCTTTAGAAAAAAAGGCTGCTGTGGCGATTATAGTGGCCAAATGTGTTTCGAATGGATGGAGACGTGTACAGTCTGACCCTGACCTGTGGAGACATATAATTTTTTTTTCTTCTTACAGAAACAAACTCTCATTGTAATGGTTTTTACAGCCATAATGACACTCCACCAAAAATATACCCTTCTGTGGAACAAAATTCTTCAGCTCCCCTTTTTTTGGCTTTTCATGTGGCTGCTGCCTGTTAAACTTTAACTTCGTGGTTAGCGTTTTGCTGTGGACAGTCCTCATGTTCTGTCCAAAGTAATCACCCTCATCTGGACAATGCATTTGACATCAGGAGGAGAGAGAGAGAGGGATTCTCACCCACACATGAAAGAGTCTGAGTGGGGAATTCTGTTCCGTGTGATGTAGTTTGCGCCACATATGTGCTCTTCTGCAGCAATTATTTGTAATGTAATTACAGCACACGCAATTACAGGCTTCATATGTGGTGGGAGCTAACTAATACCAGCAGCAGCATCTTTTTCAGGATATATTTGCTGCATTTGGTTTAGTTTACTTGTGTTTCCCTTTTCTCACCAAAAGGCACTTGTGTTTGTAATGGGGTGGTATACACTAAATGCGTAATTTATGGGACTTGTCAGCACATAATGTGCGCAGCAGCAGAAAACTGAATGGATTGTGGCAGGGTTTGATGAATATCCTAAACATACACACTTAAAAAACATAGCACTTTACTTTATGAGGTCATCAAGAGCCAGCAGATAACAGCTGCACCTTTATTCCACTCAGACGTGCTGTCTTGTTTGGTGATTGGAGTGCTGAAAAATGACTTGTTTTGATGAGTGATGACATAAATTATGATATATTGTTAGATGGGGCAGTGTGGTCTGGTTCTTCTGGGATAGGAGAGTATTTACACACTGTGAAAGTGACTGAAAATCTAATCTCATTCACAAATAATCACGCAGTCATTGTCATGTGTGGAGAGAACAGCTTTTCCCAGAAGCCACAGTAACTGAACAGTACTGGAAAATGAAAAATAAAGCATGAGTGTTGACTTTCTTTTTTGTCCCCAGTCAGATGATCAGACGCAGCAGAGGGGGCTACCCTTACCTGAAGGACTGGTATGTGCCACTTCCTCTTTACTTTCACATCTTATATCGAATTCTTTAGTTTCCTTTTAAAGGAAACCTTCTCAGAGGAGGTCTAAACACAGGGAAACTGCTTTATGGTCTCAAGAAGTCCACTGCTGAAACAAGATAATGAAAAACACACAGTGGTATAAGAAACTGAGAAAGAGAAGACAAAGACTTATAGAGGGGAGTTAAATGGTGTGGAAAGGGGTGGTTGTGACAGGTTCATTTTTCATGTCTCTACGCCAGAATTAGTCACTATGTTTTTGTGTGACTGACCCATTCTAGGGAAAAGTGGTATTTTTGAACATGCTGAGGGAATGTATCTAAGTTTGGCACATACAGGCAAGAATAAAACACCTTACAAAGGACATTTTTGGCCATAATAATCATAAGACAAAATCTAAGAGAATAAATGTATAAAGTGATAGGATTTCATAACTAAAAAGATTGAGAACTTTATTTTAACACTAATCTTTCATGGCCATCTATTAAACTACGTCAAAAGCCTTACTACATTTATCTTCCTGTTAAAAGGGAGTTTGTCCTTCCCACTGTCGCCAACTGCTTGCTCATAGGGGTCATGATAGTAGGGTTTTCTTTCTAATATTGTAGGGTTTTTACCTTACAATATAAACCACCTTGAGGCAACTGTAGTTATGAAGAGTTTGGACAGACATGGATATTACTGTCAGTCCACAAGTTGCAGATCTTATTTTAGAAGGCAAAATATAACTGTGTTAATCAATGCAAACTGCATGACTAGATGATTGGGTTACTGATAGAAATGGTAATATGATGTAACTGTCACAGAGACATCAGGCAGTGAACCTGTAGAAACACACTCTCCGTCAGCTCACAAGAGCATTGCAGCATGTGCATCCCTGCAGCTTCAGGTATAGAAACAAACAATAATGTATGCATATTGCAATTAACCTTCAGCTCCGAAGTGTACATCTGTTGTGCCACAGCCAATTGTAAAATATTCCATCCCACAATGCTGAAAACAGAGGCAATCAACAAAATGTAGGTCAACAGCAATCACTGTAAGTACTTTAAATGGCATCGCGAATGATTGCGAGGCAAATATTTTGCAGCTAACATAGTCATCTTTGTGTTCAGCGAAATGGAAAAAGAGGAGGAAGTATTATGCTGGAAATGATCTAGTTATTTCCACACTTGTGTAACTTTGTGGTAAATTTGTAATCGTGCTGCAGACTGTGCAGCAGGGCGATGACTCCACGAGCCTCGGCCGTTTATTCCCCAAAGTCCCAAATGGCAAACTGAAACCTGTTGTTTCTCAAAGTGCCAATCCATTTATTTGGAATTTGAGTAGCTTAATAGCAGTCTTTATTTTCTGCAGATCGATGCAGGAAGTGGTTGGACCAGTAACAATAATAATGTTGCAGTTTCCTCCTTTCAATGTTGGCGCTTGACTTTAAGCATTCTCAAAGAACAGAGGCTGGATGTGGCCAGGAGCAGGACAAGGAGAATGGGCCAGGCTCAAACTATCCACTGCACACAAGACTTGACGCACGTTATCACACAGAGAAACAGGAGTTGTTTCCCTCTGTGGTTGTGGTTGTGACTGTCTCATCCTTGTAGGCTTTGTTCAGACGTAAGAGACAGTTGGAGCGGAGAGATCACACCCACCTGAGTCACTCCAGCCTGCCCGGGGCCGTCTCTGTCAAAGGCTTCCCTAAAACTCTCATCCAGGTAAATCGTTCTTGTTACTCACAAGGGAGTCAGAGGGAGAAAAAGCCTAATGCGGGGGAGGTGGTGACTGGTTCTTAGTGGTGGTGGCAGCTGCTGAATGGTCCAGAGAAGCTTTAGTCATAGTGGATCATATGTATATGCTGGGGAAAAAAGAAGAAAAGAAACCACATTTCTTACCAACTCAGTAAAAGTAAAAATGAAAGCATCTGTGTTAGACCAGTGCTTCACTGAAGGGGTGACAGCTGTGAGATGGTCACAGCAGAAGAATAGCAATGTGTGCATGCATGTACTAATCCCTGTGTCCGGGGTTTTCTTAGGCTGATAGGTCCCGGCGACACTTGGTTACAGCTGCAAGCAAGAAAAAGACTAAGCGTAACAAACTCCGCCCTGGCTCCTTCTCTCTCCTCAGCAACAACAAGGAAACCACCCCCGTACAGGTGAGTCTCCATGGCAACCTCTGTGCAGAGAAACAGCTGAGGCCGGATGTGCAAGCAGTCATAAGGCCACCTTATATGGTTTTATTGGCTCAGATTGGTGTGCTCACCTGTATAATCTTTCCGAAATTGCTTTTTTGTTTTTTCATATCAGGCAATCATTCAGAGGGCGGCGTTTCAGTTTTTTGAGTGTGAAGTTATAATATATGTGTGAACATGCAGAATGACACTGTAACACCGATTTGTCTGGAATCGCTTTTGCAGTTGATCAGAGCGAGGAGACAAGTGAAGCTCGATCCAGCCAAGAGGGGGAAATCGGGTCGCTCTGGAGCTTTCTCTGTCCTCGTGAGTCATTTACAGTGTTTATCATCCTGCACACTGCTTCAAAAATAAAACTCTGGCGTACTGTGTTTAAACGACGTGTCCCTGTGCTCTCCAGGGGGATCCTCAGACCGATGGACAGAGCGACAGAGCCGAAAGGAGCACATAAAAGACAAGAACTGGAGAACACGCACAAAAAAAGGTCCTTGTCATTCTTGCAAAACCTAACAAGGGCCTGCGCACAGTAGAAATGTGTCCAGCTGTAACCCCAAAACGTGTGGAGAAACCAACCGCTGACATGGACAACATTCCCAGTAGAAAAACCTCTGTTCTGTTCTTCTTGTTCTAACTGTAAGCTAGCTTACATTTATCAGCTGGTCTACATTTATATGGATACTTTTATATATAGTTTTTAATTTCTAATATATTCCTGCATGTTGTTTTTTTTCATCACAAAAAGATCCTATATTAATATTCTTCTTTGCCATTTTGTTGTAACCTATTTAATCACAGAATCCTTATGAAGATTGGGGTTATATTTTTGCAGAAATATCTCCTGTGTTGTTGTATCAGGTTTCAATAAAAGTTAAGTAGAGACATATGGAGTCGAGGTTTTTTAATGTTTAAGCACTTCATGCTCCACTGGAGGATTGCACACATTGCCCTTTGGTCCCCCCAGAATGACTTGTTATGTTTCTATTCAAATATGAAGGATTATTAAAAGGTGAGTATCAGGTAGGCTGAAATGCCACTAAACCTTCAATTACAGATGGCAAGTGTTACAGGTATAGTGCATTGCTGGCCATGAGAAGCAGCAGGATAGACCAGCAGGAACCTGAGAGACTCACTGATCCATTAGCATTTCAGCAGCCAAGGGCAAATGTGAGCGAGAGAGAAAGAGAAAAAAAAAATCCAAATGTAGTCCACGCCATCTGTTTCAGGAGTCAGACTTTTTTTTTTCTATTTTAATATCTTGTGTCATTTTTAATTCATTTGGCCACGACTGGAAACACATTATGGTCTAAACCAGAAATTCATTTTGAGTGTTTCTGCAGGACGCTGACGTAAAAATATGCACAAAATCACATCTTTTGTGGGCTGCTCCGTATTTTGGTAGATCAGATTTAACAAACACCTGCGTCACCACAGTGAGGGAAGCTATACGGGAATGAATTAATCGATGAATGAGGGGCTGAAAATCGAAGAAATAAAAATGAAATATGTACAGAGAAAATCCCAACTAGGAGGAAATCTGATGAAGAAAACGAGCCAGGCAATCTAAGTGAATAGAGTGACTCATCCTCCTCTCGTTTACTGATCAAAGCCCACAGCTCATGACGTAGATACACGGTGCTTACACTCTCTTTTTTATGGTTTTATAGACCCATACAGAGGCACACAACAACAACAAAATGCTATTTATTCACTTGGAATTTTCCCCAAAGCACATAAACGGCACTAGATATGCTTCAGCAGCTCGCTCTGGCAGAATATAGACAAGCGTAAGGCCTGGAGCCGGTTGTTCAGTCACCAGATAACCTGAATTAGCTGGTTGTGAGGGGCCTCTGTGTCATTTTGGTCACAACCCACAGCAGCGTGGCATCCTGATTTCTCCGAAACACTGACGCAAATTAAGACCAATATCTGATTAATCCCATTTCAGAGCAACAAGACAGACACAGCCCGAGCTGACTCCTCTGTAAACACACAAGCACATAGATTTCTGTGACAGCTGCCAGCAGGATATCATTTGACAGACTGTTCCCTTGAGCTAATGCATCCTGGGAACTCCTTATTGATGACCTGATAGAACAAGAGGGAAAAAAGTGTTCTCACTATCACCAGACACGGATGCTTTGAAAATAGATTTCAGCTTTATAAAGTCATTTTATCTTAATGATATAAATGTTAGTTTGAGGGTGAGTCCACACACTATGAGTCATCGCGTGTGGCCAACACAAAGAGATCCTCGTAGATGTGTTTCAGTCATTCGTTGCGGTGGTGACACTGGTGTGTGCGGTGTTGTTTCCACTCTGCTTTGGCTGCAGTCATCCCTTTGAGAACAAAGCTGATGGTAATCACGGCTAAAAAAAGTTACACAGAAGCACTGAATCTATAGAACTGTGGTGAGAAATGACCCAAGCAGAGCCACATGCGAGATTTTTCCCATAAAAGCTCAGTCAGGTTCATGCATGTAGTTTGTGGCTTGCAGTCGACATCTTCAATTTCTGGAAACCACTACGTAAGTATTAGTTTCTTGTTGATGAGTGCATCTCTTCCCAAACAACATGCAATGTGGGGCAAACACAGTCAAAAGCAAGTTCTGTGAGAGTCTGTCCTTAAGAAAGCTAGGCTGATTTTCATAACAGTATCAACTTCGGTTTTGTTTTATTTAAAGAATTAGGATAGTTTTCCATTTTCAATCATACACTATACTGACAAAGGTATTTGCTCATCTGCCCTCACACACATACAAATGTGAGTAACATCCCATTCTTAATCCTTACGGTTCAACTGCTCTGGGAAAGCTTTCCACAGACTTAGAAGTGAGTTCATGGGAATTTTTGACAGTTCTTTCAGAAGTGCATCTGTGAGGTCAGACACTGATGATGAATGAGAAGGCCTTGCTCACAGTCTCCACTCTAATTCATCCCAAAGGTGTTCTATAAGGTTGAGGTCAGGACTCTGTGAAGGCCAGTCAAGTTCTTCCACACCAAATTTGTGTATCCATGTCTCTATCAACCTCGCTTTGTGCACTGGAGCACAATCATGTTGGAACAGGAAGGGGCCATCCCCGAATTGGTCCCACAAAGTTGGGAGCAGGAAATGATCCAAAATGTCTCGGTATGCTAAGCATTAAGAGTTCTTTTCACTTGAACTAAGGGACTGAGGACGACTCCTGAAAAATAACCATACACCATAATCCACCTTCCACCAAAAAGTCACGTTCTCCCTGCAAGTGCCAAAATCAAACAGCACTGTCCTTTACACCACCGTATCCGACGCACTTGCTTCTAATGACCCATTCCATGAATGAACACACACAGACTAAAAGCACACAGGAGGTGATCAGGGGAAGTGGAAACACATGCGGAAACAGCTGACACAAATGAACATAACGACGTCACAGTGGAAGAGTAAAACTAAACACAATGAACATGAAACACAAGACCTCTTCAAAATAAAATAGGAAACATAATGAGACACAGACATGACAATACAAACTTAACAACATAAGACACGCAGACATGAAACACATGAAGGACAAGAGAGACTTAAACACAGGGGTCGAAGACACAAGGGGAATCTAATAAACAAAGAACTATAACAGCAACCTTGGCATAATAGGAATGAAGTTAGAGAATCTAATTAACTTAAACATAAACATCAATATATATATATAAACTCAAAATATTGGGTCAAAAGACCCAGGATCGTGAAAATCTGAGGGCCACATAAAATTTGAAGGTCTGTAGCGATTGGCTCTGCACAAAGTTGGCTAACATTTGCTGACCCCGATTTTACGTGGGCTATCACTTCTTGGCTTAATTCCAGTCGCTTTCACTTTGTTATAATACCACTAACAGCTGATAGTGGAACATGCAATAGTGTGGATATTTCATGACTGGGCTTGTTGCACAGGTGGCATCCTATCACGGTACCAAGCTGGACTTCACTAAGCTCCTAAGAGCAATCCATTTCTTCACAAATGTTTGTAGAAGCTGTCTGTATGCATTGGTACTTGATTTTATACACCTGTGGCAATGGGGATGATTGGAACAGCTGAATTCAGTGACTGGTATGGGTGGGTGAATACTTTTGACGGTAAAGTGTATACATTTTGGTATTAACAAACATATCATCCCAAATCTGGGAGTGAAAGAACAGCAAATTTAGATAATGACACACCAGAAGCAATTCAGATATGCCTGCTGTTGTTGCGCTCATATTTCCACCAATTAGAGAGAAAAAAACTATTACATCTAAGCAGGAGCATCCCAGAATGATGAATAGACATATCAGTAGCACTCCTCAGAGAGCTCTTTTTTGGCATGATGGCAGCGCACACTTCAACTGCAAAGACAATATCTGTTTAATGTAATTAGGTTCCACAGACATCAGAGGGGTTTTTGCCACTTTTTCTTTGCACTCTTTTATGTTTGTCTGTGTTTTTTCTGTTGTTTTTTTCCTGCTCCTGCCTTGGCACATCTACCCTGTCTTGCACACCCACTCAAAGCCAGGTCATTCCATGAGTTTTTTTTTTTTCTTTTTTTCCAGTGCTCTCTTTAGCCTGGAATGAGAAAGCATGCAAACTCTACCCTATATTTGTAGGCAACAGTGCTAACCACACAGTCACCATAGTGTCCATGTGGAATCTCTCTCAAGTGAGCTTAGCTTGATTAGCCAGGGCTTTTGGTGCTTACCTGATTGTTTTCTCTGTACTCCAGATCTTCCTAGACTCATGTGACTCATGCCAACCAGAAAAAAAAGACACACACACACTAAACTGTCAACACCACTCACAACCACTACCTTCCCTATACAACCTTTGTCCTACCTCACCCCCTGCCAGCTTCGCACTGACCTACAAAGCCTGCCTGGCAGTCATTACAACGTTGTCTTTTACAATAAACCCCTTCAAACCATATGTTCAGTTATAAAATCCTCATCATCTCTGGAAGGTTAAGTGTTGAAAAATGTTTTGCATTACTGCAGGCAGCACGTGGCAGTAACGTACACCCATAAGATGGTGCAAGTTACCCAAATAATCACTCTAAAAAGAAAGGTTACTTAGTTACTTTCTGAACTTGCTAAAGTTGTTCAAACAGTTTCCATCTGCAGTGAAAATTCAATGATAAGACTCTGGGAACATTTAAATTAGGTGTCATCTTCTCACAAAGTGATCTGACTAAATTAGTGTATGACAGCTTGTGTTTATCAGATAGGGCGGCTATGTTTGAACTCTCAGATCTACTGATTTTCAGACTTTGGATAGTGCAGAGTAAATTCAGCTAATACAAATTATGGCAATGTTGAGTTTAATTAAACGTTTCTTAAAAGTAACAAAAAAATGCTGCAGACCCTTTGTAATGTGCAATTTCAATGTAGGCTGACGGCCAAGACAAGGTACTCCCCACTCAGTATTCCTGGGGTGATTCTCATCTCTCCTCTGGTCCCGCTGACCTTAGACTGCCGCCACACTCAGGCTGAATTTGACTCCTTCTCTTCATCTCCTGCCACTTCCCATCAGATCAGATCAGATTCAGGGCGTTGGCTGTCTTCCCCCACCTCTTCTGTCTCTCTTCTGCGGACTGACATCACCTCCCCTGAGCAGCTTCTCTAACTCTATCTGTCAAAACTTCCTCTAACTGCTGTCACATTGGCCCAGCCCTGTCACATCACTCTGACCCTAATGAAGAAAAGGCAGAGAGAGACGGAGAAGAACAGATGTATGTTTGATATTTGCTAATCCTCAGTAACGTTGTTGTAATGTTAGTTCAATATATCTCCCTTCTGCCCTTTAAACATGTTTTGCAGCACAAGAGCTAGGCTATTTATGATCCAACACAGAATTCATTGAATTTTTAAGGCCCTGTCAGCTGATAATAAACAAAGCCTTTATATGCACATTCAGAGGGAGTACCCTGTCTGCAATCCCTGCGTGTAGTCCTGGAAAGCTAATGTACAGTCTCTGACACTGCCTGAAATATGACTTTTAATTTAACTTTCTCATAAAAATTACAGTAATACAAAATGTTGCTGATAGAATATTGAAGAGAGCCTTGTAGCAACAAGGCTAAATTACTAGTGGAGTATAATCCTAACACTTAAACCGCTGATGTTGCTAATCATTTGCAACTAATCACTGTAACTAATCATTTGATCAGTACATTAGTGATAAGCCTAAAATGTCGGTAATTGACAAAAACTGCATTTTAACATTTTATTACAAGTTTATATGCTAAAGATAAAGGTCAAACTTGATGATTAGCATAGATTAGCTTAGCTTAATAGCAAAAAATGTTGTTTAAGACATCCTATTATTCTCTTTTTTCCAGCTCTTTATTCATATTCTTGAACTCCTCTAGAGTATCTTTAATAACCTTTATTTATCTTATGCCAAGACTTGGAGCAGCCTCTCAGTTCATCCAATCTCTAAAACGAGCTCCTCTCTCATTAAGCTAGCCCTCTTCTGATTGGCTGCTCCTTGGAAACAGAAAGTTTGACCAACAGGTGAGTAGGGCTCCTGCTCTCAGAAGCAGATCCATTCCCCTTAGTACCAGCTAATCAGTGTTTAAACAGCACAGCCTTCATGAGTATTGTTGCTGACCATTTGCACCTGAGCTAGAATTGAGGAAGTCACTACCTTAGCAAACTGTTTGTTTTTTGTTTTTTAGGGATATTAAACAATGAAACATGACTTTGTTTTAGAGGTGCTGAAAGATTTTGGATTTATGTCATGAAACAGCTGTGTGGCAGTCAGGACTTGGGCCCAAATGAAGGACTCAGGAGACAAGAAATTAACTCAAAATGCACCTTTAATGCTTATGTATCTTCCAAAATACAAAAACAAGGTAGAATTGGGGCCAAAAATGCTAAACCCATCAAAGGGAAACCACAGAACAAGGGGAGAGCACAGTGTTGAGGGAAAACCAGGTTATGAGGGAAGAGGAAACAGGTGGGAGCACAGCTGACACTTATCACAGAGGACCAGACAAGGGAACGAGAACTAAATATATAACATGAGAGGAAAAATGACTGTCAAAATAAAAGAGGAACTATCACTAACACTTAGACAGAGACCCAAACAAACCAGCTTAACAAAGAAACAAGACTGGATGAACAAAGGGAGCACAAAAGGGAACTAAAAAACCAATAAACAAAACCAAAGCAAGAAAGTAGAGGCACAAATTACCTCATAAGCACACAGGAAGCTGGAAAAGCTATAAAGCTGGAACATAAACTCTTTCTCAAAACAAAAACAAATTATGAGCCCACAAAAACTAAAAAAACCTGGATCCCAGACCTAGGGACCGTGATCATTTAATAGATACAGGCAGATTAAGTGTTTCCTCTATTTTTTTTCAGCCAAGTTAACAATTTCTTTAGCTTGAAAAAGTATTGACAGATCACCTAACTCTCAGCAAGAGTCACACACACCTTAGTGAAATAATTTGGTTTGCAGAGCACATAATGACTGGAAAAACACAGGGAGAAAAACAGAGTTGATCTCTGAGACCATCACATCACCAAAACAGGTTTTACAGCCTGTTTTCATGTCAGTGGCGATTTGCTAAATGCTGTGGTGGATGGTGATGGAGGGCTAAAAGAAAAAAAATGCAGGATTTTGTCTATTCCATCTCAAGGCTATTCATCTGTGTGGCTCTCCTTGAAGGTGATGGATGCCTGCTGAGTCACTGCCATGGCCCAAATCTCTGCCCTGCACAGCACATTAAAGCAGAAAATATTGGTGAGTTTTACCCAATCCCCACTATATAGATCCGTGGAAAGCTGATTTATTAAGAAGAGAATATTTGCAGACAGCGTGGACCAATTTCATAGATACAGATTAAAATAGGACAGCAGAGAGAAGTGATGATAAATTGGGAGAGGAGAATTTTTTTGTAATACATTTTGGAGGATATGGAGCAAAACTTCGCTTAAATCCAAGCTTGGTTATGATTCAGCTCCAGAAACAGGGCGTCCATGAAAGGATGTCGGGTGGGCTCAGCCTGAGCAAAGCACAGTGGAAGTTAAGTTCCTCTCATTCTCTTTCCTCTTCGTGACATTAAAGGTCATCGCAGGCTGTGAGGTGGACAGGGCTGTCAGCGGAGACAGGAGCTGAGGGGACAGGCAGGGGAGGAATTCCAATCAGCCTGAGCCATCTTTGGAGTTACGTGCTGAGAAGTTCTTAGAAAGACTGTGAAAGGCAATTGTGTCTACGCAAACTCGAAGCATCAGTGAGGAGGGATGGACGGTCAAAGCGAGTGATAATAAGGGCTGGGGAGGCAGGAAATAACATACCGCTAGACTCTTGCTTCCAGCCAGCACTTCATTAACTTTGAAGCCATTCGTGAAAATTACAGAGGTCTTAAAGTGGCACGATGATGTTCCTGTAGGTGAAAACAAGGGTGGAAAGGAACATTACATTCCTCACTTACATTCCTCATGGGCAACAGAGTAATGGAGTCTCTGGGCCGGGAAATATTATGAATAAGCACCGTGAGAGAGCAGCATAACACATTAGGTCACTGTCTCTACGTCTACAGACCGCTTCAGGGGCCTTCGGTGATGAATAAGAAGAAAAGTAATTTTGGCTTGTGGTCGGAAAAAGAAACCTGCTTCCAATTTTCAAGCCAAGTCTCGTGCGTAGACGTCTTTTTTAAAAGACCAAAAGAGCGCAAAATGACTTCTGATTACTGGGAATGATTACAGCTTTGCAAGGTATAGCGCAGGCTGCTGATAGAAATCATCCACGCCTTTTCATTCCACTATCTCTCAGTCTGTAGCTGCTTCTGTATCACATTATCTTTGGTATCTGTCAGCGTTTGCAGAATAAGTGCATCAAAAAGTAAACATCCCGTACCATCGCTGATAAGGAATAAAATGCCAAATGCTCTCTGGGAGCTGACAAGACGAGAAAAATACTTTCAAAAACTTCTCAAAGTTCAGCACCGGGTCCGTAAGGGGGACTGGTGGCAGCCAGGCCAGAAACATATTAATATTTTATTCCAGCCTAAATGTCTCTTTGAACCGTGTGGTCTCACTCTGAATTTTGAAGTCGTAAATAGATGTTTCAAAGCTGCAGAGCAGCTTGCACTTTAAAGGTCCTGAGAGGACAATAAATCATTTGGTCACACGTTCCGTAGCTACACCGGGCCCTCTCCGGATCAAACAGCTCTCTCAGCAGTACCACTCTGCTACTCAAGTATAAAGTTCAAGATTAGAGAGAGCTCTGTGAGGACTTACATTCCTATAAGTGTTGCATAATCCAATTGTCATACCACAGACACATCAATGACAAGGTGTATAACAGCTCAGCCTTACTTGAATTAAATCATCTTTGTGGATTAAAAAAAAATCCCACAGAACTATCAGATCGTCTCTGGTGGTTGAAAATCTACACGCTCAAACATTTCTGCAATCAAGTCAATACCGGGGATTCTTGTTCGACCCCCCTGGAGGAGAAAATTACAGCTATGAATGTCATCCACAGTATAAAGTAACTTCCCATAGTCTGTTTAGTGGCTCATTTCCTTACACACCCTGCACTCTTACCTGAGTGGAAAAATAAAGACTCGGGTATGCAGGGTTTTTACTGATACTTTAATATTTTATCTCTGAATGCTATTCAGCAGATTCTCTTTGTTTTGTTTTTACATGTTACTAGAGACTGTTCTCTGAGACTGCGGTTAATGTGTGCTACAGTCACAGTAGTGTAACCACAGCTTGCTAAAGAGTGCCCTCTTGTGGTTAATTTCTATAATGTCTGAACCATTGAGTGACTCCAGCAATTGCCATGGACATTATGAATGAATTAATAAATGAATGAATCATCTTTATTGGCTTTATACATAGATGGTTTGACATCTCTTAAGATTAAAAAAAAAAATAACAAAAATAAAATGAATACATAAAGGATGGATAAAGAAAAGAATAGATGGTAAGAATAGATGAGATTATCAGCATCATTGTAAACGATTTGGCCAGTTTAAGGTGTCAGAAGTGTCCTCGGTGCCGTCTTGTGCGTTATCTGTATTGAAGTTTCTATGATATGTCTATAATTAGTTGTGTAGTGTGATGATAGCTAAAAACTGTTCCTGAGGCTGTTGGTTCTTGTTCTTATTGTCCTGAACCGTTTGCCAGATGGCCGCAGTTCCAACAAAGAATGTCTCTAGAGTGTTCTGTGCTTATTGCTACTGTCTACCTTCTACTTCATCCTGATGCCCAGAGAATTACCCTTGACCCCCTGAAGTCAATAATCATCTCTTTTGTTTTTGAGGGGTTAACAACAAGCTCATTGTCTCTACATCACTCAGGCGGATGACCCACTTCCAGCATATAGGCACTTTCATTCTCATTAAAAATTAGGATGAAGTCCAAATCGACAATTTCTTGAGTTACTCGCACACAGCAGGCACCAAGCAGGTTACCACACACAGCACAATAATCTGGCATCAAATAAGGGGATGTCTCCATCTTAAAATAGACCAACTGCAACCAGGTGTGTAATCAGTGATGCTTCTCAGGTGTGAAGTAGTGAGGGTGGAGACCAGGGCAAAACTCCTACTCTGAAACACAACAGACACACAACACACACACACACTTACAGAAAGGACGGGGGCAGACTTCTAAGCACATTGCAGTGGCTTTCATCTAACTGTTGTGTATATTGTTGCCACATTACTTTTAAGAGAACTCTCATGAAGAGAGTTGCCTAAAGTTTTAAGATTTGTGTCTAACCTGTTTCTCACATCTCCTCCAGACTCCACCTGGCCTCCATCCAGCAACACCCAGGAACTGTCAAACCAGTTTGGGTCTTTTTGGCCTCCTTTTATAGTCATGGTCCTAGGAGGGAATGTGCCAAGTGTATTGGAGACTTAAATAATCTATTCATTTTAAACATTCACAGAACTGGGGCATTTTCTATACTTGTGCTAATGTTCCCACTGTTAACTTATCATTAAATTGGATGAAAGATTAAGCCTTGCTATTAACTTATTTAATCCTTAATTGATATTTAATTGTTATTTCAGAGGGTGGGGAAGCCACTGGCTATTTAGTCAGCAGTTGCTAGTGCTCTCAAGGACTAGTGTGTGCTAGGTCAAGATGGAGACTAGCCATAGTGGCTTATTGGCAGGCGCCCTAGTTACAGGGCTTGTATACCAGTGCAGAGCTGTTTCTGTTTAGTTTAGGATTATCTTTAAGATGTGTTATTTTTTCCGCTGTTTCCTTAGATTATTCATGAATGAAGACAGTGATTTGATGCATGTAAAATATGATTGACTGTCTTTATTGTTTCCTCCTATCTCTCTACCCTGTGTTCTCAAAAGTGAACACAGGGTAGAGAGATGAGAGATGAAAGGAAGAGGTTGGTAAAGAGTGTGAAAGAAGAGGGTGGAAAAAACAAAGGGATAGAAAGGTGGAAAGAGGCAGAGGAGAGAAAACCCCAACAATTCCTTCTGAACAAGCACTAGACAACAGTGGGGAGGAAAAACTCCTTTTAAACCGGAAGAAACCTCCAAAAGAACCAGGCTGAGGAAGGGACAGTCAACTGCCAGATGGGGAGTGAGGGTGAAAAAAGAAAGGAAAAGAAAAGAAAAAAGAAAAGAAAAAGGATGAAGAGGAAGGGGTGAACGAAGAGAGGTGATAGGAGAGAAAGGGAGAGAGGGGAGAGGAGAGGTGGAGGAGGAACCAGGAGGGTCCTTCCTGAAAAAGTGGAAGCGTTTTTTCTTCTTTCTCGGGCACTGTTCCTGGAGCTCTTTTATCTGAAGGATGAGATTTTTTATGTCATCGATTGTTTCTGCATTTTGCTTCTCAAGTTTCTTGAGTCTTTTCTCCAGTTCTTAAATGTTGCTTCTTTTTCTTCAAGCTTTTCTTTCAGTTCTTTAGATTTTGCCTCCTGTATTAGCTTTGCCTCATGCATGTCTGTATTCCTCCGTTGTACTTCATTGTAAATGTCTTCTAACTCCTGAATTCTCCTCTGCATTTCATTGAACCTACACTGCATCTCTGAGCATTGTTTTTGCAGTTTTTCCTTTTTTCCTTCTAGTTCAATGGTTTTGTCCTTCTTTTTGTTATAACATACTTGTAGTTCTAGATTTTTCCTCTCAGTCTTGGAGAACAAGTTGCATTATTTTCTGTATTTCTTGCTGTTGCACTTTTTCTTGAAGCATTTCTGCATTTTTATGCAGTGCTTCATCAAGCGTTATTTGAAGCAATTGGTGTTTTTCATCCATGTCTTGGAGTTAACACTCCGTTTGTTTCTGTTTTATTTCCAGTTGTTTCTTCTGTTGAAGAAACTCTTTTTTTCCCCAGCCCTTCATCAAGTTTTACTTGTAGCTCCTGGTTGTTTTTCCTCTGTGTCTTGGAGATTCCACTGTATCTGCTCATTAATAGCTTGTGTGTCTTCAAGCTCATAGGACATTTCTCTTAATTGAGTACAGTTTTTCTTGTTTTCTCTCATCAGGTCTCTAATCTGCTGGCGTGCTTGACCAAACATTATTCCCCAGCCCTCATTTATAATCTGAATGTTGGGCTTGTATTGTGTGTTTTTAATTTGTTGGTCATGTCAGCACCTACAGACAACAATGATTTTTTTTTTTTAATAAAAGAAGAACAAAAAATTTTTTAAAAAAAACTGTTTGAATAAACATGAAAAGAACAATGGAAAGGATTTCCACACTATTAAATTTTATTTTAACATTATGAAATTCTGTTATTCCAACTTAATGTACGCATTTAGTGCAACTGAGTCCAACTTAATTTAAATAACTTAAATTAGGGGCCAGGGGCAGGGTCATCCCCGGATAGGTGGTCGCCAGTCCATCACAGGGCTAACACAGATAGACAAGCATTCATACATATGGGTAGAATCACCAATTAATCTAATCCTACTAGTTGCGTGTCTTCGGATTTGAACTCAGGAGCTTCTTGTTGTGAGGTAACAGTGCATATAGCATACACGTAGTGTGTGTATGCTTTTCTGCCTCTTATAACCCCAGTGATTTTCCTGTGGTTTGAAATCTCGTGTGATCTTGTGAATTTCGCGAGTCCAGGTAACTAGCCACTCTTACTAGATTGTATCGTGTCATCTCACCAAGAATACATTAATTTGTTGAATTTCATGCAGATCATACATGATTTAATTACGTTCACCATAGAAACATTAAATTATTTTGTTCAAATTACAATTTAGACTCTTGTAAATGCAACAACAACCCAATTTATTTTTTTGAGTGCGTAGAGGCCGGAGGTCTCGGCTGTGTCACTGAAGGGTATTTCTCTACACCCGCCTCGCCTCCCCGTTCCTCCCCTCCACAGAGGGTATCGTGTTGACCTGACGAAGAGTTCAACTCCCTGAAGGCTTTGTCCCTCTCCAAAGCCGCCAGCATGACCTGCTTTAAAACGACCTCATATTTCTCGTTCATCCGCTTGATCGCAGGTTCGTAGCTGTCGCACTGCATCTTGGCTTTCTTCATCTCCTCGATGAGTCTGTTTCTCTCCTGAACAACACGCTTATGTTGCATCCGGTGAAAGTCTCTGGTTTTTTGCACCTTCGCCAGAGTCCCGGCTGCTGCAGAGACTGCACGCCTGTACTCCTCCATCTCCTTCAGAGCGGTTCTCAGCTCGTTTTCCAGACGCTGGTTTTCAGTGTGCACGAATGGGGTCACCATGAGACCCTCTTCCTCCAGCAGTCCTTTCTGCACCATCTCACTCCACTCGTTTTGAAAACAATCGAGGGTTTCTGTCATGCCCATTTGGAAGAGAAAGTTCCGTAAAAAGTCAACTACGGCTGGTGGTTTGGATGTTCTGTTGGTTGAACTGGGCCTTGCACTGGCTTCTGCCCGGTCTTGGATGGCTTTCACCGTCGCTTCCAAGTCTTCTTCACCTTCTTTTAAACTCCATTCGTCTTCTACAGAAACGTCTTCACATTTAAAGTCATCGTCACTGTCAGGTGATGTGCCGTCACCCACTTTTTCTTCACTTTCCTGAGCTGCATCCATTGCTTCGTTCAGCCAGAGTTTGACGTTGCTATGGTAATACGGCGCTCACTCAACGCGAGATTTCACAAGCTCGCGTTTGCCACCGTTCCAGCCGTCATTAAACAATCATGGCGGACTACCGAGAGGCGCCCTTGGCCACTCGGCCAAAAACATTGGATCCAAACGAATATTTCAACCTTTCGCCGGAGCAGAGGCGTGCCGAAGAAGCCAGGGGTGCAGTGCGAGCAAATCTGAAGCGCCAGTATCAGCTGCAACTCAATAACCCGCACAGAAAAGAGCTCATTGTAAGTGGCTACTTGCTAGTTAGCAATGTCACCCTTGAAAAGGGCTCAAGTTATTGGCCAGAATGCTAACGGGTAGCATTAGCGGAGCACAGCGGTGACTATATGTATTTATTTAGTCTAAATTTTACATAAGATTATAAACGACACCTTCCACTCTATGCTAGTCACTACTACATTACGATGATCGCTTACGTCTTGGGACTTTAGAGACAGAGAACCGTGCGCTGCAGTACATATTGCTTTCTTCCTGGTGTGCTCTGAAAACTGACAGGTGACAGAAAAACAGGGGAAAAAAAGACCCCTGCAGTGTGTTAAATTAGGGGGTCTCGTGGTTCTGTTATGCTCCTAGGAAGCATTTCGCTGACATGGTTTGGGTCCACTTCAGTCTTTAGTGTGAAGAGTCACTGTATCCTGTGATGAAACATGTCTTTACAGCTTGGAGTAGCCCCCATCCGTTAGGCACCAGGGTTCACTGAATGATTTCATCGTTATATAAAATAGTTTGAATCATATGCCATGGCCTTTGCAGTCACCGGACCCCAACCCACCTCGACACTTATGAGAGATTGTGGGCCAGCATGTTATACAGCGTGGTCAACCAAAATCATTAAAACACAATATAACTGAATATCTTGTATAATATCTAATGACTTGAATCGTTACAGTGCAGGTTCTGCACTGAAACTTAAAGTCATAGCAGATGTCCACCAAAGTAGTTGTAGCAGCCCTTCATGCTGACTTAGTTTGTCACCTGTCTGGATATACTTCAGTTGTTCATAACGCTTTGTTTCTCGTCGGTGTATTTGGATTACCTCATTTTTCCATCTATACTGTGTGCGCTGTGATTGTTTTAAAGGCAGACATTTTGCCATGTTACTGTTACATTTTATAATGGCTTTGTTCTATTAAGTTCATGAAACTGACCAGCAAGCACAATACCAGTAAATTACATTTACTTTACTGGTACATTTAAACTGTTTAAAATATGTACACCAGGATTTTTATGGAAAAATGTCCTGTCCTTAGAAAATGACCCCCCCCCCCTTCTCTCTTTTCTGCTGTTTCCTGAGTTTTCCCCACCTAAAATAAAAGGTTTAAGTATAATAGATATTAATATTTTTTAACGTCACTATGAGACTTTTACATTTTGGTTGATTTGTTGTAAATATTTGAGTCTATTTTTCTGCTGTGAATTCTACATTTACATTTGGTGATAAATGTCATTGCTTACTTCTGTCTGTACAGGAAGACCCTGCCTTGACACGCTGGGTGTACGCACGAGCCAATCCCTACGCACACTTCAGGCCCACAAACAAGACCTCTCTGCTGGGTGCAATGTTTGGAGTTGTACCTCTCTTTGCCCTCTACTACATCTTCAAGACAGACAGGGTATGAGACAAGAAACACTGTAGCCTTCTCACTCGCTGTCTGCTTGATCTTAATGGGTAGTTTAATCAGCTCAGCTGTGTTTTCTCATCACAAAAGTTTGTAGAGAGCTCTTGAACCACAATTTAAGCCCCACTGGCCCTCTTTAGGCTGTCTAAAGGCATGCGAGACTAGAACCAAAACAAGAACAATAGAAACTAGGAGTAAATTGCCAAGTATTGTTGGAGGTTAACAAAATATCAGTACATTTACTGCAGGAAACGAAATAATTCAGTATTGAACACATGGTTACTTTACACTGTTACAATAGTGGTCATTTTTCAGCCACTGTAATAATTTGACCATTTAGAGTATTTGATCTGGGTATTCATAAAATGTGATTTGGTCACAAATGCTATCATAGAAACCTGAAAAGCTATTTAGTTGATGATTGGGACTCATTATTCCCATGTAGGTGCACCGTTGATCTGGTTTTCTTTCTTTTGACACAGACCCGCTCACGTTAGAAATGAATGCTTCATCCAAAATGCTGCCTGCTTTCATTTTCTACCCCATTGTCATGGAGATTCACCGTCAAAGTCCTCGCCAATTGAGATTCCAGGGAGAATTTGGTGCAATTGTCACACTGCTGGGCTATCATATTTGTCCCCACCCCCCTTTTTTTGCTGCTGGGAAGGGGGAAAAAAAGCTGCTTGAAAATCATAAAATGCTCACTCATAAAACATGGAGTTTGAGAAAACGTCCGGAAGGCGATGAGGGTGAGGGCGATATGACTTTGTTTCTATGGAAACCGGACTAACCTATCATCTGTTTGTCATCTGTTTTACAGGATAGGAAGGAGGAGCAGATTAAGGCCGGTACCCTCGAGCGCAAGTTCAGTTTGTCATCTTGAGCCCGGATGTAGAAAGACCCTCGTCCTGTGTGTTCTAGAGATGATGTCCATGTGTGTAATTATTATTAACCGAATAAAATTATATTGTCAAACCAGAGTTACGTGGCTTTCATGTGTGAAAGTACCATTTGCATGTCTGCAGTTATACACAGAGGCAAGGAGGATGTACTTGGAGACTGAAGGACTCGATTCCCCCCTCTCACATAAGTTCAGATTTGCACAGGAAAAGAAAATGCAAGATATACTGATATCAATGATCCCCGCGTCACATAAAGCAAGACTATATATAGTCCAATAAAGAAGCGCTGCAGTGTCATTTAGATATTAAAGGATAATGGCAATATTGGTACAACAGTGGCATGAGGGGTAAAGACAGGGTCATTAGTGGTCCTACCAAACACCTCTTAGTAAAACAGAATGCTGGGCTAAGGTTACCTCTTATTGTTCCTTAATTTTGCAGTTATGTTTCTTAAAAATAAAAATACACATGTCACAACAATTTGGTTTTATACTTCTGTGAGAAGGAAATTACTTTATTCTTCCTGTTTATTCTGTCAACAGATCCACTCGGGGAACACAAATAAATCGTTGGATTGCTTGGTTACATTTATAAAGTGAAATTTTTATTTTGACATATTTATTTTGATTTGTTTGCTCTTAATGCATTCTGAATCGCTGGGTTTCTACTGTTTGCCCGGCTTCCAGTTGGGGTTAAAGTGGCTGCGTAGAGGTTCCCAACATTGGTAGTAGTTCTTGTCAAGCTTCTGGCATGTATGAAGACCCCACTTCGTCACCGCCATGCTGAAGGACGACTCGAACATAAAAGCCTGGTGATAGGAAAAAGCATGCTATGATAATCGATACTGACTTGGTCATGTGTTAACCTTATAACCTTATATTTTGTTTGTTTACCATGGTTCCCTCAGCCACCCTCTCAGGTTTGAGTTCAGCAGTGCTGTTCTTCTCAAAGCAGTCCACGTCCGGGCCGTGCGGGGTCATTATGCTGTGGAGGCTGGCCCCTCCTGGCTGGAAACCCTCCTCTTTGGCCTCATAATGGCCTTTGATCAGACCCATGAATTCACTCATGCAGTTACCTACAGTGACAAGCAGGAGGAGCTGTAACACAGCAGCATCATGTGCCTAGTTTGCTGTTGAATATGCCAGGTGTAACACTGATTTCCGCTAGATGGCCTTATAGGTCTGCGATGAAATCGGACAAAAGGGGACTATTGTGGGGTCTCCATTGAAGTGAGTCATACAGCAGGTGGTTTGTTCTCACCTACTGCCTTGACACAGGCTGGGTAAATGGATGTGTGTGCGTGTGTCTTACGGTGATAGTATGGTGGGCGGAAGGTGTGGTCAGCCACACCCCACCGTGGGGGGAAGATGACAAAGTCAGCAATGGCAACCCCTGGTCTAGTGGATTTGGCAGTCAGCACAGTAAAGATAGATGGATCCTATATAGAGAGATCATAAACATGCGACGGGTGAGGAGCACGGCTATTTGCATTCAAAAGTGCTGTTGGTGTGTCCCTAAACACGACTCTCACCGCATGGTCGAAGGCCACACAGTTGATAACCATGAAGTTCTTCAGGTTGTATTTGTAAGGCGTGTAGTTACCGTGCCAGGCGACCACATTGAATGGCGAGAAATCCTACGTGCAGAGCACAGAACAAAACAAATAAGAGGAGTCTACCCAAGCAACAAACACAAAAGGTTTTAAATTGAGCTTTTCACAGGGAAAACGGAACAATGAATAATGTCTTTGTAATCTTAAATTCCCAGAGAGAGTACTTCTTCACATAAAGAGAAAAAAAACTGGTCATAATGAAAAGGGTTGATTGTGAAAGAGGGTGTGCTTCTTTCATCCTTTCTTCTCTTTCATTCCCCCCTTTTCTTTGTGATACGAGGCTCCAGGTATTATGGGGTAATTGGCTTCACAATCAAACTTTCCCAAACTTTGAGCATTTTGACGCTCGCAGCAGCGCAGTTATGGGGAGAGGGGAGCAGCGGCAGCAGTGGGTGCAGAGATATTTCTTTATCTTGATTGTTAAAACCACAGCAATTTTATATAGTTTCTCTGTTCTGATAATGTCACTGCGAAAAAAGACATTCAACAGCAGCTCTAAAATCAATATAGTTCATTACAACTCAAGCTGCCTCCATACTGACCTCCCTGCTCCTTTACACACAAGCTTTTCCACACACGAACAGCTAATACACACCAACGATGAATACTGACAAATACATATACATATACAGATGCATTCACACACACACGCAAACATTCGTGACTAATGAACGCCGAAAACAACTTAACACACACTCAATTGACAGTAGTCGACGTACAAAGAGGCCTTCGGGAAATCCAGTGCAGGTAATTTCTTGGACATTCATCTGTGATAACTCCACTACATTCGATTAAAATGAAGGGAGGAAAATGGAGGCGAGCGAGCACTTGCGCACACACGCACACAAAACACAAACATATTGGTCCAGTCAAGCAAATAATAAGTTAATTTGAGCAATTTCGGCACTCTGCGGGGGAACAAAACAGCAGGACCAGGCAGGAGCGGCAGCATCTTCCCTTATACGAGGCCTCCGCCGCCCCATCTTATTTTCTTACCCCTGCAACCTCTCTTGTCCACTCTCTGGGAAGAGTGGACACTGGGAAAAAAAAGTGTTCCCTCTGACCCCCCCCCCAGCATATAACTGGTGGCAGAAGCAGTGAGGAAGACGGGAAGAGGTCTGTTTTGCTTCAAAAAAAGAAAAGACAGTATCTTGCCCTAGTGTACTTCCTATGATGAATAATAACAGTGTGGTTTGACATGGTTTCCACGGTTACAACCCCCCCAACCCCCACCCCTGACAAACCTCTCCTCCCACCTCCTCCCTGCCTCAGTAAAAAACCTCCTGTCAGACATTATGTGTCGATCCAATTATGCGCCCAACAGGACATTTCGGGAGGGGGAGGATCATTCCCCGGCTGAAATATGTTGAAATTAATGCTTAACTTGAAAAAGGTTTTTTCCTACAAAGCAAAAGCTTCACAGGTACACTGTCTGCAGCTCCAGAATGCCTTAACTAATTATGAGTGATTAAGACTCATAAGGGAGTCGAGGCGGAAACCTGCTGAATGGATAACAGCTAATGCTTCGATATTAAATCATCAGGGATGGCAATTCAGTCGGCAGGAGCAGCTAATGGATCATATGCTTCACTTGGACAGTTTCCTGTTAGTCACTGCGGCAGTTCGATGGCGTTCACTGAAGCAGACACAAAACTAAATAGGGTAATAGGGCAAGTAAGCCGTGTGTGTGTGTGTGTCTGTGTGTGTGTGTGTGTGTGTGTGTGTGTGTGTGTGTGTGTGTGTGTGTGTGTGTGTGTGTGTGTGTGTGTGTGTGTGTCCCTGTCAGACCACAGGTATGCGTGGAAGTACAGTGATACAGATAAAGTTGTGTGCCACAATAGCCACCTGTTGGCATGCAAACAGCTTCCCCTGGTATTTATTGATGACGGTGTAACCAGTGGGCACTTTGCGATCTTCATACCATGCAACGGGACACAGGAAGTCTCTTGGGTTAGCCAGACCATTGGCTCCTGCAAAACACACGCAAAGTGTCAAAGTAAAGGCAGTGTAGGCATAACTATGATGATATCCATATATCAGATCATGTAATCACAGGTGGTTTCATGTAGTTATGTTGTTAGCTTATTTAGCAAAGATTATGTATCAGAATTTCAGGAGCGGAACCACGCCTCCAAACACGCTGTCATCTATATAGGTTCCCCCAGTTCTGCAAGCTGTTCATTCTCGTTTACGTGCCCCACCCTCCCTCCCTCCTTGTTTTCAATTCTTTAACTTCTTCATTTCTATTTAGTGCTTGGGGATCTGCCAGGCCCGGGAGCCGTCGCCAGTCCCCTTCGAGGCCTTCCCTCAAGTCATGTCAAAGCATTCACTTTTACCTATTAAAACGCTGTCAAACCTAAAATGAGGACGTGGGCCCAGCTAGAGAATAAAGGTAAAATAAAGATTAAAACAATTGTAGGTGTGAATAAATTAAATGATAAAACATTATTATTAGAGCCACGATGCTTTGTCGGAAAGCCAAAACATCTTTGGTGGGCACAAGAAATATTTTTGTTATATGTAGGAAGACAGAAATCTCGAGCTAGTCACTAGTTTCCTAAATGACTGACAGCAATATGCTACTCAAAGAAGGATTTTGTGTTGTTGTTGCTTTTTATATGTACCCTTAATGAAATTTCTAACTAATCCGTGACTGGTATTTCATTGCAATCCACAAATCCACAATTCGTTGGAATTTTCACTCAAATCTTAAATAACACAACAGTTACACCGTAAATAATCACCAAGGCAAGCAGGGTTTATCCTCTGAGCACTGAGTGAGTTATGCAAAGTGTGAACAGTTTTAGACATGGATAGTCTGTTCCAAGACATAGATGTAAAAGAGCTTGGTGAGCACGTTTCAAGGAAAAGTGAACACAAAGACATATGCTGCACTTATATAGACTCACAAATATCATACAAACCTATTGGGCCAAGGTCAGGCAGTTCAAAATGGGCACCATACACCTCGAGTATGTAGCCTCTGGTTTCCCCAAACACATCCACACTGAAGCGCATCCCTTGCTAAAAAAAAATGTGAAAAGTGGCAGTGAGAGGAAATTTTGTCCTATTAAGTATCAACTGTGTGCTGTTTCAGTTCTGAACGGACTTTGAAAAGCACACGTGCTGCTGTCCAGGTGGTCAGGCTTTCGGTAGCTTAAAACCTCTTTTCCACCGTCGCTTATTTTTGAGGTCACTTTCAAAAAGCACCAAACAATGCCTTTCTAAATATGGTAAGTGGGATGTTGGGGCAGACACAACGGCAGATTTCTTTGAAAACCGGGGAGATGGAAAACATACAGCCCACCTGGATGACACAGATCTCGTTCGGCTCGACCATCATCTTCCCAAACTCTGTGGTGATCAAGATCTCTCCCTGCTGAGGGACTGCACACACAAACAGACAAGACAAAGAGAAACACAGAGAAAAGAAAATTTGAACAAGAAGGCAGGCTGATGTTTGAGCTATCATTGTTCTTATGATAGATGACAGTGAAAACAACAACAGCGCTCCTTTCCTCACCAATCAGAAAGTCTCCGTCTGAGTTGTTGAAGCACCTGGAACAAGAATAAAATAAGATCAAAGGAAGGATGGAAATGTTTTTCATTAATAAAAATATATCCTTTTGTCGCATAATGTATACATTCTCACCTGTCGACCATGGAGGTGTTACAGGTGTACACGTGGACTCCAATTCCATTACGAGATTTGGCATCTCCAGCACCGCAGAGAGTGTGCAAACCCTGAACCGTGGAGAAGGACGCAAATAAAATCAGATGGAAATTTTCATAAAAATTAAAAATAAGAGAAAAAATTAGCTTGACTTACAGCCACAAAGTCCACTTTCTTCTCTGAAGTTTTGGGGATGGTGAATGGCAGCCATCGAAGCTGTGAAAGAAACCTCAGAGTCAGAATCAAACAAATTTTTACTGTAAAATTATAATAAACTACCATAACCACCATTATTTCACAGTGGGCCTGCTTTACAGCTTTTTTAATTGTTTGTTTTTATTACTTACCAGCTTGCTGTTTATATTTAGTTTCCCAGCTATTAGTACTTACAGTACTAACCGCTACCTATGAGTAGCAGTAGATTGCTTTGCAAAATACTAGCTTTTACTTGAAGCGGTTCGTTGTAGTGTACTTATTGTGCACCTTCAGTGAATTTAAAGAAATCAATCTGTGGAAAATATTTTCTAAATAAGTTACTATACATAAATATATCTACTGTTTATTATGCTTCATCGTTGCTTTTTGTAAGCTTGTCTGAAATAGACAAACCTGATGATGACGTCAAGTACAGCATGTCTCCACCAATCACAGATTTGAAATTTGTGGCTTTATGTGCTCTTATGTCGCCAGCATTTTTTAATGGAATGAAACAACACTGTTACTTTTAACAGTATGAAGAGCTTGAAATTGTTTCCTTGTGGAAAACATTGGTATAGCTTCGGTGTTTGTGTGGTAAAGCTAAAGGCACAATACTGAAAATGAAGGGAATCTGCTGGCCCCCAAACAATGTCATTTACCACAATTTTTGTATGGATTAAAGAAAAAAGATGAACCGCATTAATGTGAGGTTTAGAGAAGACAGTGCATAGATTTGGTTGCACTGGGGCATCTAAACACTATGCTAAACTTTGTTATGGCTTCAGCTGAACATTTACCACACACATGTTAAAGCGATGAAAGACTTTTGATTTGTAACTAAGCCCAAAATGAGCAGAGACTCCTTGTGTTGATATACCTGGTTAGGATCAGGCTCCACTTCGTTCCAGTTCTCTGTTAGATCCCCACAGGGAACCGAGGTGAATGGCTTGTGTTTAACAGATGGAAGGATGCGGTACAACCAGCTAGAGAAAGAAGAGGAAGGGAAATGTTTAGTTATCCATAATGTCTGGGATCCATTTGGAGTCACTATAAAGCCTGCTTTAGGTTTCAAACAGAGATGGACACCTCCTCTTATTGGCTGGACGCGGGCAGGTGAAGGCAGAGCCGGAAAGCTGCTCAGCATAGAGGCCATATGGGCAGACTTGAGGATTATTCTGCAGAGACATGGAACAAAAACACAATGCTGATGCTGTAATGTGTGCATATGTACACTATATATGGTGTTCAATTACCCTCATTTTCAACAATTAGAAAATAATAATGAATAAATAACAAAAGGAGCCCAGGGAGGGTTTTTACCTGTCCCTCGGGTAAGGATCCAGGACAGCGAGGGTCTTCAGATGAGAACTCGTTCCCGAAACCGCTCATGTACTGAAAGAGACAAACACACAAGTGAAGACAAGTTGAAGTGAAAAATAAAAAAATACATCATGCAGCTTCATTGTAATGCAGGATAAATGTGTTCATGCTGGTTATAATTAAATTTGAAGGCTTGTCATTAAGGCTTGTCTTTTTGTTAATTGTTGTCATATTGATTCACATTAGATCTATGATAAAACAAACTGCAGTTATGCCAAATTTCCCCCCTTGCAGTCATCCATTATTTTGTGTTATTGTGCCACAGAAACAGCCTAATTACACTTACATCCTCTGCAGCATGTTTTGATCAATGTTCCATCTAGGATAAGAGTGTTGTTTTGCATCTCGCCTGCACCTCTACTGATCGCGTCTCTTCTGCCACAGGAAGAGCAAACTTGTCACAGTGTACATGCATCTTGCTGAGTCATTGTGAGTTTGCAAGAAAGCACACTCACAGACACAGATGGTTTCCATATGTGCGCGATCATGTGCCAAAGTGCTTGTTGGAAGCTCCAGAGTGTCCCAAGTTGAAGGAACGCTTTACAAAGTCAGTTTTCTGTCCTCTTAAAAGTTTATTAGAGCTAGAGCAGCAACGCTAGACTTAGCAACGATCCCAGCATTCCTTGGATAGTTTGTTAATAAGCCGAAGCTATTCCACTATAGCCAAAGCTTGGCATTTGAGTAGGTGTCATGACTATGAAACCTTCAGTCAAATATTAAAGGTCCTATATAAAAAAGTAATCTAAGCAAAGGCCTACTTAATGCAGCCCATCACCATATTTCTGCAGCAATGGCAATAAATTGGAAAACTGGGGTTTAAAATCATGTTTTTGCAATTAAATTGAAGCGTTCCCACTGAAATTAAAAAAAGATTTAGGCACTTCAAACCACATCTGGGCAGCTGCAGAATGCAGCGCTCTGATTGGTTGGAGGAAACGCCTCCCTTCGGTCAGCGGCCACGGGAGCTGTGGTGGCTTTAAGGCGCATGAATTTCGCACATTCTGGTGCAAAACAAATAAATAAAAAATAAAAACTTTTCTTCTGTATTTTTGTATAATATAGCTCTGCACCCTAACTCCACATGCATGCACAGTCTGATAGTCGACACAGACGCAGCTCATAAGCGATAATAAATGAATATTTACACATTTAGCAACAGTTTTGCTTCGAGGAATTGTCTCCTTACCTTGAGTCCAGCCATTTTTGTTGTGTGTCAGAACTTTGTCTATGGCAGCTGTTTCACAGTGGTTACAGATCGACTTGCAGTTTTCTTCTTAATGTATTCCCTTCGACTAAAATCCACTTCGGGGTGTCTGCATGTTGCTGTTTGGACAGACTAGGGAAAAGGGGCTGGGATTTATATGCTTTCCCAATCTGGGTTTAATTAGGCCTTGACTGGCTCCGTGACGTAACAGCTGGGGGACACGTAAAAGGGAAAGGACGGGTCGGATGGTCAAAGTGTGCACAAACAAGGGCCGGTGTCCCTGCCAGGACAAACAAGGACCGATTAAAAAGAAATTTGTGATGCAGGTAAGGAACACTGAGGGATTAAAGTCCAAGTCATGGTTTTAAATGCCACCGCGATCCTAGCACTGACAGCGCATACAGAGAAAAATGTACGGGTGCTAGGTGGACAGAATCTTGTATCATACATGGAACACATTATGCCAGAGTTCTCATTCTGCTTAAGTGGTGACCTCATGCGCACTACTTGTGCAAACACGGGCGCCATGCACATCCACACGTCCTGCAAAGCAAACATCTGGGCAACAAGAGTTTATTTAATGGCTTAAGCCCCCATATTTGCAGTGTAGCCCAATATTTAGCTGCATTGTTCAATCTGCGTGAATTGTTTAATATGCCATCGACCCCTGGGCCCCGCCAGTCCTGCAGATTTCAGTGCTTTCATCAAATTCGCCATGCTCAACACAATCTCACTTCTTGTTTCGTGTAAAGTGAGTTATCATTCTTGTACACCTACAATTAATTTCGTTTTCCTAAAACCAGGATTCGCCTCTGTTCAGATGACCTCTGCGCGCTGCAGCGAGCCCGTCATTCCTCATAAAGCGAAAACAACAGCGCAAGGCCTCTAAAAGGCCTATACATTACTTCACGCAAAATTTATTCAGTTCATTTCTTGAAATAGGTGGTCAAACGAGGTGTGCCTAATGTCCCCCAGGCAGCATGTATCAAAAAGAATCAATTTCGCCTTTCTCATTCTTGCCTCGCTTCCCCCTGCTTGTCTATTTCTTTTCTCTTTCTGGAGGGGGGCGCTGGGGAAGGGTAAATGATGGCAATTCTCATAGCGAGGCGCAAATAAACTCGCCGCGGCAGAAGTAACTGTTCTCCGGCGAGGCGTGCAGTCAGGCCCGGGCCTCCCGCTGGCAGCCAGTCAGGGTGCTGTGCCAAAGACGAGAAAGCCCAATGGCAGGAAAATATCACGTCCCAGTCTCCGGAAATTGATCTGCTCCTTGTATGGAGAAAGAAAATGAGCGATTTTAATTTCATCCCCGAGTCTGATGATAGAATTCTAGAGTATCTGGGTCCAATCCGGATGGTGCCTGTGTGTTTTAAGAGAAGAAGAAATAGCTGGAGACGGAGAAAAGGGACTGTTGTTGCCTACTGACAGTTATATCTATGCATGCGTAAGTGGGCCATAAATGCTTTGTTATTAGATGCCTGCTGAATTCAATGGTTTGATGGTAAACGGTACACTCACCTGGCACAGTCTATCCCAGTGTGCATAAACAAGCAATCTCTCTCTTTCTCTATCGCACACACACACACACACAGTAAGTATTCTGTTTTGTGATGGCATCTTTAGCCTTTCATATCACACGCAAGTACACTCACTTTTGCCCCCTTAGCCTTAGTCTTACCGTTAAAGGTTCAGTTCACTCAAAATACACACAGAAAGAAAACATTGTGTCAAATCCTCCGTGATATACCCTGATCCAGGACAAAGCATATCTTTCAATCTGTGCCCAGACCTTTCTGTGTACAGCTTTTATTGTCACAGGCATTAAGGACGAAACCTTTTTTCTGCTTTGAGAAACAAAAACATTATTCAGGTAAAGCATTGTTAGAAATATCAAAGAGAGATTAACCTTTTAAAAAAAGATTTCCTGGTATGTTATTAGGTTGAATTAGTCCTTTAAGTGTCCTGCATGGCTCACAGTTGTTATTTAGGGTTTCTTTTATTTTTTGCTGTCTTTTTTTGTTTGTTTGTTTTTCACAAACTGATCAAATGTATGCTAGGGACAATGCGTGGTAATACACATAAAAATTATACGTTGCCCCGTTCCACCAGGTATTTTCAAGCAAGCAGAGTCAGGAAGCTGTCGATCAGTGATCATCTACCCACACATACATAAAACCATAGCTGAACAGCACAATGGTATTTTCTCTTATCGAGTCAGTGTCAGGGCCTGAAGCATTCACCTGAAGTTTTGTCATACAGTACATATAATACTTTAAAAATGTACTGTTTACACCCTTAAACTACAGTTAAACTTCTACCAGAGTCTGAGCAGGGAATTGTAATCCAGTGTGGTTATAGCCACAACATTAAAACGTTGTTACAAATATTTTGCAAGTCCTCTTCATGTCACCAAAACAGCTCAAATCTATCTTGGTTCGGACACAGGAACTAGGGGTCTGCAGTGGTGAATGTTTGGTTCCGATACAGCCTCCAGATGCTCGACTGGTTTGGGATCTGTGGAGGTTTGAGAACAGTTCAGCACTTTGGGCTCTTTGTGAGCAGTTCCTAAGTAGCTATTATGTAGTATTAAGTAAAGTATAAATGATCAACATAGTGAAGCTTAAGATTAATTCCTAATGAAGAACAGGGATTTGGCTACAAAAAAAATTACAGATGTATAGAAATTAATAGGAAAACAGCCCTCTGCTTCTTGAAGTATGACTACAGAAAATGCTTTCCTGGTCAGTTCACGCTCTCAGTCTGTAGTTTCATTTCTTATCTTCCCTATTTGTGTCCAAAAGGACGATAAAGCAGGGTGGGCTTAGCCTTACCTTCTGTAAACTGAAGTATCCGTCACTTAGGGAGGCACATTGTCCAGCTGGAGGCTGGTGCCATCGGGGAGTGTTACTAATCCACATGATTGTGAAGAACAGAGACTTGTAATGAGATGGTCGATGCTATTCACTCCACCTGTGAGTGGCTTAGACATGGCAGAGTGGCATATACTATATCCATACTAATAGCAATATACTGTACAGATCAACAGCACTCTTGACTGCGCTAATCAGGTAGTGGCAAGTAGCAACAACTAATTAGCGTGTGCTGGCACATTTTCCTGCTCTTTCTGTTGGAATAAGTCTTTTCTTCTTTGAGCAGGGAAGAGCAGCTGCAGATCCGACAGTCCTCAGAACAGAGCAAACCACTTTGAACAGCATAGCTCGGCGTGCCTATAAAAAACACGGATTTCAGCCTTTTGTTAGTCTGCTGATGCTGCACAAAATGCAGCCATCAATGCAAACAATGTCTGCAATTTAGAAAATGCTAGTAATGTAATTTGTTCTAATTAGCTACTTCTTTGTATTCCGTAGAGCTGCTGCCACAAATACAATTTGCGCGACACATTAAGAAAAAGAAAACATTAAAACTCAACTTTGTGAAGGACATATAAGTGCACACGCCATTTGGTGTTATTTTGTGTATCACCAATAAATGACTGCTGTATTTAGATGTCACATCTGGATTCTTGCATTTTGTAATTACAGCCCTGTTATATACTGTTGCGCTTTAATGTTAAATGACTCCTGACATGAGCCTTCCAGTAGCAAATGCACACTCACACAACACACACACACATTTGACAGCTCCATTTAACGCTGATTAGATTTGCAAGGACATGTAGTATACCCTCTCTGTGTCTCCTGTGTCTACTCTCTCTCTGTCTCTCCCTGAGTAGGTTGAGTATCTCCTGAATCTTATCTATCGTGGTAATGTTATGCAAATGGTTTAATATGAAGATAAAAGACTGTTGCAGCGTGTGGCGCTCTCGTGGTTCACAGCCCCGCGTTTCCAGGACGATAGCTCTAACGAGGAGGGCACTATTTGGGAGTCATTAAATGATGGCCTTCCTGACATGCACCCGCTCACCACCACCGCCACCCGCCCCGCGTTGGCCATTAAAGCGGCTCACACCCACACCAAGACACACACTACAGACACCTTTTAGCGCCAGCTCCCAGTTTCTTACACATCACAGTGTCACAGAATAGAAAATTACACTCTCCTCCCACAGAGAAAATTGCTTTGGAATTGCTTGGTTATAAAGATGTGCTTTAAAGAGAGGGGGTGCATGCAATAAAAAAAGGACACACACAAACACAATTACTTAAGCACTCTAAGGACAATTCTTACAAGTTAATCAGAGGATTTACCAATTATTGATGTCAAAAGGATTTTGTTGTGTATGTGTTTCTGGCCTATGTTTGTGTACTGCACGTACTTATCTTTGCATTCAGGATATTTAGCATGCATCCTCTCCGTGTATGCATGGCACACAAACACACGCATAAACTCAAAATGTGCTTTCCCCAAGGGCATAGATGAGTTATTAAATTAAAAAAAAGAAAGAAAGAAATAAAAGGCGATATGTGAAAATTGCAAACAAAAAAATAGCTGGGTGTAGCCAGGGACAACTGAACGAATTGCTCCATAGCAAAGACACAAGTGGACTATTGAAGACAACAGGGTAAAAGATGTGTCAGCATCAAGAGACAAGAGAGGCGTGAGCGAGCTGAAAGGGAGAAAATACAAAGTGGAAAATAGTAGAGAAGACAAAGCGAAGGAGAGAAAAGATACAAGATGGTAGCGCAAACACAAAAAAGCAGGATATCAGTGGCTCTATAGCAGTGTTATTACAGGATGGGAAAGCTCTGTCCTGCCCTTCAAAGCAAAAGGTATAGCATATCTATAAACTCTTACACTTTGCAGTAACTACAAAACAGTTTAAAAACACTGAATCCTCTTTTTAACCACACTCATTTTGTAATAAGTGAGCTCTCTGCAACAGAGAAGACAGCCAGCAAGACTGTGACGTGTTAGCGAGCTGGTGAGATAGCGCTACGATCTGCATTATAGTATAATCTGTTTAGAAAGATGACGCAAATCTTCCCATGAAAAGAAAAGTGATGTAAAATGGTTTATAAAATGCAGAAATGTAACTGTATCTGCAAAAGGCACACGGTCTTTCATGACATCTTCCAGCTCTACACTCTAGAGATGAGCTATGTTCATTTAATGCCCTGCGAGCGGGTACTGAGACTCACTGAGCCACAAATGTCCATCTATAGGATATTTTGTCACACTGTTCCTGGACCCTTCCCAGCGGCACATCATCACAAATAGAATTAGCTCCCTGGACAGAACCAAAATGACAGTGCCGGGATGTTTGGCAGGAAGCGTAATGGCATTGGGGAGCTGGTGGTGTTTTCCTTGCAGGGGAACCAAAAGGTAGCAGTGCATATCAGTCCAGACACTTGGTGTGGTGCCAGTTATGCTATTCACTCCTCCCTCTCTGGAGTGTGCGGACAGGTAGTGAGGATGCCTCCTCTAAATCTGTAGTTTAGCTGAGGTAGGTTTGAGGGGTGGCCTAAGATGTGAAGAGGAAGACTTGAGGTGAATGGTCTTTGGACAAGGAATGAGTGTGTTCAACATCAGAGAACGAGGAGGGTGTGTTTATATCTGTGTGGTTTTCTTCTCAAAGTGTGTTTTTGACTGGTGCAAGAGTGTGACTGATGTTATATCAATCTGGGCATGATTGCGTGTGAGTTTCGGGTGTGTACGTACAAAACGCGTGCATCTCCATCTGTGTGTACGCATGAGTATATCTGCGTCTGTCCCCGGCACCATCATTAGGTCGTAGGCAGTCCCAGTGCTGGGGGTGTAGCTCGGCTGCTCCTGCGGCCTCTCGGGCCAATTTAGGTGGAGAAAAGCACTTCGATCCTGGCCTGCAAGTCTGAGGGTCCCCAGCGGGAGGCAGCGCAGCCCTGCAATCTATATTGGATTTATTCCTTTCCCATCTACAGGCCCCGCACACCCCACAGAGAGGAAGTCTCAACTGCACTCTCTCTGTCTCCTTAGACAATATGTTATGGTACACACATGAGTACACATAATTGTGTAAACACACACAGGCACACACAAGGAGACACACACCCAGAGGCGCCCACACCTAGTCCATCTTCTAGGCACACTCCCCCACAGCAAGGAAGTTATCACGGCACACTTTCTGTCACTGTGGGTGTTGCACCGGGGTCAAGGTATACTGAGATTTGTGACAGACAGCAAGACAGACACAAAAGAGCCAGTCAGGGGATCATCCAAGCTACTGACACACTGAGTTATGTTTTGAGGTTGACCATTGTTTCTCTCATGGAAAATATTGTTCAGATCTACAAAGGCCAAGGTTTAAAAAATGCACTTTTATCACATTAAAGCAAAAAAAAAAGAAAAAAAAAGAATTTACATAAAACTCAGACAAGGTCAGGGAGAAACGAGGTTCTTAATTTAGTCTAATCAACTGTCATTTGCATCGCGCCATTTGCGCAAGGTATTGCCACTAACTGAATAAATGGACTTCTTCAGACTCAAGGGGGGGCACTCCGGTTTTGATAAGCTGGCAACATAACTGATTTGCATATATTACTTTGATTATCTCATTACTAGGATGATTCTTGCGGAATTTTTGACACTCGCGCAATCGAATTAAAATTAAGGCACGCAATCAATAAAAGGGCAACGCGCCTGTGAAAACACACAGCGCCCCAGGTTTGTATGGTCAACTAGCGGTGATGATGAGGATGGTGATGATGAGGATGATGATGTCGATGGTTATGGTGATGATGAAGCATGATGACCTCTTCAGTTCGCGAGCTCCCTGGACCACGCTGGAGGTTTACGAGAGTCTCGGGCTCTTGATTCCTGTGATCAAAGCAGTAATCAGTGGAGACAATGGGGGCCGTGAAATTGCCGCTCTCGTGTGGGTGACCTATCCACCTGCCATGAATCCAAGAGTGGCCCGCAGGCGTCTCATGTTCCCTCAATCGATAATAGCGCTCACATCTTTCCTCCGACTCAACCCATCTGTGGAATGATGAAATCATGCGTAAAGACGCGCATGCAGGCGCTTGGATGATTTGCGAGGCGGTAGCCACAATGACCTGCACATAGGGGGGGGAAAGATACAGCCGTGAATGAGGCTGGACTCCAGAGTATAACCAGGAATCATCTGCCACCAAACCCTTCAGATCTGCACTGATGAACTGCATTAAATATTGCATTTATTATTACATTTAACGGTTTGCCCAACTGCATCCGGTCCATATCCTTCGCGGTTTGCTGTTTGTTCTAATGTCTAAATCTATTATCCTACATTATAACAAGTGGCCCATTTGTTGCCACACACAATTTGCTTGAGAGAAGGAGACTGCGAAACTCCTTCTCTCCTCTCCTAATAGACTCTCCCCCGTCTGCGCACTAACTGGGAGCAGAGGCACACGTCCACGTTTTAAATTCATGATGTAAATAATTACGGGTCTGGAAATTGATTTCCTTACCACCTTCTCCAGCAAACTAGGCCTCCCAAAAAAAAATCCTCTCCCAAAGAAAGCTACTTCTGTTGAAGCATTAAGTCATTAATTATTTTCCTTACATAAGGACAAATTATCGAGTCAGTTGAACGAAATTAGAACCCTTTGTTTCTGATCAGACCGCATTACCGCTGGAAATTACGGATGATGGCTGCGTGCGCGCTCGCCTTTGTTGTTTCGATCATCGCCTGTCGCTCTGAACTCGCGCTAACAAAGTCATTAAATTGACTCCCTCTCGCTCTCATTATGCGGGCTGTTAATAACCGCTAATTAACTTTGCTTACGCGCGCCTTAAAAGCCTCCCTCCCCTCCCAACACACACTCGCTCCCTCTCTCCTTCTTTTTCCTGCTTGGCCTCTCAAGCAGAGCAAGTGTCCAATTATGTCAGAGCGCGGGGATGGATGGAGGATGTGCCGTCGTCACCAAGGACAGTTGGTGCAACATGGCGATGCAAAGCGGAGGCAAACTTGAGGGGGCAGCGGAAAACGCGACTGCAAATTAGTAGTTAAAAAATTATTACAATAATAATATGAAATGCCTCACGTGCTGACCTGTCTCCTAAAGGTGGGTGGAGGTTTCCGCTTTGATTACATTTAATCCACCCATATGAACTGGCAATACAGGCAGTGGTGAGGATGGAGCAGGAAAGCGCAGTTACAGATGAATGGTGCAATATGGACACGAGTACATGAACTGCTTCTCACCTGTGCGAGCAATTTGCTATTCCGTCCAGAAGATGGCGCCAGCTGAATGACCTGCTATAGGCCCATCGCAACCTGCTGGCCCTAGATGGACTTCATTAGTATCACTTCCCTGGCCTTCAGAGAAGACGAGGCATGCGCTGCAGATAAAAAAAGGCCGAGGCACGCCATTAAAATGCACGCATGCACTACTAAATGCGTCATTAGATGAATCTTCCTACTGGCGTGAATGTGTTCAGAGGCCTCTGGACTTCTAGGGTCTAGTTCACAGCTGCACAGCCACAGTATGCGAGCGTTAAGCGAACAGAAAAGCGCACAAGCCGGTGTTTCCCCTTGGATATTATCAAGTTAGGATGTTATGAAAATACAGGGTGGGGAGGGGATGGGGAGGTGGCGCTGCAACTGAAGGCGGCCTCTTTCCTCCATCTCTTCACCTGCACGTCAAACAGACGGGAAACTGAAAAATGTGAAAATTACGCTCAGGCTATTCCGTCCCCCTCTAATGTATGCGCGTAATTAGTGCATTTAAACAAAGCGCGGATGTCCTGCTGGCTGAAATGGCGGCTGACATCTCTTTTTCCACAGGGTTAATAACAGTGTGCGGATAAATGAATCAAATTGTGGCCCCCAAATTACAGAGCGACTCTAAATACCCGTCTGTATTACGCACGTCTGTTTGTGACCGCGCAGGGAAAAGGCATAACATTTTATATTGTTATTACACTCATTACATTGATTTGCGTGCAAAATAAACAAGCTCGGAAGTTTGTGACACCACAAAATAAAAAGAAATAATAATAATACTAAAAAAAAGTTGCAGATAGATTAAATGTGACACCATCCGTGAGGTGACAGCATGCAGGACTGCGTGTTTTATCGTGAACGCGGATGACGAGACGATATTGGCTGTTGTCTTTGTGCCGTCTCGTATCGCAGATTTCACAGGCCTTTGAGGAAATGTGCGGCACGAAAGGTTAATGCTATCAAAAAAGCATTACTTTTCCTCTCATATTACACTTCCGCCGATACTTCTATAAAAGCACCTATGTTAACTTTTTGTAAGGCTCTTAAACGAAAAGAAAAAAAGGAGATGAAACCGAGTTAGGTGGGTTTACCTTCTTCTAATACTAAGCGACCTGCACCTTAACTTAACTTTGCTGAGATCAATTGCGCTCTTACTCCAATTCCAATCACAAAAGGGGCCGTAAAGCTCTGACTTAAAAATAGATAAAAGAGAAGAGAAGGGGGGGCAGTTTGTACAATCTTGGACATATATTTTATTGTTATTTTTTGTCTGCTGCGAAGCTCTAGCTGGGCAGATATATACTGAGGGGAAGAGGAGAGAGAGGGAGAGAGTGGGAGAGAGTAAATTGCAGCTTGCTGAAGTTTTTGGATTGAATTCTGAAAATGATCCTTTTAACAGTGATGGGCTCTGAGGCGAGGATAGGGGTCATGCCATTCACAGCGGGTTAAATAGACTTTCATTTAAAATTACATTCTCGATCCATCTCTCCATCTCTCCCCCTCTCCACAGCGGAGTCCCTGCGTGCCATCCCGGCTCCCCGTGCGGCGTCTCATCACCGCGCGCCACCCTCACTTTTTAAGTCAATCCCCAACTCCAGCAGAGAGCAGGCAATTGAAGAGAGACAGAAAGTAAGACATAGATAGATAGATAGATAGATAGATAGATAGATAGATAGATAGATAGATAGATAGATAGATAGATAGATAGATAGATAGATAGATAGATAGATAGATAGATAGATAGATAGATAGATAGATAGATTAGATGCATGCTTACACTCCAGTCAAAATAAACTTTTGTTTTTAAAAGCTACAAAATTCTGATTTCTGTGTTGATCTTTTATATTTCTATGTGACTCAGTCTGTGACATGGCTCACGCAGGTGCAGTGGTTAAACACAAACTCCGCGCCAGATTTTTTTTTTTCTTTTCTTTTTTTTGGGGATGTTGGCACAAGGATTTAAGCCATGTGCTTAAAACAAATGTAGAAATAGCCTAAAATGTTATAGTTATAATTATAGTAGAAAAGTAATAATAAAGTAAAGACCATGAAAATGATCAAAGAAGACAAAAGCCTATTCCTTCATATTATTGTTATTATTATTATTCATATTATTATTAATTTTATTGTATTTTTTACTGTTATCGTTATGTTATAAAATTGCTAATAAAAAAAGGTAAATATCATCGTCATTATGGACATTACTACTCCCGAGTAGTATTATAAATTATACTGCTAATACCATATTTTATATATACAGTGTACATGGCAAGTAGGCTATAGCTGTTAGTGGGCCTTTTCCCCAAAAATGCTGATAGGCCCCAACTCTGTTTTATTCAGATACCTGGTTAGCTAGCGCCAGTAAGCCAGCAACATCAACTTAAAAGTCAGCTATTATTATTTTTATCGTTTACACGTGTGCTTTTATTTTGAAATGTAATGGCGTGTAACCTGGGGAAGGAAAAAAGCTGTGAAATTGTGCTTTGTAGCCTTATGTGTGGTACTTTCCTCCAAAGTCATTGTGCTAATGACATTGCTACACTTGTTAGCCTGTCAGCACCCTATTGGTTTATTAAATGAGGTTATATCGCTAATAAATTACAGTGAGTAAAAGTGTTAGAGACATTTTACACCAACGAGCAGGAGAAGCCGTTATTTTTTTTGTCTTTTTTAGTTTCTTTGGATTTTGGTGCTCCAGCCGCTTGACTCCGTTCCGCGGAGGAATGGGAAGTCCATGTCGGGTTTTGTCGCCTCTCCCTCAAATTAACTTTAATGTAAAATATATAAAGCAGCTGCGCGCTGTCTCTCTCCCCACATACACACACCAGCCAATCAAGAGCGCAGCAACAGCCCACACGTAGCCTATGCTGAGCGAGCGCGCGGAGCGGAGAAGCGCCTGGCAGACCCGGAGCGCAGCGCGAGGAAGCCAAACCGCTGTCTGTCATTAGCTGAGAGTGTGACACAGGAGTGACAGAGGGGAGAGAGGAGAAGGAGAAGGAGGGAGGAGTGAGCGGTCCCGGTAAACAGACGAGCCGGCCTGAGAGGAGCCGAACAAAAAAAGAAGAAGACCCCGAGAGAGAGGAAGGGGAGAAAGGTAGAGAGAGGGAGACTGACAGGCGTTACCGAAAGACAAACCGAAGCGTCGACATGAGCGGTCAGTTTGAGGAAGATATCCACGACCGGGGCGAGAGGAAGAGCAGTAAATCCCCGACACTGCTCTCCTCTTACTGCATAGACAGCATTCTGGGCCGCAGGAGTCCCTGTAAGGTCAGACTGATAGGGGCTCAAAGTTTGACGGGTCTGCCCGGCAGAGTGGAGCTCGACAAGACCGCCGACGGTGAGTTTATTTTAAAGAGAAAATTGGAAAGGTAGTTTACATTGGTTATTTGGCAGTGTTGTAAGGAGTGGTGAATTTGTAACAAAGCAAACTAATTTAGCCCTAAAGTATGCGAGTAACGCTTCTGCAGGAGTTGCTCTAATGAAGCTTGTAGGTGAGCCCATTATAGCCCCAAGAATCTCTCTTTGGTTAATTAAAGTGTTTCCACGACTAAGCAGGTCATTTTAAACACCGGTGAAAATATTACATTTTATTTTAGCCTTGAAGAAAATTGAAGTGCCTGCTCATTATTTTTGACATCCTTCACACGCTTCTTTCTCAGGGCCAACGAAAGAGCCTCTCTCTCTCAGCGCTGACATGCACCTGCCTCCAAAGCTCCGCCGGCTGTACGGACCTGGGGGGAAGTATCTCCATGAGCACGCAGAGAAGCTGGAGAGGGAAAGGCTCCTGCTGGAGCAAGCTAGCGAAAGCCTCAAAATCAGCCAGGCGCCACAGGTGAGCATCAGCCGTAGCAAGTCCTACCGAGAGAACGCGTCGCTGAGCCGGGGAGAGGGTGACCAGAGCCCCGGAGAGGCCTCGGAGGACGGCAGCATGGGACTGGTGGAGCTCGGTCCGCTGAAGTTCGAGGAGGACGCGGGGAAGGAGGAAGAGGGCTGCGGGGACGCGGTGGCGCTATCCCCGAAGGACGAGGAGAGGGAGAGCTTGAACGCCGGGGATGGGGACGTGAGGGACGGGGAAGACAGCGTGTGTCTGTCGGCGGGCAGTGACTCGGAGGAAGGGATGCTGAAACGGAAGCAGAGAAGATACAGGACTACCTTCACCAGTTACCAGCTGGAGGAGCTGGAGAGAGCTTTCCAGAAGACGCACTACCCCGATGTCTTCACCAGGTGAGAGAAAAGAAAAGAAAAAAAGACAAGAAAAGCAAACAAAAAACGAGGAAGTGTTTGGAAAAAATGTTGTTGTTTTTTATTGTAAAATTTTAACCTAAAAAAATACCGTTTGTTATTTTCAGTTATTCTGCATCACTCCTTAACGAATTAAAAAGCGACGATTGTAGGCCTATTAAATGGAGTTTTAATTTCCATGTAAAATATATATAACTGTGTTGCCCTACATTATTATTATTATTATTATTATTATTATTATTATTATTATTGTTATGATTATTATTATTATTATTATTATTATTATAGCTAAGAGTGAAATGAACACGCTTAAACCTTAAACGAGTCATATGTTCTTTCATACTTCCATGACTGAAGGCGATAATTAATTGCATTTATTTTTAAATAAACACTTCCCCTAGCCCATAAAATTTTTTCAGAAACAGTCCCAGTAATTCCACGCGTGTGTAACAGGACACTGCGCTGATCACAGCTCATAAAATGCCCCACACTAAATCCGTGCTTTAAATAAGTGAGCACAATGGGCCTGTAAGTGCTAACGGGGAGCCCCCCCCCCCTTATTAAAAAAAAAAAAAAAAAAAAAAAACAGTGCCTGCTTCTACATATGGCAGCGGTGTTCCTGCGTGGAGGAATAATTAAGTGGAGCAGCTCAGGTTACCTGCTGGACATGATACTGCGTGCTCAAAGTCAGGGCCTAACCTCAAGCCCAAGGGCAGGTGTACACACGCGTTGTCCCCCCCCCCCACACACACACACACTGAAAGAAATCCAGAGCTTTACAAGCTGATATTTTATACATTTTGTTAAAATTATGTTATCCAGGAATTTTTTTTAGTAGTTTGAACCAAAACCAAATAAAATAACCAAATAATAATAATAAATCTCATTCATTTTCTGTTAAATTGACACTTCTGACTTTTCTTCTGAAACATCACGCAAAATTAATTTTTCCAATTTTCCTATTTGGGATTATTCACATATATATTTATTTTATTTTATTTTTCAGTCGATCTACCTTAAGGCGACTCGTGGGTCTAATTTAAACTGCGAGCCCATCTTGTATATAGCTGAAGGGAGCGTCAATTGCTTTGTGGCAGGCTAGTTTAGATGTCATTATTTCAACCATTATGTTGTTACGGTGACAGGCCTTGGCTAAGGAAAATCTAACAATCACTAGGCCTATTTCTTTCCATCCGTGACAGGGAAAATAGAATATGGCTATGGCGTCTTTCTGCAGTTCATGTCGGGGAAGAGAGGGGGAAAAATCCAGCCTATTTTTGGTCGTCTATTGTTGACAGTGAACAACAGGAGGGGACAAAACAGCAATTCTGCGTTGCTTCCAAATGGTGGCCTGTAACCTTGAATCTTTTCTTACTGTCTCTCTGCTTTTTCTCCCTTCCTCTTTCTGTCTTTGTTATTCTTTTTATTTCATTTTTTTAGAGAAGAGCTCGCAATGCGCCTGGATCTCACCGAAGCCCGCGTTCAAGTAAGTGGCTCCTGTTTATCTTTTATATGAAAAAAAAGAGAAGCTTGACTTGTAAATCAAATATAAGGGGAGGGGGATGGAGGGGAGAAAAGGAAAAGCAGCATCCTCTAATGTTTTATCTGTCCTCTATAAAATGTCTCCGATATGCAGCGCTGGATAATAACCGGTGATATGCGTCACTGATTGAGGATCAACGATTACGGGCCAATTTGAGGCAATAATTTATTACAGTAAAATGTGTTAAATGGCCCCAGTCGCTGCGCGGGGAAGGTCCTTCCTGTTATTGAATGTTATTACACGCGAACGGGGGACGTTTTAGTGGCTATTAAGCCGAGGCCGGCGATTCATAAAAAGCATACTTAGTGCAGGAGCAAACACTGTCTGTATTCCCGGGATGAGATGGTGTTTGAATTCCCATCAGAGGGGACAGATAGGGGGCGAGGCCGAGGTGTGTGTGTGTGTGCTTGTGCAAAAAAAGAAAAAAAAAGAAAGAGAGAGAGGAGGAGGGAGGGGAGGGAGAGAAAGAGGGGAGGGATAATGCTATTTGATTTCCCATTATGTGATTGCAATAGACCTGCATTGATCCGATGCTTTGCACTTGGGAGCGAATGAGAGACCATTAAAGGTGTTTGCTCCCCCTCACCCCTCCACCACCACCAACCCCCCAATCCCACTCTCTCTCCATCCATCCATCCATCCATCCATGCCTCCCCCCCTCTCTCTCCCTCCCCCCTCCCTCTCTCCTTCGCTTTGCACTGAAAGCGTGGCTTGCATGTCGAAAGCCCGGGCTCATAACCAGAGAGACAGTTCAAACACCGTGGAAGCTCCGAGATGTTATGGCCGAAGGTAAAACAACAGATGTCTCTTTCGGGGCCGTAGGTGAACAAATCACTTAACGGGCGCCATCAGGAGGTGATAAAAACTCATAAATTCCCGAGGGGCTGTGTAATGCTAAACAGCCCTCTGGGAATAATGTGTGTGTGCGCGCGCGCAGTGCCTGTCGCTCAAGCCCCTGCTCTGTTCAGTCACTTTCCACATGTTGACATTTTGCTCATTGTGAGAGCCCCGTGCTTCTGCAGTGCAAACTGGGCAACAGTGGATGCGTGGGAAAGTTAAATAGTCTCTTGGATGGAAGTCACTCGTTCGACGTCTCTTAAGAATTTAATTTAAAGCGCATTAATTGTTATTGGAGCCAGTTCAGCGGTAATTTTCTGGATCTTTTGTTAACACCGCTCTTAATTATCTCTCCCCACCCCGAAGCCCGTCTACAGGGAGGAGGGTTTAATTAGACAGAAAGTAGATTTAAGGGACCGTGAGCGGCGGGGTTTACCTTGCATGTAATTACCGGTGACTTTCCGCCTGTTGGCCACCACCTGAACTAGACAACTATTAGACTACACTGACACAACATTCAATAGAGATTATGTTAATTAGAGTGCAACATTGCTGTGAAGTAAGCAGGATAGAGAGTTATAGATCTAATTTTAACCTTACAACTAAGTCCAGCTTTGAGCAGACCCCTCTCTTGCCTCTATGTAGGAAAAATTGCTCTTTCTTTTCTCCTTTATCACTTATTAGTGTAGAAGTAAATTCATTTTGTGTTGTATCTGCCATCTTGCTCCTAATACTAATGTGTTTCTCATCTTTTTCTGCCCTCAGGTGTGGTTTCAGAACCGAAGGGCCAAGTGGAGGAAACGCGAGAAGGCCGGGGTGCAGGCCCACCCGTCAGGCCTGCCATTTCCAGGCCCTCTTGCAGCGGGCCATCCTCTCAGCCACTACCTAGAGGGAGGACCCTTCCCTCCTCACCCACATCCAGCTCTGGAGTCTGCATGGACGGCTGCCGCAGCTGCAGCTGCAGCCTTCCCAGGCTTGGCTCCACCACCTCACAACGGCTCTGGCCCACCCTTGGCTGCCCCACTCGGCCTGGGCACTTTCCTGGGCACGGCTGCCATGTTTCGCCACCCTGCCTTTATTGGACCCACTTTTGGCAGGTGAGCTGCACAGATCGACAGACTTCCCTTGGATCTAATGAATGATAATTCTTTGCACAACACATCTCCCGTTGGACTTTGATCCTCTAATAAAAAAATTGACCTTCATGTTTATTCCTCTGTTTTATAGTAAATGACAACAATTTTAGAGGCAGACACAGACAGAAAATGCAGAGCAGCATTAGAGCTTAAAATAAACTCCCACAACTCTAATGAGTGATGTTTACACTAATCCTCAGTCACACTCCCTCACTGTTTATCTCAGTGTCTGATTACAAATATGTTATACTGTTAACCATTCACAGTGGCATGTAATCACTCTGTCAAACACCTTAATAAATTAACAGAACGTGTGATTGTGCAAGACAAGCTGTGAGGAGGGGTGACACGATACTCTCCATATGCCACAGTTACTTTCTCCATTATACACCATTATGCTTTCCATTTAGCTTTAATATAAAAGAAGTCAGCATGGAATAGATGACATAAATCTTTCCAAGGAGGAGGTTTGAGAATTCTAATGAGCAGGCAATGCTGTTCCTCTTCGTATGCCATCACACTGACAGGATTTTGGGTCATCCTGCACTCTGATATAGGAAGCAAAGAGAGTGAAGTGCATAAATTAAACTTGAATATGATTTTAATTTCAAATAATATATATAGATTTCTGCATTTTGTTCTTTCAGGCTCTTCTCCAGTATGGGTCCTCTGACCAGTGCTTCCACCGCTGCAGCTCTCCTCCGTCAGCCCGCACCTCCTGTAGAGAACCCCTCCCACACGGGGCCCGTCCTCCCTGACCCTTCCTCATCTTCCTCCACTACTACTTCTTCAGCCGCAGCGGACCGCAGAGCCTCGAGTATCGCCGCGCTGCGCCTCAAGGCCAAGGAACACTCAGCTCAGCTCACCCAGCTAAACATCCTGCCCACCGGAGCCACAGGGAAGGAGGTGTGCTGAACACTCAACACCAGCTCTAGACCTCCCCGTCCTGGGCTTATGTCCCATTCCATGACACCCCACCCACCCAAAACTCCTCCAAATACCCCATTTGTACCTCTGGAAGCTGAAGTCCTGATGCCCCCCCCCCCCCTCCATGTTTAGCCATCCCTGTTACCTCATGTTCCCCCACTCCCCAAAAATAGCACGACCAAATTTAAAGGAGCACTGGTTTTACAAAGGTGTGTGTGTGTGTGTGTGTGTGTGTGTGTGTGTGTGTGTGTGTGTGTGGTAATTGCAGTTATTATTACATTGCTTTACACTCCATACACACACTTACCTGACAGACAGTCCACTAAATTACATATTTAACTTTTTAAAATGTTTCTACTTTTGGATCATTTAAGACACAGTCTAATAGAAGTCTTTTAAATATTTCTTGATTCTTTTATAGTATACATGAATGTGGCTTACAAAGTCTAACTACCAAATACATAAAAAATACAATTACATTAATATATAAAATAAATAAATCACCATTGGAGGAAGGTGGAAGTATATTTACTAAAATAATGTACTTAAGTACAAATATTTTGAGTATTTCTACTTCACTTTTGCGACATTTCAGAGGCCTTTACGTTATTTAATTATAAAATACAATTTAACTAGATTAAAACTGTTTCCACTTATTGTAATCCATTTTAATCCAATTGTTTTTAATAAATGTGGGTGACACCAAAAGGCGATTTTTAATCCACATTTTCTGTGCATTTTTCTAATTCTTTCTCCGCATTCAATTATTTTAAAAACACTTTTTTTCTTTTCTTTTTTTAACCGACCATCTTCAGGCTGTTTTTACTTAAGAGTCTGTCATCTTCCACACACACACACACACACACATATACACACACGCACACATGCACGCGCGCGCGCGCTGTGAGAGCTGAAGAACCGCAGGGGAACCCAGACTTCTAGAAAGAAATCTTGTGCTACTTCAAATGTGGACAACGGCGAGTGCTCGACATTAACACTGCTTAATCTGTATGCATTGATGTGGGCTGAGCAGGTCTGCATCTATAACAAAGGCGTGTTGGAGGAGGTCCACCCTGAACCAAAGGAAAACTGTCCATAGACCTTCCATAGCCTTCTCTTACAAGCCTGACTCCTCTCCACTGCTCGCCTACCCGACAGTCACACTCAGCCGTCATATATACGTATATATATATATATATATAAATATATATAGGCCTATATTTTTAAATCCCTGTATCAGTTCAGTGTGATTTAAGGTGGTTTGAGTCCACGTCAGGGCGAGATTTCTGTAAATTTACTGCAATTTTTCTCCTCCCTGTCTGATTATCGCAGCGGTGGCATTTCCGCTGAGTGTGACTGCAGGGCACGCGAGCAGCGTTGAGATCTGGTGTTTCTTTAATGACCTGACTGTGTGAGAGAAAACTGTACATATTGTGTTTAAAAAAAAAAAAAAGAGGAGGGGGGAAAAAGTTAAAAAAAAAAATTCAAAACAAGGTCGTGTATATTTCAAGAGACCGTGTTTTGGTCCTTTGCACTCGGTGTAGTGTGTAATGAATGTCGCCCTGTGTAGAATTCCACCCGTGTTTATCAATTATTAGGTTTTTAGATAATTATTTATGTCCCCCCCCCCCCTTAAGGAAATGAGTGAAGAACGCTTTTTGTTTTTGTTTTTCTTATAATTATTAAGTGATTGTAAGTTTCCTGGTTTAATATAACTAATTTGAATAAATTACATTGGTAAAATTTGTTATCGTTTATTATTTCAGATTCCTTTAGGACTCACATAGGCCTAAAACCAGGAAAATTAAATAATGCGAAATAGAATATTATAGAACTATTAATAAAAAGTGTTATGGAAAAAAAAACGCTTTCTGTCTTAAATTGAATATTTATTTATTTATTTATGTTAAATTTATGCCACCGGTGCCATTAGAGAGCAATGCTGGAATGTAAAATAAATATCCAGCCAGCTTCACTCACAGGTTGCCTGGTGTTCACTCATGCCTGCAGGCCAGCTGAAACAAAGAAGAGGAATCTATCGAGATGCAGCTCCACCTGCAGAAAGCCAAAATCCACGAGGTGTTTAATCCGGTGCGCTGCGTGCGTCTATCCTCTTCAGTGGAGTTGACAAAATACTGACCATATATTCATGAGCTTAATCCCCAACATGTGAAACGCGCGACAAAGGAGAGGGGTTTTCAATTAGATCGCCCACTTTATCTTGGGGGGCCCGTCACAAAACTTCCTTTAAAACCCTTTAAAGGCGCTAAATTGGTCTTAACATCTGTAATGCCGTCTCGATGGAAGCGAGTCCCCTTTGTCATTAATGAAGTAACAAACCACTTCATCAAACGGCTTTCACACACACAACCTCGTAGAGTTAATTCCCCTCAATCCCCCCCTCTTACCCTCCTCTCTCTCTCTCTCTCCATTGGATCTCGCTATACTGATGCAGGACTATTACAGCAATCAATGGTTACTCTCCTCGGTGCCCGACCAAATCGCGTGAAATTACCCTGCGGATTAATGTAGCCCATGTTTTTATTGTGTGCATCTATGGAAGAAGAAGTAGAAGAAGAAGAAAACCTGTTCTTGTCCCTGCTCTTTGGTTTCTTACACCTGTTAATAAGCCAATTTACTCCAAACATGCAGGAATTAGATCCGGCAGTAGACTGATGGAAAGATGTATCTGAATTTATTCCACTGCAGCTTCTGACAAAGTCACCCAGCCGCCCCTTGGAGCATAATGCAGAAAAAAAGAGATAAAAACCAATTTTCTCCTATGTGTCCAAACCACCATCCACGATGTGTGAGAGCTCCATGTTTTTTAAAATTTCCCCCATTCTTTTGCTCAAGCTCGGTGGAGCGTGTGTGTTTTTTCCTGTATAGGGTTTTGATGAGATTGTCCGGGAAGTTTTAATCTTATTGTGAATATAACTAATGAATGGCAAACCAATTTGTCCCTAATATCTGGGGAATGCCAGGAGGCGGGTGACCCGCTGGGAGCGAGGCTTAAACTTTCTTTGCAGCGCAAAAAGGCGAGAAAATTGAAATGCTGTCGAAGGCCAATGGCTCTGGATTTATAAAGTCACACTTGTTGGATGTGTGCCCTTCCATTCAAGACAGCGCCTGCACTTGGGATTAGGCCAGGAGGCTCCTTATTGCATGAATGACCATGATAATGAATGTTGATATAAAAATGGGGCCGGCTGTCCAATCACGAGCTGTTTTCTTGCAAATTGGCTGCAAGAAAAAAAAGAAGAAGAAAAAAAGACGCCAAATCTGCATTATTTGCTGGATTGCGTCAGTGCACCGGGTCTTAATGCAGCCCGCCTCTCGCAGGTAAGTCCAAACGTCCAGAAAATCTCCCCCCACTGACTTGTCTGCCCATTTTCATCATTCTCCTTCCCCGAGCTGCTGGACTTGATTTGGTCCGTGATTTTGGATTCTCCCGGGCCTCGTCTCCCCCACCACGTCCCTGCCAGAGAGAATAGGCCCAATCACTCCACAGCCTCAGCCGGATCAGTCCTTACTCAGTCCCCGGGAGAGGATCTCTAAAAGGCGCTTTGATGAACGGCTCCCCCTCCTTTCCCCCCAGGCGGAGAACCAGGCCCGATGAAAGACCTGAATAGCAGGGCCATGGCTCTCCGCTCCCCTCTCGGATCGCCCCTTAATTCCCCCGTCTCTCTTGCTCTCATCCAATTAGCTCAGTGTATTAAGCGGTTTATCGTCTCATAACCGCCCTTTCAGCTCCAACAAGGGAGACACTTTGCAATAGGACCAGCTCTCCTTTTGACACCCTCTCTGGTGCTTGTATGTTCCACCGCGCTATGAATAACAGGGACAGAATAGGGGACTAATTCCCTCATCAAAGCCTACCTTGTCCATCGCTGGTCAAAACGACAAGCAATAAAGCTTAACACGACAATACAAAGAGACTTGTTCGACCTTATTAGCTTAGCAGGGTCAAATTAATGCAGGGGACTTCATTTGACTGGTTTACTGCAAAGCGGGAGGACAAAACGGGGGCCCTTACTCAAAAAACCCCGCAGTCTGATAGAGGGAACAGGAGGCCTGAGCACAGCTACTGTGAGCTGAGGGTGATTAAATGGAGGGGAAAGTAAAGAAGGAAAAAAAAATAAGTTAGTGAGGGAGAAGTAGTGGAGCTAATATGCTTTAATAAATATGTAAAGTTATGGCTGTAAATGCATGCAGACGCTTTCTCTCACACACACTCAGCATGTTCTATCCATTGCATAGTGAATCACGGTTTAAGTGTTCAGCCCACTTAAGGTTGCCTTCACAAGTCACAGTGGTTTGAAGTGATTTGTGAGGCGTACCGTGTTTATGGAAATGCACACGGCAGGATGGAGTAAAAAAAATTCCCTCGACTGTATTAACACAAAGGAGAATTCTTGGGAGGAAAAACGCGAGAAACACTCGAAGCAGCGGGTTACATGTTGAACTTTAAGTAGAGCTGAGTAAATACAGCCAGCATTTAGTACGCACAGGCTGGCATTACTATAGATTAACATGCATTTGGGCAAACGTTATAGCTTAATCCCTTTAACGGTGTGCTTGCACTGGGAGCAATCAGTGAGCAGGAATGCTTCGTGCACCGGGATTTAACTGGGTAAAATACCCTCAAATGATTACCTAGAAGAACAAACTAACATGTCAACATACAGGCTTATAAAATGTCCTAATAGAAGGCTTTATGTCTTCTCTCAGCTCCTGGTTAGACTGCTATTTCTGGGACACGACTTTTCTGTTGGTCTTTATGTGAAAATATTCAATCATCAATCCATCATCACTCCAAGCCTTAAGCTCCAGTTCTCAGGAGTGCACACATTCTCTTTCAGAAGATTAAAATATTCATGTATATAATATTAGGACATTTATTTCATTTAGTACTCATTATAGACTTTATTAGCAGCAGTTTGATGCAGGAGCAACATTATCAACACTACATATAACCTGCTGCAGCAGATTCTATATGATTCTGAAGATGCGGAGCAAAATGACGAGCTACATCAGGCTCTGGACACAGATTACTGGGTAGTATGATTGATTCATTGTTGCTTTCAGTTGTCCTGTGAGCAAATGATGCTGAACGATGCTCTATTTAGCTACCCAGATGTCCCAATGTTGTGAACATTTTTTCCCCCCATTTAATAAATCTGACTTTTATCACAGTGCCATTACACTGTGTAGTGGCAAACCAGGATCTCCCCCACCCACTCCCCAAACAACACAGGACTAATTTCTTATCCATTTAGTCTTTTATTGAGGTTTCAGTATGAAAAACATTAAATTGTTCAATATCAAAATATTCTGATCATTACAAAGAAACAGGACAAAAACCCTACCGAGAGATACAACTCTGTTACACAGAAAATTAAATGCTTTAAAAACAATTTGCACAGAGGAGGAAGGGCAGGAGAGAGAGAGGGGGGGGAAAGGTGAAAGAGACAAAATGACATCAGTTAAACAGACGCAGTGGAGGAGAAGATCAGCTGTTCGATACTGGGACAAAAGAGCGAGGGAGCAGCGCGTGTGGCCTCCCTCACCCCGTCACTCCCTGCATCCTCCTTTACTCTTTTCTTTCATCCACTGATCTGACTCACACACACACACGCACACAGACACACACACACAGGATGAATGGTAGTAATCAGAACAAGTGTCCGATCGCTGCAGGCATCCAGTGGTCTTAGAGGCTGGGGTCACTATCATTGGGTAATTAGCTGCTTTTGGACTATACTGGCTGCTCTGAGGATAAGTCATTTTTACACTCTCACACTTACACACACACACACACACACACACACATCTGGGCACAGCTAGCCTCTGCACGCACAATAGGCTGTCATTTAGGTATGATTGCTGCTCCCCTTTACCATACAGAGCCAGGGTGACGGGGTCAAATAAGAGAGAGAGTGTGTGTGCGCGGATGGGGAAGCTGTGATTGGGTTTTAAGCTATATTACAAGCCCATTAGCTGCAGGGTAGATGACATAAGGGTTAGGAGGCTGAGGTCTATATGTGGAAACTGCAAACAAAGAAAACATGTGGTTGTATGTGCATATGTCCAGCTTTTTGAGTCAGAAACTAGAGCCTCTTGGTGTTGACGTCTTCATGGAGGTTTTTGTTGTTTTACTTGAGGGAGGAGAAAGCCTGGAAGAGTTTGGCCAGGTTAATCTCCGAGTACCCGCTGGACGCCAAGGCTTTGTCTGGTACTTCCTTTAGCTTCCGATAGACCTCTTTTTCTTGATTCATCTTGATAACAAGTTCTGGAGGAGGACAGAAAGAAGATTTGATATTGTTAGAGCTCTGTAGAAGATCATGCATGCATTTCAACCTAACTATTCACTCTTGGATGACTTCAGCTGCCCTCCACCCGTGGGATTAAGCTGTGCAGAGTCCTACTGTAGAGCAACAAAGAGCACAATGACTTTGTTTCTACTCATAAAAACTTAAAGAGTGTTTTAACCTTAAGTGGAGAGAGCTAACAGATCCAATGCTATCTGCAAGTAATGCTATCAAGTTTGAGGGCTAGGAGGGCGACCACACAGAATTGGACTGATGGGTCGATGGCGCGCACACACACACACGACCATAAGATCGATAGAAAACCCCAACGAGAGCATCAAGTCAATATTTTGCCCCCGTTATCTCTCCAGGTGGGCCGTAATAAGGCCAGAGAGAAGACTGAGCGGGCAGGGCGGCCACTACAACCAAATCTTTACGGTATTATACCAAGCGTCAAGTGTAGATGAAGTATCATGAAACCAAGTAATAACACAGCATCAAACCAATGAGTGCAGCAAGCGACATCAGGTATAACAGCGAGCTGATGCAGGTGAAGAAGCAGGAAAATGGGCACTGTGTTTTTAATCTTTTCATTTTCAATTATAGGGGAGAAAGAAAAAAACCCTCACAAGCCGCAGTCATCACTTTTATTCACTTTACTTGCAACGCTCTGGTCCTCGGAGCTTCAAATAAAAATCATTTAGGCACCAGCACCACTTATTTGTAAACAACAACAATCAGAGGGTGTCAGCAGCAAATTAAAGTCAATGAGCAGTGAGGCTGTGGAAAATTGCATGGGGCATTTTTTTTTTAAACTATTATTTCCTGACACTTTATAAAACAAATGATAAATTGAGTAAATAATTTGCATATTAACTGATTAAAAAGGAAAAAAAAAAGCTGGCAGCAGCTGGGACTGTGGCCGTCTTCAGATGTTTAACTTTGGACGATTTCAGGAAGATCGCGCACGGATATTTTTCCCCAATTGTAGCACCCAGCAGGGGTCCGGGTGCTACATGTGCAGCCAAACTCATTCTCAGGACTGGAAATACAAACATGAGATTCACTTGCTAGCAGTGAATGCACCAAACAACAAAGACTTGGTGCCAAAGCAGGCTGGGAGCCGGTTAACGTCCAAGTGGACTACATCGGACATTTACGCTCTTGCAAGCACGTCTGGCGGGCGATGTCTTTAAGAATGAAGGGCTGCAGTGCATGTGTGAAAACTGCTTATGTCACCGCTCCCCTCAGCCCAAAGTGATGAGTTCACATTGCTGGTTTAGGTGGTATAATTCCATTAAATACTAAAGGCTTCATCTTTTTAAATGACCAAATGATTAAACGGACATCGATGTGATTAATTAAACAAAGTGTGTGCGTGTCTGTGTTTATCTAAATCACACACAAAGTCCTCCATATGGCCGACTGTCATGTCCTCGCCATCTCCACAGCCCTATCTCCTGTCTCGTCCTTCCTGCCTGCTGCATTAGTGGCTGCTGGATAAATACCAGCCTACCGACTGCCCAAGGGAACAAAGGTTAGATACACAGAGATCAACAGTGAGGCGCGCACACACACAAAATACATGACAACGAAGGTAGTTAAACACTTAAAAAGCACAATAACTCAGTCACTAAAGACATCTATGTGACAGAAACAGCAATCACACATGCATGTGCACACACACCACACACACATATAGAAGATGGTGTGGTTGACTTTAACACCAGCAGCCACTATTACCAGATAATCCTCACGTTAGCTAAGGATGGACAGGGATGGAGGGAGAAGAGAGGCAGGGAGAGGCAGACTAGTCTATTTATCCGGGGAATAGAAGGGGGGTGATGATGCATGATCAAGCGAAAGCAATCATGTCATCATTTCTGAAAGGTAGGAGAAAATAATTCTCCCCCCCCCCTCCTCACTCCTTTCTCGTTTCCACCTCAATCACTGCGTGGCGAACGGATAAAAGAATGATTTAAAAGTCACGGAGAGGAAAAGAAAGAAGGAGACACCTTGCTGCAAGTCGGGGCACAGTAGGGAGTGCGGTTCAAATAAATAGATTCCCCCTAAAGAGTGAGCGTGAGGTGGAGGTGTGAGGAGAAGAGAAGGGAGGGAAGATGGTGATATTGGGAAGGCCTAGATGTGAAGGGAAAAAAGGGGCAAAAATAGAAAAAAAAAAAAGAATGAAAAGAGGAACAAAGATATGAGAAAAGAAAGCACAGGCATCCTGAAAAGTTTGTCAAATTGATGAACCTGAATGGAAATTTGTCAACCAGGACACCATCTTTGTCTCCATGACACACACACACACACACACACACACGTGCACATGGTCTCTCATGCGCGCACGCGCACGGTGAGTGTATCAGGGGTTATCTCTGCTCTAACTAGGTGTTGTCACACACTCGCGCACACGCTGGCGGTGCTGGGCACGAGTAGATCGGGGCTCTGCACGCTCTAACTAGGTGTAAATACAATAACAAGCCTGTAATTAAGTGAGCATGATGAAGTTAATGGAGATCGGCCATTCCGTCGGCCGCCTCCATGAATATTCTATTAGGCTGGTGGCGACGGGCAGCTGGAATAGCAGTTAATTTAATCACCACTCGGAGCACAGGGAAACTTCTTTGTGTGAGTGTAATTGCACAGAATGAATAATTGATTTGACAATCGCACCCGCGGATTTTGCCACCCCGCTTTGTATCGCCGGAGAAAGGGAGGGGAGGCGGGGAAGATGAGGAGAGAGTGAGGGAAGAAAATGGAGAGGAAAGAGAGGGAAAGGAGGAGAAAGAAGACAAGAGTGAGGGAAAAAAAGAGAAAAAAAGACGACGAGTGGGAGGGTAGAAGAGGACCAAATGCAGAGCACTGAGAGGTGGCAGGGAAGCTGTCGGTAAATGGATCATTAGAAAAGCGCAGCTCAAGGACAATTTATATTTTATCAATGCGGCAAAATTACATTATTGCTCACACACGCAATCATACTGCCCACACTCAAGATTGAGACCTACGGAGGGTGGGGTGGGGGTGATGGAAGGAAGAGAAAAGCAACAGACAGAGGAAACGAGGGAGGAGGGAGATAAAAAGGGAGAGCGGGGGAGACTGAGAGAAGAAAAGTGACATGAAATGATTTGAAAGTCATTGATACGGGATGTTCCCAGCTAAGGAATGGACAGCATGTTTTTTTTTTTTTTATCATAGCAGTGTGTGACTCGGCGCGTGAGTGTGTGTGTGAGTGCGCGCGGGCGTGTGTGTGTGCGCAATCTATTAGAGATCTCCTGCAGCGGATGAAATTACCTCCATGTTTTACTCAGTCGCAGCAATCAGGCACAAAAATGCAATGTACATGTAGATAAGACAGGAGCACGCTTGCAAATGTGCGCACACTCACAAACATACTGAAGCACCGCAGAGGACAAACACATAACACACAACACACACAAAAGCACACGCACACACACATGCGAGCTGATCAAATTACATTCGGCTTTGAATCAGAGCTCTTATGTAAAGCTATTTTCTTTTAATGGGCTTTATTATATATGTTCAGAATAATGGTAAACATTCAGCGTTTACAATGGTTGGACAATGCATAAATACCCAGATACAATCAAAAGTATGTGACACAACGGGCAGCATATCACGATGCATGTGTACTTTTAGTAAACAACGGGAAATGCAAACACAAAAGGATGAAGCCGCTGGCGTTTTATCGCGCTTTTTCAACAAGTTCCCTTCAAAAGACCAAAACCAACATCTTGTTAGTCATCTCTCTAACATATAAACACAGCTATCAGGAGTGCTGACAGTATGGAGCATGAAAGATTGAGAGCAGCCTGCTGAGAGTAGCAGTAGTAGAAATACTACCCCTAGTACTGCAGCTAGTGGTTTCCAGTGTTGATCAGTGTCATGGGCTTCTTGTTGTATTTTCCTGTATCCTCTGTTCTGTCACTATTCGCCCGTGCTAAAGTTCAGCTCGCAGTGCAATTAAATGAACCTGGAATTCGGTGAAATTGAGAACCAAACATAAAAAATCTCCCAAACAACCTTGATCTAAACAATAGAGTATACGGAGTTTCATCAGCTACAGACGAATGCACATTTCGTAGGCTGGTAAGTATTTTTATCAGCAGGTGTGCAGAATAGCAAAATGACATGAATATATGTTTATAGCAATAAAGAAACATTTCATGCTTTGCAAGCTGAGTGCAGGCAGGGTGGAGTGGATGGAGAAGCACGTCGGGAGTGATTTGCCACTGAAAGTGTGAAAGGAATATTTTACACGATGGTAGAGAGACGATGTACGTTATATCGGTTGGAGATGGGAGGCGGAGCTGGAGGCAGGTGAGTTAAAGATGCTGAGTTTTGTGTTGGCTGTGACGGAGATGGACACGATTAGAAATGAGTGTATCAGATGGACAGCTCAGGGACAAAGTGAGACATGCCAGACTGAATTGGTTTGGACGTGCAGAGCGTGTGTACTGGGAGAAGAACATGCAAGACGGAGCTGCCAGGCAAGAGGAAAAGAGAGAGGCCAAAGAGATGTGGCGAGAGAGGAGATGCAGGTGGCTGGCAAGACAGAGGTAGAAGCAGAGGACGGGAGGAGAAGCTGAAAGAAGAAGTCAGGCAGTGCTACAGTAAGGCTGGAAGAGTTACAGGGCTGGATGATAGACATTGATAAGGTGATAATACCTAAAGTATAAAAATAGATGGTTTTGTTTTCTCAGGCATAACAATAACAGGAATCCCGAATTTAAACCTGCGACTTCTGCAACTTCAAAAACACTGGAAGAAAAAAAAAAAAAACAGCATAAAAAATATTAAAAAAAACCAAACAGATTTGACTGGTGATTCTATACATTTAATTAGATGACGCTTCACAACAAGCTCCCACAGGCGGTTTAAGATGACTGCCTAGTAGATCGGCAGCACTTTGATCCTTAATGGGCCCAGCTGCCGAAAGATGACTCAGTTTGAGTAAGATTTCATTCTAAAATCTTGATTACCTTCAAGAGTCGAAAACAAAAACTTGAGCCCCCACAGAGCCAGACCAGCTCTTTTTAGTAGCAGCACCCTGTCTCCGCTCACCAGCTAGAAAGAATTATATTATTAAAGCCTAGATGGTGTTTGTGGAAAAACAATGCTCATAAATTAGTACTGGTATACAGTGACACAGTATAGAGTATAGGATCATATGTCTCCTCCCTGTAATCTGAGCAGTGCTGGCCCCTGGGTGTGTAATGCAGTAATATGGGTTATTACTGCCCCAGGACTGAGGGATAACACAGTAAACCTATATTTTATAGCAGCGTGAGCGTGCGCATGTCTATATTTTGCTGACTTTGAGGAAACGAGTTGCGTGTGTTGTATATTAGTAATTTGCAGTGCTGTGCAAAAGTCTTGAGTAGGTACTAAAAAAAAAAAAGGTACCTAGTACCAGGTACTACCACCTGAATGAAAACCCTAAAAACAGAGTCAGCCGATTAATTCCAAGCAGATTTTAGTGGAAAAGGGCTAGTGGTGTTTTATTTTTGTATCCAGGTATCCTTTACTGCATTGGCAGTGTGTTTGGGATCACAGTCATGCTGAAAAATGAAGCTTTTGCTAATCTGACAATACTTTTTTGTATTAATATTTCCATCATTTTTGACAAGGTCGCCAAAACCATTGGCTGAAATGGAAGCCCACACCTTCGCACAGATGGCTGTGGACACCTTATGTCGCATCCCTCTCCTGATTGCCTCCGTACATCCTGATTTTAACTAAAAATTTCTAATTTGGACTCATCACTCCATAAGGCCTGCTACCACTGATTTTCAGTCCAGTTGTTCAGTTGAGTTGTTGTGTAATTAGAAATGCCTCAGCCTTTAAAAATGCCATCTTGACAGCCACCCTTCCACTGAGACCATTTCTGATAAGGCTTCAGCAAACTGCATAAGGATCAACTGGGTCAACCTGATCTCTCAGGTCCTATCTCAGGTCTTTGCTGGACCCCCTCCTCCCCTCCATTTTTCTTAAGGAAGCTTATTGACTATATAAGTTGTATACTTCTCCACTTATATATTTATATTTGTATTTTTGTGACAGGCTGATAATAAAGTGCCTTAAGATACAAACTGGTTGTTTGCTAAGTCATCTGTCATGTGTACACAACACTGAGTCATCCCTTAATATAGGTGCCTTTTTTTATGCTTGAATGACTCACAGGTCAGTGTCCAGTGTCACTGAAAATGGTCAGATACATGGACTGGACTGAAAATAAGTGACAAAGCAACCAGTGTACAAAGAAAAACTTTGAAAGATCTTCAGAAAACATGGAGAACTATTTCTCAAGACCACTTTAAAAGGTTAAAAGAAAGTCTGGATCCTTGAATGTGAATTAAAAGAAATGAAGGGTGGCTCGAGACTTTTGCACAGAACTACAGCGGACACCATTGGTTTGTTAGTATTTCCAGACAGGATTAATGGATACAGCCACACAAAGCAAAACCACTGTTAACACAGTGACGTATGTGTGATGACTGAAACATGACATGTTGAATTATTAACATTTCTTTGATAAATGCGGCCTCAATGTCATCGAGATTTTCACTTTCTAATTTAGATCAGTATTCCTAACATAGCTGTTTGAGAGATGTCACCTTGATGGTTTCCAGCATCAGGGCATTAGAGCAGCAGCAGAAGTTTGACCATGCAGGAGCTGCCTAATAGTTAATAGGCGAATCCCCAGAATCACGGCCATCACTGCATCTGTCATGTCAGTGTTAACTTTGCAGAGTGCTGGGCAGTGCAGAACAACACTGGGTGTGACAGACAGCATCCAGTCACACATTCCGTCTCTCAAACAGGTTTTAGGGGAAGAAGCATGAAAAGAGAAATTGGAGCAGTGGAGATGTGATTTATGAAACTAAACCATCCAAGTGTGGTGAAGAACAGCGGATTGTGCTGTGGTCTGGTGAGTGAGTAGAGTAACAAGTTAACATGACTTCCACTTGCAGTTAAAACCACCGTCTGGTGGCTCATCACATCCCTCCAGGACCCTTCTGATCTGTGACCCTTCACTGAGGCACTTTTTCTACCATGTCAAGAGGAAACTGGACCACTTCTCTCCACACTTGTAGCTACTCTTTGTACTCTACTACAGCTGCAACATGCTCATGTTTAACCTGAAGAAACACAGCAATTATTAGTGTGATGTGTAATGTCTGCTACGTTTCTTTTTTTATACTGACAATGAGCTCTTGTCATATTGGCAGGAATAAAATTTCTGGCCATGAGATCAGAACAGTGTCTGCACTACACTTTACTCAGTGTTGCTCTAAAGGGGAGCTAACAGTAGTTTCCTAGCTGAGAATTGACAACAAGCTGATATCGACACAAATAATCAGGCTGAATTAATAAGCAGAGTTTTAGTTTTTGGTCTAAGTGGATCTCTGCACTTAATTGGAACATCGCATCACTGAGCTCCTGGACAGCCTGAGATAAAACCTGGTGGTGTTGGATGGACTGAAACATAATGTCCCAGTATTTTTTTTTGGTTTTTTTAAAAATTGGATTTAAGTCAGGCGAGTTTGGGGACCAGTCAGTGGTATCAATCCCTTTGTCATCCAGGAAATGCCTGCACAGATCACCACATGAGGCCAGACATTGTGCACCAGGAGGAACCCAGGATCCAGTGCATCAGGGTCTTGACAGTAGGTTCAACAATTTGATCCTGGTAGCTAATGGTAGTCAGGGTGCCTGTAGAAGTCTGTGTCCCTACAAGGATATACATCCACAGACCATCACTGACCCACCACCAAACTGGTCATGCGGAGCGATGTTATAGGCTCCACGACTTCTCCAGACCCTTTCACATCTGTCATATGTGCTCAGTGTGAACCTGCTCTCATTTGTGAAAAGCACAGGGTGCCAGAGGTTGACCTGCCAGTGCTGGTATTCTAAGGTAAATGCCAATCAGGCTCCACAGTGCAAGTAGCAGAGGGCCTACTAAGCCACCCTAATGAAGTCTGTTTCTGATTGTTTGGTCAGAGACATTCACACCTGTGGCCTGCTGGAGTTAATTTTGTAGCTCTGGCAGTGGTCATCCTGTTCCTCCTTGGGCAAAGGAGCAGACACCAGGTTTGCTGTTGGATTAAGGACCTTCTACTGCCCTGTCTAACTCTCCTAGACCAAGTGTCTGGAATCTCAACGCTGCTGAGACTGTGCTGCGAGACACGAAACCTTTTGGCAATGTCACATATTGACGTGCCATCCTTGAGGAGGTGGACTACCTGTGGAACCTCTGTCAGGTCCAGGTATCTCCTATCAGTAGTAATATTCACCCAGAAAATGTGGAGTAAAATGTCAGTGGTCTGTAAATACATTCCCGTGTTAGGAGTTGTCTCATTGTTGGCCCTCTAATGCACCTGTTGTTAATTTCATAAATTCCAAAGCAGCTGAAGCTGATTAACAGCCCCCTCTGATACTTAACTGAACAGATCAATATCCCAAATCAAAAAGCTTTCAGGAATCATAAGTTAAGATGTTAAACAAACCCACAACCATCCAACCATTTGCTGTTTACCGAGCACTGTATAGTAAACTGAGTACCCTTATAGTGGATATACTGTACAGTATTGTGCTGTGAGATACAAAAATGAGAAACTGAGGACACGAAAGTTCAAAGAGATCAAAAACACTGCAAAGCACAGGAGCATAAAGAAAGAGTCGAGGATTGATTGGCGACGATTTCTTGCATCTGGGCGAAGACAGAAATAAAAGCAAAAAATGTAGGCTATAATCATGTTAGTCTCCCCCCACTCCTCTACAATGGTCCAATCCCTCCATTTTAGCTCCCTCCATCTTCTGAGTGGTCATCTGTTGATTACACGTTATATTTAACTCTGCTGTCTCACTCTTTCCCTGCCTTACTCAGGTCCCAGTGTGCACACCCGCAGCATTCAAGCATACATACATAAATAACATACATACATAAAAAATTTAATCAAATAAATAAATCACTCGGCCCAGCGGCCCTTTCTAATCAAGTGACATCAATCAGGGAGAACTATGGGTAAAGAGGCCTTGTGGCTGACGCCTACTGAGTGCGCCCAGATCACTGGAGTAGCGTCTATTTGAGTCCAAGGGGGGAAATATACGCTCCATGTCCCATTATATGAGAAGGGCTATCCTTTCGTCAGCGCGCCCATTACTCCCCCTATCATTTCCCCAAATCTAAAACCTGTTTTCAATCAACACAGCCAAACGAGTGCCTGTCCAAGAGAGGGGGAGAGAGAGAGAGCGAAAAGACCGAGAGAGCAAGGGAGAGAAAGCAGTAGAGATGGACAGTGAGGGTAGGGGTAGAGGCAGAGCGATGGAGGGCTCTCTCCTTCTTTCTTCTAGTGATTGGAGCGTTTTGCATTCTGTATGTGTGTGTGATTGAATCCGACTCCTAAATTAGGGCTGTCGAGTCGAGGAGCTGAATGTCCTTAACCCCCCTTCCCATATCCAATGCCCAGGCTCCGCTACTTTTGTGTGTGTGTGTGTGTGTGTGTGTGTGTGTGTGTGTGTGTGTGAGCGCACATGTGTGTGTGTCACATCACTGGTGAATATTTTAAGTGCAGCCTGGGTAAAAGGTTTATGTTGAGACATTGATTGCTAATGCTATGTTGTACATGTATTTGTGAGGAAGCTTTGTTAGGATATTAAAATTCAAAGTTCAGCAGTGGCTCTACTAACTTGATTTCACTTTCAGTGGCTGTATAGCAGAGAAGAAGGAAAGAAAAATGAATAAAATATGACTAAATTTACAAAAGCAGAGCCAGTTTCAAAACAAACACAAAGCAAAACTTTGGAGGACAACTCGCCCCAAAACTTACTTATTCTTTATCACAAAGAAATCAAAATACATCAATCAATATTGGTTGATGTATTAATTTGGCCTTAATTTTTCATTTGGCCTGTAGTGGGGTTCAATCATCACCTGTAGATTGTTTCGGTGTAAAAGCTGGCCCGTTTGAGACAGATCAGCCTTCCTTTGAATATAATGGAAGTGAATGGCACTTACCTTCTTGTGCTCAATGCACCAGTAAAAATAGTGACTCACAAAAAAACAAAAGTCCAAGCATCATATCGTGAGCATTTTCTTTCTACTGTCTACATCCAACATCTATGTCACTCTGAAGATTAAAACATCTGTACACCCAATACAAAAGGTTTAGCACTTTTAACACTGTGACAGGATGTAAACATTAATGCCGTCCGCCCTCAGCTGGTGGATGTAAACAGTAGAAAGACAATAGTTCCTGCATGAATGTGTTCACAACAAGGTTTCTGCATCATGTAACTAGTTATATTCTAGTAAAGGCAGACATTGCTACACAAGAGCTCTCTAAAACTGGGCGGCTCAAACCAAAACCACCTACAGGCCAGGTGAAAAACATGTATGCTGGGTGTGTATTATCTTACTTCTTTCTTCTGGATTTAGTACTTTTGTGACTGCGTATTCCCAGTCAAAGATGAACCTGTAGAAGCACAGCTGGTTGTATAGGGCCTTCTCCGAGTACTGCAGAGAAAAAACAGACACACACAAAAAGAGTTACTTCATCAAGAACCCCCCCCCCCCCCGATATGGATTAAGGCAAAAGCTCTGTTGTTTTGAGGCGGATGAAGAGCCTTGTGTATATTTTTTTGCATGTGTGGAATACCCCTGTCACCACTAGTCTTATCCAGCCACCTCACCAACAACACTACTGCTTCATTTCTGCATTAATAAGTGATTAATCACCATTATTCACTCTGCCGAGAACGGAGTCAAGATCATGACAGGAGGGGAAAAAACCTATCCACAACAGAATAATAAAAGTGGTTTACCAGTTTGAAAAGCAGGCACATTAAACATAATTCTAAGAGGGTGCACCTAGCCCAAATGACTATACTTCCCTGAAAACATCTCCCTTCCTCTGTGTGACACAGTAAAGCGAGAAAACAAATTTGCTTGCTTTGTTAATCTCCACTGCAATTAAATGGAGCCACACGACAGCCTGCCAGAGGGAGAGAGGGGAAAGCGACGGAGAGGATGAGCAAGACAGAGCGGTGGGAGGGAGGGGAGAGAAAAAAAAAAAGAAAAACAGAGCAAAAGAAAGCAAGACTGGGAAAGAAGTGAGAGATGGTGAGAGAGAACGAAAAGAGGGGATCAGGCCTGAAATACCCTCCCTCATAATAGTTTGTTGTGATAAGCCATTGTGAGAGAGGCATGTGAACAGCCGAGGCTGTCAATTTGATTAGCCATTATACTGCATGTTTAATTGCAGTTATTGGCTCGTCATTTCCCTGCTACGCTGCAGAGGGCACGCTAAGCCCCGACCCCACACTGCCATCAGGTGTGCGCCGAGTGCTTTATTATTACCACCAGGAAGAATCCCCTGACAATCCCTGTGTGTCAGTATCCGTGTGTCTCTGTGTGTGTGTGTGAGTGAAGCGAGTATGTGTGCGCCCATTATACCTGCCAATCGGGAATGTGCGTAATTGTAATTTCAGTTTTTACTGCTGTGGCATAATCAAGTGGCAAGAGTATCTAATGCAGCTATACGCAAACTGTGTGATGTGTGAAAGCGAGTGTGTGTTTAATGGCTTTCTATGGCTTGCCCACATGGCACGCACAGCTGTTGACCGCTGATGCACTTGCCTAGTCAACAACCAAACCATGCGCATCCCATAATGGAGCCTCGGTTACGGTTGCCAAGGTTGAACAAGCTCGGTCGGTACACACACAGCGCGTCGCTTCTTCCTCTTTAAAAAAAAAAAAAAAAAAAAAAAAAATGCACACGCACATGCACACACACGTCTCACATTTGAACAATATAATGCTGATTGTGGGCGGGCCAGTCGCACCGTACTGACTGACTGACAGGTGTCAGAAAGGCGTGGCTAAAATGTTACAGGATTGTTATTGAATTTAGAGCCCCTCAACCCCACCTCACTCTCTCCCACACTCACACACACACCTACCTCGTCATTCAGCTCGGCGCTTTGTTCCTGCACTGACACCATTTCAATTTGCTCCACAAATCTGCAGCATTTTCAGCCTGACTGCCTAAGGAGCAAACCAGCTGTGAAATTGCCTCTCTCCCGGGAGTGTTGGACCCCCCAGCCCCCACCTCGTACCGCTTGCTCCTTTGCCTCCCTCATCCCTGACTGACTACCCCCCCCCCTTTCCCTTGCCTCCCCACAGATGCACACAACCCCGACCCAGCAACAAAACACAGTTACACCATAAGGAAGATGTGTCAGGAGGACGATAAAGTGGGAGAGAGGATATATACAATAAAAGGTAAAAGAAAGAAATAAGAAAAGAGGCTAAATCATACAAATTGATCCAAATCACAGAGCAACAGTCTAAAATGGCTTCACGCAATAAAACAAGCACTCAAGACTTCCTCAGTCTTAAAAACACCTGCCTCTATCTTTTACGTGACACACACGCGTGCGCACATATCCGACCTCCAGAGAACTTTTGCGCACTACACTGTCGCTCAGGTACACCAGTGAAGCAGTTAATGAAAGGTAGTCAGACAGACAATATTCTGCGAGCATGCGAGGGAGAGACGTTGCAGCAGGCCAAACAAAAACAAAAACACAGCCAGTTTTTTCCCCCGCTTTTTTGGGTTACAGAGGCTGGAACATGTGTGAGCTGCTGTGAAACTACAAGCACCCAGTGGCTTTGACATGGCAGAAAATATCCCAGCACCGGTGACACGGACAAGGCCTCGGCTTTGCATGCTTCTTTCTGGCTTTGCTGCAAACATGCATTGTAAATACTGAGTCTACAAGCACTTGTGCTACTGCAGCTGCAGATAGAGAGAGGGAGTGAGAAAGGGAGGGAGATGGAGAGAAACAAACATACATTTTTCCCTCAGCTGTGAGGCCACAAGGCTTTAAAACTCTTGAGCTTTTTAGATGCGATGAGCGTTATTGCCGGTTGTGGTAGTCACGCCGATCAGCTTCACAAGACACCATAATGAGTCAATATATGTAAATCTTTACTAGGCAAACACGGCGGGAAACAAAGGCATTTAACTGGTGCTCTCGCCCGCAAGCCTCCAACGATTCAGCACCGGTAATTTCTCCCCATTGAAAGGCATAATTGCCTGCTATTTGAAGATATTCATGCTCAATTTTTGAAATTAATTTCAATTGGGGGGAAATGTAGAAATGTCAGCTCCAGTGAAAGGGATTTGATTTCAATTATCCTCGCTCAAAGGACTGTGATTTCCAAATACACTTAAGCAAAATTATGACAAGAATTTTTGTTCGGCAAAATTCAGTGTTTAAAGAGCGATTAGGCGATAATGGGGCAGCTTTGAGCCGGCAGTGAATGCAGCCGTCTCCCTCTGAAAGGCACTCAATTATCTCTGATTGCTCCCGCTATAATGTATCAAATAGAGATACCTGCTATTGCCGTAATTTGTGTGAAAATTAACATGCTGCAATTTCCACTAGAGGGAAAAAGGGAGCTCTAATGGGCGCCTGAGCGTACATCAATAAAACGAGGGGAGAAAAAGAGAGAGGGAGAGCGAGAGAGAGACAGAAAGGGAGGGTGAGAGGAGGAGAGAAAGAGAGCGAGCCAAGAGAAGAGAGAATAAGTGTAGGAGCTAAGGAGGGAGGGAGGGGAGGGAAAGAAAATAAAAAGAAAGGAACAGGGAAAGAAAGCATTGAATAAAGAGGTGGGGGGAGGAGGGGGAAGGAAAAGTCAGGACAGATTTGAGACAGGGTGAGAAAAAAAATAGCCTATTTGAGTTAAGCACTGCAGAGGGAGCGAGAGGAGAGAAGGAGAGATGAAGAGTGAGGGAGAGAGGAAGAGAAAGAAATTTAATTTACTGAAAATATTACAAATTGCACCTGTGCATAACTCCCCCAAATTACCAACCAATCAAGACAGAGTGCCTATTACTCTCCCATTACATGGAGATCAGATCACGCTCTGAATCTGTGTCCAGAGAGAGAGGGAGAGGGAGCGAGAGAAGGAGGGAGAAGAAGGAAGAGGCAGAGAGAGAGAGAGAGATAGAGATGGAGATGGAGGAAGGAGAAGAGAGAAGAGGCAGCCCCACAGTGACGGTAAATGTACCATGATGCAGAGAGAGAGAGACACGGGAACAAGGAGTCACAAACAAGATACTCCGTTTACGGAAGCTCTGGCACACACAAAAAAGTGCTTTTGGTGCAGCGTACACAAAAGTAGAACCACTAATCGTCTTTGTGGCTGTTGCAAATTTGAGACCGATAAACTATGTTGATGCTGGCAGACGAAAAGCAGAAAGGGAATCTGTCCAGAGTGATAAAGCAGGCAGGATGCACATGAATCTGATGGACGTTTCAAAAGTAATCAGAACTTTAATGCATTTAAAAAAGAAAAAAGAAAAAGAAAAAAGGAGACCACCGCTCAGTGGAAATTGGCTAATTTCTCGTCTTCTTCTTTGCTAGTGTGAGCAGTCCACACCAGCTCAAACAGCCATGAATGGTCTCTTGAATACTTTGCATAATTAGCAGCAATTAAAAACGTAAGCTGCTGGACTGGTAATCTCTGTGCACTGGCTCAATTCAGACAACAGTGCTGAAAAGTCAAAGTTAGCCTACTTTGAATCATAACTTACTCTATTGCAGGAAAAAACAAAAAGGAAATCAGCAGCAATAATTCAACATTAAATGTCTTGCTCAAAGGGTACTTCAGCCTTTGGTATATTGCTAAGTGGCAGCCCTTTGTGCTAACAAGGTATTTAAAGAGCTGTAATGTTGAAGCTAGCACACTAAAGGCCAATAAAGACTCAGTGACGTACTTGCGAAGGGATTCCGAGATGAATTCATAAGAAAATAAAAAGTATTTTTAATATTAGTCTAATGAATCTGTTTACTTACACACAAGAAGAAAAACAGACTAAACTCTGCAGCAATGCCATCTTTAAAAAGTGGTTCAACATCATAAAAACAGTCAAGTTTATTCCCACGTGTAATGTGTTATATTTCGACCAGACGTGGCAAATTTCTGTCGCACCTCCACTTGTCTAAAATATTTGTGAGTGGGAAAACCAGGACAAGAAGAGGTGCCAAAATCTGAACATCACAGAAACAACTACACTGTAAAACAATTACTGCTCTAATACTTGCTACATCATGTCTACCCCATGTGTCACGTCTGTTTATTCCAGCCTCACACTGTAGCAGCAGTCGGTAGTGATACAGACGTGAGCCACAGAAAGAGTAAAAGTTGGCATTTTGCACACAGCGCCTCCATCAAGGTTCAAATCCCTCAACAGACAACTAAAGCAATAGATCAGTTTCATGTCAGTGTCCAAAATTATTCGTTTGTTATTCACCTGCAATGTGTGGAAACTTCTACAGTCTTTTATTTAATTAAGACAATAATGTAATCTGCCCATATCCTGCTTCTGATTTGTGGCTTGTTGCTTAGTTAGCCTTCAAATTACATGGCTGGTTAGAAAGGCCAATCAGAGTCAAAGCAGGGATGGGTCTTTGCACATTACAGTCAGGGGAAAGAAATGCAATACTGTTGAAAAGTCTTGAGTGATTTTTCTATCCAGCTATGCTTTTTATGGCATTGGTAGAGCGTTTGGGGTCACTTAGATGCTGGAAAATGAAGCTGTTGCCAATCAGATGTTTTCCACATGGTGGATCCAAATCTGATGGTACTTTTCTGTATTCATAATTCCCCCAAACCACAAAGCCTCCACCTTATACAGATGGTTGTAGACACTCACTGTTGTATTCCTCTCCTGACCTTCTTCATGACATATCAAAAATTTCAAATGTGGGTTCATCACTCCATAAGGCCTGTTGCCACTGATTTTCAGTTCAGTAATTGTGCAAAATAGAATACCTCAGCCTTTTCTCTTAGCTTCCTCCCACAGTCCAAACACATGCACTTAGTGGGGCTAGGTTAATTGGTGATTCTAAATTGCCCATAGGTGTGACTGCAACAGTCCACCCACCCACAACCCTGAATAAGGGGAATAAGGGGAAGAGAAAGGATGGATGGATGTACTGCACAAGGACAGGACTGAAAATACGTGCAAAAAACAGCCAAATTACAAAGGAAAAGTAATCAGGAAATCTGGAGAACTATTCCTAAAGACCACTTTAAAAATGACAGTCGGGTTCCTTGGAAACAGAACAAAAATAGTTGTGGCGCATGACTTTTGCACAGCATTGTATTGCGTATGGCAAACTTGGTAGACACAGTCAGCAAAGTGACTTCTTTTTTTGAAACACGACTATCTCAGTAAAAACATTTGAGTCATGAAACAGTAAAACGGTAAATGGACTGGTTTCTCTGGTTCTCATACGGCGCTTTTCTACTTTACCCAAGCACTCAAAGCGCTTTATACAACATGCTTTATTCACACATTCAAGCACTTTTTCATACACTTTTCTATCATTCACATACATTCACACTCTGATGGATGGAATGACGATGAGGAAAGCAGGTGGGATATTCAAAAATAAAAGAATGTAATCTTAACCCTTTGATTCCTCACTTTGCCATTTATAACCTCTGTCTGAATATAACAGGAGTATTTGTATTGTAGTTAAGAAGCTAAAAAACATTTAAATAAACTTTAATCAAATGATGCTGCAAATTTTTACTCCTTGTTCTTAAAAGAAAATGCCAAGCCTGATCTCCACACATGTTGTCTTATCTAATGTTTGAATTTGAAACAAGAATAACATTTCTTTCAACAATTTTAAATGTATGCAAAGCACCTTGCAAGCAGGGATGGAATTAAGAACAAGCTTCAGATGAAAACCTGTTCCAAGTTGTCCGGTTTATTGGAAGCGTATGGCTCCAGGCTTATCAGTTCCTTTTAGCAATGCTGGCATGTTTTCCTGACAGTTGCACATTGCCAAACAAAAATTTTGAACACCTGAGTCACATGCAAATATTACTGAGCGATGAAAACCTGAAAACCTGATGTTCTTCCCCACACAGAAAATCCTCACAGACCCGGTGGAGAATGCTTGCACTGGTATCAATAATATCTTCTGAGTATTCATCCTGACTTTTACACAAAACTGCTTACATCTGTCTTCATCATCAGCAACCCATGGATTTAGATAAAAAGGCCAAGTCTGTGGAGTCAAACCGTGAAGTAAAATGAAGACAGGCTGCAGTTTTTAAAGTAGAGAAAGGGTGCATGAACGAGCACAGAGAGTTAAATGTTTTATTCAGCCCACAGTTTAAAGTGCCACGGCCCTCAGGCACAGCAATGGCTGCCTAAGTGGCTACAGTGACAGCAGAAATTGGCCTTCTGGTTTACAACCTGTCGCCACAGAGCCAGACACAGCAAAGCAGCCGGTGGGGGGTGGGGGGGTGGGGTGGGACAGAAAGGAGCAGAGCATGCATGGTTAAAAAAAACGAAAGAAAGAAAAAGAATTGACAGGAGAGAGTTAAGGCAAAGGCTTGAGACAGGAATGGTAAGAATGGGACAGAGACAGAAAAGACAAAAAGCAGATTGAACTGTCACGCTCAAATTGAAAGGGAGAGTGTTTCTTTTAAATCCAGTGGTCAAACTAACAAAGTGTTCATAAGGCGGCTACCAGAGCTGGACAGACAGATGCTTTTAATGGCTAAACTACCATCCAAGCTCTTAGTGCCTTCCAAACACAGACAGAGTGGCACACATGTGCACTGAAACACAGTCGCGCACACACACAGAAGCTACACCACAAAGTAGAAGATTGGTTTTATCAGAGTGTATATTTGAGGAAATGTGACGCTAATGAGCAGAAATGCACAGCACATATGAGAGCGGATATTGCAGCTCCATAGCACCATCAACTGGAAAAGACCCACAGAATGCAACAACCCATGCTGCTGTGGAGATTTAACTCAGCCTGGGATATATTTCTTTTAAGCCAATGGGAATGCAACGCCACGTGTGTGCCAGTGTGAACTCTGATGTTTGCGGGTGCGTTACCTCGGGTCTGAGTGTCGCCCTGCTGCAGGCGGGGCAGATGGGTCCATGCCGGGAGAAGGCGATGGGCAAACGTCTGGTCCTGTTCTGACAGGCCTGGTCCTCGCACATCAACCAGCCCTATGACACATGAAACTAGCTTAGTTCGGCCAGCTGTGAAACAGCTGCAAACACACAAAGTTTTCCAAATGTTGCGATTTGTTGCTTGTTAGTTAAATTTTTTGTGAAGTTTTTGGATGAAAATGTCAACTTGCTGCTTTGACAGAGAGAAAAACACAAAGGAAAAACAAAACAAAACCAACATTTAAAAAAAATAATTTTTAAAAAAATAAGTTTTAAGATTCAATTTTTAAGGCATTTATTATACTCTGAAGTTCTACCGCAACAGTGATTAGAAATCATGTTTAAAGGATTCTTGATGAAAATATGTCAAAACACATGAATTAATGTACATTTCCATCAAACAGATGAACACAGAAAACACATTCAAAGCATCCAATGTCATTACTCATTTATAAATTGTGTTGATTTGCCACTTATTTTGTTGCTAAAGGTGTTCTTAAAAAATTGGGGAGAAGAAAAAAAACTTGTTGTCTTGAGGTGCTTTTAAAAACTGTTTCTGGTAATGAGGAAATTTTGCTGAAAATTGTTGTTTCCATTTAGCTGCTCTAATTTTGCACAACAATCTGACAAGAAATGCACTGCAAATAGGATTTGTAAAATACAACAAAAAAACTGCATGAAAAAAAAAGAAGTTTACTGACTTCACATTCTGCCTTTTCATGTTTCCTTTTCTTTACATTTCGATGTATCTTCAGCTGCTGTGTGTCAGGGTCCTGCTCTGTCATACAGGCAGAGCAGCAGACAGCCAAAACGGCAGTAGTTAGGACCTCCTGGAGTGAGGTAGTGACCCTGGGCAGGTGCTGTGGGCTAACCCTCTCAATCTCCCCATATTCTTCCAGATCACTCCTCCCCTTTCTGCTTCTTATGCCCTGTCATTACTAAAGGCGGTTTAAAGGGGAGGGGGTTAATGCCCAACTAATGACAGAGCATAAGACCCACCGCCATCAACGCCTTTGCTCCTTTCCTACATCCAGCTAGCCTTCGTTCTCCCCATTCACTCAAAATAAACCCCTTCAAAACGCTGCACCTGTCTGCCTATCAATACCACCCCCCTTCACCCACCACACATGCACACACACACACAGGGTAGCTCCGATTGATTTTTAGGTTCGCCTTTGTCTACTGATCAGTTTTGAAAAGCAGCAACCAAAAGAAATGGTGAGGATTATTTTCTTTACAGCTGATTTAACCTTATATGAACAACTTTTTCCCCTGTATGGGTCCCTTTAATAATCTGTCAGGTTTTTGAAGGTTATTGTAAAAAGCAGGTTTGGCTTTAAGGATGCATTTCTCCTGCAAAATGAGGGGGGGGGGGGAAGCACACAAAACCATCTTTAGGATGTTTCTATAGTAATCCATCAGCGAACAATACTGTAATGGTAAATGGACTGGTACTTACATAATGTTTTTCTACTCTAACTGAGCACTCAATCCAGTTATTACTTCACATTTACCCATTTACGCCCACACCCACATTCATACATCTCTTCATTCTATGAATTTAAACACTTTCTATCACACACTTCCACCAGTGGAGCACTTTGGGGTTTAGTATGTTACCCAGGCATGCAGGCTGGAGGAGCTGTGGATCAAACTACCAACCATGTGCCTGGCAGACCGCCCACTCCACCCCACTGAGCCACCCAGTACAAATGAACAGCACTTCAGTTCAGCCACTGTTTCTTTATGCAATTTGGACTTCACCGGGTTCCAATGAAGTTGTGATGCTATGACATTTATATGAGACGAGTATTTCATGTCAGGAATTTCTGACCAAAAAGCATCACATTATGGATCACTAATTGCAAAATTTGTCCCATTTTAATTTTCATAATGTACTAAATATTTTCAGTGGCAGGTCAGTTTAGGAGTTGGACTGCTATAGAGCCATCCTCAGTGGCCGCTTTATTAGTTACACCTTGCTAGTACCTAAAACCAGGTTTCTGCCTTCAGAACAGTCCGAATTCTTCATGGCATTGATTCAACAAGATACTTGAAACATCTCTCAGAGATTTTGTTCCATAATGACATGATAGCATCAGAGAGTTGCTGCAGATTTAGTAGTTGCACATCCATGATTTCTCTCTTGTACCACCACATCCCAAAGGTGCTCTGCAGAATTGAGATCTGCTGACTGTGGAGCCATGGAGATGGGTACACTGAACATAAAGAGATGGTCAGCAAGAATACTCGGGTAGCTTGTGGCATTTGAAAGATAGTCAGCTGTTAATAAGATAACTATGGTGTGCCAAGAAAATATCCCCCATAGGCTGAACCATTGATATAAAGAAGGATTGATCCAACTTTTATGTTCATGGCAAATCCGACCATCTGAATGTCACAGGAAAACTTGAGACCCACGTTCAGTCAACTTTTTCCAATATTCACCGATCACACTGAGCTGCAGCCTCGGTTTCCTGTTCTTAGCTGACAAGAGATGCTCTTCTGCATATCTTAGTTGTAAAAAGTGGTTGGAGTTACTGTTGCCTTTCTGTCAATTTGAAGCAGTCCGCTCCATTCTCCTCTGACCTCTTCAATTCATTTTCGCTCACTGGATAATTTCTCTTTTTGAGGCCATCCTCTTTAAAACTCTAGAGATGATTATGTGGGAAAATCCCAGTAGATTAGCAGTTTCTGAAATACTCAGACCATGTCATGTCCAAAGTCACTTAAAAATCACCTTTCTTCCCCATTCTGATGCCCGCTTTGAACTTCAGCGGGTCACTTTGACCACGTCTTCAAACCTAAATGCACTGTCCTGACTAGATATCTGTACCGATGAGCTGTTGAACAAGTGCACCTAACAAAGTGGCTAATGAGTGTATGTTCCTCCATCCTCATTCACTTAATTTAACAATTTATTGAACTAGATCAAACCAGAGACAAATACATCTAACCCAACTATTCTTCTGCAACTGCACACATTTCCAGTAACCTCATGTACACCTCACCACATCAACAAAATTCAGCAAATTTATTTATTGTGTTCAACATGAATACCAGAAAAAGATTCATTTTTTTAGAAAAAAAATTGCATGTTTTTTCTCCCCCAAACAGGAGATGAAGGTGTAGACATGTCGTCTACACAAACAGGCTACACACACACACAAACACACACACATACAAACAGAGAGAAATTTGGCCAATCTCTTTTAAATGAAAACCAAACACACACATATGTCCCAAATCAATTAGAAAGTCCCAGAGTTCACAGCTTTACCCACAATACCCAGCACCAGGACTAATTATCCAAACACCTCTGCTGTTCTTGTGCAAAGAGCTAGGCATCATGGGAAATGAGACTGCTTCACCATGTCTGATAAAGACACACGCAGGACAATAGTTCATGGAGGTGGGAGATAAGGAGTATGAGAGTGGGAGGCTGTAGCGCCGTCTTTTTTTGTGTACTTCTTATGACACAAGCCTTGGCACACACTGCTGTTCCCATGGGCCTGATTCACTGGCACACAAACATTCAGTGTGCGTACAAACATATTCATTGGCGTCCATTCACATGAATTAAAATGAATTAACAAGGCACACATCAAAGACCGAGGAGGTTCAAAGGAGGAACCCACAATGCCCTTCTGCTCTGCCGCTGTGACCCCAAAAACCCGTCCACATACAAGCCACATACCGAAGGAAATAAAAAATTAAGTTAAGATTAAGTGCGGCAGACCTGCGAGCCACATAGAAACGACTGAAAACAAGAAGCACATCAGGACCAAAGAAGGATAAAAAAAAAAAAAAACAGTCTAATTGAGGCATATTGCAAGAGCGAGGGTGGGCGGGGGTGTACAGTCGGACGCGAGAATAAAGGCTCATAATTGCATAATTACAGCAGTGGATACCTGACACACTGAATGCAGACGTCAAATGAGTTCCACATAATTTAACCAAATAGAGGCAAGACCAGGCCACGACAGGGCCCACCGCGAAATGTACCCTTCCTCTGCAGCTTCTTCTTTGTTTGTTTTTTTATTTTTAAAACACATTTATCTCATCCGAAACCCTCCGCTTTGTTACATTCTTATAATTTAGGCTCTGAGAATTCAACATCACACTCGACGCTGTAGTTCATAAACCTTCCCTCATCATCTCCATGTTTATTTATTTCAGTAAGCAATGCTATAAACAATGTTCAGTTTGAATAATCCACTGATAATATTCCATAAATAACTGATCGAGTGGCCTGCAAAGTTATAGATAACCCTTTAAAGTGCAGCTACTGAGCCATTTTAAATACAGCTTGGGGAGGGCAATTAAAGTAGAGGTTTGACGATTTTGATTCAATTAATTCAGTTGTGGCTAAAACTGACAATAAAATTAGATTTGTTTCTTACATTACTTCTATACTGTAGACTCCTGCTGAGAAGCCACGCCCCTTTTTTAAGTCTCGATCCTCTGCTCTGATGGCTCACCCAGGCAATGCGTTAGTGAGGAATCCACCACTACACACTGATGCAGACCACATGTAAGGCTGTGTGCTGCTCAGGGCTTACACAGCACCATCATTATGGATAAACCTGCACTGGTTATATGTTCAGAGAAGTTGATAGATTATCAGTCAATCTGATATTATGGCACTCTTCCAGGAACAACAAGGTCCAATAAACTCAATTAGGTGCCATTTCTATACTTCTCTGTAAATCATTACAGTTTCAAATCCTGTATACATTTCCAGTTTGATCATTTCTTTTAAAACTGCAGTTTACCTTACAGTGAAGTAAAGAGTAAAAAAAGCCAGTTTAAAGTAGTTTTTCCAGCGCTGTTCTTATTCTACTCTCAGAGAGCAAACATTCACATCTAAAAAACAAAAACAACCCAAAAAAAACTATTGATAATTGATGTTTTGTAAATCAAATAATTGATTAATGAGATAATTTGAGCTCCATTGTTGTACTGTATAAGTGGAGAAGCCTCTCTGATGTGACTTCTGCAGCAGAGGAATCCACCTGCCACACACACACACACACACACACACACACACACACACACACACACACACACACACACACACACACACACACACACACACACACACACACACACACACACACACACACACACACACACACACACACACACACACACGCAGAAAGACCTCTAACTGTTTTTTGTGCTTTGGCAGTCAACACTTCCAGCTCTAAAGTGAATAGACCTAAAAATCTGTCTACTTCACAGACACGCACTCTCTCACACAGACACACACACACATATAGTGAAAAGAGCTCAAACGGTTCCACTTTGTACCTCCTCCGCTTAATCAAAGCTTCTCTATTCAACAATTTGACCTTTTGTTCAAAACAGGATTATCACCTTCTCTGGTCTTCATTCACCCTTTCTCTCTCTCCCTCCCCCTTTCTTCTCTTGCCCCTCAGCCCGTTTCCAGGGGCGACCCGCATGACGAGGGTAATTGCAATAATTTGTTAAATGCCATGGTAACGGTGGTTAGATGGGAGGGGTTAAAAAAAAAAGAGAAAAAAAAAAGAAAAAGAAGAATTGGGTGGTTCAGGAAACAAGCGAATCTCTCATTTTGCCAAAGACAGCGGGGATGAGAAGAGGGAATGATGGCTGCGTGTGTGTGTGTGTGTGTGTGTGTGTGTGTGTGTGTATGAGAGAGAGGTAGTGAACAAGTGTTTGCCCATTCTCAGGGTGCTGGTTTATTGATAATGGTGGGGGTGAGGTGGGGAGCAGAAGGTAATTTCACTAATGATTAATGTCTCTGTGGTTGGAGCTAAAGACGCCAACACATATGTACGTATATCCGTACACACACACACACACACACACACACACACACACACACACAGAGGTACAGAGCTTTCACTCTATCTGCCCAGACAAACAGCTCTATTTGAACTCTCCCTCGGCCTGAAAGGAATCCTTAATTACACAATATTACCCCTCTTCATTGCCCTGCTGTGTGTGCTGTGTCCACTGCTGTTCAGCCCTCGGTGTGTGTGTGTGTGCGCGTGTGTATAAATGTGTGTTACTGTGTGACGTGTAAGTATTCAGTGGTAGCAGCTGTTTCACACATCGTGACAAAGGGGCTGAGGGGGACTCACTACCCACACATTCACCACGCTAATTGATTTCTGTTCAGCACTGTGGGAGAGTTACCCTGCTACACACACACACACACACACACACACACACACACACACACACACACACACACACACACACACACACACACACACACACACACACACACACACACACACACACACACACACACACACACACACACACACACACACACACACACACACACACACACACACACACACACACTGCATTCCACTCACTGAAGAACAAGGTGTTGGAAGCTATGAGGAGATACAGTCCCCTACGAAGACAACGCAGGCATCCTGTTTAATTCACTCCCAGGCTGCAAACCGACTACACTGTCCTCTACACAGTCATGTGTCACAGCCTCTCGATCTACTCTGTCCAAGAGGAATCTGCAGATATCAGTGTTCACATACTTTACTGCCATAAATCAGAGTGCCACGGCATGGCAGACTTTTGAAAACGACAGAAATAAATCAAAGTCTTTTGCAGGAGGACTACAAATCATCTTCTCAGGGTCTATATTGATGTAGCAAACGTCTTCAATTTCCCACACTGCCATAACGGTCATGTTTCTGTTCAATAACTTCACTGACACTTTAGCTAACATAGTAGTGAATTATTGCAGTTTTATCATACATTGCATATTTTGTATGAAGACTACTTCTTGGGGCCTTCTGCTGTCTAAAAAGCTCACAAGATAAAACGGATGAGGATCTGAATTGCTCGCAAAGAGGTTTATGAAACATTCACACCCATCTCACTCCAAGTATAGTTAGCTGTGCGAGGTGAGGAAGTCTCAGCTTTTTCAATTTTTATTGTTAGAAACTAATCGTGGACTTTTTAACTTGCACTACTGGGTGCAACTCTATATTATCTGAAAATGAACCTAATTCAGTTTTTAGACGATACAGTGTTTCCCTTTGCCATGACTCTGCATTCCAGTGTGACTAGATCACATTTTAACACGTGTTTCTTTGGTTTGATTTGTTACCAGAGAGAAAATCTTAAATTTTTCAGTTACGTCCATCTAAAAAGGTCCTGAGACATTTTACTCTGCACCAAAGTGGTGTACTGACCACTATGAGTGCAACAGTGTTGCCATGTTTACAAATAAATAAAAATACAAAACTAGTAAAAGTTTTGAAAATATGAAATGTTATCAGCGTCTAAATTAAGTGATAAATAATCAACAATATTACTGAATTATTATCCTAACATGTAAAGCAAAACATACATGAAACTAAGTTGCACTGTAATGCCTGCTTTAACCTTTTTTGGGACATAAGATGTCAAAGTAGTTCTGGTTTGAAACATTACAGCATAGGACTGTTGTAGGCGAAAAGGGCTATCTTCAGGGCTATGGCACTAATCCAGGATCTACCCGACCACTCTGAGCCACTTTAACTTGTGATTGGTCATTAGGAGCATGCTGATCCTCAGCTTAAGGCATCTGCCGATACCGAGAACTGAAATTAATAAACTGCATTTCTCACCGTGAGGAAGAGACAAACATTTCTATGTAAAAGTAAACATCGCTTTCCCAACTTGACAAAATATTTAGTTAGTCAAGGCCATCTGTTCATTTCCAAACCATAGAGACAAGGTGGATAAACATTTTGTAGGATGACCAATCTTCGTCTTGTTGTTATAATAGTGTCCAACCAACTCACTGCCCGTCTTCTTCTGCGCCTTGTTCCTTCTTTGCTTTGTTAATTTTCTAATGGCTGTCGTTTTCTGATGACATGGCACTGACAAAACTGTCAACTGGTGTTTTTTCTTTTGCAACGAAAGGCGAGCACGGAGAAAATCAAACTGTGTGTAAGCCTTCTTCTACTTGTCAGAAAAGTATCCTTAGATTTGAACAGAGGCTGCTGTTATTTACAGTTGCGCTTCTTTATAATGCAAATATACTGGCATTATTTCTATAGGTATGTATATTTGACAACCATTTCATCATCTGTCAATGCACAGCTGAAAATATGAATAGGTACCAGCGTAGAGAGATGATGATTCACACTTTCACGCCTTCCATAAATGCTTAAATACAACCTGCAAAAACGATTTACGCTAGAAAACCTACAGCAAATAAAAATTGTAAATAGTCTTTCAAGTAAGTGGGTGTCTTGTATTGAGACAAATCTGCTTGATCTTTAAAGTCCATTATGTTTGATTTAAAGTAATTTAAGTTTTTGCTCATACCTTAATGACCCCGTTTCCCACATCTATCATTTAAATTTCACCTTATCATCTAAAACTGCGTGTGCGTTTTAAACTTGGTATTCAGAGTACAAATGGCCATTTAACTATTTCCATGATCATGCGCCGACATATCTTTCTGGAGCTCTTTTCCATTTTACATGCTCAGTGTGCTCTTTGGTTGAAAATGTCAGCACAGTGCCCTGCTGAGGTTTTCTTCATCTTTTGCCCAACATCCTTTTGATAGCTTCTCTTAACATGACTGCATCTGTTGCATCCCCCATTGTGTTAAATACAGTCCAACTCTTTCACAGACACTTTGTGGAAGGTCAATTTTACCGAGTTTTGACGATTTCATTACACACAGCTCAGTTTCTGTGACCACTTGAGCTTGTATTTTGTCAGCCAAATCCTTTATTTAATTACTTTAGCAACGTGCTGCTGTTGTACGTAACAAGCATAAATGCAGCAATGTGGACTCAAGACACACTTGTTTATTTTTTGTTTTGTTTTTTTAACATTAAGAAAAGAACATTTTGGATTGAATGAACACATTTTTAGTACTACAGAGAAAGATTTAAAATAAATAAACAAGGAAAGCAGTCAAACTAGTTAACCCTAGAACCTTAATGTGCAGTTTTCTAACACTATCTTTAATATTGGGCATATTTTAGTCAATGAAATATATTAATGCAAAAAAATACATGTCAAATTGAAGTGCTTTCATTTCTACCCATACATCTCAAACTGAAATAAGAGATCACCCTATTAAAAGGCTTCAAAGCAAAACAATGAATAATCACCTGGCATTGGTGTACAAGGGTTAAAGAAAACTGTATTTATGCTGTTTTAGAGTCCATCGGTTTTTTATTTTAGTTATCTGGAATCAGCTGCACATCAAAATGTGACTATCAGAGGCAGACGGGAATACAAACAGAAATACTCACAGCGTAGTATCTTTTGATGTGGCGACGGATGTCAAGCACAAGTTTGTTGCTGATGTTGACAACGTAGTCAGCTGGAGAACCTCCACAAGGGATGTGACAGCAGCGCATCAAACTAGGCTCAACCTTTGCACCCTGAGAAAGAAAGTATATATTACATTCCTGAAAAGAAACCGCATGTAACCACGTACACTAAGCTTGCATGATCCTGTAATGAAGTAAACTAACTTTATTTTATTGATGGTAATAAAAAGAAAATGGAACCACAAATCAGGAGACATTTAAAATTCCTCCTATAGTTTGCATGCACATGTACTAAAATGCTTCAGCAGGTAGAATGGCTTCTAAGGGCAAACATCAACTATAGTCTCACTGCCTTATATGCATACTATATGAATTCATCACAGCTCCATATTTAACCCTGTAATCAGCAAACCCAGTTTTACAACACACAAACACAACTATTACCTTTAAACCTTAACAAAGACCACGTCAAACACAGAACAGCTTAAAGAAACCCTGGGTCCAGTAGATTTTAACGTTATTGTAGCCTGAAGAAAACAGGTCAACATGACCCCGGTCCCCCTGAATTGTCCACTTGACAGCAAGGCTTATAGTTAATGCAATGAAAAAAGTAGACGCACTACATACCAATTACACTAAATATAACGCCTTTAAACACTTGCTCCTTTAAACCTCAACTCCATTTACCTGTCGCACTGACAGCCGCAAAAAAAGGTTTCTGCAGGGAAGTCTGTGACATAAAAGAATGCATGTGACACCCCCCCACCCAGCCACACACTGGCTTTTTGTTTGCCTACATCACTCCTTTTGGGGAGAAAAAAAAAAAGAAACACACACACAGTTTTCTACCAGTTAGAGTCAATCAACTCATTTGATTTCTCTAATAGGCAGCCACACTTATGAACACACACACAAACACACATCTTAGCCTTGCTTTACTTCTCTCATTTCAGTCTGCTCTGGATGACAGCAAACTCCCTTCTTCTCCCTCCATAATCTCCTCCCCTCCTGTTCTTTATCTTTTACATGTTTCTTTCAAAAGTTCACTTTCAAGAGCAGACTCTCCTTCCCAAACAAGTTGTATCTACCACACCACTTTCTTGTTAGTCATTTTATTGCCGGGCAATTAAATGAAAATATGAAACACTCAAAGTACCGTCTTGTGACTGTGCGAGACTTATGAGAAAGGGATGATATCTTCTAACACTCCCAGTTCTCCTCTACGTCTGGCTACAAACCCCGGCCGTTATCTGGACCGCCTCATGTCTGCACATTAAATAGGCTTTTGAAAAACAATTTTAAAAGGTTTGCCATGCCAACTGCCTAAGCAGGCCATTTTGTCAACGTCTTGGTTTGTGCAGCTTTCACAGCGTGCTGATTTAACTGCCTGCGTGGGATACCTAACGCTCTATTAAAACTGAACTGAGGGTATTCCCCTGCAGCCTTATCCACATTTTTTTCCCCTCTCTGCACTTAATCTTTTCATCCTCCTCTCCCGCTACCTCCATCAAACAACTTTCCTCCTCTGTCTGTCCTCCATCATACATCACCGCCTCCTCCTACCATCTCTGGCTCTGTGTCAGCGGAGGAGTCAAGGCCCATCTGTCCTCCCCTCTCTCTCTGAGCTGTTAGACCATGCTCGCCACCTTAATTAACTTACCGTCTTATCAGTATCACTGTGTGTGCGTGCATACCGGCCTCCGGCAACAGAGAGGAGAATTAACATCAGTAATCAGATGATTCCTGGTTCGTTTAGACTAATGCTATATTTTATTCTGACATTTCAAGTTCATGCATTGTACTCTTAATAGCAGGACGCAGGCCGTTTAGTACAAGCACGATCACTCAGGCAAGATTATTCTTGTGCAACTGTTTCAGAGTACAACACACCAGCATATCTGCTCAAGTGTGTAATGATATTATCCTTTTATGGAAAGTGTGTGTTTAATACTCCTGTTTTAATTATTGCAAGTTCTCTCCACCACTCGAGGCCAAAGGCTTGTCAGTTTTATTAGTGTCTTCTAGACAAGAAAAAGCTGCGTGCCCTGCTCCTCATTAGAAGCTGATAACACACACACATACACACAAAACCTTGGCCTGACAAATGGTAGGAGATCAGTGTGTGTGTGTGTGTGTGTGTGTGTGTGTCTCCATAGAGCCGCAGGGGTTAAGGAAAGGCTTTTCAAGTTGTGGAGTCCAAACTATGCCAATGAAAACAGAGTCCGTACTGGAGCCAGGCAGCTGTCTTAAAATACAGACAGAGACACAATATGGAGGATGACTAACGCATGAATCCTTCACAGGAAGTTTTACTGAAATGCCTTCGGAAACATTATTCTCCCGCTGTCGTACTCTTTATTCGTGTCTCTACTGATTAATCCATTAGACCAGTGAAACACACCATTACTGATAAAAGCCATCTTCCCTTTCAGTCTTCGGCCATATCTGTGAGGTGCTTTGTGTGTGTGCGCTGAGAACAGACAGCACATTTCTTCAGCTGAAGTCTAAACTGTCAAGGGTTTAATACGACTTCAAATACAACTCTAAGAAAGATTATCTGGTTCTGCACAAACACAGAAAGCAATACAGAGGAGTTTTATGATGGACAGCGGTGTGTTCATCTACTCACAGCTCCTTCAAAGACGCTGTCGTAGACGTTGTCAGTGCCACACTGAGGACAGGTGAAAGTAAACCTCTCACAGTCTTTATAGCGCTCCTCATCAGTCAGCTGGACGGGAACACCCAGCAAGCCATCGGCTTCCTCCTCCCTCTGGAACTGCTGCTGAGCTCTGAACTGACTCGGGTCCAGACCTGACACGGAAATAAAACATTTTTAAGGTTTACAGCAGAGCCAATGTTTATTCAGAAACACGGCTGAAGGCAAAATATTTCATGCCTGATAAACACCAATGAAAGGTGGTCATGCTGCAATTAAGGACTCTGTATTTAGCTGTTCGGCTGTCTACAGATGTTATTATTATTTAAAAAAAATTAAACTGTGACCCATAGACACTTCATTTGAGTGTTTACGGGAAATGTATTGTAGTGAAACTGGAAATAATTTGCAGCACTTGACAAGATTATTAAGTAGGTATTATGTCTTCTGGGACAAGAGAGGAAACGTGCATACAATATGAATCCAAGTAATGATTTAATCCATAAAACAGTTTTCCAAAAGCAGTATTTTCATCTGTAGGAAACTTCCTCGAGCAATTTGGTCATTTTATTTCTAAGTAACACAGCTCCTTTAAACTTTTTTGTAATTATTTTCCATAATTTATCATTTTCCTAAGGCATAACATTACTCACTTCTGGGGTCTGCAATAACTTGTAATTCACTTACCCAACCACGAGGCTATGAGTACACCGTCAATACCCTCAATAGGGTCGCAGATGCGAGACACCACAGGGTGGATCTGCTGGGCCAGGTAGTACTGTGTGTCCAGAGTGAGATTCTCCTGTTTCTGGAGCTGCTCTAGAGCGTACGCTCTCTGACTGGCTGGCAGGTTGGAGCCATCCTATTGGGCAAAGAAGATGCATTTCCAATGTATTTGTACTGAAATATCACTGAAACACACAAAGAAATGAGATATTCCAGTTTCTCTAATAGATACACACTTTACAGATGAGGTAGGAGATGGTATCTCCAGCTTTGACCCGACGACCACCCTGAGAGTTAATCCACAGAGCAACGTGGACATGAGGGAGACTTTTCTTATCAGGGTAGTCCTGAGGATCCTTTGTCAGCGCCTGGTGAAGTCAAGACAAGACAGCAGTAATAGATGAGAATGGGAATGGCACAAAAGACAAACCCAGCATGTACAGAGTCTTAAGCCTCACTTTAATCAAATGAAAAGTAAACACACAGTGATTCCCTCACCTTGTGGATCTCATACTGGTTCAGTGGTATGTCTCCACTAGCCACCTTCTCTCCCAACTCCACCAGGTGTTTCTGGATGTTCTCCACAATGACATCACGACTCTGATCAGACAGGATCTGGCCAATCACGTAGCTAGAAAAATAAATAAACACAATGAATTTTTCCTTACAAATAAAAAATCTTTTGTAAGGTGCTACCAGTGCTCTGTACACTGACGCGCTGTTTCCCATGCTAACGTACTTGCCGCATTCCTTAGCCAGATCACACCAATCCCTCCGGACGATGTCCAACCCTTTGAGCTCTTGCTTCACGCCAAAACGTCCTTCTCCATTTGGCTCCACCACAAGGGCGGCATACTTCTTCTTCTTCAGCAGCAAAAGAGACTTGAACACACCATCAATGTCGATCTCCAATAGTTTGTACAGCTTGTTTACTTCTGCCTTCACCTGGGATCAAAGTGCACACACACAGATTCAGTGACAACATCTGGTTAAAATCTCCACTGCATGGTACGCATGTAAAAACTGATAAAACACCCAAAGCACACACCTTATTGCCAAGTTTAAAAACTTCATCCAGACACTTGCTGTTTGTGTTGATCATGATAGAGTCAGTATCTCCATAGATGACTTCCAGATTCATCTGAGTCACACAAAAGGGGGGAAGAGAAAAAAAAGAAAGAATCCACACAGTTACTGGGATAATAAACTGAATATTACACATATCAAACTGCACAATTTCTAAAACAATCTCATGTTAGATTTGGCTACTTAAATGATATTTAACCCAAAGTTTATCATTTAGCTGCTGAATACAGATGCAAGAATCCAGGCGTGCTGACCCAGTGAGGAAGTGATTATTAAAAGGATTATTTGTCCTGTACATTTTACATCATTCTGCCCATAATTACATATCATATTAGAGATATTAAACAGGAACAACTTGGTAATGACTGACCTTCTGAACCATGTCTTTGGTGTGCATCAGAATCTGGAGAAAAGAGACAACACTATGAACGATGCCAACAACAAAAACAACACAGTACAAGCACAGTAAACAAACATGTCACTCAGGAAGATGAAATGATTAAATATTAAGTTTCCGTGTTATTTACTGTGCGTGTGTGTGTGTGTGTGTGTACACACATTTGTGTGGACATGGGAGCAGAGCAGGTGATTTGCTTTAAATGGGGGATAATTGGCTAAGAGGGCAATTATGAGAGCATGCTGTGACAGGCGTCTTTTCAACCCACACAAATTCACAGTCAGGCAACACACACACACACCATAATGACTTGTAATGGCCTTTATAACCTTCTGGTTGACTGACGGAGAAATAAGAGAATTCTGTAAATGCAGATTGACCACTGTGTGTGTGCGCGTTTGTGTGTGGGTGTGCATGAGGAAAGCTCTGAGCAGCAGAGGGATCCTAACAGGTGGGGGCCCAGAGGAGGGGAGGGCAGTGTGGGGACCTCAGGTCGCTAATCTGGGGGGGGTCGGAGGGACGGAACGCAGTGTGACCTGTCACCAGCAATCTGCTCCTCAATCAACCACAGCCGCATATATACACCCCGACTCGCACTGTGCTCCGTGTGGGGACAAGGACGCGGCTATTTCAGAGTGTGAGGAAGGGGCGGGGTCGGGCTTCCACTCCCTGAAACCAGAGTGGGCCATAAGCATGCTTTATGGGCTGCTACATACCGCTATACGGCGGGGGGAGTTTGAGTCATTCAGGGAAGAGCCTCTCCATTAGGGACTGCAGTCAAGGTCAAGGTCTTACCACAAACACACACACAGTTTTTCACCTCTGCACTTATGCAGTGGATTTTGCTGTTAGACAAAATGACCCCTGCCTGTTTAGCAGAAGATGAAAGGTTGGAAAAGAGGAAGATGAAAGAACTCTTTATTAATACTCAGACTGAGTGCACAGGTGCTCCACTCCAATAATTCTTGAATACAAATCTAATTTGAGACATTTTTAAAACTGCAAAAGTAAAGGCCTCGATTCATGGTTTAAAATGTGAATGACAGTTGCCTGCAGCGAGTGTAGAGTAGTTTATTTACGACAGAAAACGAGCCAGAGGAAATGATCATTCAGAGATATAAAATAAAATGTAAAGATGACACCAAATGTGCTCAGTCTGCCAGACTAAAGGTCACATTTACTTATTCCTTTTTTAAAATTCCATGCATTTGAAAATTATTTTGACATTTAACTATATGAAACACTATAACTGAAGGTTGATGTTTCAAATTCAGCCAGCTACTGAACACAAACACCACAACAAGCAGCTGTGATGGTTCAGGCTCGTCTGCTAAGGAGTCCTTGGTTAGACACTAGGCCAGCACCTTGCATTGGTGTATGCACATGTGCATGTGACTAAAGCGTTTTGTACACTTGCTAAGTGTTATCAAAGTGCAAACCAAAGTTCACACAAATAACAAAGTATCTGTCTTGGAGGGAAAATCAGGCCTTGTATACCGAGCCACATTTTCCTCTGTTAACAGCTGCCACTGAGCAGCAGCTCTTGAGTAAGAAAAACTCAGCTGTGCCTGAGCTGAACCGTCCATTTGTTTAATTAAAAAAAAAAAAGAAGAAAGAATTCTCCAAAACAGGTGTGTGAAATTGCAGCAAAGATTCCTCCCATATTTCAATCATTAAAAGTAAAACTTGAACCGTCACATTTTTTTTCCCTTGGGTAATGTGATTTTATGAAGCAGAGGATTATCAGAAATAAAGATAACAATGCGAGTGTCACATAATCAGATAAAGGAGCCGTTTCAAGCCAAATTATTTGAATCAGATCTTAAAATTCAAGTTGGAAAATGACTAAAAAGTAAAAAATACACTATAAAATCAGCAGGATATAAAACTCATGGAAATTCAAATGCAACTAATTATAACTAGCTCAACAGAAATGCTAATTTAATAATTAGATCAAGTCCCTCGTTTGTTGACTTGAACATTTCTAAACAAAACCCAACGTATCCTGATGGTGTTCAGACACCACTGCAGGAAAAAATGCAGGCACAGGTGTCACAATAAAGAGCATTTATAAGAATAAAATGTCCATATCACATTAACCAAAAATCACAATTAGTTGTGTAACTTCTTTTTGTATGTTTTTGATTCTCTCGCTTACAGTCTGAGTTGACCTCATTTGCCAAAAAGGACAAATGAACTTAAAGATGAATGTGACAGAAAGCATTAATATTATTATTTTTTTAATTTTCTACAGATGTAACAAAAATATAACCTTTGTTGATTAATCTAACCCTCAACCACAATCATTTACCTTAGCTGTCTATAAAGCCAGCATATAAAGCCTTAAATGTCACCTTCCCACTCCTTAAATGGAAAAATTAAATAAGTCATCATAATGTCCCATTTGAAAGAAACCAAGTGCATACATCACAAGATGAAGTTCAAGTTCTCCAGCTAACAGCCAAAACATGTAGGAGAATAAAGAAAGAGGAAAATAATATAAAAAACCCCACAGAGTCCGGGTATGATATATCTTGAAATTCACAAATGCAGTCATCAAATAGACACCATGGATTGTATTTCATTGCTTATTGCTACTTGGCACAACACACGCCCACCAACAGAGCCCAGTACAATGTTTTAATGCAGGCCTGCTGATGCAGACAGTAAAGGGGAACCATCTTAGAGAAATTTAGCCATGCTCATTATTCTCACAGTGTCAATCATCCCATCAACAAAACTCGGCTAAAACTCTGCTTTTGTATTCCATTTTGAAATCTCCAGTAATACTTTTTTTTAATAATAACAAAACAGCAAAATAAAAGCATTGAAAGGAGAAAGAGCCAGGAGACGAAGCTGAAATGATGGAACGGATTGAATAAAAAGTGCAGAGATGTGATGAATGGGGAGATGTGGGAAAGACAGACAAGCGAGGCGAGCGAGGTGAGAATGCGTTGATGTAATTGATGTGTGGACTCATTTAGACAGGTTTTCCATATGCTGTCAGTTCCAGCAGGACAGACTGCTTTAAGGAATGAACTGTGTGAAAGACAAGTCGTTTGACCATGACGCTGGAATGTGTGCAACTGACAGTGTGTGTGCACGCGCGCTCATCTTTAAACGCATACCGACATACACATACTATACGAACCAATGCAAACACACATCCCCGGGGGGTAAAAAGAGTGCATGTATATCTTCACCGTGATGACTGCACTCGTCAGCACCGTGAATGACGCTCATTCTGGGCCAAACATCTGAAAAAACTCAGCAGAGGGGCTCACAGTGCTTAATGTTAACCTGCTAACATCAATCAAATTGATCGGATGAGTCTGTACCCTCGCTTGGCTTTTTGTGCCGATCGCATTTTCGCTCCAGCTACGAAATAAGAGTTGTTCTTTCAATTTTTACAATCATTACTTCTGACTGAGTTTTGCCATCTTAATACCTGCAACCAGTGTAGCTGCTTCCCTTAGTTTAACCATTTTCTACAAAGTGAATTTAGATAATCTATTCAAAATCTTCCAATTACTGAGTCGCTCTTTTTCCCTCGCACTATAAAACCAATTTTCTAACATTCCTGCCTCTCATCCTTTCCGGCTCCTTGGTGTTAATACAGTGTAAATAAGACCGGACAGTAATTGAGCAGCTCGCTGACAAGTGCTCCTGCAAAGTGAAGGATCAGGATAGAACACATGAGACTGAATTTCTCACGTTTGTAATCAGTTTCACCTCATCCTTTTGACGCCACATTGCAGGTGAGGGCTCACATGTCAGGTTGCATTCCTTGGACTGAGACACCGAATAAAAGGACATACCTTGCAATAAGTAGGATATATTCTATTCTGTGCATACGCAGCAACATCAGCCGCTGCTCCGAGTGGTCACAGTCCTAGCCCCTACCTTCAAACCAGCCATTTCAAAAGCAATGAGATTACAAGTTTGCTATAATTTTGTCTGTGCCACAGTCTCCAACCCCAGAGTGCCTAGGTTTGGTTCATTTGATTTGAAAGAAATAATCACATAGCTACTGTAGACGTTTAGTTCACATTAATATGGTCATACTGAATATTACATAGTCACATCTGGTATCGCGAGATCTGTACTGACCTAAACCGATGGTTCTCAAATTTTTTCTACCATGTCCTACTTTAGTAGTAAAAAAAATAGCTTTTGTGATCACTGCAAATGATATATTTAACAAACTCAACATTTTTCACCACCCATCAAGAACACATCTGCAGCGCTTTCATATCCAACCAGTGTGCCCCACTAAAATGCAAACCCTGCAATAAACATAAACCTGTGACTTGCAGCAGAGTCAAGACACTGCAGTTGGCAGCAGACGCTCCAAGTTTAGATTCAGCAGTTAAAGTGTTAGTGCGGTATTCCTGCAGGAGTTTTACACTGACATGCACAGCTTCCATGTGGCATTTTTCCTTTGCACTACTCATTTTTAAAACCTAATGTACCCAACAAATCTGCCTTGTGACTCGAACACACAGTCTTCAGGGCTCCAGAAGATGTACTTTGGTTAAGTGGTACTACCACTAGTTTGCAACACTTAAAGATGCCAAAAAAAAAGAAAAGAAAAAAGTGACCAGGAGTGACAACTACAGGAGGAAAAGTCTAAGGGAAATAACACCTCCTGTCCAGCTGAATAAAACTCAGATTTCAAATCAAAGTTTAAAAGGGAGCAACGGATTTCAGACTGAATATTTTTACAAAGCCGCTTAACACAAACCCATCTACACTTTTTAATACTCGTCCTAATATCTCACTGTAAAAGCTGCATTTTCCCACCGTCTTTGACTTGACTTTTCACAGCTTGTAATTCCCTTTTCATTTAGTGCTTTTAACAGCGTCTCATGTCTTTGCATGTGCACCTGTGTGCCTGCACACGAGCTGTACCCATTAGCTGTGCGTTATTGCACCCTGTCATGCTAATTGATGAGTGGTTCAGCCTTGTTGTGATATCCTCCTTTTCCCAGCTGTTGCTCAGCTTTTTGTTGGCCTCATCTATTAGGGCCTTACATGTCTTGTTGTCACGTCAATCTCGTGTATTCTTTATTTGAATCCACTACCCCCCCAACCCTCACACTCATACACTTCTCATCAAAATATCTTTTGTCTTTTGCCAGGCTGTCATTTTAATAAGAATATTAGTCTTAACTGACCTGCTTGGTTGAGTGATGAGTAGTTTGCAGACTGAAAGGCAGCAGTAAAGACAAAAGATAAATGAGCGAGCCCCCCCACCCCCCCATTATCATTACATTTTGAACTCTGGCACAAACACATACACACCACATACATCCTTCTGCTGATCAGCAGATCAGAAGCGGCATGTTAAACCTCTGTGTAGCAGAGGGCCCTTGTAAAAAGAGTCTGGGGCACCAGTGACGATTGTTTTGAAAAGCACTCAGCTGAAAAGCATTTTGGGATGACAGTCGGTCGACTGAAATAGCACCTGTGGAGGAACACACCACTGTCAGAGCTGGGGGGTGGGGGGGTGACATACACACAACATGTCCACAAGGCACTTGAGCATGCACGCACACACACGTTCGCAAAACTCTTTCACGAACACAGCCTCGCACACGCAAAGATGCATAAAAGATTTACAGGCTCTCTTCTGCTACCGTGAAGTTATATCTGCACACACCTCCGTACACACCCACAGAGACCGAAAGGCCTTCTTTCACTAAAATGATTTCACTTGCATGCAAGAATTCATGAGCACAGAGCACAACACACACAGACACACAGACACGCACACACACCTGTCCTGGCAGATGCCATAGCTGTGTTCTCATGTCTGCCATCGGGAAGGTCAATCTGTTGTAAAGCTGTGACTGATTTAATACAACCGGCCAAGATCACAAACGCCGACGTTGATTGAAAATAACTCAACAATGACAACAATCCTCCTGCTGTCCGCTCAATTATAATACTGTACTTTAATAGCAGGAAAAGATGCATCCTGGTATGTCACTGCATTTTTCTCTGCCAAGTTTTTAATATGTTGTCAAGTAAATAAGTAATATAAAGGCAGATACTCAACAGCACCAGTGAAGCCAGATTTTTTTACTATTTTTATTTATTTTTTATTTTTTTTTAAATGGGGGTGGCAATACAGCTGTCACGAAGACAACAAAAAGTAGTGAAAATTATTGTGACCAATATTTAAATCATGATTATCATGAATTTAAATGATTATTCATACTTTTGAAATCTATGGCTCTATCGAATAGATTGAGTGCCTGGGGAATAAAGGGACAGCCAAGGGGACTTACTTACTTTTAAAAGATGCTAGCTCATTGAAGTACTCAAGTAAATATGCCACTGGTTGGTGGGGAGTGAATTTGAGAAAGAAATGGTTCCCGAAAAGCAAAGAAAAGAAAAGAAAATGTGGAATAATGATAATTTAATCTCAAATATCTGGTTTTACTAATCACTGAAAGCTAACACTAAATAAATTCAACTCACTCCACAGGGTAAATAGTAATGCTCTTTTTTAGGGGTCACTCACTATAATTATTGACGAATTAATATTGTTATCATGAATTATTTAATACTATTATTAATACTAATTATTACTCAGTATGGCTGCCATTCATTTAGAACAAAGTCACTAAAATGAATTTTAAAAACTTGTGCTAACAGTTACTGAAGTTAATCTTTTTTAAAATGTTAAAAGCTGCCTTTGCAAAGAGTCAAAATGTGGTTCTTCCTTATTTAAAATTTAAATAGCTGCTCACTCATAAAGCATGTCCATGTGGACATTATTTAGTTTATTAGTATTTATGTAGAACTTTTCAAAATAAAGTTATAAAGTAAACAAATAAATACAAAAGCACACCAGATGAATCCATTATCAATTATAATCTCTGCCATAAGCTCATTCTCACATGGCCTCATTAGCAGGTGTTACTAAGTCGCCGTTTAAACTCTGAGCCCCTGCGCTGTCCACCGTCCGCCCTCACAGACACGCTATTGATGCCAGAATAGCAGCGCTGCTCCCATGTGACTATTTGTTAAGTCCACTCCTATCAAGAGAAAAGCCCGCTCTTTAAGAGGACTACAGGATCATGGAAACATCGCAGCCCTCATTTCCCCAAACGCACCGGCGGCGTAGGCAGGCTTATGTATTCTTATGTCTAATTCAGGGAAATGTAAAAATGACTCCTGTGATTCTGAAACCCTCAATGAAAGAAATGAGGGCAACAATATTTACTCACACGACATCAGAGCATGCAGTCTGACAGATGCGACCACAAATGAGACGTGATAGGGTGGTTCAGGTATTCCTGTGTCTAATTCTGGGAACCGATTTGTGATTCTTGAGACAAGACAGATGATACAGAAGCAGAACAAGGGACACCAGGGGCAACAATATTTACTTAGACTTCATTACGAGCACATGCACCCCTGCACACACGTACGTACGGGAGAGGGTTTAACCTAAACCAAACTCTGACCTCTCTGCACCCTCAGCTCCGTTACAGAAGCCAGCTTCTATCTTCACTCTGCATGCCAGCCAATAATGTCAACTACGAGCTCCTGTCAGGCTGTTTTTAAACACAAGGACAGAGACTCAATTACAGCAGAATGGCTTTTAGGAGTCACCCTCCATCCTGAGAGACACACACCTGCTAATGGTTGTCAGATTTGCAGGCAAAAGAGTCAAAGGTCAAACCAATCTGCGATCCGCAACAATAAGCGGCTTCCCTCGGCCTGCGCTGTGAACATCACTCGATTAAGAGGATGTAAACACACCATCATGCAAGAGAAGCAGGCCAAACTAAACAACTTGAGAATTTTAAAAGCGAGCTTCTGATTTCATAAACACAAATGAAATTCAAGTACACTCTTCGCCATTTCAAGTGACTAGAAACATTAACACTAACACAGGCCAACGAAGGAAAAATCATGTAGTTGTTCTAATCCTGCAGCTGATTCCTCGTCCCTAAGCAGGTTTGCGGCAACCTTTTCCCCCCAAATTGAATTCTCCTAATTTATTGGATGAATTCAGAGATCCAGCAGCCTGTGGCCAATAAAAATCTTTCTGGTGTGACAGATGCATTTATCAACCCATTAACAAAAAATAAATAAATAAAATTAAAAAAAAAAAATAATAATCACATGTGTGCAAGCTGTCTGTCTGTGTCATACAACCATTTCTCTGCACCCAAATGCTCTCTGGCGAACATACAAAAGAACCCAAAATAACGCTGAGGGGTTGAGGGGGACATCAATCTGTGGAGGACCCTCGACTGTGTAATCCTAAACCTTCACCTTCCTCTTAATACCCATCATCCCCCCCCTTTAATACCCACACATACCAGGACAGAACAGGGCCACAACAAATGGTCCCGACAAAGGGCAGAGTTCGGCCAGTAGCACTTGTGCACGCACACACAGATGGGTATTAACACATGCGGGCGCGCGCACACACAAGATAGAAGACCTACCCAAGGAAGACGCACAAGAATCAGGAGGAGAGGTAAGTGGGGGCTTTCCCCTCTTAAGTTGGCAAATTTGATCAGAAGATCCACAGCCAAGGGTCTGTCAACCCCCATCTAAGCCCAGGGCTGAGACACTGCCGTGGCCTGCAGCCTGAGCCATCCGGCCACACTGGGGGGTTAGGCCTCATTTTAAAACGAGAGCGAGAGAAAGATGAGAGCCGGGCCAATCAATAAATACAGAGAACACATGTACATTCACTCTGGACACTCGTCCAAACAGATGAAGGGAACGCGCGCAGGGACGCGGGAGGAGGGTGGATTTACACTGTGAACAGAGTGGTGATCAGTGTACATGTTACAATTACAAAAATAAAAAGCCTCCTAAATCATGAGATGAAAGTGGAGTGCAAATGTGACGATTAAAATGGGGGTGGGAGTGCAAATGGCAATGCCCACAAATACACTAGAAACCCAGTTATAAATGCCAGCTGGCTTTTCTGGCTCGCTGCAGTCGGAAACTACCGAGAACTACTCAGCTTGCCTCCTGTTAACTTTAGAACTCTATACAAATTCAGTAAAACAGACACATTTAGTTTGTACTACTGCTGATCTGCTGCTTTTGCGTGACAAGCCAGAGAGCATACGATGCTCAAGTGCTGGAAAAACTGTCCTACAAAAATCCTATTTTAGATGCTATAAGATTTATATACACACACATTTATATACAAGTAAAACTGTCAAAACGTAAATTTCAAAGAATATCCTCCACAGCATGTTGCCTTATTATCAGCGGGGTGGTGCTGAAGCCACGCGCTCCCCAAACACACAAGCTGCTATATAAATAGAGTTGTGGTAGGATCATAGATACAAAGTAAACAAAACACTAAGATTGTGTGAAGTGGGATCTCCTGCTTCATCAGCAAGCCGAGGTACGTGTGTACACCGCACACTGACTGATGACCTTTTTGATGCACGTCTCTCCAATTTGTCACGTCACTCTGGAGTGTACTGAAGTCCTAAATCCAATTTGCCTACAGCCTCCCTGCCACACAGGAGAACTTGAAAAGTTTTAGAAAACTTTGGAGAAAATTTTAGTTTTCAACAAACCTGCAAAGCATCTGAATCACTATTAGTATAAACACTCAGCTGACACATTATTAAGTACACCTCGATAAACCCAATGCAGTCTAACGAGACATACCGCCAGTATAACTTTCTGGATTAAGCCTTACAATGTTCAGCAACTGTGTAAGGATAACTGTAGAGTAGTAAAGTATTTGATCCTGACAAATGTATTTGTGTCACATTGTGAGGCTTGGAGGTTGACTTCATACTTGGGTGGCTGTAGCTGAGGATGTAGGGCCTCTACTGACTGGAAGGTTGGCTGTTCAATACCTGGCTGCTCCCGTCTGCATGTCTAAGTAAGATACAGAACCTCAAGTTGCTCCTCTGATGCGTTCATGAGAATGTGAATGTTACAAAGCACTACTTAGGAAGAAAAAAGTGCCTGGGTGACTGAGGCATGTTGTATAAAACGCTTTGAGTAGAGTAGAAAAGCGCTACATAAGAACAAGTCCATTTACCGCTGAACATACTAATTAGAGTAATAATTATTAATAATACTAATTAAGTAACAATCATTTCACTGAGGAGTAACTGCAACAGATAATCAGGTAAAAATCTGGTAACCAAGCAACTCTTTAATAACAATAATTTATGTTTTTATGCTTTATTTTGATAGGACAGGTGGAAGAAGCAGGGGGCAGACGCGCATGGCTCACACCAGGCCTCGCAGAGGGTTTGATACTCCGTGGCATTAGGGGTCAGTCGACCAAGCCTAATCTACACCCTGCCCTTTTCTCAACACAGAGGATACAGGCATCTGTACCAAGTACCACAAAAAGTATTAAACATGGACATAGCTTCCGGTTAAAAAAAATAAACCTGCATTCAAAATGAAAACACTCTTCAAGGCTTCAGAAACCAATGTGTGATATCACTGTAGCTACCTCCATCTTTTATACTGACCGTAACAAGGACTCGGCACGATCAGTGTGAGCTCCATATGGGGGCAAAGGAGTCCCAGATTCAGATATAGAATGGGTTTTGTTCAGGAAGCACAAAAAACAAACAAAAAAACCCATCTTTTATATACACATCAGTTGTTCTTAGACTTTTTCAAAAGCAAGGACAATTTCACATCCTTCCAGCCCGACTATTACAAAAGAGATCCAGCTGCATAATTTTACTGTTACACCACTTATGCTTCACAGGTTTTTAATACAGCCTTGGTTAGATATGTATAATCCCATTATGTATGATGCAAAGTCCCTTTTGCTGCATAGACATTGGACATCAGTATCTGTATTCTCAACGTAACCCATCTAATCTGTTCTAGTGAAACCTTCTTACTTTCAGGCACCAGCAGAGTGATCAGCTTGAAGGTGCAGCATATAACTATCTTAATGTGACTCACTAATGGTGACATCTGTGTCAGCACTTTCTCCAACTAAATTTGGATTTCTGGGCCTCTTGTGATAAATAACTTTGAGGTTTCAGTTTTTATACAACAAATAAATCACCAAGAAAGGTCGTGAAAATAGCTGCTAGCTGTAAGTCTATTCCACATGATTAAATTAGGGCTTCTAAATCTAGCAACACGGGCAAGAGCAAAGCCTTCGAATAATGGAAATCTAGTCTACTCCTTACACGAGAATGGTGATGCTTCCCGGATTATGTAAAGCAAGCAGGAGGTACAAATGTAAATGAACCCATCTACCTCAGGCTGTTGATAATACAAGATATAAGCGGTGAAGTGTTGAGGGACAGAAACTCCCACCTGCAGCAGCAAATCCAATACACAACTTTAACAATGTAGCTCTGTCAGCTGAACAACAAGCATGACTGGAGCCCCAAACGGACTGACAAAATAACAAACACGCACAGTGAGTTACTGCCCTGCCCTCTATTAGGGAGCACAATGAGTGTGTAAGGGGATCTTAATGAAGGACTCCCCTGAGGCAAAGCCTGATGCCTCTGCTGAGGACTTGTACTGTTAGAGCTCATTAAATGAACATGAGTACTACCACTGACATAGTGGGAGAGTGTGAGTGTGTGTGTGTGCTCATGTGTGTGGGGGGTGTTCAGTTACAATACCAGCTTTAGCTGTTTATGTCATGCAGTACACATGCTGCTTTGCACCAATTTATTGAGCGTGCATGCCCCTGTCATTCCATTTGTGTGTTGAAAGAAGTGCTTACACAATGAGACTAAATGGAGAGTGTTAGATTCAAGAGTGGCCGTGGCATTCTGTTATTGGAAAATACTTGCATAGTGTCATTGATATCACCAAAAATAAGGCAAGTCTCTTATTCTGACTAAATTAAATTGAAGATGTAATCATATTTGGAAGACAGAAAAGGGCACAGGGTGTGGGAGAAACAAAGACATTTGTAGAAACAAATGTGAGTCAGGATAAAGCAGAAAACAAATGACAAGTCAAAGAAAATAGGCCACAGTAAGGAGTGTTGCACAGTGCTGAATATAATGTAGCAGTGCCCTCTTGTGGATGAACGTGGGACTGTTCTTTACACTTTTCAAAAGAAAGTAGGATAAACTTGTATTTAATCAGTCTCAGTGTATCTGGTGCCAACCAAAAGCTTTGATCCCTTTTATAGATCCAGATACTGCTCTAAAAAAAAGGTTTACAGCTAAAACTCTGGGTGTCCACATAGCCTACAGAGTCAGCAGTGTGTTTGTCTACTCACCTCCCTACCCTTGTGTGTAACCAGGGCAGCAAGTGGCTTGGCGTAAAAGCGGCTGTAGCTGAATCCCAGGCAACCGTACATACTGTTAGCAGTCAGCTTCAGAGCCTTCTGACGGATGTCGTACTGAGGGACAAAAATATTCCAATGGGAAAACCGGCTAAAAGAAGTGCAGCGCAGCAAAATATTTATCAACAGATTTAATTAATCTGATATGGTATGGCTCCAACATTATAAAGGACTTTAATCATGTATTCACTTTGTTGTCGTTTGTCTGGAAAACAGGATCTAAAGACCCACACTTCCAGATTCAGGAACAGTCTTTATCCAACAGATGTAACTCAGTGAAAGACAGTCTCACTTTCCAGTATCTTCATTCTAATAGCTCTATATCAGTAGATGCACAGTAACAGCACCTTGTACACTGAGCTTTCAATCATTCTCATCTAAGTTTCTGCTACTTATTAGGTACACTGTTTTATACACTGCATTGATTTTTATATATTATTACATATTGTTTTTCATTTATTGAGTATGTGTGCAACTTTAGCCCCCTTTCCATTAGTACCTAATCGGATCGACTTGCCAGGGCTTGACTCGGATAGTCTGGTTTTGCATAACAACTGAATACCACCTAATGTGCTTGGTTGTTGTTATAGCAACACGTCTGGGCATCCCGTGACGTAATTAGTATGCGACACGAACGCTATAACAAAGGTGGACATCGAGGCGACCATAAACCTGCTGCTCCGTCTGTGACTTTTCGTCCGACTTGGGGACCACAGCGTTGATTCTTGTAGCCATTTCCCTCGTTGCCGGGTTTTTAAAAAAAAGGCGGTTTTGAATTTTGTGAACAAGGCGCCACTGATCGGCCAATCAGTGGCGTGCAGTCTGATGACGTTGCATTTTAGTACCTGCTCGGATCGCTATGGAGCCCTGGCCGAGCAGGGGGTACCGGGTACTATGACCTAATGGAAAACCCTGAAAACTGTGGTGAGTAGGTACTAATGGAAAAGAGGTTTTCCATTCATGAAAGACATCACATGCAATAACAATAAAGCTTCTCTATTCTATTCTGACACAAGCTCACAAATACCACCCCTACCGCCAGTGTGTGTTCACGTGTAATCACATGTGTACCTGCAGGTAGAGATCTGGGTTGATGTCTTGCTGTTTCATGAGGCCTTTGACCTGCTTACGCCGTTCAACCAGCTTCCTGATTTCCTTGGGCAGGATTCCCATTTCTAGGTTAGGATCTGGAATCTCGGGAATTTCCTCTGGTTCATCCTCCTGTTGCCATTTAAACACAAGTCAAAAGTGTGTAAATGAATTGAATCTTGACTCTGAAGCATTTAGCATTAAAGTAGCAGGACAACAGGCTCAACCTATAAACACATCTGGTGACCACAGTTTTTGAACACTACCTCTTTCTTCTTCCGGGAGTTCTGAGCCTCCCTCTGCACGGTGGTGAAGCAGATGTTGAACTCTTGGATGATTGAAGGATACAGACTGTTGAAGTCAAGCAGCAGCACAAACTTATCATAGAAACCTAAAAATGAGAAGAAGAGAGTTAAGATAATGACATAAACATGAACAGACAAGGTGAGTAAATACATTTTTTAGACATGCCCAGTGCTTACCAACTTTAGGATCCAGCACCAAACCTCCAGCATAGGCTGCCTTCTTCTTCCTCTTGCCTTTGCCTGCATCCACATCATCTTCGCCTTCAGCCTGGAAAAAAAAAGAAAAAAGAAAAAAAATAGAAGGAGCTTTATTTCAATTAACTAATTTGGAAAAAACAAAAATTCAGCTGCGTGTGTTATTTGGCTGCATCTTCACCGTCTCGAGCTGTGCTTTTTTGAAAGAAGGTTTGTCAGGGACGATGTAGTCTTTCTCGTGGAAGGCATGAAGCAGCAGGAACTCGTTCCTCTCAGAGCGGCCTCCCATCAGAGTACGAGACTGCAGAGACAAAGCAGGGAGAAAAATCCATTTTCCAGGACATTTTCTGTCACATACGGCAATTAGAGCTTCCAGAACAAGATGTCAAAAAAAGGATTTTGTTCTGCCTCAAAGAAAATGGGAAAACATGTTAGTTTGGACTTGAAACAAGTCGGTTAAAAACACTAATGAATAAAGTTTTGTGAAGTAAAACTGATGTCTTTGTCAAACAAGCGTGAGTGGATTGTGACAGCATGTTTAGTTTCTTGTTACTGATATCAGCATTATAAAAAATTTTAAAAAGTAGATAAAAGATTGGAGAAAAACTCATCAACCCATGTTATTTGCGCTGACATTGTATAATTTGCCCACCAGAGGGCACACACATTTGGACCAAAGAGCTGATCCAAGCAGAGCTGGGTAGAAGGTAAATGTAAATGACCTCATTAATATTTTGTAAAGTGTTTTGTAAACTTATGAGTTGCTATTATATTGTTAGAGCTTGGACCCAGCGGATGCTTTTATTTTGAAAGTCACAGAGCGACACAGCGAGAAGGTGTGCTCTATGGTTAATGGACGGGAATAGGAAAAAGAACGGCTATAAAGGTGCAATCCTGAGTTGAAAGCAGTTTCTTAGCACCTGGTTGATGAGGGAACAAGGTTTGTAACAAAGTTTGTCCTGTGGATATGTACTTTGTTGTTTTACGGAGCATATAGCTGCTGACCTACTAAGGATAAAGGCTAAGTTTTCACCCACTAGAGGGTGCTAACGTACCTCGTCATGTTTAGGCAGCGATGCAACGACTTCACTGTTACATGCAATAATTTACAAGTTTCAGTGTTATTTGTTATGTAAGGTAAAGAGAATTAATTTGTGATTAATAAATAAGTCAAAAGGTTAAAGGTAACACACTGTTTGATTTACTAATAGTCTTTTATTCTGTATGTTGTAGCTCTTACGGTGTGTTCACATACACGGCTGTTTAATAAAAGGATTGTGAACCATCAGTTTGAGAGACCATCTTTTCAACCGGGGATGCTACAGTAAATGAGTAAATAAACAAGTAAAAATAACAAATGTTGGGAGTGGGAAGTCTGTTTACTGTATTGTGTGTCCAAAACACTAAAGAAAAAACATTATATATTAGCCGATAAATTGGAATGTCAGATTTTTTTGAATCTCTGTTAAAAAAAAGATAAAATATAGGATATCAGTTGGTCTATAGTCACTTTAAATCTGCCCCAACTCAATAATCAGAAAGGCAGAAAGACTACGGTGTGAAAATACTTTGTGTGATCGCTCTGATATACATGTTTGCCATTTTAGCTGTATTAAACTGGATACCAAAGGTCATGTAATTCTGTTATTGGTAATAAATGCTAAATTTATGATATCAAGAAACTTGCAAAACAGGAATTGATTGAAAACTCAGTGAAACAGTTATTATTTCCAACACAAATATGTAAAACTGCAGCTCCTGAAACCAGCTGCTTTAAAATACGATCCTACAATTAAATTTTATGCTTTTTGAAATGAGAACTCTGTTTGAATAAAGCTGCTTTCAACATCTCACCTGTTGCTTTTGCAGAAAATACCAAGATACAGAACGCACATGACAATCCAGCATATAAATATCAACATCTTACCCAGACCTACAGCACACAGCCCTGCAGGTTTTAGCCCTGTGGTTTAGACTTGTAATGCTTTTCTTGATCAGTTGAGAGAGTGCATTATAAGTATGTGACTAATTGAATGTTAATACCCTGGTATTCTGCAAACTGTCAATTTGAGTTTTGTGGCTCAGCCAAACTATAAGATCATTGTGCATGTTAAATTATGCTAAAGAAACAGCAGCATTGTTGGCATTACCATGACATTTCCAGCAATATTGGTGATCTGCAGGGCGAGCGGCAGCACGTTGAGCTCACACATGATCTGGAGGATCAACTTGGCGTCTGTCCATGTCAACTCCAGCAGGTACAGGAGGTGAGGAGAGTCACTGACACACATATTCATTCATATATTAATGTACACATTTCCCACATTGATTTGTGAGCAAAGAAATAACATGTAGAAACTTTAAAGATGAATAATACAAAAGAAGTGACTTCTACTTCTTATCCTGTGTTTTTGGTGAAATTACCCTTTACATGTATTTACCTGTAGAGGTTTTTAATGTCTTCCTGTGGGACTGTGATTCTCTCAGTCTTCAGCACCTGAGCAGTGAGTTCAGTCAGATGATAACTTTTACAGCGAATCAGCTCTTTGGCTGAGATCTCCACGTCACACACCAGGCGGCCACAGGTGGCGTTCTTCTCTGCAAAGGCACTACGACCCTGCAGATTCAAAAGCACCAGCACAAAACACCATAAAGCTTTTTTTTTCCCTCTTTCTAATACGTTCAAAGAAAAAATTCTCAGCAAATTTGTTTTCTTACCCCTAATTTGGGCATATTGGACCTCCTGAGGCGTCCAATTTTTGACCAATGGGGAACCTTACACACATTGATGCGCTGGAGAAGAACTTCCAAGTCAAATCCAAAGATGTCATGACCCTACAGAAAACAAACATGTACAGTGTTTTTAGCCAGAGAAAAAAAACAATATAACTTCAAACCCAATTAAAAATCATTATCACAATCTCAACGTCTCCTACTCACCACCAGCACATCAGGGTCAATCTTGTGCATCTTGGCCAGGAAGAAGCCGAGCAGGGTCCTCTCTGTAGAAGCAATCTCCACCTTCCCATTCTAACAGAGCGAGTCACACCATCAGTGTTTTCACTAAAATACAGCACCCTACTTCAGACATACAGTCATCAACCCAAAATATGTTTTTAACTGACGTTTATAAATTATACTGTCTGTCAAACAAATAAATGAATTTTTTTTTTTTAAAGTGTTTCTATTCAAGTTCCATGTAAAGCAGCAAAATTAACTGAATTTTAATCACATTCACAATTTTGGCTTCCCAAACTTCAATGAGGGATATTGGAAATGCGTGCTACACCACTAAAACAAAAAGCAAATCAAGCGCTCCCTCAATCACCACTGATGTGTTCCAGTCACAGCTGTTCCCTGCATTGTGCAGAAAGAAATTTCCTAAACGTGCTCGACAGCAGTGATACGCTACTGATAACAGACCATCGATAGAAAAATAAAAAATTAAAACAAATACTGGCACAGAAGATGAAGCTTGTTCCAGTAAAGTCCAGTATGATGAATGCAGCAAAAACAAGAAAAACTCCAATGCTTGCTAATATGAATTGTCAAAATCAACTAAGACATCCATAAGTGTCCAAAAAAAACATGGTGATTAACAAAAGGAAAACTGTTAACATGCTGGACAAAAGAGCAGTATGTTGCATCCCTGTTGTGCAATTATTTGTCCGAAGTGACCTGCACTGTATATGAAACATTAGAGGAAAAATAGAGAGGGATGTCCCAGAATTTGTTTGTGTCATTTGAGTCAGTTTTAAAGTTTTCAGGCAGAGTACGGACAACATCCGGAAGATGATGAATCCCAGATTTGTGCACTAAACGTTAGTATGCATGTTTAAAGCTGAAGTTTGTGATTATGAAGTTTATGAATGAGTGCAAACATCTGGATACGCGCTCACCTTCTTTCTCACAGCCTCTTTGAAGTCATAAGGAAAGATGCAGTCAGCTGGTCTACTGATAACTGAGAAGACAAATAATAAAATGACAAGCCCACTCATTTAGTCTTTGGTTTTACTTCTTAACCGACATTGTGTTTTACATGTTAAGGCTGGGGATTGTTAAAATAAACAGCAGTCTGTTAAATAACTATGCATGCAAAGACTACATTCTCATGTGCGACGCCATGAAAAAACTCACCGCAGAAATGAGTCTGGTACGGAGGCTGAGGAGGAGCTTTATCCATGTGGAAGCGATAGTGTATAAGCGCAGCTAGAGACACAATCTGCAGGGGAAAATACTGCATTGAGTCCTCACTTCTTTAGAATTTCAGTCTGTTTGCAAAAACCATAAAATCACAGTATCCAGCAGGATATTTGATTGTGTGTTCTGACCTCATTTTGGTGAGTTTTAGGGTTCTGGACAGTCTTGAGACTGATGGACATGACAGTGAGTGGTGGAGGTGGGAGATCTTTGACCACGGAGATTAAATCACTCCTCAGAGAGAGCGCCTCCACCTTACACCAGCTGACCGGCTGGTTCATTAGCTCTAACATTGACACAGTGAAGTTTAGAGACAAAGTTTAACATGCCATCTGAAATTTTTTGCAGAATTCCAACAGATAACATTAAACTCAGTAAAATCTTTCATCAGTAATACAAAAGTCTACATCTCCTACTCACGTGGTGACTTGATATCCAACCAGCAAGGGCCTTTAATCTTCCTGCTGAGGAGAAAGTGCTCCAGACTGGATGTATTGGTTCCAAAAATGTGGGAAAAGGTCGCCCCCTTAAGGTCAGAAGGCAGCGAGGGGAACTCAGCCTGCAAAACAATATTTCCCAAAGGATTAAAGCTTATTTAAACATAAAGAACTGGATAAAGCGTGGACAATGTGGGAATAGCATATATACAAGTCTGCTCACAGAATATCTGACTTCCAGGTACTCGCACTGAGTGGGCACATCAGGAATTTCAAACGCATAGTTCTTCTCCACTTTCTGTAGGACAAGAAAAAGAAATCAAACACAAGCTAAAAACATGACTACATTCACACTTTACAGTCCATAATCAGACCTTCGACTTGAACTTCATGATCTTAAACTTCTCAGAGAGCTCGTTGAACTCTTGGTACACATCCATCATCCCTACTGGAGTGTTGGACACCTCCCCGGTCCTGGGGTTTGTCTTCTGTTAAATACAATACAAACACTAATTAAGACTTTTAATCAGTAGATATTTCTGTATAAAACTTACATCTCACTTTTTAGATTCCAACAAATATAGTTCCATATATTCAATTGCTAATATTTTGTAGAGGAAAACAAATAAAAATACTACTTAACTCAATCATAGTTAAACAACACAATCACATAGCTTTCTACTTTCACAGGTAATGAATTTTTCCACAGATGAAACTTACATATTCGCGAGGTAGGAGGTACATGGTCCGCTCAATGTTCTTGACGCTAACACTGCAGCTGACATGAGACTTTGCAGACTCAATCCACACTTTTCCAAACAGGTATACCACACCTTTAATTTAAATTCACATATCAGGGTGAGCTCTACAAACCTGCCCATGATTTTTTAAAAACAGTAAATGTAACCGCATTGTATTTAATCCTCACAGTGGGTGAAAATGGGACCCACCTGGTTGGTTGTATGGGTCTTCGAAGGCATCCAACCAGTAAAAGCGGAAAACCTGCTCCCCGTCTGGCCCCTCCACCAGAGGAAGTTGGCTGGAATCGACCTGCACCTCGGCCGGAGCGTCGTTAGCTCCGCCCTCCTCCTCTTGTCCCCAAGAGCTTCCAATTCTGCTGGACCTTGACAAGGAACACAGCAAAGAAACTGCTAAAAACTCATCTGCTCATATGCAAACCATTCCAGTTTAAGAACATAATTAGTTCTGTGGGTCATGCTAACTGCACCTGCAATCATCAAGGTGACTGCACAAAGCAGTGAATATAAAAGCAGGCAACACAAGACTCCCATGTTTTTAAAAACAAGCGTGAGGAACATTAAATGCTGCTCACTTGCTGGGGAATTCATTTTTGACTTCATGCAAGTTGACAACACAACAAGACGGCTTAGATTTTTATTTTTAATCTGGAGTTACTCACACCTACAATCATTTCAGACCTTAATGAGTCCAGCAATGTTTTGTGGGGGGTTGACTGCAGGTGTGACACAGAAGTGTGACATGTTTCGTCTTTTTCTTTACTGTATGGAGCCCTGCCGTTTGACCCAGACAGATTTGTGAACCACTGAAGTGAACTGAATTGCAGTCATTTTCATAATAGCCCATGCAATAATCAGCCATCGCATTTAGCTTTTCGAATTCCTTTAGAAACACCGGCATGTGCAGGTAAACCACGGGAGGAACAGATGCCACAGGACTAAACACCTGTTTAAAGGGCATTTAAATTGACTTATGTAAACATCGTGTTAACTTTGCTATATGCATTTTATATTTTCCTTGTCCTTGCTTCGTTTCCTCCAAACTGGAAGACACAGCAATTTTAGCACGACCCATAGAACTACAACTATGGGAAATAAGATGAGGTTGGACTAAAGGCATAAAAAACTCACATGAGGACTGGGTCCTGAGGTTCAGCTTTGGCCTCAACTTTGACTGCAGTCACTGCTGCTACTTCAGGTTTAGACTCCGTGTCGTCTTTCACTACAGGTGCCTCCTCCTCGAGGCCAACCTCCATCGGTTCATCAAAGTCCATCTCATCAAATGCCATGGCATCATTCACTGAGGAACACGTTAAAATGTAAAGTTAGTGCATAAACTTTTCACAAAGCAAAAAAAAGGAAAGAGATTAGAAACCGTCTTCATTACCTTCTTCTTCGTTCTTGTCTTCTTCATTCAGTTTTTCCACTTTTACCTTCTGCTTTGCCATAGGAGAAGCAGATGTGGAGGAGGGAGGGCGGACTGATGACCTGGGGGCAGACTGTGATGGTGGCGTTCGAATCACTTTTGCCTTTAACCCAGCTGCTGAGGGCGAGTCCTGCTATCAAAGGGATGATGATTCATTACAACTTCAGGTAAGCCACTTTATAAATTTGTCTAAAGAGATAATCAATATCCTTTGATTAGGAGGGTGGGCTGAGTTACCTTTGGCAACTGAGGTTTGATAGAGAAGGGATTCATGGGTGATCCCACAGATTTCTTTTTCTTTAGAGTCACCACAGGTGGAGGAGTCAGAAGAGCTGGTTTCTGGAAAGACGGAGCATATTTTAAAGCCACATTAACAAAGGCTAAGACACCAATAGAAAGAAATTACGGCCTTTAAAAGAAAAAAAAAAGCAGAAGGGAATATGTCATCATGCCCAAACAGGAAAAAAGTCAAAATGGCGTGAAGAGAAACCTAATAAAAGACTGCAGGTTTTAGAATAGCATGTGTAATCTCAAGTGTGGTTAATACTACAGACTACGGTCACATTTTTAAATGAAGAATTACCAACCTCAGAGTGCAGGTCCTGCAAGATATCCCCTAACAGGTCATCTTTGGACAGATCAACATCTTTCTGTAAGAGACAAAAGTACAAAAACATCTGACAAATGCATAAGGACAAAAACAAACAAACAAACAAATAAAAAAAAGCTGGATGTTTTTGAGCTTTACACTGACTGGAATATCCAAAGCACCATGCAGGCACAGAAATCCTTACATGTAGACCTGCATGGGGCATTTTTCACAGAAGCAAATCAAAGATGCTAACAAACACATACCTCAGCAGGCCTCTTGACGTTGCTGTTCATGAATAGGCTCTTAATGCTGTTGGGTTTGGCTACGACAGATTTCTTCACATTCTTCTTTGAGTCACCTCCTTTGGCGCCTCCTTTTCCTGATAAAACAAACAAAACCTATTCACGCACCTGATCTGGACAACTTACTCCAGAAAATGTAATCAACTCCTTGTGTTTACCCCTTTTGTCTTCTACTACATCATCATCCAAATCATCGTCAAAAATTTCTCGTCCATCCTCCACGTATCCTGTTCCATCTGGCAAAAAAAAGAAAGAAAAAAGAAGAGGTAATAAAACAATTGTGACGTTGGCACAGTATAAATATTCCTACAGCAGGCTGACTGACACTAACCATCATCAATAATCCAGTCATCCTCTTGCCTCTCTCGTACCATCTTTGAGTACTCATCCTCATCCACCTCCTCATACACACTGCTGAACTCCTTCACCTGAAAAACACAACACTGGTTAAAACACAGGTGTACTACTGTGATATGACACCTGCATACAGCATCCTAGGATAGAGAACAGCATGAATCATTTTAATGAGTGAAAAACAGATGCTGTAAAAGGAAGTATGAAGATACTTAACCAGCTTTGTTTATTAAGTCACAGTGAAGGAGTTAAAACAGGTGTTTGATGCAAATTAACATATTCTTCACACACCTTGAAGCAGAAACCAGTGATTAAGGCTGCCTTTCATACCTCATATTTGATCTTCTCTCCCATCTTAGCCTTCTTGAGCTGTTCCAGTGCAGACTTCCTCCCCACCTTCTCCCGTTTCTCCCGTCTGGAGCGAGTCTTCGCCAAACCACAGGCTTCACTTCCATCGTCTGAGGAGAGGTTCAAGACAACGCAGTATAAGGAAGGACGTTTGACTCGTTTCTTCAAACATATAATACACATATACCAGATCGACCTGACCCCTGTGTTTCTTTTACCATTCAATTTAAACGTCTGAAGACTTACTGGTGGTCGTTATATAGATTTTTCTCGTTCTCGAAGCGCCACAGAAGGTTTTAGTGGCGAGTTAACAGACCTCCACATCAGCGCTCTTCTGCTAGCTACCTATATTTACCTTCATGTCCTCCTGCTTGAACCTTAATAATACTCATTTAACAGTGTAAAACGCTGGCAAGCAGACAACGGTGGGCACTTTGGGTGTTAATGACCGAAGCCTGATAGCAGGTGTATTAATATAATCTGAACTAGCTAGCGTGTCAGCTAGCTTCTTTGCTTTCCCACCGCAATGTCGCCAAAAGTCAGCAAAAACGGAGGCGCGAGGCCCAAAACTCACCGCCGTCCGGAGCGTCCATGTCTTTGTCAGGGTTTGACACTGGAGCCATGGCGAGAAGTGGTGGTTTTGTCTTATTTATTCGTACGGTTATGGCAGGTCAACACAACAACAGAACAGCTCGCGCCAAATCGTCTTCCCGGGGAAAGTCATATGTCGGAAGTGACGACAGAGCGCCCAACCAATAAACTGGCACGCTATATCACCTCTGTCCGCAAGGTGGCAGTGTTGTACAATATAGCAGTATTATTTCTCCCTATGGGCTGCACTGTATCTTCTTCTCTGTGCACCGGATTATATTTATCTGGCAGGCAAATGTGTGTGTGATTACTGAGGTCTGGCGCGATGTGGCATACAGAGCATGGGCTTAAAATATATCCACAATTTCGACCGTTTTCAGAATTTACACTGAAACCAAGTTTATGTAACTTAAAGAAGTTTAAAATGCAATCATAAGAATATAAATCAGAGAAAGTTTCTGAGCAAAATTTTGTCAGTTGGTCTCAAAAAGTCAATTTATGTGATATTAGCATAAATATTGTATGAGGTTCAAACGAGTTTATAGTGACTTTTTATTTCTTTTGATTTAATAAAATCGCATCGCAATTTGGCTAAAAGAAACAAAACAAGAACAATATATATTTACAAAACAAAAAAATCTTTTAAACCATTCTATAAATCCGGGGATTTTTAGTAAAGGGGCCATTATTTTGCTCTGTTTTTCAAAGCCTGGCTACCCCAGTGAAGCTGGTTTCCACAGCAACCAAACCGGTCCATGGAGAGGACAATAGATTCCTGTCCCAGATTGGGGCCACAGAGACACAGTGCGTCCAATAATGAAAACACAAAGCGTGTTTTGTCCTCCATTCACACGGCTTATTTTGGCTTTCTATACATTAAATGACTGATTACTTCGCCAAGTTCCGGTGGACTGCACAGTATATTGCAGGTTATAGAAAGGCTCTTTGTAGTATTCATCTTATTTTTGTCTTTACAACATTAGGCTTTTTAAACTTGTTCTCATTAGGGTAAGAAGTTGCAGATTGCATGAATTAGGCCGTTTGCTGAGGTACAAAACTGAGGAAGTCTACTGTAAGCTCTGCTATATCGACTATGGCCCACAGTTGTCGCTGCTCATCAGCGCTGAGCAGCTGATGCGTCCTTTGGTCAGAGTAGACAAACAGCTTGTTGTTGCTCTGCTGCACTTTTGCCGCTGCGCAGCTCGCTCACTTTATAAAGAGCAAAGCAGAGAAAAAGTGAGTCTCATTGTGATATTTTGTTTGTTCCACCATGGTGAAACAACGACGCGTCAGAGCGCATTCCTCTTGCGCACCTGTCGCGCCTTTTTGTCGCAGAAGAGGATCTCTAAAGGTAAGACATCCCTAAACAGACATTAAAATAATTGTTTCTTTATGCGCAGTTTATATGCGTATTCCATTTGTTGACTTTTTTCTTCTTCTTTTTGTTGAGGCCTCGCGGGGGTAAGTTGCCCGTTAGCTTGGAGGGTAAACTTTCTTGAGTGGTCGGAATCTAACCCTAAAGAAAATCCGCCAAATATTAAAATACGACGATCCTGTTACAGTCAAATGCACTGCTGTACTCTATAGGAGCTTGGTTTACCTTAAGTTATACAATGAGGGATACTAAACTAGTCAGGACAGTTTTTTTTAGCTTCTTCTTTTCCACAATCATGTTTGTTTACAAATCTCACACAAAGATAAGCACATACATTAGACACGTGAAAACCCACATACTTCTATTTAAATCAGCGTTTGGCGGATAGCGGTGCCACTCAGTGCCATTTTTCACTGATGGTGCTATGGCCTGCTCCACCAATCCTCACCGGGTATACTGGCGGTCCTCTCTCATTGGCTACCTCATGGAGCTCTCTCTCCTCTTTTCCGTCGCCATGGAGAAAGCTCCTCAGTTCGCAGAGATCGTTTACGCCGACACAGATTCACTCACGGCTGGTGAAAAGATGCCAGTGTGATCTCTTAATTTATCTTCTCGCTGTTTTGGGTTGAATCTGTGCTCATTTGTTAGTACACAGTAATAAACAGACAGATCGTAGAAAATCAAAATCAGATTATTTGCCAAATATGTTTTCCCATGTGAGGATTTCACCATAGAGTCAAGCAGTCAAAAGAAGAGTGCTCTGGTGTTTCCCCGTATACCCTAAAGGGGCACCCCTGAGCAAACATGGTTAAAGCCTTTTAATTCGGAGAAGTCTTTTATGTTAACGCTTTAATATGACGCAAGACTAAAGGGAATATAACTGTGATTTAACAGACGGCGCTTGACGCTTTTTAAATTACTATTAAAACGCGGAAGGCAGAATTTTTTATTCCAAAAAATAGTCAGAGTGAGGCCTCTGCCATGAGTCTGCGTCTCTGCAGCAGAGAGGATCAGATGATGAGGAGAGGACAGACAGAGAGGCAGAGCGGAGAGTGGGCGGGGGAACTGAGGAAGGAGACAGAGTGGTGAGGAGAGGCATCGTTCCACTGATGCTGAGTCACATATCAGAGGGACCACAGCTGCATCCCATGAGTCTTTGGGAATAATGGAGGAGCTTGAACACACCTGCCCTCATCCCCGAACGGTAGGGCATCCGCGCCTATGTGTGTGTGTGTTTTCTCGTCTTCCATTGCGCACAGAGTGTGTGTGACAGAGAGAGGGAGACAAAGGGTCCTGTTATGAAACAGATCCCCTGTAGCATGTGGCTGTGGGATCTGCTTAGAGTGCTGAGTGGACAGTGTGTGTGGGTGTTTCTGAGTGTGTTGCCAAAGGAGGGAAGGGGTCCGTACGGTAGCCAACATAGCATGAACCTCCTGCTGAGGGGGAAATTGCCGCAGCAAGGATACAGAGCTTCCTATGTTGGGATACTCTGGTGTGATTTATTGCTTTAATGCTCCTAAAAACTCTCCATTTTGCCCTTTCCTCACCTCCGTCTCCACTCCATCGAGCCATTTTTTCTTCTTGAGAGCCAATCTCATTGTTAGTCTCATGTCCCGTGTCCCCGTGGCTCTCTCTTTCACCCCAGCCTTAATCCTTCTTATGCCAGATGTTCTTTGCTTGTGCCAGAGTCGGCATTACTGAGCGCCTGCTCTGATAGGTCAGGTGCCTGTACCTCTGGTCACTTGGTTTTCAGTCTTTACCATCTGCTGTGTTCAGATGGTGGAGCTCTGTTCTTCCTGGGCCATAGGTGAATCACGGGTGATGAGGGAACTCCTCCAGCACTTTGTTGTTCTTTTCTGTTGAAGTGTGTGTTATGCATTTATTCACTTTTAAGCTCTAATAAACACTGTTAACCAACACCTTCTGGCTGTAATGTCATCTGTAAGTGCAGCGGAATTAGGAAGTACAGGACAGCATTTAAAAGAGGAGGTTAGCTAAGGAAAAGTTAGATTGTTGAAAATAGAAGAGGCAAAGGAAAAGGCTTGTAGTGAGTTCTATGTGAGGCTGGACACTAAGGAAGGAAAGCAGAGAGATCGAGCTGGAAAGGATGTGCAGCAGGTTAGGGAGCTCAAGGATAGAGATGGAAAGGTACGTATGAGTGAAGGGATGATAAAGGATGGAAAAAGTACTTTGAGGTATACTTTGAATATAGAAATTCAATTCAGCTCAGTTTTATTTGTATAGCACCAAATCACAACAACAGTCGCCTCAAGATGCTTTATAATGTAATGTAAAGACCCTACAATAATACAGAGAAAGCCCCAACAATCAGATGACCCTCTATGAACAAGCACTTGGCAACAGTGGGAAGGAAAAACTCATATTTAACAGGAAGAAACCGCTGGCAGAACCACGCTCAGGGAGGGGCCGGTTGGTGGTGAGGGGAGGAAGACAGGACAAAAGAAATGACCGCAAAAAACAGCTGTTACACAGATAGGCAGGCTATACTGTGCAGCTTATACATGTGCAATTTGAACTCCTTTTTGGAAAAACAAATATTCATTTATGATCCAGCCATGTGCATTTTCAAAGTTAGACAAGTACAAGCAAAATTACCTACTTATCTCCAACACTGAGACAGGATCAGCCAGGATCTAACTGCCACGGTCCCTACTGTTTGTCCTTGATACCTATTTTGAGTTTTTATTTAATGTGTTCAAGTTCGAGGTTCTGTTTGTTTCTTTTATAATTCTAGGATATTACAAGTCTTAGTTGTGGTGGTGTTAAGTGTGTAGCTTTTTTATTTTATTTTATTATCTTAGAGCAGGGGTAGGCAACACACCTGAATCAAATGCTTAGTTCATTACCAGGCCTCTGGAGAACTTCAAGACATGTTGAGGAGGTAATTTAGACATTTAAATCAGCTGTGTTGGATCAAGGATACATCTAAAACCTGCAGGACACTGGCACTCGAGGCCTGGAGTTGCTTACCCCTGTCTTTGAGCTTTTAATAGAAGTTTTTTTGGTCATATTATTGGTTTTATTAGCAAATTTCTGGTGTTTCTTTTTGTGTTTCTCTCTTTTTTCATTTCTGTGTTTATGCCTTGGTCCCTCTCTGCTCCCTTCTCTCTGTCATCTTGCTAAGTGTTACTGTTGGTATCTGTTAGCCTCTTTAAATCATTACCGGCTTTTACTTTGAAGATTGTTTTCTTTTGTTTCCTGTGTCAGTTTTGCTTCCTGTCTGCCTTCCCTAATGATTTTTACCTGTTGCTGACTGTGTTCCCCTGTGCTCCTCTCCTCCCGTTTCTCATTAGTCGTCAGTCTTCTGTCTTTCTTTCATCTTTTATCACATCATCTGTTTGCTTATGTTAGTTTCTTGTGTTTTGAACTTGGATAGCTGCCACTAAAGCTTGCTTTTGCAGTTCATGAACTCTCTCCTGCATTCTGCCTCTGATTCCACCTTTCTGGTCACTAGCAGTCAGCAGGCATAAATGTTGAAATTTTGCGTTTTGATCTGTTAAAGGTTATAGTGAAAAAGGTTAATAAGGATACCGAGGTGGGTCTTGATTTGTTACCCAAATTCGAGGTTGGTAATAAAAATTCAATAAACAATGGTGGCAAGTTTCTTTTTTGATTTATGGCAGTGAGGTACTGTTTTAAGGTCAATATAAAATATTTGGAATCAATTTTCCCTTCATTATATTGGACTGCTGATGCATACACATATGCAAATAATATCTGCCCTCTAGCTCTGTGTTTTCTTCTTCATCTATTTACCTTTTTAAAACCCTCTCAGACTCCCCGCCTTGGTGTCACGTTTACTGGTTTGTCTCCATGCCAGACCGGTTGCTGCTCCTGGAGGATACATGTTGACGTCAGGTGCCTGTTTATTCCACAGAGGCTGAATCTGTCTCCATCCTTTCTTCCTCCTCTCACACTCCCACGGCTTTCTGTTCTGTGCTGACTCCAGGTCCTTTTTATCTGTGTGATTGAGATTCAGCGTTTCTCCTGCAGTTAACAGATGGCACGAAAAGACACATTTTCAGGCGGGCTGCAACACTTTAACCTTGATATAGCTTTGACACATGCTAACAGGCACCCATATCTCACCTGTGCTTTCTTGTTCTGTATTTTGCTTCCATGTCCCAGTGATAACGCTCCTCACCGTGTTCATTTTACCGCATAAGTGCTCTTCTTGTTTTGCATTTTTCCTGGGAGGCTTTTGAATCAGTAGCTCTACTCTTTATCTATCTGTCCCATCATGTCAATGCTCACACAGGTTTGCGAAAAGGTAGGTCTGCCCGCACACACTGACTGATCAATAACATTGAGTGCAGCGCTGTCTGTTTCATGCGCTGCTGTCCCAATAGAGCGTAGACATCAGCTATGATCAATAACTTAATGGAGGTTACAGTAAGTGAGGAAGGGCGTGGAAAAGGAGGCATGCTGTGCATAGCTGAAGTGATAGATGAGTGTGTTTCTCTGCAAAGGGATTTCCCATGCTTTTGGATGCTGAAGTAACTGTCATCAGTCTCCCTCGTTCGTTCTGTGTTTAACCTGGTCACTCTCTGTCTCAGACTCTCACAGAGCCTGCCATCTTTGCCAACGAGACCAGCTGTGACTGTCGCGCGCCTCATGAGAAGCTCACCATCGCTCAGGCCTGCAAAGGCACCCCAGGTAGACCTCCCGCTGTTCGGTATCCTCCTGTCTTGCGCACAGTCTCCTCCCAGCTTTGATGTTTTCCATTTACAGCATTCCTCTGCAACATCTCCTACTGCACTACTCTATCACAATTACTTCTTTTTCTACTACTACTACCACCACTGCTACAGCTCCTATTGCTGTTGCAACTAATGGTTCTGTTCCAAGTGTTTGTACTATGAACTCTCACAGCAGCTACTACACTCTTACCCCTGATGTCATTACCACCACTAATTCTGTGCTAACTCCTTCCACTAAATGTGTTGTTGTCTGCTGTTGCCATTTTTACAGCTGCCACTTCCCATGTACTCTTGTACTTGCACTGCTACAGTAATTATAGTATGTGAGATAATAGCATGTGTTTTTACAAGATAATTGGACTGAAATGGGCAAGTCATTACTAGTCCTTTTCATGTCACCACTGCTGGGGACGACTGAACTTGTAATTAATGTAGGGGTTTAACTACATCTTGCAGTAACTTGCTGGCAGTTCAACTACGCTCATTACTTCCACAAAAGAGTCTCTTTCTTTCTTTCTTTCTTTCTTTCTTTCTTTCTTCTTTGTCTTCTGTCTGTTAGCATGTTATTTAAAAAGGTATGGCTATACACTGCTCAAACAAATTATTGTAACAGTTTGAAAACACATTAGATCTCAATGGGAAAAAAAGAATGCTGGATATCTACATTGATGTGGACTGGGTAATGGTTTAGGAATGAAAGCAGCAGGCTAGTCCATTTTGCTGAAGTTTAATTGCACCAGCTCAATATGGTACTCAGTAGCTTGTATTCACACCAGTGGCCTGCTGGAGGTCGTTTTTTGGGGGTCAGTGCTCACCCTGTTCCTCCTTGCACTAAGTAGCAGATGGCGAGCCCTGTCCAGCTCTTCTAGAATAACTGTCTGCCTCCTGGTATCTCCTGCATGCTATTGAGGCTGTGCTGGGAGTCACCGAACCGTCTGACAATGGGACCTACTGATGTGCCATCCTGGAGGAGTTGGACAACCTGTGCAACCTCTGTAGGGTCCAGGTGTTGGCTCATGCTACCAGCAGTGATGCTGACCCTAGTCAAATCCAAAGCTGGTGAAAAACAGCCAGAAAACAGTGAAAATCCTTTGACTCCAAAAGCACTGCCAATTTGATCATGCTCAAAAACATTTAAAAATGTTTAAGTGAGCCTCTGTGGCTCCAGATGAAGCTGTGCAAAACTACTTTGCAGCCTGCTTATTCTCTGTTTGTGTGTTTGACTTGAGGCTATATCAACTGTTACTCTAACAGCACACCACTTCACTTATTTGTGCTTACCTGTTCCCGTGATGTTGTACTGTTTTTCTGTTTTTCTTTCTGTATTTTCAGTGGACCGGCCAGTCAGAGTCTACGCAGATGGCATCTTTGACCTATTCCACTCTGGACACGCTCGTGCTCTCATGCAGGCCAAGAATCTCTTTCCAAACACCTACCTCATAGTAGGAGGTAAGACAGACCACACTGGTACGGTTTCACCTGTCCAGATTTGTTATTTAATCACCACACCTCACGTGGGTTTTATGTATGTCACTGCTGTGCTCTTGAAACAGTGTGCAGTGATGAACTGACCCACAAGTACAAGGGCTTCACAGTCATGACGGAGCACGAACGTTACGAGGCGCTGAGACACTGCCGCTACGTCGATGAGGTCTTGAGAGATGCACCCTGGACTCTCACGCCTGAGTTCCTTGAGAAACACAAGGTGTGTGTGTGTGGGTTTCAACTATATAAGCTTTAAAGTGGATGAAACATTTTGTTCACTAATCGGCTAAGTTTGGAGACACTTGTTGCTCAAAATTAGGATCTTGACAGTTCTTCGGGCTTTAAAGTTTTTGGTTTCAAGGTGAAATTACCTGAAAGAAACTTACCTGCTCACGTTCAGTCAATGGTGCAGGCAGTGTTAGCAATTAAGTTTATTTTAGTTTAGTTTTGCTATTAAATTCAATTATATTTCAGTCAAATCTAACCTAGTCTAATCTAGTTTAGCTCCTTTAATGCTGATGTGCATTGATATACAGGTAGAGCTGGTCATTCACTTATCAGAAGATCAGTAGTTTGATCCCCAGTGTCTCCCTGGGGGCAAATACTGAACCCCAACTCCCCCTCAGTGCATCTGTCAGAGTGTACGAATGAAACACTTAAAGGAAGAGAATAAACGCGCTATGTGAATTTGTGTGAACAGGTGAATGAAGCTTGAGTGCTTCGAGTGGAAGTATTAGTACATTTACTATATGTATTGTACACATTCACCTGTCACCTGTGACCTAATACCTGTAGCTAGTGAGTAAAGTATTTGAGGAGGATGCTATGCTGTGAGTAAGGAAACTTTCTTTACCATTTAGGAGACCTCTAATTATGAGACGCGTGTGACTATCACCCCTGAAATTCTGTGTGAAATGACGTCTTCATGACCATGAAAGACCTGCTGCATGTTCACTTGTGTGTCTGCCATACAGTACGTGTCCTTTGATTGTTCCTCAGATCGATTTTGTGGCTCATGATGATATTCCATACTCCTCAGCAGGAAGTGAGGACGTTTACAAACACATCAAGGAGGCAGGTCAGTGTCCGATGATTAAAAGGACATAAAATAACTGTGTTTTCCACCATAAAACATACCTGCTGTGTGTGTGTATATCAGGGATGTTTGTACCCACGCAACGCACAGAAGGAATCTCCACCTCTGACCTGATTACGAGAATTGTCAGAGACTATGACGTCTACGCCCGACGCAACCTTCAACGTGGCTACACGGCCAAGGAGCTTAACGTCAGCTACATCAATGTGAGAACATTTTACTGCACTGTGTTGTATTTCTAAACATCAGCTTAGCACAAATTTAATGTGAAAAAAAGCAGATTTTCTTCTTTTGAGAAAGTAACAGGTCTTTGGATATTGTGCATCACAGTTGTATGGAGCTTAATTTGTGATGTGACTACAAAGCTGCGGTGTTGAAAACTGACCTCAGACATATGCTTCCTATTTACAATATTCACAATTTTTGATTTAGGTTCTGGTTCTCCAAAAATGTGGCAATTATCCGCAATATTTTGTGCCCCCAGGAGAAGAAGTACCGGCTACAGAACCAAGTGGATCGGATGAAGGAGAAAGTTCGCACAGTCGAGGAAAAGAGCAAGCATTTTGTTTACCGAGTGGAGGAGAAGAGCCACGACCTCATTCAGAAATGGGAAGAGAAATCCAGAGAATTCATCGGAAACTTCCTAGAATTATTTGGACCCGATGGGACATGGGTAAGTAACTATCCAATGTCAACGCTTACTAAATATAGAAAAAACTTTAAAATACTTACGATCATTTGGTCACTGGAATGTCTTTGACACATTTTCAAGTGGAAGTTTTATTCCCTGTCACTTGTACTTTGATGTGATAACAAGTCCAGTGTGGCGGGGCACGGTCTGTGGCGCCGCTGCAGGGGAGGCGTGATGAGCCGATGCGGCTCGGGTGTGTCAGCCTCCCCGCAGCAGCGCCACAGACCGCGCCCCCCCCCACATTCAGTTTTCTCAGGTGATCTGATTTCCTAACATTTCGATCTTCTTTCCCCTCTTTGCGCAGAAACAAGTGTTTCAGGAGCGCAGTGGTCGAATGCTCTCCTACGCTCTGTCTCCCAGAGAGTCACCCAGCAATAGCCCTCCCCGCGAACTTTCCCCCCTGCGCTCACCCTCTCCCCCGTCTCCCCCCGCCCGCTGGCACAACGCGCGGCCCTCGCCCCCTACCTCCCCAAAAGGAGCGTCTGCGTCTATAAGCAGCATGAGTGAAGGGGATGAAGACGAAAAGTAGACGGTCACACCAACCCGCACACGCGCACACTCACACACACACACACACACCTCACTCACAAACACATGCACACACTCCTCCAAACACTGGCTGACAAACTGAAAAACAGTTACCCTCAAGGATGTTGCAAATATGCAATGCAGACGGTGATCATGGGGAATGTAGTTCTGAGCTGCAGAGCTAAGAAGCCATCACTGTCTCTGTTGTTTCTGGGCAACCAAGCAGACAGGAGGAAGAGGATGAGGACAAAGTGTCAGATTTTCGTGCAGCATCTTTGACTTTGGATTGTCCAGCACTGATAGAGACTGTCAAACAGCTTGCTTATAATATCATCAGTTTTGGTTTTTTGTCTTATTATGTGAGATTATCATTTTCTCTTCAAGATGCCAAGTTTTCTTGTAACCGGTGTGATAGCTATGCGCGAGTAGGCACAGACTTACAGAAACACCTCGTCTTACATTCAGTTCTACATATCGTGCACACTGGAGCTGGTTTCATTCATTTTGTGTAATTTTGTGCTAGTTAAACAGAATTTAAACGACAGACCCCTGCGAACCCTAGAGTAGCTGAGGCGATGCTTGGATAACACACGGCCTTTGCTGTTTTAGACCGTATTCACAAAAACGATCGCATTGAAATTCACTGATCACGAGTTACTTCTAAGATATTCATATGAAATTCTCTGCAGGAGCCCAGAAGACCGTATATTGTCAAGTTTCTGAAATGCAGATGATATGTGCAAAAACCCTAAGCAAAACCCAGCAAAATACAGAAAAACAAGACATAAACACAACTTTTAAAGCTCACGTTTTTTTGGATGATTGTAAAAGAGACACAAAATCCAGTCCTCGAGGCTTACTGCACCAAATAGTTTGATGAAATAGAAAAAATAGAGCCTTCATTTATTAACCTCTTGAATGTAAATTGCATCTTTTAGACTCCACAAAGAGGTAATGTTATCACTCTCACATCTAGCCATATAAAAGGTTGTGTCTCACCTTTTAAAGGAAGCACTTGTGGATTTTCACCATTTAAAAAAAAAAGCCATGTAATTTTTTAGTAGTCTTTCATGTTTAGCAGAGATTTCTTTGGCTCTTTGGGACCTGATGTCAGCCGTCCACAAAAACCTGACAAACTCTGACGATACTTGAAATATCTCAAAAATATTAAAGCTCTCTGGGTGAATCGTCAGGTTTGAACATGGCGCTGTTCTCGCTGCGATGATTGGAAATGTACATTGCTCACGTCTGAGCAGACCTCTCTTCCACCCCAGCAACACAGTAAGTACCCTATAATGCAACGTAGAGACCTTAATGTCCTGTACGCACTATATGTTAATCTGCACTATATGAACAAAATTTGGGAATGTGTGTCTTTTTTTAATTATTAATTTTAATGTTCAAATGAATCAAAATGTGAATAAAAGAAAAAAAATGTATAACTTAATATGAAGCAGACTTAGACTTTTTAATTGATGCTAAAAAGTTAAAGGTCAATAGAGACTGGGAGGGGACATGACTTGACAACAGCTGACTCAACTGTGCAAATAAAGAGTTGAAGTAGTGGGAAGAGGTGCAAAGAACACTGTTAAACCCCAGTGATGTCATGTGAAAAAGAAGGTATGGTGTCTTTCACGTCTAAGTTTTCAAATATCAGGACATAAAAATCAATCCTTAACTGTTTTAGAAATTAAGACAGCATAAAACAACATATGACCTGTTAGACTGTATCATTATTTCCACCCTCCACAACAATGAGAAGGATAAGTAAGTGTGAGCATCTTTATGAAAGCAGAAATTTCAGCAGTTTTTTTTAGGTCTGGAAGGGTTTTCTCTATAAAAAGAACACAGCAGAGCTTAGGCTTGCAAAGTTGCATTTGAACAAACCACAAGACCTTTGGATATTTGCTCGTAATAAGCAGAGAAACCCAAACACAGCTGTCAGCATGGTGGGGGGAATGATTAGGGCTTATTTTACAGCCACAGGACCTGGACACCTTCCAGTCACTAAGCAGACCATGAATTCATCTGTATACCAAAGTATTATAGAGTCAAATGTGAGGTCACCTTTCAGTCAGTTAAAGCTGGGCTCTAACTGGCTCATGCTACAGGATAACAATCTCAAGCACAGCAGCAATTCTACAACAGAATGGCTGAAAAAGGAAAGAGTAAGTCAAAATCCAGATCTCAACCTGATTGAAATACTGTGGCAGGATCTTTAGAGTGCTGTGCATAAAGCAATACCCACAAACTTCAATTAAATGAAGCACTCTTGTGTAGAAGAGTTGGATAAAATTCCTCCACAAGAAAGTAAGAGACTGATAATTTTCTTCAAGTTACTTGCTGATAAAAGTAGTTTTTCACACACTGCTTATGTTTTTTGGCTGTTTTTGTTAAATTATCACAATGAGTAAAAAATCATGTGTTACTGTATAACTTTAGAACCTGGTAAGGCCCAGTTACATCTTTTAAATTTTGTCTTGTTTAGTAAAACCTTAGACTGGACAGAGGGTGTACTTCCTTTTCCACACCTGCAAACTTTAGGCAAGACATTTACGGGAGATTCAAACGTTTATCTGAGGCAGAGCCAATCTGCTAAAAGCAATCGATCAAAACAGAGACATGAACTGTTTAATGTAATCATGCATAATTGCGCCGTATGTGGTTTGGACCAGGATGTTTCAACACAGTGGAAAAAAACCCCGATCTGGTTACAGCGTGGATAAAAACTGAACACACCGATTACACACAACAGCAAATCTCTTTTATTGTAATGTTTGACAGTTGGTATTGGAAGTTCATCTCATGCTGAATCACATTATAAGACCACTGTAAAACTTTTTTTTTGGTGTATGTTGATGTTGCATGACCACCTCTTATCCAGGAGACTCCAAATGCAGTATTTAAGCTGGATGTACAGCAGGGTGGAAAAAAACACTCATCACTCCACACTGGCTGCATGTACAGCATATACATTATATATGATTTTCTAAAATACTCTTACCACATAGAACTACTAAAAGTAGAAGATCTTCATTTCAATAAATGATGGAAACTGGAAGTATAACTTTGATCAAGATGTGGTTTTTAGGTGACTGGTCAACAACAGGACCACACTGGCCTACACGTCAACCACTAACCTATAACGCAGCTCATCCTCTATGGTAGGTTATTCACAGGGTATCAGCCAGACTGGCATGTCACAAAGGAATTGGCAGTGATGAAATCTGATGGTTAACATGTCGGTTTCCACACCGAGTTATTCTCTCTTTACACATCAGGTGAAGCTAAATGAGATGAGAAAAAGAAGTCACTTCGTATTTGTGAAAATCTCCCAACATCTGCTTTAAATAAATCCAGGTTTGAGCCATGACTTGTTTAAGTTTTGGTCTTTTTCAGCAGCCTCAAAAAAATAAATAAAAACAAATGCATCACCATTAGTAAATCCTGACCTGGGATCCGATCCGATTTAATTAGCTCCTTGATAGAGGTCTGGAGTGATTGCATGAAAGCTACACGAGGTTAAAAATATACACGTAGGATTAGTAAAGTGCACAAAAACAGGTTCCTGAATATGATCCATGTGCCAAAAAAACCCCAAAAAAACAAGAAAAAAGTGGATGGATTGATGCACAACTTTCAGTGCCCTGGAGGCTCTGCTTCTTTGACCACATTTTCCTCTGCCGACTTATCCAAACCCTCAACTGTGTGTGCCACATGACTTCCTATTGTATAAATAAGGAAAAAAAAATAAAGTTAAAAACCTACAAATCACTAAAAGATGAATAAAAGCAATCATGTGTCAGTGCCAAAAGACAAAAAAAGCCAAGGGAAATTGTGCACAATCGTACAAATAAACTAAAAGCCAGTCAAAGTATCTGCTCTTACATTTAGCTTCTAATTCAGTTCTTTTCATTCAAGTTAAAAAAGCAAAAGCACATAAAAAAAGCAGAACTTTGTTCAAACTCAGAAGACTATGAGGATTAGTAGTACCACAAAATAGATACACGCTGACCTGATGAAGCATTGTTAGGAAAAAAAGTCAAAGCTGCGAGCAGTTGCTTATCCACCGTGGCGTGCCGGCAGGACGAAATAGGAAGTGTCGAAATGAAAGCTGTAATACCACTTTTTTTTTTTTTTTCAATAGTCCAAGTGTGATCCCAGCAGATTCATCGCATTTAGCAAGGGTTTTTTTTTTCTAAACAATACATGGTGCTGGTGTGGCTGAAAAATGACACGATTGCAGTACTTCTACTGCAACACTGCCCTTTCCTCCATCTGGTGTTTTGCTGACAGGACAAACTGACTAAAAAAACCCCTTAAAGTACGATTTATTGACGAGCGATTCAGATTATGCAAGTGCGTCGTGGCTATTCAAGCGAAGTCTCTCATGATCATTGGAAAAGGTAAAAGAGTAATAATGATGATGATAGCTACTATCATTTGAATCACAGTGAATAGACAACTCTGGTGGCATTTCCTAAGCATCCGAGAGATGCTCCATTGGTCTGCTAATAATTCTTATATCAGGACAAAGAGCAAAAATATTTGATGAGGGTTAGTACCATTTGTTAATGGTCTGCAGGTGGCTGGTTATCTTCTAAGCGTAAAGCTAAACAAAGTTGAGGGAAAGACACTCAACTTTTCACTTCTAACATCGTCCCTTTTTAAATGCTCTTCAAGTTCCAGCCTTTAAAGGCGGGCTTTTTAAAAACAATAAATATGCCATACGTTACCAGAAGTAAGGCTCGCTCTCTTTTTCATTAAATAAAATCCTGACTTTTAGAAGCTTTAAGAATAAAGTGTATGCTTCATCCATTGGTTCCCATTTCCCCCCCCAGCTAAAAACGGAGTGCAGCCAAAACAAGTCTCTATGCCAAGGGCACACCGGCCTAATTGTGCGTTCAGTCAAGAGTGTATCCGAAAGGAAGGAAGTGAAACCTCCTCCTATTCTAACTTGCACTCAAACTAACCCCTTTCTCCTGACTCTGCCTGTGTGTGGCGAGAAAGAAACAGAACATGAGCGTTTACTGAGAAAGACACTCCATCAGCAGCGGGAGGGGAGCTTATTCAGCTGCACAGAGCAGTAGCCTAGTCAGCAGCAGGCCAATGTGCGTGAGACAGAGGAAGAGATGGCAGTACTGCTATAAAGTAAATTTGAAGAAATGAAGTCCATCTTTGTAAAGGTCCACAAGAGTAACCAGTTATTTTTAAAGGGGTCGGACACTGGGGGTCTATAACATGGAAAAGGTTCATTTTAAACCTCGTCTTACAGCCAGTGGTGATGCCATGACAATGAAAGCTACGCTGATGAAGGCCGTTGCCATTGGGTACCGATATGAGTGGAGGACATCCATCCTTTCAAAACCTTTAGCGAGTGGAATGTGAAAGCAGGTCTAATCCTAACCCAGGCGTTTTACCCAAGGGCAACATTTCATCGTGCATGTTCTATGCAGAGTGCAGGCATTCTGGCTCCCAGGGGAAAGCTTTGCTAGCGAGCTGGGCAGAGTTATCTGTTGGCTTTGTATTTGGACTTGCTGGCATCACGTGGCTCTTTGCTGGGGTTGCTCCAATCGTCCGCCTCGGGGCTCGTCTTATAATGCCTCCACGCCGACTTGTTGAAGACAGGCAGACGCTCAAAGGACTCACTGGACAGAGCCTTTAAATAAAGAAACAAGACATCCAAGTCAAGGAAAAGCAACTTTGACTTATCTTTATTAGAGGAGTTATTATCATTGTTTTTATTACTTGCCAAGAGTTGGATGGGTCTAAATAACCGTGAAGCTGGAGATGATTAGCTTAGCTCAGCATGAAGACTTTGAACACTGTTTCTGGTGGCTTCCAGCTTCTATGCGGTTTTGTAGGTAATAAAGTGATGAGCCTAAGAAATCTTAATAGTGATATGCAAGGTGTTTACACTGCTTCAAGTTTTATGCTTAACTAAGCTACTCATCTTCTGGCTTAATAATCACACTTTTTATTTGGGGGTGGGGGGGCGCCTAGGTTACAGATACACATATTTTGGCAGAACATCAGCCGACATACATATAATAACTGTATAGCACCTTTCAAAGAAGCTGAAAGAAAACCAGTGCCATTCCCCTTTTTCGTTTAAAACACAGGGAGCTGCTGCTGCTAAGAGGAAAATTGTTTGTAGCAGCATGTAGTTAAATTCCGTCAAGTCAGCCTCAATCTGTCCACAGTTAATACACCGCTTGGCAATTAACACCACATTTACTCCATCACATCCAGCACTGAAACGTGAACTACTAGAGTGATTTCTTCATTAGCACATTGATGTTCATAGGTATCATAGCTATACACCAGATATTTTTACAGTATTTGATTGACTGAAATGCAGACTTTCAGCTTTAGTTCAATGGATTTAACCAAAATATTGAATTTACTGATGAGGAACCACAGTACCCAATTTTCAGAGTCTGGACATTTGACTGGCAGGTAGTTTTCAGGTGAAGCCTGTTCTCTTGTTACTCCATGACAAACATACACAATCAGTTGTACAACAATCTGATACATTTTTAAACATCATCAAAAGACCTGAAAGGCCACAGAAGACAGCTGACATGAATGACGACAGAATTATTTCCATGGGTAAGAAAAACAACTTCGCAACATCCAACCAAGTCAAGAACACTCGAGGAGGTAGACGTATCATTATCACAGTCTACAATCAAAAGGCGCCTTGAACACAGAGGGTTTACAACTAAATGTAAACCTTTGCACTCAAGAACAGGAGGGCTGGGTTAAAACAACTTGCACAGATCTGGAAAAAACAAATCTTTGGACAGATGAAATCAAGAAAAGCTTGTATCAGAATGATGGGAAAAGAAAAGGAAGAAGAAAAGAAAAAGTTCATGAAGCTCACCGTAGTTCAGGGCCAGCCACTGGTGTTTATTGACAGTGTGACTGCTGGTATGAGTGTTAGGATGACCTGTGAAGTGTGCAGGGCTACACTCTCTGCTCAGGTTCAGCTCAATGCTGACGGCGCTTCGTTTCATGGAGTAAATTAATCATGAACCAAAGCAAACTGCAAAAGCAACCCAAGAGTTTCTCAAGGCAAAAAAGTGAGCTATTCTTTAATGGCCAAGTCATACCTGATCTCAACCCAGCGCAGCATAACTTTCACTTATTAAAGACTAAACTGTAGCCAGAGACTGCACTTGGCTGCAGTAAAGGCAGTAAACTCATTCAAGACTTTTGTTATGGTATCGATTTAAAAGTCATCAAAGAAATCTACATCGCCTCGTTCTTGAGACATTGTGTGCACAAAGTTAGGCGTCCAAGCTCCCGTCTACAACAGAATACTTCACAGAGAGACATGAGTGGATTCTTCTGTTTTAATCCTCCCAAATTCAAAAGTATTTTCAACTCTCAGTTAAACAGAGGTGTCAAATTAAAGGAAAAACAAAAACAAAAAAAACAACAAAAGGAAAGGTCCTGGGTAATTATGTGTCCAAGAGTCTACAGGAGGGATGGAACGCCATTCTTTCAAAGGGCATTTCCTCACTAAGGGTTTTGATGAAGCCAGGAGAGAGTATTATCTCACACAAAAACCCCGCAGTACAGTTCGGCCATCTGCCCAGAAGATCACCTTTTGTGGCAGAATCCACAATTGAAATCACAAGTCTCCTGACAGATTTAGTAGAACTCGTGATTACATGATTGGCTGTGTATATGGCTGCCTGGATGCAAAGCCTGTGACTTGAACTTCAAGCTAAAATCCCAGCTTATAAATCTGCATACTCTTTTGACAGCTTTATGTCTGATTAATGAACCCAGTCCAAAAAAAATAAGAGAAAGAACTCTTACTGGCACTGACTGACGTCAACTCTAATTTCGCCTATTTTTACCATAACCAGTTCCACCTCTTTGCTGTCAGCAGGTCACAATCCAAGACTCCAAAATGTGGCACACGACACTGAGTATCATTTTTTCCCCATTAATCTATCTCAAGTGCAATTTAAAAAAAAATACTAAGATGATGACACAAGTGATGGACGTAATAATAGTAGGGAAAAATCCTGGAATAGGAACGTTTGAACAGCAGGAGGGGGAGAAATAATCCCAAACTGTGCCAGCTTAATGCCAACACAACTGAGGCGTTGTAGAGGTCAAGGGTTCAGTTTTTTCCTTTAATTAATCACCAATCTGTCGTGCCTTACAGATCTTTGCAACGTTACAGCATACTCAAATTTGAATAGCTCACCTTCAGATAGATGACTGCATCCGTGCCAACTCCTTCCATAGAGTACAGCTTCAGATCCCCCTGGAAATATCGGGCATACAGCCTGGAAATTGGTAAACCGTAGCCAAAACCAGCCTGTAAAGTAAAAAGAAAATTTATGTAAAGTCATACCATATAGAAAAATGCAGGAGCCAAAAGAGGCTTTTGATCACAAGGGTCGATACTGATGCGATTGTATGGTTGCAGGTACCAGCGGGACAGCTCCTGGCTCCAGGCTCGGCGTCGGGGCAGTGGAGTACATATAGTTGAAAAGACGGTCTATCTTCCTGAGAGGGACTCCTCCTCCTCTGTCGCTGATCTAGAGACAAAAAGGATAAAAACAATGGAGAAATGGAACAACTTAAAGACAATAAAAGCTAAAACACCTCTAAATATTTCTTTAATGATGCAAATGTGTGTCGAATTTACCTTTATCGAGAGATCCTCTTTACCCAGAGTGACTTTTGTCTTCACTGGTGGTAATCCCTCTTTACTGTTCTCATGAAGCTCCACTGTGGCTCTCATGGAGTTCTGCAAACATCCCAAGAGTTCATTAACTCAGCTCAGCAGCAGCCCTTACAGAATTATAGTCCTGTTACGTCTTAATTGCATTTAATTAGATCCGGGCCAGTTAGGTTAGGAGCACTGACACTGGCCTGCCTACCTTAAAGAGCTCAAATAACATGTGGAATAGATGAGAGGGCACATACACCACTTGGATGGGCCTTTTGGGAGCCTTCACTGCAAAGAAAAGGAGCATGAAGACTAAACGCACACTAAAAAGCAGCTTCTTTTGAAGTAAATGAGGTGGTGGATCATTACAGGACTAAATCTGGACCCAATCTGTGCCCACAAGCTCTAAAAAGACCGGGTCACAGGGTTGTAGTTTTTTCAGTGCTGTGACTAATTACAGAGGAGATTGCTTAAACTGCATAAATGCACAAAAGCACTCTTACTGTTGAATTCCTCAATCTTGAGCTCAGGAGCGGCCGAGTAGTACTTCTCGCACAGCATCTTGGCAGTGTCGTAAGCATCTGATGGAAGAGGCAAAACAACATAAGTCAGACCAGAGAACGGCGCAGATTTCTGCTCACAGGTCACCAATGCATCTTCTGTCCCTTCCTGAGTCACTAAAAGTGCAATGCTGGAATTCCTTTAAAACTATCATTATGTAAACACCCCGCTCAGCAAAGACTGATACTCTTTTGTTTGATTTGTGTCACTGCAGAGAGCGGCCGATGTGATATAAAACATAGCTAACCCCCACTTCCTGTGAGAAGAATGAATACATTTGCTCAGTATAACAAAATAAGTCAAACATAGAAAGAAAAATATTCCCTCTGACTTGAGTGAGCATGATCATGAGGGATTACAGCATTAAAAGGAGGATGAACACACAAGACAAACTGTATGCCCATGCTGAGTCTAATTTGATTACATGTAAAGTTTCCTGTCATTTTGTTACATAATTACAGTGCAAAATATAACATTTTATGAAATCTGGTCTAAAAAACTTTACTGGTATACAATCAGTTCATACCAAGTTTTCCTTAATGACTCATGATCTGACTAAATAAACCTTTAATTTTATATATTTCAGCTGCATTTTACTCAAAATGATTGCTTCATGTTTATTGAGGGTGACGAATCTTTTTCTTTCTAGTAAACCAGGTTAAATCGGTCATATTAAATAACTCCCAAACTTACCATTGACGACTTCTGCCACGTTGCAGTTCGGATCAATGCTGCCTATGTGTTTGGGATGTGCTGGGTTGGTATCGTTACCAAAAAGGAGCGCTGAAACACAGACGTGTGGATGTATAAACTTCAGCTGCACAGATGGATCCGATGGTCTAAACGACATAAATGTTTTGGGGGATTTTTGGAGACTCACTGTGCTGGTTGATGAGCATGCGGAACGAGATGCGATTGGTGTAAAAGCGGTCCAGGAAATACTGGATGTTGCTGCTGATGAACGGGTCGAAGCCGAACTTCTCCTTGTACTCAATGACCCCCTGAGCCATGGTGGGAACCACATCGTTGTGGCGGTTGCGGATCTCAATCAAAAGCTCCAGGAAACTAAAAAAAACAAAAAAACAAACCAAAATAAAAATCACATGAAAGAAGAAACATATTTTATATGTGCACAAAGAACAAGCCAGAAATTTAAATGTCACCATGATTTCTCTGCACAACGCAGCACAAGAATGAGGATCTGCATTGTTATTTCATTTTCCCTGGACAATTATTGGAAATGTGTTCTCTAAACAGAAAGACCCAACCACATTCCTGTCTGCGTTTATCGGTGACACATGGCTGTTTAACAGACGGGCATTGTTTTTGTATAAATACAGCGTTACCTGAGCAGTCAGCAGAGATCTATGTGCACTAAGAGGATTAGTTGCAGTGCCAGAGGGACTCTAATCTTAATGACACAAGTATACAACAGCTGGGTGTTGTAAAGCTTTATTTACTGTACATACAGCGTGCTTATTAATTTTTCATACAGCTAACATCCACTCACTCGTTCAGAGTATGAGGGTCCTCTGGCTTTCTGTTCTCGTAATCGAGCAACTCCACAAAGCTCTGCATGTACCTGATAAAACAGACAGAGGGCAAAAGGCAACCTTTACACATGCTTACTAACAATATGGCAATAAACCTTAAAACAAGTCCTGCTGCCATAAAGGCTGCCCTTTGGCAGGCGTATAAAGAACATTTCTGGAGGGAGTGTCTTACCATTTTTGCACTAGTTTGACAGAGGGCTGGCTAAGCAGTTTATCGGGGAGAAGGTTGACCTCTCTCATGGTGTTGGCCAGCCGTACGGGCAGCTCCTTACGCAGGAACATGAAGGACGTTTTCTCACATGCATTGTCCCGGCCTGAGGGAAGCAGAAGTGAGAGGCACAGATAACGCCATGATCATGAGTGCATGATCGCAGAATTATTGCCACGGTTAAGGAAAACAACTTCTTAGCAAGTCATGATCAAAATGAAATATATGGACTGTTTTAAATACTAGGATGGAAATCCTTTGCAGTCAGTGACTGCCTGAAGTCTAGAACCCTTGGAGATCACCTAATGCTGCGTTTCCTCCCTTGAGATGCTTCAGTTGCTGCTTCTTTGTGAGTCTTTCTGGCCTCAGCTTTGCCTCCAGTAACTAGATTAAACTCCAGTAAAGTTTAACCTGACCCTTCTGTTCTTAACCTGTGGTTTGCACCTCGATGGTTAATGCAGAACTTCAGTCAGAACCCTTCAAATTGAAGCTGACAGTCTAGACTTGAACCATATTGACTGCTTGATCCATTGTGGTGGTGTAAAAAAGGCAAACATAATCAAAATCGTGTCTTTGTCCAAATACTTATAAACCTAACCACATATGTGGAGCTTCCAGTTTAGTTTTCTCTTGCCAATAAATACAGTGTGGAGTAAACAATATCAGCTTTCTGACACTTTCACAATCCTGTTTATTGCCATCAATAAAATATCGTGATTAGAGTTTTTCTTTGCTTGCTTCGGCAATCAGAGAGGCTCCCAGCTCACGGGGATCAAGGTCAAATGAAAGACAAAGCTTCATATAAGAAGGTGCTTAAAAAGCAAGTGTGCTGAACTCATCTAAGAAGAGCGCTCGGTTTCAATATCCAACCTTTAACCTGATATCTTAAACTTTGCCATCTGACTGCAGCTGTATCCACATGCGTGCCAACATTAGCTCGAAAAGTTCACGCAGGGAAATCATTGGTCATATTTGCCTGGAAAGAGGGATGGGCGGTCAGGGAGACGTTAGAGGGATTGGTGTTTTAGATCTGTTGCGGGGGAACTTAACATAAAGTAGAGCCTTCTAGAGTTTGGACAGTGCTGCCCTGGGGACAACCTCAAAACTCTCAACACAGAAGAGACGATCATGACGTCCAGTGTTAGAACTTGGGATGATCAGACAAGAGGAAACGATCGAGGGAAAAGCTGGACCTGACTCAGCAGTTTAAAGGGGGGAAATCTTGTGAAATGCAGAATGAGGAAGCTTGTGCGTGAGAACAAAGAAGCCTGTGGCGACTATCCCTGGATGACGTCTCACGTGCTCCAGAGTGAAACACAGACACCGATATGTTTTGGCTCTCTTGGTGCCAAGCAGGGGTTCTCCTTAATGCAAACAAGTGCGGCACACTTCCCGTCACGCATTCTACATCCACAGCTGCGAGAACAAATTACGCAACAGACATGCCAGCGTTTAATCAAGAGGCGGATTAAGGAAAGCCTTGAGTGCTTCTGCACCATTAATAACCGTCGTCTTGTGGCACACATTGCGACGGGCGGGATTTCTACATGTCTTGGTGCAATAGAGAGGGGGAAAACATATTAAACAGAAACACATTTAAAAAACATCAATCTGCAATGACTCGTGCTCTAGAGCGACCTCACTAAGACACAAGTGAAAATAAATAAAATGACTAAAGGCTTCCTGAGCATCTTGGCAACCGGAGCGGGGCTGCTGGCCCCTCCACTGCATACGTGCTGCTGTGCCAGTCTGACTGAGAATACCTGCATGCGTTAGGGTGCCTGTCAATACTTGTTTACAACGTAAACAAATCCGCACAGGAGAGAGGACCGTCCTCTGTTTATATGTGGCTGCTTCACTGCAGGCGATCTCTACGTTTAACACACCTGACCGTAAGAAAGTCTAATGTTGCACGATCTGATATCGTCGTGTTGGTGTTGTTCCCAGATCATTATACTAAATGTTGTTCCAGCATCAACATGTTCCCTTCTATTAATAACGAGCCGGGGCTTGCGTGTGACTCTTCAGGTCCACAGCTGCGACTGATGAGATGACAAAAACACACAACAGGGCCTTCCACCTCCGCCTCCACCCTCTACAAGTCATTCAAGTCCTCTAAAGGTGCCAGGCGATGCCTTTACTCACCGAAATCCAAAAACTGCTTGATGGAGAGCGGAGACGGTGAAAATCTGGAGTAATACTCGATTTTGGGGTTGCTGTTTTTCAGCAAAGACCAGAAGATCCTCATATTGAAAGTTTTAGCGATGATGTGAGTGAGAAGAAATTAAGAGAAGGCGGACAGATGCTCGGACGGTGCGTTTCTTCCAGGGGCGGCCACATTTCCACCGGCCACAGCGGAGGAGACGGAGCGACGCGACAGAGCCAGCTCCATAAGGTTACAGGATAGGATAGAAGCGACAGGAACGGCTTCCTGGATCTACATTACTGCACGCTCAGATGAGCTCAGCTATCCAAAGCCCTTCGCAATGACATGACGACTTCATGCCATACTTTTCAAAATAAAGAAAGAATGCGCAGTATATTTAGTAATATTTTATACCGTCTATAGGGCAACACTGCAAGCTGCAAGGAGGGGTAAATTGGAAAGCCTGGCAACAACATTTATTAGTTTTATATAATATTCAAATAAAATTATTAATATTTATTAAATCAATTAGCATATTGTATATTTCATTTTCTGCACACGTTGTATATATTTAATTCTGTATATATGGTACTTATTTATCTATTGTGTTTTGCATGTATTTCTTTAGCCCTGATGTGGGTCAATACAACAATTTTGGTGCACTGTTGTGCAAAGTACGAGCGTGCAAGGACAATAAAGAGTTCAACTTAAATGGTTTATTAATTTTAATGGATAAAACATTATATTCTTATTCTTGGGATTATTATTTAAAGTCTCCCTCCCGACCCATGACCTGCATTTATACACAAATTCTGTCGCTTAACAGAAACACCATGCTTTTTTAAAGAATTTACTTAATTACTGGTGTATACATGGTCTATACGGGTCACTTATCACTCATGTTTTAAATTACAATGTCATTATCAATGTAACCCCAAAGCAAATGTCTTTGGACATTTCCTTGTTGAAGGTTGTATGAAGTTCGTATTAAAAAATATATATTTTTAGGTAAAATGGTTTGTTTTTGTCTTGCAAGAGGTTTCCTTTTTGTGTTTTTCCTATTAAAAATGAATAATAACACCGTAAACCAATTCATAAATGAAACACTTTTAGGTGTAGTTGAATGTATCCCTGCGTAGAGGCAAAAGCTTTTAATTTGAAGAGCTGATCTGTAAACATCCGGTGTAATTGATCTCCATTGACGTTTGTGGACAGCACGTACCTTCGAAAACTTCTACTCAACCGCACTTGGTGCAGGCTTGTGGATTCACAGCCGTGATTGGCTCCAAGAGAGGAGCGACAAATTCGACAATGTTATTGGTCAGAGGCTTGTCAGTCAACGTCATTAACGTCTACATACCTGTTTATCTGTTCATGCGCAGTCAGCAGGCAGTAGATGTTAGAAATGGGGGGTACAGAACGTAAGATTGTGGGTGGAGAACAGGTTTGGGCACCATTTTTAACACGATGTAAGCAGATTATGGTTCTTTTAAAACGAAAAAATAAGCCCCTTACTGTTTTTTTTTTGTTTTTACTGCCCCCTAGTGAGACAATATTTTAAAAATCTACAGTGCCCAGAGCAATGACAGTATTGGACCAGAGAACAAACACCACAGCGGAGAACTGTTAGAGCATTACCTTTTTAAAATAACCACATGTGAATAGTTAAAGTAGGCCAACATATCATACATACATGCATATGTGTATTATATGCATTTAATAATACTCTATTTGAGCACCTATAGTTTTCCAAAAAACAAACAAACAAACAAAAAAACAATCACCTTTTTTAAATTTAATGCTAATTCAACTTTTTAGAAAGACTTTTAAACTGGCCTGTTAGTTATTTCCAATTCTCTTTGTAACCCAGAGAGTCGGAGGATTGCAGGTACGCTGATGTTAAACCGTAAAATGCCAGCATGCAATGAACAAAATTTTTTTAATAATAAATTAATATTAAAATACAGTACTGCACAAAAGTCTAAAGCCACTCCTTATTTCTTTGTATTTTGTTACTAAAGCGATTAATAGGTTTAACGTGTACACTGAAATATAAGCCAATGTACTGGAAGAAGGAGAAGCCCCAAATCATGACAGAGATAGCTGAAGACACTCACTGTTGCCCATCTCGCCAGACCTCTTCCACATATATTGACGACGATTCAAGAGAAAAATATTAAATGTATTTATTGTCATAAAACCTGCCGTCACTAATTTTAAGTCCAGTTTTGATAATCTGAAATATTTAAGTATAGCTTCTTCAGAGCCAAACATCCACCTAGACCATTTCTGTCAACAGCAGATGGCTCAGAAGAAGCATCTCTCAGGTTCTGTGTCAGGTCTTTGACTTTTTTTTTCTTCCTGTTTCTTAAGAACACGACTTTTAAATACTGTTCATTTGCTGTACATAGCCGAAGAATTGGCATATCTATGGGCAGTGTGTCCTAAAAATAGAGAAAACTAGACAAGTGGAGGAAGAAAATACAGTTTTATGCCTGTCATACTTTGTTAAGTTTAACATTTTTTATCGAATCACCTAAAGAAATGCAAACAAATGGTATGTTTTGGGAACTGGCTGCTAGTAACAAAAAGCCTCTTTTCTAAGTTTGTTATGTGTAGATACAACATTGCTTCATGTCTTGAGTTAGTGAGGCGGTAGCTCAAGACTTTTGCACAGTACTCGATACTTCACTCATCTGAACTTTGGTGATTTTTAAAAATATTTGCTTTGCTTTATTTTTCTGTAGTGTTGTTTTCTTGTAACTGAGCACCATTGCGATGACCTCAAGTAGATGAGAATCAGCATCCATCAGCGAGGATTTATGATGCTGTTCCAGCTTTTTTCCTTTATCTGTTTCGCAAGCATAAGGAAATCATGCATTGAAATCTCCAGAGACAAAGGCTTTCTTTCGCTTGTGTACTTCACAAGCCATTATTCAAATGGTATCAAATTAGCCTACATAATTTCTGGTAAATTATGGGAAAATCTCATATTTGTAAAATAAAACATCTCCTAAAACAACCCCCTGATACCACTTAATTAAGAACATGTTTTCTGGCAGTCAGATGTGGTTCTCTGTCTCACTGCAGATTATGTTTTGGAGGAAAACTAAAGGGTTCTTCTGGGGAAAAAAGTGTGTATACAAGCGTTATTACACAAAAAAGATCAGGCGACCTCGAAAATGTGAGAATGTGGTGTCAAATGTAGCACTGAGAGCTCTAGGACAAAACAAGTCCAATGTCTGAGTCTTCAGTAAAGCTGTATTTTAACTCTTCAAGCTATTGCCAGTGCAATAAGTATCTGTTTTTGTGTACAGTACAGTGAACTGTATTCACAGACAGTGATTTCTGGAAGTGTTCCTGAGCCTGTGCAGTGATTTCCATGATGGAATGACACCTGTTTTTAATGCAGTGTCATTTTAAGACCTGAAGATCACATGCATCCATATTGATTTTTGGCCTTGTCACTTGTGCATGGAGATTTCTCCAGGTTCTCTAAATTATTGGATGACATTAGGCACTGTAGATAATGAGATATTGAAAGTCTTTGCAATTTTACATTAAGGAACATTATTCTGATTTTTGATTTTTTTGCAGATTGGTGAACCTCTGCCAATTTTTACTTCTGAGAAACTCTGCCTCTCTAAGATGCTCTTTTTATTCCCAGTGATGTTACTGATCTGTTGCCAGTTAACCTGATACTCTGCAAAATGTTCCTCCAACTGTTTTGTTTTTTATTCCCACTTACTTTCTTTGAAAAAAATGCAGACTTTCAAAGAGAGTCAGTCCATTTCCACGGGATGTTCTTATTAATTTCACATGCCTGTACATGACCTGAGTATCCTGTCAATCAAAACTGTGTAGCGGACTCGCAGCCAGTAAGCTTAATGAGCAGCCACACGACCCATTTACATATAACTCATATTTGTTATTTTGAATATATGCAATGTCTTAATCAAATACTTGAAAGAAAATATGAATCAAACATACAAACACACACACATACATACACACATTAACACAATTTAGTTCTCATGGAGACTGTGTTAAGTCAGTCATCCTGGTGTTTTCATTGGCATCCTGCTCTTCAGGTAAAGGATCGTACTGTCGTCGATAGAGCAGCCGTGTTACCATCGTTATGATGAACATCTCCATGATCAGCAGCTGCTGGCTCATCACTGTGAAGGCAGAATAAGGACACAAACAAGCTTAGCTGTCACAGGGTTACTGGTAAAAAAAAATAAGGATACTGATGCATGCTAAATATGATACAGTTGGATCCATAAATATTTGGACAGAGACTGCTTTTTTTTCTTATTTTGGTTCTGTAAATTACCACAATGACCTTTAGATGAAACAACTCAGATGCAGTTGAAGTGCAGAATTTCTGCTTTAATTCAGTGGGGGAACAAAAAGATTGCCTAAAAATGTGAGGAACTAGAGTATTTTTTAACACAATACCTTCATATCGGGGGCTCAAAAGTAATTGTACAAATTAAATAAGTGAAAATAAAGTGTTTATTTTTAATGGTTTTGCTGGCAATGACAGCCTGATGTCTTGAGCTCATGGACATCACCAGATGCTGGGTTTTCTCCTTTTTAATGCATTGCCAGGTCTTTACTGCAGTGTCTTTCAGTTGCTGTGTGTTTGTGGGCCTTTCTGTCTGAAGTTTAGTCTTTAACAAGTGAAATGCATGCTCAGCTGGATTAAGATCAGCTGACTGACTTGGCCATTCAAGAATATTCTACTTATTTGCTTTAATAAACACCTGGGTTGTTTTGGCTGTAAGTTTTGGGTCATTGTCTGTCTGTATTTTTGAAACACCCCCAATCAATTTTACTGCATTTAACTGGATTTGAGCAAACATTACATCTCTTAACACCTCAGAGTTCATTTGGCTGCTTCTGTCCTGTGTCACATCATCAATAAACACTAGTGCCCCAGTGCCACTGGCAGCCATGCACGCCCAAGCCATCACACTTGCCCCCGCTGTGTATTACAGATGATGTGGTTTGCTTTGGATCATGAGCTGTTCCATGCATTCTCCATACTTTTTTCTTGCCATCATTCTGGTAGAGGTTAATCTTGGTTTCATCTGTCCAAAGAATGTTTTTCCAGAACTGTGCCGGCTTTTTTTTACATGTTTTCTAGTAAAATCCAGTCTAGCCTTTCTATTCTTGAGGCTTATGAGTGGCTTGCACCTTGCAGTGAACCCTCTGTATTTACTTTCATTCAGTCTTCTCTTTATAGTACACTTGGATATCGATGCGCCTACATCCTGGAGAGTGTTGTTCACTTGGTTGGCTGTTGTGAAGTGATTTCTCTTCACCATGGAATTGACTCTGTGATCATCCTCCACTGTTGTCTTCTGTGGACGCCCAGATCTTTTTGCATTGTTGAGTTCACTACACATTATGTCCAAGTCCGTTATTTAACTATGATCGAAATATGTTTCAGTAAACACATACAAAAATAAAACTTGTGTCAGTGTCCAAATATATATGGAACTGTAAATATGTGGATGATTGGCCTGACTGGATAGATGGATGTAAACTCACTGTATCCTCTGATCGACGAGGGGAAAGGTGGAGAGCAGGCGATGGTGCCATTTGAGCCCAAGATGTTGATAATAGCTGTCTGCAGCTGGGTAAGAATCAGGAGCAGCTAACGACACAAATGAAAACATACAAGAACTAATTGTAGTTGCAGCTTGTGTTATCCTGGCAAAACAGTCTTTCAAATCTGTTAATAGTCTTTGTCCAAAAGTGTGCACATGTGCTTGATCAGTGTCTTACCTGATACATGGCGTATTTCGGGATGATCTTTATTGTTCGCAGGGTGTTCTTCAGGTGTATGAATGTGATGCCAACAGGCCACAAACCTGTGATTGTCAAGACGCCTACAAAACTGTTGATCCATATTGCATCTCCATCAGCGCTTATCTGCAACATACAACACACACACACACACACACAGAGTGGAGTCAGGCAACGAGGGACCAGAACTGTACAAACTGATGACACACTGTGGAAAAAAGATGGCAGGAAATGTATCTGAGAACTTTATATAAAACTGGATATTAAAATCACGTCAGATATCTATTATTCTATTATATTCTATTATATCTATTAGATATCTATTAACAAAAAATAGTTGTGCTGCCAAGAATAAGCATTGCTCGAGGTGAACACTAATGACAGCATGCTCATATGGTCACACCGACAGCAAGATGAAGGTTAAAGCAAAATGTTCACCATGTTAGCTCAGTTGAGTTGACTCAACAGTGTGCAGGACATAATTAAGGCGACTTTGGTGACTTAGAAAAACTACCAACACATCAACAGTAACCATCAACAGTAATCATTTCATATATAAAAATGGTCAAAACAGCTTGGCCATTGTCTTTAACATATGAACATGGTGATTTATTTTTTTCATACAAAATTGGAGTTATAATATTGGTTTAACAGTACTGTAAGCAGAGCTTTGTCAGCTGACATGAGAAACTAACAACAAGAATACAGAAATGAAAACAGCTTTAACAGGATTTCAGGGTAGTTTCAATTACATTGTGCTGTCACTGGGCACTTTGTTAGGAATACCAGTTCAACTGGTTATCATGGGAGAGTTTAAATCCATCTTAACGGAACGAGAGAATAATTCTTTTAGTTTGTGTGATTGTTTTTAATGTCGCTCTTACTTCATCTGTTATTGTATATTTTTCACATGTCTGTACAGGATAATGTTTTGTATAAGGACTACTTAAGTGTTCCTTAACACAAATGTTTAATTGGCCAATTACATCGCAACAACTCAACTGCTATTGCACCTAGGCATGTAGACACAGTCAAGATGACCTACTGAAGTTCAACCCAAGCATCAGAGTGAGGAAGAAAGATGATTTGCATGACTTTGAATGTGGCATGGTTGTTGGTGCCAGACACCCTGATCTGAAACTGCTGATCTTCTGGGATTTTCTCACACTAGGGTTTATAAAGAGTGGTCTGAGGAAAATAATATCTTGTCTGTTCCCTGGGTGAAAATGCCTGGTTGATGCCTAGGTTTTGTAGTGAATTGCTTTGAATGGAAAGAAAGGCATCAGTAATTCAAATGGGCTACAGCAGAAGTGATACTTTTGTAATTCACACAGGCTCACCAAAATTGGACAATAGAAGATTGGAAATATGCTCTTTGGTCTGATAAGTCTCAGTTCTGCTCTGAGATTTGGACGGTAGGGTCAGAATTTGGTATGAAAAACATGAAAGACTGGATTCACCCAGTTCAGGCTGCTGGTGGTGTAATGGTGTGGGAGATGTTTTCATGCCTGACTTTGGGCCCCTTTGTACTAAATTCTACTAAATTGAGCATTGTTTAAACACCACAGCCTACCTGAGTATTGTTGCTGACTGTGTCCATCCCTTTATGACCACAGGGTACCCATCCTGTAATGGCTGCTTTCAGCAAGACAACGCACCATGCCACAAAGCTCAAATCATCTGAAACTGCTTTCTTGGACACAACAATGAGTTTGCTGTTCTCAAACGCCCTCCACGATAACCAGATCTTAATGCAACAGAGCATCTTTGAGATGCAGTGGAACGGTAGATTCATATCATGGATGTGCAGCCAACAAATCTGCAGATGCTAACTGTGATAGAATCATGTGGATATGGGCCAAAATCTCAGAGGAATGTTTCCAGGAGCTTGTTGAGGGCTGTGCCACGAAGAATTAATGCAGTTCTGTAAGAAAAAGGGGGCCCAACAAAGTAGTAGCAAGTGTGTGAGTGTGTGAAGACTCTTGTGGCTAACAACATGTGATTTACTCAGAGTGGAGTTAGCAAAAGTAACTCTAAGTAGAAAATAATTCACTGTCAGACAGGTGGCTGAATCTAGACTTAACTGTAACTGCTTGATTTAAGGGAGCAATCATATGACACAGTGAAACAGATAAGTAACATAGACTATAAAAACTACTGTACTATAAAATGAGGCATGTTAGGCAGATCAGCGATTTTGTTTTCTGTGACTTAGCTTTGAGCCAACTTCAGCTTTTGTGACTGTGCAAACCTCTTCCCTGTACAAACTATGTCTAAACTGAAAAAAGGGACTATTAACCCTCTGTCTCTACAACAGGCCTAGACTACAAATTACAACTGTGGTTCCAGCTGTGTATAAAACGTCCAGAGCAACAGAGTATGTTTTAAAATAATTTTCAATGAAAAAACTAAAGAAGCAACCAAGAAGCTCTCTGAGAGCGCACACCCCCTCAAAGGCTCTGTACTCTCTGGGCAGTATTTACTTTTGGGCAGCATGACAAAGGTGCACTTTCATTACACAAACATTATTTAGAAGTGGGTAATCAATAACATGTATTGATTTTTAAATAACTGGACATGAATAACTTGAGTTTACACACGGCTTAAAAGAATTAAATGAACTATTCTGTTAAAATTCTGGGACACTAATCTGATCGTTTATGTTGTAGTTTTAGCTGCTTTGGTGTTAATGAAATGACAGTAACAGCAGGTGCACTAGAGATGCAACAATGAGACAACCCCCATGACAGGACTGCTTTTACAGATGGAGACCACTGAAAGATTTTTCACTAGATTTTGCATTTGGCTCGGGTCAGTGTCACTGCTGGTAGTATGAGGGTATACCTGGACCCTTCAGAGGTTGCACAGGTAGTCCAAGTCCTCCAGGATACCACATCAGCATGTACCATTGCCAGAAGGTTTGCTATGTTTCAACAGCGTGCTCCTGGAATTTACATGTACATCTCTCCTAAAGTAATTTTACAGGGTCAAAGAAAGTCCTTAACCCATCAGCAGGACTGGTATCTGCTCCTTTCTGCAAAGAGGAGCAGGATGAGCACTGCCAGAGCCTTACAAGATGACCTCCACCAGGCCATTGTCGTAATTGTCTATGACCAAAAATAAGTAGCAGACTTCATGAGGGTGGCCTGGGGACGCAAAGTCCTTTGGGCCCTGCGCTCACTGCCCAGCGCCATCGAGCCTGATTGAGTTTCCAATAGAATAAGAGAATTGGCAGGTCCATCTCTGTTGCCCTGTGCTTTTCACAGATGAGAGCAGGGTTACCCTGAGCACATGTGACAGATGTGAAAGAGTTTGGAGAAGTTATGGAGAACGTTATGATGCCTGTAACGTCGTTCAGCATGATCGGTTTGGCAGTGGGTCGGTGATGGTCTGGTCCAGATTTAGGAAGTAGATCTCCAGGGCACCATCTTTCATCTCATTAGGAGCATGCCCCAATTAAAAAAAAAAAATCTAAACTAGATCTTCAGGCATGTATACAAACTCGTGGGGGCCATTTAGACTACTGAGTACCATATTAAGTTGCTGCTGCAAAATTTGTGGGAAATCTGATGCATATTTTTTTTAATGGTGTCTTTGAATTATGTCCTTGGTGGGGTGATAATTTTGATTGCTTCTATTTCTGTTTTAGAAGCCAAATTTTAATGAACTATTAACACAGCCCTGTTCTACACCATATAGGATTCTAGTTGCCCAACAGTCCTTCTTTTCTGTATTTTCTATTTCATGATGTGCCAGATGTTTTCCGTTAGTGAAAGGTTTGGGCCTGCAGACAGGCCAGTTCAACACCTGGACTTTTTTATTATAAAACCATCCGTTGTAATAGCTCCAGTATGCATCATCTTGCTGAAATATTCAAAGCCTTCCCTGAAAAATACATCTGGATGAGAGTATATGTGTCTCTAAAACCTGTATATGTTTTTCAGCACTGCTGGCGCCTTACCAGATGTGCAAGTTGCCAATTCTACAGGCACTAATGTAACCCCATCCCATCAGGGTTGCAGGAATTTGAACTGAACACTGATAACAAGCTGGATGGTTCCTCTTCTCTTTAAGCCAGAGAATGTGTCATCTGTGTTTTCCAAAAAAAAAAAAAAACCCCACTTAAATTTTCCAGCCTTTTGTTGCCTCTGTCCCAACTTTTTGGAGACGTGTTGCTGCCACCACATTCAAAATGAGCTGATATTTTTACTAATCTTTTTTTTTTCTTTACACAGTGTCCCGACTGCTTCAGAATTGGGTTTCTATTTGGAGAGATAGTTGTTTACATTTCTGTACTTTCAACTCACTTTCTTTATATCATAGTTGCCGTGGGTGTAGAGAACAATGGAAAAGATGGTGAAGGCAGTCTTCAGGACGGCAAACTGGAAGGAGCCAAGTTTGAGCAAGAAGAGAGAGCGTCTGGAGACGAAACAGAGGAAAGCATTTCATTATCTCTGCTGATGACCCGGAATAATCTAACCTCTGATTTACAGTAAAAACCACAAAAAGTTCATTGTGCAGTTCCACTATACCTGCCCTTGAACGTTACTTCAGGATGTCTGGAGCAATACAGAGTGGATCTGGACACATCTCTGTGTGCTGCTGGCATGTCAAGATTTGACTGCTGTTACGCAACCAAAACAACATTGTGCTTCTGAGGTGCATTAGCTTTTTTTTTTTTTAACATAAAAACAGGGCACAGTATAAGTAGCTGAGCATGCCCTGGCTTGATTGTCATCATCTTGCAATTCAGAATGAAGGCTTTTTGTTAACTTTGTACATTTGCCTGTCACTGCTTGGCAATAGTGTGGCCTCATTCCAAGAAACTACGTGGGAAGGAGATAATGCTTGTGTGGGCAAATATCTGCCAAGTTCACCCATTTTCTTATTTGGTCATCATCTTTAGGCTTCAATAGGGACACGTTCATAGATAGACTTCTCTAAGGGATGAAGATGCCCCGCAGTCCCATATGAACTGAGACGCCAGGTCAGCTCTGTTCAGACAAAACCACTGTGCGACTCCTGTATCTGATTAAAATGGCCAAATCAGAAAGTCCATTCCAACACATGGTGCCACTTGGCTTTCTTCTGCAAGAGAAGGGCATGATATGACTGTTGTGTAAATGCTGCCCCACCTCGACCTAGTTGAATGACCAGCAGTGTAACCTGGATTCTGAGAACCGGACTGAAGCTCTAGTATGAATTCAGTGCTCTATGCAAAGAGGCTCTGTGTTTGTGTAATGTTTGAACGGGGGCGCAAACTACATCAAAGCCACCCGCCATGGTCTGTGCTTCATTAGCATTCTAGGTGGTTGCCATCTGCCTGTCCTGGAGCAATTGCCCAATATCAAAGCATCAGTGGAAACATCCTTGGAAATTGACCACCCTTCGCTGGAACTATTAAATACGGACAGTAAATAAATACTGTCCTTCGCAGGTGAACGCACCATTTCAAGATTATTCTTCCATATATGTAAAACTTCAATAAAATAAGCCTGGAATTCAAGCAAACACGAGAGCTCATGCTTGATTGCACTGGCAAAATTGCTTTCAGGTCTCTCTGACTGCTTTCAGAGAACTTTTGTGGATGTTGACACGCTCCTTTAAAGGCCAAAATTAGCCGTGAGGTTTAATCTAGTTTATTTAATCTGGCATTTATAGCCTCAAATCCCCCTCCACCCCTACCCCCTACCTACCAAGGAGGAAAAAATCTGCCAAAGAAAAAGGCTCTTTTGCCAAGAATAACGAAAAACCAAGATCGGAAACCGTCCATCATCATCATCAGCTTTAGTGACTATTCTGAAGATATGCATCTGCTGAGTGCTCTCCAGAAGTTAGTCATTTAGCAGGTTTACTCTCATCTTACGCGGCAGTAAACTAAAGCAAAAAAATGAGTGTCTGTGTCACTTGTGGATTTACCGTGTGATGGCCACGTCTGGCAGGCAACAGCAGCAGCAGCAACAAGGCCCCGTGCTGATCTTCAGTTTATATTTTCCTGCACGCTTCAGAAACGCCTCGTCGCCACCCACCTCTTCCACCATCAGGATCAGGAACTTGAACACCACGATGGCAAAGTAACTACGGTGAAAGAAGAGGACGAGACGCGGGTAAACGGAAACGAGGAACATGGGAATGAGATCTAGGAACGTAGGAAGAATAAGAGAAAGAGGTTTTTGGAGGAGGGCTCAGGAAGAGTAGTAGAAAAGTAAATGACACCTCACACATAACATAACAGCACTCATGTTTTCAGTTTTTCTGTAGGTTCTGAGGTTCAGGTTTCACTATTATCTTTCACAGCAGGACTCTGCTGGTCAGAGAAACACAGCACAGTGGGAAATGGAGGGTGAGTAAAGGAGAAGGGATGAGTGGGAAAAAAAATAAAAACCCACCAGCTGGAGAACATATCAGTAAACATGGTAGATCTGGGGAACCACATCCCCAGACATGACATGGTGCCAATCGCCTGAAAAAAAGAGAAAAGTGTCAATTAAAGATCCAGGTATACGTTTGTGTCATCTGTTTCTTTTCTGCAAACTGTTCTCACCGGTGCTGCTCCATTCACCCAGACGATGAGACTCTTCTTATTGGCAGGTACTTTCTTATAGATGTAGATACATTCCTCTAAGAAGACCAGCAAAGAAACTGTTGCCATGAAGGTCAAGATGCCGTACAGGATGTAGTCAAAGACACCAAACCCTGAAATTAACAAAGGAAAAGGAAAATAAGTTTGTTTTCATCAAATCTGCGGTGATCGATATGATCTTCGATTCTGCTCATGGGTATTGTTGCTGATATATTTTTACCTTTTGCTCAAAATACTACCTACAGCTGAAAATGCCATGTCAAAGTGTTACCCTGATATGGTAACATGAGAAGCTAAGTGCTAGCATGCTGTTTACAGGAAAAAGTCCAATTCAATTCAATTCCAATTCAATTTTATTTATATAGCGCCAAATCACAACAAAAGTCGCCTCAAGGCGCTTCATAGGTACAGAGAAAAACCCAACAATCATATGACCACCTATGAGCAAGCACTTTGGCGACAGTGGGAAGGAAAAACTCCCTTTTAACAGGAAGAAACCTCCGGCAGAACCAGGCTCAGGGAGGGGCGGCCATCTGCTGCGACCGGTTGGGGTGAGAGAAGGAAAACAGGATGAAAGAATTAGGTTTGACCCTGTAAACCACAAGAGCCCTCTGATGTCAGAGAGATCCGTCTCCTCCAGCATGTCCCAGAGGTTCTCAGTGGGCCTAAGAGAGACATGATATTTCATGTTCCCTGAATCACTCTTGCACAATTTGAGCCCAGTGAACTCTGGCTTTGTCTTAATCTAAATATGCCTGTGCCTGTGTGATTCAGTATATTCATATTGTCAACTGAGCTCAATTTTTTGGCCTTATTACACCGATGAACCTAGACCCGACCAGCTGAAGCAACCCCAGATCACAGCATTACCCACTTCACTGCACAGGCTTGTTCGGTAGACACCAGGCATGACAGCTGAGAATTGCTTCATCAGCTCTCCTCTGACATTGATGCTCCCATCACTTTAATCTTTATCAGACTACATGATCTTTTCCCATCACTCCAGATGCCAACCTTTATGCTCAGTAACAAACTAAGGCTTTTTTTTTCAAGCCTCACTGATAAGTGCTTTTCTTAAGGCTCACAGCTGTTTAATCCCAGTCTTTTGAGTTTTCTTCATATTGTATATTGAAATGCTCTCAATTTCACAGTTAAACGTGAGCTTAAATGTGAGCTCTACGGTTGATTTCAGCAATCATATCTTTTGAGATGCTTTTTCTAGATGTTTGGCCACTGCTATCTTTCCTAGTTTTAATAGTGTGTCGGAGAGTTAACCCAGTTTTAGTAGTTTCAGCAATCTTGGCTGTTTTCTTTGCTTGACACAGGCCAACATTTTGACTCTTCTGAAAATGATAAACATCTTTTACCGCGACCACAGGATATGCCTTCTGACATGCACGTTGAAGAAATGAGAAGGTACTCAGTGCTGAATTCAGCTGTTGTGAGGTGAATCATATGAATCACTGCAGTAACTGTCCAGTGGAAGGCTCTTATCTGTTTGCTTAGTTAAATCCTGGCAATGGGGGATTTAAGGGGGAAAGTATTTCTAGGTTAATATATTTGTGGGCTTCTGTTAAAATGATTCAACAATCATTTAAATAAACTAAAGCCAAATACTGCCAGACCAAAACAAGCTCCTGTAGCTTTGCCCACTGTTAGGCTGATTGATATTCATCTTTGTGCTAGCAGAACTTACTTTGTAGTCAATAAACTAAAGTGCCATCAAAGACGTAAAATGAAACAGCAGCTTCTCGTAAGCTGGTTAATGATTCTGAAACAAGGTGCCATGCATGTGGGCAGAATTATGCACAATGGAAAGTAACAATGCAGGGCAAAGTGTAAGTTGCGGAAACATCCACAGCAGCTGGAAACCAGCAGCTAGAGAGTCTAATTACGACTGAATTGTTCAAACTGATCTTTCACAGAAAGGACAGTGTGTGATAAGAAATCTGCAATCCGGTTTGTGTCTGAACAAGAATGGGAGGAAGGGCTGAGTAAAAGTTCCAGCATGCTGGTATAATTAAGAGGATTCTCGTAATGTGTGTCATTTCTTCTCTGGTGTTCATGGTTTTGAGCGCACAGCATAGACAAGAGACCTTCGTTCATTTGTTTGTTTGCGAAGAGACAGACAGTGACTGAAATCTGGAGCCTATAAATCACTAATTTATTATTATTATTTTTTAATCAATACTTTATTTGTTTTTCGGCCAAATTCTAGCGATATTTTAAGTGTTCTCTTTGACCACTCAAGCTATCATACGATGAACCAGATATGTATGTGGCGCCGTCTGTTTAATTCAGCCAAGTGGTGACGAGGCCACAAGGTTTTACCCTCTCCTGCAGTGGATAATCAATCCTTGATTTTTGGGGCTGTTACTGATTTTTGAGAATTAATTAAAAAAACAAAAAAACCCAAAACAAAACATTGCCCACTGGCCAATCATCTGGTTTCATTTCCTAACGTAATATTACACATCTTTGTAGCACATTTGCTGACTGAGACATGCAGTCTGAAGGACATTTATCTCAGCACTACAAATAAATAAATAAATTAAAAAAAAAAAAAAATTAAAAAAAATCTGAAGCTTCAACAAACAGGATGCAGCAATAATTTAGCGTAAAATCGAAGGTTAATTCATAAAAATAATTTATCATTAAGGAAAATGCGCTTGGTATAAACTGAATATATATGTCAGGTAAATTCAAATGTAACCAGAACCCATTAAATGTAACACTTAACACTGTTCTCATGTAAGCAAACTACATTGGAAAATGTACACGTAATTATTTAGTTAAAGTCAGAAATTTGGGCAAAATATTGTTTATTTCAGTTTGTCTCGTTGCTGATCATGTGTAGCGGTGCGCATGATCCAAAACAGACATTAAAGACAAAATAGTAAACACGTTTTTCAAAAAAAAAAAAAAAAAAGAAAAAGAAAAAGAAAAGAAAAGAAAAGAAAAAAACGCCCGCAGGCCAAATGGAAGCCATCCAGAGAATAAAACTGAAGCGCAAACATGGCTCACACTTTCACGCTCTTATTATTGGGATATTACAATAAGAATATTAAATCCACATCTGTAGAACGTTTTAGGGGGAAAACAGTTTACCTTTGTTGTGCGGTTTGTCTATTTGTTCGCAGATGGGTTACAGTAAATGTAAAGCGAAGGAGGGGGAGTCTGTAACTGTACTAAAAGATCACTTACTGTACACTTCAGTGGTGGTGAAAAACCGAGCAGATGTTGGCACACACCTGGCTCTGAGACAGCGTCAAACTGAGCTTAAATAGTTTGCTGGGAGGGGGCACGAGCAAGATACCATAAAAAATACGTATATCTTATGGTCTGTGTATTCCAACACAGTATTAATATGTAATTCTCAGCTAAATCTATATTGTGACCCCCCCACCCCCCAAAAAAGTGTAACATTAAAAGCCAAAAAAAGAAGATTCTCCTAATGAAGGTTAGAAGGGCACAGTGGCCCAGCTGGTGTTCACAGTATGGATTTTTACTGTAAAGAAACAGGTAGCTTTGATTTGACTGCTGCCCTAAAAAAACTGTTTACAGAGCACAGCTTTTGAGAGGATGACACAGAACTGGAACCTTGGTACATTATTTATTTTGTTTTATTTCATATGTCTGAAAAATCCTCACTTCAAAGTAGTTGACCATCGTGCTGTAAAAGGGCAGCAACATAGCACAACTTCAGTCTCTCATTCCCCAGTGTGCTTCAAAGACTTGCAGGAATCCCATTAAGTCCTAATGAAGTACAACCAGCAGTTTAGTTTCTCTGCTCCGCCACCGTTACCAGGGCTCTGTGACCCAGTGGTACACAAAAACCCTCCCACCAATTAAAATTCCCGTGGATCTGCTGGTGCTGCTCGTAGGGAGCTTTTTGGGGAACCGTGAAAACGGGCAAATCTGCCGTGCGGAACCCGCTTTACTCACTGCGGATGACAACCATGGCGAAAGGAGCCTCCTCCGTTTGACATATCGGGTCAGAGATAGGGAAGGATCTATTGCTCATGTTGGCTCCCGTCGGTGCCGTCTCGGTCCCCTTTCCATCCATGGACGCTCGATGCGTAAAAGTCCGAAGTGGCTTCTCCTGAGAGCGTCCTCAAACTTTTTAAAAGGGCATATCTGCTTCTCAGATACCCTGAAACACTCAGTCAGTGCAACTGGACCCCGCCTCCTTTGAATAGACAAGGGTGAGCTGTCTGCATCTGACGGGGAACCTACGCACAAAGGATGACTTTAAAGTAGTCCCAGACTCTTACCTCCTTTGAATTGGTGCAATATTGATTTCCTCACAGTTTAGATAACACTGAGCTGATGAAAACGCGTGAGTCATGTTTGTGCCACCGTGGCTTTTGTCGTTGAACGCAAAAGCAGCCGTTCTCCTCTCCTGTTCATTATGGCACACTTACATATATAAGGTGGAATCTGATAGAGGGTTAGCTAGATTTCTTACTTCACTGTTACTGTCAACTCTTCTCAGATGAGGATTTGAGCTAAGTGGGAACATCTTTAGGACGGAGGAGGAGGGGCAGTTTGACAACAACAGGGCTGCGTGTGTATGTGATTTGGGGTGGTGTCGGTGGTGGTGGTGGATTTCTTTGGGATTTCTTTGGACTTGAGCACCTACAAAGCACACACATCTTTCTGCTTTCACTTTTTTTTTGCAATACTTTTGAGCAGCACTCAAAAGGCTGTTAAGTATTTGAGACCACCCAGGTGGGTTTACAGCATCTGAACAGAACCAAAATAGGACGCCTCACTGGATATCTGAGAACATGCTCTGTACCTGTTTTGTTTGTTTATTTGGTTTTTTTTGGTTCAGGTAAACCTTGTCTCTTCGCGAGGTTGGATCCTTTATTTTCGTTTACACCAAGATTAAACCCCTTTATCCTTGAGTTGCATGTACAGACGTGTCACAGGAATGATTAACAGAGATGGCTGAGGGGCACAAAAACAGGGATGCATCTCACATCAGATGATTTACACAAGTACACATCCTTCACTGTGCAAAAAACGGATGATATAACACATCATTTTCTGACCTAATACGAACACTGAGTCATTTTAACCAAGCCTGTGCAACTCTCTTGGCTCTCAAGGTTCACCTTGGTTGCTACAGACTGACTCTTTAGAACTGATTTGCCCTGACTAGCCTGCATTTGGGTAATTGATTGAAAACTTCAACACTCTACAGCCTTAAGCCCTGACACAGTTTTACCCTGAACAGGTTTGAACAGGTCTCTCTTCACAGCTGCAATCTTGTTACAGCCAGTGATTCACAAAATAGGCGAAAAATTACTGATTTGAGCAATTTCGCGTCTAGAAGCCAGAAATTTTGTTCATTTGGGTTCAACCTTAAATTTAGCTGATAAATTTAAAATAAAACTGTTACCTGGTTGCATCTAATTTCCTGCTGGTTGGCTTTGTTTGTAGAGCCTGATGTCACCATCCAGTCAACACCATCACTATTTAATGCCTTTCCCTTTAATGGATAAGCCACACAGTGGTCTTCAGTGAAACTGTGGCTGCCTTTGCTTTGCGTATCCTTTTCCCCCTCTTTTACAAGCAAATACTGTTTTCTTTCTCTGGAAAAGTGACTCAGAGTTTATTATCTTAGGTGGCTCAACATTAGCTCAAACACTCAGATTACAGAGGAGAGTAGAAAAAGGGCAAATACCAAAAGTTCTTCTGTTTTTATTGTGTTGAAATTCTTTCTTTTCCTCTTTTTTTGAACTGTTTGGATTGTGTTTATGTTTTTTCTTTTTTATTAAATTTGCTCCAGTAGCTGCTTAAACGGACCCGTGGAACAGATGTGACGCACGCTCTTCTGTCTTCGTGTGCCAACGCTTTGATTTGCAGACAAGCACAGCGAGCAATTTTACAGAGAAAGTGACCATGAAAGACAAGAGGATGAGCAAACAACAACCTCAGCACCAGAGGTGAAGGGCCTGGGTGTCACAGAGATAGCAAAGGTCAATGCTCAACAGGGTTCCTGAATCTAAGTCCACAATGAGTGTTTACTCTTTCTAATCACTTCTGACAGCACATGGCTAAACACAGCTACTCATTCAATGTGCACACTGTTACTGTAGCTTGGATAGAAAAACTTAGAACCTTTTTATTGTCATTGTACAGTTGCTTGCACAGTGAAATTAGGTAGCAAGACCACAAAGGTGCAAAAGTACAGAAATCAATACACACAGAAGAAAAGCAACATAAGTACAACAACATAAGTACACTATATACATGCATAGTGCATGTTTCTTTGCAGATGCTGGGGTGTGTTTCCAGAAAAGATGTTTTGCAAGCACTGCTTACCTGATGATCACAGCTGGTGCGACAAGACATCCAATTTCACAACTAATTTTCACCATCAAAGTGTTAAAACTACTATGAGGAGATGATACTGAGTATATAAACTGTATTATCCATGTTTGCTTTATCATCTATCTGCTTTACACCAGTCTGCCTGTGTTTGTACGTTGTACCTGTTTGTACCTGTTTTGCTGTAGCTTCACTGGAGATCAGTTCCAGTGGTTCTAATCTAACTGCAGCATTCTCTTGTAATCTAAAGCTAAAGCTGCTGTTTGGAATGTGGCCCATTTTGAGTAACACTGCAAATAAAAATGTCACGTTTAATAATCTCCGTATTTGAATTTGTTAAAGGGTAACTCTGCTGGGTTTTACACACTAGTGCATACACTTGCGGTCAGATGTTTACATACACTTGTTATGGGCATTGATGTCATGCTAATTTTGGCTCTTGCTTTCTTTGAATTGATCTTTTTCCAGGGTGGGATGGTTTTACAGCACACATCTCTAATTACTGGGCGCAAGAGTTTGAATTTATTTTGGATTTTCTCCACAGGGGGTCAGTTGTATGCATACAGACTCATATCTTAATTTTTTCAACAGGGTTGAGGTCAGGGCATTGGGGAGCCCATTCTAGAAGCTTAATGTTAGCCAGCATTAACTCAAAGTTTCATCCGTCTAGCTGTTGATTTGAGTCAAAGCTAAAGAATTTAGAAGAATTTAGAAACTTTTGTCAAGAAGACATTCGGCTTGTCCATGTGGGCAGCTGCAAATTTCAGTCAAGCTTGAAGGCATTGATTTTGGAGCAGGGGCATCTTTTTTGGTCAGCACCCTCTCAGTCCAAGGTGATGTTAAAAGTCTCGTCGCTATGAACTGTGATGCTGGCATTCCAGGAGTTTCCAGTTCATGGCAGGCTTGAGCCTTTGTGGTTTCTGAACATCCTTACCAATTTCCTCTCATCTGAGGGTGACAGTTTGGGTCTCCTTCCTGACCTTGGCAAAGTGGTGACACATCAGAATAACTTGTAATTACATACAGTTGTTTGAACTGATAATATTGGAATCTGCAGTTTTTTGGAAATGGCTCTAAGAGATCTTCCCAGCTTGTTTCTTCACTAAGATCTATCATTCTCGGACTATCGCATTGTTCTGAGTTTCTGTCAACCCAACAAGTGCCAGGGAACAAATCCTTTTACCAGCTGCAGTCAGCTGTGATCACTAATTTAGAAGTGCAGGTATGTCAGTGACAACGCAGTGAAATTTAAAACCTAAGAAGCACAGGGTTTCATCAAACACATCATCTCAGTGCACAGAAACATCATGCTCTCCATGGAGTATACCTTTCCCGGCTTACACAGACACACCGACCTCTTCTTTGAATCCTCTACTTACTGAAACACAAATAAGGTTATCAGGACCTTACACCACGTTCCCTCCTAAACAGAAGAAACACACACCATGAAAGCCCTTAAAATGTGGCTATCTACTATCCAAACTTCATTAAGTCAGTGAATAACAATAGAAAGGAACCTATGACATTGGAAAGACTTTTCTCCAACCATAATATCCTGGTGCACTTTAGACCCAGCAACAACATCGGAAAAAGTGGATAATCTCAGGGACAAAAGACCCAAACATGAGCTAAGTAATGCTGCGCAGTGCAGTGAGGAGTATCAAGTGACCAGTTGAGGAGACAAATGAAACACTTGAACAGCAACCCCAGAGCAAGGCTGCAGGCAGCGATCGCATCAGTCTTAGGGTCCTGCAGCATCTCTACAACCTGCTGCAGCATTGTGAGAATCATATGGTGATTTTTTGTTTGTTTGTTTTTGTCTTTCTGCCATTTTCAATACAATCCAACTACTTCTGCTGAGTGAGGGGCTGCTTACATTGGGTGTGACTATTTCCACTGTCTCCTGGATTGCTGACTATCTGTCAGAGTGGCCTCAGTTTGTACAGCAGGGGGGAGTGAGGAAGTTATTCAGGAAATTAATCATACCTGTCTCTATCAAACTGTACAATAACTCGCATGAGCACCCCTGTGAGGCATTCGATTCCACACGCACAGTTTGTTATTAAACCATCTTGCAGCCGGTTCCTAGATTGAATGCAAATTTAAAATGTATTAATCTAATTTGCACCAGTCTCTTGCACAATCTCAGTCTTGTTTTCACTCTTCTTTAACTTAAGTTTTTTTTTTTTATCACTGTTGATTATATATTTATATCTTGCATTATATCACAGTATAATGCCATCACTAAGAGCCTGTGGCATTTTTACTTCAACTATGATGATAGTGTAGTGTAACACAATATGTCTTTTGTGGGATCAATAAATTACCTACTTACCTATATACGGATGACAGGTTGGGGCACCATCTCACAAATAAGCCAAGCTTGGGACCATGTGACCCTTGCAAGTCATGTGCTAATAGGGTGCGTCAACAACTCAGGACCCCCAACACGGTGACAACCCCACTAGATGTTTCGCACCTGGGATTCCCTTTTAGATCAGAGGCTGAACATCTTTAAGAATCAAATGTAGAAGTCCATCTGCCTTCAACTCAAGCTCATAAGATGACCGTGACCTGGTTGACTGAGAAGCTACATAAACATGCTGCATATGAAAACTGAAAAACAGATGCACAAAGTAATAAATTCCTTTCAAGTGATATCACTTGAGGTCTTATGTCTGAAAATGAAACACAGGGTTAGTACGATGTGAGTTCCCTGGAACTCTGCGGCTTTCTTTTTAACACCCAAGCAGACGTGAGGAGGGGGACTTCCAGCATTCCTGATCATGCTGAACACATTTCCAGGATTTTCAATCCTACATTGATGGAAAACTTCAACATAGAACTGATCATCTACCAATCGGAAGGTCTGTGGGCAAGCTACTGAATCCAGAGTTGCTCCCAATGCATCCATCAGAGTGTGAGTGTGTGAACGAGTGTTAGAGTGCAGTGATGTGGGCATGACTGGGTGAATGAACCATGTAGAGAAAAGTGCTTTAAGTTGTCAGAAAAAAAAAGTATAATGCTCTGAGCTTTTTAGAAAAACATTTATTGTTATTTTCACGTTAATTGTGTAGAGGCATGTACTTCATTCACAAAATAGGAACAGTAAAATTAATCAGACAAGAAAAATATATGCTGTCTTCTGTTTTCTTACATTATCAATATATATGTACATACATTGTAAAATAGGACATTGTAACAAAAAAGAATCCAGAATGTAGCAATAAGCAAGTTATGATGGCTACATCTGCACTGCACCGTGAACACAGACGTAGCGTGCCGTCAATCTAAAAAAAAAAAAGAAAAGCTGATATTAGACTGAGGTTTTCAGATCCTTCTTCCATTGTCAAAGGAGTTTTTATGGCTTTATTTATAGAGTTGAAATGACACAGCTAGCTATAGTTAAAAAAACCAAAAAAACAACAGTGACTTTTATAACACCATAAACCCCGTTATCATGGTAAAACATCTTTACAGAAGTTAGGCGCCATGCTTTTGAGCATTAATCAGTTACTGATGTTCACAGAGACGTTAAAAAACAAAACAAAAACATCTCATCGCTGCACAGAAGCTTCTGTCCGAGACCACAATATTACAAAAGAACACTCACTTAAGCATTACAAAACACACGCACACAGACACACGGGCGCACTTTAGTCTCAAGGAGAAACAGCCCAGAGAGAATACAGGCATTTTTAAAACAATAGGACAACAAGTCCACACTTTTAGAATCAGTGGCTGTAAATGATGAGTGGAATTAGCCGAGCTCCTTATACACGATACAAAAATGTCTTCTTATTTTTAAAGTTTAATTTCTTGAAATTTTTGAATGTGATTTTTAGAAAAGATCTACATATAATCAGAACATAACCTTGGCTTGGATCATGATCTTAGAAATTGAACCTGCTACTTTTTTTTTGTTTGTTTTGATTCAACCACAGTGTCATTATACAATAGCGAATATCCTCCAATCACTGCTCTGCAAAAAGAGTTATTATAAATATACTTGGGCTCAAAAGGTCAAAGATGATTGGAGGATTCAAGAAGTAAACAAAAGTCTAAAGATCAGGCTGCTTTTTGTTGTTGTGGTTTTTTTAAAAACACTCATACCTTTACTGTCCCGTCTGTGATACATTCAGCACACGTTACGATAACACTAACACACTGTACATGATAGAAACAGCTGTAAACTTGTACACCACCAGTGTCTGGTTGGATATATTCAGCAGGAGGCTTTTCCAGCAACACTCAGGGATGTGATCAGACAAGTGAGTAATGGCGGACATCAGGAATTTGCTGCATCGCCTTACAATGCTGCACTAAAACAATAACATTTCTTGGAAAAGGAACTCACTCCCGAACGATTGTTATTTGGTTGTGCTGACAAATGTGAGCAACGCTGTCTTCTGGGTATTAAAAACACTTTCCTTACAGATTTCCGCACACCCCTTGAGTAAATTCCCAGATGTTAAACACTGACAAAGTACAGGAATTAAAGAAGCTCACGCTCAAGATCACAACAATGAGCCGATTCCAAAATACAGACATCCACGCATGTCTACAGCAACAAGGTGAGCAGAGGCTGTAGCTCTATCAGAGGGGTTCAATTCACTTTCAAATTAAATCCAGATGAGTTATTACAGGAATTTAATGCATATTAAAGGATATTAAAAAAGCGATTTAACCTGAAAGTGAACTGAGCCCTGAGGAAGTGATGTAGTGATACCAAAAACACACACACACACACAAAAAACATTTAGCTGAATGAGAGCGGACAAACAGGACTCTTGTCTCCACCTGCTGGCCAGCACTGGTATTGCACGGACATCATGACCCACAGCAGGTCGGAGCGACAAATAAATGTACAAAATATTGCGCCACGACTACTGTTGAATTCAATTTGGTTATGATGAGATTGGCCAGTGAGGTTAGGATAAAGCTAATATGCTGTAAACACTTCAGGTTTGGAGGTCAGAGCTCCTGACAGGCCAGCCCTTATTTGGCAGAGTGTTGGTGTTCTTTGTAAAGGTTGAAGCACTGAGTTGTAGAAAAACAGGCTGTGCACATTGCGGGCTAAGAATCATTGATCAGCCTCTAAAAGAACAGATAGTGAGCGAGCTTCATCTCCAAAGTTAAACCTTCCATTCGAAGCAGCAGGTTTTGTTTTTTTTTCCTTTGACACAAGCGGGCCACAAAAAACACATATAAAGCTGATTCTTTTAGTCTGTTAGTAGGAAATAAGAAAACTTACTGCCACTTCAACTGTTACACACAATCTCTCTCTCTCACACATGCACACACACAATACATTATATTAAAAAAAAAGGGAAAAAAAATCAAAAGATCGACCAACATCCGTAACACCTTTTTTTAAAACTTGGTTTTTTTAAATAAAATAAAAATTTTTTAAAAAAGCAGCACTTTTTTCTTTGATGGATAATCTACAAAGTGCAAATGCGCCATCTTGTGCTCTGATGGATTAAAAACAAAACAAAAAGTCTACCAAAAACCTGGTTAGAGTTTTCCTTGTTGTGCACAGATTCACCGTGTGGCCGAGTCCTCTGTAAGATAGTCCAGGTTTGTTGGGAAGTATCCATCTCAAGAGGTGTCGATCATTGTTACGCTCCATCGGTGTACTCGTTAAAAAATGAGACAAGATGAGACTATCAAGGGTAAAATCGATGCATCTCCACATCGTGTACTGCCTCTCTAAAAAACCAAAAACAAACCAAAAAAAGCAGTTCCAGGTTCTCTTCACTTCAGCTTTGTATCTCCAAGTCTTGGTGGACCTGGGAGGCTTTCGGCAGTAGCTTTGATTCACTTTAATGCGGTCCTTGTAAATAAATACTTCAATTGTGAGAGGTAAAAAAAAAAAAAAAGCAACAGAAATATGTATACAGTATACTGTTAGTGTGTGTGTATGTGCGTAACTGCGAACAAGCTTGTCTCATGTCTTATGAAGAGAGGTGTGAAATGCGTTCATGACACTGCATGTGGAAATGCTAATGCCACGGAATACATGACTGTGATAATGGACTGCATTTCCATAGTTACTGTGAATGGATTTAAATGGGCATCTGCTGGCAGACTGCTGATAAACTGAACTCTAGCTTTGCTTAAGGCATCGTAGTAGATGACTGAGGTGCTTCTCCTGTGGCAGGAAAGAAACAAAAAGAAATTTTTATTATTACTTACACAAAGCAGTTCTATCTGGAAAAGTCAGATTGTTACAGGCACACATTGATCATTAAGCCAGAGCTACAGACTCGCTGAGAGGCGGCTGACTGTGATTACCTGGTTAGGACTCGCTCTCCATTGAGATTGTAATGGTTTCGCTTTCAGCTGTGAAGACAAGCAGAACAGAATACGTGATAGAATTTACATCAACAGCTCACCCTGTCTGTGTAATAATAACACCCCTGCTGGGACTCACCTGATTTGAGGGTGTTATTTGCCAGATGGTCTCCGACATTATTAGCATGCTGCTCGTTGCTCAGGAGGCGATTCTGAGACTCGCTGAGTGGACTCACGGTGATGTCAGCAGCGCTGGAAAAATTTGCTGCCATTAGCACCATTTTTCTCAAAATAAAAGCCCTATCAGAAGCTTCTACTAATGCACCGAGATTTAGCACCTTTTACTGGGCTCTGACTGCAGCGTCACTGTGGCCTGCTCCACGTCAGTGTTGACCAATCGGGTGGGGAACGTCAGACCATCTCCCTGGCTGCAGTAAACAAGCAGAGAAACTAAAGATTAAGAGCTGTCAACTGATTAGAAAAAAAAAAAGTGAAGCTGAACTTCCTCAGGAGCTGCTGCAACCACAGACTGTATATAAAAGATGGACACACCATAATGTTACAAACTGTTCTGCAGACTGCTGTTTATAAGGCTCGACTTTAGCATCTGGCACTTGTACTTTATAAACCAGATGCAAAAAGTGATAGGTACAGCCTGCTTTATTTTATTTTATTACTCTAATGTGTAAGTATTTAATACAAAAAAGCATTATTTTGTATTAAATATGGCTTGAAATTAGCACGTGTAGCCATAATTTAATCTGGAAAACACTTAGACATTTTGTTACAGACTTCTATTAAAAAACAAAAAAGACCCAACAAGAAGCATCTTGAGTTGCTGCCCCCTGCTGCCCATTACAAGGAATGCAGGTTTAAGACACTAGATTCACTTTTCGAACCCATATAGTCTATGCTGCAACAAAGTTAGGCTTATATTTAAAAGAATAACATCACAGCTTTAGCTTTTACTTCAGTATTTAAACAATTATACCATATTCTTTGGGTTTTGTTTATTTAACACAGAAATCCAGTCTTCCTGGTTCTGTTGTGCATCTTTTCCGTTAGTACCTACCCAGATCGACTCACCACGACTCGGACTGACTGGTTTTTCCATTACAATCGAGTACAACCAAATGTGTGTGGTTGTTGTCATAGCAACGTGGCCGAGGGTCCTGTGACTTAATTAGTATGCAACACGAAGGCAACAACTTTGTCAGGTTTCAAAAATGGCGGTTTCGGTTTTTGTAAACAAGACACTCATGACTCATCGAGTGATGCCACTGACCAGCCAATCGGTAGCATCCAGTCTGACAACGTCACATTTTAGTACCTGCTCTGTTTGTTTAGAACCTCAGCTGAGCAGGTACTATTTTAGTACCTGGTACTATGACCTAATGGAAAACTCTGAAAACCGGGGCACACTGTGGTGAGTCGATCTGATTAAATACTAATGGAAAAGGGGCTTTAGATCTCCTCTGTCTGAAAGGTACTCCTGGATATTTCCCTTATTTCTCAAGAGGTCGGCATGGCAGATGGAAGTACACATGATTTGGCACACACTTTACACTGGATACCCTTTCTGATGCAACTCATTTATCTGGGCTTGGGATCTGCGCTAGGAATACACTAGCTTGTTACCCTCAGAGGCTTGGGTTTTGTCTCCTCCCGGGGATCTTTTGTGTGTACGGCAAACCACAACACACTCACTTTAATGTCTGTCTCTCTCTGTGAAAATTTTTCTCTCTCTCTCTCTTTTTTTTTTACCTTGTGAAGACAGGCAGCAGCCAGTACTTCTTCTGGTCACCAAAGACCTGAGCAATATTCTTTCGGAAACCCAGAGAGAAACCATTTTTATCAGAGCCTGTCCTAAAGACTGGTGCTCTGAATGCCTCTGCAGGGTAGGAGGAAAATGAAAAGAGAAAAGGCAGACAGAGGGGAAAAGAAAACTGTTAGACACACACTAAAGGAGGGGAACAAAACTCCGTCCCTAGCAACCAAGTTATTCCAGTGATAATGATGACAAAAAATGACATTCTTCAACTTTACAAACTGTTAGAATATTTGAAATCACTGCTAGATATATTTAAATACAAGAAAAATGTTACCTATTGTCGACCTGTTCTTCCCTACAAGCCACAGGTGGTAGCTGAAGAGGGACAAAATACTGATGCAGAACATGGCGGCCACAAAAAAAAGAAACAAGACATGGAATTTGGCAGGCGTGTCTGTCAGCTCATTCTGGGGGGAGAGACGGGAGAAGAGGAGAGTCAGGCAGCCATCAATAACAAATTCACATCTGAGATATTTATGGAAATGCAAGAGCAACGACAGAGAGCTGATATAAACAAAAAGAAAAAAAAAGGCAGAGAAATGACTTTTAAAAAAGTCTCATGTGAGCCACTTCACTTGCATGCACATCACGAAAACAACAACGGCAAGGACGGTGGGAGAGGGGGGAGGCATCGGAGGATGGCTGCGTTACCTTTGGGCAGTTTTCTGCCGATTTCCTCCGGCAAAGCTTTAGTACAAACAGAAACAAGAGTGGTTAGCAACACCAGGAGAGAACAGACGGGAGGGGGGAGCGCTTAGAAATGAGGAGGCAAATAGAAGTCAAGGCCAAGTTGGGTGGAAAAGTGGGGAGCTGCGGGGGAGGTGAATGAAAGAGAGTGGGTTGAAGGAAAACTGTGCCCGGACTGGCAAGAAACAAAGGGATGAAAGAGGAAGAGATGAGAGGAAATTGAAGTGAAGCAGCTATGAGAGAGAGAGAGAAAGGAGGTGTTTGCGGGCACACATGAGTGGTGTGACTGATGGCTCCGATAGTGGAAAGGGAGGCAGAAAAAGAAAAAAGATCCGAGAACAATGTGCTAGTGTGCGAGAACTGGGGATAACAGAAAGGGGAAACAGAGCGGAGGCCAGTCAGAGGGTGAAGGGTGAGAGAGGACAGAGAAAACAGAGGAGCGGCACAGCGCAGCACAGGAGAGGTCAGCACCATGCACAGCCAACTCAAGAGATGCTCATCCTGGCTACGACGTGCCACCCGATTCTGCATGTGTGTCACACATTCACTCCATGCTGTGGTGCGAGTGGGCATAGCGTTTCGGCGTGTCGTTACTCACTGTCCAGAATTTAATGAAATACTGCAGGACGGTGGCTGCAATGAACAAACAGTACACCAGCGAGTAGGCCAGGAAGAGGATGAAAAACTTGTAGTTGGAGAATCCCACACAGTTGTTCACCCTGCAGACACACAAACACCACATTTGGATGCAGTTTCCTTTCGGGAGGAGAAACCTTATCAAAGTTTGCAAAAGGTGGAGGCTACTGGTGAGGTAGCACCAAACAAACAGCATTATTAAGCAGTTTCTGAAAAGGTGTAGCAATGTGTCGTAATTTAAGGTATGTTAGTTATAAGGTGTGAGAACAAAGTAAAATGAACTTCTGTCTAGATAGCACTTTATTCTTGATTAACCAACTCAATGCACCAACAGGATGTGGCTCTTACATACCAGGGACAGTGATGGTCCATCTTTAGCACACACCTGCCAAAAAATAAAAATAAAAACAAAAGATTAACTTTAAAAAACTGAAGAGTAAGAGAAAAAACTTCAAGGAAAGAAGATTCCCTTACATGTCACATGCTGAGCAGTGATGACATCTGTCTGGCTTGATAACTTGACAGCGGTCACAGTAGCGGATCGCTGCAATAAATTAGCACAACAATCATCATGATAACAAAATTCCAAACAGGACAGATTCATTCTCATTTACATTCAGTGACACAGACGTACCGCCAGCGCCTGTGCGGGTGTACAGAGGGAGGCTGCTGGCAGCTCTCCACAGGATCTCTTGCTGGGACTCTGGCCTCTCCTCCTTCTCATAGCGTTCCTTTTCAGCCTTGGGGAGGCAAAACTGGAGGGAAGGGAGCAAAATACCTTTTTTAAGCTGCCATTTACTGCAGCAGGGGATTACACAGGCAGACAGAGCAGGCTTGTTTTGTTTTGGAGGATTGGGTTAGTGTTATACCTCTTTGGAAGGGTTGGCAGGCTTGGTGAAGATGGTCTTCCAGTAAGACCAAACAAACATGACGAATGAGAGGTGGAAGAAGATCAGGTAGACAACTGGAGGGGGGAAACTGAGCATCAGGATCAAGGACATACGCACTGATATGTGGGTTATATAAGGAAATGCCACTGTAACGCAAAACATGGCCTAAGAGGAAAAAAAACTACGCAGTTAATTAATTAGAGAGGAAAGCTTATAGTTTATGCTGGATGAGGAGGAGCTGCTGGGCTACAAGCAGGCAAACCTCAGCACTTTGAGAGGAAGCACAATTTCTGTGCCAGCCTTTTCTTTAAAAAGCCAAGTCTACAGAGTACTTTTCCAGAAACTTAAGTAAGATTATCCCGATAAAAAAGTCTCAGCTCAGTAAAATTCCATTCACGATTTATTAAACAAACATTGTTTGATCTCTTGGGACACTTACTCTGCTCTCCTATGCTGGGGATGGTGACTGCAAAGAGAAAACATAGATAATATATGTCAGATATTATATATACTGATAAACTTTTATACATTATGGTGGAAACAACCATATCACTTATCCACACTGTATTCACTTCTACAAAGCATGCTTTTCAAAATACTGATACTGTACATGAGTATCAAAATAATTAAAGGGGTGGCATGTTTTACAGTTATCCATATCAGAAATTAATTAATTAACTACTGTCCCGCCCTTAATTAAGAAAAAGAGTTTTTTCTTATGTGTGTAACCAGTTATCTAATTTACTCCAACATCTCTGATAAAAACCAAACGAAAACCAGTAGATACTCTCATTTAGTCGTTTATCTAATAATAAATAAATAAAGCCTAAAAATGGGCCGGGAGGGGGGAGATAGTCACACCTCATGAGCACAGCAGCCATGTAATCTTTTATACTGCCCCATTAATCTACACAATGTTTGAACAATTTAATTAGTCCACCTAGCTGGAGTTAAGTGCACCTTTTTCAATTTCCAAATAGTTAAAGATAAAGTTTAGGAGCTGACTAATAAAAATACACATGTTGGGAATTATTCACAGCTGAATTACAGCATTTAGGCACAACCTTACATGAACATATATATATATATGGAAGAAAAACAATCCGCAACTATTCCTTTAAGCCAGTCTAATTAATAGAGCCATGTTGTGTGGTATTTATGTGTGTCAGCCAGTCAAATACCGTTTATTTTTCCATCCACACTCCTTTAGTTTCACATAAAACCACAGAGGCGAGACGGTAAGCTTTAACATAAAAAAAGACAGCACAGTGCTTGTTTTTCTTTCACTAAAACAGTCCTCTTTTGAAAATATGACAATTCGGGCGATGGCAACAAACAGAAAATTAGCTGGATCTAGATTTGGACGGGTTTGCCAACACCTTTGTTGGGCTGCAGTTCATTTACTTCCTGCTGGCCAGCAGCCGCCGCTGTGTGTTTGTGTGTGTTGTCAGGAAATATGGTTAGCACCGGATTTTGAAGGCCTTAAAACAAGCGACAGACGACGGCGAGGTGTCTACTTACATATACAAAGCTCCACCACGTAAGCGTAGTACGACCAGCAGACGACGAGCGCGATAAAAATCACAGGTATCCATGCTAAGCCCCGTTGACAGCATCTCAATACGTGTGTGGGCGCCATCTTTCCCCCTCTACTGTGGAGAAGGGAGTGTCGACAGGTGACGTCACGATAACAAAAAATGTGAAAGAGGGAGGTGAGCCGAGCGATGATATACGACCAGGAAGCCAAGTATAGTGCTTCAGTATAAAACATAAAATACAATAAAGCCCAGTTAGGTTATCACAGTTGTATAACATGTAGCACGGCAAACCCTAGTAATGTAGACTAAATCGATATATTTCCTGCTGTCTACGTGTCCAAATGTATCTCTGTATAAAGAATTATGGATTTTAAATAATGTAGAAAAATAGAGCTTAAGATGAATATGTTGGCAAGCGGTTTAATTGTAATTATACTATTTATTTACCCGTAATTCTTAGAAAATACTAAATACTAAACATACTTTTTAAAAAACATATTAAATCTTTTTATCGTTTACTCGCAGTTTGCTTCATAACACTAACACATTTCTGATCCATTGGGTTTTTTTCAAATGCATTTTGAAATAAAAATCAGTGAGTTTTATTTAGGTTGGATTTTAATAAGTTTTTCGTAAGTTTTTTTTTGTTGTTGTTTTTTTTAGTAGGCATTGTACTTTGAACTTCCTTGAATACGCCATATTGTTCACAGCCGGACAAAAACACAAAGTGAAACACGGGAATAAACCTGCTTTAAACTCCTCGGTGTATTTTACTGCGCTTAATTTAAAGTGGAAATGTGTTCAAGTTTATAGCAACGCCATAACCCGAAGCGAAAATGACTTCCGTGGAAATGGACTTGGGGAAGTATTTGGCTCGCATCGGGTTTACGGGTCCCGCGGAACCCAGCTTGGAGGTGCTGCGGAGGTTGCACACCTGCCACCTCTTGTCGGTGCCGTTTGAGGACCTCACGGTGCACAGCGGGGGTCGAGTCCAGCTCGACCTCCCCCTTCTGTACGACAAGATCGTGAACCATCGCCGAGGAGGCTTCTGCTATGAGAACAACAGCCTCTTTCGCTGGATGCTGACCAAACTGGGCTTCCAGGTGACTATACTCTCAGGCCAGGTGAAGAACAGGTTCACGGGTTGCTACGGGCCACCTTTCGACCATTTCATCCTACTGGTTGAACTTGAGGGCCGGCGATGGCTGTGTGACGTCGGGTTCGGGGTTCCCGGTTTCAGTGTCCCGCTGTCACTGGACATTGAAGACCCCCAGGAGCAGGGCCACCGAGTGTACCGGATCAGGAAGGACCTGGAGATGCACTTTGTGGAGTGGCAAGAGGAAGAAAACAGAGTGGATGGAGACTGGAAAGAGATCTACAAGTTCACCCTTGAACATCGGAGTCTGGAGGACTTCCAGAAGATGTGCCAATACCACCAGACCTCCCCCAGCTCCATCTTCTTCTGCAAGTCCCTCTGCACTGTTCTCAGACCTGACGGGAGGCTCACCTACATTGGCCACAGGTTGATCACCACCACATTTCCAACAGAAGAGAACGGGCATGTGGTGGAAACCATCACAGAACTTAAAAATGAAGAGATTCCTGGTGTTCTAAAGGAAAAATTTGGAATTGTACTTAATTCCACGCTCATAGCGAAGGATGAGAAAATCACACCACCTCAAATCACATATTAAACACACGCCCAGTTATATGGGATAAATGCATACTTCTTATGGCTCCATAGCAACAAAATGTATGAATACTCTTAAGATTAGGTCCAATGGCTTTTGTTTTTAAATTCATCTAATCACTGAGGTCTGAGCAAAGCAATTTATACATTATTTTAAACAAGTTAGAAAAGTCTCTACCTCTGATAAAACCCAGATCTACATGTTAATCAATCGCAGACACTGATCTGCCGTGAGAAAAGATGCAACAGAAAATAAACTGTCATTCTGATTTAATAAATTATACATACACTTTTAAGATGTACAATGGTCATTGCATTAATCCACATCGGTTCTTTAAGACAAAGTCTCCTTCCAAAGTATTTACACATGTACATTTAAATCAGGCAGCACTTTGTAAAGCAAGGCATGAATCTCAATACAGATGTTGGACTTCAAATGAAAACTTTAATGCTCCTGCCTATTCTGTTTGTTTGAGGGGATTACTCAGCTGTCCAGTTATTACACTAAGTTTTCCCATCCTGACTTTGATGAAATGAATCTGAACAACACCCATTAAGTCCAGCAATAATCACAGGTGATTTCAAAGATTACAGTGAGGGCTGAGCTGGATAAAAAAAAACAAAAAGACAGGCCATGGGCTGGACGAGATGTGCGCAGGGTCATGGGTTCAAAAAAACAAAACAAAAAAACCAAACATGGCATCGTGTGACACAAATATTTATTCTACGACAGGGTTGGAGGGTGGGATTGAGCTTCCTCTGCCAGCTTTGCGTTCATAGTTGACAAGCCTCTGGCCGACCAGGTACCTGCAAAGACAGATTATTACAACATTATTACTATTCATTTTTATGGACTTAACTCTAATTTGAAGCCTACACACACAGACACACACAGTATGAAACAATAAACCCAAAATATCCAACTAGAGCAAAAAATCTGAACAATGTGTTTAACCTCCTATATTTAATCTGCAGTTTGTTTTTATAATGATGCACAGAATGATACATTTGAAAGGGGGGGGGGGGGAGATATAAGACAAACATGCTGCTTTCCACAGAGTGATCAGTACTAAAAGTTTCGTACTTGTCGTTCTTGATGTGTTCATAAAGACGTTTAAACTGTCGGATCTGAAAGGAGAGGATGCCGATAAGTGAGACCACCATCAAGAGGAAGGGGTAGATTCTCCTCTGCATTAGAATCTCCATCTCTGGGGTAACGCCTGCAAAAACAAAGCATAATTGTATTCAGTTATATGATTTTTCAAGCGTTCCCATTATTCCTATCATTAACTCCATCAAGATGAGAGAAAGGTGATATTTTGGGAACACCTGTTATGTTAAATCAGGTGTTAACTATATTAGAATTATTACCTAGTGACTGCACATCTCCAATAACAAGTCCAAGTGGCTGATTTATCACCAATTCAGAGCCCAAACAAATCAGAAGGTAGGTCACAATCTGCCACTTTTTAAATTTTTTTTTATTACAAAACCAGTGTACTTATTAGTTTCATTATCTAATTAATAGCATCCATGTGTAAAAATGTGTAAAGTGTTCTGTGATTGGATGACTGAATTCTACCTGATGAATGGGAGAGAACATATTATTGTGTGTGAGTGATTGTGTACAGTCGTGGCCAAAGGTTTTGAGAATGACACAAATATTGGTTTTCACAAAGTTTGCTGCTTCAGTTTTTATGATAGCAGTTTGCATATACTCCAGAATGTTATGAAAAGTCTTTCTTTTCCATGAAAACGAACTTAATCCCAAAAAACCCATTTCATTGCTGTCATAAAAGACCCTGCAGAGATCATTTCAATCTTCTAGTTAACTCAGGTGAGAATGCTGATGAGCACAAAACTTGAGATCTTTATGTCTTGCCTACTGAGTTAGAATAGCAGACTGGATGTGTTAAAAGGAGGGTGATGCTTGAAATCATTGTTCTTCCTGTTAACCATGGTTACCTGCAAAAACAAAACAACAAAAAAACAGTGCAGCCATCATTGTGTTGCATAAAAAGGGCTTCACGGGCAAGGATGTTGTTGCTATTAAGATTGAACCTAAATCATCCGTTTATTGGATCATTAAGAACTTCAAGGAAAGGGGTTCAATTGTTGTGAAGAAGGCTTCAGGGCGCCCAAGAAAGTCCAGCAAGCACCAGGACCGTCTCCTAAAGATGATTCAGCTGCGGGATCAGAGTGCAACCAGTGCAGAGCTTGCTCAGGAATGGCAGCAGTTAAGTGTGAGTGCAAGTCTGCACGCACAGTGAGGTGAAGACTTTTGGAAGATGGCCTGGTGTCAAGAAGGGCAGCAAAGAAGCCACTTCTCTCCAAAAACCCCCCAAAACAAAACAAAAAACCCATCAGGGACAGACTGATATTCTGCAAAATATACATCTGGAAAAAGGATTGTCTGGAGAAAAAAAAAGTGAGGCTACCATCAGTCCTGTCTCATGCCAACAGTAAAGCATCCTGAGACCATTCATCTGTGGGGCTGCTTCTCATTCAAGGGAGTGGACTCACTCACAATTTTGCCAAAAACCAAAACATCCTCCAACAGCAACTGGGTTGCTATCATCGGGATTTGGCCCAGAAGTTAATTGACAGCATGCCAGGGCGAATTGCAGAGGTCTTGAAAAAGAAGGGCCAACACTACAAATATTGACTCTTTGCATAAACGTGATGTAATTGTCAATAAAAGCCTTTGAAACTTATAAAGTGCTTGTAATTATACTTCAATACATCACAGAAACAACTGACACAAAGATCTAAAAACACTGAAGCAGCAAACTTTGTGAAAACTACTATACGTGTCATTCTCAAAACCTTTGGCCACGACTGTACACATCGTTTTTTGTAACTGATGAAGGTCAGTTGGACGGAAATGTTGTGATTTTAGAAAATAATGGTAAGCGAGACAGTGTGCGGAGGTTATAATTTCATCCTTTAAAACAATTTCCATTTCTTTTCTTTTTCCATTTCTTTTGGCACTGAGACTGTAATGTGCTGTATATTGTAAATGAAAAAGTCTTAGTTTGGTTAGGAAAGTCTACAAGTGACGCCTTAAGATCCACATGCAGAGAGATACTCACCTACAGCCGGTACCACCCCGGCAGCAATCACATATGGCACACATAAAGACAACAGCAGGACTGAAATGACAGGAGCTGCCAGTTTACGGATGATGAACTGGAGATCAATGTTGCGAATTCCATTTGCATAAACCTAGAGAGAAAGAGTTCACATGTTATACTGTACTAACAGCTAATTTAATTCATCTCCAAGAAACAGACTAGCAAACTACACACCGTGAGTCAACAGAATAAAACCCTTTCAAAGTTATGTAGCAAAGAGTCTGATAGTCTGTAAAATGTTTACAGTGTATCAGTTGGATATTTGGTGATTAAAGGAGCAAAACAAGAGTTTGTGTCCAGTACCAACCTGCTCAATAACAGTCTTCAGCCACCACTGAGGGCCCATGAGAGTGATGGCAGCAATAATTTTGGCATGAAGTACCCCGAGAGCCCAATCCTGCACACAAATTCAATGGATGAACATAAATGTAAGAACTCCTTAAGCACTATTTAGTAGCCTCCAAGATCCCGTTAGGGAAAAGAAACACAAATGCATACAATCCTACCTGCCAGGGATAGAAAAGGGGTGTTTGGTCTAAGGGTACCCTGAGCGGAGCCACAATGACTAACTCAAACAGCAGGCCCAGTAGCAAAGGAATGACTCCAGCGACCAGCAGAGCCACAACAAGGGTCTTAAGGATCTACAGAAACAAATCAGGGTATTGAGAAAAAAAAAATCATTAAGAGATGCCACTTCCAGATAAGGAAACACATACGGCACTATAAAGGTTAATCTGCTTTGATGATACAAAATTCTTGGAATGCTACTTCAATTAACAAGTTGGTAATTTAGGATAACAGCTAATGAGAGCTCATTCTCAGTTACCACCCATTTAACAAAAACACAGTGTCAAAGCTGGAAAGGGAGCAACCAATTAGCACAACACTCTGCTACCCAACTTCAAAGTTTGCCAACAACCCAGTCAGCTCACTGATGCTCACCATGAGTGTCCACTCCTGGACTTTGTGTACGATAACAGTGCGTCCCTGTGGCATCCACGCCAGCAGGACAGTGACCCCGCGGATAGAAAGCCAGCAGACATACAGACCACATGCTGCTGTGTACAGCTCATGGATTTTGGAATTTCCTGTCCAGAAGGACATCAGCCAGCGGCCAGTGAATACTGTAAAAACAAACAAACAAAAAAAAACACAAAACAGTGGGAAAAAAGTTGACCACAGCATTTTCAACTCTATATTTTATATATATATATATATATATGTTTGCACGTAAAAAGACTTGATGTGTTTAAATGTAGTACAGTTGATCTAAATTATGTGTTTGTGTATATGAAAAGTACCACATCTCACCTGGTAGGGTTAAGCACACCAAACTAGCCACCAGCAGAGTGATGCACATGAATGCTATAAGCAGCACAATCTGGGGGGGGAAAGGGGACACATTTCAGTTTAAAAGTTACAAGATGGGACATGCTGCAAAGTCAAAGCTCTATTTTACAGACTCCTGTTGCATAATGTAAGGCTAGTATAAACAGGATCTCAGAGATTAGGGTGTTTAACATGAAGATGAGGATCATAATAACAGAGTCGTGCAGGCTCAGATGGGCAGTGAGTGATTGCTAGGGCGTTGGCTGATTTCTAAATTTGACTCAGAAACCACAAATTACAGGAGACACTTACATCTTTATTTTAAGACTTGTTTTATCTGTAAAAATAGCCTCTATGTTTGTTCTAAAGCGTCGAGGACTATGACCCTTAATGAAATACTATAAACCATATGTAAAACTAATAAAACCCCTAAACATTTATGTTGCATACTTGCTTTGTCAAATCTTACTTATAATTTGAATCATTTGATGAAAACTAACAACCTCTCAGGGTTCCAGTGTTAAAGAGAACCTTTTTTCTTTATTTCAAATGTACATGTCTGTGCGTGCGATACAAATAAGAGCAAGGAAAAAAACAGATGCTTTGGCAGCTGGCAATAGTTCTGCATTATTGTGGTCACTGAAACTGCACAAACACCACAAATCTGGGGAAAAAACCCACTGGAAAGTCACAAAGAGCCCTTCAATTATTATATCACATTCATGCATGAGAAGAAACCTGGACGTCAGTCAACTTTGTCAGTGAAACTAAAAGACATGCTAGAGCACTACAGACTACACTCAAAGACACAGTCAAAGATGGCTGTCCACTCGTATCTCTAAAAGCTGTTTAGTTTCAGAACCACAGTATCCTGGTCTTCCCTACACATCTATCTGTAAAGTGCACTCCTTAAAGACATATGAGAAAAGCTCTTCTCACCCTTAAAGGGAAGCGAAGAGGTCGGTGGTAGGGCTGGAAACCCACTGGTCCCCCTTGCTGCAGGATGGCCTGATGGGCTGCATGTAGCCCTTCACCAACAGCCGGTGCAGGGTTGTTATTGTTGTTGTGATGAGCATGTGGAGGGTTGTTATTGTTGTTGTTGTTCACAGGCTGGTTGGCTTCATTGTCCTCTTGTTCGCCAAGGAGGTAGGAGTGGAGGTCTCTGGAGACAACACAAAGTGGTGACACAGTTACAGACAGTCAGTATATAAGGAAATATCATTTCCTGGATGTGTATTCAAACTTGGCTTACAGTAAATATCCTGCGCTGACTGTCCAGGCTCTGACCAGGCCTTTGAGCCACTGGCGAGTGTGTCCCTGCTCCAGTAGAGCTGGAAGCACAACCTGAAGCAGTAACAGCTCCAAAGACAGCTCACTGACAGGAGCGTCACTGAGAGGAAAGAAGTGACAAAGAAACAGACATTTATCTAACAAACACCAGACTAAACATTTTCTATTATTTTAAGTGTCAAACAGCATAAACTCAAGTGGATTTGTAACAGCAAATCTTGCTTTTTCACATGTGGTGATACTTCCATTTTGGTATGAACAGGAAGTGGTTTCTCAGATCATTTCAGAAAGGCCAGCAGGTTTCACACAGTTTATTAATAAGTAAACTATATCTTTATTATGTACACTGCGTACCTATAGAGCATGACATTGTAGGGAAGGAAGGTGGGCAGCAACAGTTTAATGAGCTTGATGGGAAGCCACAGCATGAGCAAGACAATTGAGCCGAACACAACCACAGACAGGATGAACCGCCGCAGGTGTCTGTAGATGGGCAAGTGAATCATCTCCTGCACTGGGTTAAAATCTGGATCATTGAGGTTCCTCAGAAACCAGAGCACTCCAGGTCTCAGCACCTAATGGAGGCAGAAGGTGGGATGATTTAGAGCACCGAAGACTTTTTTCCTCTTTACTATCATCTGAAAAATCAATCAGTCCTTTTCCCCCCTAACTGACTGCATTGGAGAGTCTGTTTTTCTTACCTCTCTCAGCAGGAGGATGAATGATGCAAAGTAGAAGACATAGACCATTCCCACCAGCCAGTGCAGGAACATGGTAGTACCAGGTGCTGATTTGAAACTCATTTCTCTGTCTTTCAGCGAGGCGTCAAACATCTCCTGCAGGATAAATCAAATAAAAGCAGGGTCTAAGATGATGCTTTGATCACATGTTTATGCCGAAAAGCTGCTCTAAACTTCATGTTTTTCTGAATGTAAATACTTTAAAGGATTCACCCTCTGCTATATAAAGCTAAGAAAGATTTTTATATGTTTGCACTGAACCATAATGTTTACATTTTAGGCTAACATAGGACAATTTGGTTTCCGTTTCAATGCAGTTTATCTGCATTGAAACGGAAACCAAATTTGCTTGTAAATACAAAGTGTGAAACTTTCTGCTTTTGACTGCAAAGCGATAAGAGCTGCTTACACCACACCGGCCATTTTTGGGCCAATTAATTTGTTTCATAGGCGAACAGCTGCAGAGCAGATGAGACATGGTTCCCTTCTGCTGTGTAAGCTGCGCCACCTGTTGTGAGGAAGGTTGTCTGGCTTTGGAAAACAGGATCAGGAAAAAAATATATATATCAACTGCCGTGTAACGATTTGGATAAGTACTATGCAAGCCAATGTTGTGGTAGAGAGAGACTTTGTTCCAGTAAGTGTTAGCACAAACAAACTCTCTGACAAAGAGAGTGACAGCCACAGCATAGAGGCGTTTGGTACACTCTCCAGTCCTCCAAACCAGTCTGTTCTCTGTCTTTGTGTGCGCTGATGAATGTATGAACTGGGTGAGCTAAAGCATCTGGCTTTGTCTGTGTGGTGAGCAGGCCTGCTGAAAGCCACTTCAAAGGTGTTGTGACAGAGCCTCTGTGGGGTATGAGCCACCCCTCTCATTTGGCAAAATGTATGAACATGGAATAAAATAGGAGTATTCACTGAAATTTCACAGGGAACAAGAGATATTCTATCACTGGTGCTCGGAGAGCGCTTTTAGATATAAATGCGCAAGTTTTCTTCTAACTATAAAATTAGAGTATGGACCCCCAAGCTAAAATACTCAACCAGTTTAATTAAAACAAAAAGTCCAAGAGCAACAGAGATGTAGTGAAAACATGATGAAAAGCATTTGTCTCTTACTAAAGAGCAGATGTCAAGCCACCATCCACAGATCAATGGAAAAACACCTATCTCCACAACAACCAGCAGAGAGACCTGTAAGGATAGAAAAGGCTGCTGTCAGTATCAGTCAACATTAAATGTAAACACAAAATAAGACTAAAAAACCTCTGTGACAAGTAGTGATACATGAAAGACTTAATACATAAGTTCTGCACTTGTGTGTTCTTACAATCCAGGGAACTATTCAATGGCTAGAGCTATCTTTATTGTATGATTGCAAACAAAACCATAGATACTAAGAGAGTGAAAACGCCTGAGTACTTCCACCAAGGCCAGCGTCAACATGACTAACACAAAGAAAAAAAAATGCACTCAATGTTACCTTGACAACAATGTAGCAGACTCCAAGGAGACGACGGGAGCGCTGGAAACTGACCAGAGCAGCCAGTCCCTAAAACAGCCATTAAGGATCAATACTGCACATATATTCTTATTTGCACAGACCTAACTGAATTACCTCATGTTCCCTTTCTCATAATTTTTTTTTTTTTACAGCCTGCATGCACCAGACTGATAGATTAGGTTTGGATTAGGCACCATCAGGCCTTTTTATGAACTTAGATGGAAGGATACATGACACAGGATGAGAGTCATTGCTAGCAGTATGTAGCCAACGATTGTTGTGATTAAGCCCTCAAAATGAGAAGCCTGGACCTAAAAAAACCAAAAAAAAAAGTTATAATCAGTAAATTCAAGATATTATTAAGGAACATGCAATTTCATTATAAAGTGACTGAAGCATTTTCTCACATATTCTTCGAAGCCAAGACCAACAACAGAGAAGTGGCCAATGTGGTACGGACAAAATGCTAAATGAAAGGGAAAAAAAGAAGACATTTTTATTACTGTATTAGTTATACGGTGGATTCATTTTGATGTCAGAAAAAGGACTATTATGATCATGGTTATGCTACATCATTGTTTCAGTTTACCTACCAAAGACCAGGATGAACAGTGTGTTGAGAGACACCACCCAAAACACGTGCTCCTACAAGACAAAGACACCAGTCTTTACTTGAGTTTCAGAAGGTAAGATTTATTTAGAGAGATTTATTTAGATTATGACTTACCAAAAATACCAGTGAACCATCCAGGCCAAGCATCTGTTTGGAAAATTGAAATAGTTGGTGTTTAAATATGAAAAGAGACAGACAACAGCTGGGAACTAATAAATAGGTGCCTGGAGATTGTGAATGTTATGCAGGAGTTACCCTTTCCCAGGTGAGCTCCTCTGCTGCTCTGTCCCACTCCAAAGCATTCCAATTCATGTCATCTACACAGACAGATAAAGACATAAAACGCGTTGTAGACTAATAAAAAAAACAGTCATCAACTTGAAACATAATCGATATAAAAAAAACAATCAGTTTATCTCCCTGCATGTCAGACATAGTCACAGAATAACAAAATCAGGTGTTTATTCAGGCAAATCATTCTGCGGTGGTACATTTTTTCTTGTTGTCCTGCTTTTGTTGCAAACAGTAAACGAAAGGTAATGTTTTCCCCGCTCTGCTGAAACAGTTATTGTTACATTATTGATGTTGTTCTGGGAAAATCTGTTAGTTTGACATGAACATTGTGCTACTGTCAGGCTTTTCTGTGCAATTTATTTAGCTGTAGTGACAGCCAACAGCTAGAGTAATGTATAATACAATAGCAATTTATTTTCAGGGTTTTCTGCTTAGCTTGATGCAAAAATCAGTCCATTAACAAAGCTTAACAAATGAGTGTGATTTCAAGGCTATGGGGCAAAAATTGGACATAATGTTATATTGTTCCCAAATCAACTGTGATGCTTTGGCAAACCGTCAAACAAATGAGGCCACTTTGGGACCCATTTGTATGCTGTAATGGCAGTGCTCCTGCTCTTGGGTTTGTTTAGTGCTATTTCCATAAACCTGCTGTTTGAAAAATGCAAAAACCTCTTACTCCAGTAAACATGCTTTTGGTTGTTTGGCTGTCAGAGAGGATTTCTATTTTCTTTTTTGAAATTATTTTTTATTTTGCATTCATGAAACTTTACAACTTAAGAACTGATGTATATGACAGCAAAATCTACCTTAAAAAAGAATCACTTTTTGCAACATATATTATTTTAATTAGCTGAAAAAAATTGCATACATCTTAAGTAAAGAAATAATAAAGTCCCACCTTGTGCACCATTGTTGGGGTCTGCATCTTCAGCAGCTGCTGCCTCCTCTTCCAGCTCTGGATCATCGCCTTGCTCTTGGGGGACGTCAGGAGGCTCGGGCTCTGCCTCATTCTGGGCTAGAGGATCAGCAGGTGCTGGTTGGGCCGCAGGGGGATCACCAGCTGCTGCCTGACCTGCAGCTTGTGCCTGAGGGAGAGAGAACAAGGTGCATAACTTCAATAAACAGAGTAACTTACCATGTAATGAAATCACGATATGTTGTCTAGTATATTAATTATCTATAACACAATCAACCACAGTGTGTGTAACTGTAGGAAAATAAAAATACTAGCAGCTGGCAGTGCTACCCCTCAGCCTACTAGTAAATGTACCCATCATACAAATTTGACAATTCTAGGTGATTCTCAAAAAAATCTTGACCTCTGACCTTGAGTTCAAGGTCACTGGACTGGACATTTTTATATTTGCACCTATGGTTTGAATTTCAAAATCCTACGTCTCCTTGTTCTCAACTTGCTGCATTCCCAGGATATTCAGATAACTTGACCTCTGACCTTTACACCAGGATTCAAATTCATCCTGAGGTTTTTAGTGGATGCATCTAAGGTAGGGTATTTGAAAATGCTAGTTCACTTTCTTGTCCAGTTATCGGATTCACAAATTTTTTTAAAAACCTGACCCCTGACGTTGAGGTTGAGATTTTCAGTAGCTGCACTTGTGATATGGATTTCCAAATCCTATGTCGTCTAGTACTCGACTTATTGTAATCACAAACTTGGGTTTCCAAAACACTCACCCACATGAGACAACAGGGTGACGACAATATCCCATCAACCTTTTACAGCTAATGGTTTAAAAAAAAAAAAAACCCACCCAAAACACAGTAAATACATTTACTTATTTGCCTTCTATTTACTTTCAATGATCTGTTCCACCACTATAATTAAAGTTGATTATGAGTTGGATAATTAGCAGGAGATTCAGTTGCTACAGCAGGATGTGGTATGGAAATCACGCACATTGTCATAAATGTGTAAGGTGCATGCAGCATGTTATTCTGGTTAGCATTTAAATAGCTCATGTTTTTAATTTGCAGTTAAGTCAATTACTTAAATCAGATTTTTTTACTGTGTCATGTTAAACCTCAAAGAAACACAATTATACCATCCATTTAAGAATCTAATTTAGTAATCAGTCCAGCAAAGTACCTCATCGGCTTGTCCAGCAGCATTGGGCTGTGGTGGCTGGTGCTGCTCTAACCACTGGGGGGCTCCACCGTGGACTATCTGTTCTCTGAGCCATACCAGACTAATAAATGCACACAGGGTGCAGGTAACCACAAAGCAACCCTGTAGACAATCTGCAAGCAGGTTCTCCCTGTAGGAATACAAACAATACCACACATTCAATTAAAAAAAGACTGGAATGATCCTTTGTTACTCATCTACTGTCCAGTAAAGAAAATAAACAAGCTGACAATCTTGATCTCTATCAGGTTTTGCATACTTCGTGCTACAGTTGATGAAAAAAAGCATTATCACTCACGTAGAGAGCATGTCCAGCGGCAGTGTCAAAAGAGAGCTCACAGAGCCGGTAAAAAGACACTTATAGATGCGACCTGGGGAAAAAAAACATATTTAAAATCTACCCGTTTCTATTGTATGAAAATTTGTATAGTTCAGGCTTACAGTTTTACATTAAGTACTGAGAGGGATTTACATGTTTTGGAACAAAGAACACACTTTCTTAATGTGTAGTGGCACTAAACCTATAATGCTCTTTAACATTAGCTAACATGAACACCTTATATGTTACTTTGACTGTATTAAACACCACAGAAAGGGAAAATTTGTAAATGTGTGTAAGTGCACACACATTTCCACATACAGCAGATGAGGAAAAACATTTAGAGGGTCACCATATAAAGAATATTTGCTCCCAAATCTATTAAATAAGTTGGTCATCAACACTAAAATAACAGTACTTCTAAAAGTTAAAATAAAAATATGATTTCATAAATAACTGATACAAGTTGGACATTTTTTTCTTTTTAAGAGGTTTTAAAGATAATTTCTCCTTCTATTCATGTCTGTGGATACTTACATGCGGTGAGAGGAACAACACCAAGCCATGCAAAGGCCACCAGTGTGTAATGGAACCAGTAGCGAATGGCAGTGCCCACACTGGTAAGCAGGCCGGCACAAATGTCCTGGATGGGCAGACGTGAGGGCATGTCTGGGGAGTAGACTGAAGAGGACAGATGGGAAAGAGTGAACCAGAGTCAAATTATCTTTTGTGCTTGGTCATTTTCTTTTTTCGCTAATAGCAGTTATTTAGATTATTCTGTAACACTAAATGAAAACAGCACCAACTAATGAAAACTAATAAACAATTTATATGGCCCCCTCTGTAAGGCTAAATTGGAGGCTTGCGGCTACAAAATGCATTTAAATGGATTATCTGTTAATGTCACAAGGACTTACTTGGTGTGAAAGCAAATCTGTGCTTGCATAATTCACAGTACTCCTTCCTGCTGTGCTTCAGCCACTGGACCAAACTGTAAAATGACATTTAAAGAATGAAGAAAATTGATGAAAACAATGTAATATTTGTGCTCTATTTTCACATTTTGAGCACATGAATAACGACTGGATTGAAAAACAGCTTCATACACATATTCATGTGTTACATTTTAAACATCCAATGAATTATGTGTGTCCCAATATAATACATATTTCTCACTGTGAGAATGTGTATTATTTAACCTTCAGGGCCTGAAATGCCTAGTGTAAATCTTGCCACTTTTTGGTTCCAAATGTCATTTTCGTGGTGCTTCAGCGCTATTCTAGTTTTGTTTTTTAGTAAGTCCTTTCAAAATCCTATTTAAAACATTTCAAGTCTTAAGTAACCCATACAAAATATACAAAATATGTTTATTAATTGGCATCTTCAGATTTGGTCAGTTTGAGATATTTGGATTAAGTTAAATAAATTCAATTGCCAATAGAAACGATTGCAACGTTGCAGATTTAAAGAACAGTCCAAGTGCAGACACTTCCAAAGGTCTGAAGTGTTGACCCAACATAACCTTTTAATGATACCACTGCCATGGCTAAACTAGTAAGTAACAGTGCCACCAATATGATGCAATGAAAATGTAGGTGCAGCTGGGACTACTGAATCTGACACTGTGAGATTTGTAACATTTAAAATACTGGCAACCCCCAATGCTACCCCTCATACTCCTTATAGACACACCTGGTATCAATTTCAAAATCCTACATTGCTTTGGTCTCAAGTTATCACATCCACAACATTTTCAGAAAACTTACTCTGAGCTTGAGATCATGGTCACCGAGATTTAAACTCATCCAGGATTTTTAATAGATGCAAATATAAAATGACTTTGAAGGTGATTTTCAGAAAACTTGACCTTTGACTTTGTGGTTGAAATCTTGCATTTTTTTTTAGTAAATACATCTAAGGTATCAATTTCAAGCTCCTATGTCGCCTCATTATGTGTTCACACCACCCGCGCTCTTACAATAACAATATCCAGTATTAATATACTTCAGTATCTGTAGACTGTAGACTGACAATATCAGTCTTTTACAGCTGAGGGGTAATAAAAAAATTTTCACTGTAAAATCCACACTATCTAGTTAACAACGATCTGTGTTTGTATAGCATAGTATGTTATCTATAATAACACCATTCCAGCTTATTGGGACACTGAAATGTAACATATCAATGTGGGTCATGAAAGGGAGTTACCATCAGTCAATTCCTACAGTACAACAACATTAAGATTAACACGCGTTTACACTGGATAGAACTATATTATCCAAGCAAAACTTTCAAAAACCGAAAAAAATCCAGGTCTGGTCTTTGCTTTGCTCTTCTACACACTCACAAACTTCAAAATACCTTCATCTTTAATTTTCACAATGCAAATTCTAACCTAGGGCGAGTAATCTGGTATAATGCTAAACTATATTGTTACCACTGCAGATAGGACCTAACCTGTGCTTCAGGAAGTTCTTAACAAACAGAACTTAAACGAATAGTTATGTCTATAACTTCTGTTCCCTGAAGGAGAGGAACGAGGTACAACACATAAGTATGGGATATCACGCCCTCGCGTGTCCTGGCTGAAGAAACCTTTATTCACGCCTTTAAGGCAGATGACGTGTGATGACACGCGCCGCGGCCCGCCCTGCACATATAGCCGCTGTCATCACGGTCATCCCTCAGTTCGATAGCCGCTCTTCACCGAGCCAAACTGCTCAGTGGGGCCACCTTGTGTTGTACCTCGTTCCTCTCCTTCAGGGAACAGAAGTTATAGACATAACTATTCGTTCCCTTTCAGTCGATTCACTCGGTACAACACATAAGTATGGGACATATATACACGCCCACAGAGCAGCCACCGAACCGAATCGGGCCACCACTTCCTTAGTGAGTGGTAGACCCAGCAGAAAGGACAGTATGAGCCACCGAAGGGGCTGTAACGTCAACCGATAAAACTGCACAAAAGTGTGCGGTGATGCCCAACTAGCTGCCGCACAAATATCAGCTACAGGCACCCTTTAAAAGAGCCCATGAGGTTGCCATCCCCTGGTGGAATGAGCTCTCACCCGTGTGGGGCAAAGCAAGACCTCTGGTGCCGTATGCCAGTGAGATAGCTTCTATAATCCAGTGGGACAGCCTCTGTTTGGACAGAGCTCTACCTCTATTTGGATTGGCGAAGCAGACAAACAGCTGGTCACATAAACGCACATTCTGAGTGCGCTCAATGTAGGTGCGTAGCACACGCACTGGACAAAGAGAATGCATCCTCCTCTGCTCCTCAGATGCAAAAGGAGGGTAGCAAAAGCTCAGCAACTCAAACTCCATTGAGCTATAAGATGCAGGCATGACCTTGGGAAAATAGGCAGCATTTGGACGCAATACGACCTTGTGGCCATCAGGAGAAAACTGTGTGCAGGCGGGATGCACGGACAGCGCATGAAGGTCACCCACTCGCTTTGCGAAGCCAAAGCGAGAAATAATGCAGTCTTATATGAAAGAAATTTCATATCCACAGACTCGATGGGTTCAAGCGGGGGGCTACAAAGGGCCTCCAGCACCAAAGACAAGTCCCAAGCAGGGACACTGGACTTAAGCACGGGTCTCAGCCGGCGAACCCCTTTCAGAAAACGTATGGCGGGGGATGTGCACCTGGTGTCACCCGTCAAAGCCAATATGACAAGCAGATATAGCTGCTAAATAAACCTTAATTGTCGAAAATGAAAGGCCCTTATCCAGCAGCTCCTGCAGGAATGTCAAAACATCCACAATAGAGCACTGAAATGGGAGAGTGTGGCGGTCCTGGCACCATTGCTCGAAGGCTCGCCATTTGTAAGCGTACAAGCCTCTAGTAGATGAGGCCCTAGCGCTCTGGATTGTCGCTATCACACTGGGTGGCAAACCCTTAGCAATCAAGTTTAGCCTCTCAGCAGGTAAGCATGAAGGCGCCACAGATCTGGGCGCGGATGAAACACTTCTCCTCCCGCCTGAGAGAGAGATCCCTGCAGAGAGGAAGCTGCCAAGGACTCGCTGCTAGCAGGCTGATTATCTCTGCATACCACGACCTTGTGGGCCACCAAGGGGCCACTAGAATCAGAGAGAGGAATGCCGACGCACTCTCTCTAGAACTGGAGATATCATTTCCACTGGGGAAATGCCTACAGGAGCACGTCTGGCCATTGGTGCGCTAAGCGCGTCCAAGCCCAAGGGTGCATCGTGGTCGATTATGGAGAAGAACAGGGGCAGTGAGTATTTACCCTGGAAGCAAAAAGATCTATTTGCGCCTTGCCAAATAGATCCCAAATCTGAGCCACTATTAAAGGGTGTAACCTCCATTCTCTCACCAGAGGGCCCCCCTGGAGAGAAGGTCCGGCCCCAGGTTCAGGTGGCCGGGACATGGGTGGCTCTCAGAGACAGAAAATGAACACTGCACCATAACAGCAGAGAGCGAGACAGCTTCAACAGGGGAAGAGAGCGTGTTCCTCCTGCCTGTTTATGTAAGACACCACTGTTGAATTGTCCGTCCTGACTAAGACATGCTGGCCCTCCAGGACTGGACGGAAATGCTTTAGAGCTAAGAACACTGCTAACAGCTCTAAGTGGTTGATGTGCAGCTGGCGCTGAGCTGCGGACCAGATCCCTCTCACTGATGCACCCTCGCACAGCGCTCCCCACCCTCTTAGGGAAGCATCTGTGGACACCACCTTGCGAAACAACACCTCCCAATCCGAGAGCCCTGATGCAGCAGCCTGGGCTCCCTCAAGGACGGAGAGCTAGCATGCAAGACGCGTTACCGGCAGCCTCCTCCGGAGGTGACGCGATGCACACAGGCGGTGAGAGAGAGTCCAGCGTTGAAACGCTCATTTTTAACAGTCCAAGTGGCACTATGGCGATCATAGATGCCATCATGCCCAACAAGCGTAATATCGTCTGGAAACGCAGTCTGCGTCCCAGCTGAAACTGAGCGAGGCAGCGATGAAGCGCGGCCACTCTGTGCTCCGACAAAACGTCTTGGCGGCTGGAAAGCGAGCATATTTCCAAACCGAGGAAAGAAATCTGCTGACTCGGGATTAGCGAGCTCTTTTGAAAGTTCACAGAGAACCCCAGTGTCTGAATGTGTGACAGAACCAGTGACAGCTGTGTCTCCGCCTGCTCTCTGGAGCAAGCTACGAGAGCCCAGTCGTCTAGGTAGGCTAAGATGCGGATGCCTCTCTCTCTGAGGGGCGCTAGCGCTGCTTGACACATTTCGTAAAGGTGCGAGGAGGCGGCGACAGCCCGAACGGCAGCACTAGGTATTCGTAGGCTACGCCCTCGAATGCAAACCTCAGAAACTGCCTGTGTTTCGGGTGTATAGCCACATGAAAATAAGCATCTGTTAGATCGATTGTCGCAAACCAATCTCCCGGGCCGACTGCATTCAAGAGCTGTCTGAGTGTTAGCATCTTGAACCTGTACGCACGTGAATACGTGTTCAAGACTCGCAGGTCGAGGATGGACGAAGCCCTCCCCTCTTTTCGAACAACAAAATAGCGGCTGTACCAACCTTTGTCTGTCTCCGAAGCGGGGACCACTCGTATTGCTCTTTTCCGCAATAGCGCCTTTATTTCCTCTCTGAGTATCATGGCCGCCTCGGTGTTGACAGTCGTGTTTACGACTCCCTGGAAACGAGGCGGCTTGACCCGGAACTGCAACCGGTAACCCATGGCCAGTCGGCCTGGAGCTCTGGCCGGAGGATGTGCTCTCGCTGGCGGCGCACCCACTTCAGCAGTGGGCGCCGGTCTCTTGCCAGTCGGCAGAGGAGCGGCGGGCCTGTGAGAGCTAGCTGCGGGCTTGGGCTTCGGCTGACGTCTGGGGATGATGTCGCGCAGAGCTTCCGTCTGCTTCTTCCTCAGATCGAATCTAGCCTGAATGGCTTCAAGTGAATGTCCGAATAACCCAGCCGCAGACACTGGTGCGTCCAGATATACAGCTCTGTCCCTATCCGGGACGTCAGAGAGGGTCAGCCACAGGTGCCTCTGCGCCACTACTGTCGAAGCCATCCCTCTGCCCAGGGAGAGCGCTGCACAGCGAGACGCACGGAGGATGTAATCTGTGGCGACTCTGACCTCGTTAAGAAGAGGTGCCAGCGGGCTGTCATCAGGAACCAGCGATCCGAGCTCCGCCAGGCACATTGCCTGGCACGCCTGGAGCATGGTGGCGGAGCTCATGGCGCGAGCAGTGCCGGCCTGAGCCCGATAAATCTTCTCCAGCTGCGAAGCAGAGAATCTGCAGTGCTTGGGCGGCAGAGTTGCGGGGCCGCCGACACCATGGTTATGGGACGGGGCCAGATAAGCAGCCAGAGACGGCTCCATAGGGGGTGGGTTAGCTAAGCCAGCCCCTCGGCGCCGTCCAAATCCATGTACTGTCCATAGCCGGGCACAGTGACGCGGGTAGACAGAGGTTTGTCCCATGATGCTGTTAGCTCGCAGAGAAAGTCTGGGAACATGGGAAGGCAGTTTTTGGCCGTTGCGGGCTCCGGTGGGAGGAAAAACCCGCGAACCGCGGCGTCTTCTGAGCTGGCGGAGGAGAGGACCAGTCCACCTGCAGCTTCTCAGCAGCACGGCGAAACAGGGAGAAAAGAGAGGTGTCATCGTGGCCGACCGGGCGCGGCAGCGGCGGCACATTGGGCCGACAATGAGCTCTCCTGCTCATCCTCCGACAAACCAAGGATGTCCAGGCCGATGTCCAGCACGTCATCGTCTTCCTGGGGGCGCTGGCGGGCTTCAACCCAGGCTGAAGCCCGTCAGCGCTCCTGCATGGTTCGGCTCGTCATCGGCTAACCCGTCAACATATTCCATGTGGTCAGCCCAGCTAATTGCGGGGACATCGACCGGGAAATCCTCGTCTTGGGACTCGGACGACGCCGGGCTCCAGACTCGGAAAGGAAAGGGTCATGCCGTGCGACAGCCGGCGTCCCCAGCACTTTTTCCTGGCGTCACCCGTCTTTCCAGGGTCGGCGCGGGCTGGCGACAAAACGCACAGGCTTGGGCTCCGTCAACGCTCTCCTAGCGTGGACAATCCCCAGGCAGACAGGGCAGGCATCGTGCTGGTCGCTGTCGTGCAAACAGAAACCGCATCCCTGAGGACAGGGGCGAACAGAAGATTTCTGCTTTGCTCGCTTCGGTTTGGAGTCCATTCCAAAACGCAAAGCGAAAACGCTGCACAGGAAAAACTTGAAATTAGCGCTCCGCGGGCAGCCTACACACCAACTGGGCGGTGGAGGCTAACACCAACAGGGGCAGTTAAGCTAAGTTCAAGTCGGCAGACAACGGAGCTAACTAGCAGCAGCTAGCTAGCCCAACTCAGCAGAGGTGTTCTCAGCGAGGTGAAGAGCGTAAGAACTGAGGGATGACCGTGATGACAGCGGCTATATGTGCAGGCGGGGCCGTGCGCGTGTCATCACACGTCATCTGCCTTAAAGGCGTGAATAAAGGTTTCTTCAGCCAGGACACGCGAGGGCGTGATATCCCATACTTATGTGTTGTACCGAGTGAATCGACTGAAAGGGAACTAAGGGAATTTCATTTTCCAGATTACTTTGACTTTCAAATCAAGGGCAAATATGTGCACCATATTGGAATGATCTGATTACAAAACTGCCTTTTGAAAACTGTTTATCTGTAATCTAATCAGCATAACACCCGTATAAACACACATCCACGTTTTAGATTTAATTAAGACTATGATGTTAAAAATAAATTGAGCAACACTGAATATTGGCCAGCAATACAGAATAATGACACAAGAACAAAATGTTGAAAACACAATGCTATATCATGTGCAATACATCGATTTAGCAACACTGGGTTGAATGAAGCTTTCACAACTGCTTGTTTACGTTGTGAATCAGGAGACTTCCTAGCTTAAAACAGAGATGTCAAAATCATTTTACACCATGGGCCACATACAGTGCACTTTAAGTGGGCCAAACCAGTGAAACTCCCGTTTCTATCAATGTGAAAACATTTAAGTACACATTTAAACCCTGAGACGTCTTTATATGAAGAAAAGAAGGGCAATTCCAACAGTAAGTCCCAGTTATGCACTCAATCAATTTTCCGAAGCCTTTTAGTGGGCCAGATTAGAGTCTTTGCCAGGTCAATTCTGGGGCCCGGGCCTTATGTTTGACATCCTTGGCTAGAGAAGTTATCGGAAAGGTAAGAATAAATGACTGTCTTGCAGTAACTAAAGCAGCATATGTGAACATTCTGAGTCTAATTAGTTACACCATGGTTACCGTGCTGTTTGTATGATTTTTTTTTTCTTTTAAATGTTTAACATAAAAAAGAGAAAGTTTTCCTTGGGAGGATCTGAGAACTACTTCTTCACAAGGTCACAATGAAAGCTGACAGAAAGAGGAAGAGACAGCCTGACACAATTACCATTCCTGGTGGATGAACTTGATACTGCCAGTGCAGACACAAGGGTGGTACAGGGGTTTGTCTGGGGTCCCCTCAGAGCGGCACACACGACAAATATCCGCTATACACAAACAAAAACACACAACAGTTTCAATTTTAATGAATATCTGATCCTCTTCGCCAAGGGTTAGCAAAACAGACGCGAGAGCAAGTGTCACAGGGTGTGTGTGTGGTGTCATATATATGCACAGTAATAGAGGATATTTAGTTAAAAGCAACATTTTAAAAAAATATTTGCACCAGCAGCGTGGCTTATGTAAACAGAGCACACAGCAGGAAACTGATGACATCACTGGTAAATTCTGGTCCTTTCTACGCTCCCCGCTACTTACTGCACTATCCCCACATGCTAACATCGTGTGCTTTAAAACACCGTTTTCTCCCGTCTTCCTAACCTAACTTTACTTCACAGTCCACTGACAGGCTACATCCAGCCAGCTAAGTTTAAGCATTAGCAGGCCAGCTCAGCGGTCGGCGAGGTGATGCACTTGTGAAGCTAATGCTAGCTATTGATGAGAAAGAAGCTACTAGTGGCATTTTTTTTTAAATTTACCTTCTTCAGCAGTATCCATGTTGCTCGCTAAGCACCGGTCACCGTCTGTTATTCGACTAATTTGTACCGTGAACCCATCCACGACACGGAGAGTATCGTTTAGCTAGCTCAGTTAAGCTAGCGAGACGACAATATCCTTATGGGTCAATTGCATTGACAATCATAAAATGGTTTCCCCACAGATTAAAACATAAATCTTTGCTCCGCTGTGTTCTCTCGCGTCCAGTATATGTTCGCCAGTACACAAAGGTTTCTAATTCACTGTGTATGTCTAATATAACACAAGAAACCAGGAGGGAAACGCTACATCTCAGGGTGTTGATCATACGACAGTTTAAACCTGGGAGACAAATGGCTAGCTTAACCTGCTAACGCATGCGCCAACGACACTTCTGGCTCCTGTCATAACAGTTTTACTTCCCTACAGAGGTTCGAGTTTTACGGCAGGGAAAGGACCATAACAACCGTCACGTGATTGTATTTCGTGTAATATTTTACTCAACTAAAACTAAATAATAAAAATAAAATGAAATAAAAAAGATAGACGCAAAATTAAAAGTTACATACAATGAGAGAGAAAGAGAACCTACAATATTTCGAAAATGAGAACTAAAAGTGTCAAGTAGACGTCACTATTAAACATTAAATTCTGCAGGAACAACAGGAACAAACATTTTTATTGGAAGTTTTTCCGAACAGATAAGAGTTGTACTTAAGTATAAATATGTGGTCTAACTTGTCACCACAATACTTGTACACTGATCATTCACTACAAAAATGAGCTTCAGCATTTATGTTGGAACTTTATTTCACTTTTTTATGTGTTTCTGTACTTATAAACCAATATTCCGTATGAAAAAAGTACACGTATCAAAAAAAGACCAAGAATAACAATAATAAGATTAAAATGTGAAAAGTGGGCCTCAACACCAGTCAATCAGGCAGTACAGCGATATGCGCTCTGCCACGCACCGGCGCCGTGGCTTAGTTGGTTAAAGCGCCTGTCTAGTAAACAGGAGATCCTGGGTTCGAATCCCAGCGGTGCCTTTTTGCAAAGGGTCGTCAAATTAATTTGACTTCGTGGTCCACTTTAATCTTAAATGGGCCAAACCAGATTAGCTCCTCTTTCTGTAAAGTAATTTAACTACACGTTTAATCTTAATTAACATAAGATGTTAACAATATAACCTTGTAACAATATAACAATATATTGTCTATGTTTTTCAATTTGATGAGCACATCCTGCTGCTAAAAATAATGAAATGAAAGAAATTGTCCAGAATTAATAAATAAATCTGTAAAAATACAGACGTTCTGGTAGATCATTACCTCACATTACAAAAGTGAACATTTTCATCATTTCACATAAAAAATTAATTCATTCATTTATTTTTTGTTTTAATGTGGGTCTCTTGTCAACGAAAAAAGTCCCAAATCTTTGCCCGCCTTCATATAATCCAAAATCAGCCCGACTGGAGTCCTTTCCGGGGCTATTCTGGGCTCATGTTTCTATCCTATGTTATTCTATGCTATTCTTATGTTTGACACTCCCTGCATACATACGTTATCAATTAATAACACTAAACGACACAACCCTATCCCATGTAAACAAGCCAGAGATAGGAAGGAAAAATATCAGTCACCATGACTTGCAGTTACAGACACACATATTGTGAAAACAATACCAGGTTTGTCCTCAGATAGTCACTTCTCACCTGTTTAAAGATTAAATACAGTTTAAATTCAACTGATTTCATTCAAAAATAGGACGCGTGCAGTTTGCAGCATAAAAATATCCCCTGTAATCATGCATGAAAGAAAGAAAGAAAGAAAGAAAGAAAGAAAGAAAGAAAGAAATCATGCATGGAGAAAGTCATAAAAGTGTTATGGTAAAGCACGTTTATGACTTTCTCCATAAGTCGCAGAATCACCCACTCGTGCAAAAACCAATGACTGTAAATCACTTTTTTTTTTTTTTGAAAGTGGGAGTGGAAAGGAATTTCAACTTTGTCCAACCGCTAGCTCTCTCCCCTCTTTATAAGCAGATCAAGATTTTGGACTTTCAAAGCCAGGCAGCTACGCGTAAACTCGCAAACCAGCAAGGTATGTTTCCCACGTCGTCTTTGCAAACGGATTTTTCTGTGCAATGTTGGATTTCATTAGTTTACTTGGAAAAAAATATAGAAGGGGGGAATCGTTTAACTGAAAAGAGTTATGCAGCAAAGCATGTCGAAGTATTTTGCTTTGTCATGCTTTGTTGCGCAAATGTCACAAGTGAGTCCAGGTGTGCACACGTGACATTGTTCTTGTTTTAGTCTAATACATCCCAGCTTTGCTGTCTCCTTTTTACCAATACTTTTCGTGCTTCTGTCTTTATCTCTGCCAGCAGATGGCAAACGAAGCCAAGCCGTGTCCCTGCGATATTGGTGATCGCATGGAGTATGGAGCGCTCGGCCAGGAGGTCCAGATAGAGCACTTTAAAGCTTATGTAGTAAAACCATCCACTGCATCCGACAAGGCCATTATTGTCATTCAAGACATTTTCGGTTGGCAGCTTCCCAACACTAGATACATGGCTGACATGCTTGCTGCTAACGGATACATGTGCGTTTATGTGACTGACTCATTGATCGACTGGATTGAGATTCCTGAGGCGAATGTAGGATTTCTAGAATCAGTGATTTTCTGAGATTTTGAGTCCTCCTTTTTCTGTTGTTTTATTGTGAGCAGAGCCATTTGTCCAGACTTCTTTGTTGGTAAGGAACCTTGGAGTCCAACAAAAGACTGGTCCAACTTTCAAGAGTGGCTTCAGGACAAGAAGCCGACAGCTATTAACAAGTAAACAAACGCGTGAATCACGTAATGCAGCAGCTACTCATAGCTTTGATAGCTTTATGCCTCCTGGGTTATGTGATAGCGCACACTCATTGAACTTTTCCTTCTCAGAGAGGTGGATGCAGTGCTGAAGTTCCTGAAGGATCAATGCGGAGTCAAACATATCGGAGTAGTAGGCTTTTGCTGGGGAGGGGTTGCCACACATTACCTGGCCTTACTGTATCCAGAGATCAAAGCTGGAGTGTCTGTTTATGGTATGCCATTGTTACAGCAGAACACGCGGTATGGTATAAGGAAAATGTTTTTATAATGGTTTTATATGATCCTGTGCAGGAATAGTTCGAGAGAGAGAAGACAGGTATGAGCTGAAGAGTCCAACACTGTTCATCTTTGCAGAGAATGACAGCGTTATCCCTTTGGACCAGGTTAGTGTGAATGTGGACCGATTAGTTTTAGCAGCAACTTTTGTATGCAGACAATGTTAACTGAAAAATGTCAGAATTTCTGCCATGACATGTGCACTGACATCATTTTTGCCCATCAGGTGAGTGCTCTTGAAGCCAACTTGAAGGAGAAATGCAAAGTGAACTACCAGGTGAAGATATTTCCCGGTCAGACTCACGGATTTGTCCACCGAAAGCGAGAGGACATCAACCCCGCTGACAAACCCTACATCCAGGAGGCCAGAAAAGACCTGCTCAACTGGCTCAACAAGTACATGTAAATGGGGATGTCAGGAAACACCTTAAAACTCTTCTTTATATAATCATATCCGCAATACTTAATCAGAACATTACAAGACGATCAGTAAGAGGTGCTCATAATGAATTTTTCTGTTGGTTTTGTCTGAATATTGATGCCTGTGTCTTATGGAAGCTTGTATCAGCAACTGTTTTTTGCCATCCGTAAATCAAAATTTCGGGTTATTGTATACCTAACTGCAAATTTGGGTTAGAAACCTAACTCCAAATTGACAATAAAAACCTAGTTATTACAAGTTATTAACTCAAGATTTTGATATATTGAAGCAAAATTTTGACTTATATAGGCAAAAAGCCCCCCCCAAGCCATAGCAGAAAAAAAGCTTCCATGTTATCTTAGGGGTTTAGGAAATTATGATATTAATGTTAGTGAAATAAGAGTTTAAATCAAAAGTATATGTATACACTGTTTTGTTAATCTCAGATCATAAACATTAAATATGAACTATTTCAAGAGTGCATGGATTCATTACATAATCTTGTAAATAATTGCTGAAATTATATCTTCTGTTATATCTTATTGAATAAAAATAAATAAATAAAATAAAGAACTTGAAAGCAAAAGTGTGGAAATTTCAACAGACCAACATTTTAATGGTGACTCTGGTACTACAACAGCTTGAACATGTTGTATCCAACTATAAATAGCGATTCGTGGTGCAGCTTGGACACGATGCTCTGGGAAGTGCTGAAAACCTCTAGAACGGCATTTGTTCAAGAGAACGCCCGAGCCTTTCTCGTGTTCAGGAGGGCTTCAGTCCTCGGTCTCCCCGGGGCTTCGGATGTCGTCTATCTTCAGGATCATCTTGACTACCTGAGTAGCGAGCAGGATCTGCTGCTTCTTGCCAATCAGGGTCTCGATCACATGCTGTTGCTTCATGTCTGCAGGGGGAAAGAAGGGAGGAAAAAAATAAAGAATTCAATAAATCATTGTGCTTTAACATTGAAGTGCAGTGTTGTCATCTCCAAAGGTGGTAATCCAGACTGAAGCCATGTTTAGTTCAGTATCTACTGCAGTGTATTATGTGCAGTGCAGGTGGTTGCTTACCATTGGTGTTTTTGTGTAAACAGTCAATTCCCAGGAATGGGTTGTTCTCTCTGACTTGTTTGGCTCTGACCTCTGTCATGGTCTGGATGGGGTTCAGCCCGCTGTTCTCAGCCAGTGCCATTGGGATTACCTCTAACGCATCAGCAAAAGCCCTCATGGCATACTGTTCCAATGACGGGCACTGAAAAGGAAATTGACAGATGTCAATGAGAGTCGAGCAGGAACACAATCATGTTTATTGTAAATGCTGAGGTCAGAAAGTCTCTGATGCAATTTCTCTTACTTTGTCTGCAGCCTGGTTGACAGCTAGGGCACATGCGATCTCTGAAGCACCACCTCCGTACACAACTCTGTTGTCCTTGACCAAATTGCGGATTACGCACAGAGCATCATGGAGAGCACGCTTAGCCTCCTCGATGATCTATCAAGAAAGATAATGACACTTAATCAAACTGGATTAATAATAAAAAAACAAAACAAAACATGTAATTATGAATTTGCTTTTGGGCTCACCATTTTGTTGCCTCCACGGATGAAAATGGTCACAGCTCTGGTGTTTTTGCACTCCATGATAACCAACATGTGATCCTTGGTAGTGCCGAAGGAGATCTCCTTCACCAAACCAGCTGTGCCGAGCTTCTCCGGTGTCAGCTCACAGAACCTCGGGACAATGCGGCCTCCTGTAGCTATTGCTATCAACTGCAGACAAACAATTGATATCGACACTTCAACATAAACTCCACTTTATATTTTGTACTTGATGTAACATATGACAAAAAGTTGCAAATACCTGACTGATTAAGTGATAAAGGACAAAAAAATGTTTGATTAAAGATTAATTTTGCATCTCATCTTACCTCAATCTCAGGCCCTCCAACCCAGCGCACAGCAGGCAGGTCATTTTGCAGCAGAAGATGGTTGGCTTCATCATCAAAGCCCCACTGGCAGATGGCCAAGTTAGCCCCATTACTTTTGACCTAAAATAAACACATGTCCATAAGCATGTGTGCCGATATGTTTATGCTTGTTTGCAGCTGCGATTTCTATGTTAATCAGACAATAAATGAAATGGTTAAACATCAGTTGTTAACAGACTCTGGGGGTACCAACCTGTTGGATCATCTCCTCAAATTTCTCTTTTTCATATTTCTGGAGAGCTTTGTAGTCTTCCACAGAAGTCACATCCAGCTTATGCTTGGTCTTGGGCTTAGGAGGCTCAAACGGGCAGGTAAGAATGGCAATTTTAGCATCCTTCAGAACCTGTGAAATAACAAAGGACAAGCGGTTAATCAAATTTTACAAATGGAGGTCAGAACAGAAACATTTATTTTGCCCCATAAACTTTCAACTGATTTGATTCTTTTTGATCAAACACCAGACAGCTAGACAGCCAATGACATCGTGTTACAAATTCCCATCGATCATACCTTGGGCATCTGGGGGTGGCTGAACTCTTTGTCGACTATGACTCCCTTGATGAGCTGTGTGTCCTCCAGCTTTCCTCCGACCTTGCCTTCCATCTTGATGAGCTCGAAGTCAACATCCTTCCTCTCCATATCGGCCACAGTGAGGATGGCATTCACTGCAATCTCTGCCATCTGTCTGTGGCACCGGTTGATGCTGAAAGACAAACAGAACTTTAGGTAAAGCGTGGTAACAATGCTATTGCAAAAACACTGAAAAAAGGTTTTGCATTTTCTAAATGTTTAAATGACCATAAAGCTCCATGAACTTATTCATGATCAAGTAGTTGGGTCTATTTTATGATGCATATCATGCAGTGTGGTAGAGACAATACAGCTGACAAAAGTGTGACCTAAGCTGTCCTAAATATAGGAACACATTACATTAAAGCCTTGAACAAAAAGTGCTGGCTACAAAATGTGGAGCACATCACTGTGTGAGCAGAGGACTTGTGGATAAAGTGGATTCATAAGTTAGTAGACAAACTTGACAAAAAAAACCCCCAAAATAAAAATCACTGGCAACATTGATTCATAACGCCTGTTCATCTATGTCTGCTTTTCAACATTTTTCAGTGACAAGTGTCTGCCTGTTGCATGATGACAAGTCTGTGTCAGTTCTGACAGAAACACAAGTGCAGGTTCATTTAAAATGAACAGAAATATTTCTGCATCCATGCTGGAAGAACTTTAGAGATTTTGTTAAACAAAATGTATTGAAACAACATCTTTTCCCTTCCTTAACTCAAAAACAGAATAATAATCAGGAAATTTCTCTACTGACAGTTGTTATTATCAGCTCTATGACAATGTAGAAAAAGATGTGCCAGCTAGGTCAAAAGAGCATTTGGAAATGTAGACAAGCAGAGGAAACTAGACCAAATTAATTACTGTTAATTGTATTAGTTATAACATAATAGTATAGATAACACTAGTAAACAAAAATAAATAACCCAACAATATTTTGTATGGGGGACTTACACTTTGGATCCCAGTGTTGTCATGGCTGTTTGAATGAGAGGTTCTGTATTGTTGGGATCGTAGGGGAAGGTTTCAGCAATTTTGTCCAACTCCTCGGTGGCGATACATGCGGCCTGGTCGTAACCGTCAGAGATCCTGATGGGATGGATTCCACGGTCCAGCAGCTGCTCAGCCTGTTCCAGCAGAGCTCCGGCCAAAACTGAGGGCAACAGAGAAGATGCAAATGCAAAATCAAATCAATCTACAACCATAGTTTAGATAAAAGTTCCCTCATACGATGGAAGAGTCTACATTGAGAGCATCAGAACTTCTGCCAAGTAGTGCAAATCCAAGTCTGTATTTCTTTTTTTAATTTAAAAAACCCCCCATCCTCCTCATCTCCCTTTTCCATACCTACAACTCCAGTGGTTCCATCACCAATCTCATCATCCTGGGACTTCGACAGCTCCACCATAAGCTTGGCAATCTGGTGGTCCACATCCATCATGCTGAGAATGGTGGCGCCATCGTTGGTGACAGTTACCTCTCCATCTCTGTCAACCATCATTTTATCAAGACCTGCATGCAAAAAGTAAACAGAAAAAAAAGCCACAGGAGAAATAAGTGTTAAAAATCGGTATTCTAACGGCCAACTCCAGTTCACGAAAAGCAATAATGACATATAGTTTCAAACACAAAGGCTTCACTTTCAAAATGATAAACCGTTTAGACAGTTTAAGTATATACGGTTAGGTATGACAACACTACACTGGTTCAGACTCACCATTTGGTCCCAAAGACGTTTTAAGCGTTGACGCGACTGCCTTGGCTGCCATAATATGAGACTGCAAAATAGAAACATTTCCGAGTCATGCACACGTTTTTATTTTATTCCAAAGATAGGTAGAACTTCCCTTTGCCTGACAAACCCCAAACCTAAAATTCTGTGCATCACCGATGAGAGAAGTGGGCACAGCCCTGTCAGCAGCACCTACCGGCTAAACGCATTACAGAAAGCACATGGGCCCCACCATTAGCATGACTGTCTAGTTATTTGGCTAATGCTATAGAGATGCTCTTGCATAAACAATTTAAGATTACATGATGAACCTGTGTTTAGTAATCGCAATCCACCTGTCACACGAGATCTGCGTACCCAGCTCATTAAACTAACTGTAAAATAGCAGCTTTCTAACGAAAAGCTGTGTAGCGCTTGCTAGCCCATTGTACCTTCAATGCGTCAATGCCCGTTAACCGTGTCTTCTTATCCTGGTCTTTAATGATGATAAAAGGCCTTCCATACTCATCGAAAGCCAGTGTCCCCAAAGTGGACATGTTGACGAAGGGATTGGGTCACGTATTAAGTATATAAAGAATGAAATAATGAGTTTTAATAATAGAAATCTGGAGTGTGACCAAGCTGTGAGCCGCACGGGTCCGCCGGCGACTTCTGGAAGGCTCCGCGGGTGGAGAGGGCGGAACCAAGTACTGCTAAGTGTATCCTATAACACAGTTGTAATCTCTTTTTTTTATGAGATAGCATTAAGAAATTAGCAAAAAAGTTTATAAATATTCTAAAAAATAATTATCGCCTCATCGCACTTAGAATATTGTAAGAATTAAAGTAAAAAGACATTTTTTTAAAATATGGTTTCGCCCGATCTCGTTCAATCTCAGTCTGTGACCTGGTCTCGCGTGAATTGCAGTGACAATATTATAAAATTCCATGGGAAGGGCAGGACATATTACTGTATGATTTTCACCGCACTTTTGTAAAGGTAAACACCTACAGAGAACTGAATACACTACATAGATCTGATTTTAATTCCATATAAGCATGTTTCACAAAGATTCGTGTTTTAAAGACGGGACTTATACTTTGACAACGTGACCTGAATGCGATGTGTCAGAATTAAGTTGTTAGCTGTCGCCTCTTACTAACTTTAAGCGAAACTTTTAACTTCGCTATCAATGTAAATCCGCTGCTTTTCACGGAAATGCATGAAGCGTATGAAACAGCACGCTAATACCCACGTGCACTATTATGGTAACTTCTCTAAACGTCAAGAAATGACGTAACGTCCGGTTACTTGATGGTGGTGTCCAGGGCTGCGAAAGCTACGAAGGTTGTTCTGTGGCAGTCTGTCTGTCACCTGTCAAATGTTCACGCATGTTGGTAAGCCAAAACACCTGTAAAGACTAACTGTTTTTCTTTCCTTTCCTTTAAAATTTTTTTACTACGGTCACTGTCATGTCCACTAATTCCATCCATGTGTTGATGTATCTTTGAAATTACTGTATGCGCCTCTGTATGTTTACCACGGATTACAAGCACAAATGTTTGTGATCAGAACTAAATTAATACGCTAGATATACAGTTAGAACCGGTCTACAAACACTTCCTTTGATTTCCTTTGTACGCTGTGGTAACATAGGTAAGCAATCTTTTTGTTAACCTAACAAATCGACTTCTTAGTACTAGGTATGAGTAATGATATATTTGCATCTGTTGCTTCATCTTTGTTTTACATAATTTTGGCATCATGCTTGAGCTGACAACACCTGAGTGGACATAGCAAGTTTGTAAACATAAAAATGAATCAGCATTAGCCTCCTGGTTGTGTGCACTAAGTCCTTGCTGAAACACATGATCAGAGCAGCCATGGTCTACTGTGAAAATTGTTAATTATAAAATGTCATTTAGTTATAAACATAGTGCACAAATGACCTCGTTTCTCTTTGGATTTTCTAGCATGCCCTGTGTAGTGAAGCCTCGGTTTGTGGTGCTGTATGGGTCTCAGAAGGGCCAAGCCCAGTCCATAGCAGAAGGGATCGCCGAGGAGGCGGAGGAGCACGGGCTGGTTGCCGATCTCAGTTGCTTGAATGAGAACGAGAAGGTACATTCTAGCTTTCACTTGTGTAGCGATCTTAGTCGTGTGTTGTGATGTACTTTTCCCAATTAATGAAGATATTGACCCTTTCTTCTTTTCTGTATTAGCATCTGTATAAAGGTAATTTTTACCATAAAGGCACCAGTTTAGCAATGGTAGAAAAAGATTAACACATGAAGGCCATAACACCATAAAAGCATAAATATCAACAACAAAATAACAACATAAATATGTCAATAAAACAAATACAATCACTTTAGGTGAAGTACATATCTGTATAAAGTAAAATATTTACCCTCAGTTCAGCGATAGTTTATAAAAGTTTAATAAAAGAAAAATGATACCAAACAACACATCAACAACATTTTAATAAATATGATGCTGACTGATGGTTGTGTTTCTCTCGTCATTCACATAACTGTTTCCAGTACAATTTGGAGAAGGAGAGTGCCCCAGTGGTCTTTGTTGTTTCTACTACTGGAGATGGGGAACCACCAGATAATGCCTTAAAATTTGTAAAGCGCATCAAGAGGAAGACCCTCTCCACTGACCACTATAAGCACCTTTCTTATGCACTTTTAGGTAAATTCTTTTATAAGGGTCTGTGGTAGCGCTCCTTGTAGCTCATCTATCCGTATGGGAGTTTAATTTGAAAAACATGTTTGTATATATCATCACGATGCAGAGCATTGCACGCTGTTTACTTTCTGAACAGTTGCTGGAGAGTCTCAATCTGTTTCCCTCTGTCTGCTCCAGCTTTAGGAGACACAAATTATGCAAATTTCTGCAACTGTGGCAAGACCATTGAGCGTCGTCTACAAGAACTCGGAGCCAAGCAATTCTATGCTACGGGTTATGCAGATGATGGTGTAGGGTAAGTTTTGCAGAGAAAGAAAATGTAAACATCCAACTTTCAGAGCACATGCTGACACATTAAACCCATATTGGTTTTCTTTTGTTTATGTTGCTGTCATTTTGTGAACATTGTTCTCTCTAGGCTGGAGTTGGTTGTGGATCCCTGGCTTGGGGGACTGTGGAAAGCCATCAAAGAATCCTTATCAAAAATGGCTTCTGTTGGGACAGCTCACTTGAAAGAGAGCCCAGAGGATTCAACCAAAGAAACTCCAGATTCATCAGTTCCAGATGTCCAACTGAACCTCTTAAGCATCACTGACCAGCAGAACTGCGAGTCAGTCAGAGCATCTGTACCCGCGGACTCCAAATTTGCATCTGTTGCTTCATCTTCAGTTTCTGCCGCTTCTGATCTCAAGCCAGCTTCTCCTGCGGGGAGCCCTGGGTTGGCATCCCAGTCTGGTGGCGCTGCCAGTGTTTCCACATCAGCATCAAAAACACACACAGAGGAAACTGGAGTTCCCCAGGTTGCACTGGCACACTCACTGACATGCTCTGTGCCACCGCTATCTGAGTCCTCGCTCAATGTTCCTGCTCTGCCTCCTACCTATCTAGATGTTTCTCTTCAGGAGGTGGACACTGTGGAAGAGGTGATGAATGTTCTTGCTGCTAGAACTTGGATTTAGCTCATGTTTCGTCCTTCACTGGCCACTAATTTTTTATTTGTATTTTTTTAGATTGTGGGGCCATTAAACAAAGAGGCTCTTCATCATGTGCCTATATCCAAGGCAGTTCAACTGACCAGAGGAGATGCAGTCAAGACAGCACTTCTCCTGGAACTGGAGATCTCTGTAAGCATGAGAAAAGATGCTTATTTAAATGAAGCTTTAATTAACCCCCAGCAAAGATTTAGATCAGTGTTGTAAGTTTATTTTTTTTCCATTCTCAGGCTCATCCAGTGTTGGCTTATCAGCCAGGGGATTCCTTTGATGTGTTCTGCCCAAACAGGGCCGCAGACGTGGACCACATGCTCCACAGACTGGGCCTTCACAGCCAAAGGAACCACCATGTCAATATTTCTCTGCAAAAAGACACTAAGAAAAAAGGTAATACTACAGCTGGTACACTCTTGAAAATAACACACAATGTGGACAATAGGATACCTCATTGCAGCGATCACCATGATTGTGAAGCTGCTCCATTAAGCTCATCCTTTTAACTTTCCTTCTTCCCATCTCAAAGGTGCCCAGGTGCCACCCTACATCCCGCAGAATGTTTCTCTCCTGTTTTTGCTCACATGGTGTCTGGAGATCAGAAGTGTTCCCAAGAAGGTACCATTTTCCCTATATTGCTTTGCAGCTACTTGCTTTGCAAACTGCATAAGCAAAGTCACTCTTTCATGTGACAATCTGCTTGTTATTTTACTGTCTTAGCATAATAAAAGGAATGTGTCATTTTTTCCCGACACCGCTACCTGCACGTTGTTTTTATTTGTTGTGTCAAAGCTGGGAGAAAAATGTGTTCAGTAGTGTGAGTTAGCAGCGGGTCTGGACCCAGAAGATTTGCAGTTTGGTTTAATACGCTCAGGCAAGGCTGGATTTACTAAGTCCTGGTCCAAAGCTGAAATAATCATTTAACCTCCGTGATCCCTCTGTTGAAACGTTAAAATTAAAGTCACATTTGGTGCGTGAAAATGTCAAATTGCCCAAGTGTTCAGCTTTCGTCAGTCTGTGAGCTTTGGCTGGCGATGTGGCCTGCAGTAGTTTTCTCTGATTCCTTAAATGTGATTCATTAAAAACGTTTAATGGTGAAGTTATTATTTTCACATCATCTTGGTTTTTTGATTGTTTTTTTTAATTAGAGAGCTTAAGTGACTATTTAATGAAAAAGAAGGGGAAAAAATGAAAAAAATTCCATCTGGCATGAGCTGTATCAGTTATTTACTCTTCACTACACACTTGCAGAAAACATAGCAGTATATGGTAATAACCCCAAAGCTCTAATAAGCACGTCATTGTAAATACTGGTCTGAATCCTGTGGTTGATTCCCTTTGAAACCCTTAAATCGCACAACATTTAAAACAAAATTTATATTTAATGATAAATGCACACTGCAGGTTTGCATTTATTTAAAAAGGTTACATTTTCTGGTTGGAGTGGTGGTTGGCATTGTCTGAGTTTGCATGCTCTCTCTCCAGGTACTCCAGCTTCCTCCCACAGTCTAAAGGCATCTAAAGAGATTTCAGGTTATCTGATGACTCTAAACTGACTGTAGGTGTTATGTGTTAGCCCTGCAACAGACTGGCAGCTAGCAGCCCCGCCTCTTCCTTTTGATATCTGGCATAGGCTCCACTGCTCCACCCTGCAACCCAGAATAGGATAAATGGAAGAAAAAAGACGGATGGGTTACTTTTTCTCGTTAAGCATTTAAAAATATCTGACACACTTATAAAACCCTGTGCAATAAAAAGTTGCTTTGTCATAATCATGAATTAAGTTAGCGAGCCATTATATATTGAATTCTGCTTGGATTTTATTTAAGGACTCTTTTTGAACTGCACCCAAAAAATTGATAAAGTGTCAGAAAGATGTAGAACATCTAAATGTTAACGGCTTCACTCAGTTCAGTTCCCTCAGAAGTCTTTATAGACGTTTTGTTCACAGCTTCCTCTATTAAATTCCTGCACAGAAATAGATTTTTTTTTCCTGCCACTGTGTTGTTGGAAGACTTACAAGACAATAAAAGTTTTATTTTACAACACCTGCCTGTGTAATGCAGGCACTTCAGCTGTTTCACTAAAGCCTGCAATTTTTAAGCTTCACATTTTTTTAGGTTCGGGAAAGATGATAACCTCTGGTTCTTTGGCAATGAGACTTCCCGGTCTTATGTGTAGCAGCATCAGACACAGGCAGATATAGCTGGACATCCTGATTCTCCAATTCTGCTGAGAAAAATGTTACACTCGATCCAGTGCAGTGAAGAACGTGCCACAAATCTCTGCATACATGCAGTCAAAGCTGTAATGAATCACTGAGATTATACAGAGCACTTAGGCTTGACAAATACTTAGAAGTTCAGATTACAGCGTCTGATTGATTCATGGTTGCAGACTAAATTTTAAGCAGAAGCGTTTTAATGTTTCTTTGTGATCCCTTTAATCTTTTTATTTTAATTGGTACCTACAATAAAAATAACAAGCAGTTACTAATGAAATGCCGATTAAACCGCAGCGTGTCCTCTGCAAATGTAACTGAGTAATTGATTGCATTAATCGATTTTTAGGACTTTGTTTGAGAATTAAAAGATTGCTTCTTCGCCTCTGCTAATTTCTCAGTAGTCTTAAAGGCCTTTTTTTCTCTTTTTTATAAAAAAAAAAGAAAATTGTAATTTTATAGTGGAAGAAATGGCTTTGTGCATATTAAAATAGCTGTACTACATAACGGGGTTGGAGTCAGGGTCTACCTGTTTAGATTTCAGACTTTGTGTACAGTGTGGCTGGCTCTCCTTTTTGTAAAAGTCACGACCATTGTGGCTGACGGAGGTGCAGAACAGCTTCGGGTGACAGCGCATCTGATTTCTGTGTCTCTGTCAGGCGTTTCTGCGAGCTCTGGTGGAGCATACAGGGGACAGCGTGCAGAGGAGGAGACTGCAGGAGCTCTGCAGTAAACAAGGTGCTGCAGACTACAACCTGTATGTGAGAGACCCGAGCCTCAGCGTTTTGGAGCTTCTTACAGCCTTCCCATCCTGCTCACCTCCTCTCAGCCTCCTCATAGGTCAGACTCCCTGCTGTTAGCTCACTCACACAGAAAATTTCTGTTTTTTTTCCACCGACTAACTGAGCGTATAATCATCATTGATAAAGTGATCTTTTCCAGGTTTTAATGGGGAATCTGAAAGCCTCTCTAAAATACACAGTGTGATAAAAATCACAATTTTAGTCATAATTTTGGCCAATTATCATAGATAAGTACATTTTATGTTTGGGATTTTTCCAGTGTCTTCAAAAAAATCATTGCATTTTTTTTTTCAAACTTCAAGATTATAATAGATGCATGTTTAATTAAAACAGTTTGCTTCAATTTGCTTCAAGGAAATGGAGAATTACAATGATTGACGCGACAGTGGGATTTTGACTGCACCCGCACTAAGTGTCAGTGGAATTATTTGTTTGAGAACTATTTATTTCACTTTTAATAACACCTCGGGTTATTGTTGCGCCTGCCTTCTGTCTTTTGTGATTCAGAGTTTGTCTGGCTGGATCATTTCCATCCACTAGGGGTCACTGTAGCCTTAGTAAAGCCCTGTTCTGTGAGCACGGGCTCATGGTTGATTTGGTCAGAGCATTTAATTATACCTAATAGTCAGAGCATCAAAAGGCTCCCCAAAGGGTCAACGCTCACTTCCTCGTCTCATTTTAAAATCTGCAGCTCCAATATTGTTTGGTTTCCAGTTTCTGTAAATATAACGCCAAACTTGATGCTCTGAGTCAAGATATATATTTTGAAGTTTATCCATTATCTCGCATTGTGCTAATAATATTGATGATGTTTTTTTCCTGCTGTCTGCCACCTATCGTTTCCTTTTTTTGACCCTTGGAGTGAACTGTTGGTAAGAAACTAACATTTTCCTTTCAGCTCATTAAGATAGTTGGCTGGTCATTCATTCAGTATAGATCTAATAAGCTTTGACTGAAACTTAGCAGACAGTGAAATTAGTTGGCTACAGCTTCATATACAAGTTGAGCTGTCCTCTAAAACAGCTGTGTCACAGCTCCTGGCCTACCCCAATGTCAGCTATTTTAGGCCTACTTGCCAACCACAGCACCTTTTACTGTGGTGAACTGATGCAGAAATTGGCAACGGGGACAATCGTGCCCTCGTGAAGAATGCGGCGTTGCAGACCCCTCAGGGCAGCAGCTGTTATTTGGTATACTGGTAAACCACTGAGCTTTGCAAGGACACGAATGCACAGGGTCAGTTTGGATCATAGGTTAATGGTAAACTCTGACTCAGGGTGTCGCTGTTAAAGTACACTGCTGCATTTTTGCAGTGTTCTTGGTTCATTACCTCAACTGAAGGGGAGGCATTTGCTGATTAGGGTTTAGGCTGTTTTACACTAACTGTAAATAATGAGGAGAGATGTCTCTGGACCCACATGTCTTTGGCCAAGTGCAGGCTGGTTACAAAAGTAGATGCTGGGTCTAAATTGAGAAAGATGCCCACTTTTCAGAGCCAGCTGTCGTGTTGATAGTTCATTGATTCATACAGAGTGTTAGATAAAAACTTTGGGGTCAAAGCCCCTGGGAACTGAACGCTGTCCATGAGCTTCTTTTTCAATTACTTTACAGCAGACCTCAAATGAAATTGTACCAAGGTGCAGTTTTCTTTTCTATTCTTTTACTTTTTTGCTGGACTTAAACTTGCAGAACAAAATAATCCTCACTAAAGTAAAGTAAAGGGAATATGACTGTATCCCAAGAGGTTATTGGCCCTTCTGTTTGGAGGAAAAGCATTAAATTGAAAATGAAATTTCCTGGTCACAGAGAACGGACTGCATATCACTTCTATTCCCACTTTATTCATTTAAGTCGCAATAAAAACGCCACAGAAAATGTTTAAATGGTTTCGGAAAACCATGAGCTAGCAGGTCCTTCGTTCAGAAATAACTTGAAATTAGCATTTGCAGGCTATTAAAAACTGCAAAAACCTTCCCGAGGAGAATTCCACTTAACGCCTTAATGCTAACAACTTCTCTAATTCCATGCACAGCCAAAGAAACTCTCCATAAATCTCGAGAAGTATATACTTTTATGTGCAACCACATTTCTATCTCATTTATTCTACTAAAATGGTACCTCTGCATATAAATTGCAGCACAGAGACTTTTGAGATGAAATAGATTATATTGTTGTGCACTATGATCGATGATACCCCTGAAAACATAGTGGGGATCTTGGGACTGTGCTTTTTTTTTTTCCTTTTTTTTTTCTTAAGCCTTTTTTGGATTACATATTTAAAAATGTATCTTCGAGCCACTGACTGCGACAAAAAAGCTTTGCATTCAAAGGGTTTTAAAAGTGATCCATCCTCTGTATCTACCACCAGTATCATCGCAGCGCAGTGATGCGAGATGATGGATTGATTGTCCTCTGATTCAGACATGTGCTGTCACTCTGTGATAGAAAGGCAGCAACTCAAGCTCTGCACAGCTGTGGAGGATAGCGCTAACATACACGATACACCCTCTGATGGAGAGGTGTACACTTGCTCAGTTATTTTGTATGTGACGATTTGTCCCATTAAGCAGCGACTCACTGTTGGTTTTTGAGAAACTTTAAAAACAGGAACGATTTATTTATCCATTCTGGTGCAGCTTAGCTCTAATTATCTCTAAAGATTTATTTACAGATGATTCACTGTGGGTTGTATCTCCAGTACATGCATATTGATTACAACAAAACAAGGCCGTCCTGTAATCTTGGCTCACCTTGTGATACGTTAATACATTTTAAGCCTCCAAGTCTGAAATATTTGGACTTCTTTCAGAATATAAGTCCTCTTTGCTCCGGCTAGTTTTAATATTATGAGTCATGCTGGATATTGGAGGCATCTCAAAGAGAAATACAAGACACTGCTATTTCTCAGACTTCAAATATATAACAAGGAATCTCTTTATTGAGTATATTTATGCAGCCTTTCAAATACTGACATGCAAAACTGCCCTTTCAGTTAAATTTACATCAAAGAAAAGAATATGTTTTCCCAATAAAATACTCTTTTTAAACTAATCTTCCAGGTTTTCTTTACACATCTGATTTTCTGTGATAGTGGAAATAATTTAATGCTTCACTAAGACGGCAGGTCATAAAACAATTACATTGCTTCAGCCACAGACATACATACACATTCACGGGTACATCTTTCAAACTGCTCGCTCATGGATATATCTAATAAGCCAATCACGTGGCAGCAGCTCACTGCATTCAGACATTTAGACATCGTCAAGACAACCTGCTAACGTTCAACCCGAGCACCAGAATGGGGAAGAAAAGTGATTTAAGTGATTTTGAACGGGACACGGTTTTTGGTGCCAGACTGGCTCCTCTGAGTATTTCAGAAACTGCTGATCTACTGGAATTTTCCCACACAGCCGTCTCTAGGGTTTACAGAGTATGGTCCAAATATGGGAAATTATCCAGTGAGTGTCAGTTCTCTGGGTGAAAAGGCCTTGTTGATGACAGAAGTCAGAGGAGAATAGCCAGACTGCTTCAAGCTGATAGGAAGGCAACAGTAACTCAAAAGACCACTCGGTACAATCAAGGTATGCAGAGGAGCATCTCTGGATCTACAACATGTTGAACCTTGACGCAGATGGGCTACAGCAGCAGAAGACCACACTGGCTGCCACTTCTGGGAGCTAAGAACAAGAAACTGAGGGTACGGTTTTCAGGTTCCCCAAAATTGGGCAATGAAAATTGAAAAAACATTGCCTGGTGTGAACATGACAACGACTTCACTGTACTCACTGTACTTAAAGTGGTTAAAAACCTAATTGCAACCAAGTATTAAATATCTTTATTTCTTAGGAAATGTATTAAAAAACATGTGCATTGCTTTTATTTAGTCTATTTTGTTAGTCGACTGTTCTTTACTGTCTGAAACTGATGTTAGCCCCTGGCCCTGTTTTAATTTTTTCAGTTTTGTTGGTCTTTTCAGTGTCTGAGGGTATGTGGATAAATTATTAGTATCTAACTGCTGTTTCAGCAAAGCCTTTGTTGAAAAAATCTCAGCGCAAAGAGATGAAATGGACGTCAAAGTGTGGAGCTGTCTCTCTGAAACCTCTGAGCTGTTTAGATGTCAGAGAAATCCAGAAAGAGAGGAGAGAGCAGATTTAGACCAGCTGTTTGTCTCTCTGGCAATTTAGCAGAAAAATGTGTTATTGTACGGCCTCAGCTGGTACATATGGTGGTGCTTTACTTGTCCGGCTTCATCTATCACCGAGATACAAATAAAATGTAGCGAGTGCACAGCAAGCACGTCGCACAACTCTCAATCTCTCTCTTTGCCAGCGTCTAATCAGTGGAGCTGGGCACTGGATAGAGAATGGCATATCTTGTTGCTGTCAGGTAAAAAGTTATCTCAAACTCTTAAAAAAGTTTTCCCGGTGTAACTGACACCTCCTCGCATATACAATGTGTGCGACATATTACCCAAAAGAGGGCACCTTCATGGCTGGCATTGAAATAAGGTCTGCATAAGCAATCTGTTTCCTACTGGCTCCACATCTGGACACTTGGGATTCTATAACCCTGAGTTTGTAATTTCATAAATATAGAAGTGTGTCCTAGAAACAAGACTGTAACCTGGGTGGGGGTTACTGAGGATAGATTGGTAGGTAGGACGTTTCAATGGACCGAAATGACTTTCACATGATTCGTCTCCTCTCTGTCGTGATTGACTGTGTAACCAAATCTTAGCAAGACAGCGCGGTGATTGACATTTGTGCTTGTCTTTCAGAGCATTTGCCAAAACTGCAACCCCGGCCTTATTCAGCAGCAAGGTAAGGTGACAGAAAATTACACTGAAGAATACGCTTTGTACTGTGGAGCTGCACAAGTGTGCTTTATCACCCACCCAAGTATGTCTGTTTTATTCTAAGTGATCTTGGAAGCCTAAATCTTTAAACGCTAGCTGGTATTTTCTTTCTGCACAATAGAACTACGTATGTTTGGTTTGGGGGTGGATTAATGCTGAACAGTTTCATTGGGGGGGTGGTAGGTCTAGCTTATTTCAGCACCAGTGAAGACATGTGGCTACATTTTACATGGCTGTGCATGAATACTGCTTTACACTAGTAGAATAGAAATCCATTGATATGCGTGTGTGTGTGTTGTTTGGTGTCATAGCTGCCTAACCTTGTTTTAAAAGTCTTGTTGCTGTTTTATTCCTACGCATGCATCATGTTATATCACTGAATGCCCAGGTTTGTTTATTAGGCACCGCTGGACAAGGGGGTTTGAGTTTGCATGATAAAATATTGATTTTGCTCTGTTGGCAGCTGGGAAATGCAACAGCATCCACTGGAGATCTGCTATTTTGCCAGTCCCTTCACAGGGGTGGATTGAGCTTTCAAATTATCGGACATTAAGAGCGTTAAGGAGAGGGGGAGGGAGTTAATAACATGAGAGAGAAGCTCTGTTAACTTAATAAAATCTGGCATTAATATAAAATTAGATTTGTTGAGGTACTTAGAAAGAACTTTAAAAAGTAATAGTCAGGCAGTCATTTATATTGTGTAGGGTGACAAATTAAAGGAAAAACCTGAACCCTTATACCTACAGCAAGGGCGTCCAGGGGCATGCTATGTTGTGTGCAGGGCATTGTGTTGGCTATGAGTGACCACCTCTAGTGAAGAAATATTTCTATCCTGGTATGGGTAGTTTCTTGCAGCATGGCAGTTCTCTCCTCTTCGGGGCACGAGGGGACATAGAGCATGAAAATTATATGAATCATATGGTGTGGCCTTTGTAGCCGCAATATTTCAAGCCAGATATACACCTTTTGGAAGATTTTGGGTTCAGCATGTTAGATGCAGTCTCCATCACCAAATGTGGGAGTATCTTTGGAAGAAGTGTGTTTCATCTCTCCAGTAGAGTTTCAGAGAATTCGTGCCATGGCACAGCGAAGCTCTTCTGGTGGCAATTGGCAGCGTGACACTTTACTAAGACACTTTATGTAAGTTTTTCGTATCTGTGTGAAGCTTGTTTTGGACTCCTTTTGCCAGACGTGCACATTATGCGGTATACATTAGTTTGAATGGCCGTTTGTAGATTTCATTGATAGGAAGAAACTGCATAAATGAACGGACTTTAAATATTGCATAGACTTTAGCTAGCTGCGCTTAGTTTAAATAGGCCAAGTGTTCCTTCTTTTTTCCTCACTTAGCTAGTCATTGATTTGCGCTCCCTTTTAAGCTAGTGCCCATTAGGTTTGCTTTGAGACTCATGTTGAACAGCAACATCTAACGCAATGTCAAAACTTCTCCGCTCCTCTCATTAGTCTCTCCCTTAGCTGCTTGTGTGTGTGTGTGTGTGTGTTTGTGAAGAGAGATGGGAAATAGACAGGAGAGAGTGGCTGTAGTTTATCAGATGGTGCAGAGACATTAGAGACCTGCATTATTGATGCTGTGGTCAATAGAGGTCTCCAGTGGCCCACAGGAACCGGAGAGTGAAGGATAAGAGTGCGCGAGAGTGCTCTAGCCGACAGTGAATAGAGAGGCATCTTTATCGAGGCAAATAAGACAGAAGCTTTTATTCTTCGAGAAGCAGAAATTACATTCTGGTTTGATTTTAAGAAAATATGTACACATACGTGTTTATTACATGTAGCTTGCCATCACCAGTGTGTGAATGTGTGCGTGAATGGGTGGATGACTGGTTGTGTAAAGCGCTTTGGGGTCCTTAGGGACTAGTAAAGCGCTATACAAATACAGCCCATTTATTAGGAGGCTAATACACAGTATGATGTTGATCTCAAGCGTAGCATCCAAAAAAACACTACTAGATAGAGTGGGTGAAAGCTCTGTAAGGCTTCCTCCAAACTGAGTCATTTTACCACTTGTTGTGCCCGAGATATCACTAAACAGCTGAAATTGTTCAAAATAGGTAGCTGTAAGTAACGGCCATGCTGAAGTAATTGGCCTAAAATAATCTTTCCCAATTTTCTGCTCTCCCTGTGCCTCTCTGTGTTTCACTCTGTTTTCACTTCCTCCCTGCTTGTCACTGTCTGTATGCCTTGCACACACACTCTCACATGCTGATGTTTCCCCCTGTCTCTGCCTTTTTCCATCTCGAACCATCTGTGGTGCCATCTCTGTAGCTCTCGTCTTAGACACCCAGGAAAGCTTCATTTTGTCTTCAACGTGGTAGAGATCCCAGCATGCTCCGGCCGGCCTGCGGGGAGGCGAGGCTTGTGTACTGGCTGGCTGTTTGACCTCATCAATCCTGGCCTGGTTTTCCCTGGGAAGGCTGAATCGTCCAGCAGCCCAGCGCTGCCAAAGGTAATCAGTAGACTGGGGTAGAAAAAGCTGAAAGTAGATTGTGCACATTTGTGGTCTTGGCTGATAAATTTCTAAGTGCTCATATTTGCTGGTACAAGTGCTGTAGGAATTGCAAGCAAACGCTCATAGGGTGAGAAAAAATAGATGTACCCTTCTGGCTAGGTTGAAATCTTGCTACACTTTACTGGTCCTTACTTTGTCTTTGTTTTGATTTTTCCAATAAAATAGCAAGAGAGGTTGACTGCCCCATTCTCCTTCCAGTATTACAGTTCAAGAGGTACTAGAAGGGGGGGAGCAAAAGTTGAGCACAACGGCTTGAAATTGTGCTGTGCTGGGCGTCAGGGATTCAGACAGCTTCCACTACGTGTTTTATGTCCCTCTGAAAACTCGGCTTTATTAGCTCAGACATGTAAAGAGAGTGAGCTTTGAGCCAGTTGTGTGTGGTTAATTAAAGTAAAGTAGTTTAACTTAGAGGAAGCAGTCTTCCCTACCACATATCTATGGATTTCAATTGCAGCTCATGAGTTTTCTCATTAGTATATCTTAGAGTAAAAAGTAGATCAATGAATCGATTGGCAAGCCCACAGCGGCTCCTTGGCATTGTTGTAATTACTCTAATTATTTTAAATGTGCTCTAATATCCTTTGATGCTAGATCCATGTGAGTTTGAGACCCAACGCGTCTTTTCGGCTTCCCCCTGATCCATCAGTGCCCTTCATCATGGTTGGCCCAGGCACCGGAGTCGCTCCATTCATCGGCTTCCTCCAGCAAAGGTATGTTTTTTTTTAAGCACACAATAGAATATCAGCTTGCAACACAAGTGACTTTTTTTCCCAAATAAGAGGCTCATTGCATATTTTGAGATCTCCCATTTTGGAAATGTTTCCGTCAAGAGGATTCAAGTGCATGTAATAATGCACTTGAATCGGCGCCAAAAATCGCAGCTGAAGTGGGTCAGTGAAATGTTCGTGTCAAGCATCGGGTTATGTGCTGATTTGTGCGAAGTGTCGCACACACATTTCCAGCTGAAATTACGCAGCCTTTAATGAATATTCACAATGTTGAAGTGATGTTAAGTGCTCATCATCTGTGCATATTTTCTGGTAATCTGCAGAGACAATTAAATGAGACCCTTCTCAAAGCCGGTAAAAAGACCACGTCATGTACATCACATAAGCCATAATAAATCTAGCAGCGAGGGCTGTGATCACGTCAGGGATTATGTCAGGTGTTTTACTTATCTCTCCAGGAATAAATTACAACCTTCTCTGATGCACAAATTTATGACTTCTGTAATAAAGGGCCAAGAGTTAAAGCAGCACGTGGAGTGATATTGATTTCAAAGTAAATTCTCCAGTAGGTGGTGGTCATGTTGGAGCAAATCATTGCTTGTAATTGCCAAAGAGGTGATTGGAGGATATTGACTGTTAGCTTAGTAGGCAGTAGTTCTCTGCAGCTAGTTAAACCATCGCTGCGCTGTACGTCTGTGATTGAAGAGCGCTCTCATTTAGAGGAAAACGTGACATTTTGTTTAATTGTCTGAATTGATGGCTAAATCGAGATTGTGAGAAGATGACCTGTCAGAAGGATTTAATGTGATCCAGGCTGATGGCTGTGTGTTGAACCAGGCTTACAGCCACCATGAATTGTCAGAAAGCGCAGTAAGCCTTTTTAGTCAGACTGACATGTCTAACTCTTGGGTGGCTTTGTGTAAATGAGGTTGTGCCCCAGTCAACTCCAATTGTCTCTAAATCCCCCGGATGTCTGCTCTGTAGTGGCGGGTGGTGTCCGCGCGTGATTGCTCTGAGAGGTGACACGGCAGCGGTGGATTCTCTGCCGCAAAGATTCGGGGAAAGATGAGTGGTCATCTGGGGTGATGCTTTGCTTGTGCCTGTGGGATGGAGCGATGAAGATAGCACGTTTTCTGACTGACCTGGTCGCAGCACTCACAGGCAGACTCTCTTCTTCTTAATGATAAAGGCTCAGCCAGAGGGACAGTGCTCTGATGTAAGGCACTGATATGAACATATTAGTCTCACTTTCATCCTTACAGCAGAGGCCAAATGTTGCTCTCCAAAATGTAAATCTATAAAAATACACATTTGAGTGTTTTATTACAGCAGTGGACGAGGATTTTGATTGATTTTTGCAAGGCTGCGTGTTCATAATGCACAGCCTCCTAATCAAATATGTCCTTAAAGTTCAGTTTAAAGACTTGGTTTTTTTTTTTTTTTGGATTGTTATTTTTCTTTTCTTTCTTTTCCACCACGCAGCTCTTGACTGTTACAGCATAAGCCCATGTGAATCAATTCATCCCAGCTGTCTCGACAGTCCCTTCTCCTCGTCTGCGTCTCTCATCTTCTCCCCTGCCAGCTGCGTATTCTGCTCGAGGATTGTAAAAACCTGTCGCGGCGCGCGGCATTGTGCACAATCTAACTTGAGATTCCAAACAAAGCCTCGGCGGCTGACGCTGCACTCTGATAGGAGATAACAATCGCCAGTTTGTCAACGGGATGCCGTATCTGCCTCAAGGCCTGAGAAGGGCCCTGTTAGCAACAAAACAACATGGGGACACTTCGATCTTCCTACCTCTCCCCTCGTCCGCCCCCACTGTTAATCGATGGCTGTTTTCAAAAGTACTTTGTACGAGTTTGTAGCACTGGTAACAAGTAGAAGAAGAGTCTCTAAAGGTCAGAGGCTCACTTGGTGGTACCAGGAGATTTTAATAAGGGCCTCCAGTAGTCTGGTATTGATTGCTGTGGTGTTCGTGGAAGGATTTTATGGAGAATGTGATTTTCAGTGTCTTTCAGTTTAGCTGGGAGCAGTGACAGTTAAACAAATATTGTATTTTAAGTGAGTGGTTTGCCTTAATCCTCTTAGAAGCCATAACATAACAAGTTTTTCTTTTGGAGTGGAAAAAAAAGAATGTTTTTTTCTCAGTTTTAGGTGCACCAGTAGGCATACTTGGTACATTCAATATGACAATTTGTATTAAAGTTTGTGTTTTTGTGTGAGCAAATATTTAGCTTCCATTTATCAGTTTAAACAGAAAGCTGACTACAATTAGGCAGCTTAAGCATCTTGCTTCCGTATTATGAAAACATTTTGAATTCATCACTTTGGATGTATATTGTAATTCTACAATGCAATTTGAGTGATTAAGTCTCAAGCTGTTGTTGTTTTTTGGCTCTTTGTATTTTTAGAATGTAAAAAAGGCACTCAGCGCCACTCGCATTGAGCTGCAAAGATGAAAATGAAAGATATGAGATAATTGTGATGTTTACCAGGCCTTAACCTCAGCTTCCCTTGCCGTTTCCCCCTCCTGCTGATCATCTGAATGGCGCTGAAAGGCAACCGCCTCTGATTTCGACCCCAAATGGAGTGTTCTGTAGATGCTGCCTTCCCCTGGGATTTTATTGCAGGCTGTTATAGTGTGGGTATGTGGTGTGATGTGATTTGTATTCAGGGAAAGGCGCCGGTGTGGTCTACTCAGAATGGAATCCAGGTTTTTCATATTGGTATTGATCCCTTTAGGGCAGGCGGCGAGAGGAGAGACGAGCCCACTAAAATGAGTTTACTTGAGGCTGTTTGCAGATCAGAAGAATCTCGTCCAGGATGCTAATGGACGGGATCTGAGCGTTCAGATCAAGTCAGCCAGACAGCTCTGTTACCCAGTCTCAGTCGCAGGCACAAAGTTCAAACAAATGTATTCCCTAAATCATTCTTACTTACTGGTCAACTTTACATTTAATTAATGAGAGCTAAGCTTTGTTTTTAGTATTCGCAGTCACACTTGCGCATTGATCTGTTTTTGCCTACGGCTAATTAGTGTAGCGCTACAACAAAACAATTGATTAATCTCTTCATTATTTTTTTAAAAAAATGTAATGAATCTGGTAATCCTTAAGTCTATAAAATGTCAGAAAATACAACCTCATTTCCAGAATAACCTGGGATGCTGTGTTAAATGTAAATAAAAACAGAAAGCAATGATTTGCAAGTCATTTAAACCTTTATTTGGTTCAGTGTACTGCAGAGAATGCACAGAGGAGTGTATGGGTATTTAAAGAAAATGCTCAGTTTGAATTTGATGCCAGCAACATGTTTCAAAACATGAGATGGAGGAAATGAAATTCAGAGACATGTTATGCTAAATAGACACTTCATAAACATTTCATTTCTAAATAGGTTTACTGGCAACACGTTAGTTAAAGGAGTGGCAATGAATAGAAACTCCTAGGGAGATGTTTATTTATTGATTTTGCTTTTCCCAAAGTAAAGAGAAGGAGGGTATGACTGCTCTTTGGAAGACTTTTAGGCAAATAATTCAGCAATTTCAGGATAAAAATGTATTATTACGTAGAATTTGGGAACTCCATCCTCTGTGGTACATCATATCAGTAAAATCGCAGTATGCAGGGAGCAATCGGCCATGATTTTTCTGTTCTTCAGGTGGAACAGCTTTGAAGACACGTCTCTGTAGTGAAAGTCACCGTGTGGGCCCAACAAGACTTTTCAGTGTCAGTTTATCGCAGAATCCAGGATTGCAAGTTAAATCTCTGCCTTCCAAGGGAAATCCATACATAAACAAGATTTAGAAATTGACCCAAGTCAATTTAAGACAGACTGAGGGGAAGTGGAAAAGTGTCCTGTGGTCTCGCCAGTCAATATCTTAAATTGTTTTTGGTAATCGTGGACGCCACGTCCTTCAGGCTAAAGAGCAGACGAACCATCTGGCTTGTTATCGGCACTCAGTTCAATGCGAGCATCCTTGATTGTATGGGGGGAGGGCATTATTGCACATGGCTTTATAAACTTGCACATCTGTGAGCGCGCCATTAATGCTAAGTTAAGCTTTGGAGCAGCATATGCTGTCATCCAGACACTTTACTTTTTTGGGAATACTTTAATTATTTTAACAAAGCAAGTGCTGAACCATGGTTTTCATGTTTTTTCAGCGGCGTGCCTTCTTAGTAAAAATACTTTGGCAGTTGGAGAGTGTTAAATCTAGTTACTTTTCTGCAAAGTGGTAAACATAGCTATATAGAGAGTTTTTAATGAGATTTATTACTGGCATCACATTCAAAATGAGCATGTTTTCTAAAAGGAAAAACACAAAACGTCAGAGTTTCAGTGTTTACTATGTTGTCTTTATGCAATCTGTAATTAAATATGAGGCCTAATAGACCTGCAACTTATAGATTCTGACCTTTATGTACAGTTTACATAGCGTTCTTTGGAAACACTGTAATTAAGAGTTCTTTGTGGTCTACAGGCCAACGGGACTTCTTTGTGTTGCCGAGTTCAAATTTATATTAAAACAGTACAAATCTTTTAAAAAACGGATACAAGTGTCCTCTACCTTTTTAAACCAGTTCAGCGACCTATCATCCAATAGCATAATGACAATAAATTCCAGTCAGTTTCTGCTAAATTTAGATTCTTCCTGGCTTTGACTCAAACCTTTGTTTTTGTGCAGTGGATATCGAATATTTCATCTCGCCTTTCCAATCAAAGATTTTTCCACCTTGTTTATGTCATCTGCATCGTGCCGTTTGGATCATGCTGTTTGAACCATCTTGGTTACCTGAGTCTTATTAGCTGTTCTTGTGCAAAAGCAATCTCGATTATTTATTGTTCCCTCATGAAACATATCCAGTCCGGTCCAGTTCTAACCCGTGCCTTCAAAGGAGGTCTTGCCCACAAAACTGCCTCCAACTCCATGCAAAAATATCTTTTGCCTGGAGATTCACGTGCAGTCGGCTTGTTTTCTTATCCTGAGTCTTCATCTCTGCTCATCTTGCAGTTTTAGACGTAGATGTGAGATGACTCAGACTCCAGTAGGTGAAAATTTGCAAAACATTCAGATCATTTAAAAATATTTCGATAAATGTAGTTCATTTTGTCTTAATTTTGAGGTTAGTCATTTATTTTTTGTGCTGAAATACTTTGCTGGTTATTAGATTAACCAGCAAATGATTTCAGCACAGAATTAAAAGTATTATCGCCTCTTTAAGCACAATATCCCTCCATTAGTCTCAGGAGCTGGCTGCCATTTTAATTTTGTGATAGCTGGAAAACACAGCAGGATTCAGTCTGTCTGTGAACAGCAAAGGATGGGATTTAGGGAAACAGGCACCGTATCCTCGGAGCGCAGCGGTGCAGCACAAAGAGCCCAGTCTCAGTGCCTCTCTGTGGTATTTCTCAGCCCCTTGTCATGGTTGGTCACTTCAGCTAGCCCCTCCCCAAATCACCCACCCACAGCTAGGGTAACAGATAATGCCGGTCTCTTTAGACAGTCAACTGACTGATGGCATCATGAAAGGTTGGAGGTCAACTGTTATCTGGGAGAGAGCTGTCACCTTTGCAGCAGGTGTGTGGCACAGATAACGCCATCCTCAGAGCCGCTTTGTGCTGCTGCATTGCTGTTGCCTGCAAAGGACTCTGGGAGATTTGCCAAACTCCAAAGCCACAAGAGAAATCACTTTTTCAGGAGCAGTTTTTTTTATGTTGTTGCACCGAATAACAGTTAGACACACATAAATGTAGGAGTAAAACACTCACACACTGAGCCCTAGTTTCATTTTCAGCAGCTGCTTATTGTGATGGAACCTGTGCTCGGGTGGAATTTAATAATGCATATAATGTCCTTCCTTAAACACACAGGTCCTCTCAGTGCACGTGCCACTCCTGTCATTACAGACAGTGCTCAACAGCATCACATCTCTTCTTTAGCCTTTTGCTGTGACGAAGGACTCTCCTCCATCGGGCCTGTGTCTGTTTGTATTGATTGACCACTAACATCTGTTGTTTGACTTTCAGAGAGGAGGAGAGACAGACGAACCCCGAGGCCATAATTGGAGAGACCTGGCTGTTCTTTGGATGCCGCCACAGAGACCGAGACTACCTGTTTCGGTAAAGTGTATTTTTCCTTTCAGTTCAGTCGTCATTCAGACCCACGTACCTTTTGTGATTCAGATTTAGTCCTCTCCATAACCCTCTTTACCTTGCTGCTGCACTTCTCCATGTATTAAAATCTGTGACCTGCATAATGAAGACTGCAATCTGAATGTACAATGTGTGAGTTTTTTTATTCACTTACATATATCTATATATCTGTATATTAAATGCGCAGGGTATGTTCTAAGGTGTTTGGGAAGAAAACTAACCTGCATACGCAGCTACTTTACTTAAGGTTGCAAGATCCTCTGACCTTTTAACATGGTTTGGTTTATATAGCTGTTATCTGGAAATCACAAATATGTAATATTAAAGCTCCACTAAAGATATATTTTATAAAAACATGGGATCTAAAGTCTGGTTAATGTTGGTTTTAGGGATAATTGCCATTTAATTTATAAACGCAAATGGATTGTGAACACAGTCAGTCCCAGCAAGTCTACTCAGAGCTCACGCAACTGGTTGTATTCTGGTTATATATACAACCAAATCCAACCTTTAGTGGAAGACTCCAGGTTATTGCCAACTCCCCCCCCCCAATGCCATTTCAAAGGCAACATGAGCCCAGGTTCATCCACTGTTTTCCCTCAGGGGGTCTGTAGCATTAGGATCACTTTTAGCTTCTCTTAACTCATTGTTTTAGCCTATAAATCAAATTCTGACTGTTTTAGTTCACTTTTATATTCAACAGCCTTAAAAGCTTTAAAAAGCATGTAGTTAGCAAGTTAGCATGTGGTGGTGGTAAAGCATTTAATAGCTTAATACTAAATATTTTCCACAACAAATACGGTGCAGAATCCACAGCTAAAAATAGATAAATAAAGTAAATGTATTAGACTTTAATTTGTCTGCTGCCCAGACCTCCAAATGCAACAGTTATGTTAGCCATAGCAGCTTTAAATGTCAACAGCCAAACCTAAACAGATTCAATATTTGCTAATGGATTTAGACTCAATGAATGGTTCTACTCAATCACAGCCTGGTTTTTGTTTTATTAACTGGAGAAGGGGTTGTTTTTTTGCCCCCCCTTCTCTCTCGCCCTTTATTTTCTTTAAAAAAAAATTAAGATCTGAAGGACCGCCCCCCTCCCTGTAATGAGCTTTGTTCATCTTGAGTAACATTATCTTGGTTGTGATCCGTGTGTGTGAGGAGAGTTGGACTGGAGCAAACAGTGAAATGGACACAAACACACACACACACGGTAACAGAGAGCAGAGGAGATGAGTGTTTCTAGCGCAACTGTAAATGACAGAACAGACTGTGACACAGTGCTGAAATCAAACAGTTTCACATAAAAAGCCTTCAGTTTCTTTTTACCTTCTTTTTCTTTTGGGTGGGAAGAGAGTGGTCCCTTTGAGGAGGCGAGGTCCCAGAAGGCACTGGTAGCAGAAACACTGAGAACATTTAATGGTTTAGATTTCAACGCAGGCACTAGGTTGTATTATAACGCCCATCTTAAGTTACCTTAAGTTTGATCCATTTAAACTGTACTAAATATTATACCACCGCTCTTGATTTGTGAGCCGACATCAGCCTCAGAGGAGATCTTTGCTCTGATTAGTTTGTTTTGGCTTTTCTCTCTCCTGACTCCATACTAATTGATCAGCTCTTGGTAGTACCAGCAGTGAGCGTGTGCTCAACGCCGGTGCGCTGATCGAGTTCTTTTGCAGGATTAAAAAGTGTGAATGGATTAGCATCCTTAATCAAACAGGGATAGATCACAGAGGATGTTGTTTGTTCCCTTTTGTTTCCTCTATCTCATAGTTAAATACGAACTCGCAGCCAGGTAGCAGGCAGTGTTTGCTCACAGTGTGGGCTTCTCTGATGAATACCCCCACAGTGTTGACCAATATGATTAGTCTGTGTTTTATGAGCCACCCATGAAGCGTTGTACTTAATTTAAATAGGTTAGCAGAATGAGAACAACATGCCTGCAGTTGAATTGACTGCCTGCATTCATCCCTGCTGGATTTCTCTTAAATTAAGTGCAATTTGATGTCTGGCATTGCCCTGGAATGCAAAAACCTTCTTAGCATAGTCTGTAGTGTTTTTCTTTTTTTCTTTTTTGTATAAATGTCCCAGATTTTAAAAGAAAAGTTCAGCTGCCTCTCTCAGAAACACAGGTCGAAATGTAAACTTGCATATATTGCTTTTAATGCTTATAAATATTAAGAAGAACGTAAAGGCAGGATCTGACCAGCCCCTCTGGTCGTGCTCTGAATGCAGAAGACAAACGAGGCTCGCGATGCGCCTCAATCAGCCGCAGCACTTAACATCCCTGCGAGAGATTCATGCTCATCTGCCTGCATGCCACATCAAACCTGTCCTCCCCTTTCGCCTCTGCCGCACTTATCCTTTCCCTCCGCCCTCCCTCCGACGCCTCAGCCTCTTTATGGCGTGTGATTTCATGCTGTAGGGAAAACACGACTGGAAGGCCCGCTGGGTTCACGTCAGGGTCCGGGATATTGCCACAGGCTGTTACGTGTAGAAGCACACAGAGGAATCTGGCAGGTTTTGGCTCTCATAAAACCCCGGGTTGTTGTGTGTTTCTAAGAAGTCAACTGTCATTTATCATCTGCCGGTTTCTGCTCGCACGGTTATCAATCTGTGATGATTTATATTCAGACGTCAAACAAACAAACTCGGCAATCCTTCTCCTTGTTATTCATCTGGTTGCTCCTGTGTTCAAACAGACTTTGTAATCACATATCTTGGTCAAAAGATTTTTTCCTCGAAGAATTTTTTTTTCTTTTTAATTTAATGATGTCTCTAAATGAAGGTTAGATGGTAAACACGCTGCAGAAGAACTAACAATTCTGGACATTTCAAATGGAACAAAGGGCAACAGCGCTCGCCTCTCCCTTTAGTATTCACACCACAGCGTCTCTGTGTTATCAAAAAATGCCTTATTTTAGTCTAGGGGTTACTGCAAAACACAGACCCCCCGAGGCAAAGACCTTCACCCCTGATCTCAGAGCTGGGGCTGTTATGACTGTGTGCGTGTGTCTGCGTGTGTGTTTCTGCTCATTCCGACTGCTTAACTTTAAACAAGATGCTCTGAGCCACAATAAACCTTACTCCCTCACCACCTTCCTCCTGCCTTCCCTTCCAATAGCACCCCAGGCCCTGTAAAAACACTGAGGCAGAAGAAGGAGTAGTTGGCAAGCAAAACACAGATAGAGAGCAAGGTTACACCCCACTGCCAGGCTGGGAGGATTGATTGTAAAAAGATGCTTATAACAGTGACTCGACCTTGCTTATGAAATCCATATTTTTTTCAAACTTCTCTTGTTAAAGAAGACAAAGTGGTTGTCTGGCACATTTTTGCTCAGACCTTTTGCCCATCAGTGTTCAGTGTTGAGCTTGACAGTATCCTTTTTTTTGGTTCATAGGAAATGTTTGTAGTTCCGGTCTTGTGAGATGGTGGAAACCATTGCTAAATATCCCACGGGAGTGTTGGATGTGAAAGAATAAACAGTCAATGAAAAAACGTTAAATTAAATTGTTTTTTTTTCTTGTAAAAACCACATAAAAGTGCCGATCTTTTCTCTGCACCAGCAGCTAAAACTCAGGCCTCCCGACTGCTTTTGACAAGTCTAATCACCCCAAAATCAGGAACAGACTGTCCAAGATTACAGGAATAACTTTAATAACCTCTGCTTGCAATTTGTCTTGTCCCAGAGAGGAACTCGAGGGCTTTGTGTCCAGAGGTATCCTGGGCCACCTCAAGGTGTGTTTCTCCAGGGACCGCGGGGAGGACGAGGACGCCGCCACCTCAGCCGCACGTCCCAGATATGTCCAACACAATCTGCTGCTTAACAGCCAGCACATCACTGACATCCTCCTCAAACAAAATGGTTACCTCTATGTCTGCGGGTAAGAGTGACACACTGGATCTTAATTCGTGTTGAGTGATGGTTGTTCTTTTCTTTGTTTTTTTTGTGTTTTGTTTGACGTCCACCTTGTTCGGCTTTATCATGTTCTGGCTGCACTTCTATTAAGTGTATCACAGCCTGCTGTAAGTGTGAAAGGACTCCAGAGCATCTCTCTCACAGCTCCTCTTTCTAACACTTAGGCCTGGTTTTGTCACATTGCTTTGCCTTGCAGTATAGATTTCTTTCTATTCTCACATAAACATCATAAATTTCACATTCCCAGTTTTGCATTTTTATATTAGAGTAGCTGATTTCCAGTTCAAAATGTTTCTTAAATATTGTATATTGGGCCTTTGTGCAGCCAGTGTCTGAAACAAGACATTTTTGCTCCTTTCCCATTAAGCCAGCTTTCTCCTGATAAGCTGACCCACATAAACAGAAGGTTGGTAAGAGGGTCACTGGGGCTGCTGTGCTCACATCCTGTGAAACCAAACTTTTGGCTCACTGGATAATTGCACATATGAAACTTCGACTGTTTAATGTAAGAGAAAGCAAGGTGAGAGCTAGACTGTTTGGGTGGTTCAGGAGAGAGCGCGGGTTCACAGTCTGCTGGCAGTTCGGGGATGTCCCGTCTACCTGCAGAGAACTGTTGTCAGATGGAGGCAGTGTAAAAAGTTTGTAGTACAACTATTCAAGCATTTTACAAAATACAAGGCTTTTGCTGTTGTCGGTTCTTCAGCCAGCTGCAGACAAAGTTATAACATACAGAGAGCTGAAGTGAAACAGTGTAACAAAGAATGTGGCCACTGACGCTACACTCTGTGCTTTTCGTGCAGTATTTTTGGTCTTTGATGTTTTTTTATGGTTCTCCCATTTCTGTGAACTCTGCTGTCGATCCCTCACTTATTCCGGCCCACTTGTCGTCCAATCAGCAGTCAGCAAATGCATATGTCATCCGCTTCCAGTGATGCGCAGCTGGGATATTTGGGGGCGGGTGAGAAGCCCTCTCTGTCCAAAAGGAAATGTGTGCACAGACACATTTGTGAGGCTATAAATTACATTTTAGTTGTAGTCGTCGTGAAATATATTCTGAATCTGGTTTATTGTGTATAAAGCCAGTGCTTCCAAATAAAGTTCCTGTAGTTATGGGCGTATAACACCATAATCAAGTTCATCATTTCTCGGAGAATGAATTTTTGGGCAACTTTGAAATATGGGCAGCATTTGGGATCTAGGCTGTAACTCTGTTAGGCTGACTATGTGCCAGCGCACGCAGAACACGAGGCAGAAGATTTGAGTCAGGCTTTCTGAGTTAGCGTGCAGGCTTCTCACCAGTTTTGCCAAGGACTCCTGAGTCACTGAAGACGATCCAGCTCGATCTGGTGCTTTCAGAGTGGTCGATAGCAAGTGTGCAGCGAATGAGCATAAAATCTATAAAGCACATATGAATCGTCCTTATTGTTTATCCGCTCAGCACGCAGTCATCCAAAAAAATGTAGACACTAAAAAGTAATGAAGCTTTGTATTTTATATGACCACCTTTTGGCTTGTAAACGGCAAACACTCGCAGGTGTTTGGCAGGTACGTTGTTTCACGCCTGCCGGAGAATTTGCCACAGTTCTAATGCGGGTTTACAATCTTGAGCTCTTTTTAAACAAATTCTGCCTTAATGCGTTTAAGAAGACCCCTGTTTGTGACATTTTGGCTTATTTAGACTAAACCACACCACCCCGACGTGTGATTTCTACAAGGTATGGCAACGTTGTGGAATCAGAGAGGCGTGACATCTAACATGGCAGCAGTGGCGGCTTCCCGCTGCGGCGGCTCTGACTTTTACACAGGCTACGATTCGGCTCTGTCACTTGCCTCTGCTGCTGGCTTGAAGGAGCAACAACAAAGCCTTCCCATTCTGCCTTTGTACCTTTTATGCAGAAAGCTACGGGCAAAATAAAGGTGCAATATTCCCGCCTTGAACATGCTCTGTGAAGAGGTTTCAGTTGTTTCATGTTGTCTCTTCGTGTAATCCCAAACTCGGTTGATGATGTTGAGATCAGGGCGCTGAGGGAGCAATACCATCTGTCGCAGGACTTCTTACTCTTCTTGTCTTTGAAGATATTTCTTTTGAGTGCAACTGTAATGTTTGGGTGCTTCATCATGAGCTCACCGATGGATCAAATAAAGCACCCTACAAGAAAATCTAATAATTTAGTGCTGAATTGCTTTGACATGAAAGTACAATGAGGTTTTTTCTGAGTGATAGACGTGGCTTGTTAATAAGAAAGATAACTCTCTCTCTTTTCTTTTTTCTTTTTGTTTAAACAGAACATGAAATCCTTTCTCTGACATCTTTGCAACTGTTGCCTTCACTCAAATGGAGCATGATGTTATCATTTATATTGCATGTGCACTCCGTCTTCCCTCCACCACATCATTTCTGTGAGAACAAAGACAAAACCGACATGCCAACTCATATATGCATGATGTAGCTACATACCACATCCTTTTCTCATGTTTCACCCTTCCCCACCTTGGAGTAGATGACTTTTGAAACGTCAGGAGTGTGTGAATTTTTTAGAGTCAGAAAATATCTCAGTTGGATGATGAATCTCCCCCAATATGACTGCTACAGCAAGATGGATATTTCAGCTATTTCCTTCCAGGATAGACTCCAGCACCGGCTGTGCTCGCTGGTTTTCTAAAAGATTGCTTGCCGCAGTGTATAGACGTATAAAAATCGTGTCGCTTGATTATATTGCTCTTTTGCCTAAAATGACTGTTCTTTTTTTTTCTCCTTTCTGCAGGGACGCTAAGAACATGGCTAAAGACGTGAATGAGACCTTGATGGAAATAATTAAAACGGAGCTGCAGGTGGACCAACTGGAGGCCATGAAAAGACTGGCAGGGCTTAGAGAAGAGAAGCGCTACTTACAGGACATCTGGGGCTGACAGTTGATGATTAGATAAGGGCACTTTGCAGGATTCACGGGGCTTTCTTAAACCTTCTTTAAAAAAAAAAAAAAAAAAAAAAATCAGCATCCTCAGCTGTGACCCAGAGAACCATAAAATTGTGGTGCTGAAGCCTGGAGATAGTTTACACAACTCAGTGCTGCCAAGAAGGAATGCACCACGCTGACCCGGGGATATCGGTTCACTACACCATCTTTGGCTTTGCTTTTTGAACAGAAATGACCTTGGTCAGGGCAGTGGTGCTGCAGATTAGTCCTGCAGTGTGGAAATGCTTTTAGTGTAGACAAGCCTCCTCCGTTTGTCCTTGCTTGGGAAAAAAAAAGGCATTTACTTCCGTTGGCTGTGATGGAGTGATTTCGATGGGGCCGAGAGCGGGATATCGCTCCTGCGTAGATGGAAACAACTCAGCAATCTGTAGCTGTTAAACAAAACACACATGGGAAATGGTTTATGATCATTCTGGGATAGAAGTTTGTCTGTTCTTTGTTTTTCTTTTTTCTGGAACGTCCAAAACCACTACTGCCTTCTTCATTTTAGCATAAGTCTCAAATTTCGAATGCAGGTTTTAATGTATGCGATCCTAAAAACGGTTGATTGACAGCTGTATAATTTAACTTCATGGAGATGAGGGAGGATTTCAGTCATTTATCATTACCGCGTGTCAAGACTCAAGCACAGAGGGCGTGATTTTCAATGATAATGCAAAGGCCCGACTAGAGCAATTTATCTAACTGACTTTGTTTGTGCCTGTCTGCCCCCACACACCCTGCAGAGTGCCAGTTTTGGAGGCAGCGAACTGCAAACTTTTCTAAGTCCCGCAAAACCGACTAAAACCTCTCAAACTGTGGGTAAAACAAACACATCTGTGCTTTGTGTGATCAGGAAATAAAAGACATTTCACAGTAAACCTTTGTTGTCTCGCGCTTCTCTCTGCTGTGCACCCACAGGTGTGTTTGTAGATGACCTTACACGCGTACGTTTGAAGTGCATGAAAAGGAGGGGCGTTTGAGAGGCAATGGGAATTATAGGGCGCTAATGAACTCTGATTGATTGGGAGCGATTGTTTTATTTAAATTTAAAGATAATTTGATTGTTCAAGGTGACTTTGGTCAGAAGATGAAGGCTTGCTCTGTTAATTGAAGGCTTTTCACAATAGGCTTCTTAGTGCAGCGCAGAACCCCAGAGAGAGGCTTCTCAGAATTAAATCTTCTAACAGCGGTCTTCTTTATTTATCCTCTTGTAGGGGGGGGGGGAGAAAAACATGTTTACAATCTCCACCACTGCCTGAGCTGTAGATGACAACTCATTCGCTACTTTTTTTTTTAATTTTCTTTTTTTTTTCCCAACCACAAAACAGAACATTTACTTTGGCAGGAAACAATCCCTGATAGTGAATAATTGGTTTAATACAGTGTCATCAAAGGTGGAGCTGTCCTTGTGTTTGTCCAGGCGCAGCTGGCTGCACCTCCTCACTCTCATCTCTCACCGTCCCGCTGCTTCACCAAGTCACCGGAGCAGAGGAGGACGAAATCAAAATAATGATGCTGTGTTAAACCTAACGGCGTCACCAATCTCATCTCGCACTCGTATGCAGACACACAGGCGCGCGCGATGCGTGGCCTCTATCGAGTTCAAAGCTGCAATCTGATGCTGCAGAGATTAAATGCCGGTACACAAATTGCAACAAGAAACAAAGTTTAATCAAAGTGACGTGACTGTAATCGCTCTGCCCTTATTTACCTGCTCTATTAACATGCCCTCGTCTCCATTTATAAAAAATGATCCCAGTGTAGAGCCTGACGGCTGCTTATGTCACCCTGTCCAGCGACCACCTACGACTGATGAAGTATTAAATTATGTGTTGATAATTAAAAAGGCTCACAGTGGCAGTTTTGTCCTGCGGCGCGAGTGAAAGACGCAGCCGAGGAGACGGTGAGGAATAAATCAGAGTGCTGGAGGTCAGCGCGACCGCAGAACAGTAGCACCTCCGTGATAGATGCTCCTTGTTAAGAATGGCTTAAATGAAGCAGAAAGATGTGTGCTGAAGATAATGACACTTATTATGGAAGTGTTGAGTGAGCCAAGTGGGGAGATGCACTTTATGTCAATGAGCTCTGAGATTTTTTTGAGAAGACCTGCTTAACATTCAACTCCTCGGTGCAGAAAGTACAAGTAGCGGTGATGATGATGATGATGATGATGAGGGGGAGAGTCACTGGAACCTCCCACATGCTCCCTCCCTGAGATCTGCTAGGATGGTTCCTTAATTAGGCAAGTGAGAGTATGTCCAATTCATTTGGCAAAGGTCCTCAGATAATATGACTAACGCCCAAACAACGGTGGGAGTTTTGAAAGTAAACCACAAGTTTTGTCCCTATGGAAGATTTAGTTTTCAGATGCAGTGTGTGTGTGTGTGCATGCAAGAAATGGGTAGTGTGTGTGTGTTTTAGCTAAAACTGATAGTTGCCCTGAATGGCTCAATTTGTTAAAGTGCGGTTGGTCAATTCAAAATGTTACTATGACTATTAATTAACAGTAAAAGTGATGTTTAGGCTTTTGTAGGAGAACATCTGTGTGTTCACAATTAGAGTGCAGAATTATGATGCAACTACATGAAAAACAATTTCACTATATAGATTATTTTCATTTGTTGAATAATAAATTAAAATTTACAAATAAACATTTCTGACATTTCAGAAGAAATTAAAAAAGGACCAATATAGCCACCCTTCTTTCCAATAATGGGCATAATTCATAGAGTTTCTTGATCTGTTGATAATCAACTTCTTGTGCAGCTGCATCCACAGCCTTCCAGACACTAATCAGGCAGGTGTGCTATTTTCCTTCACCTTAAATCTCTGCTGAAGAAGGGCCAACAAATTCTTAGTAGGGTTTACGGCAGGTGAGGAAGAGCGGCAGTATCATTGTTCTTTTATCTTTAACTCTTTGCCCCATAAAGATGATCCCCTGTACCCTAAATGACGAGTTCTGATATCTCAGCAGGTATCAATAGAGAGAGACCTGGTTTTGCAACCATTAGAATCGTTTTTGAGTTTTTCCAAGGGCAGCTGCATAGGCAGGAACCTGTAAGCAGGCCTGAAATATGACACAAACTACTCAGTAAAGAGAAGAGCTTCAAGGGTTACTCCCAGTAGGCTTTCAAGGGGTAAAGAATTAAGGTCTTTACTGGCTAGCTACACAATGAAGCGCTTCAGTGGATGCGATGGAGCATTGTCCTGCATAACAAGTCATGGTGTTCTTTTCTTGCATCACTGCTTGAATAAAGTGTTTTCTAAAAACAGGCAGTAGATTTCTGAGTTGATTTTGAGTTCATTTTCAACCTGAAAAGGTCCAACTAGCTCATCTTTAATAACACCAGCCCACACCAGGACCCCAACTCCACCTTGCTGGCATCATTAGAAGTGGAGCTCTATTCCCGTTACTGATCCAGCCATGATCCAGATATTTCTTGGCCTAGTGTTGACATTTTGACTTATGTCTTGTTCAGTAGTGGTCATGTTCTGAAATATGACGGCACTGGAACTGCCAGCTTCACGCTTGATTTTTCTCCAATCTTTGGCAGTTAATTTGCATCTTTTCCCCCCTTTTTGAGTATTTTGATGGTTCTGTGATCACAGCACAATATCTTAGCAATTTCAAGAATATTGCATTCCATTTCCGCCTTTCCACAGTCAGTTAAACATCTTTTTTTGGCCCATTTTACCTGGACAACAACAGCAACAACTGCCTAATAATTATGCTCTTATTCTTAAATCCAATAACCTTTCAGCTTTATAGAGTGTGGAGTTGGAAAATATGCATAAAAATGAAGATATGGTCAAAAACACTCACGTGCCTCATAATTGTGCACACGGTGTAGTTTCTGCGGAGGCTGAGGCTTTGATTTAGGCTGAAAGCTAGTGAGAATCCTTCCTTAAGACACAAGCAGAGAAAATATTTGTCTTCTTAAAGTTCAACTAACTTGTCCTTAATTGTGTTTAGCCTTCAGCTCTGTCTGCCATCAGTGACTCAGGAATGTAAAGTCATTCCTTTCATGTGGTATCGACGGCAGCCCTGTGAACACACACGCACGTATGAGTCAGCCTGCGCTTCAGCATCCCAGCTGCATCCCAGCTTGCGCACACACACTTTAACTTCAGCATCTGTCAGTGCTGGAGAAAAATCTATGTTTTCCTAAAGAGGCTGCAGCGCTTCTATTGAGTTTCCTGTTTTCACTGTGAGATACCAGTGTTGTTCTGGTCTCTGTTTATTGATGCACCACGAGAGATACCCCTGCTTCTGATTTGGCAGAACAAACATTTGCTGTAATTGATACTGGCAGGAGGAGGAAGTGCTCAATAAGAAAGTATTGTTCTCCCACTGGGATGGATTCAAATGGCTAAAGCGAGCGCTCTGTGAGAAGTATCAGGATAAATTTAAAACATATACTCGCGGACATTTACATGTGACCTGTGTGGGAAGCATTTTTCCATACCACTCAGGTACTGTGTGTCCAAATGAATTAAGCAGAAAGTGCTTGGCTCATCAAATGTATTAATGATGTTTCAGCGATGGATGTGCTTTCTGTCTCCATTAGTCAAAGAAATGTAAAAATTGGTTGGGCATTTTTAAACTTACAACGACGGATGAACACTTAGCAGAATTTATGGTCTCCTCTGTCCTGACAGCCATAATGACTTATGCAAATTGGAGGTTAAGTGCTGAGATGAGGCAGTTCAGCAAAAACATGCACGTACCACCCAGGATGGATGGAAAGGTGGAGGAAAATGCAGATGGAAGGGTAAACTGTGACCGCTTGACATTTGTCCAACAGACGTCTTTATTTGTCGAGCGGGATGCGGCGAGCTTGTGTTGCTATGTAGCGCAATTAAACACATCTGGAGATATCTAAAAATGCACAAGATTAAATTAATTTAAAAATATAACAGATACCGTGGGTGAAAAGTGCCACCTCATGTTTAGCTTGATCTCACAGTGATATATTTGCTCTGTGACTAAAAGACGATAATAAAGTTTTAAGAGTTTAGAGAGCCAGATGGTTGGGATCTGACCCCCACAGCCCTGTCAGATAGACTCAAAACCCCTTCAGCAACACCGCCTCTTATTTAAACTCATTTCAAACTAGATATGGACCACTTTAGCAATTACATGGAGCCTGAAAGGAGTCGAGGTTAGGTGTTCTGGGTATGTCATGCTGGGAGGAGGCTCCAGGCCAGACCCAGGAAAAGCTGGAGAGGTTACATCTTTCGGCTGGCTTGGCCCAGGAGAGCTGGAGGGGGTGGCAGGGAGATAGAGGAGGCGAGGGACTGCTTAGACCTCTGCGACCCAGATGGATGAATGGCATTTTTCAGTTGTAGTGGAGACAGTTTAAAAGGGACTCATTGCACCCAAAAGAAGTCTGGTCATAAATCTATAGGAGAAATTCTGCCCCAAAGAGCCAATCAAAAGCTGACTGGGAATTACAGGAACCAGTTGTGCTGCTGCACACAGTAGAGCTTTACAACAGTTTCAGCTGGAGCCTGGAGCCTATGTATTGTTAGCCTTGGCTGACTGTACCTGTAGCATAAATTAGCATGACATTTGTTCACTGCTCTTAGTTAATAAAGCTCAGTGTTAACTTTGCACACATCTAGCAGAAGGATAACTTTCTGTAAATGTAAATGTCCGAAGTGAAGGCAAACTTTTTAAGCACTTCTTCTGGGACCACTGACTAGCTCTCTCCCCATTAATTTAGGTAAGTGTTTTTTAAATATTTACCCTAGCATTACAATAGAAAGCATGATAGATGGACGTCCTGGTCTGGAAAGTAAAGCAGACAGGGAAGATTCCTAAACCTGTGTTCTTTGTATAGACCACCCAGAGAGGAGACAGCTGTGGCTGCAAAAAACCTGCAAATGTAGCTGAAGCCCTGCAGTCATCTCCCTGGTCAAGACTCATCATGGCACAACTGCAAAAAAAATTAATCATAAGATGCTGTCAGTGTTTCCATGTAGAATACGATTCTAACAAAGTGAGAAGTATAGATGAGATTATTGCAGTGAGGCAATTAGATTCACGTGTCTCACGTGTCAGCAGCTAATATGATTAGCATGTGGTTGTTAACACATTTTGTTTTTACATTTTTTTTTCTATAAATTACATTTTGACTAATTGGTTGCATGGTAAACTGAACATGTCTGACTATAACAACCACCAGCTCTCTGTCCTTGAGATAAACTTTTTGTGTTGAAGTCAGTTAGCCCAGTAGGAACTAAAGAGACAGCTGTGGCTCTGTCTCTGTAAACACTGATTAGTTTATAATCTCAGTAAATGATTTCGGGTCATTCAAAATAAAATAATAAGACAATTTTCTAAATTTGGGGGATTCTATCTGTCACAAAGAGAGAGGCTTATCTGGTGTATGCTCATTAGATATTGCTCAACGGCCATGCAGTTCCATAGTCAGATCTGCCTTTAGTTATCACACGCTCAAGAGGGCAACAGAAAAAAGAGATTTGCAGACCCACTAACTATGATCACTAACTATGTGACGTTAACTTCCAGGCCATTTTGGATGCGTCATGATGGCGATGTCGGATCAAGTGAATACGGCCCCAGTTACACATGCTTTAAGAGCAGCAGCCACTGGTCAGAAGGGGAAAATGATCTATTCTCTGACTGGGTGCAAGTGTTTGCTGGAGGTTGATTGCAGTCACTGGGTAAATGATTGCTAAAGTCCCAGTCACACACAAACTACAGACGAGTCAGTGACCCCCATTTTTCTCTAGCAACCCACCTGTTTCCAGGGAAAATGTATATTTCCCAGCTGGTTGACAAAACCTGGCAGATTGCTGTGGTTGTCATTTGAATAGAAGTGACAGAAGTGGCTATGAACATTATCTTGCTACTCTCAGAGCTGTAGGGAAACTGTGAAAAGTGCAACAGGTGTGACTTTTACTTCAAAGTAAAAGTTACACCTGTTGAAACATGTTGGCTGCAGCACAGAGGCACAACTTTTACTTTGAAGGTGAACCTTCTGCACTTTTGCTGCTGCTCGGCTAGTAGTTAGCAAGTAGGTGCAGATAAAAAGGATAGGCAACTGTGGCAATCATTCACAGTATTACATCCAACATGGCAGGTAAATCTTGAGCAACATGCATACCTATATTCTCTAAGTAGTGAGACTTGTATCTAGAAAGACCATTTCAGTGCTTCAGGGATAATTGTTAGCTTACTGTTTGTACCAATCGATTGCTACTTTTGCCATTAAAACCTCTGTTTAGTGAGCACGTTCATTAGTTTATCCATAACTGTTAATCCATACTATTAGCTAATAATTTCAGCGGCTGCCCTAGTTTTAGCTAACAATCTAGCTAAACTATTTATTTGGAATTTTTGCTAGCTACATTAACTGTCTTATAGGATAAAAAGGTAAATAATTAATTTACTTATGCATACTTTTCACTTTTTTGGCTCTTGCATGTTTTGCTTTAACCATTTTTGTCATTATTTCCTATCCATTTTTATTCTTTAACCACTTTTGATGCTTTCCCCCCTCAAACCTGTTCATGTCCACTCAGCTCTCAAACAGAAAATTGTAATGTACTGCTGTTTTCAGACTAGTTTAGCTAACATGTCCACTCTGAATTCAAAACGCTGTCATATCAGTTTTTGTGTGCAGTTTTAAAAAGCTTCTCTGCTGTGACAATGTTTTTATCCAAAGCCTTCGCCTTGTACTTTTGCTATTCTACTGTGGCACTGGCAACTGTCCTAATATCACCCAACGCCTGATAAGCAGGCATGAGCTGTCTGGTGAGTGGGGCTCATCAGTGGCAGATTAATGCCCAGCTGTACTCCCCGCACCACGCTGTGAAAGGGATGAACAAAGTGAGGCTGAAAGTAGAATGACACAGTTAAGAGGGAAAGACTAACCGTAAAAGCCTGGAAATTGGGCTAAAATATAGAAAAAGAGCCGAGACCGAGAGAGGCATTCAAAATCAATTTTCCTCTGAGAGGATAAGGATGGGCAGATAAAGATGGTGAAGATAAAATGGACAACAGGTAGAAGTGCGACGGGAAAATGTGAGAGGTGCCTGACCCTGAATCTATTAGTGTGCTTTCTGTGCAGTGGGAGGGGAAGCAGGTTGAGTTACAACATCACCTGAACCTTTTTTGGGTTTGACTCCTGTAGAGATGGGCACAGAGTCATCCCACAGCACAAACACACACACTTCAGCACATTAATAAATAATACACCACAAACTGGTTGTCCTCATATCCAGGGTCCAAGAGCCACGTAAAAAGTTTATACCTTCATCAAAACTCATATCGTGGAAAAGAAGTGAAATATAGCCCCCGAGGCAAAAGAAAGCATTAAGGATGCATTTAAAAACGGGCAACTATTTGTGTGATTAATCATCGTCCCACAAAGTGACAGCCTGTGTGCATGTAATGGGACGTCTGGGATTTTGCTGCGTAATTACGGTTTTATTGAAAAATCTGTACATACGGAAGAGCAATTACGAAGGTTACAACATAAACTGTTTGTAGTGCAGTTTATCAGTGTTCAAGGCAAATCATGCATCAGTGCAGGAATTATGTTTTCTGCCCATTTGAGAGATTGGGCATTAAATGGATTTGATATGCGGAGATATGCACACGTATTAAAAATGGAGATTAAAAACAGGGTAAACAAACTACTGGAAGGAAAAAGTAATTTTCAAAAACAGACTTTAAGTCCATTTAAATGATAAAAGTTTTTAACCATATGGCTAGTATGGGGAAGCTCCATTATTTTAATTTTTCTTCTTTAATAAAACAGCATGTAGCATTTTAGCAAAGAAACTTTTGGTGATACAAGCTTTCATTCTTTAAGCTTTAGGCTAATATATAGGTATAAAAGTATGTTTGTTTGTTTGTTTTTTAAATGGTTCTGCGGGAGGTTTCTTTCTATTAAAAGGGAGTTTTTTCTTCCCACAGTCTCCAAATGCATGCTCGTAGGGCATTGTTTGATTGTTGAGATGACTGTTGTTGTGATTTGGCACTATATAGATTAATGGAATGGAAGTAAACACACTTAAATAACCACTTGTGGCCTTTTAACATAGTATTGGACACTTTTACCTCTGTTTGGGTCTCCACCAACCCCGGGGATAAATTACTACATTCTTAGCTGCTAAATGTTCCACTGTGCTCAACACTAAGCTGCTGAATTTGTCTGATATTTGGAGCTTTTCACTGTGGGGAGAGCTTAACAGGGGCAGTGAGAGTAATTCAAAACAATAAATCCAGGGTTGTAAAACACAAGGATAGAATGAATTAACATAAATACACTGCTCTAAAAGAATAAGGGAACCATTATTGTATAACACAAAGTCAGTCAAACCTTGGGGATATCGGTCTGTCCAGGTAGGAAGCAGAAACCTTTGTTTTCACCTGCTTTGTTGCAAATGAAAGTAACAACAGGTGCACTGGAGAGGCAACAAGACAGCCCAGGAAAAGGAAATGGTTAGCAGGTGGTAACCACAGGCCATCGCTACTTCTCTTTATATCTCCCGGCTGATTTTTCTGCTACTTTTGTTCCCGTCACCGCTGATAGCGTGAGACAGCACCTGCAGCACATTCAGGTTGCACAGGTAGTCCAGCTCCTTCAGGATGGCACATCCATAGGTGCCGTCACGAGAAGGTTTGCTGTGTCTTCCGGCACAGTTTCAACAGTGTGGAGGGGATACCAGGAGACAGGCTGTTACGTGAGGAGAGCTGGACAGGGTCACAGGAGAGCATCAACCCAGCAGCAGGACCAGTATTTGCTCCTTTGTACGAGGAAGAACAGGATGAGCACTGCCAGACCACTACAGAGTGACCTCCAGCGAATGAAAGTGCATGTGTTTGGTGCAAATTAAAGTGACAACAGGTGCACCGGTGACAAGACAACCCAGAAAAAAATGTGCATGTTTTTTGACCAGACTGTCAGAAACAGACTACGTTTAATGAGACCTCTTCTCACAGACCAGTGCTGTGCAGCTTGATTGGCTTTTTCCAAAGAACACCAGCACCGGCAGGTCCTCCAACAGGGCAACCTTTCACTGTGCTATACTGTGACAATCAGGTGATCCTCCACTGTGCTGCTCCTTTTCGTTGTGCATGTACAATGATAATAAAGGGCTGTTCTATTCTGTTCTATTCTATTACATAAGACTGTTGTTAGAGTGTGTTTTAAAGTGTTTGAGTTTTTACCCTGTGTTGACCTCAAGGTCAAAGTCAGAGGTCAAGTTTTCTGAAAATCTTGAGAATGTGATAACTTACTTAACGTAATACCATAGGTGTGTCTACTTGGAGGCTGAGGGGGTAGCTGACAGTTGTTGTTTCCATTTTATTCTTAAAATACAACAACCTCTTGTGTTTCTATTAATTTTAATGCCTGTATTTGTAATTTCTCTACATGTTGGCAACTCTTTACTTCTCCTGTGTTGTTTGTGAGTCCATCTTTTTGCTTTCTTGTATGCATTACTAATGTTTTTCCCCATGTTCCTTGACTTTCTTCAGCTTTCTGATTAAGCACTACCTTTGCTGAAACTGCGTCCTTGGATTTTGTGTTTACTTAAACTCATGTAAGTTTTATTCAGCTTCTTGTTAAAGTGTACTTTAATTTTTTTTTCTTAACTGTCTCTGTCTTCTTTAGTTTGAAAGTTTCGAAATAACTCATTCCTTACTGAAATACTGATAAAAACCCATTATGTCAGTGCAGCTTTAATATAATCTTAACCCACTAAAATAGATAAGCTTCTTTAAATAATTAAGGCACAGTGAAAGCTTCTTTGTTTTCTTTTGGGTTATTTTTATAAACTTTTCCTTTCTCCGCCCTGTCTGTCGCCTCCCCATCTGCCTCCTTCATTGTGAATTTGTTATTTTAGTCATTTTTTTTAATGCAAGAAACAGTTTTGGTGCAGTTTAAATGTAATCTTAATCTAATCTACTGGTTATCAGAAGGAGTTTAAGCACACAAAATATATAAAAGAGCACTAAGTGTGCAGATGAAAAAACTTAAACTGTTCATGCAAGCTTCTTATTGAAGCACTACTGGACAAACTTTCATACAGACATATTAGAGAATGCATTATATCAAAGGGCTACAAACAATTGAGCTGAGACACACATTGAGCGAGGGGTCGAAGTTCTCCCAAAAACCATTAAACTGGAGTTTGATCCAGAGCCAGTGATTAAAAACAGCTTAAACGCGACACTTTTCTTTGGGAGCTGTGATGGTACTACAATGCACTGCTGCGGCTGTTGCTAAGTAACTGCTACATCTTTTCATTTTTGCACTAATAATAGAGAAAGCTTTATTTCTGGCAGTCAACACATCTTCCTTTTAAAGTAGTGGCAACGACACAACTCTCACGTCGTTTCGATGACAGTAACGATGAAGGAGGACAGGAAGGGCCTTCCTCGCGAGCACTCCACATTAAGTTACGCTTGTAGCTCCGGAGTAAAGTTTTCATTACAGCAGATAAATAAAACAGATGAACTATAGGACAATACAGAAGACACGCTCATCCGGTTGCGGTGATGATCTAACGATTTGATCGCATCTTTTTTGCCAGCTCGCGAAAAGCTTTGATTCCTTTTTATGTAATGCGGTGAAAAACATTTGAGCATAATTCATTTTCACTGCATATTCAGCAATGTTTAATTGTTAAAAACAGCTGCTCCAAAATGTAACAGTCTGAAGTATGGAAAACGCACCACAAAATCATAGCTAATGAATTTATTAACACTGCTCTGTTCAAACACTGGTATTAATGATGAAGCTGTTGATCAGAAAAAAGCAAACAAAGTAGTACAAATGCAGTTTTAACTGATGTAGCTACAAACTTTAGACTAATCAGAGATAAAACATACCTCTTTGCCATCTTTGGCCATCATTTTTCTGCTACTTTATTGACCATGTTCTTCTTTTTAGCTCCCCCCACACACTTTCTTTTCTTGTTTTTGATGGTGCCCCAGTAAGCCGTGAGCTGCAATCCGCAATACCAGGAATCCGAAATAAAGGCAGCTAAAAGGAATCCAAGCATAATTTGTATTTCTGTGAAATGGAAAATGTCTTCCAAGGCTCCCCCTCTAAAAAAGGGGGAGAAAAAAAAGTCATGCAGAGAACTTTTATGCAGTTTGGATCTAAAGTGCTTTTCAGAAAATTCAACAGCCTCAATCTACAGTAGTCGTATTTCTATAACTAGAAAAATACTTCATATTTAGCTCCGCGGATTCGGTTTTTTATATTTCATTTGTGTCTTCTTCGGGGAAATGAGGTTATCAGTAACTGTCGACAGACGACAGATTAATGTGTTTGATCTGCAGCCACATGTAATCACTCTTTGTCTGCACTAGAATGGGTCTGGATTAAGCCTATTGTGTTTCACAGAGGTGATCAATAATGATACTGCCGAGATTGTTTTCACACAAAGAATTTAACAGTTTGTTGCACTCTTTTCAAATGAAGCAGTCTTTCCCTTTAATGATTTGAATGTTGAGTTTTAGTGAGAAACAAAGGATTTTTTTTATGTGGAGGGGGGGGAGGGTGGTTTGGTACAAACATTCAGTTAACGCAGGAACGTCTGGATGATAAAGTATTGATCCGATTAACTCGCACAAGCTTTGAACTGCTACTAAAGTTGCTTACATGGTCCAGATAATTAGACGAGTGTTGCACAGCAGATGTTTTGGCATTTCATAGCTACAAAATGTCTATTAGTTAAAGTTAGAATGGCTCCATTTAGATGAGCCAGCTCCAGGTATGGGGCATGCTGGCTTGCTGTTAGTACTGGAACACTTAATGGAACTGAACTGAATTTGTTTCACCTGCACTTTTCCTCTCATGTCAAGACAAAATGTGTGCCCTGAAAAAGGTTCGGTGCATACTCGCAGAGAGTTTGGCTCATTTGCCCTCTGCTGAGGTTAAAGCTCCAAGGCAACTTTTTTCCTTCTTTTTTGTTGTTGCTTTTTTGTATGAGCTTTTTCACAGCACACACACACACACACACACACACACACACACACACACACACACACACACAAAAGCAACAGAGTCCTTACTGTTGTTATTCTTGTTTAATTCAACGCCTTCTTGTCGAAATGAAGTTCCTAACCAGCTAAATTGCTTTCCCAGTTATGTTTAAGTGCAATTAAATTGTTGGCTTGATTATACCTTGATGTAATTTTTTTCTTTTAGCGTGTGTCATAGTAACAACAAATGTCCACAATCTTTCTTTAACCTTAACTGAGTGCTGTGGATAACGCTAGAAACTGTACTCCATTATCACCGAACATCTCAGAGACGCATTCAACATTAATGACCGAAGTCTATCGTTATGTTTAAAGAAACTGTATGTTTGCAGTTAGATTTGCTGTGGTGTAAAAACAGATCAAAACTGCAGTGGCTGTTGTTGGACACAGAGAGAACATTATTGTCAACTATTTGGACTTGTACCCTGCGTCACATGACCAACCCGTGGCTTCAAGCCAGTTGTTGCCCCAGAAAAGTCAAGTGCAGTGTCCAACAGAGGATATGAGTCAGTGTTTGGTCCATACACTGGAAATCTGAAACTAAGGGCAAGTTAAGATTGTACAAAAGTGGATTTTCCCTAAAATGTGCCTATTTTACTTGGCGTATTAATGTGGTAATGTAGTGTGGTAAAGCCACATTTGTTGTTTTACTGGCAATAAACTTTGAACTGTAATGACACTGGGAAAGATGAGTTATGTCAATAGCAAAGTGTGTTTTTTAAGATTATTGAGCCTGTGTTACAAGATCAACATGTCTACAAGATGTTTCTTTTGAATTCAGTGTATTCTTGGATGAGTAAAAAGGCAGGGATGGCTTTTCATATTAAAAATAGGCTATTATTGTGTTCTAAGATTAATCATTTATCAGCAAACTAGTACAGACAACTGTGCTTACTTGCATACCTGAAATAACTAAGTTAATTTCCTCCTTAGCCATTCGATTTGGTCCATGGACTTGATCTTGGAGATCATGGAGTTGATCTCTTTATCTCTTTGCCCAATTATGTGCATTTATCACTGAGCAAATGCTGGTCTGGGACACTAAAGGTGGATAGGAAGGTGGAAGCCTTGGTTGTCGGTTTCACCGCTTAAAACCATTTTCCTTTTTCTTGAAAAGTATGAATTTAACCAAGTTGTACCAAAAACCTGTACTTTTAACTTATTTGTATAAAAGCATAATATTCTGTTTCATTACACGGCTACTTTACATTTCTAAGAAACACTTTTTCGCTTCTCCTACAAGACGTCAAAAAGTCTGCTGTAATAAGAATCATAGAGCTATAGGTTGTTCTGGCGTAGCACAACAAACAGCATAGTGATGATACATTTGGGTCAAACTTGAATGCATCCATGTGAGAGTTGCAATATCCACCCTATCAAAATGACTGATTTCACAAGTCAGTATGCCCGGAAGCAACTACTTCTTAGCAGCAACAATGTCTCCGCACAAACAGATCGCTTGCTGTGGCTTTGCTCTCAGCCCACTTGTTTCTGTTGGGTTCTTGCACTTGCAACATGGTATCATCACACATTGCTGCCTCGGGTTATTGCAGTTATTACTTGTTCTGTCCAATCCACTGGTTTTAATTCATGGTCGCTCACCCACAGCGCTGCTGATTTTCCCGTTCTGCCAGCTAGTTAATTGCAGTTAATTACAATCACCTGGGTTTGCAGGTGTAACTCGGTCCCTAATCGGATAGCCTGAATAATGTGGGCTGTGAGGACTGGGAAACCAAGGTCAATGCTCCAGTCACGCTCCAGTTTGTCTTCGCTGTGGAGTATTTCATCAAAACTAATAAATTGAAAAGGCTGGTCTTCCTACCGTCCTTAAAAAATGTAATCGCAGTAATGAAAAGTCATCTGCTCTATGAGTCTGCAATATATTTCCCTCGAGAGCTAAGCCACATGCTTATGTATGCATGTTTGCATGCCATGAGCTCTCTCACACGCACACACACACAACCTTCAGACAACTGCTGAAGCCTAAATTTTGCTGTTTATCTGCAGACCGGTGTTGGTTCTGTGATAAATCACCCTCTTTGACAGATATCTCTCGCTTGCATGCAAGCACATGAACCTTGTTCTAAGAAAGGGGCGAGCGAATTAGATGTTTGAGGGCTGGCAATATTTCCTGCAAACCTCAGAGGATGCTGGACAGGAAAGCTGGAGTCAAAAAGCTGAATATGACACCAGTTATGCAGTGAATTGTCGTGAAAAGGATGCAGTTAGATAGCAAAAGCATAATATCTGCCCACAATGAAATCTCAAAAGGTCAAAAAAAAGAAAAGAAAAGCTAAATTTTATGTTTTCTTATTCAGACTGAATACCAGAGTTCTAGAGATGGCACGGCATCACTATGCATACTTTGCAAAGCAGTTTGGGAGATCTGCGAAACCTACCACCTTCAAGTCATCGTATAAAAATGCAAAGCGCTTCCTTTAAAACAATACGTTTTGAAGACAATGACTGTCCTCATCAAGGTCTTGACTCTCTCTTTGTTTCTGATTTAATTGGAGCGTACATCGAGCCTGTCCTCTTCAGTGCTCACAGAGCGTCCCTCAGGTTGTCTTTTTGTCCCAGTGGGATCATATAATGCAATTGTTGTTGCGTCTAACACTGCAAACTCCGAGGAGAGAGAGGAGGCTTGTGCTTTGTTGCATGCAGTGCAAGAGAAAAGTCAGTTTTCTTTTTCTTGGTTTTGCTGATATTTCGAGCACTCCGAACTGCGACAGTTTAGGGGCCCTCTGTGCACAGCTAAATAATCTATGATCCTCATATGGAGCCCAGATTTTGGCATCGTCTTTCCCTGCTTCACCTGCTTCTTTAAGCAGCAGAATCGTGTAAAAAGTTGCAGGCGCTCATCAATCACTTTAAGATCTATCTGTCAAAGCAAACTTTTGAAGATACTTGCTATAAAGGTATGGAAGTGGCAAGGCGGCAAGGAAAATTGCTCCACCTGACTCTGCGTGCCATGAGCCAGCAGTATGTCTCATTTCTTGATGTGACTTACTGCGCACCTGGAGGTTTGATCTGCTTTCCTGCTGCTGACAAACACCCCCCACGTCTCATCCATGTTTATCATGAGAGATTTTCTTAGTTTCTACTAGCAGGGATGGAGCACAGTTAAATAGCAACATGGAAATATTAAAAAAAAAAATGAAGCATACATTAAAGAGAGTGGGTATATGGGGTATTTTTGCACTGACTTACCAGTTAAGTTACAGCCTAACAGGATAAGTGAAGAAGTGAAGCATCAGGAGGAGAAGTTGGGTAAAATACTACGCAGATTTTCCGGCTCGCCGTGTAGCACCGAGGGGCAGTTCTGTGGTATTAGTAGTTACCTTGGGGTCTGACCTGGCCTGAACTGATAGACCAAATCTCACCCTGTGTGAGTTGCTCTAGTATCAGATAGCATGCAGAGCAGAGGCGGCGAATTATGTATTCCTTTGAGCGATGAAGAAGATGAGATGGGAGGGCAGATACGCAGTGATAGCCAAATAAAATGCCTTTCACTCAAACACCTGAACCTTGGACCACCCCGGCGGCCTATTTAGTGATCTAATTTAAATTTCAGCCGGGCTTTGGTCATGGAGGGGGCAACGCAGCTGAACTTATAAATATCTATCTCCTGCCTCCGAACAAACAAAACGGGTGAAAGCTGGGCTGTGGGTTTTAATGAAGAATCAATGATTTAAGACCCACTCGAAAGGCAATGAAATAATTCAGAGATTTTTATGCTTGCAATTAGTGCATAATGATCCTCTGTGCCCTGTTGCATAATGCAGAATAATACTTTGGCAATATCCCAGTACACGCACAAATATTATATCTGTGCCAGAAGAAGACTTTAAGGGTCGATCGCATAGTGATGCTGGATGTTCCCATGAACATGGCAAAAGTATCAAACACACAAAAGCACAGAAAAAACAGGAGAAAAAATGGCTTGCTTCATACAAAAGATAAATTGTGGACCTACATTAAGAGCCAGTATACGAGTGAATCATACAAAGGTCCTCTAATAGAGTCCCCCTCTCCAAAAAAAAACCATGTTGCTGTGAAACAACACAATAGTCCCCGTTTCAAGGAAAAACACTTGAGCAGTTTATTCTAAGTAATGCGTCATCTCAGCTTGCTTTCTTCTGCTCAATCAGACAGCAAAGAAATTGGTGCAATCCCGCCCTAAATTACTTTAATTTGAACATTATTCGATTCGATCATTATTTGAAAATACTTCCTAAATAAATAGCTGCAAATTTGCGCTTATAGGAGGGGTATATACATGCCAAAAGGCTTGAAGCTAGTTGTAGCAACAAAGCCAGTTTGTGTAATAGGAGCAATTAGTGCAGGCCACTCTTGGGTTAATTGAGTTAGATGCTTTCATCCCACAGGATCCAGACCTAAGATTCAAAATGTTATTAAGGTGTTTCAGTGTAGCTTTCGTCTGTGTACAGTCACCCAACTCCACTTCCTCAGAGCTGCTGGGAGGGTCAGATAGAAGTACAGAGACTGAAGTTATTGTAAGCCACACAACTACAGGGCAAAACAAAGCTCTTCTGTGCTTCTAATACACTTTAAAATACATGAAAACAAGAATCACAGCAGCCAACTCAAGTTTAGGTGGCCAGACTTCTACAAAACTGTCCTCAATTTGCAAATAAATTGAGAAATCAAAAGAAAATCAGAAGAATATTAGAACACTGACATTGAACCTCCCTTCACACATTGCATTATTAAGTGAAGAGAGAAATGTAGAAGAGAAACATGGACAGAGAGTCAACCTTGGTCTGGTCCTGTGAGGAGTAATAAGTGGGGCCAGAGATGGAGAGTAGACGACTAATGAGGCAAGTCACTAATTAGCCACTAGTGGCACTGGCCTTTTTTACTTTCACATGCTATGTGTTTGTGGATGTGTGAGTGTGAGACTCTCCCACTTCCGCAGGTATACATTCATGTCATTATTTCAAAAGAGTAATGCACAGAAATCCATAAAAACCTTATTACCTTAGGGAATTTTGCATTTATAAATAACATCTAATAATGCTGCTTGGAGTTTTCTAATAAAACCTTGCATCTCCTCAGGCTACCAACATGTCTATAAAAAGTCAATGACTGCTTTTAGATTTCCTGCCGTAAATTTAAAATTAAATTATGTAATTTAAAAAACTTTTAAGAACAAGGTCGATGCTTGTGTATCTACAACATGTGCAAGAGTTTTCAATAAGGGAACGCACCAAGAAAATAATATCGTCTCTTCTATTTCACAATGAAGAAATGCTTTTTCTCTATCGTCGCTGCTATGATGACACAACCTGAGTGCTTCAGGTGCTTGCTCCTATGTCATTTACATGCATGTATGTATGGTAACTTACCTTAGCACAACCAGTTTACAAAGCACTCGAAAAACAGAAGATGAAAAAAAATCCCCCCAAAGAGCTCCAAGCATTACAAATCTCCTCTTGTCTATAGGAAGCAGTCTTCCTCACCTCAGGTTCACGTGGTTAGGATCAGTGACACATGCAGCCTCCGCTCAGTATGAACCAACATGTGGACCTTGAGGAACTCTCTGGGGAGCCTTTAAGACCCATCCACTTCATCCCCCTTAAGCTGTTCTCCATTGAGACAGTGCTTTAGTGCTAACCACAGCATCAGCTGAGAAGAGACTTTTATGCTCTATGTGCAGTACTGAACCTAAAGGGTGGACTGCTATCTTTTACCAACATACTGGAGAGAACTTCAGTAACAGTCCTCTTTGTTCTTTTTATAAATAAAAAGGTGGAGGCTTGTGTTCTGTCATAGCCGCATAGCTACTAAACAATAGGATGTCTTTGATTCTATCTTGAGCTCACCTAAAGCATTACAGAAACAAACCAGCGTGACTTTGAGTCATCACTGGAGGTTTTGCTATTTTCTCCCCACCATAGCTCTCGTTTAAAGGGTGGAGGGGGCTTCACTGAAATTGCGATGGAACAGCAAATTGGAGAGCTGCTAATCTAATTGCTTCCTGTGTCTGCATGCCCATCAGTCAATGCTTTGGAAAGGCTCAGTAGCCTTGGCTTGAATGACCACGATTCACCTTTGTTTGACTGCAGGTGTCGTCTATTACATTATTCATAATTACAAGAATTCCTGTTATACCCTGAGCTAAAAGGACAGATTTCTGTGCTACGTCCCACTATGATATAATGTCCAGCTGCATGTGTATGTAGCAGGTTTATTTTATAAATTTCTTCAAAGAATTTCGTGCAAATCTGAAGGGAAAAAAGAATCCTTGCATAGATGTGTTATTTTCACTTTCCTGGTACTGCAACCTCTAATAAGCTACACCTTGATGGAATTCACACCGTTATGATCGTCTTATGGATTAAGCCACATAAAGACATGTGAAATAATGAGCTTGGCATTTTCTCTCTTGCCTCTCACACTGAAATTTATGTTGAGAGTGTTCTTGATCAAAATTACCTGCCGCTGTCCTTTCCACTTCAGCCGTGCAGAAACGGTCCTCGCTATTACTTTTCACAGGGGCAGCACAGCTCCAGCTCATGCTGCCACGACTTGTTGCATAAGCTTTAGCTGAACACGTGAAAACTTTCAAGACTGCCCCCTGGACTCCTCGGGCACTGATTGATTGCAAGAGATTTGCAGCATTTTTTTTCTTTTTTTTAACCAATGCTTCCTCTCACGCCGCTCAGTGTGGCTGTGAAATGAGTCTTTAGTGAGTGACACGGAATACTAAACACACTGAAAAGGTCAGTCAATATCTAATTGCTTTGTCAACTCAGTCTTTATTCATATCTTAAATATTTAATATTGCTATTAAAAATTTAGAGGCAGGAGAGTCTAGTTTCAGATCGCACGGTGGTATCAGGAAAGATCTCATTAAGCGTTTTTCATAATGAATGACATCTTTCCTGTCAGTAACAGGCTACTTAACATGGATACTCACACCTCCAGGAGGGAGATCACCTTGCCTCCAATGTGTGAAATGTAAAACAAAGGAAATGAGAAAATGTTTCATCTTATCACGAAGATAAAAGATAAGAAACCTTGCAGGTGCTGTAGGCATCGCAATTCCTCCACATTCTGCTTCCAACAGGGAAATAGGATAATGTATTCATTTGATGAGATTTGGGTTGTTTTTTTTTTTGCTTTTTTAAAAAAAGGCTCACTATACTCCTTATCTCACACACTAGAAGGAGAATCTGTCTCAATATCAATAGGCTTTTTTGGGGCGTAGATGATAAAGTCCCTTCATTTTTTATTTTATCTGTTTTTTCAAGAATGAATTGCTCTCTGTATTCCAATGAGCTCTAAAACAAAACGCAAAAGCGACGTAGAAACCAAGGGCGCAGATAAAACGCCATGCTCCGAATCCCGCAATGAAAAACAAACTTTGTCAAGCTGGATTAACACTCACACAAGCTCCCGAGCAGGAAGGCAATTACTTGTGTTAACACTGTTATCCACTGTAACGTCCCTCGACAGCTGATTTTTCTTTGTGGGCGTCCGTGTGTGTTTATGTGTGTGAAGAGGAGAGAGCAAAAGATATAAAGAGCTTTCGTGCCTTCTTGTCTAACATGGTGTATATGTAAACTCCACAGAGGCTTGAGTGCAGTAAAGACAGGCAGTAATGAGTAGAAGTGTGTGAGTTTTTTGTGTGTGTAAGAGACGCTAATTTGCACCTCTTGAGCACCCTATGACTTCATTTTAAACTCCAATGCATCTGAGCCACATACCATGAAAAGCTATGAACTGCCTTTCAATTAAAACACAGTATGGGCAAAAACAATGGGCGCTATTGCAAAGCAACCGCTAATTGAGGTTTGGAGGTTCTCTTCTATTTTATGCTTTTGCTTTTGCTGAGGAAATCTTCAAACGCTGACTTTTCAGAGATATTTATTTCGATTACTGAGCAGAAGTGCTTTCAGAAGAATGGTGGAACTGCAGTGGAGGTTTTTGCGTGATTACAGGAATATGTTCATTTATAGGGTTTATTGCACTGGGCGGGTGTATTTATAGTTCCCAGATGCAAAACTTTTCCCAAACTTTCCTGAAACAGCTGGGAGATGTTCTTCTTATCCCTTTCTTTCTTTCTTTTTTCTTTCGAGCTAGACCCGTCCCACGCTTCTGTGCTCACTTTTTTTCCTCTCACGAGCTCTTTCACTTCAGAGCCACTCAGATGTTGCTGCTGGTGTGTAACAAGGTCACCCCTACTAGCATTTCGCACCTTTATTCATCTTTTTAGGCCTCGCACCGGTAGACCTCACCCCCACACACACCCATGTAACCCCCTCCCTGTTCAGGCACAGACTTGTGCACACACACCTCATCACCCTCTCTAATCACTGCATGCATGCCGGGATGATTGACAGCTGATCACTGTGGCTGACCTTGGCTGGTTATATTCCTGACAAAGTATGACAGACACTAAGCTGCAGAGAAAAATAGAAAGAAAAAAAAACTGTGTGTATGTGTATGAAAAGGCAGATTCATAAAACTGAAAGAAATAAAAGAAAAAAGAGAATGACTGAGTAGACGAGTGAAACGAGCACAGAGTAAAAGTGTGAGAGACAGAAAGTGAAACACGCACACGAAAGAAGAAGAGCAGATTTAAAAACAATAAAAGCCAGACACAAAGGACTGTATGTGCATAGTAAAGACTGCATTGTCTTGTATTTGTGATTTAAAGCCCTATGCTATGGCCGGTACAGACTCTTCACTGGTACTGCTGAGGATGTTCATGAGTGGGTCTCCTCTGAGAAAGCTGGGGGTGATCGGGGTCACGAGTTGAATAGTCGGTCTAGAACTGTCGTGCCACGTAGCCATTAAACACTACAAAGCCTCTTTATCAGCCTGTGTATCCTGAGGGGCAAAACATGCAACCTTGACCCTGAGGTCTTACAAAGGACCGTCAAAGATACACACTCACACACACACAACCATGCACACATGCAATAACTGAAAAGGCTCAGTCTGAAGTGAACCTAAAGCAAAGCCAACAGGTTGAATCATGGTGAGAAAGTTGAGAAGGACAGTATTTTATTTGTCCATTTTTTCAGGGCTGTGGGACCAGGTGGTTGACATTTGCAAGATTCCACTTGAATGAATTATTAAGACTTTTTGAATAAATATGGTGAGCAGATTCATAGCATGGGAGTTGGTTAGGTTAAAGTTTCCATCCCTTTCATCAGATGAAATGCTGCTGACTCCTAATTTAACAAAGATCACATCATCCTCTGACTATCAGGTATGAGTCCTAAAGACACACAACCTCACTGACTTCCTGCCACAAGCTGGACATTGCTGTTATTACCTTTAAGTTCTCTGATATGCACCAACTTTGTTAGATACACCTGTTCAGCTGTTTGATAATGATGTGTAATCAGCCAGTGACAAGGCAGAAACTCAGTGCATTTAGGGATTGGTCAAGATGACCTGCTGAAGTCCAAACTGGATGGATTTAAGTGACTTTAAATATGCCATGATTGCTGGTTGGAGTGATTCAGAAGCTGCTGATCTACTAGGATTTTCCTGCACAAACAGAAACTGGGAATGGTAATAATGTAGGGGATATTTTCTTGCACCATTTGAGCCCCTTAGTGCCAAAAGAGCATTGTTTAACCGCTTAGGACCTGGCGTCCACATATGTGGACATCACATTTGGGGTTGTCTAGACCAAAACACTCAAATTTGCTCTACAAGGGCCTTACGAGGACATTATACTGCCACTGTTTTATCAAAATTTTAAACGAATATCCTCATATGTGGATCTCATTTTTCTCCGAATCAAAAATCAGGTAAAAAAAATCTGGTAATTCTTTGTTTTTATATTCATTGGGTCCCAATCAGCCCAAATAGCAAAGAGAAATTAAAAATTCATGCCATGGAAGAGTTCGGGTCTTATGAGGTGAAACACCACAGAATACCTGAGTATTGTTGCAGACCGTCGACTGTGTCCATCCCTTTATGACCACAGTGTGCCTTCTTCTGGTGGCAGAATAACGCACCGTGTCCAAAATCTCTGAGGAGTGTTTCCAGCACCTCGTTGAGTCGACGCCGTGAAGAATTAAAGCAGTTCCGAAGATAAATGGCAGTTATTATTTCTAGTAATTATTATCATTAGTTTCTGAAGAACTTGCAGTTCCCTCTTTAGCATTTGTTATTCTGTATTTTATATTTCTCATATTCTTACTTACCTCTATTCCACTTGTATTATTTCTAGTTCTTGCTTTAGCTTTTCTAGTTAACTTTTTAGCATTTACGATTGAGTTTTCAGTGTTCCTAATTCTCTTTTTAATGTTTCGATTTGCCATTTTATGTAGGTCCATTTTAGTGGTTATTTTGTTTCTTGCTCCATTTGTTTCTCTAATAATTCTTCTATCTTACCTTCTTTGTATTATTTGTTATGCTGCAAACCTATATTCTGTGTTTAAGTGGGGTATTGTGAATATAATCCAATTTTTTTCATCTATTTTGTACAGATAGGCCTTTATATAAGCCCCTTGTATTATACTTCCGTCAATGCACATTGACAGCTGTAGACTCGAAAGATTAAAAAAAATAAATTATATTAAATGAAAAAAAAACAAACCACTCACTATAAGTCAGTTTTCACAGCATCAATAAGCATCTAAAATTCAATAGAAAGTATAAATTCTTTGGTTTCAAGTTTTTTATGTTTTTATTGGCAACAATGATCAAAACATTGAGATTTATAAATTCAAGTTCTCAAAAAGAGTTCACAAACTATTCTTACAGGCAGCTGAGTCAAAATGTACATCGAATACATACAGTAACTGAAAGACTCACTATAATCTCCTAGACCCTATACTGAACAAAATATTCTGACAAGAAAAAAAAATCCCTGCCTGCTCCTGAACACCAGAGCCCATCTCTGTTCTCTTCAGCTATTTTCTGTGCTGTATTGATTGCTCACTGCAGGAAATATTCCTGCTTCTCCTCCTGTCTGTATTCATGTCTGAGCTTCAAGATCTTTCTTCATTATTGACATGTGCAGTTGAAGACAAGTAGCAATGGGGGACACGCCTCAGTTCCTGCTGCACGTAGAGATCAAGCAGCTGCTCTGACTGATTTCTGAACACTGTTCTGGTAATTGAGATGTTTTCAGAGGCAATGCCTGCACATACAGATACAAAACTTAATTTGTAAAACTTTCTGAGCAAAAGAAAAAAAATATCATAACACAGATTTAGATTTTTCTTTTTGCTAGAAGAGTTTAAGAGACACGCCAGCACATCTTCTGTAACTGGAAATAGCCTTCATGTCTGACAGTTCTTGAGGAGATGAGGATGTGTTTCCTGTTCTGGTCCCATTATTTCCTAATGATGAATCTCTGCTAATGGTTAGTCTCTCCTGTGCTGCTCTGTGGTGCTCACAATGGGCTTCTTGTTAATTGGCCTTTTGACAGTGATGCCCACCCACTGGTGGCCAACTGGGGTTTGATAAATGAGGTGCTCACGTTACTTGCACTCCCTCCATGCTTCATGTTTTGAGAGTGGAGTGAAGTGGGCGTTTTTGTTTTCCATTGCACTTTCTGAGAGGTGAGTATGCTTTGCTGCACACAACCACTCATAAGATCCACAAGTTGAACAACACTTGTTTGCGTGCTCATGTCGGACTCTGTACTTAAAGGTAAATTCACCATAAAATGTTCAACACTTGATGCTCCTTGAACTTTTCTTTGAACCTTGTGTTTATTTGCTGTTTGCTGGTGTACTAATGAAAAAAAAAATAATAATAAAAAAAACATTGTCAGGTGTAACGAGTGTATGATGATCAAATTAGGATGGTATTTTTTTCTTATACACCTGAACACAGACTAATTTCTAATACTATCAGTAAATATCTAAAAGTGCGCATTCAAAGTGCAAAATTTTAACTCAAAAAGGGAAAATCCACCACAAAAAGGAGAAGATTAATGCTCTACAAGCCTTGTTTACCAACCTCAAGATGTTATAGGTCTCAGCATACATGTGGTATCCTCTGAGCATGAAAAATCTACATAATAAACACACTTCAATGACATAAGATTTTGTAAAAGATTGACTAGCCACCCTGATGTCACCTATGTGGACTAAACGCTCAAGTTTGACAATTTTTAATACCAGATTTTAGAGCTAGAGCTAGCACTAGCGCTGGCTAGCTTGAGCTGCTAGCAAGCTAATTCATTGTGACACTAAATAAGATTATTTACTTTGGCTGGTGCACTGGCTAGGGTTGTTCCCTAACAACAAATGTGATCCTAGGTTTTAATCTAACAGCCAGCTGGAGTCTGGCTTCCTCTTATTATGATACAAAATTCAGTTAAGTGATTACTCTCTGATGACCCCTCATAGCAGAACAGGATCTCACAGTCTCAGCATTCAGAATAATTAGGACAGTATCTCCCACCTGGAGTCTAGATGCTCCTGGGGGTGGGGGGTCCTGTCCTAAATCCTGTAAAGAACACACTAGCGATGGGTGAATGCGGTGGCTATGTCTCAGTCTCCAGTCTGCGCACCAAAGTATCCTTGGGTAAGATACTAAACCCTGAGTTGCTCCCAATGTGTTCAATAGAAATGTTTAATAGATACTTAGATGTAGCAATAACTGCTTATATGGTTGTGTGTGTGAGTGGGTGAAAGACAGCTGTTGTATAAAGTGCTTTGAGTGCTCAACTAGAGAAGAAAATCACTGTATTAGAAACCCATGAGCTTTATCTTCGATTGTCTGTCATTTCGTGTCAGACCTGTGAAAACCTTTTGCCCAGTCCAGGGTGTACTCTGCCTCTTGCTCCATAACAGCTGGAATCCTGAACTAGACAGAAGAAGTCGATAAAGAAAACAGATATAAGAGCAAGATGGCACCTGTCAATTAAAATAGCTATTTTCCTAGTTGTGCAAATTTCAGGTAATTAGCTATAGAGCTCAAAATCATTTTTTGCATCTGTAAGCATGTTTCACTTTTTATTTTTGTTGTAAATTATAGTCTCTGGGGATCGACTTTGGAGCTAGCTTCAAACAGCTAATCAACAAGTCGAAAAAAATGGATTGTTTAATATTTTGGCATTTGGCTACATTGTTCCGCTCCAGGGCTTTCTGCTTATTCTGTGCCTTTTAAATACTGTTTGTATTCAAGTTAAGGTTGTAGGAAATAACCTGCCAGCACCGGCAGATTTTTACCTTAAGCAATGTGAGCAGCAAGTTCGTCTATGAACACACCAGGTTTTAGCAGCTTTGATTATTTTTATACGTGTTCATCAGTTAGAACTACGTGGCACTAGAAAAACCTAATGTGTCATCTACTTCTACTGAAGATTTCAATCAAAATGCAGTGACAGCTGCTGCACCACCAGAACCAGCCCTTATCAAGTCAACTCCATGCTTTACTGATGAGTAGTTTTATGGTGACATTTTCAGGTGGAAACTAGGGTCTGACAGTGTCTTCTTTCCAAACTATAACTGTGATGTTGCACATTTAGTCATAAATATTCAATGGTGTGGATAAATATTTAACACTTGCACAAGGCTTCAGTGTACCTGGATATGTTGAGCAATGCAGCAAAGTAAATATCTGACATTGTTGTGACATTTATATGTCAAAGTCTTCTAAAAAAAAAAGAGAAAAGTCATTCATACTGTAGAACCACGGTTGCAGAGCATGGATTATTAAACTGCTGAAATATGGTAGTAACCTCTAGGGGGCACTGAACTACCAAATTAACCTCAGGTCAACGTAATTTGTGAGACAGTGTCCACAGACACCCACAGATACTCTCTTGTCATTTCAGTGTGCCGCTCGCAACCGTCGCATTATTTCATATTTTCTAGCATAATTCCTGTCACAACAGAAGTGCCTCCTGTGTCCTCACTCCATGTCCTTGAGGAAATATTACTTCAAAAATGTGGTTGCTTAGGAAAATATAATAAGGAGTAGGTTAATTAACATGCCGACATATTTATGCCGAATCTTGTCGTAGCTCTATTAAGGCCTGCTTCTTTTCTGTTTCGCCTTGTAGGCTTGTATTCCTCATTGCTTCCTCCTCCCCTCCTGTGTGTCTCTTTCAGTTTACTTTTAATTCCTTCTTGTACTCCACTTTCCTCTGTACACTGTGTTTATTTCCTCACCCGTGCTGCGTCTCAGCCTCTTAATGGATTGATCTAAGTGCTCTCCCGGTGCTTTGCAGCTGCTTGTTGTTCTTTATTGCAGCAGAATCTCGGCCTTAAGGCTGCGTAGTTTCGTCTCTTGTCCCACAGTGGGGCAACAACTGATGCCCTTGATGAGGTGGCCCTGTTGCAGTCGGACTCATTAGCTAGCAGATGTGAGGTGTCACTACATATCACAACACCAGGCACCGGTAGATAACTTTTTTGGGTTTTTTTTGCCAACAATGCCAAGGTGTGAATAATATATCAGATTTTGTTTACAGGTCCCTCTCTCCTCAGACATTGTGCAGTCGGTACCAGTCCTCCTTTGCATGGCGCTGTACGAACTCAAGAGCCACCAACTTGCTTCGGGATAAATAACACAGCCAGTGTTCTCTGTCACCTTGGATTTAAGTTTACGTTGCTTAACTATACATGGTGACACTGCCCTCTGCAAGGCGCAGTGGGCGTGGCTGGGTAGGAGACATTACAGTATGTTCAAATAATCTCAAAGGACAGTCTGAACAAAAGAGGAGATACGCGTCCTCTGGCCTGTTTCCAAATCCTGTTTGATGGGGGGGAAACTGATTAGAGCATCTCTATGCGAAGAGACCAAATCAGATCATGTTTGCTGCTCTCACTTTGATTAGAGATTAATTGAAATAGGAACTGAGCCTCCTGGGAGGAGAGAGGAAATAACAAGGGTTACAGAGCTACACACACACACGCACGTACACTTCACCTTCCTTTATATCTCAGTTTAGTGCTATCTTTGGATTGGCTAGCAAACCTGATACACTCTCATCAAAGGTGGAAGAACAAAACAGCTTGCATCCATAGTCATTCATCCTAATTGCTTAGACTACTAAAGGATGCTGCACACTGCTTGAAGTATTGACTCAAAGCAAAATGTATTTGTTTATTTGAAACTTGTCCCTTTTAAAGTTGCTGAAAAAATTAAGGGAACTCAAACATATCTATTAAACGGTCTTGTAGCACTTACAGCGTAGGGTGTTGACCAAGCCACAATATGTATAACTCCCAGACCTTGGCTGTATATGTCTGTTTCCTCCTCTTGTTTCCTTTGTATTATTCATCCCCTCTTGTTTCCTGCTCCTTTTCCCCGTCTGTCATATCCAGTGTATCCTGATTTTTCGCCCTTCTTTATTTTGTACCTCTTCGCCTCCTCACTTCCCTCCCTGCGACCTGGATCTTTATCTCAGTGGGCCATCTTCAAGGATGACTCAATTCCTAGAATGCACCTGGAGGAGAGCGAAATGGGGAGAGAGGTAAGTTTAATTGCAGAGGTACGAGCAAGAATGAACAAGTGTGTCCACTGCATCTGAGGCGCAAGGGACAAAGATGCCAGGAGAGGAAAAGAACTGATTACGTACAAACTGAAAAATAAAAAGAAAGGTAAGCGTTTGTGCAGAAATAATTTCTTCCTCTTTTTCTCTGTTCTCCCAACTCCAATCAAGAGCTGTCCATCTCCACTAAACGCACCTGTGGCTCATTAACTGCAGTATATCTACTCCAGCTCTGCAGTTGCTGCCAGATCATTCCACCTGCTAGAAGATTTTTAGACTATGCTGCTGAGTTTTGTCCGGTTAGCGCTTCGTGTTTTGTTCTGTAACTAATCCAGCCCTATTGTGCATAGAGACATCATCTCATCATCCACCAGCTCAGTCAAAGTTTGAATCTTTTGCTTAGTGTCAGACTCCATTCTCACACTTAGGGTGCACTCAAACTTGATGAGCTGTAATGTTCCTGAGCGTGTTTGACCCTCAAACTTGAGCTTGTTTTACTTGTTTGCGGTATACTATTCCTGGGCACAAATGAACTGTGCCCTTGCTTGAAGAAGTGAGCTCAGATATTTTAGTTGTACTTGGGAATGACACACATGTACTGAAGGATGATCAGTGATCATGCTCAAGCACAAAACTCCAAAGAGGATTGCTTTAAAAAATGTTACTAAATTTGCTAGTGCGCTTTTAAAAAATATTTATGTGCAGAGAAGAGGTTGAGGGGAACTGAGATGCTAAGTCAAACTGAAGCGTACTCTGGCTTAGACCACAGGGTGGGGGGAGGGGCAGTCGTGCCCGGGCATGATACACAGCAACTATACCCAGTGTGAGTACACCACACAGCATAAAACACAGACATAGCTTCCAGGTTGGAAAAATGAAGCCAGTGCAGAAGCGCCTTAAAGGCGTCCCGTCCTTGTGAAAGTATAAGGGAAAACAACCCTGTAAACACTTCAGTGCTAGGTTTACGGGCTCAGTCGCTGATTTTAGCTCATACTATGTTTGACTATGTATGACTTTTAAATCAGAAGTCGTTAGCTAATGACTGCGTGATCTCACAGACCCAGCTCTCCTCATCACATCCAGGTTTCTGTTAACAATATGCAAAAACTGGACTCCAGAAACCAATGCTCAATGTTTCGACCATCTTTTATAAGCTAATGTCTGTGGAGAACATCCTAACTACGCTCCAAATTCAGCTCAAATTGCCATACTCCCTCCTCCCATTTCCAAGACCCATTCCATCTCCAGTACAACACCCTTTTCAAACTGGAACCAATAAGTTTTTCTAATTCTTTGTTCATGTGGTCCTCAATACAATGCTGTATGTATAAAAACTACTTTTATGCAGACGATATATGTGACGTCAAGGCATCAAAGGCTTAAAAAAACTAACCCTCTCCAAAGTCTGCTTATACTCTTAGTGCAGCTTCATGCACACTACTTCAACATGTGGTAAGTAATAGGCAGCTTGTCCTGTTGCTTTTTACAAATATGTGAAAATGGAAGCATAAAGTGCCAGAGTGCTGGTTTTGTGTTCAGAAAATATATCTTCCATCCAGCCTTTAGTTTGTTTACAGCTGAGTGCACCATGTGCATCAAACCTTCTTTACAGAAAGGTGAAATTCGGCACATTTATACAAACGTAAAATGTGACGTCTTTTCACAGTAAATTCTATGCTCAATGTTCTGCATGTTGACAGATGTGAAAAATTACAGTACGTACTTTATGCTTCTGAGTTTAATGGTACAAGTGTCCTCATTGGTCTAAGCCGTTACCTGTGGTTCTGAGAGGTTTAGGTGAGAAGTTATTTGGGGGGGGGGGGAAGGAAAAAACTAGAGAGTTTGTGTTTAATTTTTATGTTGGAAGATGCATTATGAAATTATAAGTTAATGTGCAGTTGCTCAAGTTTAGCTTTGTAGTTACCACCTCACTGATTTGAACTGATGTAAGGCTTTGTGTGCGTCCATTAAAACTTGATATAAACAGCAGTTGGTATAAGTGCTTTAGAATAGTCAGTGAATAAGCTGAAACCTTGCTGACCTCTTTTCCCCTCAGCAGGGGTGATATGGGTATTGTATTACCCTGCGAGAACCGCCTGATGTTCAGCCATTGTAAAAGGCTTGACTGCTGTCGTGCCGTTTGATATGAGCCCACTACCGCCAGGGTTGCGCCATAAATCTCGCTCGTTCAGCTGCTTCTGCTCCTCTATTCTCCTTTTGATGGAAACCATTGACCAGAAACATTAATAATAAAAAGAGTTTTAGTCACGGCCCATAAAGTTACACTTTGCAGTCGTTAGGGAAGCCCGGGAGGAAATCATTTGTCGTGTTTTTGATGTGAATTGCTTGAAAGGCGACACGGAGTCAAGCAAACAATCTGCATGCTCGCGTGTGATGAGATGCCAAATGACTATTTGAAATTTCAAGATAAAAATTTATCACATTATCTTTTGTCATTCATCATGATTAGGTACAGTAATGGATGCAGATGAGTTGCAATCTGGAAATTAACATAACCCACTGATATTAGTAGTAAGACGTTTGCAGGGTTATGTGAGTATCTCGGCGTTTGAGCTTTTATTTTCTGCCTGATGACTTTAGATATACATCGTCAATCGAGAGTTTTATTCTGTTTGTGTACTCTCCAAGGACTGTAGTAATTTATCTCCTATCCATCTCCATTTCTTCCCATCTCTGTTCCACTGTATGCGGTGTATATTTGTGTGTTGTGTAGATGACAGTGTCCTTGAAACCACTGTACACACGAGGGTGTGTATTAATGTGTTTCTTTTCTCTCTCTCACAAAGAGCACTCCCATCCGTCTTCTGCACTCAGTAATGGGGGCTCAGAGAGGCTTACGCTCGGCCCCCTGATCCGTCCTCATTTGCTTGGCATTTTGTTACAGGCCAGACACTCTTCCTGTGACATGGAAAGAAACCCAGACTACCTCCCTCCACCTGCCACCTTCGCCACTGCTTCACTTTTTCTTTTCCTTTCTCCTCGGAGCTCTTTCTCCCTCCGCCTGACACAAACAAACACACGCAGAGATACACACATCTTCTTTCCATGTCTGCATCTCAGCTTTCACACCGCTACCACAGGACGAGGCGAAATGAGGACAAATTGATATGAATCCCAAGGAAACAAGCCAAGGGGTAAGGAAAAAAATAGAAAGGAAGAAGGTAGTGGCGCTTTGCCTGCGAGGCAACTGTAAGCATAAATCCACTGATATACTGCTGTGTTATTCGCTCTCTAAGTGCATCCATTCCTCACCATGACGCCCATAACGGTCATACAAGAAGAACCCTGAGGATAACCCACTGTCACACCAGCATCAGACGCTGTTGATCATGTGCTTTGATTTTGAATTTGCCACCAGTATAGATTATAGCCGTGATCGTGCTCTTTTAATTTTGTCTCAGTTTCGTCCCGGGCACTGATTGATCTCTCCATATCGGTCATGCAGTACAAATAAAGGCAAAAAATAGTAAACCGGAGAGAACTGATCTACCTCACCTGGCCAGAGGCCAGAGATAACGCATAGAGGCGATGTGCTGCAATGCACTCTGAATACCCTGTGGTTTAAACCGAGGGCTGACAAGCTGAGACAAACCTCATCTTGTTTAAAGGCAATTCCCCTTCATAGTGGTTCTTTAGCCCCGAGCTGCAGGGCCCAAAACAAAGCCAGTCAATCTAATCATGAGAAAAGGTGAGCGGGGAGGATAGGAGAAAGAAGGAGAGGGACGCTGGAAAGGAGGCTGAGAAAGAGCCTGATGGTGTATATGAGATAGAGTGTGGGGAGGGGGTGGAGAGGGCTTTACAACATCAAATCTATGAACTCTGAGGCCCCTGGCTGACTCTCAGAGGTGTTTATGTGTCTAAAATCCAGATTTAGCCTGCCCGCTGCTTTCACTGTCTGGGAGAAAAGCTGTGAGATACCGGTGTCGGATTTTTCAGGCACTAAACGTCTCCGCTGTTAGCAGCTGAATAATGGCTTCCCTCATTTTTTTTGCATCCATAAAAGTGTATTTATGCAGAGCCACACTTGCATCAGGTGTTTTTTTGTTGTTGTTTTTTTTAAATGTACACTGTAAACTCAAAAGCATATCAACACAGACACAAGACTTACACACATGCACAAGTCTTTGCACAAAAACATGGAAGTGAAGCTCCATTGTGTAGCTGCACGTGCTGAGGTGAGCGCTCAAGTCAAGTCAGCACAACATGGCTTCTCTGAGCTGCTGGATAGCCCTACTGCTGAGCGCTGCAAGTACAGTACATCTCAATTTGTTCTGGGAGGGATCAAATTCTACTGCCTTGCAAATCTTCCCGAGCAGCAGGGAAAGCACACGATGAATAAATGGAGAACTGTAGGAAATATAATAGAGCTGTGTTTGAACCACTAGAATCAAATTGGAGCCAGGATATCTGTATCAATAACCTGTGGGAAGTCTGGCCAAGCTGGATATAAAGTAAATCGATGAAATTCGGAATAATTACAAGCTGCGTATAACACAAAACTGCTTATCGTATCCTCGTCTGTTGATAGATGAAAGGCTGTAAACAGCATCGCATGGAATAATCAAAAAATATCAGTCTTCTCCTCCAGGATGACAGTTCATACAAGTCTGAAGTCTTATTAATAATTACCTTTTGATGGATGTTATTAATCTTTCATTCAGAAGTGGCCCAAAAGAGAAAATAGTCCTAATAGGTCCTGAAGAAGGTTGAAGAGCAGAGGTTGAGAAAGGACAACCAAATCCTAATTACCGTCATCACTCACTCTGCCCCTTAATTTATCTGATCCTCTCCCGGAAATGAAAAACCTCATCACTAATAGCCAATATCACAAAGCCGAGGAGGAGTTTCACAGAGTAAGGCACTTTCTTGATGGTATTTGATTCAAATTTTTTCCCCTTTAAGGTTGTTAAAGGTTAAATTAATCGCCATTTATTTGCCAAAAAGGGGAAAGGGCATGTTGACAAACAAGCATTCGTGGAAGAAGGGTTAATGATCGATTAACATTAACCTTTACACACGTCGTGACCTTTACTTTCACATGGCCAGTTTTGTTTTGTTTAGGTTGTTTGGAGTAGGTTTGTCAGATTTGACCAAAAAAGTCTCGTTCAATTAGTTCTTAAAAAAAATCCACACACATAACAGAGCGGCGTGTCTGGAACCTGAAGCAGTGGGAGCTGCTCCTACGCCACACAGCTGTTCGTACTTTGACACACACACAGTGTGGTGATTGTAGGTGGATGGTGCTTCGTTAACCCCCAGCAGCGCTGCGTCTTACAACTTTTCTGGTGGAAATCCAGCTTTGCTCAGAGGAGAGACACCGGCCGGTAGCACTGTTTTATTTTTTTAATGAGTTTTTTCTACCTGTAATCATTTAAAAAAAATGTATTAAATCACCACCCTGCTTTATTGTCATCTTATGTCCGCTTATTGCAGTCCAACCACAGCCCTCCTGCTTCACTGCCAGCATGCAGTGTGGCAAGCTTTCTTGTAATTTCTTTAAGATTTCTTCAGAAGTAGTTCTCCAGGCTTCTTGAAGGACATTCAAAGCTCTTCTTTGGATGTTGGCTTTTTTTTGTTCTCTCTAAAAATGAGCCCACACTGTTTCAATAATATTGAGGTCTGGGCTCTGGGGAGGCCAATCTATGACTGATAAAAACAGCTTTTTGACAGCTACCCTTCCACTGAGACTTTCTGATGAGGCTTCAGCAAACAGTAGATGGATCAGCTAAAGGTCCAGATGTATCACTCAGGTTCAGGTTCTCACTTGTCTGTTTTTTTAAGGACACCTCATAGCAGGGGCGTAATTTCCAGGGGGGTTAGGGGGGTTATGAGCCCCCCAATAATCAGACCCAACCAATATAACCCCCCCAATAAAATTATGAATTATCTTGCATAAATAGGCTGTTGATTTTCTTTACTCATTTCAGTTATTACCAGCAAAATAATTGCATGTTTAATCATCTGGGAATTTACAAAGATTTATTTATTTATTTAGACAGAGATCTTGACCCCCCCAATGTTCAGCACAAAGTTACGCTGATGCCTCATAGTGACTCATCTTGTTGGTGCAAAAGCATTATTTTTATGCCTGTCAAACAGAATTATCTTTGTCATTTTCATAGATTAAACTGAAGAAACAAATTATATGTTTTTATGAAGGGCTAGTAATAAAGTGCCTAAAGATGCAGTTTGATTACTTGCTAAGTTATCTGTTGTGTGTAGACACAACACTGGTCCATTCCTTGTTAGGTGCCTTTTTAATGCTTGGATGATTCATCAGTCAGTGTTCAGTAGCTTGAAAATGATAAAAAGAAAAAAGCATTCATCTGAAAATGGTCAGGTCCAAGGATTAGACTGAAAATGACAGTAAAAGTAGCCAATGTCCAAAGAAAAGCTAAGAGACCTTTAGAAAGCCTGGAGAACTACTGATCAAAATCCCTTAAAACAAATATAAAGAAATGGGGTTGGCTCAAGACTTTTGCACAGTACTGTGCACTCTAAAAATGGAAACTATGCCAAAATCAGAATATATCCTCTTTAAAACAAATCAGATTAAGAAAAAGGGATTAAGGCCAGCTGGATATGGAGGTGCTTTTCAGTGTCAAGTCAGTGGTGATGAAAAGCGATGAAGAGCTTGCTTGGCTTCTGTTTCCTTTGTGTGGATTCAAAGGTCCCGGTTTTCAAAAAATTAGCTCCGATTTTAAGTGGTCTAACCTGGGCAAACCTTTTAATAAATAGCCTTATTAAAATGCCTCCTACATTACTTTGGAGAATATTTTCTTTTTTCTTTTTTTTTAGTGTTTTGCTTTTAGCCCTCACACTTAGCTCCTCAGACACCTTGCTGTAGATCAATAGCTCATCACAAGGTCCATTAGCAGAGCGGATGGATCTAATGAGGTGGGGAAAAGAAGGGCTGGTTTAATCCAGGACAGCCTGATTCTAATTGTACGACCCCGGTAAGGTAAAGTGCTAGAGAAAGATGAGTTACTGGTTGCTTCTGAAACCGCTCTGCAAATTAACACTGATTAATCCCCTAAACAGCTTATGTGATTGAAAGTTTAAGATCCAGGTGTCTTATTTTTTCAACGTGACTGCAAACTTTGGAAGTTTGAAAGCCGTACAGGGCTAGACTCTCATCTCCTTGGTATTAGTGTTTTATTTTGTTGTATGATGCCAGTAATCACTCTGCCGAAAGAAGAAAGTGTTTTTAGTGATGTTTTACATGCACTTATAAGAACCATTAATATCAGAGCTTTACAAAACATTGTGATTGCTTTACCTGGACTGATTTCCTGTAATGATCTTGAAGCTAAAAACAGAGGCCCAGTCATTACGCTTCCCCATTGTTTTCTAGTTAAAGGTAATCAATTTTCTTATGAGCACGAATCTCTTAAGTGTTCCGCTGCCTATGTCGAGTGCTTTCATTAATCAAACAGACAAACCATACCTTAGGGGAAGCTCGTGCTTCTATTGTACATTTGTGAAAATGGCGGTAAAACAGAACAAAACTTAATATGTAAAAATGAAAGATGTTACAGCACCAGGAGAGACAAATAACAAGAGTCAGTCTTGAGTTTCTCTTGCTTGTATCTTTCGCTGTCATCTCCCATCTGTCGATTTCTCATTCTGACTTTCCCTTCTCTCTCTTTCTCCCATCTCCTCCTGTCCTGTGGCTCATGAAGGGCTTCATTTGTCATCCCGCAGGTGACGAGTGCAGTGTTTTTCACCCTGACCTCTAGTCTGTCCCTAATGAGATATCAGCTATGCTGCTTCATGCTCCCACAGCCGAGACTGAGACCCGGGTCAAATAATATTTGAAAACCCTCGTTCAGTTCATTTAAGCCTCGGAGGCACCAGGTGATGGATTTACCAAGCAGGGGACTGTAATGAACAGTAAACATTTAAAGATGCCCCTCAGAGAATATAGCATCTAAAAGATAATAACTGTCTGGGATGGACAACTTACCGGGCACTGTGAATGATCTCCAGCCATCTGGTGAGCCCAACAGGTAAAAACCAGCAATGACACTTGAAGCTAATTATGCAAATAGTCACACCAGTGGCGTTAAAGAAGTTTCTGGCTTCATCCCGGTTTAACACATGCATTTCACAGATAATGCCGCAGTCCCTCTCCTTTTTTATCAGTGTCTGGAAATATGTGTCACTAAATAAATAAATAAATAAATAAAAACTTTAATATCACACCCCAAGAGCTTTCGCAGCAATACGTCTTCAGCCAGCACTCCCACACGCTTCATGACTTTTGTTAAAATCGTAGGCTAACCTGCAGCTGTCAGACTTCATGATTTCAGTCACACACTCACCGTGCATAATCATCCACAGCCAAAAAGGAAAACCAGCAGGACAGCAGATGCTGTAGTGGAATGAAAAAATATTGAAAAAAATAAATCAGTTTTTTTCCCCTCTTGTATGTTAGTGGACATTTGTTAGCAGAATCTGAAGTTTTGTATCTTTCCTACCACAAAATAGAAGTTTGGAGGGTTTTTTGGGGGAAAATATGGTGAAAAAAAAAGAAAAAAGAAAAGCAATTGGTCTTATCTGAAAACGAAACTAGGTCACTGATAGATGATGTGAGAAAAAGTCAGATTAAATCCAACATATTGAACATATTCTGTCTGAGGGACAGAATATGTTCAATGGGAGAGAAAATTTACATTCCCAGGGCTGAAATCTGGCACGATGTCATGACAAGACATTTGTCTTAAAGTTACTAAACACATGTACATGTACTGATATACTGTGCATTTTACTGTATTTGACAAATTTATATTATCAGCAACTAAAATATCTACTAAGGAAATGTTATTTACTTCACATTAGTTTTGGCAGCTACAATCCCCACAAACACACAAAACAATATGAGATCTGATACTTTTTATAGAATAAACTCTCAGATATATGTGTGAGTGTGAGAATACATACTCTGAGCCCTGTTGTGCTCTAAAGATAATAGATATGAGATAGCTCCAGTTTTCTAGAGTTTAATCTGAGTTGAATAACTCAGTGCAGTGGACACATTCAAAACTTTATTGAAAAACATCTTTATATACATATTTTTTTCTTGTAAAAACACATATCTTATGTGTCAGAATCAAGCAATATGATATCGTAGCTTCATCCATCAGCGTCCTCTTCAGCAAACCGTCAGAGAGAGATTAATTTTTAAATCGTCAGTTCTGTTGATTTTATTCTCTGAAAGTGTAATTGACTGAGCACACACTTTTAAACTTTCCCTCTGCAGCTGTTCAGCTACAGATAGCAGATTGGATGGACATGAGTTACTCATTACTCTGATAACACTGATTTACAGCCAAAATGCTTCTGAAACAAATTGTTACAAATTTTCGGTTACTGAAACTGAAAATGATGCGTTGGCCGGCTCCTGTTTTGATGATACTGCTGTTGTGTCCGTTCTAAGACCAAATGTTCTTTATTAAAACCAGAAGTGGCCCAAATAAATTTTGTCCTCGGTAAATTTCGGTAAATATATCCTAAATGAGAGTAGGTGTTAATTTTCAGCAGATGGCCTCTTCCTGAACTATCCATCCAGTTTTGGCCTAACATGAACTGCAACTGTATCAAGTAAGAAATGCAGTTTTGATATTATGTTTGCTGACCTTTTGACTTCTAATCTGACCTTGGATTTGAGCATCTGTAACATTGCAAAGTTACAAGTTACTTAAAGAATCACTCTGTGCTGTTGAAACAACTATGACTTTTAGAGCTTGCACCTGTGAAATGAATGTGACCTTTGCAGTTCCAGTATTAGTGCCACACATTGTTAAACACTTAAAAACCTCCATGACCTCTAATTTCCTGCTTCCAAATTCAGATAAAACTGAGGCTATTGTACTCGACCCTAAAAATCTTACAAACCAGATACCTACTCTCGATCACCGTGACCTCCGGTAACACTGTTTTTTGACCAAGATATGTTCTTCAATGCGCATATTAAACAGTATTTTCATAATATCTCTAAATTTAGAAACATCCTGTCTCAGAGTGATGCTGAAAAACTAGTTCATGCATTTATTACTGCTAGGATGGACTATCGTAATTCGTTATCATCAGCATGTCCTAAAAACTCCCTGAAAAGCCTTCAGTTGATCCAAAATGCTGCAGCAAGAGTACTGACATGGACTAGAAGGGAAGAGCATATTTTTTCCATAGTGGCTTCTCTTCACTGACTTCACTGAATCCTGCTCCTCACATACAGGGTCCTGAATAATCTTATCTTTAAGACCTCACAGTACCATATCACCTCAGTAGAACACTTCGCTCTCAGACTGCTGGTTTAGTTGCGGTTCCTTGAATATTTGAAAGTACAATGGGAGGCAGACCTTTCATCTTTCTGTCTTTCTTCTGTGGAACCAGCTCCACAGCTGGATTCAGGAGGCAGACACCCTCTCTACTTTCCCTTTTATGAATAAAAATCATAGTTCAGGCTGGATCAGATGACCCTGAATCTTCCCTTAGTTATGGTGCAATAGACATAGGCTGCTGGGAGTTCCTTCCCACTGTCGCCAAGTGCTTGCTCATAGGGGGTCGTCTAATTTTTCGGGTTTTCTCTGTATTTTTTTAGGGTCTTCACCTTACAAAACAATAATAAAGCACCTTGAGGCAACTGCAATTATGATTTTGGTGGTATATAAATAAAATTAAATTAAACTTAGTTCAATAAACAAACAGGTTTTGTTGTGGAGACATCGACAGATAGACATGCAGCCATGTGAATATCCCATCAAGACACAATTGAGGTAGAACTGTGCCTACTAATATAACGTTTCATTTTAAGCTTCCCTTTAAAATTTTTCAGAGTTTTACCTTGCTATATACACTAATGACAAAAAGTGAAATATTACATGAAGCTGCCATAAACAGATAGGCTCAGTATTTCTGATTAAAACTCAAGTATCTAATAAATAAGTGGTGAACAGAGTGGTTGTTACTGTGTATAGGGCTTTTCTGCTCTATCTGAGCAGTGCTTAAATAAACAGCAGCCAGTCCGTTATTTTAATTGTCTGATTTTTAATTCAGCACATTGAAGTCATAGGAAATACCGCATTTTATCTCTGAGCAGACAGTTTTTGAAAAAACAGTCGACCAGCTGTTTAGTTCGTTTAGTTTTAGTAGCTCAGGTCTTCTGCGTGACTACAGGGATGGTGCAGATTTGTCCACTGAAGCGATCTGGGTTGAGATACAAATGCTGAGAGACATGATGTATGATCTGGGGACTGTGATAGTGCAGCTGAGGGTAGAGCTGAGGAGCCTGAAACCAGAATGAGAAACTAAGAGGTTCAGGCGAAGGAAAAGAGAAGCAAAGTGATTCTTCTCACAGCTGAGCTAGGTGATTTGTTGAAGAAGGTAGATGAGCAGAAAAAAGGAGCTGCTGGTTGCTGGGAAGAAGATGACGGAGCAGGAGAAAACGAATGAGGGTCTGTATGCAGTAATTTTTCAGTTTTGTAATGAGTGCAATAGCTAAATGCTAAGATTTTTCCATTTAAGAAATTTTATGTCCTAATACCAATTTTAAAAAACGAGAGAGCCCATTTGTCTTTGTCTTATTAAATGAAAAATATATGTGGTTAAAAATTAGGGTGCCACATGTTGTAAAATGGTTCAGTCCTATACACCAATCAGCTACAACCTTAAAGATCTTCTGGTAAACCTGAAATGCTGACACTGAACACTCCCCAATATCAACAGCACACCCCGATGGCAGCAGCCTCCATTTAGAGGACAATGCACTCCACTAAACAGCAAAAAAATGAAAAAATGCTGAACTATGGCTACAGGAACAGGACAAAGAGCTCATGGCACTGATCCAGTCTCCAAACCCCAGATCACAATCTAATTGAGCATCTGTGGAGTTCCTGCCCTCACAGCAATCATCCCAGACCACAGGACACCTCCAAAATGTGCCATATCTGCGCTTCATTGTGTCGGGACTGTTTTGGCAGAATGAGGGGAAGCCATATGATATGAGGCAGGTGGTTTTTAGTGCTGTAGCTGATGGTAAACGTAGTAAAAATGTGGTACAATTGATTTTAGTGTCAATTACACAGACCCAAAGAGCTACTGAGTATATTCTGGACTCATCTTGGCTGAGGAACATCCAGATGAGTGATCGGCTGTGAGGACCCCGTTTGTGGCTGAGGGATGATATGTCACCAGACCATCATCTTTCTATGTTGCTTTTCTGACGCTGGGATGCAGTTTGCTGAAATTCCTCATCTCCAGTTTGTGTTTAGTACAAATTAGCAAGTTAGTTATCTAGCTGATGTTCAAGTAGTTGCTGTTTTAGATGGTCGGGCTACCACGTTGAAATGTGTAAAAAAAAACAAACAAAAAAAACATAGTGTAGCCATGGAGCATTTCCGTATATTTTGTGAATGGCACCAGTGAAACATGGCCACATTACTTGAAATTATTGAAGCGTATAAACCGTATCCAAAACCAAATGAAAGGGCTATTCCTAGCACTATTATTAAAAATATTCAAAACATGACAAAGTAAAAGTACACACAAAGGTTGAGGGTATGGTACATCTCACAAGCTCTGCCAGGAATATTATGAACAGATGAATCATAACAACACTGGAGAATTGCTTATTCTTCTGAGGATGACAATAAATGAGATCCTGACTTTGTGAATGCAGAAATACTATCCACAGTGGTTCACGGGCGTATGGGTACATTTCTCGCTTCATAACCGTCAGCTTTGCAGTGGAATACAAGACATTTGGATGTAAAAGCTCAAATGGTTTCCACAAAGTCAATCTGAGTTTGTTTGAAGTTTGGTTTAAAGGCATCCTTTTTTATGGCTTCCAATGCTGCGTGTGTGTGTGTGTGTGTGTTTCGAAATATTGATTCAAATATTTCATTTCAGGCATGCCACAGATGAATTTTGCTTGAGGCTATGCTTTGAATATTTTCATTAGATTTGTTATGGTTGTATTTACAATAGATTGGATTTTGTTGAGTAGCTGTTGAATGCATAACAGCGACTCATGCTTTTTTCCCTCTTTACAATTTTAGTGCTATCAGCAGAAGCACTGGCTGCCACACTCTGTTGAACAGAGAGTGGCAGCCAGTGAGGGAGACCTAAGCAATCAGAGCAAAGAAGTGGCCATTTTTATAGCAGTATTGAGTACCACTGAGACTCAAGTGCAGCTCCAAAGATAATAATATAGAGGATGTGGAGAAAGGAGTAATAGGTATGATACAAAGACTCATCTCATGTTTTCACTCAGCTAAAACAAACCAGTATATGAATGACTAGCACAAAGCTTTGGGTTAATTTGTGATGAAGGGACATTATTTCATCATTTCTTTATGTTTTTCGAGGAAAATTGGAAATAGGTGTAGTGATTTATTCAAACATGTGAAAGGATGCATGGAAATACAGTAAATAAGGCAAAAATCAGAGTTTGTACAATTCTAACAAGCTTGAAAGTCAATGTTTGGTATGACCACCTTTATTCTTTAACACATCCAAAAACTGGCTGAGATGCAGCCCAACACATGACAGACCCTCCGCCGTGTTTTACACATGGCTGCAGACACTCACTGTTGTACGTCTCTCCAAATGTAGATTCTTCACTCCAGTTTTTGGACTATTTCTTGTGTAATCTATGCCAGAAGCAGTGTTGGGGAGTAACGGAATACATGTACCGCCGTTACGTATTCAGAATACAAAATATGAGTAACTGTATTCCGTTACAGTTGCCGTTTAAAAAGGTGGTATTCAGAATACAGTTACTTTGGTGAAATAAATGGAATACACGGCGGTACTTCCCTGTTTCATATTGTCGCGGGTCAGGACTGTTTGGGTTTGTTTGCCAGCTACGTTCTGTTGTTCCAGGCGGCAGCGTTACGGTTGCCATGGTTACAGGGTGACGCGCTCTCTCTCTGCGTGTTTCCTGGGTAAGAGAGCGCCTTTTTGTTGTTGTTGTTGTGCTAAGCTAATAGACAGAATGCTACAGGCATAGCTCTAAAGCATGTAGCCTGATGGGCAGTGTAGTCCGTGCTGCAGGGAGAATGGACTGCCATACACGTTATGTGTCTGTGAGCGAGGGAGGAGAGAAAGAAAAGTCCGAGCTGTCACGGAGCAAAAACGGGAGCTGGAAGCATGTAAATATAATAATAACCACTGCAGCCAAGAAGAGTGCCTGAGGAGCCCATTTGTAAGTAAGCTATTAAGACTCAACTGTACACTGTGTTCGTGTTTTCCTCCGGAAACAATAAGTTCCGTTGGAGCAGCCTTTCAACGCCTCTCTCTGTCTCCCGCAAGCAAAGTTGACCCAGACAACAAAGTAAAGCTATTTTTCGGCTACCAGCCCGACACTAACCCGACGTATTAGCCAGAGGTCCCTTTACTACGTTTCGGACCTTCAGTAACAGTAATAAATCACAGCAATAGTACATTCACGTAGTTGTAAACAGCATGATAATATATTAAGTATTCCAAAGTATTCAGAATACGTTACCCTCATTGAGTAACGTAACGGAATACGTTACAGAATACATTTTGGGGCATGTATTCAGTATTCTGTAGTGGAATACATTTTAAAAGTAACCTTCCCAACACTGGCCAGAAGGAAGGAAGAAGCAGAGGAGCTACCTCGTCAGGCCAGGACTCTGCAGTCTATTTACACCTACAGGCCAGTGGACACTCTTCCATAGGGATGGGTATTGTTTAGGTTGTATCCGATACCGGTGCCACATCGGTACTTTTGAAACGCTGCCGGTGCTTAAACGGTGCTCGAACCGGTGCTTAAAGAATGGAGAACACAAACTTTGTCCAAAAACCTCTTATGTTTTTATTTTTAGCGGTCTCTTTTTTTCTGCAAAATGATAAGAACGTACCAACATATAAACATCATCTGTGCAAAGATTTATGTTTTTAAAGTGAAACAGTGAAAAATTACAGCGCTGTCAATACATGAATATCCAGACGTTGTACAAAAATGTCCAATTTTAGCACACAATTGGACACCATGCCAGTTGAATTTTTTAGGTATTTAAGAGCAGAAATTAATTAATTTTATTAACATGCCTAAAAATGCTTTTTTTAAAAAAATACATTTTTGAAGAATTAACCACACATTTACATGGCAATGGCCCTTTTCTGCCGTGCACATAGAGCGCTTCATTGGCCTCTGGCCCTTTAAACTCTGAGGGGCTGTAACTTTGGTTTCTTTTGGTCAGTTTGCATGATTGAGACCTTTTTTTAATTGTTTGAGCCAATAGAGTCACAGTAACGATGCCACGTTCACGTTACTTCAACCAATTAGACGTTCCAAGGCCAAAACCCACGTGGGCACAAATTTACTGCATGTGATGTCTGTCCAGTCACGTGTCTATAGGTGGGTCTAAAATGGAGGTTGTTGACGGAAAACGGCTCTGATGCATCTAGGTAGGCGTGGCAACTGCTGATAATCACGTGGCTACCGGCTACCGGCGAAAATAACGGAGGAAATCGGGACAGTAAGCCAATTTCTGTCTTAGCGCATTTGCGCCGCTGTGTGTTTTTGTGGTCTTCTTTTGCGGCTCAGTCAATGAATTTTGGTCAGAGTGTGGTGAAACTTGGTGTTTGGAATTGGTGATATTCTGGAAGATAACCAGCTTTTCTTTAGCCGGTTACATGAAGTCTGGAGAATTTCTGGTTCGCCTTGTTTGTTTAGCGGACTTGTGCACATTTACATAACTGCTCGTTTAATCATGGCTTGTTTTCGTTGAGTTTGGTGGTTGTAGAAATGGTTTATATGACATTTTAGCTGAGATTCAGAGGTTTCTGTGGATACCACACATGTCTGGATTTATATTTCTCACCCCGTGTTATAACCGATTAAACGTGATCTCCTCCTTTTTGTTCCCGGTACCGGGGGCGTGGGGCTTAAAGCACTTGTTGCAGGCTGCTGAGTTTGCACCTTTTGCTGTGAAGTACAGCCAGACTTTTGACCACTTCGCCTTGGGCATTTTTAATCTGTAGCTCTGCTCTAAAAGAACGTACGTACTTGGGCCCGCGTACTATCCTTGTAAAGGTAAAATGATCGGCTAGAATCCAAAGTGTATGACATCTCATGAAAAAAAAAAAGCACCGAACTGTGCGCTGCTTTTCGGTCTGGTTACTACCGTTTATGTCAGAACCGGTGCAATAATGGCACCGGATACCGGTACCCATCCCTACTCTTCCAAGGATGAGGATGTTCACATCCTGGACAGGGAGGAACGCTGGTTTGAGTGCGGAGTCAAGGAGGCCATTTACGTGAAAAGGGAAAGACCATCTCTGAATTGAGGAGGGGGCCTAAGGGTACATCTTTCGCCATCTTACAATGCTGTGATTGCAGCCATTCCCCAACTCTCTGTGAACGGTACTCATGGCCATTGATCAGTGGGTTTTGGTCAGTGGTTGTTGATCAATGGTCATGAGAATTTGCATAATTAAGATTAAGGAACTGACCTCCCAGCCCATTGTTCCTTCAGTGGGCTGGTTTCAGTCATTATGCAATGTACTGATTATAAGGTTGGGGAAACCTGCAGTCAGCTGAGACTGAAGAACTCACTTAGATGAGTGACAAAACGTTTCTCCCACAAAACGCTACGTCCAGATGAACAGAATTAACTTTTGGAGAGCTAGTTCACTTAAGTTAGGTGCCTTTTCTATTACTGAAAGTTTCATAGGTGAGTCTTAAGTGTTTCAAAGAAAAGGACTGGACTGAAAATTGGTGAAAAAGCAGCCAATGATCTGTTGCAAGACCACTTTAACACATTACAAGCAAGTCTGGATCCTTCAAAACACAACATAAAGGAATCAGCAGTGGGACAAAACTTTTGCACGGCACCATATATTGCATAATTTTATATTTACTAGACTAAACTTTGAGATGTCTTTACTCTTCATCATTTTTATCACAGACAAACTGTAATTGCATTAAAGCCCAACACTTTCTGATCAATTCAAAGTCATTTGCATAAATTACATTAGAATTTACAAAGCATGCTAGCATTATCCTTTAATGATTAGCATGTTTTTTTAATAAGCTTTCAGACTTCCATAACCTCTACTGTTTACAATGATTAAATTTAAATGTGATATGAACTGTCCTTGCTTTTCTGTCGACAGCCTCAGAGCAACAAACCAGATTAGATGCTGTGGACTTGAGAATTACACGGAGTGAAAGGCGCTGAGGAGCGCAAGTTGGAGGTGATGACTCTGAGAGTGGAGCTGAATAACATTTGGGCTAAACTGCAGCTCCACAATGAAACAGAACGGCTGCAGAAGAATGAGTTCAGAGTTTTTTTAGGTTATTCCTTCTACCTGATAAAATATCCATAAATGTCTGTGCCATATTCAACATCTCAAACATTTTGGGGGTTTTTACTTATCAATAATTTCCTCTAATATTTTTTTTCACAGGCAAGTTTGCTTTCTCTGTTGGTTTGATCGATCAGGTTGGACAGTTCAAGCTGGAGACATCACTGAAATTCAACATTTGCAGTACTTACAATGTAACTTCAGGTGCATTTCACCCAACAAATGAATCCAAATGGATCTGAACACACTTAACCTTCGCAATGCTTAATAAAATACAAAACCCTCTTTTCTTATCTTTTTATTCAGGCAGGTTCGTCGCACCAGCCAGAGGTCTACTACTTCAGATTCACTGCCTTTGATCACTGAATTGGAAAACTCTGGTCTTCACCTTTACTGCAATAACCAGAAAATCATTTCTAACTGGGAAAACAAGAATAATGAAGGCCATTTGTACCTGTCAGATGCATTAACTCTTCAAATAAATGAGGGGGAGTTAGTGTACACGCACCTTCCCTCTGGGCACAGCCTTTATGATGATCAAAATATTCCCAACACATTAAGTGGTCTCTTATATTTCAGTCTTAAACGCCTCCCACGTGGCGGTCACGTTGTGCTGCCCATTTATGGTGACCCACGACATAACTAAATATTTAATGATCAGCAATTGGTGCTCCTGTCATCCAATGTTGTGCATTATAACATAGACAATTTTCTCTGCTAAATTACCTGCGATTAGCCTTCAGTGCGAGTTTTATGAACTACAGGTTAAGGACATATGTTTACTCCGGCAACATAGGCGATTGCTTTGTTTTGATGAGTTCAGCCTTTAATTGCTTGTCTAGAGTCATCTCAAGATGAAAAACTCCACTGAAGCTGCACTTGATCAAAGCTGCGCTAAAGTGAGGTCTGCAGCGAGTGAGTAAGAGAACAAATAGCGATTTCAAATTCTGTATGAAGTTTATCCGCTATGATGCTCACTGGTAAAAAATACTAGAAATAAGACAGCTTTTGTGGCAGAGATGTATGGGAGTAAAGGGTAACACACGCATTGGATCATCCACACATGGAAATAAAGTTTAGTTTAACAACGTATCTGCATTTGAAACAAAGAGAGCCCAGGTCTAGTTCTGTGAGGCTTTGAACTAAATGCTGATGTCAGCATGCCAGCATAGAGTACCTATTACAATGAGAGTGCTAAAATGCTGATGTAAGGTTTAAATAGTGAACTATCTGTGCCTTTTTACCTTAGCTGTTCTATGGCACACTTAAAAATACATTTTGTTTTGTTTTTCCCCCCACCCATTCACACAGACACCAGTGGAGCTCACCTGCTATCAGGAGCAGCTTGGAGCTCAGCATGAGCTACGTGATTTACCATGTTTGCTATCATTAGCAGATTAGCATGTTCTGTGTTTACTGTCTTTACATCAAGCATGAAAAACAAAGTGAAGCTAACGCTAAGAGGGTCAAAAAGGGCCATCAGACAATTTAAAAGTTAAACAAGTAAGAAGTAAATCGGCGGGACAGTGATGCCGTTTTTGAGGAGTGGACATCACTTTTATTTTTATTGCGCAAAAGAGAAACTGCTAACACAACTTTGGCTCTTTGCAGCACGCTAGCACTAAGCTTCAGTCCAGCAACCAGATACTGAACTTCAACAAGTAACAAAAATATTGATGAGCAGTCTGTAGCTTCTCTGTCTGCCTGTTTTAAAGTAGAATCCCTGCAGGCGATCGCTATGAAGTCTTTCTTCGTCTGTTTTTCGTCTTTGCCTTGTGTTGCTGGCTTTGTGTTCATACGGGGTAATGTTTTACAGCGCAACAAGAAAGTGATGTAATGAGTAGTGTAACAGATTACTTTCTCTGGCTAAACATATTAAATTACTTCTGAGAAAAGTAATGTATAATCTGTAACACGTTACTTTTACTGAGTAATGACACCAACACTGGTAATATCACGACATTACTTACAGGCTTAAAGGCTAAACTACAGCAAGATTTAAGTGATCTAAAAAAATTAAAGATGTATAAAATGGGTAATCACTTGAGTCTTATATATCAACAGAAACACACGTCTGATTGCAGCAAACATCCATTTGCAATGACCGAGTCTTATTGCAAATGGCAATTAATGCTCTTTAAACTCGATCCATATAATCACCATGCTATTAAGAAAGGTCTGGCTACGGCCCTCTGGAAGTTTGTTGGACACCAGTATTTGCCAGAGACGTTGCACTTTGAGAGACACTTCTGCACTATTGATAAGACCCGCTAAACACCGTGGCAGTCATCTCTTGCGAGTGAATCTAGCGCCGACAGAGCCCTTCTGTTCTGAAAGGTCTCGCGCCGCGCAGATACTGAAGAAGGGGAACATCGCCAGAGCAGCTGGGAAAGATGAGTAGAATCGGGTCTTGTGGGGAAGTTGGCAAGGAAACATGGAGAAGACATAGTGGGTAATTGGAGCGCAGCGATATCCGCCATCTTGGCTCGTTACCTAAATAACAGCTTTGATTGAGGTGAATAGGCCCATAAAGGGTTCTGGTGGAGCCGATAAGGCTCAGTGTAGCTTGGCTGGTGTTGCGAAGCTTTTGGCATCCACGAGGATTCCTGGCTTCCTGCAGCTGAGACCTGGATCGGTTGGGAAGGGCACCTGGGATTCCAGATGTCTCAGGGTGGAATCTATGGTACCATCTCTCAATTGGCATTAGTGCCTACGGTGACATTCATCCTTCAGTCTGGCATAACGGAACTGGAAGCGTCGTGCCAGCTTCCTATCTACCCACACAGATCTGCACGTGAGCCCTGCTGGAAGTTGTGCTTCCTTCTGCCTGGAATAAAGGGAAAAACAAAACAGAGTGCAGGAAATAAAGAAAGAAGAGGCTGCTTTTCTGTCTGGAAACTTGGAAAGTAACACCCAAGAGCAGATGCTAATGTAGCCTAATGAGTGTAGGATTCTTAGACTCAGTGGCAAAAACACAATTTTCCTCAAAAATGTTGCTGTTCGAAAACATATTTTTCTTTAAGCGTGGCAGCAAGGATGTTATGGAGATTAGAGCTGCTTTGAAAAATCTTTCTCATCTGTTTGCTTTGAATACATGGTAATGTTAATCTGGACTGAAGCTGCATTAGGGAATGTTTGCTTCAAAACATACAAGCGTGTGGAGAAAAAAATTACACTTAAGGGGATGCTCCAATGCACTGCGGGATAGTTAAAGCATCTACTGTCTGACTCAGTCTATTTACAAGTAACAACAAATAAAGCGATAAATCCACACGGCTTCACCTTGGCCTCAGGTGGGGAGAGACGGAGAGGGAGTGTGAGGTAATGCGGCGCTCTTGCTTTTAAAACTAATTTGAACTGCGCTTACTGTACTTCCACGCCTTCCTCGCTCAAGGATTCCACTGCGTAACAATCGTCGGTAATCGGTGTTATTTTCCTACTGCAAAAAACACAACATTTCATGACAGCTCATAAATTGTTCAGCAGTTTTCCGTTTTCCCCGGGGTAGTTGAGTCAACATCTACTGCCGTCACTTCTCCGTACTCATGCAAACGCAACGCTTCAGCACCCATTCATCACTCGGTTTTCTCTCCTGACTGTATGTGGGTCCTGTCCCAGACTTTGCTTAAACTTCTTTTGATTTCCTCCACACAAACAAATGACTAAAGAGCGTGGGCTTGATTAACCACAGGCACTGAATAACAATGGCAGCTGCAGCAGCAGCCACTTGTTGTCAGGGGGACATCATTTTGGGGAATTTGTCAACTCGGTCCTGCTGATGTTTCGGTGCTAACGGGGGTGGTGAGTCTACTCGGGGAGGTGCAGAAAGACCGCTCTCGAGCACAGCAATCCATGCGAAAGAGAGAAAATCTGATCTTGAGAGGAAAAAGAGGTGTTTAATGGGATGTTCACGCTCTGTTACCTGCCTGACAGGAACAATCTCACTCACTGGCCTTATTTGCCACTCAGAGGCCTCTGTATACAGGCTGCTAATTACCAGAGCTCCTGAATGCTTTATGAGCAAATCTGCTACCTGCACAGAGAAGCCTGGCTCATATTTGGAAAATGAAATTTTTAGCAAACGTGTGCCATCTTTCAATCACATCACATACACTAACACAATAAAAACAATAAAAAATGGCTATATAAAGTGCAATGTTGGGCAAAGGGTAAATAAAAACAAAACACTATGACCTGCCAATTATTCAGACATGTATTTAATTAAAAACTATACAAAGATACTTTAATGATACACATATAAGCTTAAAGGAAGCAGCTGAAAGAAGAAAAAAAGAATTTTTTTTAAGAGTTTGATTCACACAAAAACAGTGAAAAAAGAAAGCTGTGTATTCGGCTAATTGGAAACAGGTCATGTTTTCCCCGTCAAGCTGATTCTAAAAGTAAAGAAATAAAAATAATTTTGTGTTTTGTCATAATATGGGCGAGACTCAAAGGCCTCTCACACTCTGTGGCCGCCTTGAAGTGTCTCAGAGGACTTAATTATCTTAGCTTAGAAACTAAATGTATGGAATATGCAATTCTATTTGATTAATATAAGGAAAATAAGGATTTTAAAAAGCATTTTACCCCTTAGTTATCCTTCTATCATCATCTTTACATATATCTGTTCAGGAGTCTCTGAGTGTGATATTTGACTTGTACAAAAACAATACTAAAAGACCAAAATCTTTGTCTTGCACAAATGCAAAACTCTATTAAACAAAAGAGAAAGATGACGCTGGACCCAAACTCATTTAAACAGACCGATCATTATCTGATTTTTGGGAAAAAATACTGATTCTGATTTAATACTGATTCATTTGCTTTAGACTTGAAGTCACAAGCAAGTTAAGTAATTGCTTATTTCAGTAACCACAGCCTACTTGTATTCCCACTGCAACAGGAATGAGAAGCCAAAGTACAAATGTTTTAAAAAACAAAGAAAAAAATCATTAAAATTTCAACATTTACGATGCTCATCTATGTATTAAGCCCTGCAATAGATTGCCAACTTGTCCACACATGCTGAGTTTAAGCGAGACAGAAGGGATATTTTATTTTTGATGTTTCTCTTTCTATTTTAGCCAATTTAGTTTTTATTTATTTATTTGTGAAGCCAGTGGAACAAGCATGCGTAAATGCTTACAGTCGTGAAAACATTTCCACTTTGGGACAATGCGTTAGCATGCTAACATTTCCTAATTAGTGCAAACAGCAGAAGCCTAAAAATAATGGGAGCCTGATCAGTTTTTCTGGTATCCGATGACACCATAGTTAACTTTCAAACTTATTCCATTCATTTCACTTAAGTTGCATTTATATAGCGCCAAATCCCAACAACTGTTGCCTGAAGGTGCTTTTTATTATAAGGTAAAGCTCCTCCAGTAATACAGAGAAAAACTGAGAAAACCTCAACAACCAGCTCAAAAGTCAGAAGCTGACAATCTAGGTGTTGAGACTTTTTTAATCACAGAGCTCATTAGGTCCTAAATAGTTTTCTGTCACATTCAACGCCCGATTTGTTTGGCTCAAACATTCATTCCCTTAAAGCCTCTTTAATATACAAATCGCAGAATGTGCTCCATCTCATCCTGCGAGTGACATCTCATGACACCTTGACTTTTTTATACACATGCAGGCACTCACACAGTCGGTTTCTCTGACATGCACCAGACCTGCTCTTGTGACCTTTAGCTGTGACCTTTAGCAGTCCCCAAATGCCACTTTGAGAAAGTCATTTATCGTGCTGGCCCCTGCTGTCAAAGTGGAATGTCACATGTGTCTGACTGACTACGAGCCGCATAGCTCGTGTTGCTGCCAAATTCATGGGAGGATAAAAGTGCCCAAGAAAACTTGAGTGCTTCTCTTTAGGCTGTATATGTGTGTGTATGTCTGTGTGTGCGCGCAATGAATACATATATACACACATTATGTGTGCATCCAGTAATGACTCATCAGTCAAGGTTAGTTGAGGTCAGTGTGGAACAAATTGCTGATTTATATAACATGCACATAGACTGAAAAGGTGTTTGGAGACTAACCAATACTGAGAGAAATGAAGTCTCTTGCAGACATTCACACTGTTTTCCCAGCTGCACACACTAACATATACACAACTGCTCTTACACTCGCTGCCCCCTACCCCCTTCTGTACACAACCATCTGTGTGTCTACTGCTGCATCTCTTCTTCTTACTCAGGTTGCGAGAATGAAGTCAAGGTAAAGAGAGATTAATTCTCTGAAGTCAGACCCTCAACCAACCAAACAGCGGGGTGATTAATAACACCCCCTCCCATTACCCTCTGCACACAGATGGGACGTCAGGTTGAAGGTTGATGGAGAACAGCACGGTGTGTGGTATTACACCCAATCATACAGATTAGAGTTCGGACTTGAGACCCAACAACCTTTACCCTGCTGTCTCACGCGATTTGTATCCTTCACGTATCCTTCCACCGATGCTGATGCCATTTGTCACCGCAGGGCCCCGCTGAAGACTCCTTTAAAAACAGGTGGAGGGAGTCTCTTCCTCTGGTTTTGGGTGATTTATGAAGTGCTGGTACATGCCTGAGCTGCTGTGGTTTTACAGTGTTTAGCCTGAGGAATATCACAGTCTCCAAAGTTGTGAGATGAGCCACATTGCACAGAGGCGACTCACACCTGTGAGTGACTTAAATACATGTGAGGGGTTCACAATTTTCTGTATAAGGTGGACTCAAGGACCCACTTCGTAAAACACAGTTAGGTTCAAATCTGTTCATATGAACTAATTTGAAACTGGATCAGACATAGCTATGAATTTACTATCTCAGTCAATGCTCCATTTGTGTTTATTAACCAGTTATAACAATTTATCCATAACACTTAGATGAAGATTTCCATCCATTCATTTTCTGCCACTGATTTGGGTTGTAGTTGCAGGGGGAGCAGACTAAGCCCAGACCTCACTCCCCAGCCACACTGAGGCGCTCCCAAACCAGCCGAAAGAGCTGCAATCTCCCCAGTGTATCCTGTTTCTGTTCTGGGACCTCCTCCAGGCGTGAGTGAGCACTCCATCCTTTTCCTTTAACAGTTTATAAGCAGATTTTAATTCACAGCTTCAGTTTGCTATTTCAGCTACCTTTCCAGCATGTTAGCCAAAATTTATTCATCAATACTTTTAGGTAATCAATCTAAGTGGTGGTGGTTATCAATTAAACCAAAAATGAGAGTCTTATTTTTATATATATATCTGGCTATTTTAACTGACGGATATACCCTCTCTTTTATTTTTTATTATTTGCTTATTCAAAAATTTATTTGGTGTGTTTAGCATAAAATTTCATGTATTTATTCATATTAGCTCAAACTCGAACAAGTTTAGATTTCTTTTAGATTTTCTCTAATGCACACATACACTTGAAAAGTATACACACAGGATTAAAAAGATATATGCTCCCACTAGCATTTGGAGATAGTCTTCCTTCATTATTCCATCCACTCTGTGCACTGTATCAGTACCACTGCCAGCTAAACAGTCCCAGAGCATGATGCTACCACCACCATGCTTGCCACTCCTGCAGTGTTCATAGGGTTGAAAGTCTCCTCCAAACATACTGCTTGTCATTGTTGCCAAATAACTCAGTCTGTCTTGTCTGACCATAAAACCTTTTTCCAGAAGGAGTCATCTTCCTGGGTTGTTCCTGAACATCCTTATCAATTTCTAACCAATCGGGGTGACAGTTTGGGTCTTTTTCCAGACCTTGGCAAAGTGTCATTACATCCAGAAAACTCTGGACTTTGAACTGACCTTGGCAGTTAACAGCCTTTCAGACATTGTGGAACCTTCTGCACCAATTATTAAAAGATTTAAGTGAGAGTATGTATATGTTCGAGCCTGTGTGTATGCTTTTCACTTGGGACTATGTGCATTTGTAGTTTGTAGATTAGAGAAAATCCTGCACCCACTTCTTGTTTCAGTCATTAAAGACACATGCTGTCCAATCATTATACCCTAACTGTATTTGTAACAGAATTTGAAAACCGGGCCAAAGTTGTTATTTTTTTATGTTCACTAAAATTTTAAAACTTGTAGATTAACATAAAAAAATAACATTTCATGTATGTTTCTTTGTTTTTTGTGTGTGAATCTTTTACTTAAAAATGTCAACCTGTGTCTGTTCTTTGAATTATTTTGGTTCATTGATGGTGCGCATAGACACAAATGGCCGCTTGAAGAAATAAAAACAAAAAAATCTTCTGCTTATCCTCAGCTGGATGAAGACATGAGGCAAGACAGTGTGTCATTTGCAGTTTATGCATTAAAGCTGTCTCAAACATATGCTTGAGACAGTGAAATTAAGATTTACATTTGAAATATCAGAAATTTCCGTTGTTCCTGACTGAGTCGCTGCTTGGCTATTTCTATATGAGGAAGATTGTTGGTCTGCATCTTTGGCCCAAATAGCAACTCTCTGTTGGCACTGCTTCTCTATCGCTATCAGTAAACTAACATTTCTGCTTCAACCTGTGCAGATCCACAAAATTCTCAAACTGACTTTTTTCAGATTTGAACTCAAACGTGCACCAATCCCTTGGCTACTGCAGAATTACCTCCTGAGTGCTTTAACCTGTCCCCTGGTTGGGAATCGCAGCTTTAAATCATCTCTGTTTTCTCCTCTTTAGGTCATTCATTAGAGCCACAGAGGTAATAAGCAGTCATGTGATGTATTGCTTTGACACTTTACAGATGAAACCGCGAGAAACTAAACGTGTAGAATTCACACCTTGACAAGTTTGTGTACGAAGCAATTTTAATTTATGCACAGTAACACAAGCAAACATGTAAAAAGAGTTAGTCGCAACTAAACCATTGAATAACCTAATATTTGGTTATACACTCTGAACAGAAAGATCTCAACTTAATGAGTGAATGTCATCTTACAGTATATGAGTAGCACTCCAGTTGGGTTTTCAGGAGAACAGTAGTTGCTACTTTGCACCATCTGTACAGCAAATGCCTGCTCTCACAAACACTTAGCTCAGAAGCCAAAGAATAATAATGAGCACTATCAAAATTCAAAAACATTTTTTTTTTTACAAAAAATATATAAAAAGTACAATGACGAGGACAAAACTTGATGCAGGCTGAAATGAATACTCCCAATTACTTGCCAGAACGTACATAAACCTTTTTTTCTTTTGAAAGGAAAATGTTCTTTTAACACTTGACACACCGAATAAATGTATTTAGAAAACCCACAGACAGGGGATTCAAACTGAACTTCCTGTACAAAACAAACAAAGAAAAACATGTAATCTTTAAAAGCAAAATGAAAAACAGAAAAAAATTTTACATTGAAAGTTTAAACACTTCTAGCTGCTAGAGGAACGAAAAGCAAACTAAAGAAAAACATGGACAAACTTGACCACAGACTTCAAATAACTACATCCTGATTCTGGGGCTGGGGGTAGATATTGATCTGCCTGGAGACTGCTGCTGCAGTAAAGCCACCAGGCATCACCGCAGCCTTTGTTTTTTTTATGACATCCAAAACCAGCCCTGAATCTAAGCCCAGCAAACAAAAACCAAAAACCAAAATGCCCCCTACACCGTGGAATGCGATCGATCATGCAAAATCAAACCGAAAGGCAGAGAAAACACATCAGATGAAGTCATGCAAAGCAATTTGTGGTTATTTCCAATCATTACAAATACAGGTCTGTTTTAGAGGCGTCACAGGAAAGTTAAAAGGGATTACGGTTCCCAAAGTCTCGTTGACGTGAGTTCTTCTTTTTCCCTTCTTAGATTTTTTGTTGTTGTTTTTTTTGTTGTTTCTTTTGTTTTTGTTTAATCCACATCAGGAAATCCAGTTGTCTATTTCTCAGTGAGAGTCAAGGCAAGATATACCCCCAAAACATTGAGCTTTCCAAGTGTACCTCAAGGCACCTGAGAGAAAGTGGGGATTTCCCTCTGTTGGCAACACTGTGTGTCTGTGTTTAATTACATACCAGCTGCCATAGAGTCTCAGAGTGGGCTTGTCCCACGCGTGGTGTGACGAATCTCAATACAAAGCACAAAGAAAAGAAGAAAGTCCGATTCGATGATAAGGTAGGTGTCGAGGGTTAATAGTCATCGTAGGTGTTGAGGTCGGTGAAGTATGCATTGGTATAGGTCTTCCCGGCAAGCTGTGGGTTGAAATACTTATTTCTTTCCTCCAGAATCAGATTGTTTTTGTTGAAGGCCTATGAACATAAGAAGAACAAAGAGAAGAAGGAGAGAAGGAAGGCAGCTGAGTCAGTACGGACTTGTTTCCGACACATGGATCAAGTGATTATTCAGCCCAGATGGCAAGGTAAAAGCAAATCCATCTAGCAACCCTCCCCAAAATAAAAAAAAGGGAGCAACACAAATCAATGAGGGGCCGCTCAGTGAATGAAACATACTTTCCACAGTGCAAGGTCAAAGCATTTGCAAACAGGCTGGAAAAATGATAAGCCACCACAGGGCTAAATTATTTTGATGCGCATCCGTATGTCCACCTCTGTCATCTCTAATACACAGCATCAGCAGTTTTTATGGCCCTTGGATTGTTGGTCCTCAGGACAATCTAAGCCATAAAAATCGATCATGTGAGAGTCACTTTTCTGTTAAACAATAAGGATGAGCCATGGGGGCATCTTCTCTGTCCCCGCGTGACATGGTAAACATGGAGTGATGCCTCTGATGTGGTGCTCAATACAACATCAGCAATTTGGCAAATAGATGTGTTCATTTCCAGTCTGCTGTAGTGGAGTGTGTGCTGGGAGTCCCTTGGGGGCAACCGTAATTGAACACTTGATGATGCTGCGTTTGCAGCTGATGGATGCTTCCGACTGACACTGATAGGGAACAAGTGTGCCGGACAAAAAACTCATATATTTTGCTTCATTCCCATTATGTGATTTGCACACAAAGGGAATGCAATCAACTCTCCTGCCGCCCCGGAGACGGTTATGTGTCTCTGCAGGTGGCCCCATGGCTGCTTTCAAACAGATGTGCTACGATGCTTGTTAGCATCACCTACTTCATCTTGCCTTAAATGCTTTTAATTGGCTCAGGAGTGATTATATTTGTCTGTATTTGTAAGCAAACGTATCTTTAACTATAAAGTAGAATCAGTGAAAGAGAGGTAACAGAGGAGTTTAATAAAAGAACCCAACAAATCAAAACCATCAAGTAAGAAACAAAACAAGGAGGACACGGAAAGAAAAACATGCACATGGAGGCACTTTTAAGAGAAACATAAAGATGGGATACACTGCCTTCTCACAAGCTGCGAGGGAGAAGGGAGGGTTTCGTGATGGAGGGATGAAAGGGTCTGAGCAGAGAAAGAGAAACTAGAGTACTGTACTCCAACCTGCCACACACAGGAAGAGCCACAGGAAGTGGAGGGGCGGGGCACGGTGGGGAACAGGATGTAGCAGTAGTAGTAGCGGTAGCAGAAGTAGTAGTGGTTTGGGTCAAATTGCTGTTGTGGGGGGGAAGAGTCAAAAGGCGGGATGTTGTAGAGGTCAGTGGTTAGTAGAAAATCTCCAGTCCACGCATAGACACCCCCATATTAGAAGAGAGAGGCTGGTGCATGGCGGGGTCGTCCAAGGGCAAGAGTACCGACACATCTGGCTGCAAGGAGGAGAGGAACGGGCAAGAGTCATCTCAGAGAAACCCTAAGGCCATATTCTGTTTTACAGGAACCCTGGAAATATGATACACTGTACATAAAAGTGCAGCTTAACGGTGAGCGTTGCGATCATAAACTATACAGCTGGAAATACTCCAGGACACCGGTATGAAGTGTGTCTGTGATACACTGTGCATAATAACAACAACGACAAATGCATCATCAACATCAGGATCTGAGCCAAATCCGCTAAAATACGACGTCAGGTGTTCACGAGTCCTTCCTGTACACACCTAAAAGAAGCATGTTATGGTTTTGCACACTTAATGGTTGAAAATTCACTGCAACATCTGAACTGTTTAGGCCCACAGAGAGAGGGCTGGAGGCAGAATGTGCTTCTGGAAAATCACACATTATTCAATTGTCAGGCACCTCCTTTTGTATTTTCGCATGGAGTGTCTATATTCATATCCGCCTCTATCTGCAACTGCTCTAACTGAATTATGCTCCATGCTCCTGACTCTAATTGCATGACAGATGAAGCTCCTCACACCTTCATTTTGCAATGAAATAACATTCAGAGAAGTTTGCTTCGAGCCAGCGGATCTGTTCACACTCTGACAGTTATACAAAACATTTTCATAACTGTGAAGTGGTTTTGCAAACAGAGATCCAGGTATTCACTTAGTTCATAATATAGACAGTTTCTGATAGTGAAGGTGCCCCCTGATGGTGTACAGCATAAAAAAACCTTTGCAAAGGAACGCAAAGCTGTTAAAAAAGTGCTTATTTATCTGGATTCCTGTAGTATCATACTGACTGTTCAACTCCTGAAGATAAAGATGTTCAAATAACTGTTCACTAAGTCCTCCCTCACAATAGTCACAACCTGATCACAGCTAACCAGCTAATCACAGGAGGTATGCCAATCATAGACTGTAATCAAAACACAGATGAAATATCAATTCGCTCTAATGGCCACCAGGGGGTGACTTCTCTAGTTACAGTAGATTTAAAAAAAAGTCAATAAAACACTATCATTTTATTTCAGACCTATGCAAACACTTGAATCTGTGAGTCTATGGCTTCAATCACTAATGTCTTATTTAATACAGTATAGTGCTTATTATGTTAATAATAGTACCAGTAAAATACATGTACATAGCTTATGAATGTTGGGGGTTTTTTTTCAGTCAAATCCATCCCCTAGGCTTCAAAATATTTCACAAACCTGTGAGTGACCATGTTGATCTTATATCCAGTCTATAGTGTCAACCTTTGGATATTTCAGCATTGGAAACCAGTGTGTAGAACTGATACTTTTCATTTATAATGTCTACAAGGTGAGATCTTTATTATTTTATTAGAGGCCTCTGGAGGTTTTCGTAATTTAGATTTAACATTTAGATTTAACGTTTAACATTTAGATTTAACATTTAAAATTGTGTTTTAAATATGAAAAGTTACAAATATATTACTAAATGTTGTAAAAAATGACTCGAAAAAAATGTTTTTGCAAGGTTTTGAGCTAAATATGGAAAAATGTTGCCCTTAATTTCAGCATGTTTCACTTTACAAGCGGCGCCCCATAGGTTTTTGAATAAAAAAAGCCATTGTTTAATATAAAAATACCCTCTCTGATGTGTTTACGTATGTCTGAAATCCAGCTCTGAATGGTACACACAGGTGCTGTGTGTACCACTGAACATACCATTGTTATGTATTGCTCTTTATTAGAATGGGCCATGTTTACAAACTCATAACCCCAGCCAACAATACCTGAGACGTTATCACATGACCCAAACACATTGGTTCTATAATCATCCTCTATTGTGAAGTTAAAAGTGAATCCTGCTGTTTGAAATGAATGCAAGCTCCGCTGAAAAACAGGGTAATGCTAGAACTAAATTACACTTTATTATACTTCAGATGCCTGGAAATGTGAAGCTGCTTTCGCGTGCGGGCCTGACATCGAGGACCTTTTTGTTTCAAAAATGACTAAAAAAACAGCTACTGTTTTTGTACAGGCTGAGCTGCAGTACATTTGCTAGGAAATGCTAGGAATGCTAATGCTAAAACTGTGTGCATCCCTGGTTGACATGTTTACTTGAAACATAAAGTAGTACTAAAGGCATTCCCTGTTTGCGCCAAAACAACAGCTTTTACATCTAGAATAGCTGCCTATCACTAGTGAGCTCCACTAGACTATCTTTTAAACCTTTAATAAAGAGCACTGGGAACCTGGAAAAGCCCAGCTGGAGTACGGGGTATCTGTGGACAAATAGTAATCAGCTGCCCAGTCTGGCAGTAAAGGCCTGATCTAGCAGTGGATAAGAGGCTGCTTGTGCCTCGAGACTAGCTGGATTTCCTTCACTGGCTCTCACACATCCGACTTTCTGCCTGCACTTTAGGATGCAATAATGACACAAAGCAGGCAAATGTGCAGATGCAAAGCCTCTTCACCGACTTCCTACTCGCTCTAATAAGTAACTGCACTTTTGTATGTTATGAGAAAGCAGTGTATGACCACTGACACAGAACAGTCGCACACTGAGACACACAGCAGAGGAGCACAGGGAGTGAGGATGAACGCACAGCTGCCTATCTGTTACACAACTAGAGAGTGTCTGAGCACGACAGGAGGTGGCGTGACAGTGAGAGTCATGCAGTAAGAAGTGCATTTAATCACAGCTGACACCCGGGGAAGAGGCAAACCGTTGCTCGCTGACTCAGAGTGGGGACGTCAGCTGATTAAGTCAAACAGTAAGGAAATGTTGCCTGTAAATAGCTCAACGTTTGTCAAGCGTGACCCGCCGCGAACCCGGGGCAAATAAAGTCTACAGACCTTGATGGCTTCCACGGTGTCGTACTTGTCCAGTTTGTTGATGTGGTTGGTGATGCTGGTGTTGAGCGGCGCGGCTGAAATGGGATGGATGACGGTGGCGTCGTGCGACTGCTGCTGGTAGCGCTGGCAGTACGAGTAGACCAGCAGGGTGACCAGACAGCCAAGAATGGAGCTGCTGAGCCCCACGGCAATCATGTGGAAGAGGTTGAAGTCTGGAAGGAGAGCGAAAGGCTGCGGGTAATTCTCTGCCGATTCACATGGCGGAAGCGCAATTGAAGCAGCAATTCATACGGTAACCACGGAGTGTCTTACAGTAAAAAAGACCCTTCTGTATTGCTGAAGAAAATAGATGATTTTTTGTTGCTGCTCTTTTTTCCCCCTTCTTTGGTTTGTGCAAGAGGAAAACAATCTATCACGGAGATGACATGCTCTGTTTACACACTGTGTGCACGAGAAGAGAAGATTAAAGAAAAAATATAAATGCTTAATGGATGCTATTTGCTCTACCCTTAGCAACACTGTAACAGCTATTAGCAGCTGATAATAGCAAATAAGTCATCATTTAAGTACTCATTTAACCTTAGTCTTAACATAATAATACATTTAGAATTTGATGATTGCTCAGAATATGATAGTTTGAAATGAGAGCTTTATTTATCGCAGGAAATAAGCATTTTAAAAAATGCGAACATAAGATCAGCTCTGCCCACCGTCTTCTTTCCTGCTTCTTGAGAGTTTCTGTGCCGCTAAGCAGGATTGCAAAGCTATCTTGTTGCCCATGATACTGTACGTGTTTTCTGCCAGGTGCTATATCCCCCCTCTCTTTATCTCACCCCCTCTGTCACACACACATATAAATTACCTCCACAGCGCCTCTCCTCCTGACTGGAGCGTGCGATCGAGACTTCTGGCAAAGGAAAAAGAAACAGCAAGAAAAGGCAGAGGTATCAGGGATATAGCCAAACACATATACGCTCCCCTGTTAGCATGACAAAGTGAACCCTTGAAGGTGAATGTGGGGATGAAAGCTGCGCTCAATACGGCACAGATTATCGTGAAAAACTCCACAAGCTAATCACGGCTGTGGCACCTGGAGTGGTTTATGAAAAGTATCAGCTCCCATTAAAGGAAATGAAGTACAAGACGTTGCTAATGAACCCTAATGGACTACCTTTCCCATAAAATGGGATGGATGATAAGGTATAAAGGCAAATGGGCAATTCTATAAAGATCTGTGAAGGTTCTCGTGAGTATTATACGCCTGCTAATTAATACAGAAAAGGTTACAAATCCATGTTTCAATCAAATGTTTATTCTGTCTGATAACTAATGATCCCTGAAGTTTCTAGACCCGGGGACTTTACTCGTGAATGGGTAGCTTTTGCAGACGCGGCCCTCCCAGTGTTCCCTGTAACACAATGTGAATAACATCAGCACAAGAATCCTCAGATAAAGGGAGAAGTTTCACTGATCTCCGTGTAGCAGAGATCGATACTTTTCTGTGTCTCACATTACTGGCTGTCGATAGGGAGATGCCTGTCTAAGCAGATGTCAATACTGATGGTGTGTGCATCAGATAATGTGCATGTGGTTTCACAGTAAGTATGCTGAGGTTTTAAAAGGTAAGGATTTTCCTAACTTCTCAAAGCTCTGTAAAAACCTCCCTCTCATAATCACTTAACCCCTCGGTTCAGGAAACATCTTAAGATGTTTCCAACCACCTTGAGTTGTTCCTAGGCGTGTTAGCCATTTTTATCTTCTGTCTTATTTCCATCCCATATCATGTTCGCTTTCTGTACCCATTGATCTTGTAAATTCTCTTTTGTGTCTTGCTTTTTTGCACATATTTCTGACATGACTTGCAATGCAACGTGTACGGCACTTTAGTCAACTTCAGTTGTTTTCAAATGTGTTGCAATTGCAAACTTGATTTAATTACTCTCAGCTTAATCCTATCACTCAATCAAAGTAGGATTTTATCAACAATAAATAGACATCACAAGCTAAAATGGTCTGTGCCGGGATGACTGATCATCAACTAACCAGTTTGAGTTTGTGGGGTTACATTAAGTAAGCCCTGATTCAGAATACCCTCTGCTAATGTCGCAGCTTTGTCCTGTTCTTTATTTTTTATCAGTCAACAGGTAGCACTGAACTTGCCAACACAGAGCAGCCTGAAATCACACCTCTCTCTAGGACTGCCTAGCTTTAGGCTGCAATAAAAGAACAATGTGTTTCTTCATTTAGTGTCATCTAAATGGACCATCAGCTTGTGAGATTGCTGAATTTCCATTGAACATGCAGTTTTAATGACAATATGCAACTGTCATTAATATGTTAAGAACTCTTGAAAACATAAAAGCTGATCTGCATGAACAGTAAGAGAGCAGGGCTTATTTAACCCTTTAAGTTTTTTGATTAAGCAAAGTGGTAACCCTAACCCTAAACTCACCATACTGGAAGAAATGAAGATTGCTTTTGATGTGTGCCAGTTAGAATGATTGTTTCTTTGCTCCTTGATTGTCGAGACTTTGGACGACAATTTCATAAAAACAAATATTATATATTCTAATTACCCAGGGTTATGGTTAGAGTTAGGGTTGGGTTGTCACTAACTTCGACTTGGAGCTCAGATGGTTAAAAAATGAGGCCTTTTTGGTCATTGTTGTGGTGGAATAGGAGATTTTTTTTCTATTCCAATGACGACATGTTTAACCAAGTTGGTTTTTGAAGAATAACCAATTATTTTGCTGATTAGGACAATAATTTTTGGAAGATGAATCACATTATTTTCAATATTTTAAACCTATAAAACCACCATCTAAATGAAACGGTGCCACTGCTTTTGGTAGCTGTAGCTGTAATGTGATGGGACGGACTTCTGAAATTGCCTTTAGACAAAGAGGGCGGGATGTATTTGAGTGTATCCTTGAGACAAGTCCCAAAGCACAACAATACACCAAACAATTAATATGCTGCTGTGCTGCTGACAAGAATGTAATCAAGGTTTACTGAATGACAGCAACTTATAGTACAGTAAAATTAGTCTTTATTCTGACTACTGAGTCCTGTCCTGTTTATGGGGGTCTATCTATGCATGATAAACTTGAGTATTTTTGAATTAGGAGAGCAGAAACAGCTAAAAATCAAGACTGAACCTGAGAATGGTAGCCAAATAAAATATAACTGCAGCTTATAAGCATGCCTGCACACAGCCTGCACACAAGCCTACCTAATATTAGACCTCGACTGATAATAATAAAGTAATACTAAAACTTCTGTCATGCACATATAGATTCTGTCGGTGAAGTTGTGTATATTTAACAAACCTCAAAGGGGAAGACTCCTACAAACAGCTGTGAGCAACACACAAAATGTCTTCTCCTATTTTTTTAACCTGTACCATATTCAATGGCAAGAGAAGACATCTACTGTTATTTGATGCGAGATTTGTTCAGGCAGCCTGAGACTGTGAGACAGAACCTGACAGTGGGCGTCTCTGCAAGTTGGCAGCCCCGGTGAGCAGTTAGCTCTCTGTGTTCAATCAATAACGTTTATCTTATTTTCTTGTACCTAACATTCTGCTCAACTATTTTGAATTGACATTTAAGAAGTTGTTAATAAGTTGTTCACAAGTGGCAAAAACACTCCCACACGCTCTTGCCTTAACAGTATAACTATTCTCATTAGGACAGAGCTTTCAACATTAAAGGTAATATTATTATTATGGAAACACCACATGCAGAGAGGCAAGCAAAAATACCTCATTGACCGGATACAAACAGCATGCAGGAGCAATTTCTTCCATTTGAGAAAGGCAAAACTGCTTGTGTAAGTGCTTTCTGCATGGCCTGACAAGACTCATAGGCTCATAATGAAACTAATACGGCAGCAGGATTGTTGGAATGGGTGAAGGGACTGCCCTTAAGTGTAGCACCCGAGTTCACGCCCCCACCTAATCACCTGCCGTACTCAAGAGTCCTTGAGCAAAATACTTATAACCCCAACCATCCACGAAAGCGCTGCCCTGTCGCTGAACCTGACCTCTGACATGAGACGGGTCCCTTAGAGGGATCAATAATGCATTTCATTATCATGGGATTCTTGCAAATGAACTCAATTGCTGCTGTGGGCATATGGTGGTGGGTAGTGAAGAGTGTGTGCGTGTGTGTGTATGTGTGTTTAAACTTGTGTGTTAAGTCATGCATGATTGCCCAAGATTTTTCTACACAGGAAGGAAGGAAGGAAGGAAGTGTGTGTGTGATCACCTGGTATAAAATTGGAGTCAGGAGAGCACGGCCTGGTCTCGCTGCTGTTTCCTAAGCACTGGTTTCCAGTGGGGAAAAGGACATCACAGTGACGCACACGCAGCTGGGCGCCGCTGGAGTCACAGTGGGACCACTCTGACCAGCTGGACCAGCTCTCTGGAAACGGCAATGACAGCAAACCTCACACACAGCCTGTCCGATGGGTGTATGTGAGTGTGTGTGTGTGCTGCACTGGATGAGTATTTTAGTGGTGCATGGGTGCCCTCTGAGGGGCTCAAAGAAACTAAAGAAAATAAACAATAAGCCTGTGAAGCTGCTTATCATTAAGCTGTGTGTGTGAGTGTGTGAGTACCTGGACAAGGCTGCGTGTTGCACAGTGCCTCCTCAGTGTGAAGACCCAGGCAGATGTCCCCTCCGTAGGCTGGCGGGGGGTTGCTGCAGGTTCGTGTCCTCATGTAGTGACCCCCTCCACACGTCACTGAGCACTTGGACCACGAAGACCAGCATGACCAGCTGCCGTCCACTAAACCGGGGATATCAGTGGCACATTTTTAATATAAATGTGAGGCGATATTATTAAGACAGCAGGAAAGAGTCACTAAGTTCTGCTGTTCCTGGTTTTCTAATAAAACAGTTGCTAAAAATGTGGGTTTTCATATCTCCAAGTCCTTTACAACAGACAGTTGAAGTCACTCTAATCCATTTTGAAACACCAATGATTGATACAGACATACGAGGCACGGAGAACATTTTGTCTTGAACTGAAAGACGCTGGGCTTCATCCAGCTGCTACAGCAAAGGCCTGACCTCCCTAAACCCTTGGAATAACACTCTCTCCTGTGATTAATAAAGATAAATGAAGCATCGCAGTCCGCTGCCTTGTTTCTCTCTTCATGTGATGCCAAGCCAAACAACAGACGTTTAAAAGACATGAATATTCAGGCTTGCATCAGAGAAGACGTGCTGCATAAATAGGTGGATGAATCGAGAGAACGAAGAGAGGGAGAAATAAAAGGAGAGGAATAAAGAGAGCAATAAAAATGGAGGCACATCTTTACACATGAATCACAGCAGAGGCAAATATCCTTTGCCAGTCATCTGGATAAAACCTCACTTCATTGTAGCAGAGAGAAATCCCCTTTTCGATTGCTTTTAAAGACTTGGAGATGGCTGGCAGCGCTGTGCAGGTAATTGAAGTTGC